>NC_133751.1:34991803-36381803 GCF_036562045.2 Rhinolophus sinicus
AGTTGTGTTCCTTTACTTCTGGATAAAGCCCAGCTTTCTAGCATCATGGTCCAAGCTCTTAGATCAGGTGCATCCCCTGCCACTCCCACCTCCTCATAGCCCAGGCTCTACTTGGACTTGGGTCTTCCCCACTGCTTCTCTCACTTTGCAAACATAACCCTCTGCTTGGAATGCCCTTGCCCCCTTCTCTGACCCTCACCCTTCTGCTTATTTTTCAAGACCCAGCCCAAATGTCACCACTTCTGAGAAACTTTCCCTGATATCTCGCTCTTCCTAGATGATTTACTTTCCCTCATTCAGAGTCTCATAGTGCAAAGTGCTATCACACATTTTACCTGTTCCTTAGATTATTTGTTCACATATGTGTCTCTGTCCTCAGAAGCAGGGACTGGGTCATAGACATCTTTCTGTCCTCAGAGCCCAGCATGGTATGGGGAGGAAGACAGATACTGGGTGTGTGTGTGCTGTGAGGAGATGGTGCTGGCCCTGCCTTGCGCCACATGTGGGGGCTTCTCTCAAACCTCCAGCCCTCCTCACTCCTCCTGCTCCAGACACACAGGCCATCTCCTGTCTCCTTGAACACGTCTGGCTTGTGTCTGCCTCTGCACTAGGTTTTCTTCCATTGGAAGCTCTACTTTGAGATCTTCCCATCACTGGCTCCTTTGTAGTCTTTAGGTCTCAGCTCAAATTGACCTCATACATGCCTTTCCTAACAGCCTGTGCTAAGAAGCTCCTCTTCCATGCTCTAGTTACCAGCCAACACAATACTTTATCTTATTTCTTAGTTACATTTACCACACCCCGAAATTGTGGTCATGTATTGATTTGCTTTTATATTGTTCTTGTCATTTATTGTCCTAACCCCATTAGAAGGAAATATTTAGTTCACCAAGGTATACCCAGTGCATCAGCTATGTTTGGCTCATAGGAGGTGCTTAGTACATGAATGCATGAATAAATGAATGAATGAGTGAATGAATGCATGAATAAATGATATTTGCTGGTCTATAACAAAATCTATCCAGAAAAACAAACAAACTATTCCTACCTTGAAGGAACCCAAATTCTAAAAACCTTTCTAAAGTTCGCGGGCCGAAGCTAAAAATATTTTAGCAACTTAAGTGCAGAAATGCTTTTGATATTCTGGCGTTCTGTTATGGAACAGTTTTTATTTTGTTATTTTAAGCATGTCCTTCCTGACGCAGACATCTATGTAAATTGTCTGTATTTGGGAACAGTGCCACAAAGGAAGTAACAGCATCCACTTGCATCTGAGGGCCATCCTGCCAACATTATGCTAAGCACAGATACTTAGAGGCTTTGGTGCCCTGCACAATACCTCACACAAACAGGGTACTCACTACATATTTGCTCAATGCTAAGTATTTTGCCCTGCTTCTTTTAGAAGAGCTTGAATTATAGCCCAGCTCTTCTCTGGGGAACCTAGCGTTTTACTGGCCCAGTTCCCATCTTACCCCTGCGAAAAGCCTGGCTCCACACTGCCCCAAGGAAAGCGGGAGCCGTCATTTGGCAGCAACATCTGTTGTGGCCACGATTAGACTGCTTGGGGCCAGTATGATTTTTTTTTTTTTTGGTAGCTCTGTTTGCCTTTGACTTATTTATTTTCTTTTTTAGAGAATAGTTAACTTTTCTCTAGCCAATAAGATGAGCTTATCAGTGTAAAATAAATCTCCTTAAGTCCTATCACATTATCATTCATCAAATATCTGAGTGAGAACTTGGTGCCTGGCAGTGTGCAAGGAATTGATAAGAGATGAATAGGACAAACAAGGTCCAGGCCCTCGAGAAAGGGTATGGCCTAGCACGAAACATGACTGGCACATAATTACATGACGATGAGCTATTACACGACGGAAGGCAAGCATAGGAAGCTATAAGCTCGCCTGTATCCTTGCATGACCTGATCTCTTTCTAAAATTTAGTGACAACAGAAACATTCTTGATGAAACCACTTTGGGCTTATATTTTATTTTAACCTTTCTACTTGAAGCTTGCCCCAAAAGAAAAAAAAAATCATTTTTTCCCCTTCGGTATCTGTGATGTAATTTCTTATTTGTTACGTTCTCTGCCTCTTGTATATGCAAAGGATACTGTTTCTCTGAAGGCTAAGGGTTCTGAGGTCTTGTTTACATGTGTAGACCTTTGCTGTCCATCATGCATCAGTTAACCACCCCAGAGGGCTGGGACACTGGATTGGATCTTTATTTTGCTGTCTTTGAAATGTATACAATGACACGGGTCTGGTGGATACAATTCCCTTTGCTCTTCTACTTGATTATATTTTTAAGTTATTTAGTGTGTGTGTGGTCTTTGTATTCTTTCCTTCTCTGGTGCTGTTCTCCATCAATTACCTAGAGCATCTACTTTGGATTAGTGCCATATTTTATTTATTACAGGAATCAACTGTATAGCAATAATTATGAACAGAATTGTGGTCATGGTGCCCAGAGCGTGACAACACCCCAAATCCTACGAAATAGCTGACCTTTTCATTCAACTATTAATACATTTCTGTTTATGCTGTGGACTGGGTTAAATACTGGAAAATTACACATTACCAGGAAACTCCCTCTACTAGGGTAGTTCATTTATTAGGCCTACTGAATGCCAGAAGCCAGGGATACTAAAGGGAATGACACAATCCTTGTTTTAAGGAAGCTGACAGTCCAGAAAGAGAGAGTGATCAATACCACTATGATATACTATGAAGACGTCAATAGAATTAGGTCCTGGGTTCAGTGGGGAAGAGTGGTCAGCTCTCCTTTAGTGGGGGATAGAAATCAGAGGAGAGCAGAAAAGGCCTGGTAGGCCTCGAAGCTGAGCCTTAAATGTAGATTAGCTGTCTGACTGAACAACAACAAGGGGTAAGGGAGTTTCTAGAGAAGCAAAGACACAGAAATGATAAAGTTTGGTAGGTTCAGGCTATTGGAGTTCAAATACACTGCAGCACAGGGTATGAAGTGAAGAATGCTACATGAATGAAGGAGAAGCGACCTAATAGAGGCCCTCTTATTGAATACTGAGCAGCTACAGGGGGATGAGAGATACTGAAATAGAGATGGGAGATAGAGCAAGCAGGAGAGGGGGTAAACATGTTTAAGTAGGGTAGTGGCTTAAATTGGTTTCTATTTTGATAAGATCATCCCAGAGATGCTTTAATATAAACTCGAGTCTGTTAGAGCTGTTCTCAACTGCGGTGTCATGACACATTGTGACAACGTTGAAATTCATTTTATAAAAATATTTGTATATCTTGCTGGATTTAATTTTCTGATAAAAATGAACTTTTATCTCCATGGTATTAGGTGAGTTTGGTTAATGATATTTTTTCTCTCTTAAGACTGCCCTTGCTCAATTTTAATATCAACGTAAGACTTAGATTACTTTTTCTAGAATCTAGAAAGGTCTTATAACAGAAATTTTTATCTGTTCCTTAAAGATTTGGTTATTATCATTCAGCAAACCCTCTAGACTTGGAGTCTTTAATTCTGAGGATGAGGGAAGTTTTTCTCTACTGATTCAACTAGTACTTTAATGCTTACTTGATTATCCAGATCTTCTATTTTTTTTCCCTTGGTTCAATTTATAATTTATACATTTCTGTAAAAAATTGATCATAAGCCTATTCATTTTCAAAGTTATCTGCATAAAGAAATACAAGAATCTTTTAGGGGAGATGGAAACATTCTGTATCTTATTTGTGGAGGTGGGTTCACAGATATATACATCTATCAAAACTTACCAAACTGTGTATTGTATAGAGATACAGTTTATAGCAAATAAATCATACCTCACAAAGTTGGTTAATATTTATCTGCAGAAAATTATACATAGCACTTTTTGTGATTTTAATAAAATTACCTTCTGTATCTTTAGATTTGTTCTCCTTTTTTTTGGTCTTAATATTGTTTATTTGGGCAATCTCTCTTTCTTCTTCAAGCATCTGGTTAAAAATCTGTCCATTTCATTATCTTTTAAATAACTAGCTCTCTGGGAGAACCCTTAGTATCCTTGTCTTGACTTTTCTGCCACAGTTCCTTACCACCATTTTGTATAAGTAAAAGAAAGCATATGAAAGGATAGGTGATTAGAGGAGGGTACTCTTGGGGCAGAGGCCAGAGTTGAAGGAACAAGATTCTTTTCTCTCAAGTTGCCTACTGAAGCCAGCAGATCAGGTTCAGGAGTTACTGGAGGTAGTTTCCTCTATGCAAATTGATGTGGCTGAAATATCATTAGGTGTTTTTGAGAACTCCCCTCAGAATATTTGAAGAGGACTTAGCTGGCGATGTGGACACTCATTACCCTTCAGGAACTGGGTTCTGTCACTTTTGCATTCAGGGCCGTAATATTGGCTCTTAGTGGATGACCCGATCAGACTGATGAAAATGCACAGCAGAGTCTGAAAATCATACAGCATCAGTTAACTACTAAATCGTTAATGTGTTTTACTGTCTTGAAAATCATGTGTTTGTTTTGCCAATTAAATACGTTTGACTAGTTATAAAGGCAATTTATAATTTTATTTTTATTCATTGAAAAACTAGTCTTCTGGATTTGAAGGAGCTAATTATACTTAATTGTTTAATGTAAAATCTTTATTGCTTTTTATTTTTCTTCTAGTCATCAAATGCATTCTAGAAGAAAATGTCATAATATGTGAGATGGACTATTTCGCAATGCAATGCTTATATCTGAACACTAAAGATGAGCTTAGAAAGTAATATCCCTATTAAAAGAATATTCAGAGATGCCTCTCAGTTGTCTTGGATTTTATTCAGAATAAGCAGGTGCTGTGCAACAGATGTACCAAAAACGTTGTTGAACATCATTCCCTATCCATATAAGATAATTACGTATTTTTGAAAACTTGAAAGGAAAATGAGTGTTGTGGATAGGACTTTGTTACTTATGGAATATTACTAAGCAGCCTAATGGGAAATCAACTGTGCTTTTACTAATACTGATCGGTGCTGGTCATCAGCAATGAAGTTATTTATCTTAAATTTGAATTATACCTCCAAGAATTGGAAAAAAGGTTGGGAGAACAAACTTGAGTAAACTACCCTGTGCTATTTTTTTTTTTTTTTTTGTATTTGAGGTATCTTTTGTTTGTTTTGTTGACTGTTGGGGATAAATTGGAAACCTAAGGCTAAAGGCCACTCTATTGTATAGTTTGCCAGGACTGACCTAACCAAGTACCACAGACTGAGTGACTTGAACAATGGACATCTACTTTCTAGTAACAGTTCTGGAGACTGGAAGTCTGAGGTCAAGGTGTCTTTGGAGTTAGTTTCTTCTGAGTCCTCTTTCCTTGGCTTGTAAATGGCTACCTTCTCCCTATGGCTTCACATGTTGTCAAGGTTTTCCAAAGAAACAGAACAGGAAAATCTCTATCTAGATCAAATCTATCTATCTATCCATCTAGCTAGCTATGCATATTTATGCATATCTATCTGTCTGTCTATCTATCAATCATCATCATCTATTGAGAGATGTAGTATAAGAAATTGGCTCACACAGTGTAGCGACTTTGGAAATCCAAAATCTAAAGGGTAGGCAGACAGGCTGAAGACTCAGGGAATAGTTTCAGCTCAAGTACAAAGGCAGTGGTTGGCAGAATTCCTTCGTGTTCATAGAAAGTCAATCTTTGGTCTATTAAGGTCTTTAGCTGATTGGATCATGCTTTACTCAAAGTCCACCAACTTAAATGTTAATTTCATCCAGAAAGCATCTTCACAGAAACACCCAGAATATGTTTGACTATCTGGACACTGTGGCCCAGCCAAGTTGATACATACATTTAACCATCACACGTGGTCTTCCCTCTGTACCTATCTGTGTCCAAATTTCCTCGTCTTATAAGGACACCAGTCATAATTGGATTAAGGCCCACTGTATTGACCTCATTTTAACTTAAATCTATCTCCAAATACAGTCATGTTTTGAAGCCTTGAGGGTTAGAAATTCAACATATGAAGTTTGAGAGAACACAAGTCAGCAGATAACCACCATTAATTTAAAAATAAGCATAAATAGAAAGATAATTCAAAGGGAAAAGCAGTCCTCCTAATATTGAAAATATGTTATTTCCTCTGACTTTAGGGTATTCCTCAAATAAGCCAATTAACTGGATGCAATGTAAAGTAACTTTTTTATATGTTCACATTTCTACAACTTAAAAACAATTTTATTTTTCTTTGCCAAGGTTATTTACATTACAACAATAATTAGAGATTAGATTTTTTTTAATGCTTTTTCTGGTTATATCTAGATTTCTATCTTTTTTTTGTGTGTGTGTGTTTGCAAATTTCAAACTAGAGCACAACATGTAAGATGTTTTCATACTGCGCTATGAACTAATTTGAAGTTGCTATTAAAACAGACACTTTCTGCTTTTTCTGGCAATATAAGAAATAAGCAATAAGAAAATTACCAATAAAAATGAAGAGAAAATTAACAAGAGAATATGAAATGAGGACAATCAGAATACACATTTTCAATGGTTCTCTCAAATCATAAATGTAATCTTACAACATTATATCTTATGTTTTACATCATTATGTTTATATCATATATTAGTATCTTATGCCTCTTCTTATATTTTTCAAATCCATTTAACTAAAGGTTAAAATGCTTCCCTACCTCTGCCACTGAAGAAATGCTTGTATTATCTTTTTTTTTTTTTTTTTTTTTTTTGCAGATAACAAAGAGATTTTTCTTTCCAAAGCAATTCACAAGTCCTTCATAGAGGTTAATGAAGAAGGCTCCGAAGCCGCTGCCACCTCAGGTGCCAAGCTGTTTTCTAAAATCTTCTCATCTTTTCTAGATTTGTATTTTTGAAGCAATCTTGGGCAGGGGATAGGGGTCATTTTTAGAACCCAACCATAAAACTGACTCTTCTCTGGCTCTGCTCTAACTTAGAAGTATAGCTAAAACTAGCTAGAATGTTCTAAACTCACTCTAGTGCCCCATGTGGCGTGACTCCCACCTCCCATTTTCTAATGAAAGGTGGGAGGACATTTGGCAGCTCTGTAGAGTAGACTTTCATGCTCTGCTGCCTGTTTCAATGTTTTAAATATTTCCCTGCTGCCCACTGAAACATTTTCTTCCTGCTTAATTACTTGTGCAGATTAGTTTTTAATTTTGTCAGTGAAAGGTTTTGATTTTTTAAAAGCATATACATGAACAAGAGCATATGATAGCAAGTAATAAATAACTTTAACTGAATTATAATACTAATAAAATCACAATTTTAAATAAATAATTCAAAAAAATTGCCATAAATCATGTGTCCAAAGCCAAAAGGCAAATGTCCTTGGTCATTTTGATCATTCTGACTTCCCTAGTTAAGTGAGAATGATTTTTCCATTGCTTTTTTTTTTCCTTTCTTTAATTTTTTGGATTGGTTTCAACCTCATCATCAAAGTTTAGTTGAGTTCCCCCCCCACACACACACATACATAAAATGTAACACATCATAGTTGTACACAATATTCTACCTTTGCATAAATTTGTCCATTAAAAGGATGACACCAGTTAAAAAAGTATTTTCAGGAGGAAATAGATACACAGTATTCGCAGATATCAAGAAAACTTAAAATCTTACATAATTTAATAGTGACCTTTTTCTCACAATCGAGTTACCCTTGAGCAAGTATAAAATGATCGTGCAGAAGAAGGATCTCAGGGGAATTCAGTTTCCCAGCTGTAGGAAACACATCTCGGTTCCCATTGCTGTATTTTCCCTTTAATCACTGCCATTCCAGCCGCTTACTAAAAGCCTGGTGACTTGCTATGTAAAAATACCCATTTCAGACAAATAATGATTTGAGAGTATAAAGAAACTTTTTTTTTTTTTTTTTTGGGGGGGGGAGGGTTACTTCTCTCTTCCCTTAACTCAAAGGTCATTTTAGTAAACCCGTAAGTATTTATCTGAGACTGAGACTAAAAATATTGTCACAGGCAGAATTAATTGCCCTATTAGTTTTGGAGGGGTGGAGATAGGAAACTGTGTGTGTGTGTGTGTGTGTGTGTGTGTGTGTGTGTGTGTGTGTATTTACAGTAGAAGTGTTAGCACCGTTAGACTTTTTCTCTCCTTAAGTCTTTAAAATCATGTTTCCTGTAAACCATTGCCTTTGTATTAAACATAGATGGTTTGAAGAAATTTCTCATTATTCCCTGCACATCCACAGACATGTAATTACTTTCTCTCTGCACTGTAGGAATGATTGCAATTAGTAGGATGGCTGTGCTGTATCCTCAAGTTATTGTCGACCATCCATTTTTCTTTCTTATCAGGAATAGGAGAACAGGTAAGTCTGTTATGAAAACAGAACTTTTTTAATAGGTTAAAGAGAAATAATTTTCTTTTAAATGAGAACGCTTTCTACATTATTTATCAGATAATTTCTAATGTTCAAATGATTTTTTAAATGAAATTATTTATATTTTCATTTTGAGATCATTGCATTATAAGCAAGAAGGGAAATAATTGCCCCCCCCCCCTTTTTTTATCCCCTCTGTTGTTCACTTCCAACCCAATGCAGGTACAATCCTATTCATGGGACGAGTCATGCATCCTGAAACAATGAATACAAGTGGACATGATTTTGAGGAACTTTAAATCATTTCATTCGAATGACAAGGAAAATAGTAACAAAGCACATTATGTTTGCAACTGGTATATATTTAAGATTTGTGTTTTACAGTATATGTCAAGATAATATTTAAAATAGCTCCAGATTAAAAACAATGTATGTAAATTATAAGCCAATTTGTCAAGGAATGTTATCAGTATTATTAAGGTAATGGTCCTGTCATGTCATGTGTTTGTTGTGCTGGTATTTAAAATAAAAGTACATATTGAACATGGAAACAGCTCTCTTTTTCATTTGAGAAGTTGCAGTATAAATACACCTCTAGGTGAAATTTGGAAACAGTTATGCTTCTGGACATTTAAAACAAACAAACAAACAAACAAAAAAACATTTACTAGACATTTAACGATATTAAGGAATTTTTGACTTTTGCAAAGTATGAAAACTTCTGGACATCTTAAATCTTTCCTAATCATGCAGAATCAAAGCACCAAAGTAAATTAGCATCATACGCTTTTACCTAATAAGTAATTAACAAGGGAAATAAAGACAGGTACTCCACAAAAATTCTAATTGTTTTTTCTCTGAAGATGGTGTATTACTGTGTAGTGTAAAAGAATGTGAACTGAACATCTTCTATATGGCTCCTTGTCTAAACTTCTTAGAAAAAAAAACAGGGCTATGCAAACCCATAGATTATAGCTATAGCTTATTTAATATGTCTTTAAAAATCCACTTGGCTTCCTAAGTAAAATACAGACTACAACCAAGTTCCCAAAAGTCCCCAAATAATCCATATGAGCAAATGAATAATACAAATACGCCCTTTGGTATGTTACCGGATAACTACCATGTTTTCCCGAAAATAAGATCTAGCCAGACAATCAGCTCTAAATGCGTCTTTTGGAGCAAAAATTAATATATAAACCTGGTCTTATTTTGCTATAAGACCCGGTCTCATATAATATAATATAATATAATATAATATAATATAATATAATATAATATAATATAATATAATATAATATAATACTGGGTCTTACATAATATATTATAAGACATGGTCTTATATTAATTTTTGCTTCAAAAGATGCATTAGAACTGATTGTCTGTCTAGGTCTTATTTTCAGGGAAACACGGTAGAAGAACTGTGCTAGTACATATACCAGAAACCAGCAGGTCACAGGCTGAATGCTTCCCACAAAGGTGTTCTTGTTTGTTCTGTGTGAGAGATTTTTGTTTTGAACTTGAACGTCTGTAATTGGGATATCATGTTTTTGTGTCTCCCGTTGGTTACCTGATGGATGGCTCCTGGATGCATCTGTGTTTGAGATCTCTGGTGAGATTTAACAACTACTTTGCAGACTATATTGGTCTTATTTTCTAGAATAAGAAGTAGTTGATTACAATGGAGGTAGTACTAACTTCTTAAGGTCTCTAGTAAATTATTTTGTTATACTTTGGCTGAAATAATGGTATTCCTTTAGCGGGGGCAGGGAGGGAAAAAGAAGGAATGATCTCCTCATGTCCCATGAATGAAACTAGGCACATTTAATTACCAAACTTTTGATTCTGTGATTAACGGTTTCAGAAAAAGTTTGAAACATTTCAGAATTTAACAGAAACAGTTTGCATGTAACTTTCTCATGTGTTAGGTATTTTCCTAAGATTTGGAGCTGTTACCAAGAATTGATATTATCATTAACTTTAATTCTGTTCAGGGGGGTTGTAGTTTAGGGAAACCAGGCCTGATCCTAGACATACTGTATTCTAAACTCTGAGGAAAAACTAGAAAATCTGTGTTTGTTTTTTTTTTTTAACAAATCCCCTTGGTGATTTTGTTACACACTAAATCTTGAATATTGCTAAAATAAAGGATACATGTGGAATACTTATTTATGTAGTAGTTACTTAGATATAATTTATAGAAAATTAGATCAATCAACAAAGTATCCAAAATTAGTGCGTCTCAAATTTTTGTGTATTGGAATTACCTGGGGATGGTAACACAGAGTTTCATTTAGCAGACCTGGAGTGGCACCTCAGAGCCTGCATTTCTAACAAGCTCCCAGTTGATGCCATTGCTGTGCATCCATGGACTCAGGTTGATAGCAAAACTACACTTAACAGAAAGGTTTCATGTTTGATATTTTTATACACGGAAACAGAAAAACTGTGTAATTTTCATACAGCTTAGAGAGATTCAGGGGATGGAGCTGTAGTCTCCATTAAAAATGCAATGCACTTACACACAAAGAAAAATATGGTTTTGCTCTAAAGCCTTTTTTCCTATTACATATTACAGAAAAATGCAGACTTCCTCTGCATATTTGAACCCTTGACATATATTCTTTTAAAAAAATATAGGTACATTTATAGGTAAAGCCCATAAAAGAATTTATGAATACCCAAGGCCACCATGCTTAACACTAAATCTTTTACAGCTTATAGTCTCAGAAAACTCATAGTTTATTCATGAACCTGAGGTTATTCTAGAACAGTGCTCTTGTTTTCATTTATAATGTACACAGATTGGGCTAACTGCTGTTGACTGAGGATTGTTATTCTGAGTTTGTGAGAGTCTTCATTACTGGATCACTACTTGTTAAGCATTACATATTTGCTGTAGTTGTATATCTATTAGTCAACTAAATTGAGTTACCTGAAGGAAGAGCAAACATCATTAGACAGGCACGTGGGTTTTATAAAGCCCAAAATACAATTTTTAAAGCTAATATAAGATGAAACGCTACCACTCAGAATGTTTACCTTAACATATTTCAATACAATTTAGATGCTCCTTAGAATAAAATCTTGTTATTAGTATGTTTATGGAGTGCTTCAAAATAGAATACTTGACAGTACCGAGTTTTTCCTATTGCTTGACTTTGTTTATAATTTCTTCAATATTTTTCTTTCTATTGAGAAGGGAACATCTTATAGTTTAGTTTCAATTCCTTTGAAATGCATAAATTACTACACACACAGACACACACACACACACACACACACACACACAGTGTGCACAACCTCCAGAAACTTCTTTCTCTTTGAACATATTTTGGCAGAGGAAATCAACAATTAGGCATCATTTGCTTTTAATTTAATTTTTTTTCCCAGCTTTACTGAGGTGTATTTGACAAAACTGTGCATATTTAAAGTGTACTACAATGTGATGATTTGATGTACATGTCCATTGTAAAATAATTAACACAATCAAATTAGTGCATCCATCACCCCCATTATTTTTTGTGTTGTGTGGTGAGAATGCTTGAGATTTACTCTTTAGCAATTTTCAAGCATACAATATAGTATTCATAACTATAGTCACCATGCTGTACATTAGATTCCCAGAACTTATTCATCTTATAACTGAAAGTATGTACCTTTTGAGCAATATCACCTGATTTTTCCAAAACCCCAGCCCCTAGCAACTGCCATTCTACTCTCTGTTTCTGTGAATTCTACTTATTTTTTTCAGATTCTACATTATGAGTGAGATCATGCAGTCTTTGTCATTCTTTGTCTGGCTTATTTCACTTAGCATAATGCCCTCCAGATTCATCCACATTGTCACAAATGGCAGGATTTCCTTCTTTTTATGGCTGAATAATATTCCTATGTATGAGTGTGTGTGTGTGTGTGTGTGTGTGTACACACACACATATATGTGTGTTTATATATGTACATATATATAACATAGGAGTGTATATATTCTTATATATTATATTATATATATTATATATGTCATATAACATATATTATATATTATATATATATATATATATATATATATTACATTTTCTTTATCCATTCATGCATTGATGGACAGTTAGTTTTTTTCCATATCTTGGCTATTATGAATAATACTGAAATAAACAGACATCTCTTTGATTTTGCTTCCTATGTATTTTAGATATTAGTCCCTCATTATATATATGATTTGCCTATATTTTCTTCTATTCTGTAGGTTGCCTTTGTGTTTTGTTGATAGTTCCTTTGCTGTACAGAAGCTTTTTAGTTTGATGTAGTCCCATTTGTTATTTTTTCTTTTGCTGCCTATGCCTTTGGTGTCATATCCAAAAAATTATTGCCAAGACAAATGCTAAGGTGCATTTTCTCTATGTCTCCTTCTAGTAATGCAAACATAGAGTGTATGATACTTAGCCCAGCTGCTTTGTTTCATGATTGCCAACAAAGTTATTCTTGAGGGAATGTGGAAGCCTCTGAATGCACATAAACACAGCTTATGGAAAAAATATCTGTGTCTTATGAAGACAGGGAGAGAGATTTTCACAGAACCAGTTTAATTTTTTATTAACTACTTTAGTTCAAAGTATAAAAGATATTTTTACATTAATAAGCTTAAAGCTAAAAGTGCATTATGTTCATATGATTTTGGTGAGACAGATCCATGGATTTGTAAAAAGAATGTTTAATTAATGAAAATAAAATCAATGCAAACAAAACATGTATTTTTTTGGGTCAAAATCCACTCTTTATTATACATTAAGTATAGATGAACTTTTCCTCTCTTTAAAAATTGCAGAGTTTTTGTTTATTTGGAAAAATTAAGTGGTTATTTGTGATATATGGCATATTTCAAAAAATGTTTCTTCTGCAGTCACCACAGTTTCTAGCTGGTATAGCATTTTTTTCTCTCCCTCAAATAGATCATATTTCATCTCTTTACTTTTCTGAAAGTTTTGTAATATTTCACAAATATATAAACCTGACATTTGTTCACACAATTGTTCTTTCCTCTGTCTATTATTCAAGGAAAATTTCTGATGGAGAGATTGTCTTTTTCCAAATGATTGAGTGACCTCCTTCTTTTGGGATTTTCTGTTTAAGTATTTATAACTAGATACCTATGGGAAAAATATGGGCAGTGGAATGACACAGAACCAAGTTTAAACATGAGATCTACCACTTATTAGATGTCTGTCCCTGGAACAAATTGTTTAAGTTTTAACTACATATTTAAATGATAACTTCTACTTCGTAGAAGTATATCAATGATTAAATGGTATAAATGTATATGAAAAATATAAGTAGTACCAGACACATAGCAGTCACTTATAAAAGGCGAGCTATTAGCATTCACATTACCATATTTCAGCTTTACTATGGCACATCATTTTTCACATTTTAACGTTTATGAAAATGGAGCGAGCACTGGTGTTTTACAATTGCTGGTAAAGGTAGCGGTCATGACTTTAGATGGTGTTTGCCTCTGCATGCCGTAATCTTGTTGCATGAGGGTTGTCTAACTATAATCCCTTGGCTTCTCGGTCAACAAACCATTCGAGAAAGAATCATAATGACTATTTGAGGAAGCACTGAAAATCCTGGTTATTGTCTGAAAAACCTTTCATTGATTTTTCTGTAAGATAAAATGCCAGTTTCAAAACTTGTCAATAGCTTAGAAGAAAGTCCTAGAGATAAAACTTGCTTTCTGGGCATGACTGTATCACCTCTGCTCTTAGTCGGATAGACGACAATGGTATGGGTAAACACAGACATCCCAGAAAGTGACTTGGAGCTGGACACTGTGTTTTAAAAACATTGTATTTTGCTTGTATGTTCATTGTACAATATACATAAGTATGATATATAATCAAATTCACTTAAATAAGTCTAAAAGATGTATTTCATGTTTTGAATGAGTTTAAAATAATTCTATTCAATGTGTCACAGTCTAACTGTGATTTTTTTCTTCCTTAGTAGTACATAAAACAAAGGAGTATCTTGTAATTGATGTCTTGAATTAGAAAATAATATGTTATCCATAGCAAGACTTGGGAGGGAATCATGTCTATTAAAGTGCATAGCAAGTGGAAATGGTATCACCTATAATTTCCAAAAGGCATTGTTTTCATTGGCTATCAGAGGTTTATGTAGAAGTTTGAATTCAAAAAGAGAGGAGGAAGGGAGTGGGGGAGGGAGAAAAGGAAGAAGGAAGTAGAAAAGCAAATATTCACAAGCTACCTACAAATGGCAATTCTTTTCCACAAAATGACTCTACAGTACCTGAAGCAGACTAAACTCAATTACTAAAAAACATCTGAAAGAAGAATTTTTCTGCTATCCATCATGCAGAAGTGAACATTAACAACTGCAATGTGTGTGTGTGACAAGGGCAGAGTGGGAGAGTGGAAATCTTGAATCTAGTTTGTCTTTAAAAAAATTAATCTCTTAATGTAGCTTAATAGCGTTCTCACTTTACATATTGTACACACTAATTAGAGGCAGTCTATGAGAAGGCTGATAATTATTAGATTTAAATGGCAGAGGTTTAATTTTGCCCTAATTTTTTATTCTTTCAATAAAACTCTTTCCTCCAGTAAGACTGTTTTAATTAGCTGGTCTTCGCAATTTACAGAAGCTATGATCACACAATACTTCCATAGCAGCAGACTTTTAATTTTCAACTTTATTGTCTTCACATGGATCGAATTGAAACCAATTTCTAGGGCATTTCCTCTGTCATAATGGTGCTAATGGAAGAAAATTTAAAAAGTAAATGCTAGATCTTGATAATTTTGAAAGAAATATTTTTCTAATTGAAATCATTCAGAAATATTTTCTTGAACCAAATAAAACAGAAAGCATTTTCTTCATTTGACTTCTATTTCAATTAATGGTTTCTGGGTTGTTCCATTTATATATTACATTAATAAAGCTAAAATTCTTTATTAAGAACTAAAGTGTTAAATATTTACCTGGGCAAATTTTAAAAGCGACAATAAATGCCACAAGATGTCACTGTAATCCTAATAAACTAATAAGGGTAGTAACCACTTTTATTTCAACATTTAAAGAAGTTAGATGAAAAAAATCTTCACAATAGTCACACAGCAGTTGGTAATCTTACAGTCTATCTTTCCAGATCTACACGTAACTATAAAAGTTTACCCTGGAATAAGTCGCTGACATTCAATGCCAACTTTCATAGACTAGAGTAAGAATCTTTTACTCTATTGAAATAAAATCATTTTCATTTTCATGGTATAATTCCATCTAGCTAATTTCTGATTCAGATTGGAAATGGAATATTTTTAACTCAATGGACATAAAAACTCCAGGTTAAAGATCCTGTAAAAGATCTTTATACCCATTCTATGATGTCTTTGATGTCTGTAAAAGATTCCATTGCCAGCCAGAATGCAGATAAAATTGACAAAAAAAACACAGCTTGGGCCATAAAAAAAAGTAAAAATAATTCTCTTTTCTCTTTTGGTAGTGTACTCACGACACAAATTGTAAATGAATTATTACAATTCTTGTTACCTCCCCTGTTGAATAGTCTCCTTCTGATTCACATCCACACAGATTAAAGGGGAATCTATAAACCTCTGTTTTAACTACAGTGACAAAATCATGGAGAAAAGATAGTTTCGTTGGTTTTTCCAAGATTGCTTTTACCATTAACTGATAGAGAGAGTAACCTATCATTTATTAAAGAAGGCTCTTCTATGCCTTTGAATGTGTAAAATACGTTAGATTTAAAATTCTTAAATATTCTTAGCTACAAGGGACTGATTGCTATGCACACATGGATTTAGAGGCAACTTTTTTTGGAAGTTGTCCCTTACGTTTCAAAAAAGGATGTCTCAGTGAAAATATTTCAAAAAGCAAATTCTCATAACTAGGTGTATGAAAGCCATCACCACCAGTAACTTTGGTGGTCACTTTTCCTTTTACTGAAGTTTTCTCCATATTTATTCACTTAGCAATTACTAATTTATCATGCACTAAAGATACAAAGATGAATTAAACACAGACCCAACAGGGTCTTAAGGCTCTTGAAATCTGGTTGGAGGAGGCAACTGCTTTAGCAGATGATGTTAGGACAAGAGCTCATATTGGGTGCAACTGGGCATAGATGAAATGGTGAGTTCTTTAGGAAGCAAGGGAAAGAGGCCCACTTCTATATAAATCCCAAATGGGAGGCAAAAATGACCTTCTGGTGATTGTTTTTTTTTCCTCAATATGCTGATTTATTTCCTTCTGCACTGAAAGAAAACCTGCCAAAATGCATGATTTTAATTATCTTCTCAATTTGATAAGTTTTCTTAACTAATGAAACCAACCATTTTCTAATATGCATGACATTGTTAGCACACACAAAAAAATGTAAGAAATTGTTTACTTGAAAGTAGAAAACATTTCTAGAGAGATGTTCTCTTTAAAGAAATGCTCATGTGGCTGCATAATCATATTGAATTTTACACTTGTTTGCTTCTGTACGTAACACTGCAAAAAGTGCTTATCTATTGATCTGTATAGGTATGTAAAAAAGGAAAAGGTACCAAAAAATCATTCTAATGAAAAATAAAGATACATCAAAGCCTATGATCTTATCTTGTCAGCTAGAAGTTGTTTCTCCGTTAGTATAGCATTTTATTTATGTATTTATGTATGTATGTAGTATGTGTGTATGTATGTATGTATGTATTTAAGTTTTCAATTATAGTTGACATTCGCTATTATTTTACATTAGCAGTAAAACATTTTTAGACCCCCAAACCTTGTCTTTGGAGTTAGGGCAATGGCGTATCACCTGTGGTAAGCCACAGCTAGAAGGTTATTCCAGTGCTGGCACAGAAAGGATTTTTATGTTCAGAATTTGGTATTATTACAAGATGACAAAGTTCCTAAGTAGTAGATTTATAGCCATTGACAGGCATAGAAGCTGTTTCTGGGCAATGAACAGGCTGGGAACAGACAAGAACAATTCACAGTCCTCCTGCTCCTCCGATCTCCGGGAGATCTCCCTCCACGAATGTCACCAAGACCATACACTCTTGGGCAACCACTATAAGGGAGGCATGAAATACTGTGTCCACCCACCCACATCTGGTATTTATATCCTTTGTACTGCTCCTTGCTGTTTGGGGGATAAACTCAAGTACTGGCAACCTAAACTAGGTCCAAGTCATATCCACACCCACCCTGCAACCCCAGCTTCTCTGGTCTGGCCTAGTACCTGCTATGCTTCTCCTTAAAGTGAAAATTGCAGTTACAGTCAAACAGAAGATATTTTCTTTGGAGAATTAATTTTTTAAAATTTAAAACAATTACAAAAAGAAACTCTCAATAGCAGAAAAACAAACACTCTGATTACAAAATGGACAGAGGAAATGAATAGACATTTTTCTAAAGTAGACATACAGATGGCCAACAGGTACATGAAAACATGTTCAACATCAGTAATCATCAGGGAAATGCAAGTCAAAGCCATGATGAGCTGTCACCTCACATCCATCAGAAGGGCCATCATCAACATGATAAGTGATAACATGTGCTGTTGAGGATGTGGAGAAAAGGGAAATATTGTGTACTGTTGATGGGGATATAAACTGGTACAGACACTATGGAAAACAGCATGGAGGTTCCTCAAAAATTTTACCATACGATCCTGCAATTCCACTTCTGGTTACATATTCAAAGGAAATTAAATCACTGTCTTACAGAGATTTCTGTACCCCCATGTCCATTGCAACATTATTTACAATAGTCAAGACATGGAAACAGCCTAAGTGTCTATGTATAGATGAATGGATAAAGACAATGTGACACACACACACACGCACACACACACACAGACCAGAATATCATTTAGCCAAAAAAAATAAGGAAGGAAATACTGCTATTTGTGACAATATAGATGAAACTTGAGGGCATTGTGTTAAATAAATTAGACAGAAAAAGACTAATACGTATGATTTCACTTATATGTGGAATCTAAAAAACTGAACTCATCAAAACAGAACAGATTGGCAGTTGCCAAGGGCTGGGGAATTGGGGTGGGGGAAATGGGTGAAGGTGGTCAAAAAAGTATGAAAATAAAAATGAACCTAACAGTTCATAGGAAGGGAAAAATATAGAACTAGCCATGTGGCAAAAAAAAAAAAGGCTAACTTTAAATCACTGGTTTGTTTTTCTCCTTGGCACACAGCATATCCCATCTTGCCTTGCAGCTGGGTGCAGCAAATAACTAAATTCTGGCAAAAGGTATGTAAGCGGACATATGTATGTCATTTATTATCCTCCAGCTCTTTCTCTCCTCTCACCTGCTGGCTGGGTGCAGAATGCCCAGAGAGGGATCAGGCCCTAGGTGCTGAAAGAAACCCCAAGAGGAAAGGAGCCTGGTTCCAAGTTGCCACTTGGAGAAGAGATGTCCAGAAGAGCCATGAGGCCAAGAACACTCATTTGACCTATCCATGAGCAACAGCTAACACTTGTATAGTTAAGACGCTAAATTTGAGTCTATTTGTTTATCATAACTGTTAGCCTACTGTGACTTCCAAGCATATATATGACTGAATTATTCTCATAAGCATGCTGCATCCACTTGTATTTTTATCCATTTTTCTTTGCCCTGACATTTTACCAAAATGTGTAACACACTACAAAATATACGTATCCTAGATCACAATGTGGTCTCCAATTAGCAAGGCATACTTACTTTAAATTAATACTTGATCTTTGTGAGGTTGCTTTCACTAAAAACTGTTGAACAATGCAGGATATTATTTTCAGGAAGGATTTTTGATGCTGACACCTTAAGTAGCCCCTTTATACAGGCCTAGTGAGTCAACAAACCGATGTTGATTAGATTTCACCACCTCTGCTTCTGACTCCAAGAACCAAATACATGAAACTGCCTTTTGTTTCCTGGACCAGTCTGCCCCAGGACACTGCATCTTTGCCTGGTTCATTCTCTCTCTCTCTCAGCTCTGAACTGCACTTACACCCTCAGGCTGAAGCTGCTACATGTACCTATTGACCTTTAACATCGTCATCTCTTCCCAGATCTGAACCACTAAGGAAAGCAGCCAAGCCATATAATAAGATATCCTATTAATGAATGTTTATTCGTTTATGAATTTATTCTCCATTGTCTGAGCACCTACCTGTGAGGGCACAGAGAAGCAAATGAGCTTGGCTCAACCCCTACCCTCAGAGAGCTTACACTCTTGTAGAAAGAGGTTGGGGGAAGAGACAGAAATGTACACAGGCAGTTAAGATCCTGTGCAAGGCGTGTGATAGAGGGAAGCTCAGGGTGGGCATCTGTCAAAATGAATTGAGTTGTAGAAAGTTAAGATTTGTGCTGTTTATTGTAGGCAACATAATACATTTTTTAAAGTACTGTTACAAAAAGAACTTATTAAAGCATTTTTAAAATAGCTTTTGTTATTTTGTTATTTTGTCCTTCTTCCTCTGTTGCAAGGACCACTTCCTTTAGACTTGTTTTCATACTGCGCTTATTTAAATATATTTACCTGTTACTTCTGATTTTGAGTTTGGGCCTTTATTTTCTTTTAAAAGTCAAGATATGTACTGATCCCTTATAAATGAACCTACTTTGGGGCTATTTATGGCATTCTCATTGCACAGGCATAACACAAATTAAAACAGTGCTAAAATAGTTTGAAAATACAACATGCTATAGAAGTTCTAAATGATAACAGAACAGATGAGGGAAGACTTACGGGCAATTTATCAGTTTTGTATGCATTTTTCCCCCTGATAGACAAACTGAGTTCAGGCTATTGATACTAGAAAGCTCTTAGAATAAGTTTCAAAATCAAAACAGAACAGATAAAACCCCCAAACCCAAAATGTCAAGCAAAAACCAACAATTGAAATCAATAGCTTAAAACAAACTATCTGCTCCAAATATTATTATGGCAACAACAAAAATAGAACAAATTTTAATATAAGTATAAGTAAATAACAGATCATCAAATATGATCTTTGGAACGTGTATTTTAAAACTGGTTTTCAAAAATAAATAGTGCTATATTTTAAGTGTTAAAATCCTGATACATTCAGTAAATACTATGAGTAACATATTGAGTATTAACGTCTCTGGTATTATGACTGTATGTCTACAAGGCAGGCCTTAACGTTTTTGAAAGTGGGAAAAAATATAATCAGTGGTTCCTACAATGGTAACTATTTAGCTTCAATCCTGACCAAGATCACTTTTTTATTTCACAATGTTAAAGAAAGTATTACCATTGCTAGGATTTGGCAAGAGTCTCAGAGGTGGCAAAGTAAGCATTATGAAAAACTTCACCTGTGCATAGCTCAGGAACACAATTGTTATCTCTGTGTATTTGAACTTCCAACTAGGATGCTTAATATATTCTAAGGCAATAGAAGTCGAAATGTTTTTTACTAGAAGCTTTCCCAACCCCTCAAATAATCATTTATTTCCACTTAAGAGAACGCTATTCAACCCTGCGTTTTACTGTTGAGGAAACATACACCCAAAGAGATGCAGCTTTCCCTGAGCATAAGCATCATCGTGTGGACACTAAATGTGCACCCTCTCTGTGTCAACCACTGAGCTTTATACACTTTGCACCATGTCATCCTTTTAATAATCCTAGGGGCTATTTTTATCCCGATTAATTAATGAGGAAACTGATGCTTGAAGCAATTGTATATCATACTCAGGGTCACATGGATACAATTTAAGTCCTTCTTCAGAGGCAGCATTCTTACTCACTGCACCGAACTGCATATTGGTTGCGGTGTCATAGTTTGAACCCAGGGCTCAGGACTACCAAGCACAGTCAGTACAGTTACTACACAACTTGTCACATTTTAGGCACTCAAAGATATTGTGGAGCAAATTAATGAGTGGAAATTAAATGCATAAAATGTAATGCTACGTCTTCACAAATTTATCTGCTATGAATTTTCACTAACACAGCTGGGAGAGTGGTTCCATTTTTATAGTTAGCTAGACATCAGTTTTGTTTCCTTTCAAAGTTACCTTTACGTTTTAATCACTATTTTAAAAGAAAATAAAATATAAGACAGTTCAGAGAGGGAAAATGTGCATTACCTGCAAAGCAGTTATGATTTGAAAGTTGTTACCTGAATATGAGTGTATATTGAAGAAAATAAGAATAAATGCGAAAGAAAATATTCAATGATAGAACTGAAACTATACATTTTTAAAGAATTAATATAACATCAACTTTTTAAAATTTCTCATAATTTCAATTTAGTACATAATATGTATACATCATATGTTATATATATATATATTTCCCTAAATGGGCATTGATTTATGTGCCAATATACTGCTATCTGATACTTCTTTATTGAAGCTTTAATGTCATCTAGTAAGTACTGAATAAAAGGGTTAGCGAGACATACAAGAATCTATCGTAATTTACCATAATTATGTTTGTCAGATTTTCTAGGAAAATACCAATTTAAAGTGCATATTCTGCCGACACTCATTTTTGTAAAACACCCAAGTGTTTTTGAAATTTCCACATTTTAATACCATCATGCCTTCTCCCAGACTTTCTCTCAAAGCCCAAAATCAATATATTCAATATCCATGTAGTCACCAAATATTTACTAGCTGTCCATTATGTTCCAAGCCCCAAGGGTAGAGGCGTGAACATCAATCAGCACTACCTTTGGGTTCAGAAAAGTAGGTAGCTCTATGTCAACTTAATGGGGAATTATACATTAAAATTCAGCTGACCTTTAGAAAAGGTTAAAACTTTCTCTTTGTGCCTGTTGTGTGACTGCCTAGGAAACTTACATTTAAAAAAGGCTAACACAGGTTTTTGCTTTTTCCTTTACATTCTTCTTAGCATTTAGGAGAGTAAAGGTTTTATTTTTGTTTTTTTAATTAAAGATGGAAGAATTTCAAGTTATTATGAGTTTAAACACAGTTCATATCTATGTAAGGGGAACTTATCTATGGATATTTGCATTTTAGTCAAAAAGAGATAATACGTACAAGATAAAGATACTCCAGACAAATGTATATTATTTGAAGCCCATCAAATCATATTTTTCACCACTGCTCAACAATTTCAGTAAATTTTGTGATTTTATAGAAGTAATATCAATTTATTGTATAAAATATGAACTAAATGTTCATCAAAACAGGAATGGATAAATTATTGCAGATTCATACAATAGAACACTATGTATTAATTTAAAAAATAGAGTTCCAGGGATTAATGTGAAAAAAAATCTCAAAAACAGTATTGAGCAATATATATATGTGTGTGTGTGTATATATATATGTATATATATACATATATATATAGTAATATCATTTCTATAAAATTTTAAGCTATACAAAACAGTACCATATACTACTAAATGGATGTACATAGTAAAAATACAAAAACCTGCATGGATTGATAAACAACAAATGCAAGATAGTGGAGATGAAGAGAAAAGACTAGAAATGAGATCAAAGAAGGGTATTGAAGGAAGGAAGAGGTCAAATGTATGTATTAACACTACAGTCTAACAATTACCTTCATGAAAACATATAGGTGATTCTAGGGCTTATCTGCCTTTCCTAAAGGTTCCCAGTGCTGACTGCCTTTAGTTTGATATCAGAAAGTTGTCCTCTATAATTCATTTTATTTAAGTTACTTACGGTAGAAAAGTAATTCCTGACTCTTATTTCCTTACGGCTGAGGTGCAAATCTTAATAAATCTGAAAAATAACAACCAAAAAAGACCAAAAAAAAACAACAAAAAACAAAAACTCTGAAACTGACATAGAGAAGTATTGTTACGATTTGGCACTTTAAATTGTCAGTTCTGGAATGTTTGTTATATTATACTTTATACTTTTCTGTATGTTTGAACTATGTCATAATTTTAAAAAGCAAGTTATTGAAGACAAAGATAAAAGAAAAATTTTTTAAAAAAATTCTGACAAGCCAAAAGGAGAAAATAATTTTTCATTACTCTACCACCATAATTCTACCATCCAGAAGTAACCACATCTACATTTTGGTGTGTATTCTACAGTCATATGTGTGGTAAATGACATCATACATTTTGTTACCATTTAAAAATTTTATATTGTTAACATATGTTCAGAATATTAAATGTTTATTCTTACATCTTTCTAGAATGACATTTCATTGTATGTTTGTAACGTGCTTTATTTAATCAATCCTCCCTTTCTAGAAACGTAGGCTGTTTTAATTTTCATAATTTTAAATAATGTTATAGTGAATGTTCTTGTACATGTATTTTGTACATATAATTTCCATATAAGCAGAATTTCTGGGTCAAAACTATACACAGTTTTCTAAGTTTAAAGCATGTTTTGAAATTGCTCTCCAAAAAGATTATATTAAGTTATATCATCAGAATATGAAAGATTCCATGCACTCAAAATAGTACTTATTATTTAAAAAAATCTCTAATAATTACGTGAAATAGAATTCTACTCTTTTTACTTTTGTAATTTCTGTTTCATAATTTTGACTATACCTTAAATAGACTTTTATCTTTTTACTTACAGTTCTGTAAGATTTTTTATATTAAATATATTAACCTTTCTCATATAGTGTGAATATTTCTTCCAAGTTGTAGTTTGCCTTTCATTTTAGAGTGTTTTTAATGTTTTCAATTTTATAAAGTTAAATCTATCACCATCCTTCTTTATGTTTTCTGCTTATGTGTATAATCACTTATGCATTATTTAGCATTTGTTTCATTTTGCACTTGGATATTTAACCATATGGAGCTTATTTTAGTATAGTTGCGCATATTGTGCAAGAAATGTAATTCTATCTTATTATAGATTATCACAAATAGTTGATCAGCTGTTTAAAAGGCACTCATTGAATAATCCAGACAATCTGCTAACTTGAATTTTTTCAATACTTAATTCTTATATATCCTGTTTGTGAATTTTCTATTCCTTCCATATTAAAAAATGAATTATTTTTCTACAAAGAGATAAATATCTAGTATATATTTGAAGAAACTTTAAAAAGCAAGTTTTCCTATGGTTCACATTGTGTTAAAATTTTTAATGCAATCTATATAACTTAAACTATTACTTTTTCATATTTTCACTTATCTTAGAATTCTAGTCTACTTGTACTAGAAAAGAAAAAAAAACATTAATGATCTATTGATTCTTGATATTTAGAATCATTATACTCAAAGTTCAGGAATTTGAATTCATAATAAAAATAATTACAATATAGCAAGCACAAAGCCTTAGAAATACTCCCTCTTCATTGGCTAAAATGTTAATAGCAAACCATGAAACTGTACTGTGTCATATCATCCAAGTGATTGAAGTCTCAGTTTTACACCTCTCTATCTTGTTCCTTCTTTTCATCAGTGAGACGAATGAAAATTCAAAGGACATGATCTGAACTGTCTTATTCTTATCCTCTTTCTCACCTATGGAAAATGAGTACCTGCATTTCTTACATTCTCCCTTCTTAATTACATAAAATTATACTGATATTGCCATGGAAGAGGAAATATACATAAGGTATTTCTTCATTGAACAAGGCTCTCTGTTGTAATTATTAACATTTTACTGTTTTTGTTGCAGCAGTTATTGATATGGTGACAGCTCCCTTTTTTTCTTCTAATAACACACTCTCCCGGTTTGCCTCTTACCCCTCTGGCAGATCTGTCACGTCCAGCGCAACACAGGCAGTGAGAGAACAAGAAGGGGTGGCAAAGGGGTAAGAAAGAAACAGAAGTCAAGAAAGTTTTGAAACAGGGGCCAAAGGTTTCACAGGACTGAGAGCCCCGAATCGGGCCACCTTGTGGCTTTTATTGATGCACATACAAGGAAGTAGCATTGTTTTTACTGGGGTCTGTGAGTCTCATACACCATACCAGAAAAGTGGTTCAAACCAATCACTCTTGCCTGTCAAAAGTCCCATGATGTATAAATAATTATTGTTTGTACCTCCCCAGGGGACAAAACCTTTATGTTGAAAACTTACTGAGATGGACAACTGATGTTATCACTTCCCAAGCAGGTTGTGGGAAGGAATACAGCCACAGAGGCAGATGCTCTCTTTAGACTGGGAAGTTGGGAGTCTATGCCCACCTCTATCAACCCTGTGAATTCTCCTGGTGGTCCCCACATTACTGTGCCTGTCTTAGGTTGTTCCTTTCTTGAGGAATCTTACCCGTAATTGGCTAGCCAGCCATCCTTTGGGGCCAAACAAGGAGATGACATAAAGGTGAAGCAATGTCCCTGAAAGGAATAGTCTCACAGCCTCTTCTTTCTTTTTAGGGGTGGGTACGAGGGGACTGAGAGGCATGCAGCTGTGTGACAACACATGTCTTTCTCAGTCTCCTTTTCTTGAAACTATCAGTTTTCCCTTGAACGCACCCATTTCTATGTCTTCATTTGCTATCTTTGACCAACTCCAAAATTCATATATCCTGCTGAGATATCTTTTCTGAGGAACATCAAACTCAATACAACTGAATGTGAGCACATTCTCTTGCACACACACTCTCCTCAACCCAGCTCCTTCTTCAGTAGCTCAAGAAATGTATCCATCCATTTATTCATATCAGAAACAGAGATACAATCCTTGATAATCCTCTCTCTCACAATAAATCATCAAATTAGTCAATTTAGTTTCCTAAACCCTTTTCAAATGTGCCCGCTTCTTTCCATCTCCATTGTAAACACAGTGATCAGCAGTCTGATGGAATATAATGGCATCCACACCTGCAAGTCACATATAATTTCAAATTTTCTAGTAGCCACATTAAAAAAGTAAAAAGAAATAGGTGAAGTTGCATTTAATGTTATTATTTAATTCAATCTATTCAAAATATTCTCATTTTAACATGACATCAATATAAAATATTGTTAATGAGATATTTACATTCTTTTTTTCTCTTGCTAAGTCTTTAAAACGTGGTGTGTATTTTCTACGTACAGCATATTGTAACTTGGACAAGCCACATTTCAAGTGCTCACTAGGCACATGTTGCTAGCGCCTGCCATATTGGACAGATCAGCTCTAGTCCAAGCCGTGACCATTTCTTGTTGCAGTGTCTGTTAATAGCCTTCATATAGGCCCACTTAGTCCCTTTTCAATTCATTTTTCATGGGCAACCAGGGTGATCTTTTTTTAATGCAAATCTGCTCTTGTGACTAACGATCCTTCATTAAATTCCCATTTTTCCCTTTGGCTAAAGTCCGAAACTTCCAGCATAACCTATGTAACATCTATGATCTGATCTCATTTGATATTCCTAGCTTGTGTAATGTACAAAACTTCTTAATTCACAGCTTTTATGCAAACTTGAAATATCTTCACTCTTATCCATCCTTAATTCTTGGCTTAAGTAACACTTAATTACAAAAATCTTCCTTGATACTCCTTTCCCCTTTTCCCCCAGAATGAGTTAGGATTCTAATTTACACAGTCTTATTGCACACAGTACTTTTACTTCATTGGTGAAATTATTTGTGTTATTATCTGTTCAATGTAGGCCTCCCATTTAGGACTATTAGTTAGTCACTCTTCTTCCTCTTTACATCCCTGTACCAAGAACAGTATTTGACATTGAATAAATATATATTGAACGTATAAATTTGTTCCTCTTAGCATTATTCATGTGAGAAAAAGCCAAGGTTACCAAGATGGGATTAGACCAATCTTGATTCACATTCCTGGGCTAGGGGAGGGACTCTTCTTCTTTGAGCATAAAGTTACCTCATTCTTGAACAAAATTAATGGTCTGTTAACAAGAAAAATGGGGAAGAAGTGGATACTGGGTAGGTTGCCAACACTGTCTACCAGAATTTCCAAATTATTGTTGTGATAGACTGCTCACCTGCTTTGGCTTACATCAGCCCTAAGAAAAGCAAGGCAAAGCCATCTGGAGGTAAGTTTGTGGATGGAGGAGTTTTGTTTTGTTTTTGACTATAAAAATAAAGGGGAAGAAACATACTATATTACTCTGGGTTCTCCAGAGAAACAGAACAAATGAGATATATATCTATATCTACATATCTATATCTATATCTATTTATCTAAAGAGATTTACAATAGAGATTAGTTCATGTGGTTATGGAGGCTGAGAATTAATACATTCTGCTATCTGCAAGCTAGAGAACAAAGAAAGCTAATGATATAATTCAATTCTAGTCTGAAGGCCCAAGAAACAGGAGCCGATGTCTAAGGATAAGAGAGGATGGTTGGATATTCCAGCTCAAGAAAAAAAAGAGACTTTGACCATCCACCACCATTTTATTCCATTAAGGCCCTAAACAGATTGGATGATGGCCACTCACATTGGGGAGGGCAGATATCTTTATTCAGTCTACTCATTCAAATGCTAATCTCTTTTGGAAACACTTTCATAGACACACCCAGGAATATTTTATGAGCTATGTGGGCATCCCTTAGCTCAGTCAAACCAACACATAAAGTTAAACATTACATGTTCATTATTAACCAACATTCACAAACATTTTCCTGCATCACTGCATTTGGTCCTCCGAACAATTCTGGGCAATCTCATTAAGTTGTTGTTACTACCATCATGCATAGTTTACAATGAAGAGATCACAAATCAGAGAGGTTAAGTGATTTGTCCAAGAGCACTTGGCAATTAAATGTTAGGACTTGGAGGTAGTAATCTGATTCCCAAATGCAAACCCTTTCCCTACTACAGTGGTTCTTATAGTATCAGTCTTATCTGGGAACTTGTTAGAAAAGCAAATTCTTGGGCCATACCCCTGATGAAATAAACCAGAAATTCTGGGAGTCTGACACAACAACCCATATTTAACAAACACTCCAAGTTATTCTGATGCTTAAAGTTTGAGAACCACTGGACTACACCCTAAAACCCACACTACTTTCCCCTAACTTGATCGGAATTTTTGTCTGGTCGTTTTACAGTTTGGCAGAGAAAAGAAGCACTGCCCTTTCCTAATGGTCAAACCAGGAAATACTTAGTGGGTATTCAAGTACATCATAAGAAGTCAAAGTTGTCTTTACCCTACTTCCAGATTCAAAGGGCTCTTAAATTTAGGATCCACCAATTGGGCCCCATTTCCAAGCTTACATTCTTGAATTAAATTAGTAGTGGCCAGGTACTCCTTATATGCAGCCTGAGTTATATTTCTATATAAGCAGGCAAAGCAAGTTAGGAAAAGTTTGCATCTCATAGAACCAATTTTCTTTTACTTAACAATGAGTCACACTGAGCTCTGTCTTCTGCCAAGAATGAAAGCCCTTTACTCTCTATTTCCCACATTCTTCTGTGACCCAAGCTTTTTACCACAAACCTGTAGTATTTTCTCCTTAAAAAAACAAAAGATATTTCAGTGACTAATAATCATTTCTGACAAATATGCCCTAATTCTAGCACAAGATAAGTTTGCCTTCTTTGAACTTTGATTCTATCATTTGCTATATTATCAGTATTACAATAATTTTTTTTTAGTTTTTGTACTTACTGGCCATATATAAAAGCCTTAATCAGACACTGAAATCTCAATCTTAACAATGAATATTCTTGGTCATGAGGAAGACAGCTCTAATAAAGAATCCTTCCCTCCTATTAGAGCAGAATTCCCAGTACACAGCATTTTTATGGTGATTTAGTTAGTGTTGTTAAGTGAGCCCTGTAAATACTCCAACCAGATTCAATGTTCAGGTGAATCCTTCATACCAAAACACAGGAAAGTAGATAAATCACAATTTATATTTTTGGTGCATAGCAATTACTTTATAAAGGAATATTTCCCAGCCACAGGTATAATAATCCCCTCCATACTTTTGCTTATTAAAGAAATACAAATAAGTATAACACCAACATTGTTATTCTCTTTCCAAGTTAAAATAGGGTCTAGTTTATGCCTTAAGAATTTATTCTTTAATGTTATGGCAATAACAACAGACCTGGTCAATGATCTATAAGAAGTATGTAATATAGGAAATCTGTAAGTCAAAATGAACTCTAAGATTTATTAAGTGAAAGGACCATGCTGCACATTATAAGCAGAAATGAGATACAAGGCTCTTTAATAGTAAAAATTTCTATATTACCATTGAAAACTATTTTTCTTCTTGAAGGTATACTGTGTTTAAGAGTCTATAGAAATTTCAATCTCTATAAACTTATGTAATGAATTTTAGTCCTTAAGTAATCAATCTATTAAATATTGAAGAGGCTTGCAAATTTTGAACAGGTTTTTTTAGAGTTTGCTATAGATTTTATTGTGGTTAAGGTGCATGCCATTTTTTTTTTTTCAGGTCTCATATTTAATTAGTTAATTTTATTTTTACTTCTATTTTTTATTTTTATTTTTTACCTTTGACCCCCTTCATTCATTTCTCCCAACCACACTCCCCAACATCTGGCAACCACCGCTTTATTCTCTGTATCTGTGAGCTTGTGTTTTTTTGTTTTGTTTGTTTTCTAGATTCCATGTAGAAGAACTATCATATGGTATTTATTGTTCTCTGTCTGACTTATTTCACTTAGTGCAATGCCCTTGCGACCTACTCATGTTGTCGCAAATGCCTAGATTTCATTCTTTTTTTGGTTCAATAATATTCAACACATAATTAAATAATTTCTTTATGCATTCATCCATTGATAAACTCTTAGTTGGTTTCCATGATCTTGGCTGTTGTAAATAGTGCTGCAATAAGCAAGGGTTGCATATATCCTTTCAATTTAGTGTTCTCATTTTCCTTGTATAAATACCTAAAAGTGGAAATGTTGGATCATGTGGATATTTTATTTTCAATCTTTTGGAGGAACTTCCACACTGTTTTCCATAGTGGCTGCAACAATTTACGTTCCTACCAACAATGCACAAATGTTCCCTTTTCTCCACATCCTCAATAACACTTGTTATTTCTTGTATTTTGGGTAATAGCCATTTTAACAAGTGCAAGGTGACATCTCACTGTGGTTTTGATTTGCATTTCCCTGATGATTAATGATGTTGAGAATCTTTTTATGTACCTTTTGGCTATCTGTATGTCTTCTTTGAAAGAAAAGCATTTGACAAAATTCAGCATCCACTTAAGATAAAACTCTCAACAAAGCAGGTATAGAGGGAACATACCTCAACATAATAAAAGTCATATATGAACAGTCCACAGCTGACATCATACTTAATTGTGAAGAGCTAAAAGCCTTTCCTCTAACATCAGGAATAAGACAAGGATGCCCCCCTCTGAACACTTTTATTCAAGAGTATTGAAAGTCTTATCTAGAGCAATCAGGCAAGAATCAGAAATCAAAGACCTCCAAATTGGAAAGAAAAAGGCAAAATTGTCACTATTTGCAGGTGACATGATATTACATATATAAATCCATGAAGATGCCATGGAAAAAAAAACTATTAGAACTAATAAGCCAATTGAGTAATGTTGCAAGATTCAAAAATTAATATGCAAAAATCTGTTGTAATTCTAAACACTAAAAACAAACTATCAGAAAGAGAAATAAAAAAAAAAATACCATGTACAACTGCATCAAAAAGAATAGAATACCTAGGAATAAATTTAACCAAGGAGGTGAAAGACTTGTATACTGAACACTAAGAAAAGACATTGAAGAAGACAAAATACATGGAAAGATATTCTGTGTCCATGGATTGGAAGAATTAATATAGTTAAAATGTTTATACTACCCAAAGCAATTTACAGATTCAGTGCAATCACTATGAAAACTCCAGTGGCATTTTTCACAGTAATAGAACAAACAATCAGAAAATTTGTATGGAACCACAAAAGTCTCTGAGTGTCAAAACAATCTTGAGAAAGAAGAACAAAACTGAAAGTTTCATGCTACCTGATTTCAAACTCTATTGCAAAGCTATGGTAGTGAAATTAGTATGGAACTGGTATAAAAACAGACACATGGATCAATGGAACAGAATAGAGAGCCCAGAAATAAATCCATACACATATGGTCAATTAATTTATGGCAAAAGAGCCAAGAATATATAATGGGGAAAGGATTGTCTCTTCAATAAATGATGTTGGGAAAACCAGCCAGCCACGTGCAAAAGAACGATACTGGACCACTCTCTAACACCACACACAAAAATTAATTCAAAATGGATCAAAGTCTTGAAAGTGAGACCTGAAACTATAAAACTTCTAGAAGAAAATGTAGGTGGTAAGCTCTTTGACACAGATCTCGGCGATGATTTTTTTGAATCTGACTCCCCAAGTATGCGTAATAGCAACAAAAGCAAAAATCAACAAGTGAGATTACATCAAACTAAAAATCTACACAGCAAAGGGAACCATTAAAAATATATAAATGCAACATACTGAATGTGAGAAAGCATTTGCAAATAATGTATCTGATAGGAGATTAATATCCAAAATACTGTGTTTCCCTGAAAATAAGACCTAACTGGACCATCAGCTCTAATGCATCTTTTGGAGCAAAAATTAATATAAGACCTGGTCTTATATTATATAAGACCCAGTATTGTGTTATGTTATGTTATGTTATGTTATGTTATGTTATGTTATGTTATGTTATGTTATGTTATGTTATGTTATGTTATATTAGACCCGGTCTTACATTATATTAAAATAAGACTGGGTTTTATATTAATTTTTGCTCCAAAAGACCCATTAGAACTGATGGTCTGACTAGGTCTTATTGTCGGCGAAACACGGTATGTAACGAACTCATAGAATTCAATAGAAAAAATTACCCAAACAATCTGATTAAAAAATGACCACTACAATAATTCTAGCCCAAATATCATGGGACAATGCCCTTGAATACTGTTTATTTCTGGCATATTTGTGAGAATAAAAGGAATCACAGACCCAGGGTCAATTTTAGGCCCAACTGATATATTGGCAAAGTCTATCACTCCCAGTGTTTGAGCCTTGGAAGCCTCTGTTAGTGACTGCCTGACCATAATACTAGTAGTTATCCACAAACTTTTGCTGCTTCTTGGTTTTCTCAGAGTCCCACACTATCATATATTACCATATTGTCTTCCCTAAGAGCGGATTTTATACCTTGTATCCTATTCAAAGTCACCTTTACACAAGGAGGAAGAATTGTGCTGACTTTGAAGTCAGACCAACCTTATATAGCTGGTGACTTGAAGCAAGCTGATTACTTTTCAATTCAGTTCCTCATCTATAAAATGGGTATAATGCAGTCATTCTGAAATGGCAGGTATGTTGGAATTACCTGGAAGGCTTATGAAAAGGAAAAACAGAGTGCAGAAACTCCAGAGAGTTTCTGATTCCATAGGTCTAAAGCAGGGCCTGAGAATTTGCATTTTTAAAAAGGTCCCAGGTGATGCTGATGTGCTTGTTTATTGACCACACTTCGAAAACCACTGAAATAGTGCTATTAGGATGAGAAATACTATTTATAAAGTACCTGATTCAATGTAACCACCTAATGAATGTTAGTCTGTTGCCCTCCACCTCTATTGCACATGTCCTCAAAGCAAAGAAAGTAAACGATAAAAATGAATTAGTGACATTGCATTTGAATGGAATTGAGCTAAATACACTTATCTTTGGACAAGGCCTTTCTGGAGGCAAACCAAAAGAGATATTTCTGTGGAAATAAATTAAAAATTAAAGGAGATATTTCAGGCAAATTAATCTTTGAGAAGCTATTGATAAATATTAGCAAAAGCATCAGACAAAGGGCACTCATACATCATTAGTAGAGAAATAAAACTATATATGATTTTAGAGGGCAATTTGGTAGCAGTTACCAAAATGTACAAGATACATACACTTTGACCCAGCATTTCACTTCTAGAAATATATCTTCAGAAATACACATAAATATACAGGAATATAGTACAACATATTTGCATAGCAGCATCTAAGCTCAAGTATGCAAGAAATGTAATTTTTTTCCTATAAGTCAACTTGATTTATACTTCAAGCCCATTGCACCAGGTGGTAAAAATAAATCTCTTTCATTTCAGGATTAATTCCTTGACATTTTTCTGGTGTTGCATCTAAGAACCAGAGGCATGCACAGAGCAGAGGTGTTGGGGTTGTGTGTGGATAGTTGGCCTTATGTCATAACCCAGCCATGCTGTCATCTCCTGAGTTTGCCATTATTCTGTTGGGTGATAGATTTTATATACAGATTGCTGCTACCTTATTGCACGATATCCTCCCTGCGGCCCCATCCTGCCTTTCTTCTACTACTCTCATACCATGCTGGGCTGTCAGACACGATGGGAGGCTGAGACCATCACTGCTATGATGCTAATTTCAGATGCTTGAATTTACTCTATGTCTTGTAAATTCTGAGGTTGTCTAGGGCTCTGATCAACTATATACCTACTTATTTTAGTTCTCCTGAAAGAAGAGATCAATAAAGTTCAACTGATAGTTTTGAAAGTGCCACAGATTACCGTTTGAAATCTTGTATTACTTTAGTTTTTATCAAATGCTGAAGAAAGGAAAACAACCATTTTGATGGTAAAAATCTTATTTTCAAGACAAGTCCCAAATGGAAGCCATTCCTTAATCAGTGACTCAGTGATTATAATTTAGCAACACCCAAATCTTTGTTAACTATATATAGCTTTATTTTTGTATGCATTGAAATGAGCTTCTGGTGGTCAAAAGCGTTTTATATTTTCAAAATGATAGCAGCTGTTTATCCTTAATTTTGAGAATAATTTGGAGAGCTATGTACTTTATTTTTTGCCCAAAAGACAGGAATGACTTCATTGTTTAGGTACAGAAAGAAATATGTTAAATCATTCAACCAGTGCTGCTTGGAATAGACTTCTTTAAAGCATATTTTGATTGTGTAACTGTTCTGAACTAAACTGGGATTGCCAAATCTCTGGATGTTATATAATCCCTGAGAAAATATAAAAGAAATAAATAAAGACATTTAAATAAAAGACAACAGAGTTGAGGCGTTTCAGCACACATTTTTTTAAGTACCCACAGTGTGCCAGATATTGTAGATGTGTACATAGGTATAGCACAGCTCCTGTCACTGAGATCTTAAATTAGGTGGGGGAGATAATCAAATAATAGAGACAAAGTTCTATCAAACAAGAAACACAAAGTACAGAGCCAGTTAGCATTTATTCTATCTGAATAAAGGCTTCACAGTGGAGGTAACGTTTACTCTGCAGTGGAAGAGGGAAGGGAGCATATTTAAGGAGCAGGGACAGAATTTACTAAGACAAAAACATTCTATTCATCAGACTATATGCTCTGTGTTAGGAAAAAGAATGTCTGATTTAACTACTGTATCGTTAATGCCGGGAAGAGTGTCTGATGCATAAGAGGTGATCTATATATTTTGTCAAATGGGTGAAATCATGATTTCACGAGAAAGTGAATAATACTAGGTTGTTCTATCTGGATAAAACACAGAAAGATTGGGGTTAACAGAAAAGGGAAACTAGGTAAAGATCAAATGCCATAACGATGATCTTCTAAGGAATTAGGATTTTTGCCTTGCAGACACTGGGAGGCCACTAGCAGCATTTGAACAGGGCAGTGAGACAGGTGAGTATGTAGGTAGAATTTGGTATTAGAGCTCATATTTAGGACCAATACCTCATATTCTAAAAAGAATATTAATTATTCAGGCAACAGGCTTTACCTTTACCTCCCCCCCCCCCGCCCAACCCACTCCCCCCTCCCACACACACATACCTCCCCTCAGACAAGCAGTGCTGGGGAAAACAAAAGAAGGCCTACAGCATTACTGGTGAGGTGGAAGGTCCCCTCACTTGGCCAGGGTGCCTAGACAACCCTATCACCTATGCTCTCTCGTCTACTCTCCGTGTTCCTTCCAGGAAGCCATTGGAAACAAAGCAGTCCTCTTGTGTTCCCTCCTGGGGCCACCGGACTTGGGATGATGATCCTATTTCCTCCCTTTGACTTTTCTTCAGAAACAAATTTCAGAACAGACCTCTTTGCTAGGCAAACTGTTACACAAGCCTCCTGCCTTTATACATTTCTAGACTAAAAAGAGGGTTCCAGTTCAGGATATTCCCATCAGCTTTCCCAATGAATCTTTCACTCTCCAGTATACTCTGATAGTCCACCAATGTCGTCCTCAGATCCTGCAATGGATCAGGCATCCAGCCAGGGATGGAGGCAAAAGGCATAGCTCCACCTCTTGCAGGAAATTTCAAGATCTTATTCCCATCCCCTACCACCCAAGTGTCATCATTTGACTCGGGGGTGGGTGGAATGTGAACACCTGGTGGAAAGGCAGAAGCCTGTCCCCCAAAATCATTGCTCTTGGGAGTATATTATTTGGTTGAAGTTGAATGAATGAATAGCTGGTAGAATGAATAGTTCAGTTTAAGAAGTCAGTTGTTTAAAAATGTCAGGTATTTATCTGAAGAAAACAAAAACACAAATTTGAAAAGATATATACACCTCTATGTTCATTGCAGCATTATTTACAATAGCCAAAACATGGAAGCAACTTAGGTGTTCATTAATAGATGAATGGATAAAGAAGATGTAATACAAACACACACACACACACACACACACAAACACTCACACTCACACACATACAGAGAGAGAGAGAAATATTACTCAGCAATAAAAAAGAATAAAATCTGGCCATTTGCAACAACATGGATGGACCTAGAGGACATTAGAGTAAAAGAAGTCAGACAACACCTATGATCTGACTTATACATGGAATCCAAAAAAACAAAATGAATGTACAAACAAAACAGAAACAGACTCATAGATATAGAGAACAAGCTTATGGTTGCCAAAGGGGAGGGAGTGGGGGAATGGGAATTTAAAAAAATAAGAAAAAAATAAAAAATAAATGAATAAAAAATTATCTGGAAGCCATATTTTTCCTAAGTTACTGCCTAATTAAATAGAGGCAACTTTCTAGAAAAACTTTTCCTTGGACTCTATATCACAACTTTTTAAGAACTGATGAAATTTATTGTCTCCTAAAACACAAATCAAACTTTTCTTCCACAATGGCAGCTCAATATAGCCTTTTGCAGATGGATGGGTCTACTTTCAATGGCCTGGTAACTGAACACAGGCTAGCTATGCCCCATTTGCTCTGTTTCAGATTTATTCCTTCAGACTGAACATGAATGAATCAAGATTCAAGAGTAAAATTGCAGTCATTCCTTTTAAAATGTATTTATTTTTTGGTTTGGCAAGTTGCCTCATTCCACAGAGACTTTACAAAATGTTTATGTCTTACTCTTTGAAGGTGAGAACTGTGATCTAATCTGTATTCTGTGGGTTACTTGGCACACTGAGGATGCCCAATAAATATTAAACAGGAAGACTTTATCGAACCACTCTACACCATATACTTCCTAGTTCATCCATCGTGCCAGCTTCCAGTGCAGAACCATTATGAATAGATGGGTGGTTGGGTAGATTAATGAGTTAATTTATTTGATAGTTTACTGCCAAAATTTTGCTACCTATAATTAAGTCATATTTCTTGGTCTTCTACCACGAATCACATGGAGAATAGTTTCAATAACATTAATAAAAAGCCTAAGTTTGAACAAATACACAGTAAGCTTCAGGTCTCTAAACACTTTAAAGCAGAGCTTAAGTCCCAATAAACTTCATTCCCATCAACCCATAAAAAGAGAACCCCCAAAATAAACATCTGGCACCTCCAAATCAAAACATTTTAATGATGTTATGATACGTGGTAGTTATAATATTGATTCTGAATTATTCAAAACTGAATTACATTCAGTACAGTTTTAATGTTAAATGATTTATTTTCTCATAGCTATTAATTTATTAAACTCATTGATTTAAGAAGATTTCATAGATCACCTATTATGTTTCAGGCGTTGTTTCTAGGCTCTGGAAAACAGATAAAAATCCCTGCATTGATGGAGCTTGTATTCTATGGGAATATTTAATTCAGTAGGCTCTCAATCAAAATATTTAGAACATTTATTGTAATCAACAATTTTAATTCAAGTATTTAATGATTTGATTCATTCCTACTTAATAGAAAATCTACAAGGTAGATAGTAGAACTAGAGAAACAGCCAAGATCACTTGATTACCAAACTTATGTTCTTTTCTAGTACTGTGACAAGTACTTGTCTTTATATTCATCTTGTTCAGGGTTAGTTACAAGATCCCCTCTGCCTCTAACACTTTTTTCCTAGTTCTGTAATAAAATACTGTAATCCATATACACAACCTCAAGAAAATTGGGTTTCAACTTAAAAATAATGTTAATCAGGCTAAAGATAATACTTAGAAAATGACCCATTCCTAAAGGGATTTTACAAGAAAAGCCAATGAAAAATTTGAGAACAACAATGCAGTACAATCATCTCCTTATAGATTTGATTAAGGTGATATGAATTATATGATAAACTGGAACCATTGCACTTTACATTCAAATATATTAACCTCTACTCTTCCCAAATTGTTCTTAAACATATTAATTAAGCTAACTAGATCTGATAGTTTCCCTATAAATCATATATGTATATATTATGAACACCCTCCTCAAATAATATGACAACCTCCTCAAATAATATGACCTTCTCCCTTCACTAAAAGCCTCCTACAGCCAAACTGCTTCACATTGGATACCTATTACAAAAATATTTGTGTTTTAAAAGGTTGACTTAAAAGGTGGTAGAGGTGATTTCTGATCAAGATGGTGGAGTAGGTAAATGCTGAGCTCACCTCCTCTCAGGATGACATCAATTACAACAAAACCAAAGAATAATTGATAGGTACATAGAAAGATAGAAAGAAGCAGGAGAAGGAGGGAACTAGCTCTAGTTAGGAGGCTCCTTGCAGCTGCTCCTACTTGGGGCACAAACACCTTGCTTGCTCAGCAAGATATTGTGAACAAGATATATCATCATCAGAAGAAAAAAATACCAGAGAGGGAGGAAAACCATTCTGCTTATCAGAATATACATCCTGCTTCTCAGGACCATTTTTAATGAGCTTCTCAAATAAATCATGGGAAATTAATAGGTTCATGCTGATACCCTGAGAAACAACCTTGAGAACCAGAGGGAAGAATAGGACACCTCAGCTGAGAAAGAAAAAGATAACAGAGAGGGAGAGGGGGAGACAATGCTACCCATAGAGATAAAAACCTTCACACAATGTAAGTAGAGTTTGCTTCCCTCTCTTGGGTTGGCCTATTCTAGGTCTTGGAGTGTATTAGCTTTTACTAATAAATGTGCTGTCCTATGCTGCACAAACTCTGTCTCTTGACTCAATTCTTTCCTTCAAGAAGACAAGAACTGAAGTACAGCCTCATTCCTGGTAACACAACTATTATTGAAAATTGCCTGAAATCCAGCTGAACTGAATCCCTACAACTACAGACATACAGAAGCCGCCACCTCGAGACTGGTAAGAGGGACAGAGACTCAGAATGGACTGGTTGCACATCCATATGTAACCATTTAAAATCGGAAGGGAAAACTCATCTTCACAGGTCCCCGCCCCCTGAGGAGTGAGGGATCCCAGACTCTTCCCACCTCCAGATTTCAGTGCCAGGAAGAGAAGTCCTCATAACTTCTGGCTGTGAAAACTCACTGAGTGAGATGAGGGAGGCTGTACTTCCAGGCTCTCCTCTAAAAGGGTCCGCGCATGGACTTACTCTTTGACGGATTCATTTGCTCTGAGCTCCAGTGCTGGGGCAGCAGCTCAGAAGGCACCAGGTGCATATGGAGAGGAACTGAATTTTCTAGATTTAGGGTAAGGGCTGGAGAGGCAGCTTTCTCCCAGATGGAGGTGCTGGCAGAATTCATTGTTCCTTTGTTGAGCCCTCCCCTTCCCTGCGTGCAGACGCAGGCAGACGCCATATCTGAGTCTCCATCAAACTGGCTATTACCTTAGGTCTGCCCTGCCCTAGTGATTCCCTGAGACCACACCCCCACCCAACATTTGGGCACGCTGAAGCCACTCCCAGTGGCTTTTATGTATAAATGGCCAGCCTTGGCTCACGCTGCAGACTTTCCTAAAATCTCTGAAAAGTTCACAAAACTGAAATAGGCAGCATCTGGCTTAGGGACTTCCCAAGTCTCTGGCTGAGCAGCTCTAAGCCTGGCACTAGCAATAGCTGGCTTCGGTTTGTGGCTTGGCCTCTCAAGTCACCTCCAAGCACAATGCAGGAAGCAGGCATCTCTGGATTGCTTGGAGGTTGCCAGACTGTGGCTGAACTTGGCTTGTAGCAGGTCCCTTCCCAGGAGGTCCTGGGTCCGGCAGTCCAGGTGGCCAGCTTCAGACTGGCCTGGACCATCACCTGGCCACCTCCAAAGACAACACACCCAAAGAGAAGACTAGGCAGGAACCAGAATCCCGCTAAAGCAAACCCTGCCCTGTAGAGTCAGCCCCCACACAACTGTCCCTCCATTATAGTCATGGCTAGTGCTCACAAACAATCAGCCTGAGGGTCAATCCGATACATTCAATGCAAACAGCAATCAACTTCAGTGACATCAGGAGGGCACACAGAAACCACACAAGGGACACACCTGGAGTACCCAGTTCTGGTGACCAGGAAGACTACATCACTGGGTGCCACAGGACACCTGCTACATAAGGTCACTCTACTAAGACCAGGAGGCACAGCATCCCTACCTAACACAGAGAAACAAACACAGGGAGGCAGCCAAAATGGGGAAACAAAGAAACATGTCCCAAATAAAAGAACAGAACAAAGCTCCAGAAAAAAAAAAAAAACACTAAACAAAATGGAGATATGTAATCTACCAGATGTAGAGTTCCAAACACTGGTTATAAGATGCTCAGTGAAGTTATAAGGAGAACTTCAAAAAAGAGGCAGGAAACATAAAAATGGAGATAGAAAACCTAAAAAAGAACCAGTCAGAAATAAAGACTACACTAACTGAAATGAAAAATACATTACAGAGAATCAATAGTAAATTAGATGAAGCAGAGGATTGAATCAGCAATTTAGAAAATAAGATAGCAGAAAATACCCAATTAGAAGAGTAAAATGAAAATAAGAATCCACACAAATGAGGATACTTTAAGGGGCCTCTGGGACAACATCAAGCGTACCAACATTTGCATCATAGGGGTACCAGAAGAAGAAGAGAGAGAGAGAGAGAGAGAGAGAGAGAGAGAGAGCGCAAAACATTGAAAACCTATTTGAAGAAATAATGACTGAAAACTTTCTAACCTGCTGTAGGAAATAGATATTCAAGCCCAGAAAGTGCACAGAGTCCCAAACAAGATAAAATCAAAGAGGCCCACACCAAGATACATCATAATTGAAATGCCAAAGGATAAAAACAGAGAGGCTCTTAAAAGCAGCAAGAGAAAAGCAGTTAGTTACCTACAAGGCATCTCCCATAAGACTGTCAGCTGATTTCTCAGCAAAAACTTTGCAAACCAGAAGGGATTGGCAGAAAACATTCCAAGTGATGAAAAGCAAGGACCTACAACCACAATTAACCTACCCAGCAAAGCTATCATTTAGAATCGAGGGACAGATAAAGAGCTTCCCAGACAAGAAAAAGCCAAAGGGGTTCCTCACCACCAAAGCAGTATTACAAGGAATCTTAGAGGGACTTCTTTACGATGAAAAAATAAATAAATAAAAATATGAATAATAAAATGGCAATAGTTACATATCTATCAACAATTACTTTAAATGTAAATGGATAAAATACTCCAATCAAAATAGAGAGTGGCTGAATGGATAAGAAAATAAGACCCTTACATACTTGTATGCTGCCTATAAGAAACTCACTTCAGATCAAAAAACACACAGAGACTGAAAATAAAGGGATGGGAAAAAGGTATTTCATAAAAAAGAAAAAAGATAAATAGCTGTGGTTGCAATATTTATACCAGACAAAATAGACTTTAAAACAAAAGCTATAACAAGTGACAATGAAGGACCCAGTAATCCCACTTCTGGGCAATTATCCAAAGAAACCCAAAATGTTACTTCAAGGAGACATGTGCATCCATATGTTCATTACAGCATTGTTTACAATGGCCAAGATGTGGAGGCAGCCTGGGTGTCTGTCAAACGAAGAATGGATAAAGAGGAGGTGGTACATAGATACAATGGAATATTGCTTATTTCTTGGCCATGGAAGGGAATGACCTCTTCCCATATGTGGCGGCATGGATGGACCTGGAGGGTATTGTGCTGAGTGGAGTATGTCAGACAGAGAAAGACAGATGCAATGTGATTTCACTTATATGGAATCTAAGGAACAAAATAAACAAACAAAACAGAAACTTGTTGATACAGAGAACATTTTGTTGGTTACCAGACAGGATTGTGGTTGGGAATGGGTGAAAAACAGGAAGGGATTAAGAAGTACAAATTGTTACAGAGTAGTCTTGGGGGTGTAGGGTATAACATAAGGAATATAGTCAATAATATTGTAATAACTATGTATGGTGTCAGAGGGGTACTAGATTTATTGGAGTGACAGATGGGAGGGGATTGGGGGACAAGGTGAAAAAGGAGAAGACATTAAGAAGTACAAACTGGTAGTTACAAAATAGTCATGGGGATGTAAAAGTAAAGCATAGAGAATGTAGGCAATAATACGGTAATAACTATGTATAGTGCCAGGTGGGTACTAGACTAGTCAGGGGGGTCACTTCTTAAATTATATCAACGTCTAACCACTATGCTGTACACCAGAAATTAATATAAAGTAATATTGAATGTCAACTCTACTTCAAAAATTTTAAAAGTGAGGAGAAAAGGTAACCGGGAATAAGAGGTTCAAATTTCCAGGTATAAAAGAAATAAATCGTGGGGATGTGATGTACAGCATGGGGAATATAGTCAGTAGTATTGTGATAGCATCATACCACGTTGGATGGTTGCTGGATTTATCATGGTGATCACTTCTTTAGGTAAAGAAATGTTGAATAACTATTGTGTATACCTGAAACTAGTATAATATTGTATGTTTGCTATATCTTAATAAAACACTTTTAAAAAGTGGTAAAAGGTAAAAGGAATGATGGAGACAAAAAAGAGTTTGGGAAAGACTATGTTTAAATAATTGGAGACCATACAATTATTTAGAAAATCACTTGTTTTAAAAATTCTGAAAGAAGTTTCATTTTTCCAGCTTCACTGTCTTATTTAAATAAAGGCTAGTTGGTAAAATTAACTTGTCTTTGAATTTTGTAGCACAACTTTAAAAATATTAAACAAACCAGGATCTCTTAAGTGACATAGCATTTTGAACCCTGAGCAATCTTTTCAGTTTCACTGTATAGTATAACTGCTTTCCAAAATGTAGCTTCTTAAAAAAGCTGCTTGCAACTAAAAAATCAAAATAATACCTTCTAGTTTCCTTCCTGAACTTCCCTTAATTTCATAAATTCCAATAGTGTTTATTTAAAAATTTATGTCCCAGGTGCTATTTCCCAGGGATGCAAAAATGAATGCTGTACTACTTTCTCTCAATATATTCACAATCTAGAAAAAAAGAAAGATAGAAGAAAATAATGGAGTTAAGTACAGTGATACAGACAAGCATAATCTAATGAAAGTTTCATGAAAGGGGGTCTACAGTGTCAGCTAAGGACACCGAGAAGGTTTCCTGGTGAACATGACGCCCAAGAGAATGTGGCAGAGTGATTGGGATTCCTCAAGGAGGCACGAAGGCAAGTTGCCTCTGCTCTTTTCTGGAACTTACATCCATTGTTAAGCTCATCATTAGTGTAGTCCACATGCTTTGTATCTCTCATTCCAAATAGTGAGTTCTATATATGAAGGCCATATTTGACACAGATTCTCTTGCACATGGTCTAAAATAATGTCTTTAAGACATAAACTTTCAGTAAAGCAGTTCCATTCTGCAAAACACAGGTAATTTGGGATTAAGAGACATACAAACCCAGTGCAAAGGTTTACATTAATTGCATCAGAAACACAATTTTCAAGACATTTTACTCATATTGGAACAGATACAGACGCTTGAAACCTTTTAAGAAATAATTGAGTAACTCTCAACTTTCCTGTGCATACTCAATCAAAGCCCATGAAAGAATTCTAAGGGAATCATTTCCATTTTGTTAAGCCTGTATATGTGTCAAACCTCACATAGAACAGTGTAGACAACATAAGCGAATACTGAATGGTGTGAAAGAGGGTAATTTGTCATGCCATACATCAAAATGAAAGCACTGAAAATCAATGCAAGACAAAGCAATTTCAACTGAAAGAGACATTGTGTTGTAGCTTCCTTTATCCCTCTCATCTCACCTTATCAGTCCCAAGAATTCACAGCAGGATATCAACACATGTGTTTATATTTGAATATAAATGCACACACAAAAAATTCTAGTAAAATATGGTCCTAAATGCTTATAGTAATCACCTCTGATTAATATATCAGATCAAACAGCATCTTTATTACTTTCCTGTTGTTTCTATTTTTTTTTGCAATGGATATGCATTACACTGATAATCAGAAGATATATTATACTATTATAATTCTAATCCCAGTTTTCCTCATGCTGTATGTATATGTTGTGTGTTCTGATATAGACTGCAAGTTTCTTTGCATTTCCAGCCCCATGACTTGGACCCTGGTCTCTAACCAGTGTACTTGTCATGAGCAGGACATTCTCATGATAATTTTAAGCTAGAAAAAAAAAAAAAAGATGTTTTTTTAGAAATTCTGGGAAAGGTATTTTATAGTTTATCTGCACACAAATTCGGACTGACATTTAATTCCTATTCCCACGCCCATATTCACTGACAAGCCTGACCTTGTTTATGTGGAATGTTTAAGTCACATGTTTTGTATACAGTCTTCCTTGATTCTTACAGCAGAGATGGGTTCTCTCTTTGACCTTCAAGCTAGGCAGTACAACCATAACACAATATTCAATTTTCTCTATTTTGTGGATGTTTTTTAGACTGTAAACTCTCTGAGAGAGGCCACGTGTTTCCTTCTTGTGCAGAGATCAGACCGCAGCTGATTGTATAGTATGCACTACTCCCTTCTTTAGGAACACGGTGAGAACAAAAGCTCAGTGTCCTGGGGAATTCGAAAACACCACATTTAAAGATACTTTATGAGTCCTTTTTGAAAATAACTTCACAAAGCACGTATATATAATAGGTATTTGGCAACCTTCCTCATGATGAATAGACTATTTATTAGTCTACACCTCAGTGTGAATAAAATAATTGAAGTGTATGCTGTTATTGTTGAAATCATGCCATAGAAATATAATAGACTGTGTCTAAATAAAATATAACATAAATAAAATAAAACAAAATAAAATAAAATAAAGTAAAACTGCCCCTTCCTGAGCAGTTAATTTCAGCATTTTGGGTAAATCTTGGCTTGCTAACAAAGGATTGTTTCCTTTGAAAGAAGGGAGATGAACACATCACACATCTTCCAGGAAATAGAACTACTGAGTGTAAGGTGGTGTTTCCTGGTGAATGTGAAATATGATGCCATGACGTTTTCTAAGATGGGCACTAACCAGTTCAGGGTTCTGAAAAGGATAAACTCATCAAGAGCAAGTCCTTCGCTGTCCAACTGAGTGGCATTTACATTACATTCTTCAAACAGCAGAGCCCCAGAGAACGTTGAGAACTATAGATGTGAGAATCAGACTTGGGGTTCCAGGAAGGGATGAAACAAGCTCCATATGCCAACAGCAATTTTCAATCATGAATGCAGACCCAGCCTTAAGGACCTTTCAGCAACATAAACCAGAGGAAAAAGGGTAGAAACATGACAACCACACGCCACTCAAAGATCTCAGCTTTAAAACAATGCCAAATCTTTTCTTGCACTAATTCTAACTTAGAAAGGAAATGGCCTGGTAGTGAAATGCTTCCCATATTTGAGAGTGCACACCAGTCACCTGGGGGCCGTGTCTCCCAGGAGATATTGATGCTCCTGGATCTTGGACTGAGTAGCAAGATCTCAGAATACCATATTGCCCTGTATGGTACACTGAATCTGGTGGGTTCCAAAGGGCTGGGACAGTGCTGCCCTTCCTCAAAGTTGGCTGTTTAAACCAGTGGAAGGTGGCATTGGGTGGGGTATGTGTAACCTCAGAGGTGATTGGAAGCTCCAAGCCTGACTTAGGGCTCTGTCCTGTTGGTACATGCTTAGGCCACATTTGATGCATGTGATGTTCAAAGAAGGGCCAGGCAGCCTTGTTCCTTCCATGGCTGGAGGCTGAGGGATCTCAGGAGCACAGCACAGAGAGTGGAAGTCAATGTCACATAGGCCCACAAAGCATCATGACCTAAAAGACTGTGTCCTCATTCATGGGGAGCAAAGGAGAGTGCAGGAGGGTATACTAACCCTTTGCTCTTATGGCTTCCAAGCCTTCAACTTTCCAGAAGACAGCGTTTCCCTTCCTGCTGTCCCCACCTCCCAGCAGAAGGTTGAGCCAGACCATTGCATCAGTTCATTACTGCATCATCTATCTGCATGGCTTCCCCAACTCCTCTTTCATCCCAGAAAGACAGCAGCCTCTGACTTGTAGTGTAGTCTATGATACTTCCACTACCATTGTCATTCGTGGCCCCAAGACACCTTTGCGCAAGTCAGAGGGTACCCCTCCACTGGAGACAGAAATGTGGGCAAACTGAGGCACAACTTGGCCAGTGGAGCAGGGCTGGATTGAAGGCTCCACTCACTCTCAGTGGCCACTTGGGCAAGCCACAAACTGCATCACTGCCTTTCTGGTGCTTCTCCCCGATCCTGGCACTATTAGCCTGCAGAGACCCACTCAGACTCCTGAGTACGCATCCAGCTGCCAGTGATAGACATGTCCCCTGCCTTGGGTGGGAGGGGGGGAGGGAGGGGCAAGAAAGGGTGCGGCAGAGAGGAGTTCTTGGAACTCCTCCAAAGTTCCTACTGGAGTGAGATGCCTCTCCCTTGCTGGAAATCAGTCCCTGGGCCCCACAGGGCCAGAGAAGCCTGACTCATGCACGGCCATAACAGGGAAATTGTCAAAAAAAGGTCTGAAATCCTTGCCAGATCTCCCCATAAATTTTGTGAGTATGACCTTAAATACACTAGATAAGCCAGAGCCTAAATTAGTTCTGCTCTTAGACTAATAGAACTTAGTCTTCTCCTTCCTTAAGTGCAATTAATTGTTAAATTTTAGACTTTCTTTCTTTCTTTGTTAATAGAATGTTCAAGGCCACAATTCCATAGATTTTTGAAGTGCTCATAAAATTAATTAGTTTGCCATTATTAGCCATGTGATTTCTACTCTTATCTGGTATTTGTTTAGAAAAGTACTTTTGGTTATTTATTCATGATTTTTTCGGGTTGATTTTTAGTTTTATTGGGTTGACTGGAGAATGTGGCCCCTGTGGCTCTCTGTGAGATGAAGTACATGATTCACAATTGTATGTTTTAATAATGGAAGGAAATAATGCAGAATCTCCGTCAGTAGAAGACAAACGTGTAAAATATACATATGTTTTCACATATTTCAAAAGGAGTCTTCTGCTCCTTTTTTTTAAATGCATTGCATGTTTATTTGATTAAATTATCCTTGTATCTCTGGAGGATTTTGTTTTATATATTTTTGATGTTGTGTGCCTGGTGAATAAAGTTATAAACTTTACTTGGGTCTCTAGCTTTTACCATGATATAATTCCTTTCTTTCATTTAATGCATTTGTGGTAGATTTTGCTTTATCTCATGTATTGAAGTGGTCAGTCCTTTTTTTCTTTGTATGTGTCTATAATTTTGCTCACCCTGTTCTCTTCAACCTTTTTCTTCATTTTATTTTAGGTGTGTTTATCATAGATAACACACATCTGTATATATATTTATAGCCAATTTAATATTCCTTGTTTCATGACAGGGAAATTTTATTCATTTTCATTTCAATCAAATTGTGAAGACAATATTTTGGTTTTATTCTCATCATACTTACTGTTTATTAATTTTCCTCTTTTTACCTTTCTCTATGTTCTTGCTCATTATATTAAGCTATTTTGTTAGTCCTGTTAAGTTTTTATTCAATCCTCTCACTCTCACTTTTAAATTAATGTTATATTATGATTCCTCATGCCCTTAAATATTACCTTACTATTCTAAGAATAATATTAAAATCTATGTATCTCTATTAACACGTAAAAATAAATAACTGTAGCCATCAAAATATTTCATTTGCCCATTGCCTCCTATCCCCACCCATCCCCTCCTAACCCACTGAAGACAATCCCACTCGCCCCCACCCCTCCATCCTGAAGAAACTGTACACCCTTGCCAACAACCAATACTTGAGTTTTGTAGCAACAGTTGCATATTTTTCACGTTTCATATCCTGGCTAACGTTTCTGCTACAGCCTTTTCTTCTGTTTAGGAATAAGCACTTAAAATTGAAATATATTCAAGTCATGTCATCTTATCCATTCATTTTATCTTTATATTTCAATATCTATGGCATCCCATGGGTCAACATTCGGAAATCTATTACTATGATGCGTTAAGTAAACAAATTAAATGTGGAACATCATATTGCCTCTTTATGCTTTTGGTTTTAGTAATATCCTTTCACATTTATAATCCAGATAGTGAGATAAGTAAGATATTATCCCCTGATGCTCCCCTTCATTGTTCTTTCAAACTGGAAAAAAAAAAAAAAAAGCATTGCTGCCATTTAGTCAACAGTTAAACTTTACTATAAACTATTTTGATACCCTTTCCTGCAAAAGTAACCTGCAGCTCACACGGTGATGCTCAAATCCCATTGGGGAAATCATCAAACTAGCAAATTCTGCAACATGGAATCCTATGAGATTTGAGGTCTGGATATGTCCAAGCCCTTCATGGGAGCTGACACTAAAACTTCAAAAATACCATACCTTCCAGGAATTCACATTTTCGTTATTTAATGTAGAATTGTGAAATCTTTAAGAAATAGCTGAATCATTATTTCTTGACTATCTCCTGCCTGTTAAAGCAGGAAGTATGAAATAGCTCAAGGGAAGCAGTGAGGAATTTTCTTCCATTATATTCAGTAGCCTGAATCTGTCCAAATCACATATAAAAGGATGTGAACAAATATAAATTAAAATTGAATTTTTCAGAAGAAGTTGAAAAAGTGCCCCTGGATATATTAAAGATATAAACTAAAAATTGATGTAAGTCATGAGTTCAGGGCTGCATAGACTGAAAGATTATGCAGTTTTAGGGACATTTTTTCTATCTTTGCTTCCTACTTTCCCAGACTCCTACAAAGTGATTTGCTAGGAGGAATAAAAAGATAGATAAATTTTAGTGATGCTGAATGCATGTGTAAGTAAAATTCTCTTCACTAACAGTAAGAGTGTAAATTGGTATAGACTTTCAGGATATTTTGAATGTATATACTTGTTTATTTTTTTGTAAGTGCATACAGTTTTTAAAAGCTGATTTCTTTAAAACCTAATTTCTTTAAAATTTATTTTAAGGAAATAAGCAGTTGTGCAAAGATGTATGTAAAAGTAGGTTTATTCATTGTTCTCAGTAGGAAAAAATATTTAAAAAAATTCCATGAACATCTGTTAAGCATAGCTGGTAAAATAATTTATTGTACATCATACATTCAGCATTTAAAAATGGTTGCTTAGATTTCTATGTACTGACATTGAATAATGCACACAATACATTAATTGAAATGCATGTACATATAAAGACATATGCCTATGTCTAAATAGAAAATATCTGTATATCTACTTAAGAATAGATAGAAAAATATCAGGAAGGATATGGTTGAAAACCTTATTGGTGATGTTTATAGTAGTGGGAAATATGTTGACCATATTCTTTATGCTGTGGGTATTTATTTATGAATGGCTGTCAGTATTTCTTCCTCCTTCTGCATTTTTTTCTTTTTCATTAGTTTCTCTTCATTTTTCCCTTTTACTGAGGTTGATCTGTTGACTCATTTGAAATTAATAAGATATTCGTGTTTCTGACAAGGAGAAAATTCTGTATAACAATATTTCAATAGCAGAGACTTCTACCCCATGAGCAAATATTTTCATCCCAAAATTTGATATAAATGATTTAACAGAGAATTATTTTTCCAACAATAGGCATTATGGTCTGATTGGTTGCCCCCACTTTTTTTTTAGCAACTACACTATGTTATTGTTGCCTATGTAATACTGGGCATGAAAATGTTAAACAGTAAACCTCCGAAGACATAGCAGCCATATGATGTGTCATGGTATTCTCATTTCTGTTCAATGGCAGAAATCTGCTTTTAATTCAAACCTCAATAAGAAAGCTACTCCTCCAAACAAACTAGACTAAATAACCCATCACGACACCACAGAAGACAATGGACCAAGACACAGAGGAAGCAAGCAAGAGAAAGGCAGTGCGACCATCAGAGAGATGCAAAGAGCAGCAGCATCATGCAAACACAGAAAAGACAGGACCAGTTAATAAAAGGTCTTAACCCAGAAATTTTTTACAGAACAGATTGAGAGGGAAGCAAAGCTCCCTTAGCAGTTCTCCATTGCCTTTGCAGCAGTTAGTGTATGGCAACTCACAATGAGGCCAAAGGGGTAGGAAAGTCATAGCCCTGCAAATAAATGGGATGCCCATAGAAGAAAAGGTACAACAGAACCTGGGGTACACAGGACAAGAATAGACCAGCCTGTGTTGAGCAGAAGTCAATTTATTAAGTGAATACATCTGTCAAAATATTTTCACTAGTTCGCTAATAAAGAGGCACAAAAAGCTAATTGTCAATCATATATACTTTTATGCATGCATGCTTATATTACTCGTATTAAAAAAATATCCTTCTCAAGCTATATTGTGAGTTCAATTAGTCTTCAGAAAAGTGTTTTTCTTAGTACTTAACCATAATCTTCAATTATCTGCCTTATTTATAGCATATGCTCCCTGGTCATCTCCCTCTTGCAATAGAATGTAATTACAGACTGGGACAGAGGCCATCTCTGTTTTGTTTACCTCAGTGTCACCAGAATGAAGAACAGTGTTTGGCACACAGCAGGCCTCACTAAGTATTTGTACTACAGTACATGCCAGACACTGTTTTAAGTCCTTTAATCTTCACATCAATGATATGATTTAGGGTCTATTATTATCCCCATTTGACAGAGGAGGAAATTGATGCATAGAGAAGTATCTTGCTCAAGCTTAGGTACTAGTAAGAGGCAGAGTCAAGACTTGAACCCAGGCAGTCAGTCCCTACCACTCGTGCTCTAATTACTACCTCTAGTGGTTATGTACGGATTCATATGTGTACCTGTTTGTTGTATAAATACATGAAAACTTATTTCTGCCTGGGTGTATAATACATTAAATTATAACTAAATCGTTTTGAATATAATTGAAACTTATTCTGATCGTAGACAACGTAATGGCCCACAATACACATAATGATTATCCCATCATACACCTTATAGTGCCTCAGTTTTCTTTGCAACCTCAATTACACTGCTTTTTGATTATCATGGTTTTACAAAACTTTACAAGTGGAAAAGTGACACATTCATAAAGAGTTGTGACTCAAAATGCTAGACATTCACATTTTTTCATGAGCAATTGTAATTCTTTTATGCAGCCAGATGGCCCCTGATTTATAATTTCACATTTTTTTGTATTCCATCATTTTTTTGTGACTAATTCAGTTTGTAATATTTACTGACTTAATTCAGTTATTATTTTTGATAAACTAAAAGTTGGGAGACATTTCAGTGGATGATTTTAAAAAACAGAACTGAAGGTTTGCAATTCAATTGGGAGTACCTGAGAATATCCATGTTTATATATCCTGGACATAATTCTCATGAAGAGTGACATATTTTCCTTTCTTGTCAAGTCTAACCAAAGTCATACCACCACCAAAACTGGCTGAAAACTTAAACATTCAGATAACCAGTTTGGTGGATGCTTGTCCAAACTTGTTGAACTACCCATTACTTACCAAGCAGTTACAGAACAGTCACAGTTTAAAATGAGCTATACATCATTGTTCCATGGAGGACCAAGAAATTATATAGCCAGACAACCTCAGTTGTACCAGAGAAACCCACTCCTTCCTTCCTTCAAGACAGTCCCTGCTGTATTGGACAGCTTTAGAGCATTGTTGGGAAATCAGTAGACAGATTCTAAATTATTTTTCAGTGTTAAAAAGCTGTAGTGGTCTGAGAAGCCCAAAAACTTGGAACAGTAGGTAACATAGATTATGCTTAAAGATAGTAGGCTTTAATTCATTGATAAACTGTTTTTGTTATTCATCTAATGCAAATAGGTTTTAGAGCCAAATTCATGCTTTTGTGAATGGACTTTGATACACATCGAAAATATTTAATTCAGTGGTTATATTCTTGTCTGATACGAGTAGATCATAGAATCTATTAAGCATAAACATTTAGTTAGCATGTCTCAGACTCCATAAGTCACTAGCTGAGTGGTCTTGGTCCAATTAGTTGACCACTTTAAGCTACAGTTTCCTCAACTATAAAATAGAAGTCATAGCAACTCATAAGATTGTTAAAAGGATTAAATAAATGATGCCTGGGTCCTACCTGACACATAGTAAGTGCTCATTAAATGTTGATTAATAGAAGTACCATTAGTAATATCTACCTTATTTAGAGAGCCGTCAATTCTGTTTGCTAAGCGTTCTGTTAGTAAGAATTATGCTTGTTTTTTGTTTTTAAATTGCTTTGCTATCTTCAAGGGTATAACTTCCATCTTAAAAACTATGCAAACAGTAAGTCAGGGAAAAATGAACTGAAGTCAGGGACTGACTGTCTAAACTGGCTGAAAACCTCTAAGATGGATAAAATTGCATGCATTAAAAACAAAACAACAACAAACTAGATTTGGTTATGAGAAAAAAATAAAGGTTCCTCTCAAAAGAAAGCCCTTTTTGGCAGTCAACATATTTTGGGGACAATTGAGTACAAGGAGAGTCAACAATTAACTTCCTCATTGCATAGAAGAAACACTAAGAGCTCATCCAGAATTTGGAGGTGAAAGGGGGGAATGGAGGGGAGAAGAGGGAAGAGGCAAATGAGAGGTAGTCCCCATTTCCCACGTCCGCCCAGAATACTCTTAAAAAATACAGTTGTAGGAAAAGATGGAAGAGTAAAGTCACCATTTTATTGGTACTCTGAGTATTAATTACAGGGAAACATACATAGGCTTCCGTAATCCAAGGTTGGGTATGCATGGTGACAAGTGTCACTTAGTTTGAAGACTCTAATTAGAAACAAGGCTGGAGTTCTAGCTGGCACCTTCTGCTAGAAATAAAATATGAGGCAACAGCAACTCCAGCTCTGGAGACCCCCCAGCAGTGAACCCTAGGGTGGCTTCTGAGAGGGTTCAGTAGTATCAAGCTGCAATGGTCTAGAGAATTCATACTTGAACAAATGTTGGGAAAGCACAGACTGGGTTAGGTACCACTTGTTACTAGATTTTATGTTTGTCTAGCCCTCAAATGACATTTTTCTTTCATATGAATAACAAGAATGATGAACATAATCTGTTTTGTGCATTTCCTGTATTTCAAGCACAGTTTTAACCACTTTGCTATATTTTATCTTATTTAATACTCACAACTTCATTGGGTAGATGGAATTATTAGCTCCATTTCACAGGCCAAGAAACCAACGCTTAGAGAGATTAATTAACTTGTCCAAATTCACACAGCTAGTTGACTGTTAGAAATGGGATTTGTACAAATTTGATGCCAGGTGAGGTGTACCCTTTTGTATTTTACAATACGTTTTCATTTCATTTTGTTTTATTACCCTGGAAATATCTGTTCATTGTAAAAAAAAAAAAAAATACGGCAAAATACATATATCTTTATATTAAAGGGTTTAACTTGCTTAAGAAAAGTTATTTATTTCAAAATCATACTCAGCTGTTTTGCACACTTCTCTTCTTATGGAGGGTTAACCCTTTGAGCACTTTCTCTTGTCCATCACAGGTCTTTGCACGTAATGGGCACTCAAATGTATGTAGACCAAATAAATCCAACAGCAAGCTGCTTGTTGGGTCTGCCGAACTAGAGTGATAACACCCCACAGACACTCTTCCAAACTGCAGTCCCCAAAGTTGGGTGCCAATACTTGCCCAGCCAGCCCAGGTTTCTGGCCATAGAACATGGCGATCCTAAAAACAGCCTTACAAGTGCTATCAGAGAATTCGATGATGAACAAATATCATGGAAGCACTTACTCAATTTATTTTTCTACTCTCAAAACATCTCTGAGCAGTAACTTATTCATACATAAAAAACTTTTTCTGGTATTTTTCTTTTCTTTTTGAATATTATATTTGGCTTTGGGGGAAACAGGCTCAGTGAAGAAAGAACAAAGAGAATAAAATTTATCACAAGTAGAAAGTTTAGAAATTTTACTCTTTAGGCAGATTCTTATTTAAAAAATAATTAGAAAAGAGAAGAAAAAGAAAAGATGCAAGTGTCCAAATAAGATTCCTGATCAGTTGTTTCTTTTCATTGATATATTTTCATCATGTATTTGAGTTACAATATTTACGTATCAGGAATAAGAAAGTTTTAGTCATAAAAATTACATAACATTCCTACCAACAATTGATCTTATTGTTCTTTTTACATGTATAGTGAAGAGTTATTCTTTTGTATGCCCAGACAAGATCTTAGTTACCTTCAAGAGTTGTAACTCTCACATTCCAAAATATGGTCCTCATGGGATCTGCCAATCACATTATCCCACCTCCAGGACAGGGCATGGTGCCAGACTGGGGTCAATCACATACTCCACCTTACCAGGCATGGAGAGAAAGTAGCTTAGGGATAGATGTGGGACTCAGGCCAATCAGAGTACTTTTATGGAAGTTTTCTAACTGGTACTGGTAGGAAATAGCTCTGCTCCTTGCGAGTTACAAGGCTTTAACAATATAAGCCCAGAGCGATCTGCTACCAGTTCCTGCCTCATGGAGATCACAGGTTTAAGAGGATGAAGGCAGCAATTAGAAAGGCAGAAGTGTGTGTGTGTGTGTGTGTGTGTGTGTGTGTGAGTTTGTGTGTGTGCGTGTGTGTGCATGTGTGAGAGTCAGACAGAGACAGACAGAGATAGTAATCCACTGCCTCTAAGGCCAAATCTACTTTCCAAGGTTTGATTTTAGGAGCAAATAAATTGCCCATTTGCAGAGTTAGTTCAAGTTGAATCTTTGTCGTTTAACTAAGAGTCCTGACTAATAGCCAAAACTCCAGGGTGCTAAGTAAACAAAATCTGCAAGACATCTATTTCCCAGCTTCTATTCCTCTTGACATCTGTCCTGAAAGATTTATGCAGGAAATGCTGAAGTCTCTTTGGCAAGTGTATAAAAATTACATTATTCAACAAGTATATCGCATGCCTCTTTGGGGCCAGACATCATGTTAAGCACTGGAAATAACTAAAGAGATTGGGACAGGAAAGTCCCCTATCTCCATGGCAGAAGCATACATTAAAGCCAATAGCTACAGAACTGTGTAAGAAGGGCTTTAATCGGCACCTGTAGAAAGTGCTGTGGGAACTCCAAGAAACAAGCAAAGTGTTCTAAAGGAAAGTTCAGTCTGGAACTTTGAGTGTCTCTGGAAGAACGGCAGATTTTGCCAAGCAGAAAACAGAGAAAAAGAGAACTATAGACAGAGAAAATAGCATGTTGCAAGGGCATGGATATACAAAGAAATACATGACATATTTGAAGGGTAGCAAAACCTTGGATGCAATCATAGCAGAATGTTGTGGAGTTGGGTAATGGTGAGGGAGTAAGCTAAATCATTAGGCAGGACTCTGATTCTGCTATTAATTTTTATATCCTTATTTTAAACCTGTGTCTTTACCAAATTCTCTTATTAACTATTGTCTTTTCCATGGATTCTTTTGAATTTTCCAGATATGTAATCGCATCTCTTAATAAACAAAGTTTAACTTCTTTGTTTCTTATTTATATTCTACTAATTGCTTTCTCCTGTCTAATTGCATTGGTTAGTATTTACAACATAATTCTAAATGTTATTACTATAGCAGGGTTCTTTGTTCCTGACTTTAGAGGAAAATTATTACTACATTAAATAGTAAACATGAAAGTTTCCCCAGGTTTTTAGGATGACATAAATATAGTATAACGTACTAAAGACGTTTATTGAGATTTTTACTATGAATGGGTGTTAAATTTTGTCTAGTGTATCTATTACATCTACACAGATAATCATGTGGTTTTTCTTCTTAGTTCAATAATATAATTAATTACAATAATGGAATTCCTAATATTGGACCACCCATACAATGTTCAAAAACACTAACTTGGTCATATCCATTTTTTTAAAAACTGAGCTGTTGGATTATTTTGGCTAATATTTAAGATTTAGATTTGTTAATGGAGGTATCACACTTCCTGACTTTGGCTTGTACTACAGGGCTACAATAATCAAAACAGCATGGTATTGGCAGAAAAACAGACACATAGACCAATGGAATAGAATTGAGAACCCAGAAATAAAACCACATAAATATGGAGAGATAATTTTTGACAAAGAAGCTAAAAGCATACAATGGAGCAAAGACAGCCTCTTCAATAAATGGTGCTGGGAGAATTGGATAGCCACGTGCAAAAGAATGAAACTGGACTGCTATCTGTCACCATGTACCAAAGTTAATTCAAAATGGATCAAAGACTTAAGCATAAGACCTGACACAATAAACTGCATAGAAGAAAACATAGGTACTAAACTTATGGACCTTGGGTTCAAAGAGCATTTTATGAATTGGACTCCAAAGGCAATGGAAATAAAAGCTAAAATAAACGAATGGGACTATATGAAACTTAAAAGCTTCTGCGCAGCAAAAGAAACCATTGACAAAATAAAGAGGCCACCAACTGAATGGGAGAAGATTTTTGCAAACAGTGCCTCCGATAAGGGGCTAGTATCCAGAATATACAAGGAACTCATGCAACTCAACAACAAAAAAAACAAACAACCCAATTGAAAAATGGGCAGAGGACTTGAAGAGACATTTCTCCAAAGAGGACATGCAAGTGGCAAATAGACATATGAAAAAATGCTCAACATCACTAATCATCAGAGAAATGCAAATAAAATCCACAATTAGATATCACCTCACCCCAGTCAGAATGGCGATCATCAACAAGACAAATAGTAACAAATGTTGGAGAGGCTGTGGAGAAAAAGGAACCCTCATACACTGTTGGTGGGAATGCAGACTGGTGCAGCCGCTATGGAAGGCAGTGTGGAGGTTCCTCAAAAAATTACAAATAGAATTGCCATATGACCCAGCAATCCCTCTCCTGGGTATCTACCCAAAAAATCTGAAAACATTTAGAGATAAAGACACGTGTGCTCCAATGTTCATTGCAGCTTTGTTTACAGTGGCCAAGACATGGAAACAACCAAAATGTCCTTCGATAGATGAATGGATAAAGAAGTTGTGGTATATATACACAACGGAATACTATTCGGCGGTAAGAAAAGATGATATAGGAACATTTGTGACAACATGGATGGATCTTGAGAGTGTAATGCTGAGCGCAATAAGTCAGACAGAAAAAGCAGAGAACCATGTGATTTCACTGATATGTGGTATATAAACCAAAAGCAACAAAAGAACAAGACAAACAAATGAGAAACAGAAACTCATAGACACAGACAATAGTTTAGTGGTTGCCAGAGGGTAAGGGAGGTGGGGGGTGGGAGATGAGGGTAAGGGGGATCGAATATATGGTGATGGAAGGAGAACTGACTCTGGGTGATGAACACACAATGGGATTTATAGATGATGTAATACAGAAATGTACACCTGAAATCTATGTAATTTTACTAACAATTGTCACCCCAATAAATTTAATAAAATAAAATTGAAAAAAAAAAAGATTTAGATTTGTGTTTTAAAGAGAAAATTCTGGAAATTTTGACAGATGTTTTGGAAGGAGATGAGGTTGAAGGATAATTTTAACAATCTAGATGAGGAATTGCTGATGGAACAAACTAATAAACAGTTACTTATAATAGCTATACACAATGTCAGACGGGTAGTAAATGGGGGAGGTTATCACTTTGTGAGGGGTGTAAATGTCTAACTCTGACGATGCTTTGTGCACTTGAAACTAATAATAATAAAAATAAGAAATCCGTTTCCATCAGGACCCCACTCAGTAGCAGGACCCCTGAAGACCCCATTCACACTGTAGATGAGGATTTCTCCAAGGGGTGACAGTTTTCATGGAATACCATGTGAATGAGAGCACCTGCAGTTGTGCAAATCTATGGTACTGCTCAGTCTTCCTTGAAGTTTAGTTTATATAACTGCCTGTGGAAAAGAAAGTGAAAATATTCCTCCTGGAAGGGGGAACATATTCATTTTCAACTGATCACATCCTTGTTTTTATCATGTTACAAATAAAATATATTTTTTAAGTAAAAAAAAAAAAAAGAGTTGTCTGTAATTTCTCTGTTTCATGTCAGACTGTCTATACCATCTGTCTTGTCATGGTCGTGTATCCAGATCCCATTACGGTTGGCAATATAGTTACTTAATAAATAAAAGAATAAAAAAGATATAAATGAATAAATAGGGATTAACTGGAGGAAGTAAACTCAGGTAATATTTCCCAGGTAGAGTTGATAGGATATAGGTACAGAATAAATGTGAGAGATTAAATTAGGTGATATTGTTGCTATTAATTTAGGTAAGGATTTTAAGAAAGAGAATTGGTTTGGGGATGGATAAGATATGCGTATTAATTTGTTAGATTTGGATATATCATCTTAAGGTTTCTATAAGACATCTGAGTGAGACAATCTGTCAATATAGTTTTATTTTCTAAGAAAAAGTCCTAAATGGAATATTTATTAGGTCCTTATTTTTTGCCAGGTACTGTGCTAAATGCATTACACGTATTGCTCCATTCTTATTTAACAAGATATTAGGATTCTTACCATTCTCAAATTATAAGACAGAAAACTAATACAATGAAATTAAGTAATTTATCAAGATCACCTAACCATTAAGTGGTCAAATCAGCTTTTGAACCTTGGCAACCTAATGCTGGAACCTACATATAATCCTTTTGCGATGCCAACTCTCAGGATCTGGAGAGCAACCAGTGTATTCATGGTAGTCAAAGCACTGGGAATGAATTAAATGTTCAAGAATGTTTAGAACAATGGTGAACAGTGATTAAAACAATTAAAAGCTGAGGGCACAACAATTAAAGAAGCAGACATAACAGGAACCTAGGGAAGAGATTGAGAAGGGGCAGGCAGAGAGATGGAAGGAAAATCAAGGAGAGAGTGCAACATGGTACCAAGGAGGAGAGAGTGATGGAGAGTTCCAGTAGGGAATTGTCTTATTTTCTGACCCTGATTCTTTATTTTTAAGTTTTAAAATTTCCCGTGTAAATCAATTCCTGTTCTTTTAATATTTACCAAAAAAAAAAAAAAAAGATACATGGTGTACAATACTGCAGGGTATCAGCTGTCTTAATGAAATTAAATATTAACAAAATTATCAAACAGAAAATATTTTTTTTCATAAGGAAAGATCAGTATGTCAATTTGGAAAATTATAAACTTAAAAAGGTTCACACTTTATAAGCCTAGGTTGCTTAAATTTATTTTAAGTCATTAGTCAAAATATAAGCAATATGCAACTTCACAAAAGGAATTTGGTTAATTAGAAAGATAATCTGTAACAGATTCTGAAATTTAATTTTTATATAGCAATTGAGTGACAACATTAAACACTGTGGTATAACATTATTCTACAAGCTCAGATTTCTTTTTCCTCACTGTACTCTTCAATTGAAACTCCCATGTATAGAATAAATAACCAGAATACTGATCAAATGAACAAACAATATATCAAAAGTTTTTTTAAAAATGCAATTAACTCTAGTTTTACATTACAGTAAATATATTAGCTTTGCTTTGTGAACTTTATGTCATTTCCTTCTTTGTGAGATATAAGAGGTGAGATCAATGAGGTTATTCATTTGGCCTTGGTTGAAAACATTCCAGTGCAATATTGCCATTCATCTTCATAGTCATTTAAAAGCAATTTGTTAGCCAGTTTTGTGATTCTGCTTTACATTTTTTTGAGTTGATAAGATTCCAGAATTGCTTTCAAAATCATCTATCTTGTATATAGCAGAAAGCTTTAATCCCTCCACCTCTATGCAAGGAAAACTGTCTTAGAACTAAGTCTCCCCCAAATGAATTCTTGAAAAGTAGGAAGGATGGAGAGGATGAATCAACAAAACGTTATGTTTCTGCACCTTATCATTCTAAAGGATCTTATAACCTGTTTCTTTTCATGAAAGGGTTTGTTGACTATGCCATCTAGTGGCTGATTTAAGCTACTACATAATGAACTAGAAATTTCATTTTATGTAAATAATGTGGAGGAGGGCAAAGTTTTGGTCATTGCATTTCATTTGCATTTGTTTTACTTAATAAGCTATTTTTAGCCAAATTTAATCTAATAATAATTCACTCCCTTTAGTGTAAGTATCATCAAAGTAAAGGGGAAAACAAAAAACAGAAAGAAAAAGAAGAGAAAGAAAAATAAAATAGCATTTTTTACATGCCACAACAGAAGATATAAATAGTATATAGTTGAATTATGTTTCTTAAATTATTTTAGTTCTAGGGAGATTCCATTTTACACTGAAAAAATGCGAATTCATTCTTGAAATACAATTACAATAAATAAAACTAATGTATTTAAATAGAAACAACACAGATAGAAGTGAGTGTATAAACTTCTCTCCTTATTTTTGCTATTGCAAAATATACATATACTTCACAATCTAAACTGACAGAATCAACTTTAATTAAATAGAGACTATCTAATTTTAAAAGTCTCTATCAAAAGCAATGAGTAATTTTCTGTCCTTATCTTACTCAAGTCTCAGAGGCATTTGACAGAGTGGTTACACCCCTCCCTCCTTCTAGAATCATTTTCTTCACTTGGCTTCCAGGACACCAAATTTTCCTGGTAGGATCAGCTACATAATTTGTGGGCCCAGAGCAAGATGAAAATGTGGGCTCCCTTGTTCAAAATGCAAGGAAAAAATAAAGACGATAAAGTGCTAAATTATAAAACTTTACTCTCTCTCTCTCTCTCTCTCTCTCTCTCTTTGTCTCTCTCAACTTGTTATGGTGTTTGTTGCTTTCAATGTAGTTTATAAGTAAAGAAAATTTTTAAATCAAAATGGTCAGCATGAATTTTACCATTTATATTGTACAATGCCAGATTTAAATGAAAATGTAAGAGCATTTAGCTCGTATAAATGATACAATTCATACTTTGTAATTCATATATGCATAGATTTTTCTCTCTTCTCAAAACAGTGGAAATGCTGCATAAAACTAACTCAACTATTTTTATTTATATTCTTGATACGCACACATTCTGCTAATACTCTCTAAACTTGGCTTATGTATGAGTAAGGAGAGACCAAAAAGAAAAGGATCTATGGGTTGCTCTAAAGTTCCCTTTTCCTATATGTTATTTTCAGTGTTAAGTCACTGGCTAACACAGGGAACATAAGTAAGAAAGGTAATGATAGGGTTCCTTGGTTGTTCATGTTTCTTAGATCACCATTGCCTTCTTTTTGCTCTAAAAGAAAATTCTGGTTTGAACAGAAAGCACAGCCTCTGTAGGCTGTCAGCACCAACACTGCTTACTCTGCTGTAGGTGTAATGTGCTTATCTGTACTTGCTTTGAGTTTTACCAAATACCCAAACATCTGTGCTCACAGGGCAACATGAATTTGAATGGATGTCAAGTAATGGTGGATACACATATTGTGAGTACCTTCTCTCCTCCCTTGCATGCTTCATTGTCCCATCAAACTTTACTTACCAAACACAAGTTCAAAGATAAAATTATTAAGAATTTGTGATAGCTGAGCAATCAAGTATGGGGACCATCTGCGTGCGAAGTAGCACGTGGCTGCATAGGTTGCATGTCCATGAAGCCTTACCTGCTTCCTGGGTTTCCTCATACATCGCTGGCTGCACCTTCTCAGTCGTCCTCATTGACTCTAGATGTCATCTATGTGTGGATTACTTCCAAATCTGTACTTCCAGCCCTGACCTGTCCTCTGAGATCCAGCCGTACACCATCAAATACCCTGCCTTGCCTTTCCACTTTGATGGATAAAAGGCATCTTATATCTAACTCTCAATTTCACCCATAAACTTCTGCCTCCTCTAGCCCTCTTAACTCACTGTTCACTTCATCACTTAACCACAGGATTCTTCCTTGATTATTTTTCTTGAATTCACCTAAACCTAAACAAGACACAAGTCCTATCAGCTCTATCTTTCCAGTATATCCCCAATTCAACCGTGTCTCTCTACCTACGTGGGGAGAAATCTGACACAAATATAAGACTGCTTATTTCCTGCAATGAGGTGATGACCTCTCAACCAAAGTCCTTGCTTCCATTTGTTTCTCTTTGGTTCTTTCCCCACACAGCAGTCAGAGTGATTTAAGATGAGAATCACTTTACAAACTCTCTGTTTAAATTTCTTTAATGGCTTCCCAGCACATTTTGAATAAGATCCAAACTCATCTAATGACCTGGGCATGCCTAGCTTCCTGACCTTATGTCCTACCACGCTCTCTCTGGTCCCTGCCTTCCAACTAGCTTTACTTTCTTCTTTGCTGAACACGTCCAAAATTCACTCTCATCCTAGAGTCTCTAGAATTGCTCTTTCCTCTACCAGGAATGCCTTTCTCCAGCCCCAATCTTCAAACTGCTCACTTTTTCAGGTCTTTTGTTTCTCTATCCAAATATTCTCTTCTCAGAGAGAAATTTCCTGCTATTCTACCTAAAATAACATCCTCACTCCACTCCCCCACTCACATACCCTATACCATTATCTTGTTTACATTTTTCAGAGCACTTATCATGATTGTACTCTTTATCCATTGTTTACTTGTTGTTCTCTGTCTCACCCACTAGAATATAAACTCCAAGAGTACAGCCTTGTCCATTAACTGCTGTGTCTCCAAGGCCTAAAACAGTGCCTGGAACATAGATGGTGATGAATATTTGTGGAATGAATGAAGATGCTTTATCTTCATATCCCTGGAAGCTAGCATAACACAATGTTTGCACAATATAACTGCTCAATAAATGTTGTGGAAGGAAAGAAGAAAGGAAGGAGGTTGCAAGGAAGAATCTACATTTCTCAGCTTATTAGGTTTATATGAAATAATAATTAATTAGTTCTGTGTGGTTGGCATCTAAAATTATTATATAGATGAATTCTGACAACATACTTATATTTAAATTTTTTTTAAATGTCTTATTATTCTACTAATATAGCTAAAAGCTGTTTTTCGCTGGAGGAAAAATAAGATTAGGACTCAAATTGTAAGAATTTTAATCTTTTTGTTCTTTTACTTTCAACTCTGATTTACCTTATTAAAAAGGAACATAGACAAAATGTTTAATTCTCTATTTAGTTGTAATAATCTCATAGGCAGAGAGGTCAAAATGAGATTCGACATATGCTTTGTTGACAGATGACTAATTGCCTGGTGAATATTTAAATGACACTTTATTGCCTTTGTTGATAAATATGACATTGTACTTTATCACTTATTAAAATTGATAAAATATAATCTCTATAACTTTTGGAAAACAAGCACTTAGAATTCTTTAAGTTTAACAAAAGCAGTGTTACATCTCAATAAGACTAGCCTTATCTTAATAGATGCTCAATAAATATATACAGTCAGTGAATTTGCAAATCTTTTATATTTTTAATTCAGAATATGTATATATGTGTACATATGTATACATATATATGTATATAATGAAATAGCTGTTTTAATGAAATAGCATATATAATGAAATAGGTGTTTTATTATGAATAAATTCAGAAAGCCAGAAAGTAGATACAAGAACTCAAGACAGATGTGTCTAAGTTGGTAGATATAACTAAATGAGTATAGCTATAATAAAATTTGTTTTTACTTGTTTGCTTATCTTATAGCAATCTCATTCTGAGCCAGCACTCCACAGTCAATTTTGGAACTTCAGTAATGATCACCTCCTTCTGGGTTAAGGAAACATTTATTAAATATCTCACCTATATGACAAGAACTATGCTAAGACTTGGGAATATATTCATGAATAATACATATTTCCTGATTTCTGAGGCTCACAGCTTAGTAGAAAAACTAACAAATACTTTCTTACTTCAAAAAAATACAATACAAGAACATAATGAAGACATGCACAAAATAATAAGGGAGCAATATGGACTAAATTACCTTGAAGGACAAACAGGACAAAGTTAGGCCAAGTGTTAAGGTGTGGGGGAAGTGTTACAGAAAGGGGAAACAGAAGGAAACAAGATACCTGTGCCTTGGAAATATTAAAAATGCTCAAAATAGGCAAACATGATAGGTATATCATCACTTGGAGGGAACGAGGAAGCGCGATAGTGGTAAGAGATGAGGTTTGTGAGGTAACATCAGCCACGCTACAGAGACCTTTGTGGACATGCTCGGGGTCTTAGACATCCCCCTGTACTCCATGTGGGGCCGCCGAAGTGCGTGAAGCAAAGAAATAATACAGAGTAGAGATGTCATATAGAGCTGTGCTTCTCATATTTAAAGTTTTATACAAATTATGTGCGGATCTTCTTAACTCTGAATCCTAATTCAGCATCTGGGGGCGTGCAGAGAGAGGGGCTGCATTTCCAACAAGCTCCCAGGTGATATACAGGTTGGTGGGCTATCCTTTAAGTGGCAACATTTTAGGGACCTTTCCTTTGGGAGTATCTAATGAGGACAAACGTGATGGCAGGAATACTGTGGTAATTATTGCAGCAGTTTAAGTGAGAGATGATGAGGGCAGAGGGCAAAGTGGCAGTCACTAAAGGTAATTTGAGGGCAAATTGAAATAATTTTTTTCTAACACTTTTAATGAAAGAAGACTGAAACATACAAAAAAGTTTAAAGTCTTTTACAGTGAGCACCCATATACCCACCACCTAATCTTATAATTAACATTTTATTATACTCGCATTATCACATAACTATTTACCTTTTTATCGCTCAATTTATTCATCTAGCCATCTATTTTATGCACATCAATGTAAGTGGCAGATGTTAGTACACTTCCCTGCATTGAAAGAAAAACTAAGAAGGATTGAAAATGGTTAAAAATGAGTATGGGTTTTTTATAAAGTTTATGTTTGATGTGGAAGAATGTAGAAATAAAGTGCATGGGGTGAACATGGAAATGCTTTGTTGAGTTTGACCCAATAACACTAAATTAGAGATATCAATTTAATACATGCATTATGCATATGTGCACATAATGTCAACGGCTTTAGTTAGATTTCACAGTGAGGGACAGACTGAGAGTATCAGTTGTTAGTTAAAATGAAAGGAGTAGATGAGACTGCGCAGGCAGAGGCTGTAGAAAGAGAAGAGGATCAAGGACAGCATCCTGAGAGGAAAAAATGACATTTAAGACATGTACAAAAAAACATAAAGGAGAGTAGGAAGGAATTAAGGAGGCAAAAGAGAATCAGCACAGGGGAGGGGGACAGAAAACATTTCTTTGTAAATCTCTTCTGTTTAGGATTATTGTGGTTTTAAAAATGCTGACACTTTAAATATGATATACCATGTATCATATTCTATTTGTACATTTATATTTAAAAATCTGACGTTACACTTTGAGTAGCCAATCTGAAATTCACACTGCTTTATCTACTCACCAGTGGAAGTAAAGAGCTATTCAAAGGGAAAGATTATATTCAGTCACTTTCTCAATTCTCACTTACTGAAATGTAAACTAATATTCCTTCTTTTGTCCTGAGTGGGGATGGCAACTACCTGCCCCCAGATCCTGTTTTCTTAGACGGGAAGTCCTTTTCTTTAAGGGACGGTACTTGATTTATAGACATATGTTTACAACATAGTGAAAAGTAACTTTCAGTTAACTTTAGACTCTTAGGGCATTGGGCATAGTGAGAATAAAGAATTGTATTATTTTTTTTTCACTTTAGGATTCAAGGAGGAACCTAAAAATTCATTCAATAAATCACTTTTAAAATATTATATTTCAGTTCCACACTATGGCTATTTAAAGGAGAAAGAAAGTTAAAGAGGGGAACCATAAGAAAGAATCATGGATGACAGGAAGGAAAAAAGTGGGGTAAAGCAAGAAAAGAACTGAAAGGAAAAAAAAAAAAGAGGAAAAAATAAAGATCTTTACAGGAGGAATAAATTTGCGTTTCCTTGGAGAACTATGTGTTATCCAGAGAAGTATACACACACTTTTCTTATCAAGGGCTGGATAGTCAATATTTTTGGCTTTGTTCTGTCACAACTTTTACTCTCTGCCATTGGAGCACAAGAACAGCCATAGACAGTACATTAAAAACAAAACAAAACAAAAAATAAACAAACTGCATGTGGCTTTGTTTCAATAAATCCTAACTTACAAAATCTGACAGCCATCTGCATTGGCCCACTGGCTTCTTCTGATGACTTCCGTGTTAGAGGGTCAACACATGGGAACAGCAAACTTGTACCCTAATGGCCATATATGTCTCTGTCACTTATTCTTCTTTTTTGCTGTTTTTTGTTTGTGTTGTTTTGGTTTTACAGTCATCTAAAAATATAAAGCCACTCTTGGTCACATTTGACCTGTGGGCAGTAGGTTGTCTGGCCTCTTGTCTAGAACTTGTATGTGTTCAGTACAATATCATGGGAGGCATTTGCAACTCTGCAAATTGTAAATAACTGGTATATGCAGAATAATTTTTGTCTATAGACCTGACATGCAAATTCTCCATAGAGGTCCAACTGACTTCCCTCATTCACAGTGGAAGAAGCTAGTTTTGCCTCTATTTGCACATTCAATTTGATATTCTGATTTCTAAATATACCTGTTCTTCAGAGTTCCCTTATAAACTGATTGCAACATCTTACCCATTTCATTATTAATGAACTAAAAAATTTTAAAAACATGTTTATTTTTAAATCTGTATGAGAATCGTGATTTTCTTTTTTTTTGAAAACTCCTTTGAGCACTGGCATAACTCTAATTTCCTGTAAAACCTCCTGGGTTTCAGTAGTGGAGTGGATTCTCCCAGCTACCTTGAATCTGACCTTTCCATGATGCCTTCCTCACTGAATACATCCGGCCACCTTCATGTACACTTCTCAATCCAAATTGTTTGTGTGGAAAACCATTTTCCTCTAACTTTCGATTTAATGTGGTCTTTTCTTTTGTATACATGGATAATCTTACTAATAAATTTCAACTTTGGGAAGACAAAGATTATTGAGACAATTTTCAAAAATCATGGCAGTGAAATAAAAATTTAACCTCAGGCATATTTGACCTGGGAAGTGAATAACCCCAGCCCTGGGTTTAGCTAGGTAAGACTTACATGTCCATATGCTTCTGGACTATCACTCATAAATAAAAAGAAACAACTGCTGGTACACAACAATATCAGAGAAAATCAAGTGCATTATAATAAGAAAAATAATTCAAATTAAAATGCTATATACTGTATGATTACATGACATTCTGGAAAGTGGAAAACTATAGGGACAGAAAACAGACCAGAATTTCCAGTGAATAGAGGTGGGATGAAGGGATTGATTAGAATGGCACAGAAGGAAAATGTTGGGACTAATAGAACTGTTTACCTCTTAATTGTACTAGTGGTTACATGACTATATATGTTTTTCAAAATTTATAGAACAAAATAGCCAAATAAATATGAAGTTACTGTATATAAGTTATACTGCAATAAATCTGAGTAAAATATCTATCATCACCTATATATTCACATGGTTAAAATATTTGAAGATCTACTTTTTTAAGTTGAAAAACAATATCTAAATACACAACTTGTTATAAAAATATAATACTATCTAAACTGATTTAAAGGCTTAAGTTATAGCCCAAAGAAATACTTCACTATCTTTTTCCTAGTTTACTGTTTTTATCATGAATGGTATTGGATATTGTCAAACGCTTTTCCTGCATCTATTGATTTCGTCATGTGATTTTTATTCTTTACCCTGTTGATGTGATGGAGTGCATTAATTGATTTTTGAATGTTGAACTAGCTTTGCCTGCTTGGGATAAAATCCACTTGGTCCTAGTCTGTAATTCTTTTTCTACATTTCTTGTTGGATTCAATTTGCTAATATTTTGTTGTGAATTTTTGCACCTATGTTTATGAGATAGGATATTAGTTGTAGTTTCTTTTCTTGCAATGTTTTTGCCAGGTTTTGGCATTAGGTTAATGCTGGCCTCATAGAATGAGTTAGAAAGTATTCCCTCTTCTTATCTTCTGAAAGATATTGTAGAGAATAAGTATAATGTTTTCCTTAAATGTTCGGTAGAATTCACCAATGGACCCATCTGAACCTGGTGCTTTCGGTTTTAGAAGGCTGTTAATTATTGATTAAATTATTAAATAGATTTAGACCTTTTCAGATGGTCTATTTCTTCTTGTGTGACTTTTGGCAGATTATGTCTTTGAAGGAATTGGTCTTTTCTTTCATCTAGGTTATCAAATTTGTGGGCATAGACCTGTTCATAGTATTCCTTTGTTATCCATTTAATGTCTATGGAAACTGTAGTAACATCTCTTCTTTAATTTATAATATTAATAATTTGTGTCATCTCTTTTCTTAGGTAGACTTGACAGAGATTTATTGACTTTGATCTTCTCAAAGAACCCCATTTTGTTTTCATTGACTTTCTCTATTGATCTCCTATTTTCAATTTCACTGATTTCTGCTTTAATTTTTATTATTTCTCTTCTTCTGCTTACTTTGGATTATTTTGCTCTCATTTTTCTACTTTCCTAAGGTGGAAGCTTAGATAATAGACTTTAGATCTTGTTTAATCTTCAAATATTTTGGCATTTTCTAGCTATCCTTCTGTTACTGATTTCTAGTTTAATTCCACTGTGGCCTGAGAGCAGATATTATATGATTTCCAGTCTTTCAAGTTTGTTAAGGTATGTTTTATGGTCCAGAATGTGGTCTGTCTTGGTGAATGCTCCATGTGGACTTGAATGAATGTGTGCTCTGCTGTAGTCTATTGAAGTAGTCTATTGATGTCCTTTATAACCAGTTGATTGATGGTGTTGTTAAGTTCACCTATGACCTTACTGATTTTTTGCCTGCTGGATCTGTCTATTTCTGACAGATCCTTCAGCTTCATCTTTTCACTTGCAATTTATTTTTCCATTATAAACCTTAGCCATACTAAACTACCAATGTTAGATGTCCTAACCACAGTGTTCTCTCATCTCCAGCCTTTTGCCGGCACTATCCTTTGTCCAGAAGCACTCCTCTCCTTTTCTTTGCCTACTTGATTCCTCATTAACTCCAAGTGTTAGCCTAGATGCCAATTCTTTCAGAAGGCTTTCTCTAATGTCCCTCTACCCCAATGCATTAAGTGTCCCTTCTAGGCAATTCCATAGTATTCTGTGGTCACTTTTATTATAATTCTTTTCATGTGAATTAATGATTTCCTACTACTACTTTCACCTTTACAATGTAAGTTTCTTCTTAAAGAAATCTGACTTGTTTACTGTTGTATTGCCTATTATAGTGCCTAGTACACAGAGTAGGAGCATAAGTGCTTTTAATAAACAATGATAGAATTTCTTAATCTGAAAAATAGGTTACTTAAGTTTAAATGAAGCCTCTTTATAAAAATTGATTTACCCGATGATTTAATAAAGCAATGACCATTAAGTATGTGGACCTTATTCACCATATTAATGCTGTCATATTTTGCCATTGGATATGGAGTGAACTGTGAAGATTTTCATTGCAGAAAATAAAAATATATGATTTAAAACATAAACATAATTTGATTTTTGTTTGGTATTTATCATAATAATTCTTTTTAATCACTTCTCTCAGAGCAGCCATGTTATGTAGCAATTTCAGTTAATTAAAATGATTTCAGATTCAATGTAATTACTTAGTGCCTGTAAACTTATTTCTACCAGACTAGAAATCTCATATTAAAACATAAAGCAAGGTAGTAGTCTAAAGGACATGCAACACAATAGAGTCAGAAATGGAATCTTACTGTTAGAGATTGTCCACATGCACTTAACAGTGATTTTACTAATCACAGCAGGTTAATGGCTTCAAAGAAAGTAACAAAAACATTATAAGATTTTAGAAATAAACTGTTTTCGAAAGTTGATATATAGGCCAACATCAATATAGTAATAAAAATTTGGAGGTAAAAATTAGAGTGCAATAAAAGACATATAGAATATACAGTGGCTTCATTAAATGTTGAACATTTATTAATCTTTTTCCTCAAGAAGCAACTCATTATGACAGGGGAATATTAGTAACTTAACAGACTTTGGCAAAACAAAGTAGAACCCTTGGCACGTATTATGTCATATATTTTTCAAATAAAAATTTAAAAAGTGAATTTCATTGGCATTCAGTTGCTGTCATTTCCATGTAGAGAGAAAAAAAAAATAGAACTTATCAGTCAGGCTAAACAAGAGGACATATGTATGAGAAAAATTTTAAGATTCCAAGAAACAACAGAGTTATTATATCACCATTGTGGCAGCCCCAAGTATCATTTGGTTTATTCTCTTGCACCTTTTATCAGAACCATCTTGTCCTCATATTTTAGGTCTCCGGAGTTGAGCTGTTAACTGATCCCATTATTTATCTGAAAATAAGAAAGTCTTTCTTCATATTTCACATAAATCCTTTCTGTACATATGATGTTATCATACCAAAACACATGAGTTATATTAGTATGACATGCCCTATGGCCCTCTTTGAGTTTCAGGATTATAAATCTCCTGAATAGATAGAATGTTCCTACTATGCTATGCACACTGCAGCAGCCTGTTTCCTTCTCTAGAATGGACTCCAGAACAGTGATGCCAAAAGACCCAAAGACTGTCCACAAGCTCGTGTCAGCAAAGCCAAGGGCAAACAAGGACAATTTAAATAAACAAAAAAAATAAAACAAAACAAAAAAACTGAGTAGAGTTTTATAGAGACATTTTGTTAATTTAAAGGAATATTCTTTATTTTAAGATAGTGTTTTTCCCATTGGATTACCTAATATATCTTTTAATTTTAGAAATGATGATAAAAGTGTATGGTATTTTGTTGTTTTTGTTTTTTTAGTTATCTTATTTGAAAAATGAGAAATTTAATTTAAAAAATGTAGTGTATTTATAAAATACTCAAATTGGCAATTACTGTTTTACAATAGGACTTTATAATAAGAGCTACTTTTAATTAAATTAAATTTTAGATTGAAAAATCTATATTTTATATATGTATATATGAATACACACCTGCATATATACACATGTTCATATAATTATTAGAAGATACCTTATGAAACTATTTCATATCTTTTTCAAAAAGATATAAAATGACAGGAACTTGACCCATCTCATACTTTCTATCAATCATATTGCCTAACAAAAATTTCTTCCAGTTTACATTTAGAGCTCTCTTTGCTTTTTAAATGGGTGCTGTTAAAGTTCTTGGTTTGCCTATTTTTCATTGGAGGTAAGATCTTGTTCTCTCCTAGAAAATGTAATCTCTTGAAGCACTTCCAATTCATTGGTTTCATGCCACTGTTGAGTATCTGTTACATGCCAGGCCTGGGCCAGGTACTAAAAACTCTGTTAGACCAAGCACATACTCTTTACACTACAGGAAAAAAAGAAAAGGCAAAACTTTAAGTTGTCTCCAGTTTAACCTTACAGGAAGAAAACGAAAGCTTTTTTCATATTTTCTCCTCCCCAAAATGGAATGTGAAGCAAGATCCATATGTCTATGTTACAAACATACTATGGAATTTTTCTCAGCTTTTATCTTGTTTCCTGATCACTTATTCATTCGTTATACTATTATAGAAAAATATACACGTCTTTTTCAAAAGCTGCCAAGTCAATTTGTTGGGAACTAAAGTGAATTTCTACTGAAAGAAGCCTCTTGAAATGTTTTTCCATAAACAATGCACATTTAAACACACAAACATTCCCAGTAGTAACACTGTGAAGTATTCTCCAGCTTAATGACCACCTCTCTCCATCTTCCATATCAGCAGGATGACTAGACTCCTGTACTTTCACTTATTCATTTAAAAATATACTTATTTCATGTCTGTGATATTCTAGTCACTGTGTTTGGCACAAGAGATATTAGTGGTGAATACAAAAAGAAGGAAAACTATTGTGACTGTCAGCTACCAAATAGTAAGCAATGACCAACATGGGGAAAGAGTAGAAGACTAGTTGTTAAGATTTTGGTGGAGATGTTTAAGGTTATTCCCAAGTGACCTTGTTTGGCAAGAACTCATTTTGGGGCACTATCTCCAAATCTATCCTTTTTATTTCATGTTTTTTCATGTTTCACTTCCTCAGCTTCCTACACTGTAGTTCTGCAAATTTATCTGCCCTTTCCTAGAACCACGTTCTGAGTCTTTCCATTTTCTCAACTATCACCTGGTTCCACTCCCATGGGAATTGCTGATGACTAATAAGCTTTTATCAATCTAATTCTTACACAGAAACCCACTTATAAAATAGATAAAAGCACAAGAGGCCTGAAGTGTTGAAGGGAAAGAGAGGGCTCAGATGAATAACCCAGCCTGTCTAGGGCTCTAAGGAGGATAATTTGAAAGTCACCACTCCATCTCCATGGTAAAGTTTGATAAATCAAAACTCATTAACATGACCTCTCATAAATATACATGTTCATTTTAGTAGGGTTTTCTGAGTGTCAAATACCCATTTTTTAAAATATTTTTAAGCCATGCTACCCTGAAATAACAAATTATGTGGGACTTCCACATATAAAACAGATCAAGGAAGTAGTCCATTCATTTAAACTCATTTTAAAGTTTAATCATACACTACTCATAAAAACAATCAGTGAGACAATCCTCCTCCTCCTGCTCCTCCTTTTTGTCCTTCCTCTCTCTGTCTCTCAGATACACTTTCTCTGTCTCTCTATATATGTATATGTGTATGTTTAACTTCAAAAAACAAAACAAAAAAAATCTGCCAAACTGTTTTCCAAACTTGTTTTATCATTTTACACTCCCATCTAAAGTATATGAGTGTTCCAATTTCTCCGTATTTATACCAACACTTGGTATGATCAGTATTTTTAATTTTAGCCATTCTAATAAGTTTGTAATGGTATCTCATTGTGATTGTAATTTGGATTTCCTTAATGACTGATAATTTGAGAATTATTCCATGTGCTTATTTGCCATCCATATTTTCTTTGGTCAAGTGTGTTCAAATACATTGACATTTTTTTTTAACTGAGTTGTTTTCTCCCCCCATTATTATTATTGAGTTTGAGAGTTCTTTGCTTACCTGGGTTATCAAAATTTGAAAATATTTGCTCTAAGTCTGTGATTTGTCCTCTCATTCTTTTATAAGTATCTTTTGAAGAACAAATGTTCTTAATTTTGATGAAATCTAGTTTATCATTGTTTTCTTATATGGATAATGTTTTCGGTGTCACATCTAAGTCACTTTTGCATACACCAATGTCACAAAGGGATACTCATAGTTATCTTAGAACTTTTATGGTTTTAAGTTTTACAGTTGGTCTATGATCCATTTTGACCTAATTTCTGTACACAGTGCAAGGTATGCATCAAAGCTCATTGAGTGGGGAGAGAGAGCAGGGGATATTATTATCCAATTGCTGAAAAGTCTACCTTTTTTCACTAAAATGCATTTGTACCTACCTGGAAACCTATTGACCATATGTGTGTTGGAGTATTGTTTTCAGCTCTCTATTATGTTTCATTATAAAATCATTTTAGACTTACTGAAATTTGCAAATTGAGTACAGAGTTCCTTCATACCCTTCACCTAGCTTCCTTACTGTCAAAATCTTCCACAACCATGGTACAATGATCAAATTCAAGAAATAAATATTGGCACAATATTATTAAATAAGCTACAGACTTGTTAGAATTTCAACAATTTTTCAATAATATTGTTGTGTGTGTGATCCAGGATCTAATCCAGGATCCCTCATTGTATTTTCCTATCCTCTAATCTGTGGTACTTCTCCAGTCTTCTCTTGTCTTTCATGACCTATGCCTTTTGAAGCACACTGGTCAGTTATTTGTAGACCATCCCTCAGTTTGAGTTTGATGTTTAGATTGACATTAGGCAATGCTGGCAAAAATCCAAAAGAAGTGATGATATATCTTTCTCCGTGCATTAAATCAGGGTACATAACATCAACATGTCAAATTATTAATTCATGTTAAAATTACTATTTTTTACATCAATACAGAAATGCCTTGTAGTATATTGTAAGTATCCTAATCTTTTCTTTGTCTCTGTGATATGGGGTAACCAGTGAAGTATTTTGATTAAAAGAGTGACTGGTATATTAGCAGAATCACTCTGGGCACTGTGTCTGAGGATAGAATGTAGGGAGGTGTGGCCTGAAGCAGGAGACCTGTTATAATATTATTAAGAAATACCAGGGTAGTAGCTGTGGGGTGGGTGAGCGGTGGTCAGCTTTTAATGAATTTTGAAGGTAGAGCTTATAGAATTTTATTCAGAATGAGTATTATGTTTGAGAGAAGAGAGTAGTTGAGGATAATTCCATAATTTTTGGCTTGAATACATGGAAATATGAAAGATGCTGATTTGAATAGGAGCTTTAGAAGTTTATTATTGGAATATTAGAAAACTATAAAACTTCCAAGAGGAATTTCAAGTAGGCAGGTGAATGAATATATGAGTCTGGGATTCAAGAAAGTGAGAGGTCTAAGATGGAGTTATAAATTTTGGAGTCATTAGCATATAGATGGTTTTTAAAGCCCTCAGAATGGATAAGATCATCAATGGAGAGAGTTAAGAGAGGAAGAAGTCTAAACTCTGGGCATATTGATTAAGAGATTGGGGACAGGCTGACAAAGGAATAGCAAAAGAGATTATATAGTAGAATGAAAACCGGGGGAGCATGGAGTCCTAGAAGCCAAATGAAGAGAGTGCTTCTGGGACAAGAGAGTAACTTTATGTTTCAAATGCAGTGGCTAGATAAAGGGAATAAGGATTAGGGATTGACCATTGGGTTTAGTAACTTGAAAGTCATTAGTGACCTTGCCAAATGTAGTTTCAGTGGAGTAGTGGAATAAAAACATTATTTGAGTGAGTTCACTAGAGGCGGGGAAGAGAATTGGAAGCAACAAGCATAGACGACAATACTTTTAACACTATTCCTGCACTCTGTAATGTACGTAAAGGAATGGGATCAAAACTGAAAGAAGAAGTGGATTGAAGGGCATGTTTTGTTTTAAATGGCAAATATTACAGCATTTATTATCTTTGTGGGAATGATTCAGTAGAGAGGAGAAATTGATACAGAAGGGAGAGAATCGATGGCTTCGGGTAGAGAGGAAGGGCTAGAATCTGATCCACAAAAGAAGAATTTATAAGTCATACCTGTTAAAGAGAGGAAAACAGAACAAACGGTTGGGCAGATGTGAACGGATGGATAATGGATGATGGTATACTGTGGAAATTCTTTTCTGATTTCTTGGGTGAGAGTGAGGATGGAGTCAGAGATCGTGGAAGTCAGAAGAGAGAGGAGAAGGTATGAAGACCATCTGGGAGACTGAGGGAGAGAACGGATCTGGGAACATAGTGTTATTTCCAGACAACACCTTAAGGTGAGTGGTTATACATTTCAAAGTGAGACTACTCGTGGTCATGAACCACCTTCTGCTATACAGAGGTAGGTGCAAGTAAGTAAGAATTTGAAGGTATATGACAGGAACCTTTTAAACATTATGATGTCTGGGCCTTGCTCACTTTTATAAAGACATTCTTATTTATTATATTTGGTTGGGGAAGGCCCTGTCCATTGGATTTTTTTTTAAGTACCCAACATGATCTAAGGAAAAGTCAGAATCACACCACTGAAGTATTACACAGCTTTTGTCTGAGGAACGGGAGGTGTGGAGTAGTTGTCATGGGCTACAAAGCTAAAAAGATAGATTAAGACCAATTGTGATTTATTTATTTTACTAATTAATTTTTGAATAATATCAGTCTACAACTTTTGGACTTGGGGAAATTCCTACAGTGCTTAGAAAAGACAAGGGTGAAAAAATGTCTGACAGTTGGCTTCTCTAACCCCATTGTGGGAAAAATCTACAGAAAATTGAGACATAACATTTTAGGTATTTGATAGTTTTTAAAAAAAATTATACTAACTTGGATGGAAACAAATCAATTTGTGATCTTTATCAAATATGTTACTTTTTTTTTTTAGCATAGAGGTTTTTACGCTAAGTTTCAGCCTGCAACATTTTGTATATATAAAACTGAAGTTCTAACAAAAATTTCATGTGAAGAAGAATATGTTACATTCTTTTGATATGAAACTCACTCATAAGTTTACTAAAACTTTTTCAGTCTATGGATGGATCACCACTGCACAGCAAAAAAGGAATAATGGGTTTTCCAAGATATGCCATATATCATGTTTTGAAAGTAGATTTTGAATAAAAATATTTCCTAAATGCCTTGTTCCCCTGAAGCAGTAAAGACTATGGCAGTATTTGCTGTGCTTTTGGCAAACGACGGTTTTTCAGTCCTCAAAAATACTTCTAACATTTTTCAGTTTGTGGAAAGAAGACATACAAGTTTCAGGTAGAGAGGACTTTTGTTTTATCAGCTCATGATATTAAAAATTCACAGTGCCATCTGTGTACATAGCAGGCGCTCTGAGCATACTTGTTGGACCAATAAATGAGTGTAGAATATAATATGATAGTCTCTCCCTTTTCTGTCAAAAGTTGTAAAACTTTGCTTTGAAAAAAAAAATCTATTATTTCTGTCTTGTACTGAACAAGGCAGAATTCCTTCTCTTTAATTCAAAGAAGTTTTATTTGAGCAACGTTCAAGTAGGAATTAGATAATTTCCTTTTTGTTCCTTTGCTGGTTCTGAAACTACAGAACAGAAGCAAGAAACCAAATACTGAGGGATGTATTGCACAAATATGACTTCATATAAACACAAGCCAGATGCAAACCATTCAAGAAATAATGGAACTGCAGACAGCAACCTTTAAGGGATGCTGTGGATGTCTGTTCCCTCTGCTGTCATTTATGTTTCTGTTGTCAAGGTTTACTTATACCACAGTTTAGACTATTCCTTGGAAACGAAGTTCAGTGTTACGCTGCTCCAGGAGCACAGGGATTCTTTGATGAGCTCTAAGAGATCAGTAACAATACCTCCTGAAGGGTCATGTTGCTAAGTTACAGCTTGTTTCCCTGGTCACGGTGAACACATGGAAGACCCCCAAAAGAGACTACAGATTCTTGGTGGACAGCTCTCATACACTCTCCTGGGAGCATGGTGAAAAATGTCTTCAGGAAAATAGCTCTATGAAGGCCAGAGGGACTTTATGTACCGGCAAGACATGTCTGAGAGGTAAGAAAATGAAATGTTAAAAGTAACCTAAGTCATTACTTGAGAGAAAACAAACCAACATAGATTGTGTTACCGGGTTCAATGTCACTTAAAGATGTAAAGTCATGCAACTGTGTTAGTGATGATGGTTGCTTTGGGAGAGAAGCAAACCCTACTGCCACCCTCTTCCCTAATATGGTGCAACTGGTTACAAGTACAATGCAATTTCTGCGATCATTGTTATAGCAGAAGGAAGTGGGTTTACTGTTTTAGTAATGACATGTACCTATAGACACACAGGGCTCTTTAAGAGAGCATGTGTGAATTTCAGGATGAAAATAGACAAGATTACCAAAAGGAAATATCAATTGGCTAATTGTTATTCCTTATTAGCTAATATTTATTACTTAAGTTTAAATGAAAACCTACCACAGAAAAACAGGGCTTGTACTAGCACATTAAAGCCACAAATCATATTAAAGAGGCAAAAATTCAATTCTTATTTCTTCATTCCTAAATTTCATAGCTATTTTGTAAATGTTTCTCAAATCATGCTGATAATTAGACAATATTTTTGTCTTTATATTGGTGTATAACCTGACTCTCATGCTTAAAAAAGAGAGTTGTACCTTTAATTTTCAGGCGTAAGTACACTGTGGTTTCATAAAATTTGTATGAAACTTATTTGTAGCTTTCATTTATTGTCTATAGTTGAGAGAGGAAGCACGTATAGGTAGGGATTTAGAGGCCAAAGCAATTCTATTATAGAAGTTCTATTTTTGTTAGCAAACTCAGTGTCTAGATATCATGTTGATTTCAATGTTAAAAATTATGTCATAATTTGTAGAAATGGACTTGTGAAGTAATAGTTTTTAAATGGGTAGAAGTTCTGTAAAGAATTATAAACTTTATCTTTCCCTGTTTTCCGACACCCTTTATTACACTGTGCCAAGAAGAGGTTTATTTGTGAGGTCTGTATAAAGTGACCTTTAAGAGCACTATTTTTATAAACTAGTAAATCTTTAAAAAATTATTTTAGAGAGGGAGGGATTGGGGAAGAAGGAAGGAAGGAAGGAAGGGAGGGAGGGAGGGAGGGAGGGAGGGAGGGAGGGAGGGAGGGAGGGAGGGAGGGAGGGAGGGAGGAAGGAAGGATAAGTTTTCTTAGTGCCAGTATTTTTGTTTAATCACATTGCTGCATATCAAGAAACAAAAGTTTTATTCATAACATCTTTCTAATATACAGTCAATTTTATTGGGGATTTTACAGTTTTACCTCTGTTCACAAAACCTAGCTCCATCCCATATTATTCTTTAGTGCCTATATTCTTCTTCTCTCTTGTGGTGTTGTATGTGGTTGAATTTTCAAAGTTGTAACAGCATATGGAGTAGTAAAACATTCCTCAAGTGTTGAAAATCTTCTAAGTAGCAGCTATATATGTGGTTAGTAGTTGTAAAAACTTCTAAATATGATCTTGTAGAGGCAGCATAGCAGTATCTCAGTCTCTGCACCTTCATTATTTCTGATATTTGAATATATGTTTTGCTTCTATAAATGTCACAAACCCACTAATAGTTATTGATGTTTACAAGCTTTATCTCTGAAGAACTTTTACAGGTGTTTGTTCTTTTATTCTTGCTGTACCTTAATTTGGGTGCCTATTTGTGTTTATAGGAATGTGCATGGGGCGGGTGCCACAGAGACATGCAAAATTAATAAGAATACAAATAGAGTCACATAAAATTAAACTGTGACTCATTCAGATAGAAGTAGAAAAATAACAATTTTAGCCGTATGTTTTTCAAAATTATAATATTATTATATGAGTTTAGAATGGACAATCTAAATAATTTAAGATTTGTCTGCTAAAATCCTAGGCTTTGGGGACTGAAATATTTTTGGAATATCTATCTGTAAAACACATAGTTTTTCAGAACAGCTCATTGCTATATTATTATTTACTCACTTTTTGGTTTCATTTCAGGTTCTTAATTTGGATCCAATAGAAACTTAAACATAATAACATTCAAATTTAAAAACCGGGTATATTTAAGTTGCCATTTCAAAAACTACTAAATTGTAATATCAAATTCCTTCCTGACATTATAAGAATTCTTTTCAGAGGACTCTCTATCATCTCGTTACCATCTTTAGCATGCAGATAGCATAATCATTACTTATTTCATAAATGAATAAAATACAGGCATAGAGAGGACAGGAATTCTGGATTTAAAAAATAAAAATAATTGTCAAAGAAATTAAAGAGGCTGATTTGATATTTCCTTTCATCCAAATTTAATGCTCTAGAGTCCACGGTGATTTGTTTCTAGCCTGTACCTCAGAAGTTCCTGGTTTTAAGATCCCACAAAATTTGAGAACCTAGTTCTATTTAGGGGGAGAGAGGGAATTTAAGGATTTGGGAAAAGTTTGCTAACTGAAAAATAAGATTGAGATATTTTCTTCCTTCCAAAAAAAAAAAAAAGCTCTCATGATGCAGCATTAAATATATGTAGAACATTTAGAAATTGAGTCATATGCAATACAATTTTGACAACCCTAGGTATCTGAAAGGGGCCCACTGGCCTTCTGGATTGCTTCCTTTAACTCAAGAGTTCAGCTTCACCATAAAAAGTAGGCCATCTGTCACTTCCTCCTTCACTCACCTTACAAAGTTACATAATCACCAACTTGACATTTTAATTAAACAGATAGCACCTGTGGCAGCTGGCAATTTATGAGGCTTATAAATTCGTGATTGTAAAGGACATTGCAATCTTCTGATGAAAGGTGCCCATGAATTGATGAGTTATATTATTGTTGTTTATCATCCAGCAGTCTCAGCTCACCTCATTCCTTCTTGTTGGCCATTCTACACTTTTTAAAACCAGGCGTAGATGGCCAATTCAGATAGTGTTACCTACTTTAAAGACACTATAAATCACTGCTGATGAATGCCATGCAATTTTAGCTGCGGCATCTTCTCCGTGGCAGCCTCATATTAGAGCATTAATAATATTAATTCTTCTTTCATAAGGGTTTAGATTTGCAATTTATGATAACTGTTTGTTCACTGCAGGCAGAAAGATTAAAAATGGGTAAACCAATATACCAACTGAACTGCATGTGTCTGGTTTTATGTTCTTTTAGGGAGGAAAAGTAAAAGAGGGTTTGAAAAACAGCTTGATGTTATCTGTAATAGTGTTCTCATAGGTTCTACTACTGAAGGCTTAACTTTTGTTTTCAGTAAATAATAACTGCTCAGATTTATGTGTTCTATAAACTAGTGCAGTTATTTATACGTACTTAAGTGGGGCAATTGAATGGGAAAAACTAATATTATTGATTTTCCTTAATAACTGCACATTAATTATGATACAACATTACGGTTATTTAAAGAACCACAGTAGCTTATCTGAATCTCATTTGAATCCTAGTAGTTAAAACTACTTGGTCATTTACTTGTGTGACTTGGGCAAGTTCTTGTCACCTTTCTGTGCCTCAGTTTCCTCATCTGTAAAATCAAAATCATTATATTACTCATTTCATTAGGTGATTTCAATGCTTAAATGAGTTAATCCATGTAAAGCTCTTCTACAGTACCTGGCACATGGAAAGTGATCAATAAATGTTAACAATGAAATGATAGTAGTAGTAGTAACTGTCATCATTGCAATAATGTTACAAAATGAAAACAAAACAAAAAAACGCTGTCCCTCAGGTAGAGTCCACATCATCATCTGACTATTAAAGACGAAAGAATGCAGTGTCTTGCCCAAGGATGCAGTAGTAACTATTCCTTAGATTCACAGGGTTCACAGGATTCCTTAGATCTCACAATGTTGCCAACATTGATGTGCACATTAAGGCACTGACAGAGGAGTTGGGATTAGTTATATAACCTGGAAGATGTCCTATTTTTTTCTTTTCTTTTTTTAAACTACAAGATCAGAAACTATCTTATTTTGCTGAGATTAAAAAAAAAAAAAAAAAAAAAAAAGCAGGCTAAGAAAATTTCCGTATGGGATTTGTGATAGAAGTAACAGAGCCAAGACTGTGAGCATGCCCCAAAGTTTTCACCACAACATCCCAGCACATTGTCCTTTGCCACTACACTCTGTCATGGGACCAGGAGAAATATAAGAATGTGAGGGGAGAAAACCAGATTGGGCGGCCTACAAACAGATTTCACACTGGAAGATTAGTCCTCTACTGATTAGAATCTTCTCAGGTAATCTTGTCTTTAGTTGAAACTCATCATCAATCATCAATCATTCTGAACACAGAGAGACAGAGATGGAGACAAAGAGATGGGGGCGGGGGGAGGATGTTAGTTGCCTATTGTGTTAGCAAATTTTTAATTACCTTCTATTATTAATAATGACTGACATTCATCAGGATAATGGCATAAAGATTTCTTCTAGTTTAAACTCAAAAAATGATCTGATGTAAACAAAGCTAGCAAGGCAATTTTCAGTTACGTTTAAACTTAATTTCACCTTGAAGCTATTCTGTTTAGTCTTATAGCACTACGAAAGGAAAGCACGGTAAAACCCCAACCAACTATGTCTCTTTTATCAAATATTTTAATTATGTGAACTTATTATTCCCCCGTGCCCTGCCTTGGGAAGATTATATAAGAAAAATAAGACCATTTCTCACATTTTAGATTAAAAAACAAGGGAGGGGGAGACTTCCAGGTTTTTCTATTAACTGAGTTTCTGACTGTGTAACCATCACTGACTGAAGTTTCAAATCACCAAACACTAGTCGCTGAAGAAAGATTCAGCCATGTTCATTATTCTTATTTCCCTGATTTCATTTTGGTATAAAATTGCTAGCAGATTTTAATGAACCAAATGAACCAAAAAAGTAAGTTTAATTTGCCGTTCACCCCTGATATTTTATTTTCCCCCAATTCTTTCTCCCTGATTGTTGCCCAAAACTCCAATTATAGATGGCAGGATTTACCTGATTCAAGAATAATAAATTTTGCACAATTTAATACTGTTCTAATGTTTGTTAATTTGTTTCTAAGGCAAGATACTCTTACATAATTTCAAGAAACAATACCTAAACTATTAAAAAATTGCTCAAGTGAAAGAAGATATGAGAGGCATATATTTTCTGACTTTTTACATAAGACAAAATTTTTTTTTTTAAATTTAATGGCAGATGGAAGAATAATTTTCTCCATGATAATGTATATATTTTTTGTTGTTTTAATGTCACAGTCATGCTATTTTTTAGAGTATGATGTAATGGTGGTGCTCTTTTACTGTACCCACTCAGTTAATAAATGAAAAATGGAAGACATTTCTGTATTATAGAAATGCTCATGAAGGCAACCTCAATATACAAGAAATGCATAGTTTTTTTGTAAACAAAATTGCCACCGGGGCACAATAACTGTGCCATAAAATATAGAATGCTGTCTCTTAAGATTCATGGAGCCTGAAAAATGATCAAGAGTAAAAAGAGGCAAGAAATAGAAATACGATTTCTAGTTTTACTTAACATAAAGAGGTATATTTATATATTATTTTAAAATTGGCTTAAAAATATACAGTACCAATTGCACTGTTGGGGAGAAAGAGAAAAGTGTAAGAATAACGATGAATATTAAGTCAGAGAATTAGTATAGGAGAGCAGGAAAGACATATCTCAGTGGTATAAAAATGGGAATTCAGAGAGAACTGGATTGTTCTTAACTGAAATGGTTGAGTAGTATTGCCAACTGAGTAAAATTGATTGAAAAACCTGATTTTTAAATGTCTTTGCCACCAATTTAAGCAATTCTAAAAGGCTTGGAGAAAATTTCAGGGAAATCCTAAGACCCAGCTCAATGGGAAAAGCAACAGGGAGCTTACAGAGGCTCGCTTGTGCCACATTTGTAGTGGTAGTTCTGCCAGGAATGATATTCCAATATGAGGGCTGACTTCCTTGTTCATATCTCATAAATGAGTGTGTGCATTTGTGTGTATCAATAGATCTACTCTTCTAAGAAATGCAGTCTACATAGACACCCTTAACTTTGGGGACAATTTATCTTAAGTGACTGTTAGCCATAAAAGTGTGGACTATGGTAAGATGTGAAAGTCCTAAGATTTAGGTAAACTCCTAGGGTATCATCTATTTCTCCTCTAAATGGGAAAGTTGGCACTTAAAATTTATTGCTATTGTCATTTTATACAAAGGTATTTATACTTAAAGACTTTAAAGGAGATACACAATACTTTAAACATTTTCTTTCACTCAGCTCCTCAGGTCTAAACACAAACAGTGAGAAGATTCATCCATCTAACTCATCATACAGCTCAGATCTGAGTGAGTCACACAAGTGGTCGGCTCTGTCAAGGAACAGAACATTTCATCCACGTTCAGATTCTGGAATATCATCCCAGGTGAATACTTTTAATTAGCCCTTTACCCAAAGATAAATTTATACAAGGTACTTTATCTTATATTTATCACTTTTTAATAAGTGTATAAATAGACCCTTTCAATTGGGGGACAAATGAAAGGTTGAAACTCTCAATCCCAACTCAGAGGAGAAATGGAAAGAAGCTGGGGTGGGGGAAGATAAAGAGATGAGTGGAAAAGATAACACGAAAACAAAAATGACATTCCTTCCTTTCTCCCACTAAGTTCAAATTCTGTCTCTAGTCTAAGATACATGTTTTTTTCTTCCTGGAATGTCCTTTGTTGACAACATAAGATTTTCCCTTTCCAAACTCACCATTACCAAGACTCTGTCTCTGACCCATCTAAGTGGAATCATATGGGCTTTTCCCTTCTTTCCTTTATCTACAATTGTTCCACTTATCCCACTGGATCAAGATGAGTTATTTATATGTCTGGCTTTCAAATGATAGAAAATGAGTTTTTCAAGCACAAATGCCACATTTTATTTTACTCTGTATCCCCAGTGCATAACAGAGTGCCTAAGAAGCACAATATATATTTTTGAATAAATGAATCAAATGAAGCATACTCGTTTCGAAAACATTTATTGAATCAATAGATCAGTCAATTGGTCTATCAGAATTAAAAAAGAAAAAAGAGCAGGGTAAGGCACAAATATTCACTATTCCTTTAAGAAGAAACAAGTCACACAACTATAACACATTGACAACCTTACATGGATATAAACAAAGAAAAGCAATGACTTATGTTCCTACAATGTCAGAAATACCAAAATCACACATATAATTCCTTTAAAAAACAAATAAAGAGGTTTTTGCACAAAATTAAATGTCAGTTGAAAAACGTTCTCCTCAAATATAGCTTTAGCCTAGATTCTTTTTATTCCTAGCAGGAGCCTCAAGAAAAAGCACAAAAAGGTAATGGAGTGTGGCAACTCCTGGGAATTTAACTTCTAAGAAGTTTTTATTCTGTGATAGAAGCAAAAAAACAAACAAACAAACAAAATTCCAAAAAACACGTAACAGTTTGGAAAAGAAGCCTCTATAAACATGTAAACTGAGCAACCAAAAATAGTCCACGAACTATATTCCTCAATAATCTAAAATGTATTTGTGTTTCTTAGTTTTTTAAAGAATAGTTCTAAAGAATGAGTAAATCACTTGAAAGCATGTTAGCAAATCATCAGTCTATCTCAAAGAGTTGCTCAATCATTAATATTTTAGTATTATTGTTAATAAGGTAAAGAGCTATTATTACTAGTTCTATTTTTTTAATGAAGGTATTTAGATATTTACTGGGACAACCAAGGCCATTCAGTAAGTAAGTAATTAAAATAAAAGATCAAAGCTAAATGATCATTTAAAAGCCACCTCTTGCCAATTTATTTTGAGGCAGTTTTGCCCCAATTCTGCTTCATAAGCTGCACAGTCCCAAATGCTGCTCCAAGAATAAAAGGTTCTTTGTTTTAAAAGTTCAGGGGAAACCTTTGTAGTACGGACTCACAATATATACTAGAATATTAAAGTCTGTGAGAAGTCTGATAATAAAGAGTGATACTGAACCTGGTTGAATCGAGAGCCTCATAAGCTCATTTAATAGTGGAAATGTTTTTTATGTTGTTAGTCACATAGGTTTACTGTTCAAAAAAAGCATAAGCTCTGTGAAATGTTGCTCTGTGAGATGAATGCAGTTGTTCCAAATACTTTATTGACATTTCTTTAAATCAAATATTCTAGGTTTGTTTGTATATGTGTATGACACTGGCTAACAGAAGAATGAATCTGTGGTGTATGTATTCCACATACTATTTTCCTAATGATATATCTTTATGCTTGTGTTAGCCTTGAAACTAGCATAAGCTATGTAAGATAAGAAGTGTGACTGACTACCATCTCAATAATAGTAAACAATATAAAATTGCCCAAAATATGACCTTGAAACGTATTTTGGTCATTAATATATATATTGGCTGCAACAAAGATGACCAGACCTGAAATGTTTCATTTACTACTGGCTACACATTTAAGAACAATGTCAATAAATTGGTGCTCGTCTCAAGGAGAACTACATGTTCTTCCTGGAAGTGTAGCAATTTGCAAACCATGATCTGTGAGTAATAATTGATTGACTTAGGAACAAGATCATAGCTGTTATGCAACACTTAAAATAGTAGTCACACATGGATGGATTCTTTGGGGCCCATAGAAAGAAGACTCCTAACAATTAGAACTCTTCTAAAATTGGATTAGATTCCTCACGTTTATGAGCTGAGTAAATATTAAAGGACGATGTGTCAGAGGTGGTGTAAAGTGGATTCGTGAATGGGTACATATATTTATATATTTACTATCAAACATAGATCAGTTGCAGGCACTGGAGATGCAAAGTTGAAAAAGAATGACTTCTACAAGCACACTATTAGGTACTCGGAGTTCTGTGTGGCTGAATGTTTGGCATGGATTTGCATCTCTTTTACACATAAAATTAAATGAAATATATACTGCCAGGTGATGTTTCTCTTCTTTCTTATTTTAAAGCTTCCCTCAGATTCTTTTAAGTACCTCACTTGGCACAAGGTAGAACAACATGACATTCAAGGAAGTCAACTGCGTTGCCCAAGAGTAAGAGAAGGTAAAAGAACAAATGTGTATATTCTCTGTGTACAAGCTCTGAGTAGATTTTTTTTCAAATTAAAAGACATTCCTTGAAATAAAAAAATATTACTTGGAGGTAGAAAATTTTCCTTTTTCAAGAGCATGGTATTGTTAATATAGTGAAGCCACTTTTAAAAGCATATTGTAATATCTGATTATAAATATAATAAATGTTCAGTACTAAATACTGGAAAATAGATAAAGAAGAACCTGTAATTCAACCATCCAGAAATAGTCACTGTGACTTTTATTTCCATTTAGGCTTTCTTTGAAAAGCATTATATGAATATAATTCTTTTACAGAATTGTATGAACTATTTTGTTTCTTGAGTTTTTCCACTTACTCTTGATATTGTGAGTATTTCTTCCATGTTATTAAACATTACCCAAAACATGTTTATTAAAGGTTGCATATATTTCCATCATATGGATATTAAACTTATTTAACCATGAGCTTTTTGGAAAGTTAGTTTATTTACTATATTTCATGATCATGGATAACACTGTGACTTCAATGGATGACTTTAACCTGATTTAATTCTGCACTTTTTTTTAAAGTATCAAAAGAGAGTAAATAAACCAGGTCATCTCATTTTATATTTTTACTAAACATTTTAACTTTGGTAGAATAACCAATGTTTTAATACTCCTTTTTCATCCAATAAGATTTTATATGAAAATTACTGTGACAGTATGAAGAATCATGGTCTGCAGCCTTGATATACATAATTGGTTAGTATAGGAAGATTATAGTTTGGTTTCTGTAAGTAACTTTCAATAGATTATAAATAATGTAAGAACAGTGGCCATGCATTTTTCATGTCTCTTTTGCATCCTCCATAAGCTGATGAAATAACATTAGACATCATTCCTGTTCAGTGATTATTCAGTCTTTATAGAAGATCAAATATCTTGGAAATCTTCCATTTGTATTTGCAGACTGGCAGTTACATTGTACAATTACAATATTGATTTAGAAAAAAAGTGGCTTAGATATATTCATCTGCTCATTTCCCCCTCTCACCTGCATTACTTTACTCACACAATGTCTTTCTTCTTTTACTCAAACTTAGTTGACAAAAGAATGAGACTAAGTAGCATCATTTTCTGAAAATGAGTAAAATAGGTTCTTATGTTTTAACCATCAGCTTTATTTGCAGCTAAGCACTGACTCCTATTTTTTAAAATAATAGTAGATAGTCCAACTAGAGGTAAATTAGATTTGTCCTTTGGGGACCTTAGAATATTTTTCAAAGAGCAAGAAATTATGGGGAATTTGGAAGAAATGAGACCAGAAGAAGTAGAGGCAGTGTGTCAAATATGTAAGGAATTCATCAGCAAAAGGAAGAGAGGGCTACATAAGAAGCTAAAGTGGGCTAAGCTCAGTTGGCTATTAAACTTTAGAATGTGGAGGTGTGTGAAAATTCAGGTTCCCAGGCCCTACTCACCCCCAAATCTGATGTAGTTAGTATGGAGTGGGGACCCAGTATCTCCCTTTGTAAGAATTATCACAGGAAGTTCTGGTGCAGATTATGTAAGGGCCATACAATGAGGCACACCAGTTTAGGAGGTATAGGGGAAGGCAGGGAAGGAAGAAATTCAAATACAAAGTAAGAAGAGTGATAAAGTAAGTGTGCTGACATTTACATGTGTGAGGGAGGTAGCTGATGATTGTGGCAGCCACATGAGGAGAAAATAAATTGTATGCTGAACACAGATGGAGAGTGAGGTTTAGAGAGAACTACAGAATTGAAGAAATTGGAGGGGAAGACCAGAGAATAAAATGTAGGAGAAGTAAACTGAAAACGTGTAAAGAGAGTCCAATGGCCTCCCTCCTTCCCTGATTTAAGCAGCCAGGTCATGTGCTGAGGCCATCCCTCAACAAATCCAATCCCACACAATGACCAATGTGGCCATTCATGCTGAGGACACATCTCTGCACAGAGATAAGGCCCATTTTCCTTCCATAGATCATTAACAACACACAATCTCTTGCTTAGTGAGAATGGAGTATGATCTAGGGGATGGAAAATATTGGAAAATCCCATCACCTTAAACCATAAAAAAATAGATCTCCCTGGTTTGTTGCCCTTAATTGTGTTTAAGTTATTTTGTGTGTGTGAGAGGAGAACAAATGCTTTTCAAAGCATTCTGATAAGAATTACTGTCCTTCTAGATTAGATCCTGAAACACCCATCAAAACTACTTCAGTTGGTCTCAACTGCACCATTGTACATCCAGGAAGAGTTCCTAAAAAAAGAAAGGTTATCTGGTGTGTGATAAACAGCAATTTCCCAAGACTTTGATCTCCAGATCAAGACTGACAATTCCTCCCAATTAAATGAAGCAAAAGAGCAAACTGTTGGTGGAAATCCTTTAAAGAATAAATACTTTCGGTTTGAAAATCCCTCAGCAAACTAATTCAGTCACTGTTGTTACGAGTTACAAATCCAGTGAGGGGACCAAGAACAGTCTCAGAGAGAGCAGGGGAAACCCAACACCCCTGAGCTGTCAGATATTCCAAACTGTAGTTTTCGGCTGTTAAGATATATCCTCAGTTATAATCAAATCTGATTTTAAAAAGAAAAGAAATAATTCAATTTAATGCAACTCTTTACAGTAGATGTGACTTTTGGCCTCCACCTTCAAAGAAATCTTTGAAAACTGCTTTAAAAAAAATAATTGAAAGAGCAGAAGATCAATAGAAGTCAAACGAACAGTATAGGGCAAAGTTTAATAAACTCTGGGGTATATATTGCACAAGGAAACTTATCAAACTGGGTATTGGTGTTAAAGACAATAGAGCCCAAGTGCTTCTCAGTCAATTAGCTGATTGTTCCAGTTTTTCCAGTTCTATGACTTTTAACTCCAATCATCCTAATCAATGAAGAAGAGAGTTTCCTAACACAAGAACATTTCACTTGTAAATTGATTGGGACACTGCTGCCTTCAGGATTTGGTTATTTCCTGGCTGGCAATAGTTTATTATGAGAGAAGTGCCTGAAAGAGCAGATTACACCTTGCTTTCCACCTGCGCCTAATGAAAGAACTGATGTTTGTGTCAAAAATAATGAAATATGGGAGTCTTTCTCGTATTGCTTTCCATAAATCCTTCACAAATTGACTCCCTGTCTCCCACCACAGCCCAGACAAACCTGCCACACAAACAAAGTTTGTTCCTGATGCCTTTAGTATCCTCTTTCTGGGTTCTTTTCACCCTTGAAGTGAGAGGAATCATGCATTTTAGAAAAATGGAGTGTTAGAAGTGTGTAAAACTGGTCCCAGATATGACTCATGGCGAACACAATATGTTAGAGTTGGGAGGGAATTGAAATCATTTAGTTTAGGATTGCTGCCGGGGGTCTGGTTGACATCATAGCAGAGTGAAGTTTGTCTGGAGTAGCACAATAGAGTGTAGGGGTTTCTGGCAATAAGATAGCATATGTCGGTCTATGATAGTATTTTGGTATTAAAAAGTACTAGATATCAGTATTTTTATACAGCATAATGAACTTCAAACAAACATATTTACTCGCCAAATTCACCTCAAGTTGGGTTCTTGATTCCAGTTTTTCCTGTATTGTTGCAGATGTGGAAAACTGAAGCTCAGAAAATTAAAAATAGTCATCTGGAGTTATACAATTACCTAGCAGCCAACTCCAGATTGGCCATAGGATATCCTTTCCCTAACCCTGGAAGTTTTGTGCAAACCTGATTTGGAGAACAATAGGGTTAGAAATAGTGGGAAATGAGTTTGGAAATGAGGATTAGGATAAGATTGTGGGAAACCTTGCTTGACAAGCCAGAATGGTACATCTTTATTTGGTAGGCAATAGGAAATTTCTGAAATGTTTTGAACATGAAGATCGTATGGTAAAAGCTGTGCTTTAGGAAGGCTGGATGGCAGTTGTATCATTTATTTTGAGGGAAAGGAGATTGCGAACAAAGAGATCCAAGAGAACATAGTTACAGTTCAGGTAGAAAAATAATGAGGGTCTGGACATTGAAAATGAAGGGATGTATTCTCAAGTGAAAAACTGGTAGGACCAGATGACTAATTAAATGGAGAAACACAGTGACTTCATATCTCCAAACAGAAAATTACATGAAGATTAAATTCACTATACTGGTGATTTCTTCTCACTTGCCTGTGCTAGAAACAATTTATGTAGGGCTAAAAGTTAACTCTTTGTTACTGCACACACTATTTGCTCACAGATAATGTCTCCTCAATTCTGATATCTAATGGAAGTTTAAAACAACCAGTCAAATATCAGATGAAGCTGTCTGTCCTTTTGCCTGAAACCTAATTCCAAGATCTTACTGTGTGACCTTTTGCCTAGGACCCTCTGCAGAAGAGTTGCTCTTCACACAGGAGGAGTGTGTCTTGTCTCCAAGGAAAAGAGTCCTTGAAAAAACCAAATGCGAAACATGGCTACAAGAAAACTGGGAAGACTGTAAGGTGAGAGCTTTAAGAACAGAAAAAAAAAAGTCTATTTCCCTCGTTCATTAAATTATGACTTTTTTTAAGGGCAATTACCAGGATGAATTGTTTAAGCATCTCTTTAGAGATGTCTCTAAAACTGGTGGTATTGGGGCTTCTCCATCTCTCTTTTTTTAAATCCCTTCTAAATCGTGACATATTACTTATTTTCTAAACTTTATTTTATCCAGATATTGCTGAACTTTGGAAAAGTGTGAAATAGTTGAGAAAATTGTTCCTTTTCTTTTTTCTTTCTTTTTTAAAGTCAATTGTTGGACAATAATCTTTATCAATGAGTTTATGGTGCAGTCTAGAGTTCCTTGAACAATGCATTTTGGTCAGCTGGGGCAGCCAGCTTGGTCTGAACAGAGAGCAATGCTGGACAAATGAAACTTTTAATCGATGAAGGATACGAGCTGTGATTTCTTGGTGCTGAAAAGACCCTGCTGACTGAGCCACTAGCATGGAAATAGGTCCTGCATTTAGTCAGCCTGCTCACTACAAAGCTTTGGGGCAATTACTCAAATTAATTCCTGTTGGATCAAGTCATATTTAGGCAGAGAACTAAAGATTTAACTGGGAAGGATATGCTTTGGTAGCACTAAAAGAGTCAATCAACTTCTTCCCAACAATGTGTCATGCCCATATATTTGTTTTCTGAAGCAATCAAGTTGTTCATGAAGATTTTGAAAATGAGCCTGAGTTTAAAACCTGCTTGTTGGGGTCTCTTGATGCCTCTTTTTCTTCATAGATTGGTCTTGAATGGCATAGGATTATAGAATTAGGGGTTAAGAAGGAGTTTCAAAGAGGTTCTGGTCTAAACTCCTTCCTTTCAAAAGAGGAAAGTTCAGAAAGAGAAATGATTTGCCCAAAGTCACACAACTTGTTAGTAAAATATATGAAATTAGAATATTGTTTCCAAGCATAGTGCTTTCTTTTTAAAAATAAATAAATAAATTATTCTTACATAATACATGCATACATTCTACTCTTAAAATATTAAGCAATGCCCCTACTTATTTGAAAAATTTAAACAATACACCTAAAACTTTGACCTCCATTCCCAGGACTCTCTTTAGAGGTAATCATTTCAGAGTATATATGCGTTCACTCTTTATAGCTGCCATTGAAACCATGGATTTATTGTAAAAGCCAATGGAGGCTTGGTAATAAATTATCACAGAAAATTTAATTGGTCTTGAGATAACTATACTTTAACAGAATGGCTAAATAAACTCTTAAACTATCACAGAGAACTTAGTGGGAAATAGTGGTCAAAAAAAGCCTATCTGAGGAGGTGACATTTAATATAGAAATGATAGATATAATTTATCATTTCTTATTTTATTTCAAAATTAAGACCTTTTATACTTTTGGAAAATGGAACTTAAAGTATCAAATTTTGTGATGTTTAATGTCTAAAAATACCAAGACCTTAGGGATCTTTTTAAAGATAGATATTTCTGTATTTCTTTAAAGATAACAAATATTTTGCTTCAAATTTTTAAAAAGAGGATTGCCATCTTATTCAATAATTTTTTTATTACAGAAATTGATGGTAAAATTGTGGAAATAAAAAGTAAAGTTAAGTTTTGGCAATAGAGCCTTTAAGAGGAATGCTACTACTCAGAGTGGTTTTAATTTTCTTTACATCAAAGTTGTCCGATGTTAAAAGCAAAAGTAAAATATCCACTATCTTTGAAATATGCCAAGTGATTTTTAAATATGTCCCTAGTTACTTTGAAACAAAATCATAGTTGTCATCTTTTGAATGATGGTATTTTACTCTGAAACTTTTATAAATGCGATCTTTGAGTATCTCCAAGGAGTCTAAAGATAATTAATCATTTAAATCAGTAATTTCCAAACAAAGTTTTATTCCCTCCACTCTCTACCCTCAGAGAATTTCAGAATCTGTTTGAGGACCCTGCCCTCTCCCTGACCCCTAACCTTGAATGCAATTTTAATCAGGATTCGGTCAGGATCTTCATGCTCACTACCTTGGGAATCTGCAACAAAATTGTGACTGTTTGGAAGTGTGAATATTTTAGAGAGAAAAAAAAAAGTGTGTGTGTGGGGGTGAAAACCACTGTGTTTAAATAAGATATACAACATATTCTTAATTAATACTATTTTGAAAAGTTGACAACTTGCTTTTTCTTTGTTTTCCCCTTCAGAATTTGAACCTTTCCTTTCAGGATTTGGGGGACCCTTATCAAGTTGCAAATTTTAACAGGATTCTTAGAAGACTAATTCGAGTTGAAACCCTCTGGTTAGTGGATAATTCACTGGTGGATTTAAGTGCCATAAGATTGCCAAGGTACCTGCTCTCTAGTATGTCCAGTTACTAAATTAAAATGAAATCTTTGCTATTTGGGGATATGTGACCATTGTCTGTACATACTGTGGCTTACCTCATATGATCAGGTCTTAGAGGTGATAGTGTTAAACGATACCTGGGCAAGGCAAAAAGGGAAATTTACATATCAAAATGTTACATCTTTGAGGGAAAAATATCTATTATTTTCCAAAGTAATATTATTATTATCAATTTTTAGGGGAGTAATTTGTAATCATAGAATCATATTGGCAGAAAACCTTGCCATGTCCCTTGCATTGTAAACTGGAAATACTATATATATATATATATATATATATATATATATATATATATATATATATACACACACACATATACGTTATTGTTATAAGACAGCAACTTTTAATCATAGTTACTGAACACCTGTGGGGAAAGACCACTGTAGTTGATGCAAGTCTTGGCTTGAAGGTCACATTCTAAGAGTGGGGTGAGCTTGCCAATCAGAGGGGTGGGTGAGCAAGTCAGAAGGGTGGGCCTGCCAATCAGAATATCGACAGAAACAAACCAAAACTGTACAAAGTTACATAGACTCCTTAATCTTCCAAGGATCCCAGCTTCTGATGTTAAACATAAGCTACCTCATTCTGCAGGATTGCTTGAGAGCCTTTTGTGTAGAGAGCTAATGTCTGCTTCATAGACAGTTGGTGGAGTGAACCTTGGCAACAGACGGAGGGGCACACAGAGGTCCACAGGAGAGAATTAAGAGGTGAAGGAAATTGAGCAGCTACAGAAGGAAGAGTAAATCCTAGAACAGGTTAAGATACATCTCTGAGCCTGGGCTGACACAAGGCAACGAGAAGAGACCATCACAGCGGCACAGGAAAGGGAAACAGTCCGGCAGACAGAGGAAGTGTCAGAATTGGCAATGTGTCTGGGCATCTTCGGTCATTTTCAAAGCCCCTTCCAAATTTTAGATAGACTCACATAGCATTTTATTTTATTCATGATCTTTTTAAATAACAAATTTAAAAATAGCTCAATAAAATTTTTCAAGAAAAACTTAAAACCACTGTTATAAATAAAAAATCAGTAGCATTTTCTGATGTTGATTTATTCAGTTTTTAGTCCCAGACTTTCTTCTAGGGATACAATACTGATGCATTAGTTACATTGTTCTAATACACATTTAAATAAACATACAAAGAAAAAAATTCAATAACATAGCATTCTTTAGAAACACTGAACTAGGAAATAATTTATTTAAAGTATCTAATCCATTGCAGTAAACCTCCAAATCTTATCTAATGCATAGAGAGAGAGACAATCATTAAAGAAAAGACTTGACCTAATTTCAGCATTCCCTAGATATATTCTTTTGACCTTTCATTCTTTAGAAATAGGAAATATAATGTAAAATTATATATTTGCAATTCAAACTTTATAACTGCCAAATCAATGTATTATGGGAGAAAAAGAAATTGATGCATGTATCATAACAGCCTCCTTCCCTTCTGTGCCAGGGGCAAAACCACACTTGGTTTGCCACTTTTCTCCTCTAACATTATTTTACTGATTCAGAATCTGTGATGGGGTGAATCTGAGAGGCTGAGAAGGTGGCAGGATATACAGTGAAACTAAAAGAACGACTGGCAGATGAGAGAAAACAGATTTCAGAGAAGAATGGAGAGAACAGCAGTTACACAAGAAGTGCTTGGGCTTTTTCAATTAGAAACCGTCCTAGTACGAAAGTGCTGCTGTAGATTATGTAGCTTGGAAATGAGTAGAAACCAAAAGTTATCAAAGATATGATTGGACTGTGTAAAATATCCATATGGAGAGGGATGGAAGGAAACAAGAAAAATGAAAATAGATGTGAAATAATTATAGTGAAGCCTGGGTGGGTTCTAATAGAATTGGTTTTTCTAATGCCATTGTGCATGGCCGTCCTTTCACTGTTTAGTGTCGTCTTTATGAGTAATAATCATTTACCAATTGTCTTTGTGGGGTGCAAGACTCATAAAAAGTACCTTGTGTTTCTTTCTGGATATTAAATCCCAACTTACACATAAAGGAATTTTTTCTTAAGGCAAGGTGTCAGTGATAGATTTTGAATAGATTCTCTATTTGCGCAGTCTTAATAATGGGTTTAAGGAAAAAGTATTGAGAAGCATTATTAGTCAGAAAATGTATTCAACCTAAATGCCTAACACACATTTCTTCTCCAAATCAGAAACATCTTTTAGTTTTCTTTTATATAAAACAGACTTTTTTTTTCTGCTCTAAAATGCTATTTTCTCAATATAGAATTTAAGTACAGAAAAGTAGAAAGAAAAGAAAATAACTATAATCTCACTACTTAGAGGCAATACTCGTCACAAGTTACCATGTGTCTTTGTGTGAACTTTTTATTGCTGAAATTATATGCAGCCGTTTACTCTTTCATTCAGGACGTATTGAGAATCCACCATGGGCCAAATACCATGTCAACTACTGAGTGTGTATGTAAGAAAAGAAAACAGATTCTTACCCTCAGCAAGCTTACAGTCTTATATATCCTGTTTATTTTCTCTTAATATTTTAATGTAAACATTTCTCTTTTCTTACAAACCACATTTGTAGAAAGCATCACTGGCACACCTTTGAGGAGTTATGGTCTAGGTGAGGCATACTAGTCCTATGCAAGATTTGGTACTTAATCACCCTCTTTAGGAGACAAATGACAAGCTGTTTATATTTTGTATCCAGCTGCAGAGTTTTAAATATGAACAAAAATCATCTCACATCTTTCAAACAATTGCCAAAGATACCTCAGATACAGCATTTATCCTTGGCTGAAAACCACATTGAGACTCTGACTGGGCTCTCCAGTTTACGGTGCACTCCACTAGAATCCCTTATGCTCAAGAGGAACCCTTGCGAATTTCGCCAAAATTACCGGAAACGGTAAGGCCACAAGTGCCTTGTCACCATTTGTCCTTCTTTGAATATTATACTTTTAACAGTTGTTCTCTTAAACGCACTCAGCATTTTTTTTATCATATGTACTACACGTTGAGTGTTGCATGCTTCTAATTTCACCTAAAGAATTTTGAAACGATGTTTTCAGTCTTTTTCAATTTTTTTTTTTTGCTAGTACAGCAATTTATTTATTTACTTACTTTTATTAAATTTATTGGGGTGACATTGGTTAGCAAAATTATATAGGTTTCAAGTGTACAATTCTATAATAGATCATCTATATATTGCATTGTGTGTTCACCATCCAAAGTCAAATATTCTTCCATCACCATGTATTTGACCCTTTTTACCCTCTTCTACCTCTCCTGACTCCTTACCCTGTGGTAACCACTAAACTGTTATCTGTGTTTATGAGTTTTTGTCTGTTTGTTTGTTTTTGTTCATTTGTTGGTTTCAGTTTTATGTCCTATATATGAGTGATATCGAATTTTCTGATTTGTTTCACTTAGTATGATAATCTCTAGATCCATCCATGTTTGTTGCAAATGGCAGTAGTTCATCTTTTCTTCTGGCTAAGTAATATCCCTTTGTGTATTTGCACCACACATTCTTTATCTAGTCATCTATTGAACATTTTGGTTGTTTGCATGTCTTGGCAACTGTGAACAATGCTACAACGAACATTGTGGTACATATATCTTTACAGATAAATGTTTTCATATTTTTGGGGTGGATACACAGAAGAAGGATTGCTGAGACATAATAATTCTATTCTTAATTTTTTAAGGAACCTTTATACTGTTTTCCACAGTGGCTATATGAATTTACATTCCCACAAGCAGTGTATGAGGGTTTCTTTTTCTCCGGAACCTCTCCAACACTTGTTATTACTTCTCTTGTTGATAATAGCCATTCTAACAGGTTCCAGGTGGTATCTCATTGTGATTTCGATTTGCATTTCCCTAATAGTGAAGTTGAGCATCTTTTCATATATCTATTTGCCGTTTGTATGTCTTCTTGGGAGAAGTGTCTGTTCAGGTCTTCTGCCCATTTTTTAATTGGATTGTTTGTTTTTTGGTTGTTGAGTTGTATGAGTTCTTTATATATTTTGGATATTAGCTCCTCATCAGAGGCATTGTTTGCAAATATCTTTTTCCATTTGGTTCATTGCCTCTTTGTATTGTTGATGGTTTCTTTTGCTGTGAGAAGCTTTTTAGTTTGATATAGTCCCATTCATTTATTTTAGCTTTTACTTCCCTTGCCTTTTAGGTCAAATTCCTAAAATCCTCTTTGAACCCAAGGTCCATAAGTTTAGTACCTATGCTTTCTTCTATGCAGTTTATTGTTTCAGGTCTTATGTTTAGGTCTTTGATCCATTTTGAGTTAATTTTGGTACATGGTGACAGATAGCAGTCTAATTTTATTCTTTTGCACATGGCTTTCCAATTTTCTTAGCACCATTTATTGAAGAGGCTGTCTTTTCTCCATTGTATATTTTTGGCTCCTCTGTCGAAAATTATCAATTATCTGCCCATATTTATGTGGGTTTATTTCTGGGTTCTCAATTTTATTCCATTGGTCTATGTGTCTGCTTTTCTGCCAATGTCATGTGTTTTTTGCTTGTTTGTTTTGTTGTTGTTTTGTTTTGTTTTTTATTGTCACTTTGTAGTATAAATTGAAGTGAGGGAGTATAATACCTCCAGGCTTATTCTTTTTTCTCAGGATTGCTTTGGCTATTTGGGGTCTTTTGTGATTCCATACAAATCTGATGATTTTTGGTCTATTTCTTTAAAAACTACCATTTGTATTTGTATTGGGATTGTATTAAATCTGTATATTGCTTTGGGTAATACATCCCTTTTAACTGTGTTGATTCTTCCAGTCCATGAAAACGGAATATCTTTTCATTTCTTTGTGTCTTCTTCAATTTTTTTTAATAATGTGTTATAGTTTTCAGTGTATAGGCCCTGCATATCTTTTGTTAAGTTTATTCCTAGGTATTTTATTCTGTTTGTTGCAATTGCAAAAGGAATTGTGTGTTTTTTTTTTCATTTCTTTTTCTGAAATTTCATTGTCAGCATACAGGGACAAAATGGATTTTTGTACATTGATCTTAATACACTGTTCTCTTGGTTAAATTATGATCGCTGTACAAATTTTAGGCTCCTCCTGTAACGTGACTTCACATATACCAAGATGTTTCATTTTAGACGTTCAAATCATATGCATTTTCTTTCATAATGCTCAATAGATATTATGTCTTTTTAAAAATTTCTAAATATAAATTCCTATCAAAGCCCATGTGACAATCTCATAAACTGTTTATTCTCTGGTTTCATTTTCACTCCTTTGGGCCACAGGACACCATTAACTGAATACAAAGAAGTAATTGATTCAAGTGGTTGAAAGAGCTTGAAAACCTGCCAAAAATAAACCATTTTTATTCCTTTGTCACTATTGGGAACATTTCTAATGACGATAATGGAATCTAAACAATTGTGGAGTATGCACCAAGTAATATGCCCACCTATTTATCTCCAGCTAATTCCCAGCACCATTATTTGTGTACTTACAGGAATTAAAAGGGCATAAAAAAGCACCTGAGGTCTTGAACCTGTATTTGCCCCCATGTGACCACAAGTCTTTTCATCTCTCAGTTTGAATCTGTCATACAGAGGTTTAAACCATCTCTAAATTCCATTCCTGTTCTATGATTATAGTCCTTCACTGACATTCAATTTCAATAGAAAACACAATTCTCACTACCTTCCTTTCTCACCCTTCCATTTTCCCATGACAGCAACTATACTCCAGAGATCTGAATAATATTTGACTCTTCAACCTCTGATGTACAGTCAAAAATTGTCAACATAAAAATTCTAACCTCTGCTGTTACACATAAATCTCATTACGGCAGTTGTCTCCCTTATGACTAGAGTCTGAAAGCAAAATTTCATGTTCTGTGATAATGAATTCTCAAATTGCTCTTGTATAAGTGAAAACTAACAGCACATTTGCTTTAATATTTAACTATAATAATGTTTTGAAGTTTAAAATTAGATTTCCTCCAGTCAGGAGGTTTAGCTGGACATTTTAACATCAGTCATAAAAAGCACATTTCTAGTCATGAAGATAATTTATTATTATTACATGTCGGTTTTGTTAATTTATATGTGTGATTTTATAAAACATTTTAGTCCCAACACAGTCACTTGCCTCTCTTCAAAGAATGCCTTATAACAATAGTATTAAGATTAATTGTCTGAAATCTGATATGCCCTGAGGTCTCACTATAAATCTGTCTTCAAAATTCATGATGTGGTGAGTGATATGATGTGGGGATGAAGGATATAATGAGTTTCTTGTATTTTTCTTGTATTAAGTCTATTGGATCGAGTCCGAGGTAGATATATCCTGACACTGAAACTATAAAAAGCCAAATTGTATTGACTTAGGTATACAAGGTTACTTTAAACAGAAAGATGCAGCCATTTGAATTATGAAGGAAGGACTTTTAAGTATCCACTCCTGCTGAGGAACAAGCTGAAGTCCCAAGTTCACCCAAAGTTGGGTTTAATTACCTAACCCAAAATCCGTACTTTGAGGATTATAACTGCATTCATTTTGTCACTGAGTATCTTTGTGTCAAGGCCAGACCTTCAATGACACTTTACATTACCATCAGAATTAAGTATAAGCTGTTCTTTATCATTGTCACCTAGAATTGTGACTATCTTTCCCTTCCTCCTTTGTTTCAGATCCTCCACTAAGAAGACAGCACAGTTCAAAAGAGAAAGGACTTAATGATAGAGCTAATAGTGTAAGTGCCAGGAGGTAGAGGGCAGCCCCACTTCTTGGAAAATCCACAAGCAAACTCTTCTGCCATTCTTCAGAAGTCAATGTGGTCTTAGTTCACCATAGTTTGACTTTTTAAAAAACAAGTTGTGATGAGTAGTTCCTGCCAGCTAAGTCTAAACGTTGGAGCCAGAAGACTTAGATTTTAATCTTTGCCCTGTCACCTACAGACTTTACAATCTTGGATAAATTACTTAAAATGGGGCATAAAAACCAACCTGACAGAGTTGTTGTGAGGATAAAATGAGATAATGTGCAGAAAGCATTTGGTGCTAAAAGAATCATGCAGCCTATGGGATCACTCAAGGAGGTCAGCACCATCATTAGCTGAACTTGGCAAGTCTACTAAGAGGTTTCAGTATCTTTCATTTTGGGAAAATACCAGTGCCATACATTTCCTCTGGCCTGAGCCCCCAGAATTCCCAGACCTAGGAAAGCTGACCACCTGAAACAAAATGTTGCTTTATAACACTGCTAGCTTTATGACTACTGTTTAACTGGATTGATGTGAAGGACCCCTTCCTGAACCTAGAAGTAACTGTCTAAATTGAAATGTGAGCTTCAAAATGCTCTTTGTCAAGAGAAAATAACTCAGCAGAATATTATTTTCCACCTCCTCTCTTATAGTACTTCTCACGCAGAATTCTTCCTTAACTATCACTAAACAACATGGGCTTATTTTACTTTTTCTTTTTAAAATTTCTAACTTTATAACATGCACATACTGTATCATGTTCTAATTCTTTCTCTTGTGGTTAGTTGGCTAGTTTCACTCATTAACTTTTTTTTCCTTTATAATACTTTGTAAAAACTGGAATGTGTCGTTCTCTTATAAAAACAGATTGTATGCCATCCAACTTCTCTGATCAATATTTAACAAATCTACGGAACTATCTAGTAGCTCCCTGAGAAGGCAAGCTACTGAAGGCTCATCAGCACAATGCACATGACTAGTCCATATTTTACTGTAACCCCATTGCAAAGATAAACAAAACAGAACACAGAGATAGCCACTCATCTTTCTTGTAACAATAGGCAAAGACCACTTATTTATAAAGGGAATAAGTGAAAAACAATGCTTTTGTTCAATAGTTACTGTTTTCTTCTTCTTCTTCTTTTTTTAACTTTTACTTTAGAGTGTTCTCCTGTTTGCCAAACTTAAAAATGCTGGATGGGATCCTGAAGCTACCAGAAGATTCTTCACCACCAGAAACCAATATTTTTTCTAAAATATGTACTGTATCCTAATGCAATCTGTATAGAAAGAAAGCAATCACCTTTGTCTCTTAAAAGCTAATAAACACAGGAAATGCATGACTAAATACTGCTGTTTATTGTATATGTAACACATATTGCTTTCTTTTAAACCAGGGAGCTCCACTTTTTAAAAAATTCTATACCCCATCAGTAGATAAATTTTGAGTACACACATATAATTATTAATTTTTATTTTTATATACAATTATAGAAATTATATACTTAAAATACTAGATAAATATATAATGTATATTTTAAAACATTAAAAAATAGAGATCTTTAAATGATAAGGTAACAATTGAACATGAGTAAGAGTGCTAAGGTTTCCCCCACACTCCAGGGACTAATCCCGTCCACCCTCGGCATTATGAGCCCCTTATTTTGCACGTACTTCTTTAAATATCTGAACCCATCAAGAGGAAAAGGGACAATCAGAAATGTTTTGTCTTACTTTAAGCCACATACTTTGGATTCTTCATTTTAGACAATGTTCTTTCTTTCATTAGTGACTTTCACATAACAGAAATTTAGAAAGGTCCTAAGCTATATGCTATTCATTAAATACTTAGAAAATACACAAAAACAGTAAAGCTCTGTTTTGATTAGAGGATTTCATAAATGCAATTTTAAAACTGCCTTCCCTATATGTTAATGAGAAATTACACAGTTCAATTTAATTGCTTTAAAAAATTAGAGAAAGGTTAACAACTAGATCAATGTATGACCTTGTATGTTTATTTATAAAGATCAACTTCGTTGCAGAACTAAGGTTTTTCCAAGATTGTTCATTGATTAACCAGGGACCCTGGCAAGAAATAAATAAAATATTTTCTGAATTATTCTGCCATGAGTGAATTCTGCTTGCAAAAATTTGCAACAAAAATTCTAACAAGACCAAGATACAGTCTCTTCCCTCAAGAATCTTATGAATGACTGAAGAAGATAGCACACATAATTTAATTTTAAATTACGGGAAATCACTCTGAGGACTTTACAGAAAGAATATTATTTGAGATGGATACTAAAGGATAGCAGACTTCCACAGGTAGCAAGAGGTAGCAGATTGTTCCAGTCAGTAGGCACAAATGAAAAGGAGCACAAAGACCAGAAGTTATGTGTCAGTTAGGAATGGGCCTGGCTACAAAAGTCAAAAGAAGTGAATTGACAATGCTTTACAAAGAGTATTATTAGCAATAATAGCTATAATTTTTGAGCATCTACTATGTATCAGGCACAGGACAGATATACATCCATTATTTAAATCCTCAAAAAACTATGAGTTCTAATACTTTTTGTTTCCTAGGCAGGGATAAGTGAGGCTCAGACAGGTTAAGTAAATTATTTAAGGTCACACAAGGTAAGTCACACACTTACTACATGACAAAGCCAAGACTGAAAACCTGAACACCTTTCAACACCCTTGCTGCATTTTTTAATACTGTAGTTCTAACTTAAAAATTCAAGATGGTATTTATTTTTTGTGTTTCCAGGGACAGCTTTATCTCCCAAAAGTCATCACAAATTCTAGCATTTAATCAAAATCAAGTACTCACCATTCCTGAGCATACCCTAAATTTCCCTTCAGGTTTTTCCTTTGTTCTGCAATATTTTTCCCTTGCAGTCACTCCTGAGAAAATCTTTTCTCCTTTCAATGCTCACTTCAAATATTATTTCCTTCAAAAATCTTACCTCATCTTTTCAATCATGTTTCCTCGGAAGTCCTATAGTATTTTTCTGATGACACGTTTTCTTAATAATGCCTCCACTTGATTTTTTTTAAAAATTATACCTTGTCTGCTTCCCCCACAAAAGGCTTCATTCAAGAAATAAATTAAAAAGTTGGACATATTTCATTTTAGAAGTTTATACATGTATTTTTTTGCCTCTATAAATCAGGTTGGGAAAACATTTTCTGAAAAGGACTAAGGAGTAAATATTTCAGGTTTTGTGGGCCATATGGTCTGTCATCATCACTCAACTCTGCCACTGTAATGCACAAAATCCACAGTAGATCATGTGTAAATGAATGGGTGTCGTTCTGTCTCAATAAAAGTTTGTGATAGCCTGTTGTTTGTTGACCCCTGCTCTAAAATTTAAGATCATGTGGCCGATTGCTTTACTCTTCAGCAATATCTAGTGTCCTTCCTGGAAGAGAAATACACTTCTCGTATTCCTTGAAGTCGTCTGTGTCAAGCTACTTGATTTGGCCAGTGAAATATAAGTGACTGTGATACACTCATAGGTTACTTGTAGGCAGACATTTTGAGAACCAGTTTGTGCTTTGTCATACTTCCTTTCTTTGTGCCTCACTAGCAGGCAAATTTCCAGAGGGAGGACTTTCCATTCACATAAGTCCTGCAGTGACTATGAATGGGTAGAGCCACACTCATCCTCCAGAGGATGTATAGCGAGAGAGAGCTAGACCTGTGTCCTCAGCCTGTGAGATTCCATTTGATGCTATACCATAGACTAGTCTTTCACAACTAATATAACTCCTTTAGAAGCTGCAGTGTAATTTATTTATGTATTTTCCCAAAAAAATAACATAGTAGGGACTCAAAAAATAACATAAATGAATAAATGCCTATAGATAGGAAGCTATGACTGGGATAGTAGAATTGCCAGGTAGGACACAACAACAAAAGTTAAGGTGAAATGTATTATATTAAAAACTTTAGGGCAACAGGGTTGGAAATAGACAGAGGTTATGGGGTATTATGACAGCCAACAAAATTTTATTGTTTAAGATTTCTTAAAATGAGTATAGTATGCTATTATTTCAAATAAATCTGCTCATTTGACCTGTGTAATACTTCCTTGCATCTTATGTAACACCCAGAGAGATGAGTCACTATCTCCCATGGTTTAAGCATATCAGCAGACATACTATATTGGGAAATATGCAAGGATTTTTATCAGCAATAGAGCAATATGTATTTGTGTGAATTTTGTGCATTGGCACCAAAGAGAGCTAACTTCTAACCATATTTTATTCAATTCAACAAAACCACACCAAGATCCCATTCTAAAATGTCTAGGCACATCCATCCTTCTGAAATATTCAGTTCTTCTTCAATATACTGAGGTCATAGGCATAAAAGGATTGTCCTAACGCAGCCGAGCATCTCACATCTAATTATGTGTTTCAATTTCATTCTTCCCCTGAATGGCACATGTATTCTAAATTAAATGGCTCAATTCAGAACAGTGGCGGTGATTATATTTGGTAGATACCACAACTTTCTGACAGAGGACATAGTGCAAATTTGAGTAACTCTTTTGTTAGAAAATAATTTCAGTAAGAGAAGCTCATTTAGTGCATGAAAAAATCTTACATGTCAACTGGTCCAACTCCTCATGAGCTCTCAGTGAATCAACTTGTATCAACTCTAGAACATCTAATAAAGGATGTTATAGTTTATGTTGACTAAATGGAAGAACTATAAACATTTGAGAACATTGTTTTTGATCCACACTAATTTTCAGTTCTTTATATTGAACTGATATTTGCCTTCTGCAACTCCCAACTAATTGTTCAGATCTCTTAAATAAGTATAATTAATTCCATTATGTAGGGAATTTTTCTCAGCTTCCAGGTTCTTGAAAATGCCCTGACATTTTTCTGTTAACTTATAGTGGAAATGTTAATGGTTAAACTAGGATTCATGGGATGAAGAAGATGGAAGAAGGATAGAGAAAAGCTAACTAGAAAGAGCCAAAACAAGAAAAAACAGTTTTTCCAAGTCCTCTATAATAAACCCAAAGAGAACAGCCCTAAAATGAATTGCCTTAACCAAATTTTAAAAATTAAGTTAGCAAGCTTATTTTTCAATTCCTTTAGAAGTCATCTACATTCAATTATTATTTCTTTCCAGAATACAATTACAACTAATTGCTTATCATTATATATCACTACCAAACTGTGTTAATGGATGCTCATGTATTTAAAGGCTAATTGCAGTCATGAAACAAAATTTCTAATTAGTTTTAGAGCTTTGGAGCAGATGCATCAATATTTAAATCATGCAGGTGTGTATTTGCTTATCTGCTTTTTTTTTTTTTTTCACTTCAAAAGTGGTGGTATTCTATGAGTTGTGCTTGAAATGTCTAATAGGCCACTTTAAAACTATACTACTTTATAAAAACCATACTGAAATCTATGGTTAATTTTAAAAAAAAATTCTCCAAACTTTCAGTGTCTTTGAGCAGTACATATTTTAAGATATATTTCACTTTATAGTTTATGTTCTACTTATTTTTGAAAACATAAAATACAAGTTCCTTAAAGGGCAGGATTCAACTTAATTCCTCTTTATCCCCTTCAAAAACTAAATGAGTGAAATTTGAGTTTATCCTCCTTGAGGTTAGATCTCTACTGCTGGAAAATAGTATTAAAAATTATGTCTATTAGTCTAAAGAAATAAAGTTATAGGGGAAAAAAACATATTTTGTGGAAACTGAAAATCTCAATGAAACATGAACTTCTCTGTGAGAGGAATGTTAGCCTTGGAGTTCCTTCAGGCTTCTTTTCACCCATTCCCTCACTCAGAGGAAACCCTGACTAAACCAAATCTCAAGCCTGCAGCTCTGCCCACCTTCTCCCTTCACCTAAGCAGAAAGGGCTGAACTATTTGGACCTTGCCTACAAACTCCTCTAAGTTTTCTATGAGTGGAGCTTTCAAGACTTTGATTTTTATTTTCCTAATTCTCTCCCTTCCACAGTTGTAAAGTGGTAAGGAAACCAGCTTTCTCTTCTCTCTCCTTCTCTCTTCTCCTCTCCCCTCTCCGTTGTTTCCTCTCTCTCCTCCCCTCTCCTCTCCTCTCCTCTCCCCTCCCCTCCCCTCCCCTCCCCTCCCCTCCCCTCCAGTCTCCTCTCTCCTCCTTTCCTCTCTCTCTCTCTCTCTCTCTCTCTCTCTCTCTCTCTCTCTCTCTCTCTCACACACACACACACACACACACTCACAAACTTTGTCCCTCCCACTCTCCCCCTCATCAGGACACTTTATCTAGTCTGGGAGGTAAGCCTGTCAGGTAATCTGGACCTACTCATACTAGTCAAATGGAGTAAAAGCTCTTTTCTTCTTGCTTGTACCCATATTTACCTCAGTTGGCAGGTTAGCCTTTTGTTTTATAGGGGTGGTCATTTCTAAATGTCATATCTGGGCTCAGTAGGATGGTACCCACTGGTAGGTACACTTGCAGCTTGGGTGCAAATTCTACTAAATCCCAGTACAATTGACTAGACTTTGTCAATGGCTTTTGAGTCAGATAACTAATTTGTAATAAAAAGTTATTTTGTTTAACTAGTCATTGTTTTCTTCATTTATTTCCTTCCAGAAAATTTTGTGAGGTATTTTTCTGGGGAAGGATTCTAGTATTTCTGAGTCCCATGGCCAAAATATCATTTTAAAAGCATACCAATCTCAACCTACTCTCAATATTACAGTATGTGTTTGCAAACATACATACATACAAATATGCTGATAGATTTCATATTAAATATTAAATTGAGTTGAATCTATATCAAAACTTACTATAAACAATTAAGACGATACCTTTATTAATTTCTATAGGTCCCACTTGTGCAGATTCTCAATCTATTGGCAGTATGGCCAGAGTTAGGTAAAATATATTCCCTACACATACTGCATAACACAGAAAGCTAATAACATAGCAAACCTTTGTTGTGCAAATTAAGAGTTAAATAACGACCTAATATTAATGTATATTTATTCACACACAGAGCTTTGAAATTCAACCAAATAGCTGAATATTGGTGTGTGTTATTCGAAGGATTATGGCCTCTCTCCTTGGCTTTTTTAAATAAAAATAAAGACAAAGCAATTGATCACTAGGTAAAAGATCTAGGTGACTTTCAAATGAATATATATTAAGTATCCACAAGGTATATTGCCATCATTTTTTAGAAGTAAAACTCATTTTGATGAAAAATTGTGTTTTAAAAGGTTCATTTATTTCCCTTTTGCAAGCACACATCTGTTCAATAAGTAGATATATTTTCCCTGCTTTTAAAAGCATTATCTGTCCAAAACACATTTTTAGAAAGCTTTGTGTCTTTTTTTTTTTAGTAAATTGCCATGGATAAACATAGAAAATGGTCCATTGGTGAGGGGAAATAAATTGATGAAAAGCAAGTAAATTTTATCATGCATCGCTGTTCGAATACTCCAAACTTTGGGGGAAAGTTTATGCACATCCCTACCCCTGCTCCTCTCATACTAACTCTCCACAGCTCTTTCATCTACACAAAAAGCATATGTAATTTAGCTCTGATTTAACACTTTGTAAGCGGGCATTTTCCCGCCAAATCGTGTCATAACGCGGGGCTTTTTTGACATTTTCTCGCCAAAATTAGACTTTCCGTAAAATATTCATATCTTTCGATCTATTTGATATTTTTCTATGAAACTTTCAGTGTTTCAGTTTAAAAAGAGGTCTCTATTTATTTACTTTGCAAAATTTTTGCCGGTTCCAACTAGAGGCGATATGACGAGTTTACTCCTTTCCCACAAACAATGGGCTGCAACAGTGGTTGAGGTACTCACTAGATAGGAATCAGATACCTTACATTATTTAGGATAGCTAACACTCATTTAACAGCCACAATATTCAAGACCCTATACAAGCAATTTTAGACCCTGTGCTATCACATATGTAACTTTTCCATACTTTTTTAAAAATGTAATTCTAGCAATAAAGAATGCTGCGGGATATGAGAATCCTCATACAAACCCTCCAGTCTCCAAAACTGTCTTCTAAGATTTCTTTTGCATATGGGGCCTCAAACCCATGTGGGAGTAGATACTCTTCTCCTTTTGGTTTTGACTGGGGCAGAGTGGAAAGGAGAGAGAAAGAGGCAGGTGTGCTATATGCACAACTGTACATATGCAAGTTGTGAGGGCTAAATATATGTGTCAACTTGACTAAGCCATGGTGCCCTGATATTTGGTCAAACATAATTCTGGATGTTTCTGTGAAGGTGCTTTTTTAAAGATGAACTTAACACTTAAATCAGTGGACTTTGTGTAAACAAATTGTCCTCCATAAAGTGGTGGGCCTCATTCAATCGATGACTCAGCTAAATTGAATATGTGAAGCCCCACGTATTTTCTTTGTTGAAAATATGTGCTTTGAAAGGAATAGAAAAAATGACCAGCCCTACTAGTAGAGCATTTTGCAAAATGTGGACTGTGTATAAGGAATTTTAAATGGTGCATTAAAAAACAATGAATCACATGGATAGAAGCCTTCTGCTTTTTAATTCTGTTTTATTTCCCTTGATTAGTCAAGAAAAAATATTTTTAGTGCTGGGATATCTTTATTACATCACTAACACTTGCAAATATATTTTAATAAAGAGATGATAAATTTTAGGCTCAAAGGCTCAACCAGGCAATGCTACTAGGCTAATATTTAATAGCAATGTTTTTATTCACTCTATTTAAAATATGTTATATATGTGGCAGGTGGGTGTTTATTTAAATAGAGATGCAAAGCTTCCTTTTAAAACATTTTTATTTAAGTAAAGAAATAAAGATTCAGATGAAATTATTTGCAAGAAGATGCAAAATGCTTATTGGCAAGAAGATGCAAAAAAGGCAGACTGCAACTGGACTGGCTGAGTAAACAAAAATCACAAGTCTTTAAAGGAAAAACTAAAGAAAATTACCAAAATCATACTATTTGAGGGTTGAAATATTTCATTGTGTCATTTGCTTGGTCTGCATGTAGGGGGATGATAGTGTCTTCTTTCAATTGAATGAATAATAGATGATAATTGGCCAGTTTTATTACTCTACCTTATCAGTAATTCCATTAATTGATCGATTACATTAATTAATTAAACACCCCAATCAAAAGGCAGAAAATTTTTAAATGGATCCAGTTGTCGAGACTCACTTTAGAGTCAAAGACACACATAGGTGGAAAGTAAAGGCATAGAAAAAGATGTAATATGAAAGCAGTAACCAAAAGAGATCTGGTGTACTTTATACTAATATCAGAAAAAATAGACTTTAAGGAAAAAACTTGCTATTAGAGAAAAAAAAAAAAAAAAAAGACACATTATGATAACAGGGTCAATGCATTAGGACCTGTATTACTATAAAAGGAGTTTGGGATTGTATATTTTTTTTTCTTGCTTTTTGCTTGTGAGGAATTACATATTTTGATACTGCCTATCTAGGCTACAGGTAGTGTCTATTTTCCAAGCCAGCCATATTTTCACTCAAATTATTGTTGGGGGGGTGGTCTTAGGTGAAGTGTAGTCTGTGCCAGGGAAAACTGTAGCAGATCAGAAATGAGGGTGGAGTATCCTGGAAATGGAGGGAATGCCTGAAGAAGCCTGTATGCTAAGTCTGTGAGAACTCTCTCAGTAGAGATCTAAATTCTTCCACTAGGATTCCTTATCCCTCCTCCCTGAAAGAAGAAAGTGAAGAGGACAGTTTTTCTAACCAACTGGAAAGAGAGAGGTATATTAGATCCAGAGACAGGGTGAGGTGTTGGAGGAGAGAGCAGATTCCCAAGAAGGTACCAGACAGAGGTCAAGCAGGGATTTAGGCCATAGTGAGAGGTCTGGGTAAAGCCCAGGCAGGGCCAGACAGGAGCTGTGTGCATAAACAACTAGCTCACAACAAGAGCAGATTCCTGAGCAGAGAAAAGGCAGATGCACTAGAAAGCATTCAAATTAAATTTGAAATAAGTTCCCTTAGAGAACTCAAAATAGAGATTCAAAAAGACTTCAGAAAGGAGACCCAAGATGGCGGAGTAAACACTGTGCCTACTGCCTTCCGAGAACACATTAAAATTACGACTAAATTATAGAACAATCAACCTGGAGAACCATCTGAAGTCTAGCTGAAAAGAAGCTTTATAACTAAGGATATAAAGAAGCCATGCTGAGACCTGTAGGAGGAGTGGAGATGCAAAACGAACTAGCCCCAAACCTCTGTGTGGTGGTTGAGAACCGGAGGGATATCTCAGTCGTGGAGGTTTCCCCCAGAGGAGCAAGGGACCCCATTCCCTCATACCAAGCTCCTCAGCATGGAGTATTGGTTCCAGGATGAGGAGCCCACACAATACCTGACTGTGAAAAACAGTGGGGATTCCAGCCATCCTGGTAAGATGGAAGGCTTCAGGAAACCTGGGCATCCTCTTAAATGGGCCATGCAGACTCACTCACTTGCAGGCACTCACCTTGAGCTCCAGTACAGGGATGGTGACTTGGGGGATGTCGGAGACATATGGGGAGCAGACTGAGATGTGTAGCTTCGAGGCCAGTCCGATCTTCCCTGTGAGAGGTCCTAGTTTGTGCAGCTGGCTGGCGGCCACCATATTTAATATGTTGAGCCTGCCCTCACATGGCCAAATCTGAATCTGATTTGCCTGGTGAGCTCCAGGGCTTTGCCCTGCTGACTCATTGGGACTCCACCTAACCCAATGCCCCCAACACCTGAGGCACTTTATCCGTCAGCAGCCAGCCCTGCCCACATTACACTCTTTCTTTGAAAACTATCAGAGTAAAACAGACATCAGGTGGCAACGACTGGCCTTGGTGCGTTCTGAGACTTTTGCCGAGTCACTCCAGGTTCAGCACTGGTGCTAAACCAGAATCTACATTAACCCAGTGACCACAATGCTTCCCACAGTAGTGACTCCCTGAGACCCTGCCTCACCTAATTTGCAAAACACAGGATGCTTAGTCAGTGACTGAACTTTAAGGGAGCTGGCAGGTGGCAGCAGGACTTGGGGTGTCCTGGATTTTTGAAGAGCTACCCCAGGCTCAGTAGTTGTGACAGACATCTTTGGTTCTCAGCATGGCCTTTACTACATGCCTCCAGGTTTAGCACAGGCAGCAAAAAACAGTGGATCGCTTTGTAGCTCCTACCAGGTAGTCCCGAGCCAGTCACAGGCAGTGGGTGACTTGGGCCTGCACCAGAGTCCCTTGTAAGAGGCTCCAGAACCAACATACTTGGAGGTTGGCTCAGATCACAACAAAGAACTAAGCAAAATACACAAAGGGTGGTCTCAACAGGAACTAGAGCATGGTGGGTCAAATCCCACTCAGTGGGGTAAACCCCCTGCACAGCAGCTGTAAGCTGCGGACGTGGCCAAACCCCACAGCTGATAATCCTGAGGGTCAATCCCACCTACTGATGTACCAATAGCTATCAAGCCTCACTTATAACAGGAGGGTACACACAACCCATACAAGGGACACACCTGGAGCACCCAGAGCAAGTGACAAGGGAGACTGTGCCAGGGTCCCACAGGGAAACTACTACATAAAGCCACTGAGCCAAGACTACATAGCAGATCTAACTAATCTATAGAAACAAACAGAGAGGCAGCCAAAATGAGGAAATAAAGAAATATGTCCCAAATGAAAGAACAGGAGAAAATTCCAGAAAAAGAACTCAATGAAATGGAGGCAAGCAATCTCCCAAAGACAGAGTTCAAAACAGTGGTTATAAGGATGCTCAAGGAATTTGGTGAGAACTTCAACAGAGAGATCACAAGCATAAAAAAGGACATAGAAACCATAAAAAAGAACCAGACAGAAGTGAAGAATTCACTAACTGAAATGAATAATGTAGTAGAAGGAATCACCAGCAGACTAGAGGAAACAGTGGACTGAATCAGTGATTTGGAAGACAAGATAGCAGAAAACACCCAATTGAAACAGCAAAAAGAAAAAAGAATCACAAAAAATGAGGATAGTTTAAGAGACCTCTGGGACAACATCAAGTGTAATAACATTTGCATCATAGGGGTACCAGAAGGAGAAGAGAGAAAGCAAGGGATTGAGAACCTATTTGAAGAAGTAATGACTGAAAACTTCCCCAACATGATCAAGGAAATAGATATATGAGTCCAGAGCACAGAGAGTCCCAAGCAAGATGAACCCAAACAGGCTCACACCAAGATACATTATAATTAGAATGGCAAAGTTTAAAGACAAAGAGAGAATCCTAAAGCAGCAAGAGAAAGGCAAGTAGTAACTTATCAGGAAGCACCCATAAGATTGTCAGCTGATTTCTCAACAGAAACTGTGCAGGTCAGAAGGGATTGGCACAAAATATTCAATGTGATGAAAAGCAAGTAACTACAACCAAGATTACTCTACCCAGAAAGCTATCATTTAGAATCAAAGGACAGATAAAGAGCTTCCCAGACAAGAAAAATCTAAAGGAGTTCATCACCACGAAACCAATATTATAAGGAATCTTAGAGGGACTTTTTAAAGACCAAAAAAAAAGTAAAAAATATGAATAATAAAATGGCAAGAGTTACATATCTATCAACAATTACTTTCAAAGTAAATGAATTAAATGTTCCACTCAAAAGACATAGAAGAGCTGAATGGATAAGAAAACAAAACCCCTTACATATGCTGCCTACAAGAATATCACTTCAGATTGAAAGACACACACAGAGGGAAAGTAAAGGGATGGAAAAAGATATTTCATGCAAATGGAAACAAACAAACAAACAAACAAACGAAAAACTGGGAAGCAGTATACCAGACAAAATAGACTTTAAAACAAAGGCTATGACAAGAGACAAAGAAGAACCCAATAATCCCACTTGTGGGTATTTATCTGAAGAAACCCAAATGCTACTTCAAGGGGATGTGTGCATCCACATGTTCATTGCAGCATTGTTCACAATGGCCAAGATGTGTAGACAGCCTGGATATCTGTTGATGCATAAATGGATAAAGAGGAGTTGGTACATATATACAATGGAATATTGCTTACCCATGGAAGGGGATTAGTTCTTGCCATCTGCAGCAGCATGGATGAACCTGAAGGGTACCATGCTGAGTGGAGTATCACACAGAGAAAGACAGATGCAATGTGATTTTTCTTATATGTGGAATCTAAACAACAATAAACAAACAGAGTAGAAAGAAACTCATAGATACAGAGAACATACATTGCCAGATGGGAGGAGGGCTGAGGGTGAGTGAAAAAGGGAAAGGGATTAAGAAGTATAAGTTTGTTGTTCTACAGTTATGTTGAGGATATAGTGTATAGCATAAGGAATATAGTCAATAATGTTATATTAACTATGTATCATGTCATATTCGTACTAGATTTATTGTGGTGATAGATAGAAGGGGGTTGGCGGCAGGGTGAAAAGGTAAAGCGATTAAGAAGTACAAACTGGTAGTTACAAAACAGTCTTGGGGATATAAAGCAAAGCACAAGGAATACAGTCAATAATATGGTAATAACTAAGTAGAGTGCCAGGTGGGTACTACACTAGTCAGGAGATCATTTCTTAAATTATACAAATGTCTAATCACTATGCTGTACACTTGAAATTACTGTAAAATAATATTGAATGTCAACTGTAACTGATAGATTTAAAAAGAGAGGGAAGGTGAAGGGGAATGTGAGGTCCAAATTTCCAGGTATAAAACAAACAAGTCATGGGGATGTAATGTACAGCATAGAGAATATAGTCAATAATATTGTGATAGCGTGGTATGGTGTCAGATGGCTGCTGGCCTTATTATGGTGATCACTTCTTTAGGTATATACATGCTGAATAACTACAGTGTACACCTGAAGCTAATGTAATATTGTATGTTAGCTATATTTTAATAAAAATTTTATAAAAAAAGAAATAGTGAGCAATTAAATGAAGATAGTGGCAGTAAAAATGGAGAGGAGGAGGTGTGCAATGGGCCACAGTTAGGCTTGTTATAGGATTAACAAAGCAGGAAGAAGTAGAAACAGAATGGTGGAGCCACAGAGAATCCCATAAATGGTAACATGGTGTACCCTTGAATTTGATGGGCCTCTTTCTATAGCCCTGGAAAACTGCCTCCAGGTCCCATTAGGGAAGAGCACGTTAAGAAGAAAGAAACTTTGGGAGTCCCACTTTCTTTACCAGCCAGTCCAGCACTAACAGCTCTGGAGGTTTGGCTAATCTTGGAGGTGGTTTAGGAGGGAAAGTGCAAGACCCAGGTCTCTGGCTACCAAGCCAGAGCAGGGGGCCTTGACATGAAGATTTTTCCATCTTCCCATATTGCTCCAAAATCTTAGTAAAACGTTTTGAAGGATTTATTGGAAGGGAGAAACCAGATGCAATACATCCAAGCTACTCATTCTAGAAGTTGGGAGATAATAGAAAGAAGAGAAATGGGAAAAGTTGCTTAAATCCAAGGCCTGTGAATCAGAGAGAAAAAGACCCAAAGCAGAAGAACAAAGCTTCTATAAGGATATATTGTTACTTGGAAAAGAAAAAAGAAGACTTTAGAAATGTCAAAGAAAAATCTAGAAATTATACAAAGTTCAGTAAAGGCTATTTCCTATTGAGAGCTACTGATTGCAGCAGCAGACTTGAGAGTAAACTACAAAATAAACCCATGAGAACAATTCCCAGTGCTTATCACTATAGGCAATATATTTGTGTATACTGTATAAAACATTTCTCATATTATTGTATGTAACCTTCATAACTTGTCCATGAGGTAGTAGTATCCCCATTATGTGGTTCAGGACACTGAGACTCAGACAGGTTAGAGTGACTTGCTTGAGATTATCCAGCTACTAAGGTTGGTTGTTTGTTCAGTCCCAGGTCTATGACCACTGAACCAATCAGCCTGCTATAGCTCCTACAGTCTTCATGGCTTTCAGTATGCCTCTACCATGCCCCCATTTATGGATGTTCTCCAGGACCCTAGAGTGTGTCTTCATCAATCAGAAGCACAATCACAATAGGCCTAGTAGGAAACGTCATATGCTACAAGGCAAGATTACTTCCAGCTCAGCCTAGACCTAAAATTCATTTTCCTCATCCCCTCAGAAGGTAAAGCCCAGACGCTATAATTCCCTGCTGGAGTGTTATCTCAATAGTAGAAATCTTTAAATCCTATAAAAGTGAAATACCTGGGGAGATACATTTCACATTAGGGTGACTAGAAGGAGGCAGGAGAGAAGGGTGCATGTGTGTGGTGTTGACTCAAGATGAAAAGTGGGGGATAGCCCTTATTATTCTCTAATCTACAGAACGGAACACAACTTTAGAACTATGACTTGTGTCAAAATCTCTAAGTGTCAGTATTTTTGCTTTGTCTAATACAGATCACTAAGCTAGTGGGATCTGGCACCATACATCTGCACTAATTGTCAAAACAAGGTGACTATTCCTTCTTTTTTTTTTTTTTTTCAAAGAGAGTAAACAGTACAAAGAACCACATCTATTGGCAGGGTAAACATTCAAAGGTTTATAGTGATTTGCTAAATGAGTAGATGAATTAGACTTGTTTTTTTCTCTTTAACTGCAAGTTTCAGATTAGAGAACAAGAAAAGTAAACTGTGGTGATTTGGGGGAAAAATTTACACCTAACTGTAGTTCTTGATCGAATATTTTCCTCCACTGAAATGCCACTTTAAAAGCTTTTTGGCATCATACCAAGATATCTCAAAAGATTAAATGTGTCACTTTCGGTGACAGGGTCAAATGGTACACTTAAATGTAGAATTTGCTATTCCAGGAAGAAAACAAAAGACACATATTTTAGATTTTTAAATTATAATCATCTACAGTAGTATCATCATTATCACTACCATCATCATCACCACCATCATCACCATCATCATCACCATCATCACCATCATCACCATCATCATCATCATCACCATCATCAAGTATTATCTAGGCACATATGGCACAATGGAAGAAAACTGAATTTACCAAAAAAAGATGAATGCTTTTAGCAAATAAAAGTTATTAATACTAAAGGACACATTATTTATGCTATCTTTAACCTTTCTAAAAATTAAACAGAGAGGTGCTAAGATAGAACAAAAAGCCAAGGTGAATAAAATAGTAATAATTGCTTATGTGATAGATGTATATCCATAGCCTAAAACAAACATGCCTCGTGCCTCATTTTCCACCTCTAAAAAATAACCTATGGAAATTTCATTTAGTTGATGTGCTTCATCAAGGTCATCACCTACTTCACAGAAAACTGTTTAACTATGAGACATGCCATAACAATCTATAAAAACCTCCATTCTTCCAAGTGCCTAATGTTCATTTTGGCCTTTGATTTCATCTTCCATTGGAAAATACGTTGCATTCCTTCCTTGCATGGAAAAAATTAAATCTCATTAAAAGTATTTTAGTCATCAAAGAAACCAGTCTGACATCTTGTTAAAGATATTTAAAAATTTGAGGCCAAACTGGTTTGTTACATTATAGAAACATTGTTTGCTCCATAGCTCAAGTGTTTTTGACAGAACTTACCCCTTAGATAACCATCTATGTCAGCACATATAGTTGTTTATGATCAGCTACTTTATCATACAATAAAGGGAATAATCCTAAATTTAACATATTTGCCTTTACCTAATTCACAATTTTTACTACTTAGTTTGCTGTATAGTTCAGCTGGCTTTTGTCTTTTCCTTGAAGCAAGACTTTATTAATGTTGGAAGCAGTAAGTTGATTCACAAACTCAATCTGAGTGACTATTCCAGGTTAGTTTCCTGTCATTTCAGCTATGCCATCAGAATTTATTCCCAAACTAAACTTAAACACTGAACCACATTTACAGACAGAATCATCATCAGTATGTGCAAATCACACACACATACACACACACACACACACACACACATGAATTGTCATGAGCCATATCTGTGTTTTTGTCAAGGTGTAGTGAAAAATATTTTGCTAGCTTTGTTTTCCATATCATTCGCCTATTCCTTAAAATGTTAGGCTGTGGTGTCATTGCAAAGTACTTCATCTGCCTTCTTTGAAGCAGAGTCACCTGACATTTTCAAGCAAAAGTCTTTAGTACAGGCTTTTGCCTAAGCCTCAGCAATTTTGTATAGTCCTACAGTATAGGTAACCCATAAAGTACTCATGTTTATATATGAAATACAATGTTTATGTTTGAAATAGTCGACATGTACTTTCTTCAGCTTTTCATTTTGATGTTTTTTCTTTAAAGAATTCTTTTAGATTTAAACATACTTCTTTATGCTTTGAATGCAAATACTGCTTAAATTTTTATGATTTGTGTTACTTCGTTAACCAGTACTTTTTCATGAGTTACACGTTGAGGTTTTAGCACTTCTTCATCAACAGTGAGGCATCATTTTTTCCAATTGAAACCAATATGAGTTCTTCAAGTCTTCCTTTCTTAGCAATAACTTATATTTTATTGCCACATTCAGAAAAATAAATGTCTTTTCTTTTGACCACCACCCCCCCAAAAAAATCTAGGGACTCAGGCTTAGAAAAAGACCATGTGTAAATCTATAAATTAGGGTTAAACATCATGTTATATAAATTTTACTTATCAACCATAGCTAATAATGTAACTAAATTTAAAAATCTGAATAATAACTAAAAATAATGTTATAAATATTTAATGCTTACCTGTTCTCAGATTTTTATATACTTTTGGGTTATAGCTGACAAACTTTAAAATATCACTCTTGACAAGTATGCAGCTGAACAACCAAATCACCATCAAGTTCAACAGAATCTGTACTGATCTATATATTATTAAATGAGATGAGTTCTCTGATCATGAACTTGGATACCATGGTATGCTAAATGCAATAATGGTTTCTAAATATTTAACTCTAATTTTCTATACTTTCTTTGTATTATAGTGTTGCAAGCCAGTAACCAACAGTTTGCAGTGAGTAAAGAACCCACTTGACACTTAACATAATTATCTATCTATCTATCTATCTATCTATCTATCTATCTATCTGTCTATCCATCTATCTATTTATATAGAGAGAGATTGAGAAGATTCATTTTAAATCCGTAATCTATATTATTACCTCACCTCTCAATATATGTTTTTTCAAAATACTTTGTATAAATCAGATTTATTTAGCCATGTTCATTATTCAAACCCTAACATTCTGTTCTATTTCAGGAACTGTGTCCCGGTATAACTTTAAGCTACCCCTTAGCAAAACCCCTGACCTCACCTCAGAACTTTCCTTTAGGAAAAATAAGAAAATGATTTATTATAAAATGGCTTTTTAATTAGAAAATCTGACTATTTCAGCATCTTCTTTTCCCTGCATGAGAGAGACCAACATTACCTTTTTAAGGGTTCCAAACAGACTCTTTCAGAGGGGAGAAGAAAAAGTAGTGGTAGCCGTTGGGAGAAATGAGTCCCCTGGATTTTCAAGGGGAATATGCTTGAAAGTTTCATGAGAATTAGGAGCTCACGCCTCACTCCTTTCCAGTAACCATGGAAGGTGGCAAAACTGTAGGAGGTGGGAAGCCGTTGAGAACCTGGGAAGCCTATATCCAAGGTTCTGAACCCTAAACCAAGGCAAAGTATCTGCTGTCTTCCTCCCAGGCAGCATGCAAGCACATCAGTGACCATCCCAGGGGAATAAACCACAGAGCCCTTGCCAAATTTTCTGCACTTCATTAGATTCCTAGGACCTATACACAACCCTGGCAAAGGAGAGGGAGGCCCAGTGATGAATGATATTGAGCTTTCTACTATTTGGGCCAGATAGGGGCTCCGAACAGAAATATAACTTAAAGAAATGAAAGAGCTATGGGATTTTCAAATTAATACCCACCCCATATTCAAGTTTCTATAAAATAAGAGATAGCAAACAAGTTTTAGATTCAGAAGATTTATAAAAGCTTTCTAATGCTATTGGCTTTGTGACAAGCAAATTGAACACATTTCATTCCTAGATAAATCTTTATAGTATTCATTCAATTATTCATTTATTCACCAAAAGTATATTGGGTTCCTTCTATGTACTACGAACCGTTCTATGTGCTATGGATACAACTGCAAACAAAAGAGACAATAGCTGCTGCACCCCAGGGAGCCTGTTTTAGCCATTTAGACAATAAGTAAGCATAACGTGTAGTATTCGTATGTTAGAGAGTGGTAAGTCCTAAGGAGAAAAATTCACTAAAGGGGAGCCTGGATTGTTGAGCATAGGTCTCAATTTTAAATGAGGTAATCAGGAAAGGAGTCTCTTAGAAGGAGACCTTTAAACAAAACCCTGAAGGAGGTAAGAAAGCAAGCAATATGGATATGCAGAGGGAAAGTAATTCAGGCCCAAGGAACAGCACATATAAAAGCCTATATTTGGGGAGATGCCCCCAAGTTGGAGGAAATGCAAAGGGGCCCTTGTGACTAGAGTACAGTAAATAAGGCAAGAGGAACCAAAGATGAAATCCAAGAAGTAATGGAAGGCCAGATCATGTAGGGCCTCATAAGCCAGTGTAAAGATTCTGACTTTCACTCTGAATGAGGTGGGAGAAATTGAAGGCATTTGCATGATTTGACATACATTTTAGAAGGTCATTCTAGTTACTGCAGAAAGTATTTTTCTCCAGCAAATTCCAGCTGCATGGATTCATATTCAAGGTGAAGTAATCATGTGATAAAAAGGAATCTATTTAATTCCTATTTATCCTTTGCATTGTATGTATTAAATTCTTTCCTTTTATCGTCCACCAACACTGCCATTATTACCAGAAACAAATGCTATATATAATCTATATTGTTCACAGGAGTGAACAATGGAAGCCTTCTTTTAAAGCAACTACTCATACATTCACACTCTTTTTTAAAAATTGTTTATTTATTTTCTTTCAGATACTATATACACACTTTAATTGATTTTTCAGGGACTTGGGTCCTAAAGAACTGCTGCTGTTGGATAACAATAACTCCAGCAATGCCCTGAAAGAAATATATGCTCTAAGTTGCAATATTATTAGTATTCCCTCTTATTTAAATAGTAAGTCATTTATTAACCAAAAAGAGCAAATTATTTAAATAAATATGGCATTTTTCTTTTTGAAACAGAAACATACTCAGATGTAGAGAACAAACTGATGGCAGTCAGATGGGAGGGGGATGGGGTACTGGGTGAAAAAGGTGAAGGCATTAAGTACAAATTGGTAGTTACAAAATAGTCATGGGGATGTAAAGTAAAGCATAGAGAATATAGTTAATAATATGGTAATAACTGTATAGTGCCAGGTGGGTACTAGACTTATTGGGGGAATCCGTAAGTTACATAAATGTCTAAGCACTATGCTGTATACCTGAAGCTAATATAATATTGAATGTCAACTATAATTGAAAAAAATTTTAATTAAAAAATAAGAAAACAACAGATAGTGTATTATACAATTGTACACCCGAAACTTATACAGGGTTAACCAATATCATCCCCAATAAAATTAATCTTTAAAAAGAAAACATGTCTTCTTAGGTTGCAGTGCTATTATTATCCACTGTTGTATGAGAATATCCACTGCTCACTAATTTCTCCTCTCTTATTTAAACAGTAAGTTATTAAACCCAAGAGAGAAAATTATTCAAATAAATATGTTATTTTTCTTCCCTTCTTGGCTCTCTTTTTATAACTAGAGTCACAAATGTAGGTATTTATTTTCATTAATTTTATTTCTCAATAAAATTTCTCAACTGTGTGTGGGAGGCAGCTAAAGCAGTGCTAGAGGGGAATTTGTTGCTTTAAACGCTTACATTAAAAAGGAAGAAAGATCTGCAATCAATAATCTAAGACTTTTGAGAAGCTAGTAAAATAAGAGCAAATTAAACACAAGAAAAATATCATAAAGGTATAATAAATATCATGGCATAAATCACTGAAAAAGAAAACAGGAAAACAACAAAGAGAAGCACAGAAACTAAAAAGTTGGTTCTTTAAAATGGTCAACAAAATTGACAAACTTTTAACTAGATTTACCAAGAGTAAACGAGAGAAAACATAAATTACCCAAATCAGGAATGAAAGAAAGAACATCATTGTAGATCTACAAGAATTTTAAAAAATATATATTATTAGGAAATACTGTGAACAATATTATTCACTAAATTAGACAATTTAGATGAAATGCAAAAATTTCTGAAAAATACACCAATTACCAAAACGTATTGAAGAAATTGAATATCAGAACAGATCTGTAACAAGTAAGACATTGAAATAGTTATTTAAAATTCTCACAAAACAAAAATCAGCCCCAGATGGATATATGGGTGAATTCTATCAAATATTTAGGGAAGAAATAATGGCAATCATTCACAAACTCTTTCTGAAAATAGAGGAGGAAAGAAAACACTACTCAACTTGGCGACTTCTCAGTTAGGATGTATCTCAATTCTGACCCAGGGGTTAGTTACCTCACTAAGACATAAATGCCTCTCCCTTTTGATCTCAGCAGTGTCGTGAAAGAAAGTACACTTTCTCAGAAGAAAGTGGCTCCCAAGTTTCAAAGATACTGTATCATTTAGGTGGATATAACTTCTATTTACTCAACAATTACTTCTTGAAATAGAGTAACACTCAATATATTAATAAGTTTGAAGCTTGTACTCTATTGCAGCTATTTGCATGTCAAAGCATAGCTCATAGTCATCAAAATCGGTGAATCTCTTCTGAAATTGTTTATTTCCACGAACTTGCTCTATAATTTTCAGATTCTGTTTCTTTTGACTTCAAATAGTTCTGCAATAGGAAATGAGATTCCTCTACAGTATCTGTTTGCATAATGTACATATAATCCAAGTGTATTAGTCTGGTTTCTCCAGAAAAATAGAACCAATCTCTTTCTGTATAAAAAAAAATATTATGAGTAATTGGCTCATGTGATTCTGGAGATTGCAAATTCCATGATCTTCATTTGGCAAGTTGGAGTCCAGGGAAGGCAATAGTATAATTCCAGTCTAAGTCCAAGTCCACAGGAGAAGACCAGTGTCCCAGCTTGAAGACCATCACCAGGCTAATTGCCTACTGTTGACTGGAAGCCTCACCAATGACATAAACAATCAGTTAACACATATTTTGTATGTTGTATGTATTATATACTGTATTCTTACAATGAAGTCAGCTATAAAAATGTTATTAAGGGAATCATAAGGAAGAGAAAATATATTTACAGTATTTATGGGGAAAAATCCACATATAAGTGGACCAACACAGTTCAAACTGTGTTGTTCAAGGGTGAACTGTATTCTAGGAATTTAGTCAATTAGTCAACAAATGTGTATTAAATGAATGAATGTCAGCCATTTTCTTCCTTTGTCATTTCTGGGGCCTGGGTTGAATCTGTGTAGCACAATAAAGTTGCCTCACATCTGAGACCATCTGAGGCTCACAGCTGATATAGCTCTTGATGGTCACCACTGCTACACCGACAGGTCTAGGACCCTTGAGAGACCAAAGGGATCTTGGTTTCCTGGAATCCTGAGCTCAGTGAAGACAGTCCATGTTTCATGCACAAGTGGAGGTAGGTGGATGGTGTTTGAGGACATAGTCTCACTTCTCACGCCCCATGTCTTACACTGTGACACATGGGTAAACAAAAAGGCCTATTTGTACCCACATAACTTAAAGAGCTGTTAATACAAACAAATTTGTGTTTAAAAATATATTTATAGTCCCTTAAACTTATATGAATCCCAGGAAATTTGAGGAAGTTGGGGAGGGAGGCTGAGAATCTACGTAACAAACCATGCGATACTCAAATTTGCCTCTCGAGTGACTGAGTCTTTGCCACTTTACCAGCCCCACACATCTGACTCCTCTTACCCTGAAGATGATTTATCTCCTAAGATGCGTTTCATTCCTAATATAAATAGACTTCTGGTGAACCGGGGCCCGTTGTCCTCCAGGCGTGCCCAGTCATATTTTCGCTTCAGCAGTGCACACAGTTGCAGATCAATCTGGCATCCTAGCTACACACATCATCAGTTTGCATCTGAACTAACCACTCTTTGAACAAATCAATAACAGACTTGTTTGACCTCCCTGAGTTTTTAAGACAAGTGTGTTCAGTGTCTTGCCATCTCACTAGAAAAAATTTAATCTTGTGAGTCATGAAGACTCTGACAACTTGGCTACATTAGAGGACTTTAATTCCAAAAATTCTTGATTTAAAAAAGTTTTTCTGCAAAAAGTTTCTCCTACGTGTCCTATGTGACATAAATTTAAAATTTATACATCTAGAATTTGCGTTTTCTTCTTCCAGTGAGCCATACAAATATTTGTATGGTAATGCCAAGTGCCTCTGGTGATATCTGAAGTCCGAAACAAAAAGAAATGCTTCAGACTTGATATTTCCTTTTCTGCCACACTACGCAAAATCTGACTTGCAAAGTGCCCAGCACAGAATCTCCTAATGCATGATGCAAAAGAGGGTGACAAGCAGGCCCTTCTGTTTTGAGGAAGCTGCTGGCATCTCCTCTTTGGCCTTTTGGGTTACAGATGCTTTTTCTGTGCTAACTCAGCTCTTCCAGGTTTAGAGCACATTTCTCCAATTCTTCACTGGCAAATGACTTAATCATAACTAGTTTTTGAGTGCCTACATATGGAATTTTGTTTTGCTTTATTTCATATTGAATGGATTATCAACAACTAACATTTATGGGAGGTAGGCATCATTGTGAGACATTTTCTTTAATCTTCATAACCCGTAAGGTAGTTATTCTTCTTCACATAGAGCAATTGAGAAAACTGTGGCTGAAAAATGACTTACTCACTTGTCCAAGGTCACCCAACCAGACACTGTAAGTTGAGGTTTAAAAAAGTTTTGCTAAATTATTTATGGTTACCCTGTGTCTGTAATACTTAATGCAATAACGTACGATGTTGTTACAACACAGCTATGGTTACAAAGAAAGACTGAAATTTTATGGTTTAGTGAATCCTTTGGACAGATGTTTTGAAAACCAACCTCCACAGTTTCCTGTGTTCTTCCTGCTGATAATGGCCTACATGAACAGGAGGCAAAGCTATTAGCTTTTTCCCTTGGATATGCACAGGAAAACTTGCACATGAAAATTTGCCCCATATTAGTCTTGGTAAGTATCTTAGTTTTTTTTTTTCTTCCATTTAATGTTGGGGAGGAAGAGGGCATACAGGATGGCTCAGAGTCAGATGGCAGCCCTCTTCTGTTCTTTATCACTGTTTCTTAACACTCTCTGGCCAACTGATTTCCATAAGAGCCCATTGTCTAAATATGGGCTTTATCACAGGGCACAGCCTTCCTCCTTCCTTTCCTTGGTGTAGGGGTTCTGGTCAGGGTTTGACCTCTTCCTTAGTCCCTGACATCTGTCCATTCTGACACCTCTTGCTGCCAGGGTCCCAATAAATGGCTCCCTAGGATCGGGGAACTGGTAAGATTGATCAAGCCCATGATCTTTTGGTATTTGGTCCCCACAAGGGACTCCATTAACATGACCATTAGAAAAATGATGATTAGAAAATTTAAAGACATACATTTCCAAAAACAGGGAGCAGGACAGGAAACAACAGTAAAAAAAGCAAAAGAAAAGAAAAGAAAAAGAAGAAGGCAACACGATTGCTAGAAATAAGATAATTCAAGCTGCAAAACCCAGACAAACACAAATTGGAGCTCTCACTCAGATGGGAAGGGTGCAGAGTGGCGTTGAAAACAGGAGGATTTGTTGAAAGTATTTAGATATCTCACTTAAGCTTCCAAATTCATCCTCACATTCTGCATGGCCAGGATACATACCCCTTCCTTTCCTCAGCAGAAGATTCATGTTCAGTCTTTCAGAGATAAGACAATAAATTCAAGGGCATCAGATATAGCCAAAGCAACATTTGAGGCATGAAAGTATCATCATATTACAAACAGGTAATAGAGACTAGGTTTTAGTCTGCTTGGTCTGCCATAACAAAATTCTATAGACTGGTGGCTTAAACAATAGAATTTTATATTCTCACAGTTCTGGAGGCTAGAAGTCCAAGAGCGAAATCTGGCAGGATGGGTTTCTGGTGAGAGCTCTCTTTCTGGCTTGCAGATAGTCACTTTCTCACTACGTCCTCACGTGGCAGAGAGAGAGCTCTCTGTGGTTTCTTCTCATAAGGACACTAATCCTGTTACATGAGGGCTTCAAATTTATGATCTCATTTAACCTTGATTACATCTACCAAGGCCTTATCTCCAAATAAAATCATATTAGGGATTGTCACTTCAACATATACATTTTAGAGGGACACAAAAATTTAGGCCACAATGCCCTTTAACTCCTTTTGTAGATTGGCTCTCAATATATTGTCAATGGGCCTCGTCTCCAAGGGAAAAGCAAGGTTTCCTCTCTGGGGAAACTAAGAAGCCCATGAAAAAAGATCTATAGATATTCACATTTGAAAAGCTACTACAGATTACCTGATAGTAAGCTCACCTGTAGGTAAGTCATGCCCATCCATGCATAAGTTCTAATCAGTATTCTAGTGACATTTTCTTAAATATGAACAGACAGCAAAAAATTATCGGGCTTTTGAGCCTCTGATAAAATATAAAGAAGGTGAAACAAACAAACAATAAAACTCTAGGAAATACAGACAAATCAGGGAACAAGAGAAAATGTAAAAAAAAAAAAAAAAAAAAAAGTCATTAATTCCCCAGAGATATAAAAAAAAGATATAGTATTTATGAAACAAGAGCAAGACGTTATTTAAAATAGATATTAAGAGAATAATTTAAAAGCTTTAGAAGATAAATAAATCTGTATTAGTGAGGGTTCTCCAGGGAAACAGAACCAATAGGAGGTACATATATTTACTCTAAGGAATTGGCTCATGTGATTATGGCATCTAAGACATCTCAAGGTACACAATGGGCAAGCTGGAGACCCAGGATAGCTGATGGTATAGTTTCAGTCAAGTCTGAAGGTCTAAGAACCAGGAGAACTGATGGTGTAAGTTCTAGTTCAAGTCCAAATGTAGAAGACCAATGTCCCAGCTTGAAAACAGTCAGTCAGGCAGTAAGAATTCTTTCTTAGTCATTAATTCTTTTCAGGCCTTCAATTGATTGGCTTGAGCTCACCAACATTGGGGAGAGGAATCTACTTTACTCAATCTATGGATTCAAATATTTTCTCATTCAGAAAACCCTCACAGATACACCCACAAATAATGTTTAATCAAATATCTGGGCACCTTGTGGCCCAGTCAAGACAAGGTTAATATATAACCATATACATATTTTTTTCTATATTATTAGTGTATATATGAAATAAAAAATGTAATGCAAGTTCTGGAAGATAGGTTGAGGAAATCTCATAGGATATAGCTTAAAAAAAGAAGGAAATTAGGAGAGAAAAATGAATGTTTTAGTAAACTTGTATAAGAGGTATGACATCCAAAATAACAATATTGAGAAATAGAAAGCTTAATACAAAATTTCCAGGTGGAATGGGTTTCCTGAGTACCCAACATAGTGAAGGACAAAAAATCCAAACAAAACACAGACTAATGAAATTTCAGAACACTAGGAGTAAAGAGGTAAGCATAAGGGTCCCACAGAAGAAAAAAATAAATTATTAAATTATTTAATAAAAAAATCAGAAATCAACCTGAGAATGCTGTTCTTAACAGCATAAGAATCTAAAAGAAAATGTAAAATATCTTTCAAAATTTCAAGAGGAAAAACATATTCAACTTATAATTCTATGCCTAGCCAAACAATAAGATAAACATGGTAAAATGTTAACAATTAGGATACTGGGGTGATAGGTATATTGGATTTCTAAAATTTGCAGCTTTTTTGCAATTTAAATTTGTTTTGAAATAAAAAGTAAAAATAAGTTTTATGTTGCCCTCTGAATTTTTAAATAAATGCATGTATCATGATGATAAAATTGAAAAATTATAACAGACATATGGATTTAGAATGGAGCAAGAGATAACATGGTCTACTCTTGTAGTAGTAGTCAGGACCACTCCAGAATAATAGTAATAATAATAATAATAATAATAATAATAATAATAAATGTAATGGCCAGATATTCTCCACTACTCTGTAGCTGGAAATTCAATATACAGTGTTTAAACAGCAAAATTTCTAAAGTTCTAGAGTCGGACAGCTATGGTTCAAATCTGGGTACCATCAGTTTTTAGTTTTGCTACCTAGGCAAGTTACTATGTGATAGCGGTGTAGTAGACACAATTCTGACATCACCTACAATGACTCAACCCTTGAGTATGGGTGTGGACTATGAATATGGCAGCACTGTCACTCCCATGATCAGATTACATCATATGGCCTAGCTGACCTGAAAAAAGGATGGACCTGACCTTCTAAATTTGAGTTTAAAGGTCAGAGACAAAGCAGTCAGAGATTTGACACAAGACATCACCATTGCCTGCTTTACAGATGAAGGGGCCACATGGCGAGGAATGAGATCAGCCTCTGGGAGCTGAGAGTGACCCTCCGCTGACAGCCAGCAAGGAAACTGGGGCCTGAGTTCACAGTCTCAAGGAACTAGATTCTGCCAACAACCTGAATGAGCTCGAAAGTGCCTTCTTCCCTGGTTTCTTTAATAGAGAAAGCAGCGTCGCTGGCGCTTCGGTTTTAGCATTGTGAGATCCCAAGCAGAGAACCAAGCCACGCCCTGCTGGGACTTCTGCCCCACAGAACTGTGAGCTAATTAATACATGGATGTTTTAAGCTGCTACATTTGTGGTGATATGTTATGAAGCAATAGAAAAGTAAAACACAAAGGATCGATTTCCTCACATATGAAATGAAAATGATAACACTACCTCATAAGATGGTATTTCTTTATCAAATAAATCATATAAAACATTTTGCACACTTCCACATAGTACATGCTTAATTTAAGTTACCGCTCTTTATCATTACTATTACTATTGTTATTATTATCATAACAAAACAATACCTCAAAAAAATAAGAATCTTCTCCAGGAAACCCATTATAAGTTTAGTTTATTCGTTAATATGCCAATCAGGATATTTTGGCATACCCTGGATATAAACGGTATTCCTAATATCATCCATTATTAACGCTTTAGCTTTTGTTCAAAATCTGATTCATCCCAATGGTGGCATTTCTTAGTAGAAGATAAATTTCTCATTCCTTTAAAGTATTCATCACAAGGCTAACTGTCAAGTATTGATGATGGGTGGAAAATGATGGAGACAGCAGGGAACACTCTTATAAATGTCCTTTGAATATGGCATTTAAAATTTTATTTTAACTGTAAAACTGAAATGCTCCTGCCAACTAATGGAGCCAAGATGGAATTTGTGAAACAAATAAACCAAACCATCTGAATAAAGTCACAATGGTAAAATGGACGGAACAGCTTTGTGTCACCTAATCCCAGCTATAAACTAATGCTCAGTATGGCTGATACTCATTCTGTAATCGACTGAGTGTAAAACTGCACTTGTGCACAAGTGAAGTAAAAGAGCACTTATTCCCATGGTATTCATTCATCTTTAGCAATGAAGCAAAGCAACTGCTAACCCATGCAATATTAGGTTAGATTAGCCTTACCTCAAATACTCCATAATTTTCATTTATGTTTCATACGTAATATTACCCAGATTACCATGGATTAATCCTCCTTATTACCAAGGGCTGTATCCACTCCTTGATCCTGACTTTCTATCAAATTTAAAACAGTGCCAGTATTTTAAGATGTCTAGAAATAACAGAACTGTACTATTGAATAATCAGAGCAATAGAGAATGGCACGGCTTACAAGTGCATCCACCGATCTGCAATAAACTACAAAAAATAAAATCGCTAGAGAAATGAAATTGGAACATAACTTCTCAGCAAGATGAAACTGTCATTAAGCTGTACGACTATTTTTGAGATTAAGACATAATTTTGAGAAAACATTAATTAAGAGGCATTAAACACCTGCTTATGACAAACGACTTTTGATAACTGACATTTCTAGCTTAGAAAATTAATCTTAAAATTTATTTAAAGTCTTATTCAACTTCCCTCACCTTAGACATAAATCCATTCTAACTCACTGGAGGCATTTCACATTGTCTTTTATATTTTGAATCCTAACAGCATTCTTACTTTAATCATTCTTGACACACTACTAATTTGTGGAAGGAAGGTTTATTCATTATTTTTACAAAACACCTTAGCTTATCACCAACAGAAATGCTGACTTACAAGCTTATTTTGTTTACACATAATTTGTATCTTGAATATTTATATGCACATCACATTCAAAACACATTGCTACTTGAACAGAACGGCATATAAATAAAGCAAATCCAGGCTAAATCCTGTTATCTGAATAATAGTACCTTAATGATGATATAGGGTACATATCCATATACCAAAGGGGGTGGTGGTGGTTTTCCACCCTAAAGACTAAAATGACTTAAAAACTGTTTTAATATATTCAGTCAAGATTTAGTGAACTTCTTAGGTAAGGATAGATATTTGAGAGTATAATCTCTAAATACAGAAAAATAAATATAAATTTAACTTGTATATTTTTTATTATTAAATATCATTACTTTAAATAGCCTTACTATAGCATAAATAGAAATGTTTTGAGGTTTGCTTATGTTTTTAAAAAGAAAATTCATCTCTTTACTTCATAGCAGCATTTTAAAACCAGATATGCTTCAGATAATCAATTAATCCCTGAAAACCCTTTTTCGTGTGTGTCAGCTTCTTGAAAGAGGTTCCATAGCTTTTACTTCAATATTCAATGATTGTGAGTTCCCAAAATTATAAGAACCATGAGATTATTTCATCATTAGAGGATTAAATAAATATTAAAAGAAGCCCATCAAAGAGTTAAAATTATTTTATCTTAGTGATAAAAAATAATTTTATTTTTATTTTATTTGAGAAATATTAAAAAACAGAAAAATAAAAATAAATTGCTTGTAAATCTACCACAATATGTATATACATTGATGTATAGTCTTCCCTCCCACATCTCATACTGGAGTTGTTACATTAACAGTTTGGGACACACACACACACACAAAAACACATTTTTCTCTCCTATGTAGGGAAAAACCCAGTTGTTCTTCCCTACAATGAGTTTCTGTTTCTTCCTTGTGAGTCTTCTTTACTACTCACACATACACCCTGACACTTCTAGTCACCAAATGTGCCCCCACCCCCAACAACAAGCAAGTCTCCAACACCAAAGTCTCCAACACCAGCTGGCTGTCCTACAATTTAACTCAATTTCTTTCTTTTTTTTTTTTTAGAGCTTAAATCTTGGAAAAGTCTTTTTTTTTATTTTTTTAAATTAAAGTTTATTGGGGTGACAATTGTTAGTAAAGTTAGTAAAGTTACACAGATTTCAGGTGTACAATTCTGTATTACATCCTCTATAAATCACATTGTGTGTTCACTACTCAGAGTCAGTTCTCCTTCCATCACCATATATTTGATCCCCTTTACCCTCATCTACCACCCCTCTACCCCCTTAGACTCTGGTAGCCACTAAACTATTGTCTGTGTCTATGAGTTTTTGTTTCTCATTTGCTTGTCTTGTTCTTTTGTTGTTTTGGGTTTATACACCACATATCAGTGAAATTATATGGTTCTCTACTTCTTCTGTCTGACTTATTTCGCTTAGCATTATTATCTCAAGATCCATCCATGTTGTCACAAATGGCCCTATTTCATCTTTTCTTACTGCCGAATAGTATTCCATTGTGTATATATACCACAACTTCTTTATCCATTCATCTATCAAAGGATATTTTGGTTGTTTCCATGTCTTAGCCACCGTAAATAAAGCTGCAATGAACATTGGAGCACACGTGTCTTTATGGATAAGTGTTTTCAGATTTTTTGTGTAGACACCCAGGAGAGGGATTGCTGGGTCATATGATAATTCTATTCATAATTTTTTGAGGAACCTCCACACTGCCTTCCATAGTGGCTGCACCAGTCTGCATTCCCACCAACAGTGTATGAGGGTTCCTTTTTCTCCACATCATCCCCAATACTTGTTACTATCTGTCTTGTTGATGATAGTCACCATGTACCAAAATTAATTCAAAATGGATGAAAGACTTAAGCATGAGACCTGAAACAATAAACTGCATAGACGAAAACATAGGTACTAAATTTATGGACCTTGGGTTCAAAGAGCACTTTATGAACTTGACTCCAAAGGCAAGGGAAGTAAAAGCTAAAATAAATGAATGGGACTATATCAAACTTAAAAGCTTCTGCATAGCAAAAGAAACCATTGACAAAATAAAGAGGAAACGAACTGAATGGGAGTAGATTTTTACAAACATTGCCTCCAATAAGGGGCTAATATCCAAAATATACAAGGAACCCATACAACTCAACACCAAAAAAACAACCCAAATGAAAAATGGGCAGAGGACCTGAAGAGACATTTCTTCAAAGAGGACATACCAATGGCAAATAGACATATGAAAAAATGCTCAATATCACTAATCATCAGAGAAATGCAAATTTAACTCAATTTTGACATTATCTACCTAGAGATAGTGTCAGATCTCACAGATTACCGGTTCAGTTCCATAAGACTAACCCTCCCTATCCCCACTTCAGGCACCAGTCTCAAGGTCAGGTCCTCACCTGTACTGCTGACCCACCAGCCATAGAGCTGAGGTTCCAGATGACCCCTCCTCATATTTGTTACTTTGCTAAAGTGGCTCACAGAACATGGGGAAATACTTATTTACACTTACCAGTTCATTCAGAGATATGATAAAGGGTACAGAGGAACACCCAGATTAGTGAGACACTGGGAAAGGTCTGGGATGGCCCTGAGTGCAGGAGCTTTTGTCCCTTTGGAGTTGAGCTGTGACACGCTCCCGGTGTTGGTGTGTTCATCCACCTGAAAGCTCTCCCAACCCTGCACTATTGAGAGTTTTATGGAGGCGATCAAATAGTATTAACTCCATGTCCAGCCCCAGGAAGCACAACCTGAACGATTTCTGCACACTGGCTGTTGGGACATTCCCAACCCATGGCCCTAACCCTAACCCTAACTTCCCTTTCTCCCGGAGTTGTGATGCTAGAATAATATAAATTACTTCTTTCGTTCAATTTATACGTATTTTTTCAAATGGCTACTGAGTTGTTAGGACATGAATACTTATGAAATTGTTTGAATCTAATTAATATACTGAACTGTCAGGTATTTCTTTTGGACTAAGGACATTGTGGAAAAGAATGCTGAGACACCAATGGTTCCATGAGCAGAGAAATTTTGGTAACCTCTGCCCTGGAGCCCTCTTCCACCTTGTCAACATAGCTCAGGTCAATAATTTATCTTCAGAGATTTAGCTATCACAATAAACTGCCTGAGGAGGCTGGAGAGGTGGGTGTTCTTTTATCAAAGCAGAGAAAGTTAAAATAAATTTTAGGTCATTTAAGATCTTTTCAACCTACTGAGAAATGCCTGCTATGACTTATGTTAAAAATTTGCTACCCGAGGACTGCCATCTGATCTTTAGAACTCTCATTTGGCTGTAGCCTCTCCTCTTCCTGCCAAAATATTAGATGGCTGATTGCTTGATTTCCAAAAATCAGCATGCATTGGGGTTGTCTATTGCATATGCTTATTTATAGCAATATTTATTCTGTCTGACCTGCTTTCTGCATTTCTCAAAACAAAACATCTGTATCTCATACATATACCATTTAATTTCTAATCACGTTGCAAGCTGCAAGTACCCTAAAATAATTTCTCCTTTCTGCTTAAATTGGAAAGTTGGAAAATAAATATTCAGACTTTATCAGTTACTCATATTAGAAAAAGGCATAGAAACACCAATTTATAATTGCATAGTAAAGGTTCTCAAGAATATGTTTGAAGACTTTTTTCTCTTTTCTTTATATTTATTCTCTCTGGGAGAATTCCTCCCTCCTCATTGCTATAATACCACAGGATAATATCTGGGTAGATGGCTCCCAGACTTCTATTTTCCCCTTTATCCTCTCTTCTGAATTATAGCCATATCCCCCAGATTGCTTAAATATGTCACAGCCCCCACAAACATAATGTACACCAAGTGTACAACCAACTTTCCACTCATACTGCTCTTCCTTCCTCCTGTTATAACCAACTCAGGCTGTATATCTGATACCTTTCACTCTTCCTTCTTCCTTGCCCCCAATAATCGACGGATTTCAAGTCTTGACAATATTATCTCATCATTTATCTATTTTCACTGCAGCTTCTCTGGTTCCAGGCTTTTATTGCTTCTTACTTCAGTTCATTCTTTACCAAGCAGCTAGAGTGAGCTTTGCTATATTTAAATAGACTCATATCCCTTTCCCCCAATTTTATTGAAATCTAATTGGCATATAACATTGTGTGAGTTTAAGGTGTACAATACAATGATCTGATGTATGTATATGTATGTGTGTATATATATATATATATATATATATATATATATATATATATATGTTGCAAAATGAGTATATAACTCAAAATGAGGTTAGTAAACACATCCATCACCTCATATAGTTACAATTCTTTTGTGGTGATATCTTTTAAAACCTACTCGCTAAGGAACTTGCAAATACACAACACAGTATTGCTAACTGTAGTCACCATGCTGTACATGACACCCCCAGAACGTATTCATCTTATAACTGAATGTGTGTACCCTTTGACTGTCTTCAACCATTTCCCCTCCCCTCACCCCCTGGCAACCACCAATCTGTTCTCTGTTTTTATAAGTTCAGTTTTTTAGATTCCACATATAAGAGAAACCATGAAGTATGCGTATTTCTCTGTCTGACTTACTTTACTTAGCATAATGCCCTCAAGTTTCATCCATGTTGCCACAAATGGCAGGATTTCCTCCTTGTTTATGGCTGAATAACAATCCATTATCTATATACACCACATCTTTATCAATTTATCCATTGATAGACATTTCAGTTGTTTTCATATCTTGCCTACTGTAAATAATGCTGCCATATCACTTTTAGAACTTAACCTTTCATACTTTGGCCTTGCATAATCTGACTCCAGCTTGTCTTGCGAGCTTCACCTCAAGTTCTTACCCTCTTCACTCACAACAGCTCTGGCCTCCTTCATCTTCTCAAATATGCATTGTTCCAACTCAGAGTCCATATAATGCTATTCCTTCTACCTGAAAAAGTTACTCCTTTGTCCTCCCTCCCTCCTATTTTAAGTGTGGGATAGTATTAGGCTTAAACTGATCTTTCCTTAAATTCTATCCTCTTCTGTGGAAGTTCTCGATGCAAAGCAACATAGATCTACTCCCACTTACCACTGTCCCAAGTGGTAAGTGGGAGCAGATCTATGTTGCTTTCAGTTTGAAAAAGTGCTCTCAGTTTCTGTTCAAGCTGGCTTCAAATATGGAGGACACACAAGTTTATATGCAAAGCCATGGTGGTGCAGTGAGCTGAGTTAGCCGCACTAGTGAAAAGCTCAAGCGTGCATTGATTATAAGAAAAGAAATCCTAACAGTACTTGAAGAAAACATGAGCAGAATCCTCATTAACTTTTCAGTGGGAAGATCTAACTATGCTTTACAACTTAGAAACCAAAGAAGAAAATATTGACACATTGTCTTCCTAAAATAGTTACTTTTATATATACTGTATTGAATATTCAAGTATTTCATTTTTTTCATTCATCAACGTCTATTTATTGAATCTCTATGTTCTAGGCCTTGTGTTAGCTCCAGAGTCAGTCCATCTTGAGGCAAGGGGGCTGGCCTTCTTTATTCTAATAAGACAGTGATTGGCTGTGGGTCACTCCAGGGTTGGAAGGTGCAGTGTAACTCCCAGACAAGATGCGCCTCTTACTCCAGAATAGAAGGTTGCAGCTGTGAGCTCTTGGAAGCTGTGGGGTGGGAAGCTGTGTATGTGGGTCTTGTAAAGAGATAATGGGACACCAATGGTTTACACTACAAGGTATAAATGAAAGAGTTGTAATCTTGGAAGCCCCAAAATGGTACAACTCTGGAGTAGCATGGGTCTGATTAACATGAGTTTTGCTGTAGGAGTGAACAAGGATGTATTATATTCACAGAACTACTTTTAATTTCTTCTAACACTGTGTGGCAACAACAGTATCAATGGCATCCCCAAACTGGGCCACCTGGATTGACCAGTGTGTGTCACTGTCTCTCCTTATGATATTTGCAAGGAATGCTGTCTTTCTTGGATTGAGGAAAACTTTGGGGTTCTTGATTCACTTGGGGATCAAAAAGTGATAATAAACCTTTTGGAAATCTGTGATATGAAGGGTTCAAATGATTTCATTGAAGAAAGACATGTGACCATACCTGTACCCGTAAGCTAGCGAAGAGTGCTTACAAAGTATGGGTTGAAGAGGACGAGGTTCTGGGTAGAGTAAGGAAGAGACCCTCTAAGTCTTGTTTCTCCCTTCAATGTGGGAGAAACAATGTGGGAGAATTAATAACTTTGGAAAGGGGAAATAGTAACCAAGTGTAAGGTAGTGCCGGTTTCCAGGCCCGGATATGGAACAGGAAATGCACATGAAAGTGTTTGTTATTAAGTGACCCTCTAAGAGAATTCTCTCCATTTGAGCAGGAATGATTTATGATATTAAACAAACACTGAGGAATGCTCAAGTAATGTTACTAAATAATGTCAAATATTTTAAAACCAGAAATCTCACAACTTTTCCAAAATTCTGTTCAGGTTTACTTTTTTTTTTTTTTGCAGCACTAATAGCAATATTTGGTTTGGCGAAAAGATACATACATTTTATTGGTGCATTATTTTTGTTGCTACTGTTGCAAAACCTTGGTTTTGATGTTTAAATATCTAGTTACAAATTTTTTTCTTAAGTTTATTGGGGTGACAATTTTTAGTAAAGTTACATAGATTTCAGGTATACAATTCTGTATTATATCATCTATAAGTCACATTACGTGTTCACCACCCAGAGTCAGTTTTCCTTCCATCACCATATATAAGGATATGCATTATACATGGGTAATACTAATTCTGTATCTACATAAATTCTTTTATTTATGCTTATGAGTTAAAAGTGTAGCTCTAGAAATCAATAGCGATATCCATATGTAAAATAATACCCTGGAATAAGATAATCGGTTTTGCTGAACTTATGACGAAGAGTTCTTGGCTTTCTATTACGTGTAAGTATCACAAATTTGTTACCGGTACATAAAATTCCTTGTACCTTGAAAAAAAAATCTGGTTACTAGATAACAAATAATTCAACATGAGCACTTAGATTTTTAAAATTTTACCAACTTATTTTTGAATAGGTAATGAATCCACATAATTGGAAATTCAAAAGCTGCAACATGGTAAATAGTGAAAGTCCACAGTGTTGTGCTGGAAATGGCACCCACTGGCTCCCAGGACCATCGTCACATCTCTTCCCAGCTCTGTGTCCACTGACATCACACTGGTCTCTTGAAAGTGGACATGGTGGGAGTATTGACACAACAGAAATTGGCAAATACTACAAATCAAGTCACTCCACCGCCCCCACCTAGTTGTTAAACATTTACCAGGACATCACTGGGGAAAGAGCTCCCCAATCCTCAGTCTCCTACCCTAATTTTACTCCCCACTTGCAAATAATATTATGCATGGTTATTGGAATGTCTTTCCAAATATATTTTGGGCACATACTAGCATATACTAGCAATATATTAAATGTAATACATACATTTATTTTTCCCTTTGTGACATCTCATAATACTATTCTAACCCTGATTTTTCATTTAAAAAATGCCTTGGAGATCATCTTGTAATGGTGCCCGCATCTAAAGGCATGTTTACTTTCAATTTTGATGGAGAATGTCAAATCATAATTCATAATTGTTCCAAATTGCACTACTATCAGTGATGTATGAGGGTAACATTTATGACTAAATTAATAAACATTTTATTATATAGTCAATATAAAGTTTTTCTCTGTGTAAGAGAAATACTGTTTTCTATTATTCTGCAATGAATACAGGAGAAAGACAGGATGCTATTGTTTCATTACGTGAAAAATCCTTCTTCGGCTAAAAATCTCTTCTATGACTCCTTTATTCTCACTAGCAGTGCCTTGTGTAAAACGATTTTACTCAAAACCCTTAGGGAAGAAATTCCTAAGATTTGACACAAGAGAAATCTTTTTTGTATTCACTTCTCCAAATTCCTTTTCTATCTCATTATTGAGCACACACAAAAAAGTATGAAATGATGTAGAGAACTTAAGCTAGGCAGTGATTTATCAGAAAGAGCAGGAGCATGCATTTAAAATGTTCATCTTTAAAGAAAAAGAAGAAACAAGGTTTTTTTTAATGACTGTACTGTACATCTAACAAAAGAATCAATATCTGGTTTTTGCAGGAAGAATCCTATGGTGAAAATCAAATCACTCACCCTTGTAGCTTTAAACAACGAGCTTCTATGCCTAAGGAAAAAAAGGCATTTTCTAGAGAAGCTTTAAAAAATAATGAGAAGTGGAAATTACTCATGTTCTGTTCTTTTACAAGACTTGTTTCTTGAAAATGAAATAATTAATGCACCATTCCTAATGCCCAAAAGCCTTAAGTAATTCCTCACAAAGTTTACTAAATAGTCAAGGCTGAAGCACATGTTAGCCAAGAAAATTTAAAAAGAGGGAGTCTGCATTTCACAAAGTATTATTTAACTTGAAGACCTCAAGCCGGCAAAATGCCAACGTCATTGTTGTACAATAAGCTTTTCAGAAGCTAGAGGCAGAAAACCAAATAAAAGATACACAATCTTTTCATTAAAGGAAATAAGGTGAAATGCAAAAAGGGAAAAGTCAACATTTCACAACCACCAGTAGCCTTTAGGTCATGTCTCCTAAGCCTCTAATGCAACCATATTCAGCATTTTGAAAGTCTGCAGTATCTATTAAAATGAAAAAAGGAGACAAGATACTCATAGCATCAGCTAATATAAGCTGCTGCATTCCTTGCATCCAAAGGCACTTCCATATATGTTTAAATTAAAACTTTCTCTGTTGGTTCTTATAATCATGTTTTTGGCACACTGACTCTGGAAATCTAAGGTTCAGCCATCAAAGTGAAGGTTCCTTTTACACATGTATCTTACAAGATTCCTTTTACTGCAACATGTGTTCACTTCTTGACTTCTGTGTGTAAAATATAGTCACAAAAATTAATATAGAAAAACTGAACCACCAAAAGTCTAGAAGCAGGAAGTTGAAAATACAGATCTGAGGCTCAGATACATGTATATATTTGGAACTCTTCAATATAAAGGTCACAGTTAAAATATGTGGTGAGGCAGAAGGAGGGGAGGAGCATAAGGAAGTGAAAATGACAAGGGAGAAGGAGTCAGTGAACAAATCAGGAGAGACCAAGGGAAGTAGAGCTGGAGGGTCATTGATATGTTGGGAAGCAGCTATCAGAAGCAGCCTAACGGGGGATGCCTGTGTAACCTGAGCCAATCATAAACCCTCTCTCAGCCTCAGTTTTCCTGTCTGTAAATTGAGGGGCTGTCTAGATCTGATACGCTATGGGTCTCTGATTCTATGATTATACAAGGGTATGAAAAGGAGGAGGCTAGGGCCGAAAGGCATTAGTAGGAATGCTAATTTCCTCTATCCCCTCTGACATGATCTAAGGCATAAATAATGCTGCTCCCTAATATTCTTCAACATGTCCTAGCCTTTTTGCACTAAGGTGGGGCCATGTGACTAAATTTGTTGAACAAGCTGTGAGCAACTCTGTGTTATTGTGTCATTTCTAGGATGAAGCATAGAAGAACACATGAATGGCCCTCCAGTTGTCTCCCTCCTACACAAATTCTGCAGCCTGGGTCCCTGAGTGACTAAGTGGAACAGAGACCTCCCCAACTCATATGGGATATGTATCATGAATGAGATATAAACCTTTGTTGTAAGACTATATAAAAGTTCTGACAATCAAGTTCGCAAGCTTGTTGCAATGATGTTGCTATATATATATATATATATATATATATATATATATATATATATATATCAGAGGGATTATTCATTATGAATTTGCACCAACTGGACAAACAGTTAACCAAGTTTACTATTTGGAAGTGCTGGAAAGTCTGCGTGAAAATGTTAGACAAAAACAACCTGAACTTTTCACCAGCAATCCATGGCTGTTGCATCACGACAATTCACCAGCTCACAGGGCACTGTCTGTGAGGGAGTTTTTAGCCAGTAAACAAATAACTGTATTCTCCTGATCTGGTCCCCAGTGACTTCTTTCTTTACCCAAAGATAAAGGAAATATTGAAAGGAAGACATTTGATGACATTCAGGACATCAAGGGTAATATGACGACAGCTCTGATGGTCATTACAGAAAAAGAGTTCCAAAATTGCTTTGAAGGGTGGACTAGGTGCTGGCTTCAGTGCATAGCTTCCCAAGGGGAGTACTTCATAGATGACCATAGTGATATTCAGCAATGAGGTATGTAGCACATTTTCTATGATGAGTTGGCGAACTTAATTGTCCTACTTCGTCTGTATATATAGTTAGATACTCTTGTCTCACCTGAAAGACAGCAGATCAGTAAATAATTGATAGAAGAAATGTTGAAACACATGTGAATGAAGAGAAAGGAGTAAGAAGAAAACAGAAAAAGAATCAAAAGTACATGGTAAATCAGCAAATGACTGGTAAAAAAGGGACTGTGAACAGAATATCTAGAAAAGTGGTGAGATGCAGTGGGAATTGCTTTTGTGTGTGTTGTCAAAGGACCCCAAGGCTATAAATCCTCCTACACAGGAAAACCACAAGAAATAAAGAAGTCTGTTTAGAGGGAGAGCATTAAATGGTTAATCATCTTTTGTTTAGTGTGTTAGTTCAGAATCAAAATGCCTTGTCTTTAAAAAGCAATTGTCCATCTGTTTATTGTTTTCCAGCTGAAACCCAGTAACCATGCCATTGTTTTCAGCAGAAAGATTGCAGGGAGACCTGTTCAAAATAAAAACTCAGAAACAGGGTGATGAGAACATGTCTCTAGAGACTTCATCCAAAAATGCTAAATATAAGAGGAAACAACTGGTGTTAGGAGGAAGAATCACTAAAAAAAAAAAAAAAATGGTGTTATTTCAAAAGAGGTGTTGCTTCCACGCTCTGAACAAGCCATTTTCTTTTTTCTGTCTAGCAGGAAGTTGAAAATGCAGATCTGAGGCTTAGATACATACACATATATCTGGAACTCTTCAACATAGAGGTCACAGTTGAAATGCGGAGTAAGGCAAATCCTCCGGTTTGGTTTTATGCAACACCCATTCTGACACATACCTTGCTTGTCATTCCTAGGCACCCTTCCAACTACAGTTCCACATGTGGCCTGGTTCCAACAGGTCTGTGAGCGTTTTTGATGTGACGGTGAAAAAGAGGCCGCTGCCAGTCACAGGAAGAAGTAACTTTCAGACAGGCAGACATTGTGGCAGAGGTCCCTTGATCTTCTGGGACAGCAGCTGTGGTTGCACTTCTAGCATCCCTTCCCCTGCATCCTAGAGTCTGAGTGGTAAGCAGTGGTGACTTGTTTCTGCTGGACTTTTCTGCCAGCTGCTTGGCTACTGGTTTTATATCTCAGCCAAGTTCCCAAGAGGTCTGGAGTTCCTGTGAGTTTCCCAAAAATGTTTCATGAGTCTCTATGTTTAAATTACTTGGAATAGATTTTGTGGCCTGCTACTACAGTTGTAAATTACCAAAGAAAACAGTGAAATAAAAGATCCAAGGTAAAGGCATTGGGCAAATTGGGAATGAAATATTCGAGAGGAGGAGGTAAAGCAGGACAGTATGGGGTCCTTGCCCTACCCCCAAGTGGGATTCAAGTTTACATACTATTCCGTTATTAGGGAGGGGACAGATGTCTGGTCCTACTTGGTCTCTGGTCAGTGTCTCATTCTGCTATGTCCTTTGTCCCCCTCAGTTGGACCACAGAAAATCTACATGGCTATCTGTTAGGTCTCATCTGGTCTTTTGCGTGTAACTTGCTACTAAGAACAACAGACTGGCTATCACTGTTGATTACAAGATGTCTGCCCTCTGTAGCTTCCTGGTCCCAAACTCAGTCATCTTCTCTTCTAGTGCTCCTCTCAGCATTTTCAAGCCTTGTGTGGGCCCCAGGAGCTCTCAGGTGTTTCTTCCATGCCTCACTGGTGTGAGGGGAGCCCTTCAAAGCTGCTGTCAGGCCCCCTGCCCTGAAACCTCTCCCCACCCTTCCTAAGCTACTGCCCCCATGCCATGTGGAATGCAGAGCCAATACAATTGGCAAATCTGGAGGCTCATCACAGTTGCAGGAAATGGCTGGGCAAGTGAACACCAGACTGAAATTTCTGTTTGAGTGATAATTCCATTGTCCCCATCACTCCCCTTTCTAGAAGTTCAACTCAAGTTGGGGAAGCCAAAAAAAAATGGTTTTGCTGTAGACGTTAAGAAGCCTAGTTTGAAGAATTTTCATACATTTCCACCTCCATGGAAGATAATTTGGTAATATTTAACAAATTTTAAGTACACCTGGCTTTGAATAGCAATTCTACCTTTAAGAATTGATACTACAGATATAATCATGCTCTCATACAGTGTCCTTTTTTTAGTTTCTTCATTGTAGGATTGTTTATAGAAGTGAAATATTGGAAACCACCTAAATATCCATCAATATGAGACTGGTTGGATAAAATATGGTAAATTCACAAAATGGGACACTATGAAGTCATGAAAAATAATGAAGTGGTTTTTTATGTACTGATTTGTAAGATCTCCAAGATACATCTGGAGGGTTACACTAAAACCGATTAGTTTCATTGTCTGTGCAGAGAGAAAGTGGGTGAATAAGGTGCAGAAGAGAGAGGGGGAATTTTCACCAGATAGTCTTTTATACTATTTGAATTTTGAATCATGTGACTATAAAACCTATAAATACCAATACATAAATTTTTATCTTAAAAGAGCATTTGTTTATTTGTTAAAATATATTTTTCTTCTAAAAAATATATACAAGTTTTGACAAGTTCACAAAGTTTTTGCAATGATATTGCTAACATGTTTTTGATATCAGAGGGGTTATTCCTTAGAAATTTGTACCAACTGGACAGTTAACCAAGGTTACTATTTGGAAATGCTGAAAAGGCTTCATGAAAAAGTTAGATGACCTGAAGTTTTTGCCAACAATTCATGGCTCTTGCATCATTACAATGCACCAGCTCACATGGCACTGTCTGTGAGGGAGTTTTTAGCCAGTAAACAAATAACTGTATTGGAACACCCTCCCTACTCACCTGATCTGGCCCCCAATGACTTCTTTCTTTACCCAAAGATAAATGGAATATTGAAAGGAAGACATTTTGATGACCTTCAGGATATCAAGGGTAATACAATGACAGCTCTGATGGCCATTTCAGAAAAAGAGTTCCAAAATTGTTTTGAAGGATGGACTAAGTGCTGGCATCAGTGCATAGCTTCCCAAGGGGAGTACTTCAAAGGTGACCATAGTGATATTCAGCAATGAAGTATGCAGCACATTTTCTAGGATGAGTTTGTGAACTTAATTGTCCAAACTTGTATGCACAAAAATTATAGTATAAAAATTGTTCTAAGCTGAGCAATTGCTTCTTTGTTCTTTGGAATATCTACCTTCCCCTAAAGCTATGATCACTTTAATTTTAATAAGAAGAGCCTCAGGGCAAAGAGACATAATTATTAGTTCCTCAGAATAAGCAATTACTGGTAACTAGAATTTAGCTATATCAATTTAATATTTTCAATAATGTCACCTCTCTACTTACGGCCAATAGTTGAGGTTTGCATCATTCTTTACACAGACCTTTATATGTTAAGTTTTTCTCCTTAGTTCATTAAACTAGTTCATAAAACTTAGTTTAGTATTTACATTAAACCTCATTCTAAGCTTGTCGTTCTACAATTTTTGTAGATTTCATAAAATTATATCACTTGGATGTAAAATTTCAACCACAAAGCAATCTGTTGGTGGTTCTCAGCAGCTAGCAGTTTTATGCAGTGCTCCATCCATAGCAAGCATGCTCGAAGCTCTTTGCTGTATTTGTTTGTTTGTTTCATCTTCACTATAACACTCATACGTAGGTACTTACATTATTATTTTATAGATGAGGATACTGAGACACAGAGAAATTCGCCAAAGGCAAACAGATAGGAAGTGGTGAAAGAAGAGTTTGAATCCTGCTCAAATAATAATGATGGTTAGAATAACTAATATCTGTGAAGCAGTAACTATGTGTCAGGCTCTGTCCTAAAATCTTCCAGGGGTTAACAATTTTTTGGGCATTTAATCAATTTAAACCTTATAGCAATTCCACGAATAGGTACTGTTATCTTTCTGTTAGAGATGAGGAAGCTGTCTAGTCAGTTCCAGCTGCTGTAACAGAATACCACAGACTGGGTGGCTTAAACAACAAACACTCTCACAGGTTTAGAGGCCAGGAAGTCCAAGATCAAGGTGCACATTAGAGAGCAGACAGCAGCTCAGTGAAATTCCCTAGTTCACATAGTAATGCACTGTGGACACAGGGTTTGAATCCGGCCCTGTCTGCCATCTACAGCTTGGCTCTTTCCATGACACCACTGTGCCCCTCCGTAAAGAACTTCCTTGGAGCACGTGGCAGACCACCGGCATGTGGGCTTAGCTCTGGATCTAACCTGCTGTTTGTTTTGTCCAACTTATCTAACCTCTCTGGACTTTAATGAGAATACATTTGAAAGGAGAGAGGAGAACAGATGGTCTCTAGAAACACCGACAACCTGGGAGGTTCTGCCACCCAACATTCCCACTCTATCACTTCTCTCAGTTTCAAACTTCTGTAGAAGGAAATTTCTATTCATTCTTCATATTCAGATGCTGCAAGACTCACAAGAAATGTCTCATGGTTGAAAAGGAGTTCTGAGCACTAAAGGGCAAGGTCTGAAGTTCCAGCAGGTAATTGACACTGGTCTAACAGACCTGAGTTCAAACTCAGACCTGGGTTCAGATCCTGCCTTTCCTGTGTATCAGCCGTTCCCCATTCAATATCCCCAACACCACCACCACAGTCCCACGCCTTTGCTCATGCTGAACCTCCTGCCTTCCATGCTTTCTCCTTCCCTTTCTACTGTGAGGGCCCAGAGCTATATATTCTTCAAGTCCTACCTTGTTTCCCCAAAAATTAGACCTAGCTGGACCATCAGCTCTAATGTTCCTTTTGGAGCAAAAATATAAGACCTGATCTTATTTCAATATAAGACTGGGTATAATATAATATAATATAATATAATATAATATAATATAATATAATAAATATAATATAATATGATATAATATAATATAATACTGGGTATAATATAATACTGGGTCTCATATTAATTTTTGCTCCCAAAGATGTATTAGAGCTCATGGTCTGGCTAGGTCTTATTTTTGGGGACAGATGGTATTTTAGTTGCCTTCTTCTCTATGAATCCCTCCTTTTTCTCTCCTTTCCCCTCATTGGAAGTAATCTCTCTTTCATCTGGTTTAAATTTTTTTCCCAAATGTTGACAGTTGTCAAAATCATAGAGATCACTACCATTTTATTTATTTTGTGCTATCATTGTAAGAATTCTTCAGCCCAAGAAATGTTTTATCATCTCAGGTCAAATTTGTCTGCTGCATGGGAAGCCCGTCTTAATTTTTCACATGTGAAACCTATAATGAGGTTATTTCTTTAAAACACAAAAGAAACTTTGACTTTTTCCAAAAGGACATTTTCTCCCCATTGATAACATCTTGGTTGCTTTTTTCTGCTTCTCTCCATCTTTTCTCTGTCTCTCTGCCTCTCATCCTCTCCTTCTCCCCTTCCCTTCCTCCATACTTCCTCTCTCTCACCCTCCCCCTCCCCCTCCCCCTCCCCTCCCCCTCCCCCACCCCCTCCCCTCCCCCTCTCCCTCTTTCTCTCCTTCCTTTATTTTTAAATGTGTAAATTCAATTCAATTTAGCAAGTATTTACTGAAGTGCAGCTATGTATAAGACTCTATCATTGGCATTATAGAGGTTAAAAAATTCAGAAATAATCTCTCCCCTCAAGGTACTTTTAATGTACTCAGAAAGAAATATGCAAAAACGAATTATGACGATACAGTTTAAGAAATGCTTAGAAAACTGGAGATTAATCTTCATTTAAAATAAGTAATGTAGCACACACACAAAAGCTACCTTAAATACAAACTAAAGAAACTTATAACACTTTTTAAAGTTATTAGTTTTATTAAAACAGAACCCAAGATACCAATTATTTATAGGTTGAAAGTTCTTCCACCTTTAATAAAACAGAAAACAAAGTCCATTGTTGTTAGTTCAAAAACTAATCAGATAAATTTATATCTAAAAGATAAAGCAACTTTTTTATATGGTCATTTAAGCAAAAATTAGCCTTTTATTTATAGTTTAAATTTATTTCATTTTTGGCTTTTTTTTTTTTTTTAGGTTGAGTAGGTATTAAGCAGAATTTTATTGCACCCTCAAGTGCTCTATGACAGTATTTATATTTGCTTTATATAAAAGAGGTTCAAAAGGGGGATGCTTCAGTGAAATGGTGAGAAGCTATGCAGTAGATATTTTTTACTGTAACAGGCCAAAGACTACTTGCACAGCCATATTTTTTTGCCTATCTTACCTGGCGTATAGTCGCTCATTCAAGAATAGGTGGCTTTAAAATCTTTGGAATCTACGCTCTGGTGAGACTTCAGTGTCCCCTCTTGGCTAGAGCTGCACTCCGCATCTGCCATTGAACCACACTGAGGCTTCAGTCTCTTTCTCTGGCAGCGCTAAAGATGATTCTATTAATTTCTGTGTTAGTCTCAAATGAACTGTCGCACATTCTATTTCATGACCACTACCATCAAAGCAAAGGTCTTCATACATTTGTTAATAGGTTAACAACATAATCCATGTGTTCACTTTTGTATTGAAGAAATAGAAATAGTCCAGATGACACTGCCTACGTAATATAATGCAGTTCCAGCAATTGGTACTGAAACATTGTTGGTGTTTTTTGGCACCAAGATCAGAACATGTCTTTAACTTTAGACATTATGCTTACTGAAATATATCAAGGTAATATAAAAACATAGTTCAAACACACATACATAAACATAAATGCATATGCACAAAAATAAGTGGAGAGAGAAGAATCAGAGAAACAAGAGTTTGCCAGTTCATCCTCCCCCACTTACTTTACAAAATCCTGTTATCATATTAGCTTACTTTTTTCTTAGCATAAATATAAGCCTACATTTTAAAATATCTTGCACATTGTAAAGTAGCAATACAAACTGCAGTGAGAAACTCCTCTACTGAAAACAATTTTGGATAATGATTGTCACTACACAGATATTATTAATTCTTAGTGTCAGTCATGTTTATAATGTTCCAATTCATCAGTTTAAGAAACCCAGACAGCATGTAAGCGATGAGCTCTCTCACTACTGACAACAACTGGAAACATAACTACCTCTTTCCTCCAGGGAATTCTTAGCAAGATTTGCAATGCATTTTATTATTATATTCACATAAACTATGAAAAAAGAAATTTAAAGTAGAAAATAGAGGTTCGATTTATTTCTATTCCTTTTTAGCATTTTGATGTGTCTTTGAAATAATATGTAATATTACATTTTAGTCAACAAAACCAATGCTCTGTTTTTAAAAATGAATTATAAAAAAATAAAAATACTCTAATAACAGAAAAATAATACGTTGGCTGGGATTCTGTATACTTCCAGAATTCTGTCAACAGTATAAATCTATTTTAGGACTATGACAAATATTTGGTTGTGAATATATTTTTATCTCTACATATACTATTTTGAGGAACATTGATAGAACAGTTTGCTTCAGACAGAAACATTTTTTAAAGAAATCAGTCACACAGAAAAAGTTGAGAACCATTTGATTTCACTGATATGTGGGATATAAAACTGAAAGTAACAAAGGTACAAGACAAACAAATCAAGAAACAGACAAATATAGACAAATATAGACACAGACAATAGTTTAGTGGTTACCAAAGGGTAAGGGGGTAGGGGGTGATAGATGAGGGTAAAGAGGGTCAAATATATGGTGATGGAAGGAGAACTGACTCTGGGTGGTGAACACACAATGTGATATATAGATGATGTATTACAGAATTATACACTGGAAACCTATATAACTTTACTAACCATTGTCATCCCAATAAATTTTAATTAAAAAATTAAGAAACATAAATCAAATAAATTTGAGTGCTTGTTTGTATAAATGTAAAAATGCTAGCTGCAGAAAATCTGTATAATACTAAAGAAAAGCAGACAGAAAAACAATTGTCCATAATCCCACTGATTATTAGTAATATTTTTGGCACAAATTCTTTTTTTTTTTTTTTTGGTGCATAATTTGGGGCTTGGTGTTAGTTTTTTCCCATGGTTAGAATAATATAATTTGTTACCACTTTTTTTTCATCACCTGTAAGTGCAAGGAAAGTGACCTTAGAATGATATTCAAATTCCCATGCCAGCTCTGCCTCTGACTTGTTTTTTGTCACTTTGACAAATGACTTATTTCTCTCAGCCTTAAGTTCCTCATCTATAAATGGGGATAATACTGATATTTGTCTACTGGGATCTGACCTAAGCTGGAATACATGTCTTCATAATTGTCAGATTATTTATTTATCTATTTATTCATTTATTTGAATGTTGGTGATCCACTATAATCAGGACTCCTCTCCTGCTCCCTCACTGTCAGAGGATCTATAGCAATGACAGCAAGGCTCAGACTGGTTTCTGTCAAACACGTAAACATCCCATAGCAATCAGGAATACCATTTCTCTATCTCTACAGTTTTCTTGGAAGTTTCACTCAAAGGCAAAAATGTTAACACTGTTCTAGGGTGAGTTTGGAAGAAGTTGATTCCAACCCTCATGGATGACCCTGAGGGGTCCAAGCCTTCAGTAGAGGAAGTAACTGCACATGTGGTAGAAATAGCAAGAGAAATAAAATAAGTAGAGCCTGAAGATGTGGCTCAATTGCTGCAATCTCATACTAAGACATGAGTGGGTGAGGAGTTTCTGTTTGTTTCTGAGTGAGCAAAGAATCTGGTTTCTTGAGATGAAGTCTACTCCAGTGATGCTGTAAAGAGTGTAGAAACAACTACAAAGTTTTCAGAACATTACATAAACTTAGCTGACAAAGCAGTGGCAGGGTTTGAGAAGACTGACTTGAATTTTGAAAGAAATTCTACTGTGGATTAAATGCTATCAAACAGCATCATGTGCTACAGAGAAGTCATTCATGAAAAGAAGAGTCAATTGATATGACAAACTTCATTGTTGTCTTATTTCTAAAAATTACCACAGCCACCCCAAACTTCGCAACCACCACCTTGATTGGCCTGCAGCCATCAACATCGCGGCAAGACACTCCACCAGCAAAAAGATTATGACATGCTGAAAGCTCAGATAATGGTAAGCATTTTTTAGCATTAAAATATTTTTAAGATATGTACATTGTATTAGACACAGTGTTATTGCACTCTTAATATTCTGTAGCATAATGCAAACATAACTTTTATAGGTACTAGGAAACCAAAAAAAAACAATTGTGTGACTTCCTTCCTGCAATATTTGCTTTGTTGTGGTGGTCTGGAACCAAATCCCAAATATTTCTGAGGTATGCCGGTAGTATCCAGAGTATTAGCATCTTTTGCGTTGGTTCACTAAGCCCCAATTCCCAGAGGGCAATGCAAAGTGGGTCAAATGATAGCTGAACATGCAGCAAAAGGTGTTATAGGAAGGAACTCTGAGCTTAGGGAAATGAAATCTTTTATCATGGGCAGCAAGATGCCTGTCTTTTGTTTCAGAGGGAGATATTAGCTTTATTATATAGAGAGTAAGCATGCCTGCCCTGTGCTCTGGAGGGAAACACTATGTCTGTCTTCCAAGGCTGTTTGCTATACAATAGCCCTGAAAAGATAGTTAAAATAAAGGTCAATACCTCTCTTCTCAAAATGAGACTCATGGAGAATTGTGTATCAAAACTGATAATGTACAATATTTCACAATATTTGTTCAGTAAAATATGTAGAATCTACAGTGTTGATTCAAGAAAGCAACCCTTGATGAAGGGATCATAGTGTTGATCTAGGTGAATAATTCATTAATGGCCGCTGAGTTAATTGAGATTTTTATCTGTTGGATAGTGTGAGTTGATGTTTCATTGATTATGGAGAAGTTTCCCTTACTTATATGAAATTATATTATGTTGTTATATTCCATTGAATTTAAGATCTCAAAAATTATAAAATGTGTCATTACTCTATTTATCACTATGAAAAAAAATTGTCTAATATCTATATGAGGTAATGCTTTCTTATCAAAACTGCTGTAATTGTTTACGGATTTTAGAGATAGTAAATCATGGAAAATACATGTGTCTTAAAAATCAGTGCAATTTGTATTTATTTATTGTCTTCCTTTCCCAACTAGAGTGTAAACTCAAGAGGGAGGGAGGGATTTTGTCTGTGTCAGTCATCTATATGTGCCCAGTGCCTAGATCAGTACCTGGCTTGTGATAGATATTTAGCAAATATTTGTTGAACTAATATAGGAAAAATTATAGCCTCTATCTTCTTCACCCTTCTCTCTCCCCACACCCCCAACTTTAGTATACAATAGTAGTTCTCAACTCTAGCTACATAGAGAATCATCTAGGGAGCTTTAAAAACACAATACCTGGGCCCTACCCAGACTAATTAAATCAGAGTTTCTTGGAGCACGATACAGACACAGATGAATTGTAAAAAGCCGTCCAGGTGAATCTAATGCACACAGAAAAGTTCAGAATCACTGATCCATACTACTCCATTATCGACATATACACATGCAGCAGCCATGCATCTCTGTATTACACCTCCTTCTCCATATGTAGAGATTTGATCAATTGCTGGATGAGGAAAAGCTTTCTAAAGGAAATCACTGATATTCCCTCAGAGTAATAATCCAATATGCTTGTGTAATATGTCCTTATCAACTATCTCATTTGGTTCTCAAAGAGGCAGATCAGAAAGGAAGAGCAAACATTATCATCTAAAATTGGAGAGAATCTGAATCTCAATGATTCAATCAAGGGAAAAGGAAAGGTGTGCACATGTTTTTCTTCTCTGTTGTATGATGTCATAAAAAAAACCCCAAACTGTTCTAAATTATTATTTTATCTCTATATGCAAACAGTATTTCCTGATCAATGTATTAGCTTTAACACAACACTGAGGGAAGATGTGATCACAGTGAGCCATTCATTCATTCAACAAATGCTCACTGAACATTGATTGACAGATTTATTGACTGTCTATAAAGTTCCAGCTATTATTCTAAAGCAAGCTGAGCTTTCTCTGTAACTATTACTCTGCCTGAGAAAACTTTTCCCGTGCTCCTTCCTTTCTGATCATACTCTTGACTTTTTTTTGGCTATCCTGGTTCTAGCTGATGCTCTAGGTATAGCAAGCAATACAAGGTTATTCATACTGTTCTATTATTTAAATTGTCTTTTGAACTATGATGTCCTAATTTCTTCATGCTTCAAGTGATGATTCTCTCCTCTTTCCTTCTTCTTGCTAATTTTTAATCACTAAGGTTGAGAATCCTTGAAAACAGATTGAAACATGCTAAGAATAATATCCAATTAACCACTGGAGGTTTAAAGCTTAAGAACTGGGGTCAATTCTGGTTTTTGTCATTCCAGAGAAAGCAAAGTACCTATATATCCAATGTGCTAGAAACCATTTTTTCTTTGAGGGTGAAGAGAGGCATTAAACTCTCATTATCATTTTATAAAGTTGGAAACATTTGTTAGAATTATGAGAGGGATAGTTCCAGCAATGGGGGGGGGGATCTGCACTTATATGATCTTATGCCCATAAATGAATGGGACTTTATATAATAAAGCATTTTCCTACAACAACTGTAAAATATTCTTGGAATCAAGTCACTAAGATAAAAATGAAGGCAAAATAGGCAGATTGCTCTAATGATCTTCAGGGACAGTACTAATTTCCTCCTGGGGTGTTATAACATTATTAAAAAGTTAATGGGATATCAGCCATCCTTAGAAACCTTTAATCCCAAGGATTTATATTATAGAATTAAGTTCCTCATTAAATGATTTAACATCATCCACAGGCATTTAAATTTATATAGAAATAATTTCCTCCTTTGGTTTTTACTTAGTTTCTTTTAAATTTGAAATTGAGGATGGGGGCACAGAATCCACTCTTTCTAAATACACATTTTAAACCAACATTTCACAAACACTGTTCTATCCAGACCTGCAACATGCTCCAAACATAAATTTTGGAAGTACCATATACTATTTACTTCCTAAGCAAATATTTATTATCATCCAAAATGTTCTGATATGACATGCAATAAGTTGGGTAACCTATATATCCATATTTGTCTGGGACAATACTGGTCTGTGCCTTTGTACTGGCATAATTATAAATTACACTCCTTTTCTCTCTCAGAAGTATCCTAGTTTGGACATAAATTATATGCTCATCCTAACAATTTTAGTTTATATTAGTTTAACCTAATGTTTCCCATCCTTGCCTTACCGTGGAAACCATTTGTTCTGTAACATTTATCAATTCCCTGGGAAATGCTTTTTTACAGTTTTCCTAATTAATATTTAAGACCATATCTAAAATTAGTTTAATTTTATGAGAATTTATTCTTGTCCTTTTTCTTCATAGCAACCATAGAAATCACTTGCAGGAAGTAGGTTTGGTAAAAGAAAATGGAGACACATTTAGACATGTGGGAGCAGGATGCAGTATGCAGCCTATCTTTTTCAGGTTGAGGACACTGTTAATTGTATCTGGTCCACCATCCTCCAGTAAGTGGTGGAAACATGCATACCCCATGTTCCCCAACTGAGCTGCACCTTAAATACACATCTATTAGGTTGGTGCAAAAGTAATTGCAGTTTAAAAGATTAAAAATAATTGCAAAAACCACAATTATTTTTATTACTTTTGCACCAACCTAATACAATCTATAGCTGTAGGCTTTGCATGTCCCTACCTTAACCACCTAAATTTACTTCTTCCCACCACCTACTACCTATTATTCCACTTATATATTGCTGGTCAATGCAAAAAAAAAAGTGCACTGTCCATAGCCAGTGATAAGATCATACAAGCTTTATGGTTACCCAGCCTCCATTTAATTTTCCTTCTAGTCTTGGCTGGGCTGGGGAAAGAAAACATTAAAATGGGGGTAATTCAACTGCTCTGGAGCAGTATGTTTTTTTCTGTGGCAGTAGATGTCCCTGGAAGTGCAGTTGGTCTGCGAAGTCAACCCAGCAGAGGGTTCTCTTTGGAGACAGGAACACATAACCCATGCTGAAGGTGACTGTCCTATTTGGCTTGGGCCAGTGCTTTTTCTATGATGTAAAAGAGGGGAAGTCAGTCTTCTATCACGACCATTATCACAGGACCTCACAAGGGGATACATTCAAACCCACATAGCATCCATAACAAAACAATACAATTCAAATTCTTCATATATTTTCAGGTTTTCCATCTGATTTATTTTTAAGAGCAAGCTCAATCCAGAATAAATCATTATGTTATCCAAGCAGAACTATTCATTACTTTGAAATGGACAAATAATTTCTATGATCGAGAAAATCAATTACCATCTCAAATGATGTGTTTATAACTACCAAGTTACTTACTTAGTATTCTCTGGAAACCATTTTTTGGAAAATACTTGGGCCTCCAAAAGACTTTACAATACTGTCCCACATCATTCTTAAATATTTATAGGTACTAGTTTTCCTTGTAACAATAGCTAACATTTATACAAAGCTTCCCGTGTTCAGGCATGGTTCTAAATATTCTTCATGCATTTACTCACTTAGTCCTCCTAATAATCTTCTAAGATAGATACAAATATTGCTGCCCCCATTTATAGATGAGGAAATTGAGGTGTAGGGAAGTTTACTAACCCTCCTGTGATTCCCTGGCTAGTAAGTAGCAGCCTGGCTTGCTCTCACTTACCAAACTGCCCCTCCCTCTTTATAATATAGTATATCTTTATTTGAAAGCTTTGGAGGAAAAGTACTATATCTTTTCTGGTTTTGTGTTTCCAACATACCCTGTCCTTCCTATGTATTACAAGCAATCAAGAATAAATATAACAAACATTTTAATCAATAGTTATCACGTTTCAGAGAAATGAAAGACCAATATTCCCCAAAGATGTATCCTGGTCATAGTAAAGTTTTAATAAATATTTGTTGATTATTTCTGACAAAGTATATGGAGACTATGCCAACATTTTCTAAAAAATAGTATTATTAAGTTGTCCTCTAATTCTTTAGTCAGATAAAATTCGATAAAAATGAAACAACAGCCCAAGTAAAATTGTTTAACTGCCAGTTCAAGCACATGAATACCAAAAATATATTCTAAACCACTTTTTTAAACTATTAATTTTCTTTACAATGTTAAGACACTGCACTGGGTTGAACATTCTACCCCTAAAAAAATGTATGTCCATTTAGGCCCTCAGAATGTGAATTTATTTTGAAATGAATTCACATTAAAAATTAGCTGAACTAAGATGAAGTTGTATTGGATTACACTGAGCCCTAAACCTAACAAATGGCATCCTTAGAAGAATGTAATGTGTTGACACAGAGACATACAGGGAGAATACCATGTGATGAAAGTTGTAGAGGCCACAGTGATTCATCTACAAGTCAAAGATAGCTATGAGTGGCCAGCAACCACCAGAAGCAGGAGAGAGGCATGAAACAGATTCCCTCTCAGAAACTTCAGAAAGAACCAACTTTACAGACATCTTGATTTTGGACTTCTAGCCTCCAGAACTGTGAGAGAGTTAGGTCTCTATTGCTTTAAGCCACCTAACTTGTGGTAGTTTGTTAGGGCAGCCCTAGGAAAATAACATAGGCGCTTATGTAAATTTTAATATTTGTTCATTGTTTAATAGAAATTTGCTGATGCTTCAATTATTTAGACATTAGCAAAACAAAAAACTATTTTATAAATATCACTGTTTTTATTTGTTATAAATGGACATAATCTAAAATTTATCTAAAATGATCACTTTCAAAGCAGTATATAAATATTTTATTTAAGCTTTTGAATAAGCTTAATCTCTACCAGTTAATTATTTGTTGCTATATATTGATGTGAAACTAGTAGTATATTTTCTCCTTTAACATTAACAATAGATCAGTTCATTCCTGCCCAACAGATAGTGCTTTAGGCTTCTTGTATGGTACAATTAATTTGATAGAACCTTTAGTGAAAGGCGAGTCAGATCTACTTCCATTATCTTTTCAAAACACTGACTTTTACTTTTTCATTGTTTATATAGATAATACAATATCTTTGAAAATAATTTTAAAAGCTAAATATAATGAATTAGGTAAATACTAAATTATTGAATAATGGGGGCCGGCCCGGTGGCTCAGGCGGTTAGAGCTCCGTGCTCCTAACTCCGAAGGATGCCGGTTCGATTCCCACATGGGCCAGTGGGCTCTCAACCACAAGGTTGCCAGTTCAATTCCTCGAGTCCCGCAAGGGATGGTGGGCTCTGCCCCTTGCAACTAAGATTGAACACGGCACCTTGAGCTGAGCTGCCTCCCGGATGGCTCAGTTGTTGGTTGGATGGCTCAGTTGTTGGTTGGAGCGCGGGCTCTCAACCACAAGGTTGCCAGTTCAATTCCTTGAGTCCTGCAAGGGATGGTGGGCTGCGCCCCCTGCAACTAGCAACGGCAACTGGACCTGGAGCCGAGCTGCGCCCTCCACAACTAAGACTGAAAGAACAACAACTTGAAGCTGAACAGAACCCTCCACAACTAAGATTGAAAGGACAACAATTTGACCATTGTTCCCCAATAAAGTCCTGTTCCCCTTCCCCAATAAAATCTTTAAAAAAAAATATTGAATAATGAATTTGGCAATTATTATACTAAGTTGACAAAAGAAGAAAACTGCTAAAGTCAGTTGTGACTATATGAAGCTATTTTGTAATTACACAAAAAGCACTTCAACTATGTTTTATTCGCTCACACCACACAACTTCCCCCTTTTTTACCCCAGGGATATTTTCAGTTTGAAATAAAAAGAACAAAAGAAAATTATTTGTGTTGAGGTTTTGCTTCTGATACCATTTGACAACTGCATTAAATTCTGAAAATATAACTCAAATATACTTTAAAATAATGACGACATTAATTAGAACCTAGATTTACTTTTTTATTTTTTTTATTTTAGCAATTTCTTGGCTTTCTAAGCAATATCCCTTAAGAGGCATTTCCCTTAACTGCATTTCCAAGCAACAAGGAGAAATACATGATTTTCAATTGGTACAAAAGTAATATTTACAGTTGGATTTTTTTTTTTTTCATATTTGACTTTTGGGACTTAAGTGTATATGAATCACTAGAAAAGCTTATTTGCTGTTGACGTCACTTATAGATTTAAGAATATACTAGAACTGTATCCCTGGGGAAATAGAAAAAGTTATAAGTGTGTGATGAGGGTGTTAACTAGTTCTACCCATCAAAATATAAATGACAGTTCATTATTTTTTCATATGTAAGGTAAAGGTATCATTATAGTTTCTAAGCAGAAAAAAATATTGGAGAAGCATTATAATAATAATATTATTTCCCTTCAAAGTGTAAACTGGGAAATATATACAAGTAAATGTTGCAATCCCTCTTAATTCATCAGTTCTATATATGGATGACACTGCTGAGTTACCTCTTCATTAAAACAGATCATACGCAATTTCCAGTCAAGATGGCACAGTAGGTAAACACGATGCTTACCTTCTCTCATGACTACATCAAAATTACAACTACAAAACAATCAACACTGAGAATCACCCAAAGTCTTGCCACACCAAAGCCATACAACTAAGGACATTGCAATGCAGGATCTCTGGTTCTGCTCTCGGCGGGTGGACACAGAATATGGTGAGGCCGAAAAGGAACACCAACGGCGCCATGGATAAGGGGTTCATACTACTATATTCTCGTTGGTGGCTGCATTGGAGATACAGGAAGCAGGATCCACACAATCTGCAATCCGCTGTCTGCTTTCTCTGCCAACCCCCTAGGGTAGCCACAGAAGTTATATTAATGGCTAATGGCTAACCGGCTACAGCTGATGGCCAACTAGTTACAGCTGATGGCCATCTAATAACCAAGCCAGCACCTTTTCACATGAGGCCAAGAACCTGGAAACTGCTCTCTGGGACTCTGTCCCTACAGACATACAGAAGAAACCACTGTCATGCAGGGTGTCATGCGGGCTCTCAGCTCCCGCTCCCTACATAAGAACACAGGATAAGGTGAGGCCGAAAAGGAACACTCATGCAGCCATATATAGGAGAGTCATACCACCACACTCCCACTGGCGGCTGGGTTGAAGACACACACAAAGCAGGATCCATACCATCCGCAACTCGCTGTCCACTTCTCTGTCAACCAACCAACCCCACTTGCTAGCTACAATCCGCCCTGCTGACTGCAATCCATGCTTGCTAGCTCAGCCACCATCCACTGCTAGCGTAGCCACAGCAGTTATATTAGTGTCCACTGGCTACAGTCGACAGCCAAATAGCTAATGGCCATCTGATCACAGTTGATGGCCATTTACTACCCGAGCCAGCACCTTTCCACGTGAGGCCAAGAGCCTGGAAACTGCACTCCTGGCTCTGTCCCCACACCTCCCAGAGATTGATAGGAGGGGCAGGGATGTGGAACATTCTGGTTCCACACCTGTGTGTGACCATTAAAAGCCAGAAGGGATATCTCAGCTGCAGAGGTCCCACTGGAGGAGTAAGGGGTTCCAGTGCCATACCAGGCTCTCCAGTCCAGGGTTCCAGGGCCAGGGAGAGAAGTCCCCATAATTTGTGGTAGTGAAAACCAGCAGAGATAGTGGCTGAGTGATACAGAGGGCGGCTGTACTCCCAGGTGCTCCTCTTAAAGGGCCCGCGCACAGACTTACTCGCTGATGAATGCACTCACTCTGGTCTCCAGCGCTGGGGCAGCGGTTGGATGGGTGTTAGGAACTTGCAGGGAGGACCTGAGTTGTCTGGCTTCAGGGTGTGGAGTGGGGACCGACTTTCTCCCAGACGGGAAAGCTGGTGGGAACCAATGTTTCCTTGTTGAGCCGTCCCCCTTCCCAGCGTGCAGACACAAGTGGCTACCAGATCTCAGTCTCCATCAGCTGGCTAAGCTGTTCATTCACCATGCACTGGTGATTCTGAAACTACACCGCACCCAAATCTGCTTCCAGTGGCTTTTTCATACAAACTGCCTGCCTTGGCTTGTGCTGCAGACTTTCTTAAAGTCTCTCAGAGGTTCACAAAACCCAAACAAGCAGCTCCTGGCTTCAGCATGTCCCGTACCTGTGGCTGAGCAGCCCTAAGCCCAACACTAGTGGCAGCCAGACTTGGTTTGTGGCTTGGCCTCTCACACCTCCAAGTGCAGTGCAGGCAGTGGCTCAAGCCAGGGGGCCCAGGGAAGGGCATAGGCTGTTCCTAAACTTGGCCTGCAACAGGTTTCCTCCTAGGTAGCCCTGAGGCTGGCACACCCAGTGGCCATCTTGGAATAGAGCTGGAGGATCACCTGGCTGCCGCCCAGGACGACACATCCAAAGCGCAGACTGAGCAAGCACCGGAACCCTGTTAAAGCAAATGCTGCTCCATAGGGTCAGCCCCTGCACAACAGCTCCTCCACTGGAAGTAAAGGGATGGAAAAAGCTCTCTCATGAAAATGGAAACAAACAAACTGGGGTAGCAATACTTATACCAGATAAAATAGACTTTAAAACAAGGCTATAACAAGAGACAAAGAAGGACCTAATAAGCCCACTTCTGGGTGTTTATCTGAAGAAACCCAAAACGTTACTTTTAGGGAATATGTTGATCTATATATACATTTATTGCTGCATCATTTAGAATAGCTAAGATAAGTGTCCCTTAATGGATGAAGTGTCCCTTAATAGATGAATGGATAAAGAAAAGGTGGTACATAGACACAATTAAATATTACTCAGCCATTAAAAAGAATGAACTCTTGCCATCTGCAACAACACGGATGGGACTAGACGGTATTGTGCTAAGCACAATTAAGTCAGACAGTGAAAGACAAATGTCATATGATTTCACTTATAAGTGGAATCTAAAGAACAAAATAAATAAATGAAACAGAAACAAATTCATAGATCTAGAGAACATTTTGGTGGTTGCCAGATGGGAGTGGGGTTGGGGATGGGTGAAAAAGGGGAAGGGATTAAGAAGTACAAATTGGTTGTTACACAGTAATCATGGGGATATAGGGTGCAGCATAAGGAATATAGTCAATAATATTATAATAAGAATGTTTGCTGTTAGGGTACTAGGTCTATTGGGGTGATAGATGGGAGAGCGCTGGGGGCAGGGAGAAAAAGGTGAAAGGATTAAGAAATACAATTGGATGTTACAAAATAGTCAATGGAATGTAAAGTATAAGGAATATAATCAATAATATGGTAATACTATGTATAGTGCTAGGTGGGTTAGACTAGTTAGGGGGATCATTTCTTAAATTATATAAATGTCTAACAACTATGCTGTACACCTGAAATTAATATAAAATAATATTGAATGTCAACTGTAATTGAAAAATCAAAAGGGAGAGGGAAGACAAAGGGGAATAAGAGGTTCAAATTTCCAGGTATAAAACAACTCATGGGGATATAATGTACAGCATAGGGAATATAGTCAATAATACTGTGATAGCATAATACGGTGTCAGATGGTTGCTGGCCTTGATCATTCTTCAGGTATATGAATGTGGAATAACTATGATGTACACCTGGAAGTAATATGATATTGTAAATTAGCCATATTTTTAATAAAAATCTTTAAAACAACAGATCATATGCTTATATCAGGCTCTCAGACAGACAAAAAATGCTATCCTATGTATTTTTCATGGAATATATTTACTAATGTCTTTGGATATGTTAAAGGGCTAGTGAGAATTCTGTATTAAATGGGGAAACTCTCTAAAACACAGGCATTATAGAAAAATTAGTACTAACATCCAGTCATAGAATGTTTACTTTTCTAAACTATCTAAAAATAAATAGTATAACATTAAGATTCCTTCCAGAAGCTAGCTCCTAGCTTAGTGTAAACTTCATCTTATTTTTTACTCTTATGATATCAAATGTGTTTGTTTTTGTTGTTGTTTGTTTTTCTTTTTTTAAGTTCAGGAAATGTTTTTTGTTGTTGTTGTTGGCCAGTGGCCAGCTGGTCCTCTACACTGAATCTTGACTCACAACATCTTGACTTTAGCAGGCTACTAGTATAAGAAAAATGGATGGTAGGGTGGAGAGGAAGGGCACCACGGCCAAGTTTGCTTGTAAACAGGGAGCACATATTAATTTAAGAGCTGAGAGCAGACCACAGGCAAATGTTAAAAGGATTGAAGCCCACACATGCCCCTTCTCTGCTATGTGCGCATGCATAGGCATTTATTGATTCAGTTCTTCTGTCCTCAAAAACCAAGAATATTTATAGATGTGGAGCTGAGGGAGGGAACAGTAGAGAAAAGGAACTGGAACCATAGTCTCCAGTCCATTAGCCTTGATCATGCCCATGTGCCTTCCTATAGCTCTGAGGCAGTGGGAGCCAAGAAGCTATGAAAAGAACAGAAGAGGTTCCCAGAGGCTCTTAAAACCCAATTCAAAGTAAGGGTGCAGAAGAAAGTTGCTAACCCATCCAAGAAATCAGGGTCAGCAATCTGTTGGATGAAAGTAACAACTTCGAAGGTTTGCAAGGGGTCATCATTTTTTATCTTTAACAGAAAATAGTTTTATTACTTTACTCACAGCTGAAGGCAAACAAGGTGGGCAGGCTTTCTTTGAATCTGTGAACCTGTCTGCAGCCCTCCTTCCCCACCCTCCAGACAGTCAGCATCCTCTGGCCCTTTCCCCAGCAGCTTCCCAACCCCAAATCTCCAGGATTCAGTGACCCCCTTTTTGTTACCTGAGATTCTGTACAGGTAGAATCTTGTGTCAAATTGTTCAGTCCTTATTGAGGACTTCAAGTCTCAATGTTTAGTTCAGGACATTTAAAACAATAGTAAGCTAGTTGGTTAGGAAAAAAAAGCAAGCAAGAAAGAAAGGAAGGAAGAAAAAGACAAGAAGAAAGAACAACTTGGGAGTACCTCCTATGGTTGTTGAAATTACAGCAACCCTGTGAGATATTGCACCCGGAAGGCTCAGAGGGGCCCGGAAAAGATTCCCAGGGCATTCAGATGTACAGGTTCCTGACCGAGGCTGCCCAGTGGTGTAAACAACTGGTGGTAGCCAAAGTTGAAACTGTAATGTGTGTGTACACATTAAATTCAAATGCACTTCAAAGTGAGAAGCCAAGATTTCATTTTGCATTCCCTCCTGCATGGCCCCAAGCAGATCAAACCTATCGTTTTCAGGGTCAACACTTCCATTTCTTACCTTTCTAAATGTGTGTTATAGCTGATTTTCCTTCCAATACATTTTCATTCTCATTAAACATCTATTATGCTCTTAGCCACATTAGTAATTTTGTCACACGTCAAATAACATATTTCTCCTGCTGTTGGAGGAAGTCTTGGAGAGGATGTGATCATCGGTTGACCTGTGAGCTGGACCTGGACAATCAGAGGTTCCTCACCTCCTCCCCTGTCCTTGGAATGTATGTTCTGCCTGCCATTCCATACCAGAGGCTTTTTAAGGATGCAGCCTTGAGAGAGCAGTGTTGTTGACCATCTGGACAGTATATGGGACTGAACGCAGTTAAAGCTTCTATATAAACTTTTAAGATTCTGGCAGGCCCGTGTAAAGATCTACTGTTTTTGTGGACACCCAAGACAAGTCTCAGATGAATGCTCATTTTCTTATTAAACCTGCCACCTCCAAACCTGGAGTGGTCTGCGTCTTTCTCCTGTCTCTCCACGCCCTCCCTGTATGGGAGCCAGTTTCATATTTCATCCAGGAAATCCCAAGGCTGCAAACCAACATCCAGTTTTCCCTCAGGATTGAAGACGTTTTAGCTTTCTCAATCTAAAAGCCAGTTTAGAGATTCAAATCTATTGTACTATCCTAATTTAACCACAAACTCTGGAGGATCACTATCTTCCATGTCTTGGAAATTTTTCTGGCCTCGGATAGAATAGACACTGGGTTAAACAGCAGACGTTCGTGAATTCGAACTGCTGTCCATGTTGTGACTAAGCAACAGGCCTGGCTGCCACGGGACAACACCCCTCCCTGCCCCTGCCCAAAGTAACAGAATCCAGAAGCTGAATAAGGTAGCTGCTTTGTCTTGTGATTTTATTTCTTGGTACTCACTTGCATTTTGCACGATTTGTATTTCTGTACATAGAGTGTATTTTTTCCCCCTGCATCTCTAAAGTTTTAGAAAGTGCCCTAGTGGATAGCTGAATAAATTCTACCTCCTTTTTCAGGTCCTCAGATGCCCTGGAACTCCTTGAAGGTGAGTTAGTGGTGAGGAATTCAACCCGTGGCAAGGAAAACAGCATATGCCTGTTCAGGAGGCCATGCCCTTCCATTGAGACTGTTTGTACATCTTTTTCCATAACTAGGATAATCATCTCCTCTTTTCTTCATCTAGTATTGGTTTTCCATAAGGCAAATCCATAAGTGAAACTTTCCTGGTTATTTTAAAGTCAGGATGTGCATGGGGAAGATCAGTTTAGATCTTAGTCCTCTTTGGCCAGAACAACTGCTGAACTTATTTTTCTGCCTCCAACCAGAATGTCCCAAATCATTGGAGGTTAAAGAAGTCACACTGCTTTTAAGAGCTTTGACTATACTATATGTTGAAAGCTCTGTGAAGACCTAGATACTACATAATACCATTCAAAGGACAAAGACAAGAAATTCAGGTCCAGGCTTCTGGCCTCCAAGCTAGGAAAGGGTTCAGGGTTTCCATGTCCAGTCTCTTTCTCAGCGATTCCTAATTTAAATGTAGAGGAAGGGAAGAGAAATGTAGGAGTTGGGTGTGTCAGGTGAGGGTGCAGTGATCCCAACCACCACCTGAAGGCTGTTGCCGTGATGTCCAGATGGAGACACACAAAGATCAAGAAACCTGTCTAACTGCAGAAAGCTAGAGACTGGTGCTGCCAGGCATCCGACTCCTGCCTGTCTCCCTGCCCCATGCAGGAAGATGCGTAGACACCTCGCTGTAGTCTCCCAGAATATTTTAACTGATTTTCTCAACATTAGTGCATCATGATGTCAAGATACTGAGTCATGACCAACACTAAAATGAAATAGAATAAAAATAGGAAAGGTACAAATTGCTTCCTGAAGCTTTTATTTCATTTTTATAATAATATATACACAGATTCATGCACAGTTTTCTGATACGATGTGTATTTCTTTCTTCCTGGGTTCCTACTCAGAAATGAAACTAATTAAACTGCCGAACTATTCTCCTTTTGGGATTCTTTGTTATGCTATAAAAACCACAGTTTATGGGTTTGAGAAACATTGTTTTGAGGCAAAGCAATTACAATATAGGTTTTTTTCTCTGAGAGCAGAGATTAATATCACTAGTGATTCATGGAATTCCCCACTGCAATATTCTGAACTTCTCCAGTGTGAATCTGGCAAGACAGCTATATCTCACTATTACAGTATTTATAATTTACTTTAAAATACTTCAATATAGACAATGTGGTGTGCATATACATATGTGTGTGTGTGTGTGTGTGTGTGTGTGTGTGTGTGTGTGTATATGTTGTGTGGTTAGGGGAGGTTTGTTACCTTAGGACTTAAAAGCTGGCAGTGCCCTATGAATGTAGGTCTCACAGATGGTGAATCAGCCCCTGAAATCATCTGATTCATGGACACCCAGCCCTGGCAGTATGTTGGAAACATCTGAAGTTTTTAAAAATAATTTAATAGTTATGATATTTTATTTTTTAAATTATCATACATTAAGACTGAGCTTCCCCCCCTTTTGTTGTACAATGCTATGAGTGTGAATATGAGGTCTGACAATTAAGTTCGCAAACTTTATTGCATCAATGCTGCTAACCTTTTTTGATATCAGTAGGATTATTCATTATAACTTTGTACCAACTGGACAAACAGTTAACCAAGTTTACTATTTGGAAATGCTGAAAAGGCTTCATGAAAAAGTTAGACGACCTGAACTTTTCGCCAACAATTCATGGCTCTTGCATCACGACAATGCACCAGCTCCATGTCACTGTCTGTGAGGGAGTTTACAGACAGTAAATAAATAACTATTGGAACATCCTCCTTACTCACTTGATCTGGCCTCCAATGACTTCTTTCTTTACACAAAGATAAAGGAAATATTGAAAGGAAGACATTTTGATGACATTCAGGACATCAAGAGGAATATGATGACAGCTCTGATGGCCATTCCAGAAAAAGAGTTCCAAAATTGCTTTGAAGGTAGACTAGGCGCTGGCATTGGTGCATAGCTTCCCAAGGAGAGTACTTCGAAGGTGACCGTAGTGATATTCAGCAATGAGGTATGTAGCACTTTTTCTAGGATGAGTTCATGAACTTAATTGTCATACCTTCGTACATGCATAGATCTGTGCAACAGAATGTAGAAGAGTTTCACCTCCCTTGTGTGTGCTTCCCCTTTAGGGTCACACCTCCCCACCACTGTAACCCCTGGCAATCACCATTTGTTGAGAGGCTTGTAAAAAATACCAATGCCCAGGCTATGCCCTCAGACTTTCTTACTTAATTAGACTGAAGTCGGGGCTGAGGTCTCTTTAAAATGTTTCTTCTGGGGTTCTACTCTGCATCCAAGGCTGCACAATAGGTTCTCGCATCAGGGCCCTCATTTGAGAGGCTGCTATCACAAGATCTACTTTCTTCAGCTCAAACCAACACAAAGTGTTTTGTTAGATAGCATGGTGGATGTTAAAGAGAACATTATGTTTTTCATTCTAGAAATGATTGGTGTTCAAAATATGTGGGTAAGCTGGAGGAAGTCCTGCACAGGCACCTATCCCCTCCCATAAAGCAGTTTGAGCTGCTGGGGAGCCCAGTACCCGTCGTAGAAGGACTTGAGCCTCTTAAGGGCAGACTGTCAGGCACAGAATCTGACCAGAAGTTTCGCTGACATCTGTTCCTGGAGTACGGTGAGGTCTGTCCTGACCATATTCTTCATGCCTTGTTCTTGTCTAGAATGCCTAAGAGAGGCATCTGTGATTCACTGAGATTTCAGAAAAGTTTAATATCAGTTTCTGCTTGCCTGTAAATATTTGCTTTGCAAATTTGGTCTGAGACTTGTTTTCATTGTAATTTACCATCTGGTTGAGAGATGTTGGGGAGGGCATATTACTCTTTCCAACTTCTAACTTATAAAACAGTAGTCCTCAATCTTAGCTGCACATTAGAAACACCTGGGGAAATTTTAAAATCCTGATGACCAGACAACACCCTCGTGGAATTAATTCAGAGTCTGTGGGAGTAAGACCCAGGTGTCACTACTTTAGAAATTCCCCAGGTGTGTGAACCACTTTATTAGAGGCTACTAATATCTGTCAAAAAGAATCTAATAATGTCAAACCAATAAATGTGGCTTAAATTGATTCACCTCATTAGGCTAAACTCCATTTTCCCTCACCAGCACCTCTAGGCTGGCTTCCAACAGAGCACCTGGCTAGATGCCCAGTTACCCCTTGCGGCTACACATCATCTTCACCACTGGCCTCTCCACTCTAAAGATGTATTAGTTATGTGCTGCCGTGTGACCTACTGCTCCAAAACCTAACAGAATAAACATTTATTGTCTTAAGGTTGTGTGAGCCAGGAATCCGGGAAGGCTTATCTTGGTGGTTCTGGCTCTGGATTTCTAATGACGTTACAATCACATTGTAGTCCGGTGGCTTACTTGGGGCTCACGTGGCTGCTAGAAGGAGACCTCAGTTCCTCACAGGCTGTTGCCCAGAAGCCTCGATTTCTTCCCACATGGATGTAGGTCTCAATCTAAGTGCATCATGTTTGAACGTCCTCCTGACATGGTAGCTGGCTTCTAAGAGAATGCATGGTGGAAGCTGCATGGTCTTTTATGACCTCATATCTGAGTCACACACCATCATTTCCCTTTAATTTTATTTGTCAGAAGCCAGTAATTAAGTCTAGCTCATGCTCAAGGGAAAGGAGACTAGACTCCCCCTCTTGAAGGGAAGACTATCAAAGAATTTGTGGACAAATCTTAAAACCACTACAGAAGATAATTGATCAGGGTTAAGGGAATGTAAAAGGTACTTTAATTGCCATTAGGGGGAAAAAATCTAATTCCACTAGGATGAATAAACTTAACAAGAATCAGATACCAACAGAACCCAAAAAACTCTCAGAGTTGAGATCACAAATTTGATTATTGTTAATGTATTAATGGGCAGCCATGATAATTTGTTCTCCTACCTTAAGTTTTCTTAAAAGGAGAAAGAACATACCAGACCAAAAGAAGTTATCTCATGTTGCTCAAACCCATGTTTTCCAATGAATCAGTACTTTAAAAGACATGTGCTTTATGGGGAATGCTGTGTATGTGTTAACAGATAAACAGAAATGACATTTAATTTCAAGCTCCATTAGTACCGTATAGGGAATGGTGAGAACAAGGTCAGCCAAGATGTTAAAGGACAAAAGTATTTTATTTCCAATTACTTAAAAGAGTGTACATATGCAGCAGCTAAGATAATGTTGAGTGCTTGCCAACTTAAAATAGAAAGGTTTATAGGAAATAACTAGAAAGCCTTGATGCCTAAAGAGCTCAAAGTGCTCTATTTTCTGTTGACATCATTGTTTTTACAGCAAGCACTTGGATCATATAGAACAGGTGTCTGCAGTCTACAGTCCAAATCTGGCATGCTTTCTGTTTACGTAAATCAGGCTTTATTGGAACACAGCCATGTTCATTCCATTACATAGTGTCTCTGGCTACTTTCACAGTGCGACGACAGAGTGAATAGTTTCCAAAGAGCTTGTATGGCCCACAAGGACTAAAAGATTTACTATCTGGACCTTCTAGTAAAAGAGTTTGCCTTTGTCAATCTTAGTGTAGACTAAAGAATGGAGATATATGAGTATTTTAACTTTATTACAATAATCTCTAAAGTTTTGTTACAGATTATCTGGGCCTTAAAGACATATCCAAGAGAAAACAATGATCAAGAGATTGGCAAACAAGAATGTCATTATTTATTAAAAATTGCTACATTTAGGGCAATAAGACTAAAAGTTAATAAAAGCATTTCCTCTCACCCTACTGTTGTTCTGCCCCATAAAGAAAAACATAATGCTGAAGTCAGTCAGTATATTTTAGGTTGTATGTGATAGAAGAGAACTTCAGACTTGCTTAAGAAAAAAAAAAAAAAAAGGCAGATTTATTGGCAAATAAAATAAAAGGAAATCTCAACCTGGGAATTTAAATGCCATTCTCTTTATTATTCTGTCTCTGCCTCCCTCCCTTTCCCACATTTTACCCCTCCCCCTAGGCCCTAATTCTGTCCCCTTTTCTGTGTTGGTTTTATTCTTTCTTGCTGCAACTGGGTTTTGTCCACGTCAAAAAAGTATAACTTCTGGCAGTTCCAAATGTATATTTCCTGCCATCACCAGAGCAGCCAGAAAGCATTTCTCTTATCCAGCCTCAGTATACAAAGCTCAGAAGGTGGAGTACATTGACTGGTTAGGGGTCTACCCCTGTGTTTGAAGGGTCAGGTCTTTCTGCACATGAAGAGGAGAAGAGGAAATAGTGTGCAGACAAAAGGACAACCAGTGGATAAACACACAGCCTACCTGACCACACAAACTGGCCCTCCCACAGAAGTCACGAGAGCCAAGGAAATTCAAAGAGGATATTGCAACTATTCCTTGCCTTAGGCAGGCCTCTGAGTTATAATTGATTATCTAATATATTCTGCTTTGAAAACCTCTCTAGATTGCACAACTCCATTCACCTGTTTCTCAAGAACTTCATTATTCTTCAGGCTATAGTTAATGTTTTCAAAGAAGACAGGCATACAAAGTTATCTTCCTTTGTCCGTATCTTTCTCAGGTCAAATAATCCCAATGTCTTGGTTCTTCCTCAAAACCCGATGGCTGAGATTTCTTTCTTTTTTTTAAACTCCCATTAGATTTGTTTTTGCAGAATTTAAGACACACCTTCTTAATATGTGAAACTCAGAATATGCCACACTGGATAATGACCCATACAAGCCTGGCCATGTTTGGAATTAACATCAGAATCAGATACACCTGGGAAGAAATCATAGCTGTCACTTAATCAAAGCATCACATGATATTAAAATACTCAACATTCTCATTTTATAGATGAACACTGTAAGATGTCCATTTAGTAAATATTTATGGAAGGTATCAGTGCTTGGGATGCAACAATAAGAGAAATAAGATCTCCACCTTCATAGAACAGATACGGCAAAGAGAGGATAAACAAGTTTATAGTTGTTTCCATGCACTGTGGTAAGTACTACGACAGGAAATATGAGCTACAATAGGGGGACATAGAAAAGGAATCCAAACTAGGCTGGGGCTGGTGGTGGGGAGTCGAGTGGTAGACTCTTCCCAGAGGAACTGGTATCTAAGGTGAGGCCTAGAGCCAAGAGCCAGGCCAAGGAGAAAAGAGTGAGTGGGGATTGAAGAGTATTTCTAGGGAGAATAGGTAGCAAATTTACCATGATACAAGAGAGCAAGATGATTTAAAGGAACTGAATGTTATTCAAGTACCGTGTTTCCCTGAAAAAATAATGCTAGGGCTTATTTTCTGGTTATGTCTTATTTTTGGGGAAACACAGTATTAGTCAGAAATCTTTTGGCAAGTGACAAATCCATTTCCAACTAGCTCAAATGAAAAAGTAGAATATATTGACTAATTAACCAACCTACAAGTGGACTTGGCTGGCATCCAGAATGGCAAGATACAAAGACTGAAAATACTGCATCTTTGTCTCTGCCTTCTGCTTGTCTTTGTGGGTTAGGTTGTTCTCTACTTCTAGAGACTATTTTCTCCACGCAACTGAGAAAATAGAAACCAGCTGTCCTGAATTTATAGCACAGTAGCTTTGCCATTGGAAAGAGAGGTGCTATTTTCCATTTGCTCCAGCCTGCAAAAATATCAACTGAGTATGAAAGGTTTAAGATTGTACCCACCTTACAAGCTAACAAGTTAGCCTGCCCCAGGTAGAGGACTGCTGGCTCAGAGACAAAGATTTCTCATTGCAGAGCAGGCACTGTGAGCTTCACGTTCACATAGTTCCCCCTTGGTCCCCGGGTGTCCTGGGGAGAATGTGGGGCATCCCAGGTGGGTGCTGCACTCACAGTTGGCTTGTATCACAGCTGAGAATTCCTGATCTTAGGAAACTCTCAATCTTATAAAGGGACTGCTAGCAAACCTGTTCCATCTTTGCCCCACGGGGAAACTTTCTTTATTATCCTAATCAGGGAATAAATATGCCCTCTGACCTAGAGGGAGATACTAGCTTTAGCTTCTAGCTGTTTGCCAGGCAAGTATCCTTGAAAAGATAGTCGAGGAGAAAAGCTATCACAAGATATGTAGAAACACCATGTAGGATTGCCCTCCAACAAAAAAATCCCAGGGAATAAATCAGATTGGTGTGTTTCGAGCCACGTGTCCATCGTGAATCAATCACTTGGTCCAAGGACATGGAGAAGTGTTATTGGCTCTGCTTAAGTCAACTACTGCAAGGAAAGGGGTCAGGGTCGGTTACTAAGACATTAGGAGAGAAATGTGCTTGATAAAGATGACTCACATTTATTATGATTCAGTTTAGACTATAAATTATAAGGGTGAAGAGGTTAAGATGATGCCAGATCATGAAAAATTGTTAGGTCATATTAGTATGTTTGGAATTTGTCCCATGTACAATAGCAATTTTATTAAATCATTTTACAGTGGGACAGGGTTGGTGTTAACTTTAGAAAGATCACATTCGCACAAATTGTAGGGATAGGAGCCAGTAATGATAAGTTAGGGGACTGTTACATTGGTCCAGGTAAAAGATAACAGGGGCCTGAACCAGGATAGTGGGATGGAGAGAAAAGGGCAAATTTAAAGATATTTTAGGAGCATCTGCAGAGAAAGAAGACAGAATCAAGGACAGACTTTGTTCTTGTTTGTGTAAACTTAGTGAATTGAGCTATAGAACCTAGAAAGAGAGGTAGGTTTTAGGTGGTAAAGAAGGTAAATTCAGCTTTGAAAATTATAAATTTAAGGTAGAATGGGTCATAGAAAGCTAGGCTGAAGAGATGGATTAGGAGACATGTGTCTAAGACATAGGTGGGAAGAGGTCTAAACAGAGAGCAGACCCCTAGGACAAAACCTGAAGAACACAGACATTTAAGGGGCCAGCATAAGAAGAAAACCCGCAAAAAAGATTAAGAAACAGTAGCCAGGATGGTAAGAAAACTAGGAACAGACAGTACAACAGAAGCCAAAAGAAGATAATTCAAGAATAGAAATTGACCTCATTTTTTTAAAATAGTTGTTCAACATGCCATAGCATGGATGTACAACGTAATAAGAGAACCGAAAGCAAAACAAAGAACTCAAAGCAGTTAAACTACGTCAAATGCTCTAGAAGAAACTGCTTTAGTTGAGAGTGGGGGAAGATTCCATCAACCTCAAAGGAGCACTACAGGAATAAAGTGCCTTGTCCTATGAAGCTATTCAATAAATGTAATTTTCCTTTATAAAGTGAGTTACTGTGACTTACATGTGGCTCAGATTATACTCTTACTCCTAGATCTTTTTCACACACTTACAAATGTCTAGTCATTATGTTTGTACTAATTAATGTAGTTTCTTTTAAAGCTACAAAAGAACCTACAAAAGAACCTTGTCCCTTAACAAATGTGCCTTTTTTTCTCTTTCTCATTATGTCACTGGTTCCGAATCCTTTGACTTATTGGTTGCACCAACAGTCACAGATTAACTGGCAAGATAAATACAAGTGACATTTTATTTCTGCTCATCTCATTAATGTAGATCAGCTCTGGGTGATTAGTTCTCCTCTAAACATGAGCTAAAATGGCCCTATTACTCGGTGCCATACAGAGCAGTATGGTTTGTGATTACTGTTTTCCTAGAGGGCATTTAATAGGGATTTTTTGTTTATTTTGTACGCACGTGTGACACTCTTATATTTCTGTACCTATTTCTCTTTTCTTCCCAGAACAAGCTCAAATAAAATTTCTTAGCTCTTTCTTTAAGACAGGGGAAAAATATCACATAGCAATCTAAGTAGAGAAAAAGATGAGGAAAATAAGAACAGGTTTGGAAAGGCATTTTATAATTCATTAATATGTATTAGTAACTTTTTTTCCTTTGATGAAAAAGAACAAAAAAAAGTTATAAAATCAGAAGCTATTAAGAAATCACATACTTTAAAAAATTTACCACTTGCTTTTTATAGCTTTATTAACTATTATCAAGTTTCAATGTTTCAAATAATTAAATACTGCAACTGGGACATTAAAAATACAAACTAATTTACCAAAATAATTGTATTCTTAATATTATGTACAATATTATACATTTTACATTACATAAAGGGTTTTTATACATGAAGGGAAGATTTGATTCATGATTATTGAAAAATCTAAAATACATTTGAACATAACATTCCTATGCATACATACATATTCACTCAACTGGGACAATCAAAACCATTACATGAGTGCGGTTATTAGAAAATAAAATTACATTCATACAATGGTAGAAATTGAAATGTGTTTTTATTAATTTGAGAGTATTACAAAACCACACACATGAATTATATAACCTAATTCTAAATATTTTTTAAAAATCTTTATGCTTGAGACTGAAATATGTTTCTATCCCCCCAAAGAGAATTTTTGTTTTAACATCTTTGAGGGATTATTACAATCCATAATCATTAAAATACCTATATGTGGACATAATGCAGACCCGATCCCAGAAAACAGAAAAATCATGAGGGTCTATCATATCACCCTATGTATTTCATCATATAGTTTTTGAAAAATAATCCTATTCAATTATACAATTTGGTATGCCTTCATATTCACACTTGTCGTCAAAGTGATTACAATATTGAGACACAGAGCCTACAGGTGAAATACATATACATTACTGTAGAGAACTAGATACTGAAACAAGGATATCACTAGGTGACTTCAGAAAAAAAACACAAAAAAAACAGAATGGGTGCTCACTTAGAAAACCACCACCTATACATACTAAATTAGTTGTTAAACAAGAGGTCAGTCCTTCAAAAAGGTTAATACACTGATGTGTCATACCTTGTTTGCATACTGAAATGTCTAAGTCCAGAACGCCCTCACATGAATTTCAGTACTATCTTACTTTTAAAGTTAATTCCTTTGAAGAACAGCTGTAATTTTAAGTAAAGCCAAACATTTTTCTGACTAATCTGAAGAGTCCGAAAAACCATGTCTTGATTAAAAAAATGGCTTTTCAACTGTATGGCACTCTGTACATAGATCTTATTCCAGCGATACAGACTGATTAAAATTCTATCAGAATTATACATAAGGACCTCGAAAAGGCAACAAAGTAGTAAACTGGCCATTCTCCTTAAAATTTGCACAGCATTTCTGCAGTATTCCCTATTTTGAAATCCTGTATTTTATCAAAGGCTAACAGCAAAACATCTGGAAATTAGTAGAAAAGTAACAAGTTGAAATATATACAAAATCAATGTTGTTTCCAACATAACTATTTGGAAAACCATTTGTACGCCAGAAGTTTTAAGTCATTTGAATAATTTCAAAACAATTGCTGACCATCAATTAAGCATAATGTACTGTCCTGGTACCAAAAGAAAACCTGATCTCCCCTAGGTCAGTAGTGTAGAGTAAATCTTGAATAACACACAAAATTTGTTGTTGTTGTTGTGGGGCAGGGGCGAGTATTAAACTTCCCAGAAATAGACAAGAGAAGGGAGGTATGCAGGTGTTCTAATTATGGAGCAACAAATTGAGGGCTGCCTCAAGGTATCCAGCCCAAGTGCAACAGGAATGAACCACAACCCGCCACACAAGTGGTCGAGTGAACCTGGCCTGTTAGGAGCCTACAAAGATGACCCTGCAAAGATTCCCTAGACAGAGCCGAGCCTTCATGAACCTCTCTAACCAGCCCGATGCCAGCTGGACTCAAACCCCTAAACATTCGTACACAATAAATTCATTCTGGGCACAGAGGCATAGAGCATCTTTGGTATTCACATGTCCTGGTCGGGCAAGCTGAAGAGAAGGCACACTTGTCACACTGGGAGGCAGGCTCCATCTGTGGTCCATGACAACGCTCTGCCCGTAGTCACAGAATCTCATAACAGCATTCTCCAGGATGTCGGCATGAAGACAATGAAGCACTTATGTCAGACTCTATCAAGCTCTAACTAATGGAAACATCGTTAAATTGCTATAGTTTCCCAGTTGATTTCATTGAACAGACAGACACATCTTCTATGGCCTTAATAATGAAAATATACTAGTGAACACTAAACATGGCTTAGTTGGGGTTGAGACGACTGCTTTGAAACTGTAGTCTGGTGGAAAGAATATAGAAATCAGGGTTGCACACCTTTTTGGTAAAGGGCCAGATAGTAAATATTCAGGCTTCCGCAGCCATAAGGTGTAGCAACTACCCAGCTCTACACTGTAGCTCAGAAGTGGCCTCAGACAATATGTAAACAAAAACATGGCTGTGTTCCAATAAGACCTTCCTTACTAGTCCCCTAACACAGATTATGGATCAGACAAAACTGGACAAAAACCATGGTTCTAAAACTCCCCTGGCTGTATAAACAACAGAGTCATTTGTTTTTATTATAAAAAATTTTAAGCACACGCAAATAAAGAAAATAATTCAATGAACTCCTGCTAGCCATGACCAAGATTCAAAAGTCATCTCAATGTTGCCACACTTCTATCACCTATTGCTTTTCTTTATTTTGTGAGGAATTATTCTTGAAAGTTCTAGACATCATGTAATTTCACCCCTACTCATCTCAGTATACATCTAAATACAATAGACTTTTTTATATAAGCATAATTCCATGCTATCATCTAATATTTAGTCCACACTTATATTTTCCTGATTGTCTTAAAAATGTCTATTTACACTTGGTTTGTTCTAATCATGAGCCAAACAAAGGCCACACCTAACAGGTTCTGCTCCCCTCTTTTGACTTTAATGCTATAGATTCACTGTCCTATAGAAAGACCCATATTCTGGACTTAAGTGCTTCTTTGATGCATCACTTAACTCATTCCTTTAGCCTCCACATTTCTTATAAAAGCAAGTTAGCTTATGGCTTGAATGAATTCATATTCAATTTAATTTTCAAAGCAAGGGTTTTTCAGAGGTGATGCTGTAGATTTCCTATTTTCATCTCAACAGGAGGCACATAATGTTTGTCCCATTTTTAGTGAGACTAAGGATGATCAGTCAGTAAGCGCAGATGGTGACAGCCTGATCCCTCCACGGCAAAATTCCCTGACGTTTCATTCTAGTGACATCATCCGCTGATGATTCCTCTTAAAGCAATTGTTTTAATTAAGGGTTACAAAAACGGTGACTTTCTAATCCCATTATTCCTTCTGCATTCACAAACTTCTCTAAAGAAATTGCCCATACCAACTATTTAGTTACCGTGCTTGGTATACTTAATTATAGTCGTTTAAAATCTAATGGCTCGAATCACAGTTCTAACAATAACGAGCTGGATGACCTTCGAAAATTTAGCTAAACTCTGTGAAGCTCAAATTTCTTACCTGTAAAATAAAAGAGTTGGATAGGAATCACCGTTTTTGAATTGTGTTGTATGTGCATAGTAGAGGGAGTCATGGACCCTTTTAAGACTTTGGTTCGCAAGTTTAGCAAATGGGCATTGATCCACATCATTTTGCACAGCAGTTTCAGGAAGTTCAGACTTCCCGAAGCCCACCTGCTGCCGCCACCTGTCTTAGGACTGCTTCTCACCATCAGCTGCCCCCCCCCCCCCCCCCCCCGGAGAAAAACTCTGACTCCTACATGTCACCACAAGTAAGATGAAAGTACGCAAGGGTAAGGGCTGATCCAGGAATTTGTATTTTTCACACCCTCTCCAAAGTGATTCTTAGCCACAAAGACAGAGAGCCATTCACTTAAGGGACAATGGATACTGGCTGGAATATCTCTGGCTAGAGAGATAAATACCCTTTTCACAAATTCTTTTGTCTCTTCTCTTGGGATCTGTTGTTGAAAATTTAGGTTGTTTACCAGACATCAATATAAGCTGAGGTAGGAAGCACTGATTTAAATTACTCTTTAGAAAGTCAAAAATGAAAATTTTGCATTTTTTTCAGATCTACAGATACACATTATTCTAGTAATATATTCTTCACGTTTGGGGCCAAAGTAATTCAAACTCATCTTAAAGGCATTACTGAAAAGGAATAAAATGATATGGAGTTTCGAATTTTAAAATATGCTTATACTAATAACCAGAAGCCAAATGTTACTCTTTTTATAATGTAAACACACCCATTATGTTTTCCACACTCGACCGTCTTTAGTATCCTGCTAAAGATGACGCAAACATTTTGTTAACGATTTCCCAACACCGCTCCTCATTACTCATTTTTATTCACTGAAATCTAAGGTTTTAGGCATTTTACAAATGTTCCCTATGGGATGTGACAACGTTTAATAAAAGTCGCCAAACAAAAGAAAACAGAAGTGCTGAGTCTGAAATGGGCGTTAGCTGGTACCCCGTCCCGGTGTGTACTGATGCCTTCCTTTTACGTATCAGAGATGTTCGGGGATGCGCCAGGAACCAGAGCCGAACCTAGTCACAAATACTAGGATCCAAACAGGCAGATGGAACGTGAGCAAGGAAAGGCCTTCAGCACCATCAGCGACAGCGACGGCACCAGTGCTTGCTGAGTAATGTCTCACAGGCGTGGGTGCCATCTGGCAGCTTCCTGACGTGGTGATGCACAGGCCAGCAGCTCTACTGGAGGTAGCCAAGCAACCTCATGCTCGCTGTCTCTCATGAGTGTTCAGACCAATCCATTTTCAGTTATACTGGAGACACTGAACACTAAGATTTTTCAAGCAGTCATTTATATCTATTTTTTGAACACTTAAATAATTTTAAAGCACATAACACTTTTGGTAATGTCATAATCTGCCTTGTTTGCTCATAAGTAGATAAGAAATCTGGGACGTAAGTAATAGGAAGACAGGATCACCACACGAATATCTTTCACTCGAACGATCCCAAACAACAAACAATGAATGCTTCTTAACAGCATCTGAGACGAGTAACACTGCTGCACTAAGATAAAAGAAGGTAGGGGTAGGGACACTGCAAATGGACCAGAATCACTTGTTTTGAGTCCTCTCCTCTCAGAGTTACAAGTTACAAGTCTGACGGGCTGTACCTCTCGATAGGAATAGCCCTGGCAAGATGCGAAGCTGCTTCCCGAGGAGCAAAGCCGATGGAAGTCAGTTTGACCATGGCCGAGAAGGGTGGGGACCTGACAGGAGCCTTACATTACATCCCAGTGCTCAGCTGGGGCAGCTGGAAGACTCTCAGGCTTAATGGAGACAAGAAGGACGTACACTGCGTAGTCTTTTATGGTTTTCACAATGCCCCCATCAATGCTGTCCCATACACGTCACTTAGAAACAGCACAGTATGTATTCTCGCATTCCTCTTTATTTTTCTCATTTTGCTGCAGCCCACTGAGAACTTTATCTCTGACTATTACTAGTCCTTGAATGGTATTTAGGAACCACTCTCGTCCTCCCTAATCAAGGGAAGAACTGGGAACAATGGAAAGAGGTGGGGAGATCCAATAATCGTCATCTCAGGAACTACCAGAAAAATACGACACAGCCTGAACAAGGGACGCTCAGGGGACAGAGAAGAAAGTTACACAGGGAAGAGGATGGGCGTGCTGGGCTTTCCCTGAGAGTTCACAAGGCAACAGTCCTAAATGCGAGGGTGTAGCCACCTGCAGCCTATGTGAGAGAGGGTTACAAAGTGGGAACAGAGAAGCCAAACACAGGACTTCCAGGCAGGGAACTAGGAAAAGAGAAGCAGGACGTGGGGCTGGGTGCAGGGAGAAGGGCTCTGGTCAGTTCCGCCCACTTGAGGGAGGAAGAGCTGTGGCCTGAGGGATGGCTGCCCAGGTGACCTCTGCCTTGTCACCATTCTCCTTCCCCCTTGCCTCTCTGTCTTTTCTTTCTATCCTTGATCCCTCTGGATCCTGGATCACAGGACTTCTCTCTCCACCTTAGCTGATACAATATAGAAGTAAAAAACGATCAGTAAATACTGATTAAAATTTTATGTTTACCCTTCTGAATTTTTAAACAGAAGCCAAGGTGAACCTCTTCTCTTTTAATCCCTCAAGGATTCCTGGCATCTGACAGAATGAAATGAAGGAATATTAGTCTTGACATGCTGTTGCAAGAGAAGTCCAGATGAGTATCTTTTTCTTGCCAAATGTCTTAACATTCAAGGCTGCTAGTTTCTCTAATGCTCTCTTCTGATAAGACAGCTCAGGATCTTGATTAGGATAAACAGCAGGAAAAGGAGAGACAGAAAACAGAAAGATCAGGCCAGTCAGAGTGCACGTGACTAGAGATGTATGTTGCCACTGGCGGTAAACAGCGACATCCTTTTGTTTTCCTGGTGTAAGCACAAACCTTAGCATTAGCTCTGAAGGGTGACAAATACAACACGAATGAGAGAGCAGACTTAGCGAAGGGAACGGTGTACATGAGTGCCCAGCACATGTATTCTGACCAGGGTCTCGGGTGGCTGCGGAGGTTTGTTCAGGCTGCCATTTGTCCTTCCTCTCATGCGGTTCCCCTTTGGGCCAAAGCTACACATTAGCAAGACACCTGGCTGAGAGACGCCTCTGAAACAGAAGTTTGAATTTACTGGGCCATTTATTGGTCCAGAGAGAGACTAACCATGGGGCCTGGACCTCATTCATACCATTTTCCCAAGTCCTGAGCTTCTGTTGTCCACACAGTCGAGTGCTGTGACTAACCAGCTGCAACTGACAATATTCATCAATTAATTACACATACGTGGCACCATGAAGCTCTAAACCTAATCAACAATAATAGGCCCGAAGTTCACAATAAAAAAAAAAAAAAGGCAAGCTAAAATGAAATGTTAAGAAATTCTACTCAAATGCATTGTATTCAACGGAGCTCCTTATGTATTTTCCCTTTTATTTATTGTTAAATTTAATTAGGATACCAAATTCTTGGGAGGGAAGGGGCTAAAAGTAGACAGCATAACATTTTTTTAAATGTGTGGAGGGTGTGAAGTGTCTTTGGGCAGATACTATGGGGAACCCCTGTGACGCAGGCTCTGTGGCAGGGTCTACAGAGAACGTTACAGGGGTTGGTCCAGACTCCTCCAGTGAGAAGAGCTTTGCTCTTCTCTCTTTTATGAGGGAAAGAGACGGGAGAAAATATTCTTACAAAGCTCAAAGACATCTCAGTCCACCATTCCTGAAGGCCAAATATCTTCTTAATTCAAAATCTGTGGTGAGAACCGGAGAGAAGGATAATGTTACCCCATTTTTCTTATCTTCTAACCAAATGTCTCCGGTCCCACGGCCCATTTCCTTTTGCAACCATCCTTTCTTATCTTGCCCAAGTCTTTCTGAACATTTGCACAGAGGACAGGTCTAAGCCGGTGCTGCTGAGGTTTGTGGAAGGTTAGCGGGAAGCACCAAGCAGTGTGCTCAGTGTCTGGCATCCCACCTTCCTACCTCCTCCTCTCCCTCTTCCTGGTACTGCTCATCCACGTTATCCTCCTGCTGGTCTGGATTTCCTGCCATCTGTGGAAACAAAAGGGGAGGCTCAGGTTACTGACACTGGAGATGTGTCTTACAGTACACTGGGAAGAGGAAGAAGCCTGCCGCCATGAAAAGTGTACTTGCAATGCTTCAGTGGCCAGGAAATAGTAAATAATCATTCCCAACACAAAGCCCAGGCTGTCCATCACCCTGTCTCTCTAAGAGCAGGCACATCACTTCATACAATGGCCTGAAATCCAGTCAAAGAGGCAAACCTCCTGTTAACATAGGTTATGACCAACCTTTTGCATAAACCAGGCTTTTATTAAAATACCCAGGTTAAAACCACACTCCGTAGTGGCTGCTGCTTACCACCAGATGCTCCTCCATTTCTGCATTCTCTTGTTTTTGATGACTTTGTTTCTGCTCTTCATTTTCATCTGGCAAATTTTCTTCTCTCACTTGCTCGGCTTCCTCAAATTCATCTTCACCTTGATTATTAGGGTCATCTGCTGGGTTTATATCCTCCACAGCTGCCCTCTGTAAAATTTTTAATAAAAAGCAACCACCACTTCAAAACCCGGGATCTAGTGCAATTTCATTTGAAAGGCCACACACTGGTAGAAAATGAAATCGTCCTTCACCAGATTGTTCAGATCTGTCCTTGCCAAGGTGCGTAAGTACACACCCCACTGTCAACAGATAAAACTCCTGCATTACTTGTGACAGGCTGATGAATCACAATGAAATTGCATATCTCGTCTGCATGTGATTACAAAATAGTCCTCAAAACTTTACTATCACAAATAATGCAAGCATAACTACATAAACACAAGAAAAATAGTTAATAAAAAACAAAGGACCAAGTAGAAGAAATAATTACAATGGGAGATTTCTATAGGCAAACAGTAATGACATTCACTGTTAAGTTGATTTTTATACAGACAAGCTTTCCTTTGCAAGCTATTCTTTACATGTAAGTGGGTGAAAAGTAGTTGAAGAAAAATGAGGCCCACTCTGAAAGGACTGAAGAAGAGGGCCTATGAAGGAGATAAGAGGAGGGCTAGTTCAAAAGTAAGTGATCAATTTCTGGTATGGATCAAATTTCTTCATAACAAATATTACCATAACACTGAGAGATGCTGCAATAGCCAGGAATGGAAAAAAAAGAACCGAGCTAACCCAATCTTTGGCAATAGATTTTGAAAAGTATCTCCCAAGACCCACCACACCTCCCAAGTAGTTCTCAGTTCCTATGTTCAACAAATGCCCTTCACAGCATCCATTTTAGAATTATCTCAATTTTCCACTTAAGCTCCCAAAGCACCTTCCAAAATAATGCATGTCCTCATAAAGACTCAGATTTCAGAGCCTGAGCTGGGCAGAAATGGTGATGCTTGCGTGAACTTTCCCATCGCTCCACTCTCACCAATAGGACATTTAATTGAAGCAGCAAATGCTTTGCAGAGATGGAGAAGCCTCTGAGTAAGGTTCAGTCTCATTCGGCATTCCCCAGACTTCAACTCACTTCAGAGCCTTAAACATGTTCAAGAGCTCACTGCAGTCTCAGCTGAACTATTATCTGGACATCCCTGGCTATACACTTTACTCAAGTGCAAATGATACTTTTCCTGGGAATATAGAGTGACAAATCATTACCTTCACACTAAACTCCAGTTAGTCCACAATCTTGTCATATGGATTTTTTTGTGCACGTATCAATCATTTGTGTGGAAACATAGGGAAAAAAATGTAACACGTTCAATTCAGCAATCAAATACTAAAGCTTTTGTGAAAGTTCCTAAAAATACATATACTAGTTCCAACTCTAACCAAATAGTAAGTTTAACAGGCATGGTTGTTTAACTCTAATAAAATAATTGGATAATCAAATTATACTTCAATAAAGTTGGACAAAATTTTTTTTAATTAAAAAATAAATAAAACAGGTAAGATGAAAACAAGGACCAGCAGACTAACAATTTCTAATGAAAAGAAAACATGGTAGAAAGGCCGCTGTTTCCAAGTGTTCTCCGGAACAAGTATTGGATGACAGAAAAGTAAAGGATTTCAGTCAAGTAATCCGAGCACACGGCATTTCCCAAATGTCACTAACTTTAATACCCAGCCTTTCCTCACCCCTTCATCCCTCCCAGGTACACACTCAGGATTTTGCACACTCACTGTTCCTGTCTCGTGGACACTCCCTTGCTCTTTCACTTTCTCTGGCTCTCTCATACTCGCCTGCTCTCCATAGCTCTTGCGCTTTCCTGAATATATTTCAGGGCTAGGGTTCCCTGCAGCGTTACTTTCAAAATGCTAATTCCGGGGCTGGCAGGCAATAGATAGCTCCATGGAAGTTAAGTGGAAAAGCCATTTCCATCCATGAGGCTTTAAGCCGTCATCAGGAAGACTTTCTCCACAATAATCGAGAAAGGATATGGAGCTTCCTTTCAATCCACTGGATCAATAAAAACAGGGCCCCACAGCATGGTACAGACTACATTTTATAAACACGGGGTTGGTTTACTAGCAAAAGAGGACAGGAGAGATAAAGTAAGTTGTAAAAACCGCCTACACACAGCACAAGAACACACCCACTCAACAGCTGCATGCCACAATGGTTGGCAAGGCCAAGGCCCCAGACCACCCAGCTGAGCTGGAAGTCTTGGTCCTTTTTTGGTAAACACTCCATTCCTGGTTATTAGGTCTATATCTAGTTAAATCCTAATTTTTCTATAGCATCATGGTACTTGAACAGTTTTCTTCACTTCTCAAATACCCATCCTCATCCATGTATATATTAAAACGCTCACTGACTGTTGGGAGATTAGAGAGTCACATGACACACATAATGCCTAGCAGATAGCTCACAATGCTCAATAATAATTATTTCCTTTCTCTGGTTTCCTATCCAATACCCACATCTGCCTTTGTTTGTTTTTTTCATCCCTCAGAATTACTACCTCTTTCAATGCCTTTCAATTTTACTTTTGTTTTTAAAAATAGTATTAATCTAAAAGTCCTCATACAAAGAAGCCTTTGGTGTTTTCCCAGAGCAACCTTTAAAGCATTCTCATCATACACACACACTTCCCATGGTTTACAGTTAACATCACTGCTCATATCATATAATCATGCATGCCACCTTCCTTTGGCACTGATGAGAGAACAGGCATATTGGGAGCCAGCGGCGTGGTGTCCAATAAACCTTCAAGTGTGTTTTATGAGTTTCCAAGTGTCATGACTGGAGCAGAGGAAACTTACATCTACTTCAGATTCTGGGTCAGTGTCGTGGAGTCCCTGCCGTTGAGGCTCATGTCCATTCTCCTGGTCTTCTTCTGCCTCATCTTGGTGCTGGTTGTCTCTCTCATAGGCTAGCAAATCAAAGGAGCAAACATCAGACCAGATGAACCAGATAGGATTCTTTACTTTCACTCAAAGAAAAGTCACCAGTGAGCTTTCCCAGAGACCGTTTCACCCAATCGGTCCTCCAGTGAGGTTAACTCAACATAAGGTACATGTCTCAGCTTTTCTGATTAACATTATGTCCTTTTCCCAGACCGTGTTGTCTAAAGAGATCATGTGGGTGTGAGTGGCACCATTCTAACTCTCCGAAACAAATGTTTATAACAGAAACTGCAATTCTCCATCCCCATTTTGCAAAAACAACAATCATCAAAACTCTCTCAATAAAAGAAAGCCCAGTCAACTGGACATTGCTAAAATTACCAACTAAGTTTTGGCAATATCAGAGGAAATAGCAAGGTAACAAAAGAAGAAAATAACACTGTTTCTGGAAATAAAGGAAAGAACAACCCCATTTGTGGAAAAAAGGACAAGTACTGCTCATCCTGTATTCTCTGATATGGCAGTTAGGGCGACAGCCGCAGCACAGATATATCACACACTTATATGCACACAGACATTTACTTGCTGCTTTTTGAAAAGAAATATTTTGAGAAAGAGAATTTAGATAAGAGCATACAGAGAGAACAAATAACTTTTAAACAAGTCACAAGAGTAAAGGTTGAGTAGATAGAAAGTATTTAACCTATAGAAAATAAAGATACAGGATAAGTTACCATAGGGTTTCAAGTGCACCTAGGGATTCATTAAATAAAGAAGAGAACAAACCATTCTCTAGTCTTACTGATAATGGAACAAAAACGCTTAAAGTGCTGCACAGGGGCCATAAGGAAAACAATTTCTTGACTATAAGGGCTATAAAATATCAGAACAGGCTATAGAGGGAGTTAGGGTAATCACCTTCCTTTAGACTCTTTAGAAAAGGACACTTATCTAAGTGTTAGTGTTGACAGAGAAACAGTTATTTTCTAGTTCTATTATCACAGGAACCAATATTTGATAAATTACATACTAGATGCACTCCATAAACGGAAGCTACTATTGACTTAATTTGAAACTTTTCAGGCAATAATCCAAAAACCTGCAAGGTAAGGAAAAAAGTGAAGAAGTTCCCAAAGGATGATAGTCACATGGTAATGTGCAAGACATAACTATTTAGTACATAAAAGCTTAAGCTACTATTTCCTCTCTACACTACAATGTTACAGAGGAAACAAAATGTCTTGGGCAATTTTGGCTACTCATATGCACTGTTTGGGAGGATTAAGAAAAACACAACAACAACAACAACAAAAGAAATGTGGAACATAAATCTCCTTTGCACGTACTCAGATATGTATATAATTGAGTTGACACATACTACCAAGCAATTTTATTAAAACAGTCATCATCTAAGAAGTCTCACCACCTCCTTCCTCTTCTTGGATGCCCTGATCCTCTGCTCCCTGAACAATATCATTATCCACAGCATCATAATGAGCTTGCTGCCTGCAAGGGACACAAATTTTATCAACTCAGTGACACAAATTAAGTAGCACAATTTGACATAAGTCATTTATCTTTAAAGACAGTAATAAACAAATTTTTCAACATTTTTCTAATGCCATAGAAACTTCTTTAAAAAATTTATATGCTTAGGTTTGATACATATTCTGGATATACTTTCAAAAGAGACCTTCAGAAAGATAAACTACCTATCGAACGACAAAATAAAATTAGTACAAAACCTGCTAGGTTATTTTGAGACCTAAACTATGAATTTTAAGCAGGAAAAAAAAAAGTTATTTTTAAAATTAAATATTTGGAATTCCAATTCTCAGGTAATTGTTCTGTCTCAGCTACAGGAGCAGTATGAGCCCCTCAAGTGCACAGAGAACAAATACACAAAGCTGTGTTTAATCTGCTTTTAAAAACCAGAGATGGGGCTGTCCACGCCCATGAGAAGGCTACCGTAGCTGCTCTGGGCGCTGTGGCCGCCCCTCCTCATGCCCAGCCTGCCTCTGCCGGGCCATCTCTTGGGCGAGAAGTTGCTGTTGCTGCTGCTGCCGTTGCCTCCACAAGTGTCCCTGCAGCCTCTGCTGGTGCAGGGCCTCCTGGTGCTCTCTCAGCCGCTGGGCCTCCTCAGCCCTCCTCGCAGCCAGTCTCTGCTGTTCCAGCTGCTCCTCGTATAGTGATCGGAATTTGGTAACTGGCTTGGCTGAGGGATGCACCTGGGAGAAAATGAGTGGGAGCGGTAAGAGCATTCAGGTCCTCTGGATTCTCCCTTCATTTGTTTCTCACGACAAACTCAGGCGGCAGGGTTGGTGTATTAATACCTATGCCAGATGAACTGTGACGAAACATTAGGTCCAAGGTCACCCAGCCCTTGATTTCCTATTTCCCAACTCTCTCTGAGTCGCCTTTGGTTTCTTTTAGCACCTGATCCTCCTGATTTGCTGGCATTCAAGCCGCTGTTCAATGTGCTCCCTCTCAAATGGAAGAAGACACGAGAGAAGAAATCGATTTCGAACCTTAATTAAATTTATGTTCAAAAGGCTCTGCTACAAGTGGGAACTTGGTGACTTCACACTAGTTGGGGCAATTCGTGAGCTTGAGGGTACGGCTTTTCAACGAAGAGTTAAAGACATAGCCATTCTAATTAACTCTGTAAGGTCTATGCCAATCTCAGGTTAAACTTAGCCAAAAATGTAAAATTTCAGATTAGTGTGGAAAAGCAGAGAACCAATTTTCCTCAAAGAAATAGAGAATGGATGAGAAGATAGTGCCTTCTGATTAAAGGAAAATCTGATACAGGAATTCTCAAACTCTGCTTGCCATTGAGAGACCCACCGCCCTCTCCTTCATCTCCCAATAAGTACACACAACTTCCACCAAAGGAAAGAGGGTGAATGGTAAGGGGAATTAAACCTAGTGAAGAAAGCTATGAAGGACACAACTGGAGGAGGCTTCCTGATGCTAACTTCTCAACATTATAAGAGTGAAAAACAGGTTTTCACACCTTCTCAGCCTCAAGCCTTAAGTAGCTTGAAGTCTTGGAAAGTCTGAGGCCAGACAAAGCTTCAGAGCTATAAATGAAAGGCGACCGGGATCTATGCAAACACCGGGCAGTCTATTGTTGGGTATGAGCCGAGAGATAGTGGAAGGAAGGTACCTAGCTGCATTCAGTGTTGTTTTAAGTCCTTCTGAAATTTCATTATCAAAATAATGCATTTTTTAATGAATCTTACCTATGTGAGAGGGGTGTGCTCAGTAGGGAGAGCCTGAGTAAAGACAGGTGAACGGTGCTCCTTAGTGGAGTATCCGTAAGTGATAGGATCCGCTTTTTGATAACATCATAACCACCGCAAAGGCGAATGGGCAAAAGCCAACATACGACTTGAGAGTAAATGAACGGGAATAAGGAACCTTTGATCACAGAAAAGCAGACTTTCCTCGGCCTCAAGATGCCCACAGGACTTGAGCTCACTGGGAAGGTGCCCAATCAGGTGTTTATCTATGCTCTTCTGTTACAGGGATGTGAGCATGAGTCTCCCTTACGGTGCATGTGGACACCGCACACAGGCATACAGTGGCCGCTCTTTTTTCTCCAAAATCTTTCTGAAGTATGCGAGTGACTCTGCTAGTAACATTACAATAGAAAACTTAAATATGTGCATGTAATGTTTTGTGAAATCACTCACATTTTTATTTTAGAGACTGTCATATATGGGGAAGCCTTTCTCTTTAATATGTAAAAACAAAGGCACACTCCCTATCCCAGCCAGCAAAACCCAATCGGAACTGACTTGAAGTGGGTGACCTTGTACCTCCTCAGCACGAGCGCGCCCTTCCAGAAGGTTGGTGGCTTCTCCTTGTTCGCGCTGTTCCTTCCACTCCCGGTCCTGCTCCTCCGGTGATGGATCGTGCTCCTCCTCCAGATGTTCAGCCTGCCCGACCTGCTCCATTGCCTCCTCCTCCAGGGCCTTTCTGTGTTCCTCCTCCACCTGACGCTCCTCAGGCTCTCTGGCTTCTGCTTCCTGCTGATTCAGCTCTGCTGCAGCCTGCAAGTCTGCCTCCTTCTGGGTGGGAGGATAAGGTTTTGTTTCTTCTGGTCTTCCAGCCACTGCTTCATGCTTCCGCCACACATCACCATTTTGAGCCACCTACACCAAGCACATCACTGGTAATGATACTTCTATTACAAAAGTAGTGATATAACTTCTTTATTACCATGTCTATGGGGTTACAACACAAGCAAAACCCTGGAGTCTAGAAATATAGAGCGCTGACTGAAAAGTATGGTTACAATGCAGTCATTTAACTCTTCTCACTGTGTAACCTCACCTATAAAATAGAGATAACATAAGGAAACTTTCATCTCAAAAAACAATACAGCAAATAACCTAAAAGCAAAGTCTATAAGTGACCATACCTCAGTAGGCCTTTCCCTCAAAAGCAATCTAGTTCCTGTTTTCCCATAGAATAAAAAGCAAAAAAATAAAAAGTAAAAAATAAAAAGCCTTAAACTTCAAGTGCTGAAATGTTTATATAATTTTCTTCAATGTAATTTTTTTTCAATAATGATTTGATAAAAAAAGGATAAGACCAAATTGAGGATGAGTTGGGTTTATTTTTTATTAGCTAATAAAAAAAGAGAATGCCTTTACTAATGGACATCCATGTTAGCTAAAAATAGTGCCCATTAAACCAGATACAATATAGCACTTTTTAAAGTATTAGTGTTTCTTTGTAACCCAGAGGAAGTCTTTTGTATTTTATATTGTTAATACAGAAAATTCTAAACAGAAAAATGGTATCTCTTTTTATAGCATACTCCTCATCTCAAATTGATTGACTTAAATCAGTTTTCCCTGCAAGGTTCAGAATTTCTATATGATCATCATTACTTAGAAAAGAGGCATGAAAACAGATATAACACCATTAGGAAAATCTCTCACTTCTTTCCCCACCCCTAACCTTCTTTATCAAAGGAAAAAAAAAAAAAATCTTCTTTGGTGAGATTGCTCTCCCCTAATTGAAATAAACATAAAGGCCTCTTCTTAAATTAGCAGGAATATAATTGAGAAACTGGATTGTATAAATAAATAAACTGGGGAGAGAAGTCCTTTCTTAGACAGCTGATGACAACTTTTGGAGATGTATACTTTACTACCATCCCTCTATTCCTAGCAAGTTTAGCATAATACTGGGCTGGGTTTATATGAAATGTCTCTCTACAGAGAGCTAAGTGCTCTCAAACACCTATCATCTACTTCCACAACATCCCTGTGGGGAACCTTGGAGCAGATAACCACTATCTCCACTTCTTACAAGGGAATAACTGAAGATCTGAGTCGTGAAAAGATTAATCCGGTCGACTGGTAGTGAAATGAGGGTAGAAGACAATACCAATTGCCAGGCCAGTGATCTGGTCCTGTTTTCTTCAATTAGTAATAACCTAAGACCCAGACAAAGCACAAGGGTCCAGGAGGACACAGAACCTGTCTGTGAAGAAATGCTCTGCAAGGACTGAAGACTCCTATGAAGTCATCAACTTCATCACTCCCGTAAAATGGTAACTTGGAGGCAAGTCTTCTCAAACCTTCATTGTTGACAACTTTGCCAGGGGGGAAGATCACCACACTTGCCGTTTTTATTATGCCTATGATTATAAAACAACTTCTAAAAATGAATGATTCAGGTGGCACTACTTTTGATGTCCTGTTCATGACACACTCTTAAGCGAGGCTTAATTTTTATGAAGAACAGGAATACAAAACAGTGGATCATGACACTAACACTCATACCCTTGGTAGTTTTATAAAGGCCTTTTAATACAAAGTGTGGCACGTTCTGTGTAGACCTCGCACAGCATCACATTCAAATAGATCAACTTGAATACCTGAGTGGGCTGATTTTCATATAACGTCTTCATGATCATTTAACTGTCTCACTCCACCAAAACAAAAACAAAAACAAAAAACCTTAAAAACAAACATAACACACCTTCAAATAAATAAATCCACATGAATAAAGACACAGCCAGTAGCCTTTCCAAGAAAATACTGCAGCAGTAGTTCTCAAAGTGTGCTTTCCAGACCAGCCCAATCAGTTTAGAAATGTAAATCCTCAAGCCTCACCCTAAATTTGCTAAGACTGAAATCCTGGGCTGGGGCACAGCAATCTGTGTTTTCACAGCCCTGCTGGGGACTCTGATATATGCTAAAAGTTGAGAACAACTGTTCTGCAGGAAGAGTTGATAATATTTAGAATAGTTCAGCTGATGACAGCTTGACAGGAAAAGTGACCTGGCCAGGGGTTACCAGTTCACACTGCTTACCTCCTGTGGCTCTCTGGCTGGATTCTCCCTTGCTGTGCTGTCCCCTTGTGGAGAATGTGCCACCTGAGTAATATTTTGGAGCTCTGCTGGTTCTTGTTTTCGAAAGCTTGGAATCCGATTCAGTGTATCTTTCAGTTGTTTATATTCTGCCACTTGAGTCTGCATATAAATTGTACAATGTGAAGAGATAAAAAGGTATCATTCAGGGATGGGCATTAGGGTTCACTGGAAGACTAGACAAATTCACCTGTGTACAAGTTAGAAAAACATATGCAGATTGTTTTCATGCATTAGCTAATCTTACTTGGACATGCTCAACCATTTTTAAGCACATGCAAATTAGAATCAGAGTTAAAGGGAACAGAGAAAAAAATATCTATGACAGATGTTAGTTTCCCATGCTACATTAAAAAAAGTCGGATGTTTTTATAAGTAACTTTCTAGTATACCTATCATTATTAAAAGACAGCTATACAATAAGTTTTATAGCATTAAAAATCTATGAAAACTTCACACAATTACACAAATACAGGGGCAGGTATCTTTCACCAATATGGCCCAAGTAACACTTTTCAGTGGAAAGGAACCATAGGTTTAAAACACGTAACTGAATGTATGTATATAAAATCACTCAGGCCACTTGTGCTCAAATAGGGTCCCTTCCTCTCCAGAATGCCTCCATGCTGCGCTCTGTAGTTTTTGGAAAGCAACAGCATAGGCACACAATGTGGCAGGAGTTTTATTCCTCAATTTTACAATGTAGGTATAAAAAAGAAAATATTCTTGTAGGTGTCTCTGTGTATATACATGGTAGGGGCGTGTGTGTAATATTTTTAATACAAGGACCTAGAAAGGCAGGAAAAAAAATCAAACACCTTAACTAAAAAAATGAATAGCCACTCTTTATACTTGGCTCATCATATGCACCAACACTGTTATCCCCAAACAGAAATGCATGCTGTGTGTGTCAACACACACTTACATAAATAACATACAAAGAACACAGAAACCTTTTTCTGAACAATCTGGCCAGACAGGGCCACCCCGCTCAGTGTGCACAGCAGAGTGGGTGATGGGGGCCGGAGTCCAGCCAGTGCCCATTGCCAGAGCCCAGCACCTGCACAGGGCTCTTCACCCCAAGAAGCGCCTTTTTTGCCTTTTTATAACTCACACAAAGGTGAAGGAGGCTGCTCGCTAAATATATCTCATGGGAGTGCTTCTTTGTAAATAATTTGTACAAAGGTGTGCCCTATGGTTAACAGTGGCCCTTAGCCCAGAAATCTATCAAAACATCTGCAAACCAACTTTGGAGGTCAAAGAAAAAAAACAACTCACATCCACATAGTGATACTTTTAATATTTTAAGGTAAGTATGGAGGAATACGCAAACCTTAAATCTAGCCTTTCTTCTTTCTCCTCCTCATAAATACATACTTTTGAAGGCAGTCATGCTGTGGTCCTCAAATACTAGTGTGCATTGAGAATCATGGAAGGATCATGTTAAAAATGCAGGTTCCTGGGCCTTCACTCAAGTAATTATGATTTGCAAGGCTCAGGGAACTGTGACGGAAGGAAATCTCCAAACCACCAGCTTAAGAGTTAAACGTGACTTAAATGTCAGGAAGACATAAGCTTCAAGCTCGGTTCTGGTCGTGATTTTGGGCCAACTACTTTATTTCCTTTCATTTAGTTAAAAAGGGGCACAATACTATATAACTCAGTAGGTTGTGGATATTAATTAAAATTATGTACATAAAGTTCTTATGACAATCGCTGACAATTGTAAACATGCAAATTCTATTCTGTTCTTGTTTTCTGCCTCAACTACATTTAAAAATCAAATTGTCAAGACAGAATCTCAAAAGATAATTTACATAAGAAACGTAGACGTCTGAACAGCATTTGTTTTCTAAGATCTAGGGAAAATTTTAATCTGGGGATTAAAGGTGAACTTCTAATTAAGTATTGTGCCTCGTTCTGGCATAACTATTAAAAAAATTTTTTTTTCTATGCCAAAACCCTGTCAATAATACTCCCAGTGTGCTGAAATTGGTTGTGGTCACTAAATGAACTATTTTACTTAAATTTTTCTGGATTTTCAAATTGTTGTTCAGTTTAACATTTATGGCCATTATAGCACATAGAGTATTTAAATTGGTTTATTACAATTTTCAGTATGAAAAACAGCTTCATATAAAATAATAATACTGGCAAAAATGTTATAAAGAAGATTTTGGCTGAAATAATTCCCTCTGAAGTCAATTTAATTTATACACATGTAAAAAAAATCACCATGTAGCTACAGTTTCACAGGAAGATAGCTAACCAATGACTACCGTGAAAACGGGTACCACAAACACAGTTGCTACAGCTCTGAGATGGGCAGGGCCCACCATATGATACATTTCTAATAATTTTATAAGGACAAAAATCAATACAACATCTCCTGATAAATAGAGATGGTTGGTTTTCCTTTGCCATTTCCTCTTAATTCTTCCAAGAGAAGAAAAGTGAAGACCTAATGATTAAGAAGACATAGTGACTAAGCTAGCCATTTGTATTACTTTGATTTTTCTAGAAAGCTGCCAAATAATCAGTATGGTATTGCTTTAATAAGCTCTCCAACACTTATATGTGTTCATTTGTTCATTCAGTAAAAAGGTGCTAAGGGCCTTCCTTGTGGCAGGTCCTGTTCTAGGCTTTGAACAAACAGAACTTAATGACTCTTGTTCTCCCTTGTCTATTGACATGAGATCTCTTCTTTTTTTTCCTGTAATTTGACCTACACCACATAAATCTAGTCCCAAAAGGAGTGTGTATAAGCTAGAATGCTAGGAGCAAGGAAGGGAAGAAAGAAAAACTCTGACAATTCATTTAGGTTGTTAGCATTGCAAAATCCTATAAATCCTAAAGCAAGACTCAACACAGGTCAGATAGAGGCAAGAGACCATATATATATGTGTATATTCCATATATACATATATATATGTATATATGGAATAATTTCTGTGATTTAAACAAGTATTAGAATGCTGCATGTATGGGTTGCTGCAGGGTAGAAACAGTCATTAGGCACTGCACAACCAGTGCAAAAAATAATCAAAGGTTTATTTAATATTCTCTTCATTGAATTTGAAAGCATGCATGATCCTCAGATCAGGATAGCTCTGTCCCAAGGAATCCACGGAAGGCTGGCGTTTAAGAGACTACATGCATAAAGGAATTCAGAAACGTTAAGGAGACTTTAAAAGAGAACCGATCCACAGAGGCTGCTACCCTTCTAACCTGTGCAGCAGCTAGTGCACTCTTGTGGTCTTCCAGAGTCACTACAAGTTGTTCATGCTCGGAGAGTAAATTCTTATGCTGTTGCTACACAAAAAAGAATTTTACATGTTGAGTTTTAACATTCTAAGACAAATTCTTTTTTGGCTGACAGTGGTATGACCACCCAAACGTTGCTTGTTTATTTATCTGTTTGTTGTTGTTGCAGCATTTGTTAAGTTTAAAAATCATTGTAGAGAGAAGACTACGATTAACGTAGATTTCAAAAATCTAAAAAGTGCTCACAAATAACCATAAGCACTTAGAAAGAAATCAAAATCAAAGGAACAGGGGATGGCCGGATGGCTCAGTTGGTTAGAGCGCGAGCCCTCAACAACAAGGTTGCTGATTCAATTCCCGCTTGGGATGGTGGGCTGCGCCCCCTGCAACTAAAGATTAAAAACAACTGGACTTGGAGCTGAGCTGTGCCCTCCACAACTAGACTAAAGGACAACTATTTGGAGCTGCTGGGCCCTGAAGAAATACATTGTTCCCCAATATTCCCCAATAAAATTTATTTTTTTAAAAAGTAAAGGAACAAATCTTCTCATTATCAATAAAGCTTTTTAAATAAAAAAGCTTATTAAAATGCAACCGTCTAGCAAAAGAATCATTTTAGTACTGATGAACATATTTGGATTTTCAGACCATCTTTTAGTTTACGATGCAGAAGTGGTAAAAGTATTGGGCACACGCCAGTTTATGCAAAGCCCAAAATAACACAACTCGGATTCGTAAAGCGGGCCAATTAGGGAATGACTTTTAAAATCATTCCACAAAGTAAACCAGGCAAACTCTAAACAGTCAAATGCATGGTTTTATTTTACCTTGACATCTTGAAGCTGTGTGTGCATGTCTTGGTGTGCTTTCCTTAGTTGTCTGTTCTCTTCTCTCAAATTGTACACAGTTTCTATTTTAGAAAAAGAAAAATCACACATAAAGCCTTGACATTTTTTAGGCTTTTGATTCTAATATTTTCACATCTAAAGTTTTACATAACTTGTTTTAGGATTTGTTTTGAACTTTGGCAATATTACAAGTCAATGAAAACTAAACCGTTTGGGTATAGATTCATCTGGACATCCCAATACAGTCTGTTTCAGTAGTTTAAATACTTTTAAACAGGCTACATGCTACAGAAGAATTTTTAATTACTCAGGAGTTAAAAATGAAATATTTCTGTTAATAAGCAAGCCCTTAGGAATAAAATGTGATGGGCAGCAGTGGTCTAAGATGCGAGTCGCTTCACAAATTAAGAACAAAGTTATCAAAAAGCACAAACCCTATTTCTCAGAGCATGAATAATTTCCACTGTCCCTAAAAGATATTTCAATCATAAAGGCAACTCAAAAAATTTAAAAAAAAAAAGAGACAGAGAATCCCACGTACCTATTGAAAAAGTCTAAATATACTTTCATTCTACTACCACTGAATTCTCGACTGATCCAATTTCTCTGCTCTAGGGAAGATTATTTCCAGGGCTACAATGTGAGACTGTAGCAATCATAGCAACATCCTATAACAACATCTCCCCCACCACCTCAAGCCCTACTCCTCAGGGTACAGCCTCAGCAACTTACAGATTCTAGACCCACCTTTTTTACCTTCTTGGTAATTTTCTTACATTCCCTGTATCTGGACATTAGATGTTATGAACTGGCAGCCACAAACTTTTTTCTTCTTTTTTTTTTTTTTCTCCTGCAGTATTGGCTTATATAGTGTCTTCCACACTTGAATAGCTGTCACCATTAAAAGAAATCAAGAATCTGGGTCTAACAAAATCTGGCATCACTAGGCCAATTCTCACGTGCAACACTCAGTGGAAGTTGAGTGGTGGCAGGGGGACCATACAATTCATTTTCCAATGGGAATAGTTTTGAGAATGAAAGGAGGTGCTGTTAATTATTATGGTGGGATAGGAGGCGTGCTGAGCAAACTGTCCAGAAGTGACAGCCGCCCCCTGCACACAAAACCCAGTGTGGAGACAAAAGTCTCCAGTGTGGTAGTCAGCACGGAAGGCAAGTGCCAGTCACCATCCTTCATCACATTTTCTGTCCGCTTTCACTCCTTTAGTGTTAGTGTCCTTGCCTGACTCCTGGGCATTGAACTTGTGACGGAGTTAGGGGGAAAGATCAAGAGCAAGGAGGGAAATGTGGCCAGTGATTGGGTTGTCCACTTACGTGTGATACAGGATTTTCTCCAAGGTCAAAACAGGATCACTGGTCATCCAAAAGGACTGGAGGTATGTCATTGCCTGAATGGGGCTTTAGTCCACACACACACACACACACACACAGACACACACACACACACACACACACCCCAACTTTGCTAGCTTTTAAAATTATTTCAGACCATAAACAATAGCAGTGGCTCCCAGGCCATTGCTGTATTACCTTGAGTAAGTTATTTAACTTTAGTAGGCCTCAATTTCTTCATTTGTTAAATTAAGCTAAACACAACACGTGCCTTACAGAGAATTATGAGAATTAAGTAAGATAACTGCATGAAGAGTTTCGCCTGGTTCTGGCATACGGTAAACATTTATTGAGTATCAGCTATTATGATGATGATAATAAAAAGAACAATTATCTAAGCTTATATGCTATCAGCTCATCTCCTGAGGAATTCTAAACTCTCTCCTGGAGTCACATGAACGTACCGAAGCCTGCTTGGACTATGCACCTTCATTTGCCACTACTGACCTGCATCTGTCACATACGCTTTAACTTACTATCCCACGCTTTCTCAAGGATCATAAGCAAACAAAACTGTTGACGTGAAAATTACTTATAAATAAAAGTGTCATTAAAGGCATTGTCATACTCTGTTGGTTAAGTCTCTTCAAGAAATTTCTTCCCCAAATTAGCCGGCAACATACAGGGTTCTCTCTGCTGGTTTTCCCCATCACTTTCCTGTTGTCTCAGTCTCTCCCTGCCCCCCATGGTACTGGTATATTCCCTCTTTCTGATGACAAGAGTACTGTACTCACTGTATTTCCCCTTTTGTCCTGGGTGCCAGGAAGTTCAGACTGGGTTACGGGCTTGAATTACATTAATACATAGAACTCACATACATGTGTCCTATTTTCCATGGTTATTTCTTACTTCTACATATAATTTGTTAAAATTTTAATACATGTGGATTTTGTTTCAAAGAAAGTAAATATAGGGTAGATATAAGAAAACCTGCCCTTCAGTGATATTGCTAAAATTAAGTGAGCTAATTATGTAAAGTATGCCAAGCACAGGCCAGGCATCTAAGAAATTGTTTCTCATTCCTTAAAGCATGTACTTATCAGTATAGTTTAATGTATTTACTCAGCTTACCTCAGGTTTGCAAATGCTAAACAGTGCATCCAATAAGCCAAACGTCTCTTCCCTCACCACTAAAAGGTGTAGCTTCCCAGGGCATGGCAAATACTATCTGACACTGGTGTCCTCTGGTTCTCTCTTTATACTATTAGGTTGATACAAAAGTAATTGCGGTTTTTACAATTATTTTCAACCTTTTAAACCGCAATTACTTTGGCACCAACCTAATACTTTGTGAGGGTTTCTGGTGTTTCGTCTTTCTTCCTTTCCCTATTTTGTTATCTTAATGACCACCCACCACATGTCACATCACCAACAAGCCAAAGCCCCTACATGTCTACATCTCTGGGTATCACCTGCTGACAGCCAGCCCAATTCAGTCAAGATCACCTTAACCCTTTGTAAATTGCCTCAGTGGCTACTTAACTCCTATAAGTGTTTTTGTTGTAACTTATTATTTTTAAATATTTATAGGCAAAACGATGCAAAAAAAAAAATAAAAAAGAAGAGTGATCCAAAGTAAGTACCCATCACCCAGCTTCCGTCTATGATGACATCTTATTTTATAAATGTAGCACATTACACTCACACCAGGAAATTGTTGTTGGGCACAGAACAATTAACTAGACTGCAGACCTTACTCAACTCTCACTATTGTTTTTGCAAGAGCCATGTGCCAAAATTTTGAAGTCATTTTACACACTTTAAACTTATACAGTTTATTTAAATTTAATGTCATTTAATACTTGTGAATCACCGAATAAGTGAGTGTAGTATGTGCTGTTTCCCTTTTCCAGGACTTACATGTACTTTGAGAAGTGATACATTTTGTTCCATCAGGTGAAAACACCTGATGCTGATGTTGATGGCAGTTCATACACAGTGACGGTCTGCCACGTACCAGCAGCTGTTCTAGGTGCTTGATATAAATTACTAAATCCTCACACCAATCCCACATGAGGATGAATATCCCAGCTGTGACAGACGAGGACAGTGAAGCTGGTGGGAACTACACTGCTTGCCCATGGTCAGCTCACTAGTAACTGAAGAGGCCAAGCGTCATCAGGGCAGTCTGACTCTAGAACCTGAGCTTTTCAAAGCTACTGTTAGCAATCACTTCGAAATCTTTCTGCCCCCCTTGGAGATTTTTAGAAATGCTTCACCATCGCAATTTTTGATCATTACAATGACTAGGTAGCATTAATGGCATTTTGTGGGTTGAGATCAGAGATCAACACACACACAAAGAACCGTCTTGCCCAATGGTTCTTTGTTGGTGGCCGAGGCATCCCACTGAGAAACACTGCATATTCTATTCTGCTTCCCAAATAAAACCAAAGAGGTAAGATACATGTGAAATGTTACAAAGAAATAAGTGTCTGGTAAAGGACAACATGATAAATATAAATCAACCAGTATGCAAAAACCAAAACTACTGTTCTATTGAAACATTCATCTGAACACTTACTTCCATATAAACTGGCTAACTAGAGTCCCACATACCTTTTAGCTTAGAAAGTTCCTGTTCTTTCTCTTGCTGCAGCTGCAGGTATTTCTGCTTATGGTCATTAAACGTCCTACTGAAGTCTTCTCCTTGTTTGCGATGTTCCTCTTCCAAGTCGCTGTGCTGTTTCTTCAGCTCCTCATGCTGACTCTGCAAAGATGAGACCTTGAGCAAAGACGTACATTCTCTAAATTATATCAGAGCCTATTTCTCTATAGCGTAACCTTTCTCTTGCAAGAAAATAAGAACAAATGAGGAAGGAGGTTTCATTTTCCTCAGGTTGCTTTTAATTTGTGCTGTTCCCCTCCATTTCCCTTATATTTCAAATGAATAGCTTGGGATCATGGCCAAAAATAATTTTCTCTCTGATTTTTAACATCAATGGGAACAACAAGAAGTTCGAAGTGAGCATGTGAGATGGAAAAGGGAGGGATGTGGGGAAATTCCCAGGCACTCATATTACTGTGGAAACAAGGTAAAGCTAATGGAAAAATTATCCCTCTGTGGCTATTTCAGACTTCCTCTTTCAATCTGTTGTTTTCCTAACATTTTTGATATTCCTTCTTTGATTTTCAGCCTTCCTGGTAACCCAGTTTAAAAAAACAAAAAGACTCTTCCCCTTTGGGGAAGTAATGAATTGTTTATCGAGTTATTCTTATTTATCTTACTCCTGATTATATCATGCTGCAATCACAATCTAGGTAAATTCTACAGTCTCCAAATGTTTTGTGTGAAGGGATGCTCTGATTTAATTCATGAACTGCTTTCTTAATAGGAAAGGTTCTAGTTTCAATAAAAAGTACTTGCTCTACTGACACAGGAGGAAAGGCAATGACAAGCAAAAAGCTGGGGTGTTGGAGGGGTGGGGCCATGGCATAATGGCACACCACTCTTCTCCTCTAGCATGACAGAAATAATGAATCTCTCTCTCTTTTTCTTTCGTCTTTCCTGATACACAATAATGAATTTTACCCAAGAACCAAGGAAGGAGAATCTTTAATTGTAAACTGTGTCCCTCTGGTAGATAAAAGGACACATTAAATATTAGAAACACAAAGGAAGCATTTTAATAGTTTTACCACCTCCAATGTGCCTAAGATAAAGAAAACATCTGAGAAAATAAACAGACAAAAAGCCTTAAAGAATACAGACCAGAACAAAATTAAAAATTAAGTTGACCAGAGAGCCTGATTTATAAGAAAATGTGTAAATGTGTAAACTAAATATATTCTTTGTAATCAGGTGATAAATATGATGAGACATTATAATTACAAATCATTTTCAGTCAAATACAACTTTAACATACCACATTATAATACAAATCAAGTTCTCTAACTTTCCTTAATCACTTAAGTTAGTCAATCCTTTCATTCATTCATGAAGAACAATTTTAAATTACTTACTTTCAACATCTGATGCTGCACATTCAATGCACTGTATCTACTATTGGAATCTTGCTGAAAATTGAAAACAAAATAGTTAACACAAAGATAAAACAAATCTGGCGCTTTTGCTAAATACAGCTTAAAATTCTTACTACACAGAAGAATTTCATTTATTTCACTTGTGTAAGCTAAAATGAATTCTACACTAGAACTAAGATGTCTCTCAGGCCATCTCTTTATATAATAGCAGAAATAAAGTTTTAACATTCCCAGAAGTTTGCTAGATTTTAGTAATGAAAAAGAGAACATGGAATCATAAAATAGGAGCTTGGCAGGGCCCTTGGAGATGCTTTACTCCTTCTCATACTTAGAGGAACAACTGAGGCCCAGATGTATGAAGAAACTTGTCCTGGGACACAGTACTGCATATACATAATAATACAGTGTGCCCAACTGCTCCAAGGGAAAATGGGGCTAAATAAACCAACAAGGACCAGGTCTCAGAAACTTAGCATGGCTTAGGGGAGGGGAGAGAAAAGCGGCTTTCCTCCCCTGAGCTGCAGTGGGTACCAAATTCTATTATACTTATGTTACTTTACCCCAGTGAGATTCCATTTCACGGAGTAAAATACAGATGGAAAAGGAACAGGCCAAAGGCAAGTATTTCCTTTGGTAGCAGAGCCAAGACTAAAGCTTGAGCCTGAGCCTATGGCTGAATTCTTCTGTGTACCAGCAGTAGTAGACGATCACTGTGTCCCAGGGGAACAACTTCACACGTGGGCCTCACACATTTCCGCAGTCCTAGGCAGCCATACCCAGTCGGTATACATGACCCCTGAAGGTTTTCTCTCCCCACACTGTGTTGTCCTTACGTGCCATCCCCCTTGCTTATCCCAGGGCCAGCACAAATTCACCCTCAATCACTGCTTTTTCAATTTTTCTCAAATTCCAAAATGAACTGCGTTTTTGCTTTATCACTTCATTTTATTGCTTTACTAGTTTGATTTATAAGAAAATTACATTATAAAATGTGCAACACAGTGTTGGTTAAGACTTTTAAAAGCAAGTAAGAGTTTAAAGCTAATAGCTTCCCAGCTATCCAAGGAACTGACTCTTCTCAGTTTTATCACCCCCAAAATGCCCGTTTTATTCAATTAATGCTTACGTGGTTATTTTTAGAGTAAGAGAAAGACTTGCTTTTCTCCAGTTAATTTGAACTTAAATTTTATTTAAAGCCAGAATCATTATTAATTCATTCATTCCACAAGTGTTTTTGAATGATGACTCTAGACCATTTAGGTACCGTGTCAGATGTTACACAGTGATGTCTGTGTAAGTAGCAGTAAGTGCAAAGGCAAACCAAAATATCTATTATATTCTATAACAAAGAGAGACTATAAACAAATGGACAAATAAATGAATAAAAACAATCTACTCTTTACTGTTAAAACATTAAGGCTATTCACAATTTATCGCTATCATCAATATTATGATAAGCAAAGGGAGGTTTTAAAAGAAAAAAATTTAAAGTCTTAGTTTTGGAATATTTTGGTAGCAAAAAAAAAAAATGTACGAGGTGTGATAAAAAAATATGGTGAATGCTGCTGCTGAGTACCCATCCAACAGAAAGGCAGGGATCTTCAGTACAGAAAGTGGTGCATCGAACCTTAGTAACAGTGTGTGACAAGTTGCAACTTGTTCAGTGCAGTCGGGTGTGAGCTACAGTTGAGAGAAGGTGTGTTTTAAAGTGTACTATAAATCATCCTCCATCATGACAATGCTCCGTGTCATACATCACTTCTGGTACTGTAATTTCTGTCAAATAAAAAACATTACAGTGTATCCTCACCCACCTTATTCACAGGGTCTGGCACCTTGCGACTTCTGGCTCGTCCCCAAAGTCAAAATGATTCAGGACATTGAGGCAGCCACGATAGCACAACTAAAGATACTCATGAAAAAGGACTTCCAGAACTGCTTCAGAAAGTGGCAAGATCAATGAGGTAAGTGTGTTCGACGCGAGGGGGAGTATTTTGAGGGGGATTAGTGGCAATGTGTCTTTTACTGTAGTCTTTTTTTTAAATTTAAACATTTACCACATTGTTTGATCACACCTTGTACTTCAGTCCACAATCCTCAATCCTAATGATCAACAGAGTAAAACATTTTACGATATTCCCCTCTCCTCCAACTTTCATGGAAAAAAAAATAAGGAAAAAGAAAACTTACCCTTCCTTTATTTAGTGTTTCTTGTGCTTCTAACTTATAAACAAGAAAATCTAGAAAATACAAAATGGAGAAAATAGAGTGTAGGAATTCATTGTGAATTTTTTAAACATCTGAAAGCATAAAGTTCACTTTACTCAGACTTACAAAAAATGTTCTAAGTTTCAATCTACTTGGTGACTTATGTATACTTGATTTTACCTCCTAATATTTTAGAAACAATTGAAAAAAAACTATTATATAATTTTCCTCTTTATCTAAGAGGTGTAAATCTTGCATCAACAAAATCCACATTATAACCAATCGATTAAAAGGGCATTTAAAATGTGCACTCTGTGATTAACTCCCTTGAAATTAAAGGAGAAAAAAACAAAAACAAAAACATCAAGCACTTACTAAAGACAGAGATGATTTATTACTATCCACTAGATGGCACACTAAAGTCATTCAGGACCTGAAAAGAGACTTCAAGCTATTTAAACCATCCTGAATGCTCTTAAAGCTTCATTGTCCACTAGATGGCTCTATAAAATCACTGTGTATTTGAAGACAAGGAAATGCCAAATCCTATCAAAGCATTTTAATGATGTTAAACTTCTATTCTTCTCAGAGTTAAGCCAAGTGTCAGTAAAACGTTCTAACCCATAATGCTCTCCCCTATTCTTCTTCCTTTTACCTACTGAGTTAATTAGACAGAACACCTAAGTATAAAGATTTATCACAAAATATAAATAAATAAAAATATAAATGCAGATAACTTTAAATTACACCCTGTATAAAGCTTAAGCTTTATACAAAAATTCTGATAAAAATCATACCATTGCCTAATACCTATGCTAAATGATAATTTTTCAAATTGAATCCATCGGCTGTCCAATAAAAGCCTTCACTAGGTATTTGTGGATATTTGTGGACAAAAACTCCAGGTATTAGTTAACATATATGTATAACATTTAGATGAAAAGCTGTTTATTTCTGAAATACTATGTGTAACCAATATACGACTACCTCATGGAAACACAAACTGAATGAAAGATTCTAAATCCAGTCTCAAGCAGGAGTTACCTTATTACACAACACATAGCATATTGCTTGACATCTTTCTCTGTCTGCCTACAAAACTGACTTTGGGTGGTTAATTTGAGAAATTTCTTAGCAAAAAAGTAGTAAAGCAAATACACGATGCTTCAAAGAAGAGTCTTAAAAAAAACACAAATTACATTATTTATTTACCTTCCTTTGCTTTCTTATGTTCAAGTCTTTCTTTTTGCAAGGATTTCTCTAATCTTGATCTGTGTTCATACACAACTGGAAAAAAAAAAAAGAGTTAAAATTTTGTCTTCAAAGAATTAGAAATTCTAAAATAAAATTAACATTGATTTTCAAAACAGGAGGAAATCAGTGTCTTTTCATAATTAAAAGAAAAATGTATGTATTTATAAGTTCCACATTCTGGCTAAAAAAAATGACAATAATCTACATAATTGTCAGCGGACCCCTTTACAGAACCAATACTCTGGAACAGGGTCCCACCTTCTTTGCCAGCTCCTTTTCCTTCTCCTGTTTCTTAAAGGACAGCGTCTCTGTGAGGTTCAATGTCTCTTTCTGGGCAACCACGTCCACTCTAATGACTTCAACCACCACCTTGCATGGCGTTTACCCCACATCTGTATTCCTGGCTCCTGCCTCTCTCTAGGCACTAGAAGAGTACTTCCTAAAACCTACTGGCTGTTTCCACCTAGCAACTATCCCATAAATACTGCCAAGTCAACACGACCTGAATCTGAATTAAGGCTGCACGTGTCAGTGAGGAAACCTCAGCAGCATACCACCTGAATGAAAGAGGATGTGCATTTCCCCACAGCAAGGAAAACAGATGAGAGAGCCAGAGAAATGTGGAGGGGACCGCATTCCAACGGACCTACAGAAGTGCCCGCAAACGAACAAGTCAGGTTTCCATCTGCCATGGCCAGAAGGAACCAATGGCAGAGTGATGTCTGCCATACTGTAAGAGCTTCCTGTACTTTCTCAACAATCACTACTTACTCAGTCTACTCCGAAAAAGCCAGAGTTGCCTGGTGAGTGGGCAAGGACGAGCAGATGTGTTAGGGGGAAACAGGGAGAAGCAGCCTTCTGCATTAGAGGCTTCACATCTACAGCAAATGAAACTACAAAAGACGGAGGAGCTTTACCTCTGAATGAATAAAATATGTATTATTACACTGGACTAGACCAGACATGATACTTACTAAACTAAAACTGTTTCAGTTATTGAAAGGATTTTTAATTGAATAAATTTGACAGGTAACCTTGTATAAGTTTAAGGTAGACACCTTACTACTTTGACACATTTATATATCATGGTATGATTGTCCATGTAAGCAATATTTATCACATTACATGATTATAACACAAGAAAGATTTTTTGTTGTTGTTTTAAATCTGAGAGAAGCTAAGAAGCAACCAAGGCTGTCCTAGATTTTATTCAGAGACAAACAACATACCCCCACAGAGCGGTTTAAACAGGCAGTGAGGGGAAAGGAGGAGAAAACAAAATAAATTTCTGATGTACCCTTTTAATCTTGTTTGTTCAGCATTATGGTCACACATGATCTCATTCCCTGGCAAGCTAGGCCAAATCTGTCATCTGGTTCTTTTACCAGTCCTAGCTCCCCACTACTGCCCAAGATACAATTTAATCATCAATCACTGACTGACCATGCAGAGCTTATACAACTGTCCAACACTATCGCCAGTCCCAAGTTTCCATAGTCACAGGAATTCCCCTCCCCATACCTGCAACAACCCCTGGTGGCAGAAGGGATTCCCTGCCCCGCTTCCCTCCCTTTCCTCATCGTCACAGCGGCCAGTTACCAGCTACTGCTGTTCAACTTCCAATATGGTCACCATCTCGTGGGTCCTCCACTTTCCCACACTGCATCTCTTTGTCTTGTCATCCTGTATAAACCTTCTATTCCCAGGGCTCTATCTACAACTACCATAGTCCCTGCCTCTATTCTCACATTTGCTAACATCTCTGTCCACAACTCCCAAATTCCAGCCACCACCCAAACTGGTAGGTGTCATCCCTGACAGCATCCCTGACAGCATCTATCCTCTCATCCTCAGCCTCCCACTAGTCATCACAATAATATCTGCTCCAATCCCTTTCTCCTCCTGGGTTCCCATTCTATTCATCAGATGACTCCCCCACTCAGTGCTATTATTATAAAGGAATCCAATACAACTCCACATTTACTTAGCACCTGTTGTTTACCTGGCACCACATTATCAATAGAAATGCAAAATGAACAGACATGGGCCTTGGCCTCAAGGTCAGATCTAAATGAGAAACAGGTTTTGTAAAGCATCAGCGCTAAATAGCTTTGGCATAATAAAAGTACATCTAAGCCCAAGGAAGACATGGATGAGCTCCGGATGAGAGAGGTAAGGAAACTTCCCAGAGGCAGTGTTCTCGTGGCTGGCTTTGAGAGGGAAGAGCAATTTGGTAGACAGGACACCACAGAAGGCACTTCTGGAAGACATCACAGGGACAAAGGCACTGAGCTGTGAAACTGGACTGAGGGTAGTTGTATTCTTAAAAGCTTGGTTACAAGTCCATTGTTGAAATAATCACATTTATTTAAACATATCCGTGTGGTATTTAAGTCCCTCAGCCAATTTCTAAAAACCTATTAAAACCAAGAGATTCTGTGGATTGGTTCTAACAGTACCATCTTGAATGATGTTTTGGAACGAAGCAGGGAACACAAAGTTTAGCACTATTTTACAACCACAGTGATGCCAAGCCCTGAACTGCGTGCTCGTTGTCTGTGAGAATTTCAGTCAGGTGGGGGAAACTTACAGGGAAATCAATAAATTACAATGCTATCATGATGTAACAGAAGCAAGAACGAGATGCCAAGGAACACATAAGCTCCCCAGCTAGAAGGGAAAACACCCCCTCACCTCCAATCCTCTAGCCAAAGCTCCCACTGTCTGGGTAGAAGGTCGTCACAAGACTATAAACAAGCTAGTTAAAAGGGAATCTTGGTGCAATAATTGGACATAGTACAGACGATTTCAACGAGCAAAGTGCATCACTTTCAAACAAAGGAACAAGCAAAGTAGTCAAGATCTTGCTCCAATGGAAATGAAGTGACAGCAGCGCGTCCTGAGTCTAGGGGGCCTCTCTGGATGTCAAGACCATTAAGGGAAAACAATTCCAGCCTAGAAACACCCATGATTTAAAACAAAAACAAAAACTAAAACACCTGCAACAGAGTCAGAAGACGTATACTAGGCAACTGCTCACCACTCATCCCCAGCCACCTCAGACTCTAAATACCAAACATTATTGTGAAAAGGTAGGGATAGAAGGGAAAAGTTGCCTCTACAAATTACAGTCTTTAATAACATACAGCAGCAATCACTGTAAACTCACTGTTGCGAACTCAACGTGGTATGGGACTCGGTAATCAGGTAATGACTATCTTGGGAAGCAGAAAACTCATCAGTGTGATTTCCCGATCAATAAGAGTGGAGCGTCCAGTAGATCACACCAAGTAGAGAGGGAGCATGGGGGATGGGGTGAGGGCCACTGAGTGTAGGAGGGTGGGAGATAGTGCTCCATTCTTTTTTTCTCCTCTTCCCTCCAACGCAGTGAGGAAGACAATGTGCCAACAGCTGGTCCGCGGGACCTATTTATCATACTGAATCACACAACAGTCTTTGACAGTTTTACGCTCAATGGGAATTTACACTTTCAGCATATGAATGGCAATGTGTCTCAAGAGCCAGGAGATCCTAGGATACACAGTTATAAACTTTCATAAATCACCTGAATAGATGCTATATGACATCCACAAAGAGGCGAACATGTTTGTGGATTACAGTCCAAATGCAAAGGTCTTGAGAAATCTGAGACATATTCATGAAAACATAAAATGGCATCACTAAGAGCAAGAGCTAAGGCAAGAAGAATGTGGTTTTGCAAATGCAGTAGGAAAAAAAAGATGTGGTCAACAGGAATAGAGGATATATGTAAGACACCATGAGGTAATTGTCCTATTAATATGATCTTACTCAGCACTGGTGAAGCCATTATTATAGCATCAGCTTCTAGTCCTGATGTAATATAACTTAAGAACATAGAAATAATTTGAGAGTTGGAGACGATCCCCAAGGGGGAAGGTGAAAAAGCAGCAGTGACTGGTGGAGAGTTAAAGTGCAGTTCTTCATTAGGGTCAGAAAAAAGAAAATAAACTGAAAAGGAGCCCTAAATTAAAGACTGAGGAAACCATATTAGGTAAAGGAATGTCAGAGTGAAAAATTAATCCTTGGAATTGGAAATTCTAGAAAGAAGGAGAGAGGGAAAGAGGCAGGCAGTAATATGATGGCTGAGAGCACAGACTCTGGCGTCTGAGTTCAAATCCGAGATCCACTCCTTAAAGGGCAAATTGCTGAACCACGTTGTACTTGTTTCCTTATACGGACAAATAATAATACTTATCTCTTTGGGTGGATGGCAGGGTTAAATGAGTTAATATATGTCAAATGCTTAGAACACTGCCTGGAACAGAGTAAACACTAGAAAATACTAAAATATTTTTTCACCTATCTACTGTGGTGACAAAGTACCAGAGAAGCAAATCAGGTGAGTCCTTTCAACCTGACAAAGTTTTACAATAAAGTAAAAAAACATGTGTGTATGTGTGTGTGTGTATTCAAAAGTTCAAAAAGGTGTAAGATCTTGATTTCAGTTTGCTTTTACTAAAAACAAAACAAAACAAATAAAAAAACACCTTTAAAAAAAAGCAAATATCGATTCCAATAGTTTAATAAACCGTATAAACCAATATTTTCATAAAAATTCAAGGACAGTAAAACAGACCAGATAGAATCTTTGTGTCCTTGTAGCTCTTCTAGATAATTTCCTTATCAATTAAACACACACACACACATACACCCACGCTACCCTTAATTCTTTTAAAAATTCATTCTCCAAGCTTTTGAGCTAGTGATTTTTCTAGATAGGCTTACTGTTTCGCTTAGAAAACGGATTGCTAATCAATCCTTGTCACCTATCTCTATTTTTCTATTTATACTCTGAAGTCAAGGGCATCAGTCAAGATGAACTAATACTGCTAGAACCTTTGTAACAAAAAAAAACAAAACATAATGAACATTCTCATAGCACCAAACAAAGTTAAGGAAAAATAAGTACACAAATAATGGTTCAAAATCAGCATTCAAGATCTTTAATGCAGAATAACACTCTAACAGGAATAGGATTGGAATCACAAAAACTCATGAGAAAAGGAGGAAAATCTGTAACACTCATCATCTCTCCTGCTTACTGAAAAGGACTTTAATATTTTCCATGAAGTCGAGAATGGAAAGCAGCTTTATTCCACCTTAAATCACTCGAGAGTTTAAAAAGATGTCAGCTTCCTATTGCAATTTTTCCATTTTAACTTTGACTTTCATCTGAAAGTCACAAGAGAAATTAGCTGTATGCATCCACTTTTAGGCAAAATACATATCCATGACATTTCAGGGCAAACTGCTCCAATTCAGAATTAGAAAGCAACACTAAAATTAGACAGAAAACATTGCTAAGTGTTTTAACACCTTAAAGCAAGAGAGGGCAATGTTTCTTTGGCAGAAGCAACAGCCCATGTAATTTTGCTTTCGTCCTGACAATAACATAAAGTTTTATCTTTATTAAAAATAAACAAACAAAACAGAGGCTTGCTATGAAAGCCACACAACTCAACTTGTGAAAATATTAAGATTTGCAAGTACCTTTATCATTTTACATATAGTAAAAATTTTTTTTTTCAAGTTTATTGGGGTGACAATTGTGAGTAAAATTACATAGATTTCAGATGTACAATTCTGTATTACATCATCTATAAATCCCATTGTGTGTTCACCACCCAGAGTCAGTTCTCCTTCCATCACCATATATTTGATCCCCTTTACCCTCATCTCCCACCCCCCACCCCCCTTACCCTCTGGTAACCACTAAACTATTGTCTGTGTCTATGAGTTTTTGTTTCTCATTTGTTTGTCTTGTTCTTTTGTTGTTTTTGGTTTATATACCACATATCAGTGAAATCACATGGCTCTCTGCTTTTTCTGTCTTATTTCGCTCAGCATCATACTCTTTTTTTTTTATTAAATTTATTGGGGTGACAATTGTTAGTAAAATTACATAGATTTCAGGTGTACAATTCTGTATTACATCATCTATAAATCCCATTGTGTGTTCATCACCCAGAGTCAGTTCTCCTTCCATCACCATATATTCGATCCCCCTTACCCTCATCTCCCACCCCCCACCCCCCACCCCCCGCCCCCCTTACCCTCTGGCAACCACTAAACTATTGTCTGTGTCTATGAGTTTCTGTTTCTCATTTGTTTGTCTTGTTCTTTTGTTGTTTTTGGTTTATATACCACATATCAGTGAAATCACATGGTTCTCTGCTTTTTCTGTAGTAAAATTAAAATGAACAAATTTGTGCTTTGGATAATTGTGGATGAAGACTTTTAAAAGTATGCAGGATAGCAAGGCAGATAAACTGAAATCAATCTAGTTCCCAGAACACAGTACTTTTGAGGTTTGTTTTGTTTTGGTATTTATGCCTAAAATCATAGACATTTAATATAGTCTTTAAAAACAGTTTTTGGTTGTGGTTCTAACTCATCAGAAGTGGGGTGAAGGCCAGTCATTTACCCACCCCCTCCTCTGTAGAAAGAGTTGGTCACTAGCATGAAGACAACATCATAGATACAGTTTTCTAATTATCTTTCCTTCCTGCTTTCATAATTTTACCTTATAAGAAGTCTGAGAGAGAATACAGGAAATCTCTTTAGAAAACAACCCATATCAAACAACTAAGTAGAAGAAAACAGAAGGGGAACAAAGAATAGCATTTTGCGGACCTCCCTGGATCCTTCCACCAGCCCCTGTGTGTTGGCAGGGCTTCCCTAAGGCTTTGTCTTCAGTGTTTCCCCCGACTCTTTCAACAAAGTCTCCTAGAATTGTGCATATATCTTCATAACCTCTCATAGATAACTCCTAAACCGTTACATCCAGCTTTCACTTCTCACTCCATCCCAGTTGTACATCTTCCAGTACAATTCAACCTTTCCAGTCCGCTTGACAATTTATAGCTGAATTTAATTATTAATTAACCTTTTTTATGGTTGGCTCCCTCTACTAAATTACATATTCTTGTTCCAAGCCTGGGGGCAAAACCTTCCAATGGCTGCTCATTACTAAGTGAAACCCACAGCCCTCTCAAGGCTTCCCCTGTTTGTTCATCCTGCTCCAGCCACAGCAGCCTCCTTGTTATTCCCTGAACAAGCCAGGCACACTTTCACTTCAGCACCATCCCGGTGCTTCCACTGCTCCTTTTCTAGGTACCTCCACAACCAGCTCCCCAACTTCCTTCAGATCTTTACTAAAAAGATACCTACTCACCAAGTCCTTTCCTGGACAACCTATCTAAAATTGCAACCTGCTTCCCACCCACCCTCAACACTTCCAGTCTCCATTCCTACTTGATTTTTCTCCTTAGCACTTACCACTCTACAATATTTTTTTACTTATTTGTCTTATTTATTGCCTTTCTAACCCACTAGAAGATAAGCTCAGTCATGCAAGAATTTCTGGTTTGTTTTATTTTACTATTGTATCCCTGGTAAACTGATTGCAAGCATTCAATAGATAATGAATGAATGAATGAATGAGTGAATGAACAAACCAATGAACGAACCGTATGTGCTTTGAAGGCTGGGATTGGCTATCTCCCTTTTCCTTTTCTTCTATATCCCAAACCCTGACTATCACTTCAGTCCCAAGCCCCTAGTTACTATTATCTAGTGGTATTCAATACTTGTTAAACAAATGAGTGTTTTTAGAAACTGTTTCATTCTTTTCCTCATTTGCCTGCCACCCTTTATGTCCTAGCATTTTTAAACCAAATTTCCACATTGTTGGCTCATTAGTACTCACATATTTCAGAGAATAAACAGATAACAGACTAGAGATTAAATATAAATTTATCTGTTGATGTGTATTTATTTAGGCTCATAAGATTAGCATTCGTTAAATCATAGCCCTGAAATATAGATGCTTTCAGAATGCTGAGAGAAAAAAGAACAGTCTGATAAGGTATTTTTCTACCACATGGCAACTAAAGTTTTTTTTTCCCCTTTACTGCACAATAAAGTTCCTATAATAGCTCACACAAGTGTCTATTTTTAAGTTTTCTATGCATATACTTGACAAAGTCATTTAAATGGAAATTTTAACCATGATTTGAATTGGTGCTTAACTGCCTTTTCTAATTTGGATAAACTATACCTAGGCTTTCCCTCATGACAACATCTAATTGAGATTTGGCTTTTTCAAACAAGTGTTATATTAGCTGACTTAAGTCATGTTTCTATATGAGTCTTCTTTTTGGCATTCTTTCAAGCAGTGAGCCACTAATAATCATTATTATTAGGTAAAATCTATTCACTCCTCATGAAAGGCTTTTTCTCTTAGCTGCTCAGAGCTATCATATTACAGCCTAGCAGTGCTCCAGGCACCTTGGGAGACACTAAAGTGTAAGATTTACTCTTATAAAAAGCATATAATCAATAAATTCAGGTTCTGAGAAGAGGCTAAGACAGGTAAAACAGTAAGAAGACAATCAGAGATCACCAAAGGTTAGGTGAGCAGGGATGATACAGTGACCTGCTGAGTCGGCAGATTTCTAAACATAAGCTCTTTGTAAGCTGAGAGGAAAAATATTCTCCTGTCCCATAAAAGTGCTGCATTCTACAAAGCAAAAATTACATGTAAATATATATATATATATATATATATATATATATATATATATATATATATATATATATATATATATATATAGTGTTCATACACACACACATATATATATTAGAAACTGAAGGACTCACAGTAATAGAAGGAAAAGTTATTCTAAAATCAGATGTATATAAATAGACCCTATACAGTACTGTTCTTCTAATCCAGCAGTCAGACTTCAGCAGGACAGATCACAGTGTTTCGGGAAATACGCATGCGAGAAAGAGGGTTAGGTTTCTGGTCACCCAAAATTGATGCAAGGAGGTATAAGAATGCCCTTGAGATAAGCTAAAATATGCAAAAGTGCATTGTTTTTATAATGGGACTATGAATTTATACCTGTGCTTTTCAAAATGGGTTACTTGAATCAAACCTAAAACATTTAATTCTCATGAGTTACCTAATAATGCCAACAAAGAGGAAACCACCTAAAATACAGTACTCGAGTATTAACTGCTAAGAGGTTTTTACATTGTAGAAGCCCATACCCAGAGACTACCCACCACCAAGGGCAGAATGAGCGGGGCTACAACTGGCTTCTCCCTCAGATCAACTTCAGATCAACACAGCAGTCCACAAGCAGCCCCATATTCATCCAAACTCCCAATGGCAAGATTTCACTTCAGAATGTGAAAATATGCATCATATCTTGCAACAGGTCTCATAAAAACCTGGCTTATGAAAAAGATACTGTGTAAGATCTCTTACGCATTGCATCCTGAATATTTCACTCAACAAATCAAACAATATTCATTGAGCACTTTACTGTGCACCAAGCATTGCTCTCATATTCAGGAATAACATCGTGAGCACAACAGCGGAAAAATCTCTCTACCTTTGGGGAGTCCATATTGCAGCAGAGTGATCTAATGGATAATAAGCTTAATAATGTACTAGAAGTTACTGAGTGCCATGGGGGGAAAGGCAGCAGGGCATGAGATTGGAGGTGTAGGAAGGATGGGTCAGCCTTCATTTTTAAACAGTGTAGTCAAGGCAGGACTCACTGAGAAGACATCTGAGCCAACACTTGAAAAACGTGAGAGTGGTACCACAGACACCTGGGGAAACCATTCCTACTAGAGGGAACAGGCCAGACAAAAGACCGGAGTGTGAGCATACCTGGAATGGCCTAAGAACAGCAGGAGGCTAGTGCTGCTGAGGCAGAACAGCCTGGAAGGTCAAAGGTGAAGGTGGAGAAGGGGGCGGATTGCAATGGGCCTCCTAGAAGCCAGTGAACATGGCTTTTACTCTGAGAGAAATGGGGAGCCACTGGAGTGTTCTAAGAAGGAACATGTGATGTTGACTTAAGAGTTTAAAATAATGACCACTCTGACAGCACTGTGCAAGAAGCAGGAAAACTAATTAGCAGCAGGCTTCTGCAGAAATCCAAGCCTGAGGTAATGATAGAAGACAGCCAGTCTTCTGCAAGCTGTGGCACACACTGCATTTATGTCCAAGACAAAACCAGTTCATGTTATCAGCTATGACATGGAAGGTCTCCTAGGGAATAGGTTTGTGAGGAAGATCAGGAATAAGCACCTGCTGATGGCAGAGTAATATTCTTAGCCTGCAGGAGTCAAGATAGACTCCCAGAGGTCACATTTGTGTGGATGTTAAAAGATGACAATGAAGGAAGGACAGAGAACAATCTGGACTGCGTGGAGAGAACATGCGAGAGCCCTGGGGCAGAAACAAAACAAGCTGTTTGTGGTGTCCCTCACACTTCCCTGAATAACCTGGAGGGCTTGTTCACATCACAGACTCCTAGGCCCCAACCCGAATCTACTCAATCCGAGTTTCCAGGGAACAGGCCTGATCATCTGAATATTTAGCAAGTGGGTCCCACTTGCTCCCTATGAACTTTTACAGGAGAGTTCTGGAAACACTGTGTTCAGCTAGGGTTGTTAGGTAGGTGGGCAATCAGGGTGGGGAAAGAATGAATGAGATAGGGCTGCAACTGACTTGATCAGGTCTACATGGTTGTGAAAAATAACTTTATGGGTAGAGTAGACGATAGAGGAAAGAATCTGAGAGTAGAGGCTGATGGATTAGTTAGGAGGTCACTGCAGTAACCTGAAGACTGAACTTCCATACTGCCCAGATACAAGATAATATCAGTTTTGCCAGTAACACTATCCAGTAAAAATAGTTCATTATTTTTTCCAGCTGGATGTACAAAATTTTTGGAAAGTGCAAAAGAATGGGAAGTGAAAAAGGATATGAGTAGGCACTTAAATATATCCTAATGGCAATGAAATATACGAAAAAGTGGTCAATTAGTCACTAGGGAAATCAAACTAAATCATAATGCAGTACCAATATTCTTCCATCAAAATGGCTAAAGTAGAAAAAGACAGACAATACCAAGAGTCAGCAAAAATGTGGGAGACGGAACTCTCCTTTTTGCTGATGGGATGTGTAAAGTGGTACACCATTTTAGAAGTGGTTCGACAGCACCAGAGCTGATGAAGGCATGCCTTGTAGCCTACAAATCCCACTCCTAGTTATGTGCCCAACCAAATGCTTGACATTCAGTCACCAGAAGTCATCTAGGAGAATCTTAGGAGAAGCACTATTCATAATAGTCCCAAAATGGAAATAACATGAACATCTATCATAGTAGAATGCTTAAGTGCGGTTGTTCAAAAAAGGAAATACCCACTCAACAATGTAAACAAACTAACGTGTAACCAACACAGGTGAGTTTTACAAAGACAATCTTGAGGAAAAGAAGCCAGACAGCAAAGTCGTAATTACTAAATGATTCTACTTATAAAAAGTTCAAAACAAGCATAAGTAACTGTGGTGCTAGAAGATACTGTTCATACTGCACATAGCAGTGGGAGGTAGGCAGGTAAGGACTGGGAGAGGTAAAGAGGGAGCATTTTGGGGTGCTGGTGATGTCCTGATCCCTGCTCTACACTGTCTGCTTTGTGAAAATTCACTGAGCTATATATTTATGATTTGTGTACTTTTCTGAATGGACAGTTGTTTATATGAGATCATGGTATTTGTTATTTTCAGTTACATAGGGGAAATACAATATAAAACACATTTAGACATGTCACTTTTTTCTCCATCCACATCTCCCCAAACGATTTGATTCAAACTCTTCAGATGTATGTCTGACATCTGGCTGTATATCATCTCAGGTTAGTTTTTCAAGTCCTCTGGCAGTTTTCTGAAGCATACCCATCTTCACTGGAGATACAGCACTTGTGGAATCTCTGATGCCACCACTGTACATGTCCTAAGCTACAGGTATTTGGTACAAGTTAGTTTACTGTTCATTTGTCCTGTAGGTGCATTTTTATGCTTCCTATAGCCCTAATTCCTGATGGTATGGGGATGCTTTTTGTTTTGTGGTGTGTGTGTGTGGCGGGGGGGAGGGTGTTGGTAAAAACATTTGTATATAAAGACATCTGCAATTGTGAGGACATATTCCAGGAACTAAATACCCACACTGTTTTAAATGCTACTGCATCCTTTAAAGAAAAGATTTTGTCAGGAGGCCTCCATAAACATCTAACCACATTAAACGAGGTCATTTTGGGCTAATGTGTCTTCCTCATACAGTGCTCTGCTGTTTCAAGTAAAGCAGTTGGGAAAGCATCCAGTAATAGCAGAGGTTTTGTACTGACTCCAATACAACGAGACCTCCTCTTTTCTGAGGTGTAATTTTGCAGGCTGAAGGGAACCTTGCCTTATAATATTCAAGCATATTCAGCAATCATTGACAGAGGGAGAGGAATGCATACAAGCAAATATATTTAAGGAAATAAAATCAAAATGTCTGTCTGACTGATTCACAGTGCACCATGAAAGTGAATCCAGGGATGGTGCAAACATTTCCGACTTAGGCTACTGTATAAAAGGTGGGTCCAGGACCAAGGAGGAAGGGGTGGGGAGCACATCATGCCTCCCATGTTGGACATGTTTAATGTCTGATAGAGATTTCTAGAGAGCACAGAGAAGGGTAAAGAGTAATCTAAGCAACACACAGGCTGCTGGTAGCTAGGTCACTGCTGAGAAATCTACGTCACCATCACTTACAGTCTGAGACCTTTACCTCTGAGGTAAACACCAGCTGACCACCCACAGCCACTTACTCTTCCTGACATTTACTGTCCCACCACCACCAAACTGCTTAACTACTTAGTTACCACCGAGATAACTTAAAAGGATGAATGACTGTGGGAACAAAGTCGACACTGGATGCCTAAAACTGGCTTCACCAGTTTGGTTGGAATTCTTAGTGATAATCCTGCATTCTCTTTTCATTTTTGGAAATTTTAAGCTCTCCTTTATAAGAGTATAAAGAATAATTCTTTTCTTTCCTAATGTTTGCTCTAGAAAGTGAATATTTTCCTGATGTTTTGTTAAGCACACATGTGGCTCTAAACAGAAATGTGCCTCTACACTGAAATCCTGGGCACTGCACGACTAGGATTGGGGAGTAAAATATAATTTTAGTCACTAATTACTGCACAGTATGTAAAACTCTTAAACAAAGGTGCAGATCGCTGGGTGAGACCCTCAAAGGCAAAGGAGAAGCATCATCCTTTCTTCATGATTTAAGGAAGAGCACACTACGTACCAGGAGGTGTGGGTTTTAGGGTGACATTGAGAGACTTCTGAAGGTGATGTGACGTGAAAAGTATACAGATTTTGTGAAAGCTTATTCTGGGGAGTCGGCCTAGATGTACTTCCATCATGCTGGCCCGCATCATGGAAATACAGTCACCCGCCATGTGGCACTCAACACGCGAGATATAATGTCTGCTTTCACTGTGATTCCAGAGGCTTGGGTGCCCTTTCTCTATCATTCCACATGGCCCGAGGCATACTGCCACCCACTCTTTTTATAATACTTTATGTGTAGATTTGTCGTTTCTACTACATGTGGATTACTTGTGTGAGAGTAGGTCTCTACAATCTGTGCACCTTGTCACCTAGCTTTGAGTCTGGTACGAAGGGGGTACCTGCTGAATTTTATTAAATGATTGAACCATACAAACAAATAACATATAGTACATGATGTTAACAATGTCTTCTTCGTATTAATTACTTCATACAATTTACTATGAAAAGTATTAATGGTTACATATCAAGATAGATTTCCAGGAGTCCAGTTTTAAGAAACTTTTACAAGTATAAGGAAAGGAATTCATCAGCAACCTCTAAAGTTTCTCTATGAAAGGTAGAGACAATATATTTATGTATTTTTTAAATTAACTACATGGGGCTTTTTTAAAGCACAGTAAACTCAATAAACAGTCCAGACCTGTAGAAAGGTAATTGACTGGATGCTAAAAGAAAGAAGGAAAAAAAAAAATATTTGATGATACCAGCATTCTAACTAGATTTAGATTTCAGACCTTCCTTTCAACCCCACTGCATAGTTAGAATTCAGATAATATCCACTGAAAATAACCTAAACAGAACTGAGACAGATTAGCCTATAAGGAAAAAAGAGAGAAAGAAAAAAAAAACACAAAAAACAACAGACTAACAAAGAAGTAGACCAAAACAGATGGAGGCCAAGTGATCATTTTTCCAGTAATCCATGGAATGTAATACTGACCTGAGCCAAGATTCCTAAGCTCCACACTGCCTGACACTAACCAGTTCTGTCCTCATTGTTAAGAAACTTCACCTGTTTCCTCAGCAGCAAAATAGAGTAGTTGGACAGTTGAGTCTCCAAGGTCCTTCCAATGCTAAAATTCTAAATTACATATTTACAGTAAAGGAAAAGAGTAGTGACATACAATACATAAATCATTTCAAATTGGTTTTGAAAATTCTTAATGATTTATGTTTGGAGGAGAGCAGAAAGATTCCGTTTAGCAGAATGCTAAGAGTGGCTCTGAATTTGTTAAAAAGGTTTTTGACAAAAGAATACTATTTTGGATTTACCTTTCACCTATGATTTTCAATACTACATTTTGCTGTGTATAATATGCTCCCGTGTATAATGCTCATTCACATTTTGGCCCAAACTTTCAGGGGAAAAAAAATCTTTCATTTTAATTTTTTAATTCAAATTTTTATTTGTTTACATTTAGGTACTTGTTTTTTGCATTATAAAGGAATTTTAGCATTTATTTCTTAACATATTATGGCACAAGAAATTTTATGTACTGGTGACAAATTTACACTATTTACGCATCATAGAAGGCCAAGAATTCTTCGATGTTGCAAGTTTGTTTTAAGTTCAACAAACCAATTATCGTCTTCCAGGGTATTATTTTGTATATGGATATCATTATGATTTCTAGAGTTACACTTTTAACTCATAAACATAAATAAAAGAATTAAAAACATTTATATAGATATGTAATTAGTACTACCCATGTTTAATGCACATCCTTATTTTTCCCTCACAAATTTGGGCAAAAACTTGTGCATTATACATGGCAAAATACGGTAACTTGAAAATTATATATATATAATTTTATATACATATATAAAATTTATGTATATATACTAAGACTCTGTGTCACATTTAAGGTATTCTAGAGTGGGGCTTTCCTTTTCTATAGGTTTGACTACAAACACATTATCCTTTTCTGACACTGAATGAATAATAAAAGCAGTCTAGTACACACAAATGCAACTGCCACTCTAGTCACAAATGGGTCTAAGGAGTGTGCTCACTTGTTTCTTCCCTGCCTAATAAACAAGTTTCAATTTGCTCTTAAGTTTTTCACATACTAGGAAATAACCAAGCATATTTGGTAGACAGCCTGGACACAGAGGTGGGAGAATGCAAGTGTTAGGTGTTCCTTGGGAGTAAGTAGATTTCTGCATATGCCTACTTGCATATAACGAGGCAACATGTTATGATGGAACAGGTCAAAGGCTAGAAATTCAAAAATGTGTGTTTTATTTTGAACCTGAAAAGTATTTATTTAATGATGTATTTTCATCCTTGGTAAAATAAAAGGGCTTACCAACTGAATCCTACAGCCTCTTCCAGTTCTAAAATTCTCTGGTTCTCTGCGGTACTTTATTTAGAAGGCAAAGGTACAGAATCAGAATTGTGGAATGACCTGGGTAAATGTTTAAGAACTTAGCGTGCAATAGTGATGTTCAGAAGGAATGCTGGCCCGACTAGGGACCCAGAAGGGTTATAACAAAATATGACAAGAGAAGGGGCAACATCTTTTGGGCTAAAGGGCTCAAGTCCTTTTTCTTCTGCAAAGTATTTGAAAACGATAACAATTATTTTGACAGCTGCAAATAATTGGGAGGTGGGTGAAAACAGGAAGTTCAAGCACAGAATAACCTCCCTGGTTACCAGATTCAACTAATTCAATATTTACAGTATTTTGGATATGAGTAGTTAACATTTACCATTATACTACATACTGATTATCAGGCAAGAAAGAATAAAACTAATTATAACTATAGCTTAAAACAAGATTCATTAGAGTACTAGACACTTCACCTCTGATTTTCCATTATTTCCCCATTGACAAAGTGTAAATCAGAATTTCTCAGGAAGAGCAAATATTTATTTCATTAAAGATCTCGATATTATTCTTTTTCACCCTGTAGATAAACCTGTCACTAAGAGACTAAATATATTTGTAGATGAGTATTTCCATATTCAAGGCAAAAATTGTCCTGTAAAATCCATTTTGGTAGCAATCATAATGAACTGTGATTTTATAGCCCTTTAGAGTTTATATTACAAAGAGCTTTTACATCAAACTTACACGTAATTTGTGGGTGAACAAGGTGCTAATTAGAAATTACTCCTACCTATTCAGTAGAAGATCTAGAGACCTTTAGCCATTAGCTCATCTTACATGCACAGTATTTAAAAATGCTTAAGAAGTACTAAGCTTTTTGGTGATTTAGTATGGTCTGGTTCCATTACTCTGAATTTCTGAAGACTTAACTTCATAAGCAAAGGAATCCACTTTTTCTGGTAATTTTGTGAGTGTCATTCAAGAGATGGTGAGAAAGGAAGAAGACTGTTATCTTTAAATTTACCTTTAAATCACTTATACAACATAGACCCCTCATAAAGCTATAGGAATACAAGTATTTAGGTAAAAGTTTTGTTAAAAGTAATTACTGCTGAATATGAATTATAGGAGAACTAGGATAATTTTTAGTTAATATTCATACTTGGTTCTTTCATTTTTGCCTTAGAATCTTGAGAACACACTAGGCAGATTTTTCTTTTGTTTCATATTTTAAAGAACTTACCTTTCAATGCTACTTTTAATGAAGGTAATTTTGTGGAGACTTTATTACTTATTCAATGACGGAATAAAAACTATAGTACCTACAAGAAGCCTATCCCTTCAACATCACGAATTTATGAATTAAGAATTCTAAGAGTTCCCAGCAAGATAGAGGAGTAGGAAAACGCTGTGCTTGCCCTCTCCTGTGACCACATTAAAATTACAACTAAATTATAGAACAATCAACCTGGAGAACCATCTGAAGATTAGCTGAACAGAACTCCTGTAACTAAGGATATAAAGAAGAGGCCACATCAAGATTGAAAATAATACTGAATGTCAACTGTAACTGGAAAAAAAAAAAAAAAAAAAAGATTTCTAACCATTGATCCAAAGTAATAAACCTAAGAATTCACATTATGCAGTTACTAAATAAATACATAGTTGACAGTTTATGTAGGCAAAGAAAAAAATAGAACTAAATAGTTGTTAGCTTTTGTTCTGAAGCTACCAACACGCGCACACACACACACACAGACATAAAAATATCAATAAATCATCCTCATACTACATGCATCAGAAAAAAATAGCATGGCCATTTGAGAAATTTTTAAAAGTCCAGGAATAATTAAAAAATCCTTTAAGGCAGAAAGGACAATTCTACATTGTGACTATGCAAAATATATATGATATTTACCAAAGGTGTAAACTTGAGCATTTCCACCATCTTGTCTTCAGAGTTTTTTCATATATTTGAAGAGAACATAGATGATATCTAACAAGAGTATATTAATATTTTCTGGCCTGGTGTTTCACTAAAAATATACAAAAATAATTTTATGGTTCCTTATCTTTAGAACTAAGAAATAAAGGCTGCTATGAGCTTAATTTCTTATTCTGAATTTAAACGAGTTTATAAAATATCACTATGTATCTGATGAAAATATATATCTGATAATACTGCATTATAGAATTAAAATAACTTTTACAAGATTTTCCAGTGATCAGGAATTAATTTATATAAAAATAAACAAATATTGGTAACTCATAGAGGGATTTTCACATTAGGCTTACATTTGTTACTGTGATGAGAAAAACTTGAAAGCAAACCAACGAAAAATTACTGTGATTAAAACTGTTCATTCAAAACTCTGAGTATGAAAAATAAAAGAGGAAAAAATCTCATAAAGTTTGGCTTCTCGATGGTTCTATTATTCAGAGCATTTTTTTCTGAATTCTGAAACCAGATATGTGATTTACTATTTACATACCAGCTTCTTATAGAACGGCAACAAAAAAACCTTAAAAAACATCCTGGGGCTTTTTTTTTTTTTTTCCCCTGTATACCCAATACGATAACTGCAATATTATTAATTAAGGACAGATTTTTTTTTTAAACCATAAAAGGAAGCTTCATTTGTTTTTTCATCCACTTTTTTTGTATAATTGCTCTAAAACATAAAATGGAAATAAAAACACATAAAGCAAAACACCAACTTAAACGGTTTTAAAAAATTTATATAGGTTAAAAAAAGTACTGCACATCCATTTGCCTTTGATTCTGTGAATAAGGACTAGATTGAACACTAAAATTTTATAGCACTTACTCTGGTTGTTGAGCTTATCAATGACTTCTTTTGGATCTTAAAAATTGTCTGCACTTTTCAAATTTCTCTACAAACATAAACTCCTCTTTCAAGTCTGTATCAAATTAATTATGCTGATGCTCATTTCACCATAACTTAACTAAGTACATGTTTTTTTTTGCAGTCAAGTTCTAGAAGAAAAGGAAAGATCAAAATCTATTGATAAAGCCAATTTGTTGCCATGTCCTAGGAACAGTATAAATTTAGTTGCATCTTCATACATTTCCAGTAATGGAAAATAACTGATGTTTCTAATGATGACCATTCTTACCAATGAAGTAAAGCAATTAATAGTTTGAAATGCTTTTCCATAATATAACTTGAAACAAAAAAAGGTTTTCTTTCAGAATTTTCTTTTTTTATTTCCTTTTTTCCAGGGAAAAAAAGCTTGCCACGGACCTTATACAAACTCAGGTTCAGCTGAATGATTTAAATAGAGACCAGAAACCATATGGGTGGAAAAGATAGTAAGTTTTCTATTTAATACTAACTAAATTCACCAGAATACCCTATTTCCCGACTATTTCACTTAAATTGAGTGCTTTGATGTTCATAGTCTGAATAAAATGAATTAACAATTGAAACAGCAGCCTTTCAAAGATCATTCCAAAATGTTCTTTGTGAGAGAAATAAATATGCTTGTTAAAAAAATCATGTCTTATAATATGCTAATCTTTCCTTAATGGAGATCTTAAAAGGGTATATCATTAGAGCTTTATGTCATGCCTATTTTTATTTTCTAAGTTAGTGTTATATAAAACCTTTGATGTCATATAGCTACTTTTCAACTATGAAGCTTTTGTATAGAAAGATGAAGTTACTAAAGTCATCATTAGTAAGGCAGGTGCTTTGTTTTTCTAGAACTTATAGTTTATCAAATAATTAAAATGGTGGGTGGGGTTGACTAACTTTTTTCAAAATGTCTACCATGTACTAGCCACAGTATAGAAGCTTTCATTAGACTCATAAATCAAGAAAGCAAGTATAATCCTTATTTGAGCAGGCAATGAAACAGGCTAAGTGGCTAGGTACCTTGCTAAAGGTCATGGAGTCCAAATTTGAACCCAGGTCTACAGACTTTCCAAATTTTGAGAGAGTGCAGTTTCCTCATCTTCCTGAGTTGGGTATTCACACTGTGGCTTCATTAAAATCTCTGAAGTAATCTTCTACTACCTCATCAAATATAGATTCAAAGGTAAACCCTAAAAATACATTATGAAACCCCAAATGAATTATTTTTAATATTCTCTTCTGATAATATAATCAATAAATGCTTATTTTTCAACTCATAGAAACCACCTTCATTTTCATTAAGGTTATTTAAAAAGTTAAAAAGAAAAAATCTATGACCTGTCTAGAGGCACACGGCTTTATAATATGAAAGGGAAAGCTTAGCCAAATGTAACACCTTTCTGATTAAAGATTAAATCCATATTCTGAATAACTGAAGTCAGGGAATTCCCTCAAATTCTTTAGATTTAATAATAAATTCAGTCTTCTTAGTGAGTGGAGGTTGTCTACCCTAACCTGCTAAATCAACTTTTATTATTATTTTTTTAATCAATGGTGAAGACAGCTTTCTCTCCATCCTACAGGCCAGGGGCTGGCATTACAGAGTCGAAGTGGACCCAGAAAATGGACCTGGGGCACATCTGCCACACATTTCTTCACAGCAGTCCTCCTAGCTGAAGGAGGGATGATGGCAGTGACACAGATTCACGCATGACCTAATGAAGCCCTGTAGGTCACATCACCAATGCTTCTCAAAGTCTTGGCACGCCCCCAGGAAGAGGGGAGTTGTGCTAAATTAGAAAGACAGCTAAATTTGGAGTTGGCAGATTGGCATCAAATTCCTTCTATCATTCATTATCTTTGTCATTCTGGACACATAATGTTTCTGAGCCTCATTCTTCAATCTATAATGTAAGAATCAGGGCCTGATGCAGTATAGAGCCCATAATACATATTCAACGAATTTCAGCTGAATTTAAAAGAGAGAAAAAGGTAGAATCTTAGCAGTACTTTCAAGGTGTGGATGATGACTGATTACAAGAAATGCAACTTTCAGAAGAAGGCAACCTGGGGTGAAAGGAGCTGGCCATGCTGTGAAGTTCCTCATGATTAGTGGAAACCAGATCAAAGGGAAAACAAGGAAATAGGGCAGCAGGAAGACACCCAAACTGAAAGGAGATTCTCTGGGGCATACCAGACAACCCAGTAGACCAGGGAGCTAACCCATTTTTTGTTTGATGACTAGAAGAGAATGCTGATTTCACTGGTTCTGCTAATGAATGAGTCACAAGGGAGGGTTAGCTGAAAAAATACCTTAGGGAGTAGAAAAAATGTAAGTAATTACACGGATGTTGTAGAACTTACTCTAATTAAAAAATTCCTTGCTCTGAATGTTTTGTTAACTTTGAGTATCTGCAGTGACTGAAACACCCCCCCACCCACCAAAGCCCCTTTGAGTTTTCTCAAAGGTGCCTCTGAGTTCCACTGTCGTACACCCCAGGCAGGGAGTGAAATGCCACGGAGCAGTTAAACCTGTTTGTAGGTGTCAAATCTCTGAAAGATACATAGAAAGCAAGTCTACTTTTATGGCTAGTCTAGGACTCTGGATTTCCCATAGGTCCAAGTTACTGGTACCAGTCTGTAGTGAAACCAAAGCTTGGATTGCTCCCCAAGTTGCGATGACAATCTTACAAAAGAAAAGTGTCTGCAGGACTGGTCTTCCCAGGCCACCCTACATTCCTGGGGATAAGCCAGGGCATCCTTGTCAAAGTGACACACGTATGGATGCCGCTTCCCAAGGCATTTGTTCCTAGGCACTAGGGGAAGTGTGAAGCCCATTCAACCTGGTGGGAAATGGCTAGGGAAAGAGGAAAGCAGGAAAGGAAAGAGATTGCCAAGTAACATTCTTGGCCCTTGGCATATTAATTTACTCTTTACACCAACTCGCTAAGGAAGATACATTTTTTTCTTTTTTAAATCAGGCTCAGAAAGATTCAACAACTTGTTTAAAAACATAAAACCAAAAATTGGCAGACCCATGAGTCAGACTGAGTTGAAAGCCAAGTATGATATATTGAACAGAGACAAAAATTTAATGGGCAACCTAAATAAGATAACATCCTGCCCATTAAGTTGTTAAAACATACCTGAGCACCAGAAAGATGCAAACATGGGCCACAAATAGCTAAACTAAAAATAAACCCTCCCTTAACACAACTACTTGAAAACTTTGTACAGAGTGTTGTTTATTCTTATGGTACGTAATTTTATCACGTCTGGTTACTGGGCTTTCAAGTCCACAGCAAAATTAGATGAAGCAACTTTAAGAAGAGGGAGACAGAATGTCTACAGTAAGAAGCTGGTAACAGTGAAAAATGCTATGGAAAACAATCACTACCCAGAGAACTAATTCCAAAGCCTCACTGATTGAGGGCTATTTAATGGGTGGGCAAATGCTCTACCTCTGACGACCACATATAATGAAACGTAATTTCACATAATTTTAGTCATTTCAGCAAGGTGATCTTTAAAAATATATAACTAAATAATTTACCATATCTACTTATATATACACCAGGTTTCCTGATTTTTGTTGTTCAAAATATGGTTTCTTTCTTTCTTACATTTGGAACATGCTAAAAGGAATATGATATTACAGCACAAAAAAAACTGTAGTGACCCTAAGACATCAAGAGGGCATCCAATTGTGTAGTTTCCAATTCTCACCGTGTCTCTAGCCCTGTAATTTTAAATTTAAATAAAGAAGTGGGCTTCTTTATTTCACTTGTTCTTATATGGCCCATAACATAGTTTGCCCTTCTTTACTAAAAGGACTCCTTGAGGGAGGAAAGCATTTCTTATTTGTGTTTGTAACTTCAGAGTATCTAGAGCAGTGCCCTCTACATACAAGGTAAACCCAGGAAATATTAATAACTAAAGAAACGTATGTTCAGTATGCTCAATTTTAGAATACCAGGATGCATGTAGAAGCACTGACATAGAAAATGGTTATAATAAAACTTCCAGGGCTTGTAAAGGCAAACTTATTTATTCATTTATCAAATAACTATCTACTACATTTCAGGTATTGTTCTAAGCTCAGAGATTAAAAGAGTGGACATGACATACCAGATTTCTGAATTTAAGGTCTTGCAATCTCAGAGAGAAAGAAAAACAAACAAGATAGACAATAAACAAAGAGATACAACATGAGATTTCAGATAGTCATCAGTGCAAATAAGATAAAAACGTAGGATAATGGGATAGGTAATACTTGGGTGGATGAACTATTCTCAGTTTTCTGCTTACACAGGCTCTTCCCTTATATCAAGGAAGAGATGTTGTTATAACATCTGTATGTTGTTCAGATGTAAAATTGTGAAAGGTGCAGTCTTCTTGAAAGTAACCAGTGAAATCCCCATGGGTTTTCCAGATAGTTCTCTACAATCCCCACCTCATACCCTCACGTATGCCCTTCTTACACTGTACTAGGGTTGGTCTTTGTGACTAATAGCATGCAGCACAAGTGATCCAAGAATAAGTTACAAAAGGTTGTGGCTTTCAAGTTGGGCTCTTCCTCTCTTAGATCCTTCACTGCATGGGGAGCCAGCTGCCATGTCATGAGGACACTCGGGCAATCTGTGCAGGGGTGTTCCATCCTGAGAAACTGATGCATCTGGCCAATAGTGAGGGAATGAAGCCTGCCAACAATCACATGGATAAGCTCGGAAGTGAATTCCACAGCCAATCCTTACACGTGGGCAGCCCAGCCAAGAGCTTGGTCATGGCTTTATGAGACTCTGTGCCAGAACTCTCCAGCCAAGCTGCTCCTGGATTCATGACCTCAGGAAACTGTAAATAGTTAATGTTTATATGTTTGTTGCTTAAAGGTGCTCAGTTTGGGGGTAATTTGTTATGTAGCAATAGATAACGAATATAGCTGCCTTTCTAGGGAGTTAAAATCTGAGTCGAGGCCTGAAAAAGAGCCAGTGATGAAGACATGTTAGGAAAGAACATTCCAGACAGAGAGTACAGTAGGTATAAAAACTCGGTGAACTTGTGGTATCACCGAAATAGCTCAAAGGCCCATGTGACTGGAATCTTGATGATGAATTACAACAAAGTGGTAAGAGAAGAGTTAAAATTTCCTCCAAAGAGGGATGGGAAAAAACATTATCTAATTTATATTTTAGAAAGAAAAACCTTTGTAAACTACTGGGCTACTATGTGGGAAGTAAGGGTGGAAGCAAGAAAACCAGGCGGAAGCCTACTGTCATCAGTCCAGTCCAGAGAGATGGTAAGTCAGAGTAGGATGTTAGAAATATTATAAATTGTAAGATTCAGGATATGCGTTTTGAAAGTAGAGTCAATACAACTATATGAAAATCATCCATGTAGCCTACGCTATGACAGTAGGTTCTGGTTTTTGAATGACCAGGATAATACCAGGATAGACCTACAAAGACAGGAAGTTAGGTATGATCTATTGAGACATAAGTCAAAATTCAAGAAATAATTTTTAGGTATGGTAGTTAAAAGTTGTAACCTCTTGTAGTTAAATGCTGTGGGGCCTGGAAAGACATTCCTCTTTATAAAAGAATTAAGCAGTCAGTAGAAGTATTCTTTTTGGTAACTGTTCTGATTGTTGCAAACCAGACTGGTTAAAAAAAAAGTGTTTAAGCAACCAACTAGCAAAGTAAAAATAAATAAATAAACAAACAAACAAATATTAAGTAATAAAGCAGACGAGGAAGATCAAAGCCAGATTTTCTTTCCACATCAACATATTTCCAAAGGAACAAAGTTAATGAGAAGAAGTATTTATTTAAGTTAGAGAACAAACACTATATTGGTAACAGGCCGACTATTCACTGGTTTCACAGAGCATTAGAGATTCACTTATTAGGGCTTAACAAGAATCCACATGTTCCTACTCCGAAAATTTTCTGAGCAGGCATTGTTCACAAATAGTACAGAAATGAACCCATCGGAAAAAAAAAAACCCAAAAAAAACAAAACCTGCCTCTTCCTCCTGCTTCTTCTATCATATGCACGAAAGGCATGTCAGGACAACTCACAGGAACTATCCAATTCCAAATCAAGGTCATACTTTTGTACCTACGGACCTGCCTTCAGCTTCCCTTTTTTGATAGAAAATTCTGATATTCTCAAGCTAAGCCATGAAGAATCATATTTTAAAAAGTGAAAATATAAACAAATTACTATTAGGATTATCTTACTCAAGAAGACCAATATAATAACGGACTAGTCACACACACATATATACAACCACACATACACACACACAATCTCACATTAAAAGAAAGGAATAATGTGAAAAGTAAGGATGTTTTAAATAAATGCGTAATACCAGACAAGTTTTTAAAAAGACAGAAAGGCAGACTGACAGAAAGACAGCCAAGTCATCTGTCTCTATGAATTTTCCATAGCTTTCTCACAAGTCCTTGGGTATAAACATATATAATTGCTAGAACCTTCAGGTAAATCTAATGGCATAAATTTTTCATTTTTTTTACAAAAGAATCTGAGTGAAAATGCAACATTTTTTAAAAAAACAAAGCATTACATATACCCACGAGAAGTCTACAAAAAAAATTGAAATGCCCAAATCTACCCATGGGTCCATATCCTAAATTGTTTTAGTTTTCTCTTTATCCACATAAATTAGTGTATAAAAGTAAATCCTATGGTCTATTGCATCTGCTTTTGCTGCTAAACTCAGCATATTAAATGTTCAAATACTTTGAGAGAGTAGGTCTACTTATTCCACGTCATTGAGAGCAGAGTCATAAAAACCTAATAGAAAAGACTTTAACTTTAAAGACTACTTTATTCACATTCTATCTCTTGATGCCAGCACATGGATAATCAAATGTATATCTCCCAAGATAGCCTGTGGGTAGTAGGTGCTTCAAAACAAGTTCGTTGAATAAAAGAACATGTTGACTTACTGCCTTTTGTTTAGAATTTATACTAAGTGCTTGTTCATTCTAAACTCATACTCTTTGCCAAGACAATACAAATATGACTATAATCAAGTTACTTAATGTTAATATTTTTAAGAGTCTATATCAAATCACTGTAAAAATGATTCTTCAAATAAAAGCTTTCTTCTATCTCACACTGTACCAATTTTGAAATTGACTATGATAGATGGGGTCATCATTCCAAATTCTACACCCCTCACTATTGTAATCATACACCCACACCCTGCCATTCCTGCTGTAGTGCCTGCCGTTAGGGGCAGAGTACTCTTCCGCACCCCAATCCATTAATGTTGGGACCTATCACCTGACCTGCTTGGTCAATGAGATGTGGACAAAAATGACAGTGAGACAGTTCAGCCAAGACTTTAAGAGGCATCGCATGTTCTTAACACTCTCCTTCTTGTGCTCCTGTGATCCACCCTGAGAAGCACACCCCCAGGCAGATGAAGTCCTTTCAGCTCAGGTCATAGAAAGGAGGCATTCAGAGTCTGCCTGTAACTGACCAGAAACCTGCTGTCTATGCCCAAGTCCAGGCAAGTCAGGCTCAGCCAAGCCCAGTCCATAATGGCCAAAGCAACAGCCAAACTGCAAACTCGTAAACCTGAATACATTTGCTACAGTAAACCACTGAGATTTTGTAATCGTTGCAAAACAAAAATTAATATACTGGTGCTCAGTATCTTTATAAGGCTTACTCATGTAATATTAGTTGCATGAAACTACACCTTCTTAATTTACCTATCCTAAACTAATAGTAATTTTCTTTGGCTATCTTTTATTTTTGAAAACAGAATCAGAAACCTTTTTAATAAAGGATTTTTAAAAGAAAAAGTTATCACAAAAAGACATTCATTCTATAACTAAAGTCTAATTTCCAGAAACAAACTATAATATAGCGAATAAACCATATTCAAAAAAATACAAGTTATAATTTTGTAACCTTGGATGTTTCTACAATTTACCAATCATTCCTCCAAGTGAACTAAAAGTAAATCACCTCCCTAAATACCTGATATATTCTACAACCGCTTGTCTGGTTTTCTGAGCAGTGTCTCAAATAGTTTTCCTTCAAAATGTCACAGGTGTGAACTAACTAGTGTGTGTGTGGGGGGGGGGGGGGCAGTATGAATTAGTATAAGTCCAGAATTAAGGAAAAGTTCAGTAAGTATAATTTTCTTGCTTTTGAATACTAATACTTTCAGGGCTTGCCTGAATCACTAGATAGGAATCATCTGTCAATTCTTTGGCTAGGAGGATATCTTTCCTTTTCATGTCCCTAAATATTTAGAAATCTGTTATTTTAAATCTGAGTAGATTTTTGTTTATACAAATATTTTATTTTATTTTCTAGCATAATTTATAAAAACAAACTGTAGCTTAACAAAAATTCAATTATCACAGTTATAAAGGTAATATTAATGAGATTTTCATGGATCAATTCCAAGAACATCTTTCCCTTCCTGCCATTTATATATAATAAATCAAAACTATACTGTGACCATGTATCATATATTAACAAATTGCTGAGCATGAGTCACTACAGGTAATTCTTATTTTCATTCTTGTTCACTTAAGCCAACATCTCAGAATTAAAAAAAAAAAAAAAAAGTCACAAAATTTTAACTTAGATGAACTCTTAAGGATAGTTCAACTACCCTCCAGATGTTTGAGTTAACTCCATAATATTCCTCCTGAATGCTCAGTTATACTCTGAACCTTTCCTGTGACAGGCAGTGTTCCCAAACCAGGGGGATTGTGAATGTTTCAGGAAATTAATTTAGCCAAAGGCAGTAATTGGACCTTTCGCCAATTTCCACTTTTTAAATAAATTAATTACTTTAAAAATGACTCCTTTACACAATACAAATGGAAAAAGGATGTACCAAATGAGCATGAGTGATGGTGAAGAGAGAACAAACAAGCGAGCTCATATCTGGGCAGTCCCTTGGGCAGCACATTCTTGACTGAACAATGATATCAAGGCATGTGTTTTGAACATTAAGTTTTAGTTGTTTTATTTTTGGCCATATTTTAAAAATTATACTAACAGACCTGTGCATACAGACAGGATGCATAAAGGTATTAAATTAGCACTATAGGATAGGGGCAATAAAAAGATAATGATTTTGCAAACGTTCTCAAAATAGTCCTTAAGCTGCATTATCTAACTCAAAACAGTCATGAAGCACATTAAGAAGCTGCTACTAGTCCTTGGGGGGGAAAAAAAGACAAAAGAACAAGAGTTTTCATAACAGCAGGGATTGCCATTAACCAAATGTCCATCAATAGCAGGATGGATAAACTGTGATAGACTTACTCATAGAAATGAACAATCTATATCTACATGTAACAGCTCAGATGAATCTCAATTGAAACAAGACATCAAACACAAGAATATATATTTTTAGATTTCAATCATTAAAGTACAAAACTAGGCAAAATTAATCCATGGTGATTATCCTTTGGAGGTGGGGCTGAGTTACTGAGCAAAAGGGGCTCATGGAAACTTCCAGGGTGCTCATATTGTTACGTGCTTTGATCAGGTTGTTGGTGACACAAATGTGTTTGTGAAAATTCATGAAGCTGTATGCATACAACTTGTGCACTTTTATGTATATATATTACAATTCATAGTTCAATAACTAAAATGTCAAAAAAAAAGTAAACGTTCGATTTGATTGGGCTATTCACATGCCCAATGTTTTATTTGTGAAGTGTGTGATTCTTTATCTTGTCCAATATATATTAGGTCTAAAAGTAATTTTGTCTAGTTTTAAAGCTACAATATATAACTAATTTTAAACTATATATACATCTGTGCCATAATCAAATACACTGTTATTTTCAATGTGTTAAAAATTCAGAGAAAATTTAACAGTGTCACTTAAAATGAGAAAAAAATTTAAAGGTCTTATATAGCATGAATCTTAATTTTATTATGTTTAAAATTACCTTTATTATACAATCATTGATAATACACAGAGATAAATTTTCTTTTACATAAAGTTACTTCTGTATCATGTAGCACATAAAAGATTCCTATAAGGAATTTGTGAGATTATATATGTTATAATGAAAAAGTTTTGAGAATTAGAGGGAAAGTTGGGTAACACTTTAGTCATGGAGAAAAAATTATGGTCAGAACTGTGGGTATCTGCAAATTCCAGACTTGGCACCAACAAACTGTGAACTGTGTCAGGTCAGTACTGTCCAATAGAAATACACCATGAATCACATTTGTAAGTTTTAAACTTCTAGCAGCCACATTTTAAAAAGTAGGGAGTATATGTGCACTGTAATACACCAATAATATATCTAATGCAACACAACTGTTAACTGAAATGTAATGCCACCAAAACAATAAAGTTTTTTCACCGAAAAATATTTCACAATGTTTTAGCTTTAACTTTTAAATTAGTTAAAAATTTGAACCTCAGTTCCTCAGTCATACTAGCTGCACTTGAAGTGATTTTACAATACATGACCAGTGGCTACCGCATTGCACAGCACAGATGTCACATTAATCTCTCTGAGGCTCACTTTCTTCTAAACTAAGTTAATCAGATAAAGAATTTCCCAAATATACAGTGGCAGGAGGAGACCTGACTCTGGGTGGTGAACAAACAATGCAACATATGGATGTATTATAGAATTGTACACTTGAAAGCTGTGTAGTTTTCCTAACCAATGTCACCCTAATAAATAGAAAGAAAAAAAAAAGAACTCCCAGTGAGAATTTTTGCCCACTGATGCCCACATGCCCCTGAGCCATTCACCACACAGGAATGCAGCCCGATGTCCAGGGATCTTAGGACTTTCAAAGTGGGAAATCTGGATGTTTACATAAAATATTATTTTTCCTTGCAGACAACTACCATGACATTTCTCAGAGCCCTGTGTGGGACAAACCAAAGCATATCCATATGCTGCTCTTTGCAACCTGGTTCTACAAACATTCTCTCTTGCTCTTCCAATCTATGATTTATTTAGGAGTAATTTGGCTTCTACATCTGGAAACTGAAAAACACAGCTGGAGAGTCAGTTGAGTCATGAGCTTCAAAGCCTCCTCTAAAGTCAAGGTGAAGCTGTAGCTGCTGTCAGGAGGTGACAGCCAGCGGTGAAAGTCAGGAGGATCTCTGTGTGAGCTTAAACCCTTGTCTCCAGAATGCAGACAAGTCTGAAATAGAATCATCCTAAAGTAAGGAACAATCCAGCCCCCGATTTTGGATCAAGGACAACGTGCCAGAGATAAATGGAAAGGGTGGTGAAACCAACTACACCATAGAGACTACCACTCTTAATACCCAATCCCTATGGAGCCTGCCTGGATCTCCCAGGGTATGTGAAATCCAGAAGGGCACAAGGTACACAGGTCAGGGACAGTGGAAAGCTGCAGAGGTGAAGCAGGAAGTAGTAGCTTGAGCAGCCATCAGCTCGTTCTTTAGCTATAAAGATGGGAAGAGGAGGGGTGGGGATGGGTGGTGGTGGCAGGTGGACTCCAAGGAGACCAGTTCTCAAGTCCAGGTGAGTCACCAACTGTGAATATTAACTGTTTAATAGCATCTGAAAAGGACAGACTTCCCCCTGAGAGACAAAGTCAGAAACTCTGTTTTGTGAAAACTGTTAAAACCACATGCGAATGCTGTTAAAACCGCATTATAGTTCCAGAGTAAGAGAGCCTGGGAAACTGAGGGCCTTGGGTTAGGATTCAAAACAGTTTGAGCATTAATCCCAAGTGTGTCACTGTTGCTATGTGACTTCTAGTTCTCCAAATATAAATGGTCATAATATACCATATTGCCTTAGTCTATATCACAGTGTTGTTTTCAGTACCAAGTGATATCATGACTATAAAGCAATATGAAAACTATAAGTTTCTCATGCAATTGTAAAGCATGTTTTATTATTATTATTATTATTTACTAAGCAATTAGAACCGGATTATAGGAACAGAACTATTAAACGCCATTTAGGTCCCTAATCAGGATTCCTCTTAATTCTGAGGTGGGTGGAGTGGGTTAGGGCTTTAGGGGAATAGTAGTGAGCATTATTACTCCATTACAAACCCAGTTACTTTCTAGAGAATTCATAGGATGGGACCAGGGGAGTTCAAATTCCAAGGTGGACTTGAAAAGACCTCACAAAGAGGAATTTGCCCTAAAGCAGTGGTTCTTAAAACTTTTTCAGGTCACTGGTGCTTTGAGGATCTGATAAAAGCTATGGCTCTGTCTTGGAAATGGCACATATACAAAAGTGACGTATATTTTTCAGAAAATTCATGGACCCCCATGGATCCCAAATTGAAAATGTCACCTCAGAGACAAGACCCACGGTGTGGTCTTAGGATTGAGTTACCGCTGGGTAGGAGGCAGTTTTAAGAACAGCTGGAAGCCAACAATAAAAACAGAGCAGTCTTTTCTTAAAGGTTCAGCCTCCACTCAAAGTGTTGCTACCGTGGGACCCTCAGATAAAGACTTCTTGGGGTGTATGTAAGGGCTACACCGTTATTCTAGCTAACTCTTAGCTACTGCTTCCTTGGACAGTTTCAACAGAAATGAGCACCTTCTAGTTCAATGCATATGGACCCTAAACAACACAGGGAGTAAAAGGTATATGAGAAAGGAAAAAATACATAATATAAAAAATACAATAAAAAATATATACACATATATATGTGTGTATGTGTGTACATGTGTGTGTGTGTATATATATATGTGTATATGTATTTCCTGTACATCTCCCTAAGAACCATACTGCACATGTTAGCACTACACTGTAGAACATGTAGGGAATTTTTGCTATTTTGGTTTCTGGGACAGTGAACAGAGACCACCCATCACAGGAACCTTGTGATATCCATATGAATATTACCAAGAGAAGTCCACAGCAACATAAAGTGACACTAAATGTCACAGCAACAACCTGGCACCTGTACAGATAGGAGTGGGCAGGAAGAGAATCACTTATACTACAGAAATTCAACAGCAACTTCTCAATGACAAGAACAGAACTTGCCTTGACTCTTGAATGGAATATGGCCTCAAACATTTTGACAAAATATTCTCTATCCACTTTCCAATCCAATCTCTTAAGAAACGTTTAGGAAAGTGAAAAAGAAAATAGGTATTTATCTCATGCATTTATAACTATTAAAATATGTTTAGGAGAGTAAGGTCATACTGAATTAGGCATTAAAATTGTTCAGAAAACATTTAATAACTTTTTCATAATATGCTCTTGTGCTCTATTTTTATAAATATCACAAAAGAATATTCATATATTGCAGTATTTTAAACTTGACTTTCAAAGTAGGGATGAATAAGTTGAAATTACCAGTCAAGCAGTTAATGTTCTTTCTTTAAATCAAAGATTTTTATCTAAGACCATTACAACTCTATAAAAAATTATCTTCTGACTATCAAATACCAAGGTCTTCACCAAGGACTGCAGTCTATAAAGTCAGAAGGAACATTGAGAAGTAAAAATACTGTATGAACTAACAAACTGCGCTGTATTCCCATCTACTTGTCACTTGTGGGAGTGGGAAATTTTCACATATTGTCAATGGATTTTTGAAACTCCCCAAGGACATGGTGCCTTCCACTTTGGGATTTCTCCTGACAGCCTACTAGTTCGGTTTATACTTCAGAGTTATCTGGAACTCTCTTTCTTTTAATTTTTCCAGGTCAGATAGTTTAACCACCAGATACTCTTCCTCTGAATTGCCATAATTTCAAATGTCACTTCTTGCTAATATACTTCAAATTAAATGGTAAATCACAACTTAATATGAACAAAATGTTTTTTTACAAAAGTATTATGTTACATAATCCAGGAAAACAATTGAAAACAGTGCCTGGTGTTCAATAAATGTCAGCTTATGAGGACTTTGGTAATGATATGCCAACAATGAAAGTAACGACATTCTCACCTTGTGGTAGGCAGCTACTAAGATGATCCTCAATGATCCCCACCTTGTGTTATTCAGACATTCACAAAACCACTTCACTTGAGCTTGAGCTGAACTTAGTGATTCAATTCTAATGATCAGAATATGGTAGAAGTAATGTTTGATCACTTTCAAGATTAGGTTACTAAAAATACTTTCAGCTTTTATCTTGGGTTCTTACACACTCTCTGTCTCTTGGATCTCTTGCCCCAAGGGAAGGAAGCTATCATGTTGTTAAGTTCCATGTTGGAGCTGTGGAAAGCCTTATGGAAAGGCCCAGATGAGTGAGATCAGACACAGATCTTCTGAGGCCTACCAACAACCACACTGGGAATCCTGAAGCAGAGTCTTCAATCCCAGTCGAGTTTTGAGATGACTTCAACCCTGGTCAGCAGCTTCATCATGCAACATCATGACAAATCTCCAGAGAAGCACCCAGCTAAGCCCAGATTCCTTTCCAACAGAAACCGTAAGATAATATTTGTTGTTCTAAGGCAATTCAGTTTGGGGATAATTTGCTGTGCAAATAGGATAACTAATAGGAAGTATGGTGCTGCCGTAACAAAAATCTAAAATGTGAGAGTGGCTTTGGAACTATGAAGTGGGCTTCAAGAAGAGTGTGAGTGAGAGTGTAAAGTGCCTTGAACACACTGTTCACAGAATTTTGCACTCTGAAGAGACTGCTAGTAAGGGCATAAATGGAAGTGAGGAAAATCTTATTTGAAACTGGAAATTACGTCGTGATAGGTTTAACAATACCCACACCTATGTACAGTGACATGACCTGCAGTCACTTGTAACTGCATGAGGAGTAAGAAACATGCGACATGAACTGGGTGATATAGCTAAGGAGATTTCTCAGCAAAATGTGCAAGGTGCTACTTGGTTTCTTCTTCCTGATTTATAGTTAATTGTGAGAAGATAAATAGAGGACAGGACCACTAAACAAAAAGTAGGCAGGGCTTGATGATTTTGAAAATTCTCAGCCTCTCCTGACAGCAAACAATGCTAAAACTAAGAAACAGCTTCCAAGCAAAGACCAATTCAGATAACTGTCAAAATAAAACATGATCTAAAGATGAGACTGAGGTTGTGGGTTTTCAAATCCTTGTTAAGACTTTGAAATGTGGTGTCTTGGAGTATTATTCAGTCAGACCATGGCATCTCCCAAAAGTTTAAGGGTGTGGCTCACAGATCCTTTTTCAAGAGGCCTTTGGGAAGTTAAAGGGCATTGTCTGTCCTTTGTCTCAGCAGAAGCCCAAGGAAGAGACGGATTTATTGCCAAGAAATATGTGGGTGTGTTTTTTTGTCTAACAGTCAATCCCAACAAGCTTCATAGGAGACCCACAAAAGCTTTGAGAGTGTTTTATCAGCAGAAACTACCAGTTTGGATAGATACGGTACAAAATGGAAACAGGTCAAAGGTCCCCAAAATTCTACTGGCTGGAAGCAGGCTGAGAAAAGTCGGCTGCAGGCACATAGTATCTTTCATGAAAAAGGAAGGATGACTCAGAGAGTGACACCAATAGTCCAAAGGGTAGAACCAGCAGCCATGGAGTATTCCCAGGCCTGAAAACCTAGTTAAGGAGTATTTGCCCAGCTGGACTTCAGAATTACTATGAATCAGTGACTCTTACATACTTTGGATTTTCTGTTTTGTTGAAAAAAGAATGTGGAGGTATCTGATGCCTGCCCCACTGCTGTATGTTGGTTGTGCTGAGATAAAAAATCTTGACTCTTTAGTTTCACAGATCTAAAGATGAAGAGGAACTGTACTTGAGAAGTTGTACATGAGGAACTATACCCAAAGAGCTTTGTTCACCCACACCCAGATCAAACTTAGATGACTTCTGGATTTTGAGCTGATGCTCACCTACAAAGAGGATTTATTTTTCATCTTCCAATAAAAGCGATGTCTGACATCAGTACAAGTTAACATGTTTTATAGCATCAAACGTTTAAAAAGCACATAAAGTCCTTTTAAAAATTCTCTTGAAATGCTTGTTAATAGGTTGAGAGATTGACACAATAGGAATCAGATTCATAATGTTAAATCTTACTAATGTAAAATATGATAAACTATTCTACACTAACAAAACTAAATACTCAAGTAGTTATCAGCTACCCAATTTTAATTTATGTTTAGGATATTTATTTTATAGCAACAAGCTATCGTTGAGAGTACACAAGCCATGGGAATGCTCTCTCAAATATCCTGATTTGCAGTTTTGTTTATAACAAAAATTCCACCTAAGAAAGGGGTCTAAATGAGATATGAAATGGGAAATGGAATGTTTAACTCTCCTAAAATAATTATATATTTTTCAGAAATTCACTAACTCTCAAAGGAAAAGAAATGATGTCATCTGAATGTTCTATTATGCCTTACCCTTCAGACAGCATCTCCTCTTCTTCTGTTCACTATCTATCATACTGACATTTTATATATGAAAAATAGTTAAAGCAGTATTTTTTTAATGTTATATTGTTACAAACAGCAATTTATTTCATGTCCGTGTCCCTCCAGGCTGAGACTGTTTAGTGAGGCTCATTAGTGAAGGGCAATCACTGGTATGTCCTCTGGATAGGCACTCACAGGTGGAGAAAAGCAAAGAACACAGATATGCCATTCAGAAATACATAGCATTGTTAAAAATAGCAACACCGATTTCTGTTCTAAATGAGAAGAGGGTGCTGCTATTCTCCAGAGAGAGCAGAGTATAGTGCAGCAACGTTACATTGCGCGGGAAGTCAGGATATGTGGGCTCTGTGCCTAGCTTGAGACCCATAGTAGGTGATTCATCAGCTTCTGCATTGTTTTCTTAACTGGAAAATTCAGTGTTCATGTCAAATTGAAACAGTTAATTAATTCCTAAACTCCAGATATGCAGGTACTCCAGACAGGAGTTCTTACTTATGGGATGCCAAATATTCACTTTTTCTCCTAAAATAAACTTCTAAAGAGAAAACTTTGCACTAGTACATTGTAAATGAAAAATCTGACTTATACAGCATGAATGGATTTCAATTTCAATGCAATAAAACAACAAAACAATTATTAAATTCTAGCTATCAGGCTGCTGGCTGCCTGAAGCCTGCTCTGAGGGAAAAAAAGAGCAACTCTATCTAGGAGAATGATTCTAGCATCAAATTGAGAGTTTCTCCTTGACTTCTCAAGAACACACTGAAAGGGGATTTAAAAGGGCATATATTTCTTATTATGTGATTCGATGCTATTTTATGCAGGATCTGCATACAACCTAAAATCAATTCCAGTATCAACCAAAATCACCTGTGTAACAGCAGCAACTGCCTTACACTCTAGAAATGCGGCATCAAATAGTCACACCTGTTAGTTCTGATGCTAAATTTTATCTTGAATCCTCATACGACCCATCTAACCTACTTTTTCAAAACCAGTAATAGTGTCATGAAACACTAAAATAATTTTGAAGGCGATGGAGTACTGTGGAGGAACACAAGATAGGAAGTCACATCAGGGTTCTAAGCTCAGTTTCATTAGATTAGACCTTGACACTGGCATGTTAACTAACCCCTCTGGTCCTCAGATTGCTCATTCACATTAAAATGCTTGTGTCACTTTTAAATAAGAAAATGCATGTAACATGCTTAGCACAGTACCTGAACACAGTAGATACTCAATAAAAGTTATCTATTTAAAATAATTAAATTCTTTTTAAATTAAATTTATTGGGGTGACAGTGGTTAGTAAAATGACATAGGTTTCAAGTGTACAATTCTATAATACATCATCTATATATATCACATTGTGTGCTCACCACCCAGAGTCAGTAATTTAATTCTTTCAAATAAACTTGCAAAATTCTGTCACAATCAATTCACTTCAAATAACACTGGCTTGAAACAAAAATATAGTTTGCCATTTTTCTATTATAATAAAGTTACATTAACTTTCACTTCCAAACAAAGCTACAAAACCCACAAACCACTGACTGGCAAAAGAAGCAAAAACATTATGTCCTCAGTGATAAAAGAACACTTAGTTGTCAAAATGAAAAACAGTAACTCTTAGTTGCTACCACATAAATGTTTTCAGGTCTTTTCTTACCCAAAAAAAGGTCAAAATGGCAGAAACGACAGAGTGAGAGTATCTTAAATCAAATAAAAGTTTCAGCCAAGTTGGACACACGGTTCTGAAAAGAGCTGTATTTAGGACATAACCAATAACACTATTATTTATGAGATGTAGTAAACTGTGGGCAAAATGAAAAAGACAGCCCGCTACTAATCCAGTGACAGTAGTCCTGATCGCCTAATAAATGTGGCAGGAATGCACTCCAGGATTCATGCTCGGCACTTCAGGTGTACTGTCTCTAATCCATACCAGTGTGCAAGATACACATTGCTATCCAAAATTAAATATGAGGATCTGAAGTTCAGAGAAGTTACCTGCCTGGCCAGGGTCACTCTACCGGGAAGCACCAGAGTTGCATTCAAATTGTATCTGACCAGAAACCCACTCCCTTCACTAGTGTGTTTCTTTCCTTTTTGGACACAAAGATGTGTGTAAGAATCATTCTCAATGCTTTGAAACTCATGAACTGATATTAATTCCCTTTTCTCTTTCCTTTCTTTTGGTTTCTTACAAATCCTTTGCGTTTTGGTCCCCGCCAGCTTCAGTTGCCATTACCCTAACTCCAATTCACTCATTCATTAAGTCACTGAAACCTGGTCTTGTGCCCCAGCCCTATAAGAAACTGTCCTTGGTAAAGCAGGGGAGAATATAAAACAAAGTGAGGTTTTTAATCCAATCTGGGCTAAAACTAAAGGTTCACAGGTGATGAGCAATTCTCTGACGTGGTCAACCAGTATTGGCACGTTCCAATTTACAAGGATGACTAAGGCAGATACAATGTGTAGACTCATACCTATTTATGCAAATCATATACATTGAACAGAATGCTTAACTGAGTAAAATTTTCAAAAAGCATCTAGAAGCTCTTGTCTTTTATTCAGGGAATGAATTTTATGGCAGGGTTTTACATACAAATAAAAACTACTAAGTTTTTAGTTGATCCTAAGGAGTAATAATTCTGTCCCATTTTTAAAACAGAGCTGAATGCAACAAAAATAGCTTGATAAATATCTCCTTTTAACTGTAACACGTACTTCAGTGAAAGTGTTTATTTAATCATCAATATCTAATTGATGTTTATTAAGTTCTAACTTTGCACTAGAAAACGAGCATACCTACCTACCATGTTTCCCCAAAAATAAGACCTAGCCAAACCATCAGCTCTAATGCATCTTTTGGAGCAACAATTAATATAAGACCCAGTATTATATTATATTATAGCCAGTCTTATATTAAACTAAGACTGGGTCTTATATTAATTGTTGCTCCAAAAGATGCATTAGAGCTGATGGTTTGGCTAGGTCTTATTTTCGGGGAAACACGGTACCATGTGTTGTCCGCCCCTGTGGGTCTAAATTTCTGAGCTGTGTGAACAACTCTTGTTCCTGAGGTTCCCCAATAGTCCAAAATGCAAGCTACACCCTTCTAAGAATTATGTGCTGGGTGACACTATTAGTCCTCATGACAGCCCATTTTGAAGCTCTATTATCCTGATTACTTCATATGATGAAAACAGGTCACAGACAACTTAAGGAACTTGCCCAAGATCACACAGCTGGTTTAAAAAAACAAACCAAAAAAAAACAAAACAAAGAAAAACCACAAGAAATCAAATCCAAGTGCCCTGACTCCTCAGTCCTTAGCCATTACACTTTATTGCTCAATATATATAAGCACATTCATAGGCAGAGAGAAAATACCAGATCGGTATATAGACCTACTATTTACTGAGTGCCTACTATATGCCAGGCACCAGGTACTAGAGATGGAAGAATTAAAGAAGCCTGGCCCTGAGCTGAAAGAAACTTAAAAACAAAAAAAGATTCAGGGTAGGTTGAAAACAAAGTAACCAGTTACAATATAATGTGTTCATGCTCAGGCTAGTGGGCTATCTATCCTGCCAGTTAGGGGAATACAATCCAAAGGACAACTAATGTAAACAACAACATGACTCTTAGAAGCACCAAACTTTTTTATTTTAAATAGCTGTAATACACTTGACAGGAACAGTAGCATAGAAAACTTTACATAAACCTTTTCTTGACGGTTTCTGGTCATCAATGGGAAGACCAAGAACGCCGCAATTATGTCATACAGTATTTCCAGAATGAGGGGCTCTTGCCCCTACTTTTTAAAAATTTAAATACTTGTATCTCTCTCCCAGATTTTATTGCAAACGGTTATTGCCTACCTCTAGCAGTTACACTCTCTCCTAATCTGAAATGATACAGAAGAGAGTTAATGAGTAACCATTCCCTAAGATTAAATTGTCAGGGAAGGTCGCTTCTCCAGAGTAAAGTACCCAGATTTATAACAGTTTACCTAGTTTCTTTGATGTTCATTTAAGTACAACAGAAAGAGGTGGCTAATGATAAAAATAAATTCTATCAATTTTAAAATTTGACCCACAACAAACCTGGGAAAGAGAAAGAAATGAAATATGTCACCTCAAACAGGGACTGTGACAATAGTTAACAGCTAATCTTTAACGAGCAATACCTACTATGTGCCAGGTATATTAGTTAGCAGCTTAATTTGATTAATTATTTTATCCTCACAATACCCCTATGGAATAAGTCATTCTAATTTCCATTATATGAGAAAAATAAGGCCCAAGTTCACAAAAAAGCTGCAGGACTAGAATTTGAATCACATGCTCCAGGTGAAAAAAAAAAAACACACACAAAAAAACTTCAAATCTCTTTGTGGGCAAGCAGGTGAAGTAACTGTGAAGTGGCTCAATTTTAAGATTACAGAGCTGTAATTCTCAACCTTGGGTGCACACAGTAATCACCTGGGGAGACTGCCAGGTGGGTTCCACCCCCATTCCCCCCATAGATTGTGATTTAATTGGTCTGGGAGCTGCTCAGGTAATTCTAATGCCCAGTCAAAGCTAAGAATCACTATGTGTAGACACAGAGAATGGCTCATGGCCCACATGAAAGGAGTTTTAAAAAATGTAAAAGAGTAAGGAAACAATGTGCTGCTCAAAGGTTGTTAGTGCTGCCTCTGCCACCAATATGTAACCTCTGCCCCGCTTCTCAAAAAAATTAAGAGAGAGCATGGGTGGAAGATAGTAAATAGACAGGCTGGCAGACGTAGACATTTGTTTTCAGTGGAGAGGGGGTTGCCTCATCTTGGAACTTCCCCCATGTCACCCCCCCACCATCTCCTATTTATGGAATCGTCCTACTACAAAATGCACTTGGAGTTAGACATAACCTACTTTCAAAATAAGCTCTGGAGTACAACCCATTCTTAAACTGAAGATGACCTAAATATGCTCACTTAACAAATGTATACCTTCAAATTACAGGGCCAAACTACTTCAACATTTCAAGAACTGTATTTTTTAAAGAAGGCCACTGATAGTTAACTCTGATCTTAACTATCAGTGGCCTTCTTTAAAAAATCCAAGCCAGGTCAAGACATCTCATGTAACTAAGCAAGACTGAAGAAGGGAGAGTCTAAGCCCTAAAAACAAATGCAGGTGGTACATAGCATTACTGAGTAAAATGCCATTTATCATTGGTAAAGGGAAGCCAACCTGTATACCACCAGAAAAATCTTCATTAAATGGCCTGCAGATGTGAAATCCAAAATAAATGCTACAGAAGTCAACTGTGAACCCATTAAAAATAAAACCTGTAGCTTGCTTGGGATATAAGTTTTCATGCCTAACCATATTATTATTGTTGCAATTCAAGAGGAAATGGCAAATGAGTAAATTAAGAAATGGCCTTTAAGGCTACTCATTCAAAGTAGCTACAACAATTTTTCATCTCCCGCTGCAGAGCAAATGTGTATTTTAATAGTCCTGTATTACCACTTACCACCACTCTCCCCCACTACCACCACCAAAGGAAGACAAAAGTAGAAAAGAAATCGAGACTGACTTTCAAAACGGCATACTGCAACATAAAGGCCATGACTCAGAAACCAGGGCCTTGGCCAATGAGTTTCAGCACTGGCAGTTGAGGCTACTGCATTACTTGGGTAAAATATTTTGTCGTTACTTTGTTTTGTTTTTTCAAAAAGCAGAGACAGGGACATGAAGCCTGTGAAAGCAGACAAAAGTGTGTGGGGTTAATTTTCTCACTAGTTTAGGATAATTTTACTTGTTAATTGCATAAACATATATTGCTCCCCTCCTGCACTGTGCACTGTGCAGTGCTCAGGATGTGTTGATGAATACGACAGCGCCTGCTCTCATCGGTCTCCTAAAGTAAGAGACCAAAGAACCAACCTCATAATTCACCACACAAGCCCCTTCCAACCATGAGTGTGAAAATCCAGTCCTGTCATTGTACTATTAGCACATTTTCCTCTTGGTCTAACTGCCCTGAACTTCACAAGGAAGCCACTGATATCATCTAAATAAGTATGTAAATAAATACCCATACTTTGCATACCAACAATAATCCATGGGTAAATGTCAAGAAGTTTTAAGAAAAGTTTTTTTTAATCTAAGACTATATCAAAACAGGTTTTCCTTTTGAACCAAGCCCAGCTCACATATTTTCACTGCCTGTGGCTATGCAGCTTCAATAAGCTAAAAGTACTTTCCTTTCTTCCAAGTTGGGAAGAGCAAGTAAGACCAAGCAATCAGCTGTGCATCATTTTCTCTCATCTTAATTTTTTTTTTTTACTAAAATATACTCAAAATAGCTAAAGCAATGAAAAGGCATCTGTTTTATATTTGTATACACCTACATGGACAGATCTATCTAGCTTGTATCTTCCTACTAATATGAAATAAGCTACATTTGCCCTATCAGCAAAGACTGTCAACATTTCACTGCAAAGTTTTTTTATTTTCATTTTTTTTTCTGGTTGGGGAGAGGGCTGCATAAGTGTTGAAAATTAACCACAAGTACAAGTGAAAGCTTTCACAACGTGTATAGGATGACTATGCGCTTAACAGGTCCACATGGTGCTTACTTTGCAGTCATGCATCATTTATGTTTCTGAAATTCACATTAAACGAGACTCTAAAATAAAATGATAGGTGCTTTAAGTCTTTCTGCAGGTCTTGCCCACGTTGTGTTTGCTGTGTCTGGCAAAGTGGAAAACTGTGTCTCCTCTTGGGCTTCTCAACGCTAATTGTAAAATACACACATACACACATACATACATATACATACATACACATACACACACACACACACACACACACACACACACACGCCCAACTCCATGATAAACTAAGTTATTCAAGAAGACAAACTTTTTTTTTCCAAAAAAAAACATACCTGCAGGATGGTGAAGAGTGGTAGCGCGGACTTTTCTAACACATCCAACGTGCCTAGCCACCCCATTAACAGAAACTAGCAGGTCTAGGTTCCATTCGACTGGGCCATCAGTTTGGGAAGCCCGGTCATGGCTTAATTTCTCTTAAAAAAAACACCAGTTTGAGAAATCTCTGCCAAGCTCCCCATTTCTTAGGCTACTAACAAAGTCAAATGGAAATCCCTAGAAACCAGGAAAGCTATGCCTCTTCGGGACCGGCTGGCAGAATCGGAGCCAGGGTTCCCGGTTTGCCTGCGTGAACTGTAGCTGGGCCTTTAAGTGCTGGTAAAGGACTCAGTGTGCACCGGCCCATTCCAAGTCTAGCGGGGCCAGAGGCTGGCGCTACCTGCCCACTTCAAACATAACCGCCCGAGGAGCCGGGAGATCGGGGATGTCACATCCCCTGACATTCTGGGGCCCGGCCGCCCTGCAGGGCTCGCCTCTCAGGTCCCTGAAGGTCAGAGGTGGCACCCGCAGGGCCAACGGCTCACCAAAGCTACTTTTCCAGCTGTGGCGGAGGCGCGGGGCAAAGTTGGCCATTGGCCGCGTGCGTCCCGTTAACCGTACCTTGTAACTGGGCGGAAAGGGACTCCTGGTGCTGCTGGTACTTGAGCGCCACCGCCTCGGCTTTCCGCAGCTGTGTCTGCAGCTCATAGTACAGCATCGCGCCGTAGAGAAAGCCGAAGACCACGGTCAGCAGCAGCAGCGTCTGGAAGATCCGCTTCTGCTTTCGGGAGCACATCCCGTTTCCCATAGTCCCGCCTGGACCCCGCGCCGCGGCCGCCCCCACCGGCGCCGCCGTCTCTTCCTCCCCACGGCCCGAGCGAGCGCCTCAGCACCGGCCGCCGCAGGAGGTGGCCGGACGCAGCATGAGTACTGGGAGAAGCCAGACACAAAAGCCGGGCCGAAGGGGAAGTGGCGACCGCTCAGCCCCCGCGCGCCGCGGGGCGCGCAGCCATCGACGCCGCCCGGGCAGCCGCCGCCAAACTTTTGCGAAGCTGTCTCTCTGCGAGTGTCCGGGCCCGGGAGGGGGCCCTCCGCATAGTTCTGAGCGGGCTGTCCTCGCGCTTGTCCCCAGACGCCGCTGGCCTTCTTTCCTCCTCCCCACTTTTTGGCCCGGCTACCCCCGGCGGCACTCGGAGTCCCGCCCCGGCCCCTCCCCGCCCCCTCGCGGCGGTTCCCACTGCGCTACTTTGTTGCCACCAAAAGAGGGGGTGCGCCCTCAACAAAGGGACCCGGGCTCCAGGCGACGCCTCCGCGCGCGGCGTTGACGGTGGGTGACGGGTGGGGGCCGGCTGCTTGGCCGGGTTTGGGGGATTGCAGACCGGTGTCACTGACTGGGCTGCCGAGCCTTTGTCGCCGCCGCCTCCCACCCAACTTACGTGTCACCCACGGCCCCGCTATTCTGGCCAACGGGATTCCGGGAGGAAGTCCCACTCGGGCTCCCCGCTCATTGGGCCCGTCCGAGCCGCCGCTCCCTCCCTTCGGGGAGGCAGTACTGGGCTCGATTGGACGCCCGCTATGTCCGTCCGAACCCTGGGCCGCGCCTTCCCTCCCACTGCGGGGACCAGCGAGGGGCTCGTGGGCAGCGCGACCTCCTGGCGCCGGGGTGCGTCCACGTGGAGTGCGGATGGGGGTGGGGGGAGAGGCGGCGGAGTCTGGAGAGGGGTGGTTGGGGTGCGCCGGGGACGTGTGCCGGCCTGCAGCTGGGAGAGGTACGGTGTGCACGTGTGTGAGTGTGCGTATGTGTGATCCAGCACTCGGAACGCACGTGGGGAGAGGAGTAATACATTGTATATAAGTGGAGAGAGTGGATGGGAGCAACTGCATTCTACCGAGTACCTTTTCTTTCCCTGTCCAGCGGGCAGATGCGGTAGACACAGGGATACGTACATTGTCAGCACAATCTTCATAGTCAAACTGGAGATGTGCCAACTGAGCCTTGCCCCATCCAGTGTAACCAGTGTGGATGCCTGTGTGCCCATAGATGGCAGGACACGAGTCTGGAGACTCAAACACGCTAGCACGCTAGACTTACACTGAACTGTTCACGTGGGTTGAGGAAATCAGCTTACTTTTGGCAGGAGTAAAGAAATGATCTCACATTTTACCCCTGGCTGCAAATAGAATAATTTAAAAACAAATCTTATAGGCTGAAATGAGTATGCATTCATTTTGTCATATGTATTTGTTTTATTGGTGGCAAAAATACATCAGTTACATTGTTAAATTACATTTTAAAGGCCAACAAGGGTCCCCTATGTAAAAACAAGTAAAACAAACTTAGTAACCACAAACCTCTTCAAAAAAAATCCATAGTGTATTTGCTCTTTCTATGTACTTGAGCAAGGAAGACTGAGGTTATGCATAAATGATCATTTTGTTTCTGCACTTGACCTACATTCTAAGAAAGTAAATTATTTCTCAAATGCCTCCATAGTGTCGTGGAATTTATTACATACTGCATAATTTTTTATGACCTTCTAACCAGATTTTAGTTATCACTATCAATAATGGCCAGTGAGTGCTCAAAATGAGGGTAGATCTGTTTAGCCAAATACGGCATAAAGTCAGTCCCTGGTACAGAATTTGTTTAGGTTGGCTCTGAAGTTAGAGGATGTTAAAAGCCATAAAATAAACTGAATTAACAACCTAGCTAGCCTGTGACATGTACAGTACCATGAAAACTAAGTGTGGCTGGCATGGGCTTTTCTCTAATAAGTAATAACTTACAGTATATTCTTCAAAATGCTTTCATGTTGAAATACACTATCTCACTTATCACAGCTTGGTTAAGTACACAGGCTCCTCAGCTTAAGATGGGGTTACATCCTAATAAACTCATCATAAATTGAAAATATTGTTAAGTCAAAAATGCATTGAATACACCTAACCTACTGAATGTCATAGTTTAGCCTTGCCTATATTAAATGTGCTCAGAACACGTATTAGTCTACAGATATTGATAAATTAGGCAACCTTATCTAACACAAAGCCTATTTTATAATAAAGTGTTGAATATCTCATCTAATTTGTTATGCGTATGGTTTTCCTACCATCGTAAAGATGAAAAATTGTAAATCAAACCATCATAAGTCGAGGACCATATGTATTAGATTCACATTTTGGTAAACAAACAAACCAAAGTGACAGATAGCTCTAAGACCTTCTAGGTCATGCAAAAAGTTGGGAGCTCACAGGATTAGAATCCAGGTCAGAATCCTGTGCTTTCCTTCTCTTTCTCTGGTCAAAGCCAGGTTCTCATTCTTTTAAAACAAGTTATATTAACAAATTATATCTGGTCCATTAAAATGAGACCCTAGTTCAAAAAGAACAAGATCCAAAGAAATATTAGAGTTTCATACTGTCATGTAAATATTATATAGCCTTACTTATGAAAGCTGCAACTTTAAATGTCCCTCTTTCAGTTTGATTCTTAGAAATTGAGACTGGATAATTCCTGTAACGTTGTTAAATTCCCCATAAGAAAGAATTCCTTGCCATTGCCAGTGTATGATTTGCTAAACAAACTGTTACTCAAAAAAAAAAAAAAAAAAACCTCCCAAAACTGCTCTGGAGGAAATGAAATTTTATAGCTATAATCCTCGACCATACTTGAATAGAAAATTATCCTAGCCGCAAAAGAAAAAGAAGTTGTACAGAGGGTTGGGAAATTATTGCTCATATATTATACAGTACGCAGTATTTACTTGTATTTCAAAAACTTTGGAAAATTCTTATGCTTCCAGAATCCATGATTACTCCTTTTAAACCTCTGATTTCTTTGCGTCTGACTCCAAAGGTATTCTTTGCCTAAAGCTGCTGTCTGACTCTACAGAAAATAATAAATGTAGACCATAAAACACAACTCAATAGTTTAGTCATAAAAGTTGAAAGAAAACAAAAATTATTACCTGAACTTATCCATTATTTCAAATTCAAGAAGGGTATGTAGAAGTACATAAAATCACTAATGGCAGTATCTTTGTAATATTACTTTTCCAAGGTGAAGTATGCTGCTAGTTTCATGAAAATATCAGTATAGAGTTTATGAGAGGCCAGCAATGGGGAAGCTACCCAGGGCCTATAAATTGAATTTACGTAACATGCCTTTGTTAGAGCTTGTAATAGATGAGCTATTTATACTGGTCTTGCTAGGTCTGTTGTTTTATTTTTGTTTATCATTTTAATAATAGTATTATATAATTATAATTCTATATGCCATATATATATATATATATATATATATATATATATATATATATATAGTTAAAAAATTGTAAGTCCAAAGGAACTTCACTAATTTAATGTTTTATATCTAAGGCAGGCAAAAATTAAAGAGATTCAAGTTCTTACATTTGAGAAGGGCTAAGGTAACATTTGGGAACCTAAGCATTCTCTTCAGTTTCAGTCAATTTGTCATTCTAATAATATTTGCTCATTTTCAAAATAGGAGAAAACAAGAAAAATATAGCTGAGGAATACAGCCAGTATATAATTTGTAAAAATGGGTGATTTTAAATTAATGATGTTCAGGATCCTAGAGTAAATAATTTCCAGTGTGTGTGAATTTTTTCATTTAAATCTCTTTACTATAAATTGAATTCACAGTTTTTTTAATTTGCAAGAGAAGTCAACACCTAAGAAAAGCTGATGAATGTTAAATAATCTTTTTTAAAAATCTGTAACTCTGTGGTGATGGATATTAAGTGTACTTACTATGATGATCATTTCACAATTAACAACCTAGCTAGCCTGTGACATGTACACTATTGTAGCCTGTGACATATATTGAATCATGGTTTTGTACATCTGAAACTAATGTATGTCAATTATATCTCAAAAAAGAAATCAATAAAATTTTAAATGGTGTTTCAGTGTTAATAAATCACATTTTTAAACTTTTTATATGAAAAGGGCAGAAATTAACTATCCTTATTCCTCTTTAGGAAACTTCACTCTTTGTCTCTGCCTTTTTGCTACTTCTCCCATTTGCTATCACTTAATTAACACTCAGGCTTTGCTGCTTGCCACCCCTTTCTTTTTTCTTAAGATTTTTATTAAAATATCACTAACATACACTATTATGTTAGTTTCAGGTGTACATCATAGTTATTCAACAGTACCCACCTGGCACTATATAGTGTTATTACCACATTATTGATTATATTCCCTATGCTAAAGAAATGATCACCATGGTAAGTCCAGCAACCATCTGACACCATACCATGCTATCACAATACTATTATTGACTATATTTCCTATTCTGTATATTGCACCCCCAAGACTTATTTGTTTCATACCTGGAACTTTGAACCACTTATTCTTCCTTATCTCCCCTCCCCCTCCTTAAATTTTCAATTAGAGTTGACATTCTAATTATTTTATATTATTTTCAGGTATATAACATAATGGTTAGACGTTTATATAATTTAGGAAGTGATCCCCCTGATAAGTACACACCTGGCACTATACATGGTTCTTCCGATATTATTGATTATATTTTCTATACTTTACATCCCCATGACTATTTAACTATCAATTTGTATTTCTTAATCCCTTCACCTTTTTCACCCTGCCCCTATCCCCTCCCAACTATCACCCCAACAAATCTAGTACCCATCTGACACCATACATAGTTATTACAATATTATTGACTATATTACTTATGCTATACCCTGCATCCCCGTAACTACTGTGTAACAATGAGTTTGTACTTCTTAATCTCTTCCCCTTTTCACCTATCCCCAACACCCCCTCATCTGGCAACCATCAAAATGTTCTCTGTATCTATGAGTTTGTTTCTGTTTCATTTGTTTATTTTGTTCTTTAGATTTCACTTAAAAGTGAAATCAAATGATGTTTGTCTTTCACTATCTGACTTACTACACTCAGCACAATACCCTCTAGGTCCTCTATGTTGTTGCAGATGGCAAGATTTCATTCTTTTTTACGGCTGAGTAATATTCCATTGTATATGTATACCACCTTTTCTTTATCCATTCATCAGTTCAGGGACACCGAGGTTGCCTTCATATCTTGGCTATTGAAAATAATGTTGTAATGACCATAGGAATGAGCACATCCCCTCGAAATAGCATTTTGGGTTTCTTTTGATAAATACCCAGAAGTGGGATTATGAGGTCTTTCTTTGTCTCTTGTGATAGCCTTTGTTTTAAAGTCTATTTTGTCTGGTATAAGTATTGCTACCCCTGATTTTTTCTTTGTTTGTTTGTTTCCATTTTCATGAAATATCTTTTCCATCCCTTTACTTTCAGTTTGTGTGTTTCTTTTAATCTGAAATGAGACTCTTGTAGGCAGCATATATAAGGGTCTTGTTTTCTTGTCCTTTCAGCCCCACCCTATCTTTTGATTGCAGCCTTTATCCATTTACATTGAACTTAATGGTCCATAGGTATGTAGTTATTGCATTTATTATTCATATTTCCTATTATTATTATTATTATTATTATTATTATTTTCATCTTAAAGAAGTCCCTGTAAAATTCCTTGTGGTACTGGTTGGGTGGTGAGGAACTCCTTTAGCTTTTTTTTATCTAGGAAGTTCTTTATCTGTCCTTTGATTCTTAATGACAGCTTTTCTGGGTAGAGTAACCTTGGTTGTAGGTCCTTTTATTTTCATCATTTTGAATATCCTGCCAATCCGTTCTGGCCTGCAAAGTTTCTGTTGAGAAATCAGCTGACAGTCTTATGGAAGCTCCCTTGTAGGTAAATAACTGGTTTTCTCTTGCTGCTTTTCTTCTTTGGGTTCATCTTGTTTGGGACTCTGTGCTTTCTGGACTTGTATATCTATTTTCTTTACCAGGTTAGGGAAGTTTTCTGTCATTATTTCTTCAAACAGGTTTTCAGTTCCTTGCTCTCTTCTCTCTCCCTTCTCCTTCTGGTACCCCTATAATGTCAATGTTGGTATGCTTAATGTTGTCCCAAAGGCCCCTTAAATTCTCCTCATTTTCTTTCATTCTTTCTTCTTTTTGCTGTTTTGATTGGATGTTTTTTGCTACCTGATCTTCTAAATCACTGACTCGACCCTGTGCTTCATGTAATCTATTAATTCCCTGTAACGTATTTTTCATTTCTGTTTTTGTATTCTTCATTTCTTACTGTTTTTTTTTTTATGTTTTCTATCTCCATTTTTATGTTTCCTATTTTTTTGTTGTTGTTGAAGTTCTCCCTGAGATCATTGATGATCCTTATATCCAGTGTTTTCAACTCTGTGTCTGATAGATTACTTGTCCCCATTTTGTTTAGTTCTTTTTCTGGAGCTTTGTTCTGTTCTTTTACTTGGGACATGCTTCTTTGTCTCCCCATTTTGGCTGCCTCCCTGTGTTTGTTTCTATATATTAGGTAGGGCTGCTATGTCTCCTGGTCTTAGTAGACTGGCCTTATGTAGTTGTTGTGCTGTGGGGCTCCATGGCAAAGTCTTCCTTGTCACCTGAGCTGCGCACACTCCAGGTGTGTTCCTTGGGTGGTTTGTGTGTGCCCTCCTCTTGTAGTTGAGCCTTGGTTGCTGTTTGCACATCAGTGAGTAAGATTGACCCTACGGCTCATTGGTTGTGAGGACTGGCTGTGACTACAGTGGAGGAGTTGTGGTGCAGGGGCTGATTCTACAGAGCAGGATCTGCCTCAGCAGGACTCTGGTGCCTGCCCAACCCACCCCTTGTGTGTGATGTCCTTGAAAGCAGCTGGGTGATGCTCCAGCTTGTTTCAACACTGGCCATGAGTGGCACCAGTTCCAGGGTCATCTAGGTGGTGACCTGCTGTAGGTGAAGTTCAGCCACAGCCCATGCCCCACGCAGGGTCACCCAGCAGGAGCCACAGAGCTATCAAGAAATGGCTGCCACCCATGCCATGCATGGAAGTGCCTCAAGAGGCCAAACCACAAACCAAAGCTGGCTCAGTCAGATGCATGGGACATGCTGAAGCCAGATGATGCTTGTCTGGGTTCCACAAACCTTTGAAATTCCCCAGGAAAGTCTGCAGCATGAGCCAAGGCAGGCGGTTTGTATGAAAATGACGCTGGAAGTGGGTTAGGTGGGCCTGAAAGTTGGGCAGGGCGGGGTCTCAAATCACCAGGGTGTGGTGAAGGAATCTCGTTAGCCAGGCAGATGGAGACTCAGATGTGACAGCCACCTGCATCTGCATTCCAGAAAGAGGGAGGGCTCAACAAAGAAACAAAGGTTTCTGCTAGCTCCTCCATCCAGGATAAAGCTGCCCCTCCAGCCCTGTCCCTAAGTCAGACAACTTAGTACCACACCATATGTCCCTGTTGCCTCTCCAGCTGCTGCCCCAGTGTTGGAGCCCAGAGCCAATGATTCAGTTGGTGAGTATGTCCCTGTATGGTCCCTTTAAAAGGAGCGCTTGGGACTCCAGCTGCCCACTGTCTCACTCAGTCACAATCTCCACTGGTTTTCATAACCAGAAATTATGGGGACTTCTCTCCCGAACTCTGGAACCCTGGGTTGGGGAGGGCCTGGGACCCCCCAATCCTCTGGCTGGGGGGTGTTAGCTGAGATATCCCTATTTCTAATGGTAATCCGTGGGTGTGGGATCAGCCTCCTCTGTGTCCCTGCCCCTCCTACCAGTCTCGCAGTGGCTTCTTCTGCACGTCCTTAGTTGTAGGGCTTTGGTTCAGTAATTTTAGGCAATTCTCAATGATGGTTGTTCTGTGGTTTAGTTGTAATTAATGTGGTCATGAGAGAAGGTAAGCACAGCGTTTACCTACTGTGCCATCTTGACTGGAACTCCCCTGCTGCTTGCTGCCCTTACCTGACCTATTTTGAGAGATAAAGGATTCTACATTCAAAGTATTATCTTTTTGAGGATTCTGGGAAAGATGTTTTGAAACTCCTTTTTCATAAGATTTTGCTACTGATCTGGTGGTAATTATTAGCAAATTAACAAAGTAAGGAGTGGAGCCTGTGGCTAAATGCCTAACAAAGTACTTGAACCCCACTCAGTGTGCCTTGGTGCCTTACTTTGTAACTCAACTATTTAAGGAGTTAGAGGATAGTAAATGGGAAAGTAGATGGTTAGCCCTTAATTGTAAAATTCTTTTTAATAAGAAAAACTGTACCACCGTATCACTAATCAATATCTTTGAACATGGACTACTTTGATAATGGGGTATGATTTAGAAGGCCCTGCTTGCCCCAAGATGTATAGCTAGACTAAAGAAACAGGAACTGATAGCTTTTGAGATTTTGCTTCCCAGCATGTCATCATTTTGGCTTCAACAGAGTCATGAAAATTCTCTACAGGTTTGGACATTTCTCCTGTCCACATACACTTATTCTAAACAAACAAACAAACAACAACAACAAAAAAAACAGGAACTATCATTTTATCAAACTTCTTTAACAACTCTCTAAAGCAGGCCCATCCAGCAGACTTTAAAACTTTCAAATTCTAAGGTGGCGCAAGAAATTATTTTGAATTTGTTGCTTAACGTTTATTGTATCTAGCATGTAATAAATAATAATAACTAGCATCTTAATTTTAGAAAATAGTTCCATAGAATGTTAGAATAAATGGAATGGGACCATATGTGAGATTCAGAAGTAAAATGAACTTTCCAAATTTTCCATTGGCTCACTTAGGCAGCTTTTTACTAGCTCCCTGTTTTCAGAGAGACCACGGAAAAAATCAATAGCAATGAAACATGACATTTTTAATGTTCCCTCCAAAAATGTGTAGTTTCTTGGATTCCTTTGTATAAAAGACGTGGTTGGTTTATCCATAACCGTTTTATAAAATTATATTACCATTTTAATATGTTATATGATAGGTATTTATAGTAATTACTTAATTGTCATGAGGCATGGCTGGTCTTATTTATGATGTATCAAATACTAACTCCTGGGTCACAAATTCAACTTTCAATTTCAGAACTATTCTTAAGGGAAATCATAATCTGCTCAATAACATTCTTTATGCTCTAGTGTTCAGGAACGTTTTAAGTTAAAACAAAGGGACTGCCAATAATTTTACTTAGAAATAAACTAGAGCAAACTTTCAAATAAAAAATAAAAAGAATCAAATTACCTAACCATTAATTTCAGCTCCAATTAAAATTGTCAAATAGAAACACTTGTTTGTGGCTACTGTGCACCTTCTCATTTTATTTTCTAGTTGAACTCCTCAACTGGCATCCAATATCCTAGTAATGCCCTTTGGATTACCAGAATCCTCATCTATGACTATGCCCTTTACTCTGTTACCCACCCACATACATACATACACACTGGGCTTTTCTTCTTGAAGACAAAGTAGGATAATCGAAAATAATCCTACCACAAAACGCTCATAACTGCCCTTTCTCTTTCTTCAAGTAACCACTTAATCAAAGAAAAGAAAATTAGATATGTTAATTAATAGGAAGATATAAAGAATGAATTATTAACTTATTTCTCCCAAGAATTTTGCAAGAAAATGTGTCAAATCGAAGAAGTGAACTCTAATGGTACTATCCTAGACAGCCTGGTGAATAGATGAATGATAACTATGGATAGAGGGATCTGATTTTTTCTATTTAGTTCCTGATTCTCCTGCTGAATTGTGAAGGGGCTTAGGAACATTTTTTTTTTTTTTTTATGGAATGAAGCAGCATTTTATTTGAACACTCAGATCTGTGGAGTAGCAGCACTACTTATATTCACAAATATGAGTGTTAGTGTGAATGGGATGGTGATGCTGAAAAAAGAAGTAGAATTTCCAGTGTACACTGCAAGAAATGTAGACAGAACTTTATTAAAACTAGAAAATAAAAATTATACAGGGAAAAGTCTTCACGTGATATTACCTGAACTCAAAGGAGAATTCTGTTGTATCTTATGGCTTCAGTTAGTGGGATTTATATAGTCCTATGTCAAGATGTAGTGTTGAGGTGATGCTACTGTAATAAATCTAGCAGACAGATGGAAAAGAAAACGGAATTTTAAAACTAGCTAAGTCCACTTATGAGTTGTAACTGAATGAGTCTAGTAAAAATAGATGATAGAAAGACAAAAGAAACAAAAAATTAGGACAAAACATGATTTAAAAAAAAAAGAATCTTAAAGAATGTCCAATCCAACTTCCCACGTCCTCTGCTCTGATCTCCCTTGATCCCCTTAAAACTTCTTTACATGTCCATGAGTGTGCCCACACAAGCATACAAGTAGGACAGACATAGGTGTCTGCATAAGAATTAGCAAGGCCTCGAGCAAGTTAATAAAAGACAGTACAGAGTCAACTCTGCTGTGCTGAAATCTCGTTTTCAAAGAATTAGTCCACAAAAAATGAGAATATTAAGAATGCTGTCTCTCTCCTCTTCCCTTACCCCCCTCCCCTGACCCTTCCTTGTCTTATTTTTTTTTATTTAAATTTATTGGGGTGACAATTGTTAGTAAAATTACATAGATTTTTCAAGATACCGAGTGCCAGGGTATGAATCCTACTGAAGTTGCGGACTATCTATAAGGTCAAGAGTAAGTCAGTAACTCTTAGGACCATTAAATTTCTCATCTGGAAATGGAAGAGATAATCATATCTGTCCTGCCTAGTGCAGAAGAAATTGTTTCAGGAAAAAATAAGCCCACAGGATTCAAGAAGGAAGCAAACTTTCAGACTTTATTTAGATAAAACTGAACATTCTAGTAGTGGTACTTGTCATTGTCCACCTAAACTTGTCTGTACACTTCTGGAAAACTACAGTTGATTTTTTAAAAAATTTGCTTCAGCTATTCAATTTAAAATGCTAATTTTTCAATCATTATTTTCAACTGAGCTTCTTTCCTTTAATTTTTGGGAAGGGGGAAATTATGACTTCAAAACAAAGGAATTTTCTTGTAATACACTTACTGAAGCCAGATTCCTAATTCTTGGGTTGTAATTTAAGGACTAATGTTTTCATTTTGTTTTAAAGCTCAACAAATTTTAGATGTAGTTATCGTGTGCAAGCCACAATGCAGGGAGGGAAGTGGAAGGTGGGGATATGGTGATGAATGAACCATGGTCCCTCCATTCAAAGAGCTTGATAATTTGGTGCTTACTTATTTAAAGGCTAAATTGAAGCTCTGGTTGGAAATTACATTTCTCAAAGAGAGAGCACAGCAAGGAAAGAAGAGGCCCATGATGCAATCAAGATATTTCTAGAAAAGGAGGCACCTTAGACAAGGCAATTGGGACAGGTTAATCTGTAGAATCAATTAAAGCTGGGAAAATAAAAGTAATGCATAGACACCTTAAAACATATAAGTGTACTCTCCTTGAATCCTCTTTTGATGCCAGGCCAGGGCCTTTGCTTTGTGTGTGGATCTGTTGGTTGGAGCTAGGCTTTGTCTTTCACACCATAGAGCATCTTTCTGATTCCAGTTTCAGCTTGGCTGAGTGGTGCAAGAACTTAAAGATACTTGCATGGTAAGGTAACTCAATGTAAAATATGTCTAGATTTGAGATAATTTTTTTCTTGGTCTTGTTTTTTACCTAATTTGACTGCAATGATTTTTTTAGCCACTAGCCATTACAGAACTTTTCCATAGCACTCATCTGAATTTTCATAGAAACATCTCCTTTTTTCACTGTCATATTTCATTAGTTCACACAATATTTGATAAAATTACATAATTAAAATAGCAAGTGCAAGAGTAAAACAGTTTTTAAAACAAACCATCTCCACTATGCTTACAGCTCAGTAGGCATGCACAGGCCAATTAGAGATTTATTTATGTGGCAGGGATCTTCAGCTGAAGTGTGGGGAGGGACTGATTTACAAAGAGGGGAAGAGCATCCCCTAATCCAGTGAGTTGGTTAAGTGGAGTAAAGGGCTTTAAGAATACATTCAAACAACCTGTGAAGTAAAAGAAGGAATTGGTGATGAAGAAAAGGTATGTGAGAGAAGTAACAGGGAAACCAAAGGTAGGGGAAAGAATGTTTTGAAGAGACAGGTGAGTGTTATTGATAAATACCGAGAGGGCGAGTTAAGATAGGCCTAAAACAAGGCTGTGAAGTGAACTGACTAGGAGTGAGGTCGAAGGTTGCTATAGGCTGGGGAATAAACGGATGGATAAACAGGTAAATAAGGGACATAGAGTGGTAAAGGTGGACTCTGCTTTTGATATACTTGGCGGGAAGGAAGATAGATTGGGTGTAGCTTCAGGAAGAAACTAGATTAAGAGAGAGTTTGGTTTGGGGTGTTTGTTTTAGTTTTTGTGTTTGGATTAACATGCACTTAAGAATTTTTGGAAGGGGATTGGTAGAGAGGGATAGGTTAAAGATGCAAAGTGCTACTTTTAAATATAGATTCTAAGAAACAAAGAAGGGTCTGCCTTAGTCATTAGAATGTATGGGACACTATGTCTAAGGCAATGCCCTATTTTACTTCGTTTTCCATTTTAGAGGCTCAGTAAATTATTGAGTGAATGATCTTAAGAGTTAACTAAAAAAAGAGGAAAATTGAAAAGATTGCCGGGATAATTGGGGAAAAAAAAATTTGTTTGAGGACCTAAGGTGGTGTGTGCTTGTAATAGTTCACTTTGGTTAAATATGTACACTAGAAAAATGGGCATGATTGTATGATAATAGACAAGTAGAAAATCTGCAAGACAATCTCTTTATTTAACAAGAAAAACTAACTGCTTTGAAAAGAGTAATTGGTCCATTTAAAACATTTTATGTGTAACTATTAGATACTATGTTCAGTAAATAGTTTATGACATGCAAATGTTTCATAATGTTAAATGGAAAAAGGTAGAATGTAAAATCATATAGATAATACGTTAGCATACTTACAGAAAAATAATTTGTTATATCTTACTACTTTTAAGCAATTAGATGAAGAGAAAAAAATGTGGCTGTTTTAAATAACTCATGAAAATCTGTTTATTCTCTTCAGGGTAATGATGTTTTTTATACATTTTCAGTTTTTAACATTGTTGAGCATATCCATGATCATAAGATCTAATTTTTCTGTAAGGTGTGAGTTGATATCACACTATGCAAAGGAAGGGCAAAATCGCCAGCAAAGGGCTGCCATTTCATACATTTCCCTCCTCCCCTCTTTCTCCACCATTCGTTCAGTGATCCATTAACTGCACTCCCCCAGTGAGTGGCTTCAGATGTAACTGCAGTATCCTGTCAACATTTGCCTCTGCCACTCTTGTCTAGCTTGTGCCCGGTACATCGTAAACGCTGATAAAAGATTAAATGTCCTTTTGGTGAAGAGTTGGACAAAGATCAACAGTATACATTTTTGGCAGTGTTTTTGGCAGTGTACCAGGCCCTTCCTCAAGGAGACCCAGCTTTCTCTTTATTCAAGGAGTTCTAGGTCTGAAAACTGATTAACATTTTGAAATTGTTTGAAAGGCCATGACTCTGTTTTTATGATTCAGGTGAGACTTTTGTCCACTTGACCTAGAACTTTTCTGCTGCTACAAATCAAATAAGAATTGTGTTGGCTTCTTATCTATTTCACTTCTTAGAACACAGGACCAAGCAGCCAGCGATATAGGTCTGTGCAAGTCAAACTATTCTGATTTGTACTTGTGAGCTATTGTCTACAATTATGTCTCTACAAATAGAACACCTACCTTTGGGCCCGTTTATTCTCTTCTACCTTCATTCCTTTCCACCTTCTTTCAACAATTTGAAAACAATCCATCTGTGATTAAACAAAACAGTTTCACCACCTCCATAAAACTTTCAATGATTATTCTAGTCCCCAATCATCCTTTCTTTCCTGAGTTATTATTAGGGTTATAATCTGTGCTGCAGTATTTAACATGCAGTTGATATTATGTCTTATATTCATTCATTTCTCATGTATTTAATTTTGTCAGCCACCAGCTACATTATGGTTTCTCAGTGACTGATACTTTGGCTTTATATCATTGGAAACCCTTGAGCATAATACATAGTCATGTAATAGATGCTGTTTGATTTAATATTTTCACTAAAATTTAACCCTTATGTTAGTCTGTACAATTCTTAAAAAGTTAATTTGTAGTGTAGTTTTACAGTTTTGTTTCACTGTCCAGCATACTTTCTTATCTTTTGCCTTTGAGTTTCATTAGGAAACTCTGCTTTCATTCTGTATCTGGTGTGACTTTATGAAATCCAAGCAGAACCAATAGTTGTCTTCCCTGGAGCATGTGACCTGATGCTGCGGGTGCCTTTCTTGACCATTATGTGTAAAACATGTCCTTGAAAATGAAGACAAAGCGATATAGAGAGAGCAGAGAGATGAAGAGAGAGAACTCTTAATGCCAATCAATCTGTTTTATAGTTGAAGTCAGCTGCATCCCTGGATTGGCCATTTATATGAGTCAATAAATTCCCCTTTTAGAAATGAACACAGTTTGAGATGGGTTTCTGTTATTTTGCTAATGAAAGAGACCTGAGTCATACATATGTAATACCATTTGATTGTCTTGTGTTTTGTATATGCAATGCACTGTGTTAGGTATTGTGGGTGATACCCATATGGGGAAATCACTCATATTCTGCCCTTAAGTTATGTTACAATCTAGTAAGAGAGATGAGAATTACACAGATAATAATACAACACAATACATGACAGGTGCTACCTGGGAAGTACAAAGGTCTACAGAAGTTCAGATAAAAGACCAATCTCTTTTGTTTGGAGAGACCACAGAGGCTTCATGGAGCAGGTGACATTAGAAATAGCCCAAGGATCATGCAAGGCTCTTTCAAGGAATGATAAAGTACCTAATAATATGTGAGTATAGCTTTTGTATAGTGAGGATTGGAAACTAAATTGGAAAGACAAATAGTGGCTACTGAGTGGATAAACTTAAAAATACTAAAAGAATGCATGTGGGCTTCATAAGGGAAAAGGAAGCCATGACATGATTTTGAAGAGGATCAAAACATTGTAAAATACAGCTAGTATTAAAAACAGAAAATTGCAGCTAGTATATAATGTAGAAACTTGTGAAAGGAAGCTTTAATAGTATGAATTATAACCTTTGTTTACCTCTTTTGTTCATGTTTTCTTAAATATCATTATCAACATCTGCCAAAAAAACATAGTTCTAGCTAACTATATCCAAGTATATGAGGGGATTTTAATTAGTATCTTTCTCATAGATATTTTGTTTATGGTATCTGTATTCTTCAAAGATTAAACCTTTGCCCAAATCATAGGACAATCATTACTATGACTGAGTTTGAATTATTTTTTAGTATTTTAAAACATGTTTATAATCCTTAATTATCCACTTAATTCAAGGGTGGTAATGATTACATTTACTTGCAGTAGAAATAGGCTTGAAGGTAGAGTACAGTCTCTGGGTTGTATTACTCAAAATATTTTTAAAGAATAGATAATCTTATTACTTTGTCCTTTATCCAGTTATACTTGGCACTCAGAAGCCTTGCTTTTGTATTGTGTGCACATGCTTAGAGAGGAGCTCAGAAAAGTTCCCTTTCATCAAGTTGTGGGCAGAAAATGACATACTATGGAGCACAAGCCAAGTAAAAAAGCAAACTTCCTGCAGAATCACAAGACGGCCCCATCTGTAATTCTGGGTGTAGCTGTGGTCTCATGCCAAGTCTTTGCTCTGGAGGAGTTAAATAGGACTCCTTCCCAGAACTTCTGAAAACAGTCATGTCAGGGCCTGAGTTGAAGGTCCTGATGCCAGGTATCTGATGACCATTGGCCCAGACTCAAAGGGGTCCTTTGCACCTCGTAGCTGCCTGGCTTGCTACGATTTACTTAGCACAGGCTATGCTGTTCTTTGACAGAGAAATGTCTTCATCTGAAAGACCGGGGCCCACTTTGATAATCCTGAGATTAGTAACAAATTAAATTATGGTTTGTTTACCCTACTGGTAAAGTTGTGAAAACGTATTATGTATTTTAGAAAGATTTGCACTTAAAAATGTGTTACAATAAAAAAAAAATTATGAAAAGGGCCATTGTCTGATATCTCAGAAAAAAATAGCTGGGGTAATTCTTTCTCCTCGGTGACTAAACAGAAAAAAGTCGTCCGATAGGCATTTCTATATTGACTTTGTAGTACAAGCCTAGAAACTAAACCCATTTCAAAGTTGATTATTTTTAGGGAGCAGTTCTATCTGATGTGACTTCGGTAAATAACATATCTTATATACTTCTGATTCTAATATTCTGTTGTGACTGACCGAGGCAGGCTAGTTGACCCAGGAGTAAACTGGAGATGCGAATAAACTGAGGCTGCAGAGAAAAAGCAGAAGGTGTGAAATTTTAGAGACGAGTAGCCTGAGAGAGAATACTCTTTCTTAGGGTGGCCCTCAAGGGAATAATGGCTTCATTGTTGGGAGCGTGCCTCAAGGGCTTCTTCCTTTTGCTTATTTCTTTTAGTTCCTATGTACTCATCTGTGTTAGTATTAATAAGTTACTCTTTGCTTAAGTGCACCATGTGAGAGCCTATTTTCCCTGTTTTCCTGGAACAATGCCACCACTGCCACAAGATGAAACAAGCATGAAAGATTGAGAAGTGTGTGGTGAAGCAATATTCTGCTTTATTTTCTTTGCTCTTCAGATAATAATGACTCTGGGAAGGGAGAGAAACTCCAGAACTACTTTGTTCTCTTCAAAGCCCAGGCCTCAGGAGAAAAAGTAAGAAGACAAGACAGTCTCATGCCAAAGGGCTGCAAACCTGCCAGTCCTGCGCTGTTTTATTATATTGATGATACTGAGTTCAAAAGTGACTTACTTTTTGAAGAAAACAGCTACTGGTAGTGTATAGAAGAAAACATTAGTGGTAACATTGAAATCGAAACGTTAGTTTGTTTATATACATTTTCAATTACATTTTCGCTTGAAGAAGGCAGAATTTGAAGTCACAAGAGGAAAAAATAATGGATATAAATGAAAAACCTCTGGATTTTCATCATGCAATCAAATAACTAAAACGAGCATGTCTTAACAACTGTGGGATGTACACAGGTGAGTAAAGAATTGCTGGGAATTACTGGTAGTTGACGTGCTGGTTTCCAGTAAAAAAGCAAGTGTGAATGCTTGGACTGTCAGTAAGAGTAAAGTGACATGCAGCTAAATGACTGGTGATGTCAGGATGAAGAGCACCTCGGACATAGAAAGGAGAAGAGGAAAGGGAGGGAGAGGATTCTATGCAGGAGTACAAGCTTTCCAGGTCTGCAAGCTCACCCACGTCCAGGCTTCTATCCGAACCGCGGTTTCTTCAGGTTCTGGCTTGCCCATCGTCAACCGGCTCTGCACACTTTGTAATCTTGAATAAGCAAATTTGCCTCTCCTGCCCTTGGTTACACACCTGTTGTTATGGACTAAATATCTGTGTCCTCAAAATCCGTAAGTCGAAGTCCTAACCCCAACCATAACTGTATCTAGAGATAATGTTTGTGAAGAGGTTAAATAAGATCATTAGGGTGGGGCCCTAATCCAGTAGTGCTGGTACCCTTATCAGAAGAGGGGGAGACCCCAGAGTCTCCTCGCTCTACCACCTGAGGAAACAATGAGAAGGTGGCCAACTGCAAACCAGATATGCATGCTCACTAGAACTGAATCTGCCAGCACTTTGACCTTGGACTTCCCAGCACCCAGGACTGTGAGAAATGTTTGTTGTTTAAGCCACCCAGTTTATGGCAGTTTGTTATAGCAGCCTGAAATGACTAAGATGGCTGTAAAATAAGAAAAATGAAGTAGATGGTCTCTTAAGCCTTTTTCAACACTAAGCTTTAACTGAAGTTAAGATTTCATAGTTACATCTCTTAACTGAATGTATATGTGCACATGTGTATAGACATGTATGTCTATGTCCTCCTAGATCTATTGTGATTCCTCATGATTTCTCTGCATGTCCATATTCTCTTATACACACTTTCAATCTCTGAGTAGAATGCACTAGCCCTCAAATTGTCACTTACTGTTCAATCATATTCAAACCACATTTCAGTTTCAGCTGGACAAGTCAATCACATGAGAACTGCCATGGAAGTGTTAAAGAAAAGGAACTAGAGATTGGGATATGACAGCAGAAAAGCTTCAGAAGTATGCATGATTTTAGGACATTTAATGAATATAATTGAGATGATTCTAGGTAGATATAATTATAATTCAAAACTATTCACGCCATTATATTTTCCTCACAATCCTTGATGCTCATTAAACATATGAGCCTTGTTTGCTAGAATGCCCTCAGAGTCCATGAAACAAATCTCCTCTTGCTGATTAGGTAGTTTATTCTGAATTACTGCTGGCAAGGTTGAGAGCAATGATTATTCTTCTTTGAATCATGAATGGATGAAAGAAATTGGATTTGAGGTTTTTTTTTTAAATAAAATTTATGCCATGAAAAATGTTAGTTGTGACATTAAGGCCTTAATATGTGATATTAAAAACGTAATAAAACCTGTAATATAGGACAAGTCCTATAATAGCAGAATGTCTTTTTTTTTTAATCAATAATATTTTCTGAAACGGATCCAAAACCTTTTTGTAATAGGCAGGAATACATCCTTTTTTTTAAGATTTTTATTAAAATACGAGGCCTGACAATTAAGTTCGTGAACTTGTTGCAACGATGTTCCTAAACTTTTTTGATATCAGAGGGATTATTCATTATGAATTTGTACCAACTGGACAATTAACCAAGTTTACTATTTGGAAGTGCTGGAAAGGCTGCGTGAAAAAGTTAGATGACCTGAACTTTTCACCAGAAAATCATGCCTCTTGCATCATGACAAGGCAGCAGCTCACATGGCACTGTCTGTGAGGGAGTTTTTAGCCAGTAAACAAATAACTGTATTGGAACACCCTCCCTACTCACCTGATCTGGCCCCCAATGACTTCTTTCTTTATCTGAAGATAAAGAAAATATTGAAAGGAAGACATTTTGATGACATTCAGGACATCTAGGGTAATACAATGACAGCTCTGATGGCCATTCCAGAAAGAGTTCCAAAGTAGCTTTGAAGTGTGGACTAGGAGCTGGCGTTGGTGCATAGTTTCCTAAGGGGAGTACTTCGAAGGTGACCGTAGTGATATTCAGCAGTGAGGCATGTAGCACTTTTTCTAGGATGACTTCGCAAACTTAATTGTCCAATCTCATACAGCTAACATACAATATTATATTAGTTTCAGGTGTATACCACAGTTATTCAACAGTTATATATCTAAAGAAGTGATCACCATGATAAGCCCAGCAACCATCTGACACCATATTATGCTATCACAGTATTATGGACTATATTCCCTATGCTATATATTATATCCCCATGACTTATTTGTTTTATACCTGTAAATTTGAACCTCTTATTCCTCTTCTTCTTTTCCTTCCTGTTTAAATTTTCAATTACAGTTTACATTCAATATTATATTAATTTCAGGTGTACAGTGTAGTGGTTAGACATTTATATAATTTAAGAAATCCTCCTCCTGACTAGTCAAATACTCATCTGGCACTAGTATTTATAGTTCTTACCATGTAAATGACTATATTTCCCGTGCTTTACTTTATATCCCCATAACTATTTGGTAACTACCAGTTCATACTTTTTAATCTCTTCACCTTTTTCACCCTGCCCCCCAGCCCCCTCCGAACTATCACCCCAACAAATCTCGTACCCATCTGACACCATACATAGTTATTATAATATTATTGACTGCATTCTTTATGATATACCCCACGTCTGCATGGCTACTTTGTAACAACCAATTTGCACTTCTTAATCTCTTTCCCTGTTTTACGCATTCCCATTCCCCTCCCATCTGGCAACCATCAAAATGTTCTCTGTATCTGTGAGTTTGTTTCTGTTTGTTTATTTTGTTCGTTAGATTCCACATATAAGTGAAATCTCATTGCATCTGTCTTTCTCTGTCTTACACTCCATTCAGCACAACACCCTCCAGGTCCATCCATGCCACTTCAGACGGCAAGAAACCATTACCTTTAATGGCTGAGAAATATTCCATTGTATATATGCATCACCTCCTTTTTATCCATTTCTCCACTGGCAGACACCCAGGCTGCCTCCACATCTCGGCCATTGTAAACAATGCTGCAATGAACATATGGATGCACATGTTCCCTCGAAGTAGCATTTGAGTTTCTTCAGATAAATACCCAGAAGTAGAATTGCTGGTTCCTTCTTTGTCTCATGTTATAGCCTTGCTTTCAAGTCTATTTTGTCTGGTATACAAGTATTGCTACTACAGCTTTTTGGTTGTTGTTGTTGTTTTCTTTCTCTTTTCATGTTTTGTTTCCCTTTTCATGTTTTGTTCTCTTTTTCCATCCCTTTACTTTCCATATGTGTGTGTCTTTCAGTCTGAAGTGATTCACTTTCAGGCAGCATATGTAAGCTTTTTTTGTTCTTATCCATTCAGCCCTATGTCTTTTGAGTGGAGCATTTCATCCATCTACATTAAAAGTAATTGTTGATAGATATGTAGCTTTTGCGATTTTATTCATAATGTTGATCTTTTTTTTTCCATCTTAAAGAATTCCTTGTAATACTGGTTTGGTGGTGATGAACTCTAGCCTTTTCTTGTCTGGGAAGCTCCTTATCTGTTCTTCTATTCTAAATAATAGCTTTGCTGTGTAAAGTAACTTTTGTTTCAGGTCCTCACTTTTCATTATATTGAATATTTTGTCCCTTTTGGCCTGCAAAGTTTCTGTTTCAGCTGACAATCTTATTGAAGCTTCCTTAGAAGTTACTAGTTGCCTTTCTCTTGCTGCTTTTAGAATCCTCTGTTCATCTTTAAGCTTTGCCATTTTAATTATAATGTGTCTTGTTGTGGGCCTGTTTGGGATTCTCTGTGTTTCCTGGATTTGTATGTCTATTTCCTTCACCAGGTTAGGAAAAGTTTTCAGTCGTTGTTTCTCAAATAGGTTCTCAATCCCTGCTTTCTTTCTTCTCCTTCTAGTACCCCTATAATTTAAATGTTGTTAAGCTTCATGTTGTCCCAGAGGTCTCTTAAACTATCCTCATGTTTTTGGATTCTTTTTTACTGTTTGCTGTTCTGATTGGTTGTTTTCTGCTACATTGTCTTCCAAATCACTTATTTGATCCTCTGCTTCATCTAGACTGTTGGTGATTCCTTCTAGTGCATTCTGCATTTCAGTTAGTGTATTCCTCACTTCTGATTGGTTCTTTTTCATGGTTTCTATGTCCTTTTTTATGCTTGTGATCTCTGTTGAGGTTCTCACTATGTTCCTTGGGCATCCTCATAACTGTTGCTTTTTAATTTTGTCTCTGATAGATTGCTTGCCTCTAATTTGTTTAGTTCTTTTTCTGGAGTTTTTGCCTGTTCTTTCATTTGAGATATATTTCTTAATTTCTTCATTTTGGCTGCCTCTCTGTTTGTTTCTATATATTAGGTAGGTCTGCTATGTCTCCCAGTCTTGGCCAGGTGGCCTTATAGTATAGGTGTCCTGTGGGGCCGAGTGGCACAGTCTCCCTGGTCACCTATTCCGGGTGTACCAGGAGTGTCTTTTTTGTGACTTGTATGTGCCCTTATGTTATAGTTGAGCCTTGATTGCTTTTGGCATGTCACTGGGTAGGACTGACCCTTAGGCTGATTGGCTATGGGGTTTGAATATGTCTACATCTTGCAGGCTGCTGTGCAGGGGGCTTACCTCACTGAGTGGGATTTGCCCCAGTGGGCTCTGGTGCCTATTGAGACTGCCCTCTGGGTGTGCTGCTTGTGGGGCTAATTAGGTGGTGCTCTGCTGTGGTCTGAGACAACCTCCAAGTATGTTGGTTCTAGGGCCCCTTGCGAGGGAGGCCCAGGTCAACCACTGCCTATTATTGGCCGGGGACTACCTGGTAGTAGCTTCAAAGTGATCCACAGTTGTCCACTGCCTGTGCTAACCCTAGTGCCATGTGGGAGAGGCCATTCTGTGAACTGAGCATGTCTGCCACCAGTACCAGGCCTGGAGTAACTCTGCAAAATGCCAGGACACCCCAAGGCCTGCTGCCATCTACTGGCTTCCTTAAGGTTCAGCCACTGATAAAACCTCATGCAACATACAAGTTGGGTGAGGCAGGGTCTCAGGGAGTCACTAGAGTGAGAAGAGTTGTGGTCACCAGGTTAATGTAAACTTTGGTTAATTGCCAGTGCTGAGCTTGGAGCTACTCAGCAGAAGTCTCAGAGCACACTGAGGCCTGTTGTCTCCTGCCTGGGGCGCATGGACTCCAAAAGTTTTCCAAGAAAGTGTGCAATATGGCCAGGGCTAGCTGCTGGAGTTAGTAGAGTTGAGTGGGGCAGGGTCCTGGTGAGTCAGCAAGGTGGAGCAAGTGGAGCTCACCAAGCCAATCAGATTTATATTTGGCCTGTGGGGAAAGGCTCAACACAGGAAAGATGGCACCTGTCTGCCACCTGTACCTGGAAAGGACTTCACACAGGGAAAATGGTGACTGTCCTTCAGCCCTCATTATGAGGCCACACACTTCACACTGCCCCCATATATCTTTGAAACCCCTGAGTTACTGTAACCTCTGCCAGAGCCCAGGGTGAGTGCCTGCAAATGAGAGAGTCTGTGAGCCAGCCATTTAAGAGGATGTCTAGGTTTTCCACAGCCTTCCATCCCACCTGAATAATCAGAATCCCCACTGTTTTTTACAGCCAGATGTTGTGGCAGGGGATCCTTTCCCCAGACCCAGTACTCTGCGCTGGGGAGAGTAGTTTGCAACTGGGGTCCCTCACTCCTCCAGAAGCAACCTCTGTGACTGAGATATCCCTCCCAGTTCTCAACTATCGCATGGAGGTTTGGGGCCCGGTTCCCATCTCAGCCCCTCCTACCGGTCTCCTATGGCTTCTTCTTTATCGCCTTATATAAAAGTTGTGTTCAGCTTGACTTTGGATGATTCTTCAGGTTGATTGTTTTGTAATTTAGTTGTAATTTTAATGTGCTCATGGAAGGTAGTAGGCACAGTGTTTATCTACTTTGCCATCTTGGATCTCCAGAAATATATGCTTTTGGTGTATTTGTTTGCACAAATGCACATTATCATTATTTCAGTATTTATTCTTGTGTCTTTTTTTTTTTTTAATTTTGGGAGAAAAAAGTAAGGGGGTAAGTTATTGACCTACAAAACCGGGAAGTCTACGAGCTGGGAAGTAGCTTGAGCTTTTCAATGCATGTATCAGGAGCTCCATCTCTCTTACTCTTTCTGTACTCCAGTACAGTCTTTATTTATAGGGTGAACCTTTGTGTGGGGAATTTTAATGAAGAGTAGGTGCATGACTTGTTTGTGAAAAAATAGGACTCTATATCACTTCATAAAGCTTTTTTAAAAAGATTTTTATTAAAATACAACTAACATACAATATTATATTAATTTTAGGTGTACACCATCGTTATTCAACATTTATATACCTAATGAAGTGATCAACATGATAAGTCCAGCAGCCATCTGACACTGCAATGCTCTCACAATATTCTTGACTATATTCGCTATGCTGTATATTACATCCCCATGACTTATTTGCTTTATACCTAGAAACTTGAATGTCTTATTCACCTTCACCTTCCCCCGCTTTTAAAATTTTTCAATTACAGATGACATTCAATGTTCTTTTATATTAATTTCAGATGTACAGAATAATGGTGAGACATTTATATAATTTAAGAAATGATCCCCTTGACTACTCTAGTACCCACCTAGCACTATACATAGTTATTATCATATTACTGACTATATTCCCTGTGCTTTCCTTTACATCCCTGTGACTATTTTGTAACTAAAAATTTGTACTTCTTAATGGCTCCATATTTTTCACCCTGCCCCTAACCCCCTTCCCATCTATCACCCTGATAGATACCCATATGACACCATACATAGTTATTACAATTTAATTTACTATATTCCTTATGCTATACCTTACATCTACATGACTACTTTGTAACAACCAATTTGTGCTTCTTAATTCCTTTCCCTGTTTTACCCATTCCCATTCACCTCCCATCTGGCAACCGTCAAAATGTTCTTTGCATCTATGAATTCATTTCTGTTTTATTTATTTTGTTCTTTAGAGTCCACATATAAGCAAAATCACATTGCAGCTGTCTTTCGTTGTCTGACATACTTCACTTAGCACAATACCTTCAAGTCCATCCATGTAACCACAGATGACGAGAGCCCATCTCCTTCCATGACTGAGCAATGTTCTGTTCTTCCATTGATGGACACCCAGGCTGCCTCCACATCTGGGCAATTGGAAACGATGCTGTAATGAACATATGAATGCATACGTCCCCTCAAAGTAGCATGTTGAGTTTCTTCAGATAATTACCCAGAAGTGGGATTACTGGGTCCTTCTTTGTCACTTGTCGCCTTTTTTAAAAAGTCTATTTTGTCTGGTATGAGTATTGTTACCTCAGTTTGTTTGTTGGTTTCCATTTGCATTAAATAAATTTTCCCTATACCTTTACTTTCAGCCTGTGTGTGTATTTCATTCTGAAGTGAGTATCTTTTAGTCAACTTATATAAGGGTCTTGTTTTCTTATACATTCAGCCCCCATATCTTTTGATTGGAGCATTTAATCCATTAACATTTAAAGCAATTGTTCATAGCTTTGTACTTATTGCATATATATATATACATATACATATATATTCTTAAAGAAGTCCCTCTAACAGTCCTTGTAATTCTGGTTTGGTTGTGAGGAACGCCATTAACTTTTTCTTGTCTGGGAAGCTCTTTATCTGTCCTTTGAATGTAAATGATAGCTTTACTAGGTAGACTAATCTTGGTAGATTGTTTGTCTTCATTTTGTTTAGTTCTTTTTCTGGAGCATTGTTCTGCTCTTTCGTTTGGGAATTTTTTTTTATTTTTTTTTTGTCTCCCCATTTTGGCTGCCTCCCTGTTTTTATTTCTATGTATTAGGTAGGGCTGCTATGCCTTCTGGTTTAGTAGAGTGCCTTATGTGGTGGTGTTCTGTGGGACCCTGTGGTGCAGTCTCCCTAGTCACCAGAGCTGGGTGCCCCAGGTATATCCCTTGTTTGGGTTATGTGTGTCCTCCTGTTGTCATTGAGCCTTGGTTGCTATTTGCACATCAAAGTGGCTTCTTCTGTATGATGTTAGTTGTAGGACTTTGGTTCAGCTAGACTTCATGTGATTCTCAATCCATGAAATTTTAATTGAATTGTACTTGTCCTTTCATGGAAAACTCTCAGCTGCTTACTTTATGAGTGGGAAAGTCAAGTCTTCTGAATGCCAAGGAAGGGGTCTTTCAAATGGTTATGTGGTTTTTAGAGACATCAGATGACTGCTGGCATATATACTAAGGAGGAGTTTTTGTACCTTCATTATGCAGGTACCAGTAACTTGAACTTTCAAATATTTAGTTGCATGACTTCAGAGATTTTGATATAAAACAATTTATTCTTGCCTGTTCTAGTAAACATTTTGCCAATGTGACACCAACAGCTATTTTGCCTTCCTGTTATTGATATTATGATATTATTTCCTGTTTGTATCATGAACATGAACATGCATTTTATCTCCTTTTGGAGGCAAAAAGGAACAATTATCAACCATCTCACTTAATTACAATGCATGATAGGTGGACTGTGGCTTAACTCTGTGAGGAATATGACAAGCTCTGCTTTGTTGAATAAATGATGAATAAATTCACAAACCCGTCATATCCTTCTATTCCCTCTCATAATGCTCCAACAGTTTCTTCTGCCATTCTTCTGAAACCCAGATTTTGTTTTATTTTATTTTATTTTATTTTGTTTTTACCTAATATTTACCAGTTTGATCAGAGGGACCAGAGATATTCATTCTCATTAATCCATCTGATCCTACTTATAATAATACCTTTGTTTGTATTTTGAGGTTACAGATTATAAAGTGCATTCACATACTTCTCATTTAATCCTCACTACCACTTCCAAGAGTAGTCTATGTGATCAGGTTGTGCTCTCTCATCATCTGCTTTTCCTTTGCAGGGTTTAATAATTGCCTATTTAATATCTATTTGTGTGCCCTGCACAGTTCTTGGTACACATTTACTGTTTAATCAGTGCTTGTGAAAGGAATGGATGAATTGATGAATGAATGAAAATTTCTATCCTTGTTTTATAGTTGAGAAAATTGGGATTCAGAACATCTGAATAACTTGACAAAATTCAGAGTTAAAATAGGCTGTCAGGGCTCAAACTCTTCTGGAGTTTAAAATTGTCCTTTCCTATCCCACAGCTGCTAGACTGGAGAGAAAGTGCCAAGAAAAAAAATTTAAGAACAAATAGAATCCATAGAAACCAAATAGGAAATATGATGATATTAGTTTTCTAGGGTGGAATATCAAAATCCCACACACAAGGCAACTTAAAACAACAGAAATGTATTCTCTCTCAGTTTTGAAGGCCATAAGTCCAAAACCAAGGTGTCAACAGTGTTGGTTCCCTCTTGGGGGTTCAGAGGCAGAATCTGTTCTATATCTCTTTCCTAGCTTCCAGTCGTTACCAGCTATCCTTGGTATTCCTTCACTTGCAGCTATATCTCTCCAATCTCTACCTCTGTCTACACATGGCCTTCTGCTCTGTGTGTCTATGTATTTGTTCTTCTTGTAGGAACACCATGATCAGATTTAGAGCCTGCCCTAATTCAGTATGACCTCAGCTTAATTTATATCTGCAAAGACCCTATTTCCAAACAAGGTCACAGACATAGGTACCAGGGGTTAGGACATCAACATATCTTTTGGGGAATTCAACCCACAACAAATGGTTAAAAAAAGGAGTGGGGACTAATGGTATATAACTCAAAAATGGCTGAATTATTTCCACAGGTAACACTTGCCATAGCACTAAGATTATAACTTTATTAAATCACTTAGTACAGATTTTCCTCAAATTTTTGTTTGTTTGTTTGTTTGTTTTGAAAACTAGTCTGCAGAATATTAAGAGGTATTGCCTAGGGGGAAAGGGTTTTATTATTAAATAGTTTTAAAAAATAGTAAGCTAAGGAAAGTTAAATAGCCTTCTTTTTACTGGATTCCTCAGAGCCTGCATGCGAGAGTGCATTGTGAAGGTGTAGTAAGTTTCCCAAACATATGATGGCAGACTATTTTTTAAATGTAGTGCTGTCCAGGGGAACACTTTTTATGAAATCCTAAACTTCACAGATAATATTACATTGTGACTGTCTGTTTACAAATTTGTCTCATTACGTTGTAAGCTCCTGAAAGGCAGAATCCATATTTCACTAATTTTTGAATTTCCAGAACACTCTTAGCATCTGGCAGCTATAGGGCCACATGATTGTACAGAATGCAAGTAAATGATGCTCCCTAAACTTGTGCAATACAACTGCACTAGATGCATACAGTAGGTATTTTATCAGTTAGGACCTCTTTCAACCACGTGTTACAAATCCTGACCACTCCTGAGAAAAGAAACAAAGGGGTTTCTTTTCCCAGATAATAAGAAATGTTCTAGGCAAAATAGATGTACAGCTGCTCAAAAGGACTCCTTAAGGACACATCAAGAAGTTGGTATTGTTTCCTATACCAACTTCTGTAGTAGGAGGTTTTCACCTCAATGTTGCAGAATGACTACTTCACAGCCAACCAGCACTTCTGAGCTCCCAACAGGAAAAGAAAGTCTTTCCTTCCTCCCTCCTTTCCACCCTCCTTTTAGTCCTTCTTTCCTCTCTCCCTTAGGGAAAAAAAAAAAAAAAATCAAGAAAATAACAGTTGTCCTAGAAACCGTACCAAGAATTTTAACCTATATTTTCCTGTCTACAGTTGGGTCACAAAGTTTCCCCCAGATGCACAAGAATCTAAGAAGGTGTGTACTTTTAGGCTCATTGTCAAGCCAAAAAAAAAAAAAAAAATGGGTTTCTGTTGGCAAAGAAGAATGAGAGGAAGGCTTTTGAGCAGCGAGGTCTAGAATTATGTGCAATATCTGTTGGTCCCTATTGTTGTTAACTATATTGGAGTGTGGCTAGTGTTGACTTATAGTTTCTATAGGGAAAATATGTTTTTTTAAAAAATTAAATATTGCTAGATTTTAAATTCCACGGAGAAGAAATTTGTTTCACTTATCACTTAAGCTGTTAGGTTATATAACCTGTTAGTAATAAACTATCTTGATGGGGGAGAAAAATGTGCTGGAGAGTTTCCCAGGAGTTCTGGACCCAGAATAGTAGGCTAATTGAGTGATTATGCAATCGTTGGACAAGCTCACAATATAACTGAACAAGGAATTAAATATATAACTTTAAAATATTCCATTGATTCATTGCTTTGGGAAACCACTATTAACTGACTGCATCCTATTGATTCAGCGTGATAAATGCCAGCATTTTAATGAGGACTTTGATTCCATGATGATTTAGTTTCCAACATCTGTAGAAATCTTAAATCCATCAGAAAAACAACTAGCTAGTCTTGAGCCATGCTGATATGGCCTTCGCTTAACAAAGGTGGTGCCCTTTCTCTCTTCCATACAGCCACACTCAATTAAAATCATGCAATGTTGGTTAAGTAACAGGGCAGCAACCAACGTTTCAGTTGTGGAGAAAAAATTCCAAAGTGTTTCTGAATAATAGGAAGCAGGAACTCAAAAATAGAAACTGCTTTTTGCTGTGATCACAGCAGTGCAGCCGTTGGAGACTTTCCCATTGATTTTTGTGAGTGTAGGAGACACAAATTAAAAATAAATAACTTTAGCAGCATAGCCATGACTTTTTCTGTCACATTTAATTAATTAGAAGTTTGGAAAACTTAAGACTTTGATATAACTATTTTATCTGTCTTTCATTCTATTATTAGGCTTCCTGAACATATTTAGTAGGTAAATCTGAGATAGAGGACGAACTCTCCTTCAGTGTTTTTTTTTTTAATCTGAATATCAAGGCAATTAATTGAGAAACTGCTCATGATTAAATGTGATGCCATAGCACCTCTGGCTTCTCGAACATAAATCAGGTGGGACTGACCTCCCTCCCCCTCAGATGTTAGCTCATGAAACCTTATTTTTATGGGAGAGAATGCAGAAGCTTTTAGCTCTGTCACATCCTCCAAAGATTATGGTATTGGGAAAAATAGAAGATGTCCTGAACACTCATTAAGACAGGATACAGATGCTTTGTCAAACCTTAGCCCCTAACTTTGTGGCCATTCTCAGGAATTCCCTGATAAGCACGAGGTACACTTTCACTGCTTTTCAATTCCTTCAGGTTCTAAATGAAGCCCTGTGTGTTGTGCCAGGGGCATACTCAGGCCTTTGGCTCCTAGGGACCTTCTCAGGGCCCTTTCTTGATTTCTTCCTGCCTGAGGGCCTTTGCACAGGCTGTTTATTTTGCCTAGAACAGTCTTCTCTCCCCTATTTCCTTTTGTTCTATACACCCTTCAGGTCCCATTTTAAATTTCATTTGCATGCTAAGTGAGTTTTTTCCAGTTAGGAGTTCTCTAGTACACTTCTCCTTTGTTTATCGTATTTATAATTATTAATAATAAATTATTTGGCTAGTACCTTACTTTCTTTCTTGGGTGCAACTTAATGGGAATGGGTTTGGGAGATACTGGAGAGGTATAGAGAACAGTGGAACCACCCCAGCATTGTGCTTCCATTAATATTTTAAGCCTTATAGCAATATATTATAATAACCTCTGTATAGGATGCTTGTTTTCTGTCAGATTGTGCCCCATGAATGATTACTTATTCTCCTACTCAAACCCTTCTTGTACTGGCTATTCCCACGAATCTGAGGTATTTGCAGGACATTCAAATGGAGATTCTCCATGGAAATTTGGAAATATGACCCAAGATGAAGGTCAACAGAAGAATAGGAGTTAGAAATTTTGGGACACATCTGCAAAGAAAAATATAGTGAAAATTGATAGATCACAGTGAAAGGGAAGTTCAAGTAAGTAGCCGAGGACAATATGATGAAAGCAGGAAGGGCAATATGATGAAAGCAGAAAGGGAGTGAGGCTGAAAAGGGAATGGGTAAGATAAGGCAGTGTCACAGAAGACAAGGGATGGAACTAGGCAGCCTTGAATGACAGTCAATCCTGAGGTGAACTCTAAGGTGTGGCCATCACTTTAGAGAGTTCGGTTTGCACAGGGTGGAGCCAGCATATCTGGGGGAAAGTTTTGAGTACATTCTGCAAATATCTCTATTTTCTTCATATATAACTGTGAGTACGTCACCCATGAATTTATCTAATTTCTTCATAAACCTATTTACTTACTTCTTCCCGCAAAGATCTGAGGGAACCCCCTATTCATAACTTGAATCTATACCATCTTTGCAAGATATTCAAAGGCAATGTTCATTAAAGGAAATAATTTTGACAGAAAAACAAGATCAGGATTGGGGCTCCAGATACTTGGTTCTAACCTCAGGTTTGCCATTAATTAGCTATGTGATTTTAAGAAAGCTGCTTAATTTCTCTGGGCCTAAATCGCCTCATCTATCACAACGTGGGTTTGGACTGTATGCTATATTTAGTACTTTGCAAATTTGTCTTTAATTTGTGTCTTCATAGTATGATTTTTGCTTCTAAAAATTTAAACGCAAACAGTTTTTCTTATAAGAATTTTAAAACTGGGTATGTTTCTCAATATTATCACACCTTCCTCAATAAACCATACTTACACTATTTATATTACATTCCTTATCCACATTCCTCATGCAGATGGAGAAGCAACTTATTTTGGTGGCCATTTTGGTACCTAGAAGGGGTAACACATTAGAATTAAGAGATGGCATAAGTCCTTAAGCATAAATTTAAGTGCTATACAGTTTAGAAAGCATGTCATAATAAAAGTCTGCATATTGGTAAAGGAATGCCTCAGATTACTGAAAATACATATACAGAGTTAAAATGAGAGGGCGGAAATATTTTAACAGGATGTGGAAAAGAAGCAAAACATGATATTAATAGAAGTTTACTGCTTTTAGGACTTGCTTGGGCTATAGTCATGTCTCTCAACTACATATAGAAGTTTGTAAAATATTATTAGCTTCTGAATTTTGTACTAGTGAATTCATTACCTATTGAAAAATAAAGCTAAGAACAGAAAATCAAGAGAAATGGTAATATCAATATATTTTATTTTTAACTTTAGATTAATACATCTTTTAAAGTTGATTATATAAGTATTATACTCTTAGAAGATGATTTTTAAAATTATAAACATACTTTTAAAAAGATATATTTTGAAGATGGCCTTCGGGAAACCAAGATAGAATTATGTAGTTTATAGGACACTGGGGATTATGGAATTATAATTTGTATACATATAAATTGTGAAGACCTTCCTGACAGCATGGTTGTAGAACTATTTTTCAAATAACCGGTTTCAGGGGGTTCTTCCATGATTCTGTGGCACTTTCGACTTTTGTCATTGTCCTGTAATGAAGAAGTTGTGGTTTCTTGAGTTTTTCCCTTTGATCCATTTGATATGGTGAATGTCCTTTTTATTCTCCAGCGTCAAATCAGCATCCCATCCAATTATTGTTTATTACAAAGGAATTTAACATTGTAGAACAAATGTTATGACCAAAATGTTAAGAATATGTCTGTTTTTATTCTGAACATAGTGGATGCACATATTCCAGTCAATATTCCTCTTTTAATGTTTGATGAGTGTTTAATGCATTCAGTGAATTCTACCGATTGCATTAGTGTAGTCCATTACAGAATACTTGCTCTTTGTAATCAATATATCAATATTAGTTAGCAGAGAAATCCTCCAAATTCTTCAAATGAGAAAGTTTCCTTTTTAATATTGCAAAAGCACATTTCTCTCAAGACTTATAATGACTTCAAATACTTTTAAAACAATATCTGTTTTTTCTATCCAGTTTACATAGAAACATTGACTAATTCTTTAAAAATTGTAAGTTGAATGGGAAGTTTCCTCTGCTTAAATAGATTGAAAAATCAATTTATAAGAAGACATTATATCTCTTAGATTTGCTTTTGTGTATCTGAAATTTGGCTTGTAATGTATTTGGCACTTCGTGTCACGGGGGATTTCAGTGAGGAATGTTTGTCATGCCAAATCCCACTTTTGTAATGACAGCATGTAATAGGTAAGGTATCACATGCAATTGCATTTCGATTAGCTGTAGAGTGTGGAGGTTTGTGACCACTAAAATAAGTATTTTAAATATAATCTATTACCTTATATTTCTCTTAATAATAACATTTTTGTTTTGGCTGTAACAAGTTAAATTGTGCTAACTGGTGTTTATTATGGTAACCTTGAAAATGTGAATGATTTTAAAACACCTTCTGATTTGTCAAAGAAAGATTATATTTTCCAAGTCACTTCAATGGCCAGAAAATTCTAAGTTTTTGAAAATATTAATCTATATACAATTTATATAATAACCGTCTCTATATATTAGAATATCTTATTTCTAGGCTATGTAAAAAAAAAAAAAGAAATTTGCAGTCATTTTCCATTTCAGGTACTTCTTTACAGCAAGTTAAAAATTTCTAACTGATTATTATAGAATGTGAGTAACTTTTATTTTCCTTTTATTCATCTATCCTATTGAAAACAAAAAGCTAAAATAAAAAGATTTGGATAGTTTTCTCTTTAGGAAAACAAAAATGATGAAACATTGCCAAGCTATTTGGTCCCCTTGACAGTATCATTATTAGTGATTTTTTTTCTTCTAACACAGTAGCTTATATTGAATAAGAAATAATTGGACTTTTCTAAGTGAAAAATAGACTCTGAAAATTCTAAATAAGGGTGAGTTTTTGTTTTTGTTTTTTCCCCCAGTGTATTCAAACCAAGAAGAACATGTTAGGTTCAGCATTAAAAGTAGGTGATGTAATCAGAGAATGTATATAAATCAGGATATGAAAAGGATCTTATGGCATAATGAGATAAAGATTAAACCAATAGGCCTAGTTTTCCATCTGTTTTGCTTAGAAATGAGTAAGTACATAGGTCAAACTTTAGGTTAACTAAACTCTGGATGTTAAACCAAACATCTTTCAAGCCTCTTGAATTCATTTTTCCCACTGGGTTAACCTCCTTCCCTTAATAATGGCTCAGAGAGCCAGTGGAATTTACACTAATCAAAGCACGGTTGACAACCCAAGCAGCCTCAGTTTCAATACAAGAAGCCAGGGGCAGACTTCAAGCTACTAATGAGTTTTGCACTTTGTACCACCTAGCAGGGCAGACATTCTACAAATATACCTTAAAGAAAAATAATAATAATATAATAATAATAATAACGACGACGACCAGCCAGTACAAACCATATTGTACTAGGCTGGAATCGAGAGGAAATGTAAGCCAAGCACACAGGTCTGGTAACAAGGTTAACTAACTTGTTTGGGTCCCAGAATTTACTCTTTCAATGAAAACTATTTTAAAAAGGTAGAATGGGTCTTTGGCACAATTTCAGCTGTTTTATGTATTCATTTCTACTTCATTTTGTCCTGGCTTGTTATTTGTTATAAGACCTTAAAGTTGATTTAAACTAGAAAAAGCTCAATTCCGGAGGTTCTTTCAAAGTTTGTTTCAGGAGATGGAACTAACTCAGTGAAAGAGTCTCCAATATTAGTAGATCCAAATCCCAATTCTGCCAGACCTAGGTCTCGCAGGAACACTCCTACTCTCAGGTTCCTGATATGTAAAATGAGGTTCATGATGCCTTCCACAGAGTGTTACTGGATGTCTAAAACTCGGATATACTTGAAGCACTTGGCACATAATAAGGTTTCAGTAATGATTGTTCTGAACAACTTTTCTTCATTTTCTCTTTCTCCTTAAGGTAACACAAGGTTCCTAACGTCAGATTTTGTTTTTGTTTGTTGTTTTCGTAATCCCCCCACCCCCACTCTCTGATTTTTATCTTTTCCTCCTTCTCTGAAACTGAGCCCTATGCTTGCTATTTAATTATTTTAGGTTGAGGCAATCCTTACATTTTGACAACTCCCAAAGAGTTTGATACTCTTCATTCAAAAGCAATTGGCTTGCCAAAGAACAGATACCTTACTATCAGGAAATGAGCTTTGCATCTTACTATTTTAAAAAAAATAGGTGTTTGTTGTTGTTGTTGTTGTTCTGAGATTTATGGTGTGCTGAGTGTCAATTTGTATACTCTGGCCAAAGTTTCTTTTTATTATGGATTTTAATCCCTGCATTTTACCTTTTCTGACCTGGTAATGTTATACATTTTTAACGTTGCGATGGGGCAGTGGTGAGATAGAAAGTCAGAGAATGATGCTATTGGAGAAGGACAAGTTAAATTTTTTCTCTCTTCAGATTTTTTTCTTGGTCTAGGGATCCAGTATTTGCTTTTTCAATATAAGGAAGGGAAAATATCTCCTCCAGTAATTTCAAGACCAAAAAAAATCAAGGCTCTTGAATATACAGAACTGACCACTGCTGAAAAAACAGAGTGAAAGGAGTGAAACTGTAGAGCTTATATTTATTGTGCTTCTTACGTATGAAACACAATTTGTGGAAGCATTGTGCATGAATTAACTTGTTCATTTCACAAGAACCTTATTGTTATTCTTCTGTTACAGATGAGGAAGTTGAGGCACCAATAAGATGAGTTGTGTAACAAGTAAGTTGAGTTCTTGTTTCACAGGAGTGTCAGGGCCAAGATCTGAACCCAGACAGTTTAGTGTAAAGGAGTAGCTTATCTGCCTTATAGTGTATGATGTGAACTCAGTGAGGGCCAGGATTAGTCTCCATCTCCTAAAATTGTGCTACTCAAAGTACAATTGGCCATCCTTGACCAGATACACCAATGTGACCTAGGAGCTTATTAAAAATACAAAATCTCATGCCTCACCACAGACCTACCAAATTATAATTTACATTTTAATAATATCCACAGGTAATTAGCGTGCATATTAAAGTTTGGGAAACACAGGTCTAAAGCATTATATAAAATATAGTCCCATATCTTCCTTGTATAAATGTTGAAAATGAGTTACATGATGGCTAAATATGTATTCAAAAATAAATAAATGAATTCTTAAGAATTCAATAAACGTTTATTGAGGGTCTGTCATCTGCCAGACTATATGCCAAGTAGGATGGGGATACAAAGACATAAATCATGCCCTCTGAGAGCCCAGTGAAAAAGACAAATAAGTACATGGATTTTACACATGCTATGAGAAAACCATATATACAGGGTGTATGATAGAGCACACAGAGAGAAAGAGGTTAAGATGGGGGTCAGGAAAGACATCATTATGGACATACCATTGGAGCTGAGTCTTGAAAGACCAATAGGTACTAGAATTTGAGCCTTTTCATTTGCAGTTGGGCCAATAAACATCATCAGTCAGAGCAATAAGCTATTCAGAGAAAGGAGGTATTTGGAGGAGTGGATCTCAACGTTGGCTTTACATAGACTCACCTGGAGAACTTTTAGACTAACAGCGATTCTTGGGTTTACCTCCAGAGTTACTGATCTGGTTCATCTGGGATGAGACCTAAATACTGTTTTGTTGTTGTTTACATTCTGCCGAAGATTCTAGTGTACACCCAAAGCTCTTATCATTCTCTTGTTCTTGGTTTCCCTCTTAAATGTTTGTATCTTCTGACCATTCATCTGGTTCCTGACCCAGACTTAAGAGCCATTCTTATTGTGAATCACATGTTACCTCTTGGATCCTGAACTAAATCCCACAGTAAATGCCATATTCTTGTAATCCCCCTAGGGCATGGAGGGGCCTTCCTTCCAAATCTAGCCCACAATCAGGGACATTAACATTAGAACAGCCTGAGAGTTGGGACCCAGATCTGCAACTATAGATTTACCCAGCCCTCTCCACAGTATAAGAAGTCATCATTTTAACAAAGTAAATAAAATGTCCAAAGGTTTTTCACTGTAGTTTTAATTAGCCTGATTTCCAAACTAATTATAACACCTGGAGTCAGTGAGGGAGGAGTCAGAAATCTTTCTAGTTGAGGCAAATGTTGAACAAGTTTTACTGATACACTATGAACCTCGTGCAAGGGAGAGAGGACACATTTCCCAAAGCATGGCCCATGAGCCACTCACATCAAAATTATCCAGGAAAGCTAAATATAATTCAGTTTTTGGCTTTTTCTATAATCCTACTGATTAAGAATTTCTAGAGACAGATCCCAAAAGGTGAATGTTTAACAATCACCAGATGTAATTCTGATAGACATCAGGTAGGAGAAAGACTGGAAAAGTGTATTATTTTATGTGAAATTATTTATTAATCTGGCAAGTTTATATTTTCATTATTTTTCACTGATTCTTATTTTAATTACATCCAAAAGAAAATGTGTCATAAGCCGTCAGTGGAACACTATAAATAACCATGAAACAAGAAGTACATTTCAAATATTCAAACGGGCAATTATGTTGCTTATTTTTGTGTTGGGACAATTTAAAAATGCATGGTGTAGTGAGGCCTCTGAAGAGTTAAGGAACGTTTGTCTATCTAATGTTTAGAGCATGTATTTATTGATGTGATTTTAATTTAAAGCACTGATTTTTGTTGACCAAGAGTACCCGCCAGAATTGGCAACAAGGAGAGAGTGCCCAGGAATCATTAGTGTTAAAAGGCTCCATAGGTACTGCAATGGGCAACACTGCTGAGAAGTTCTGCTTTAAATGCTCAGACGTGCAGAGAACATAAGAGATGTCTTACCTTGCATGCTCATCAAGTTGGAGAGCAGCTAGTGAAATTGCACAACCTGGTTGGAGCCAGGTAAACAAGGGGGAAAGGTCTCCTACTACCCTTCCCATTTCTCTTCCTTAGCTTCTCCCTTCCTCTCATTTATCTTTTTCACCACTGCTCTTCATTTCTGCTGCTCAGGTTGTATTCTACCATATCTACTCTGGATTATTGCCGAAACCTGACTAATCTCCTCAACTCCATTTTCTCTCTTCTACCTGCTGTTAGAATCCCCCTCCTAAAACAAGATCTGTTTCACTTTTGAACTTAAAACTTTTCAATTAATGGGTTCTCATTGCCGACAGTCAAATCCAAAATCCTCACCATCTCAGTGCAGACACCCTGGTTCCTGCCACCCTATCCCCTCCTTGGCTTCAGTCACTTGCTCTCTTATGTGCAATTTGCAGCCATGTTTCACCACACTGACTGCAGCTTATTGAGACATTCATGAATTTTCATCTCTCTTTCTTCCTCATAGACCAGAGAAAAGCAAACTTTTTGAAAGTAGTATACATTTCTGGCCAAGGCTTTTAAGGTCTAGTATGTAATATTTTCCCTCCCAACACTAGTTCATGAGCTCCTAAATTATATGGCTGCTATCGGGAGAGCATATACATTATCTTGATCTCACAGCTTTTGACCTTTGCCCATGGAATTTGTCCTGGGAAATCCTTCTGATCTTTATATGAGCTGGTAACATCTTATGACAGTCCTTTTAGCAATGGGGAGTTTTCCTGGACACCTTGGCACCCAAATCCCTTCCCCATGTCCAGCCTCACCTTATGGGGCCATCCATTACCCAGGCTATCCTAGGTTCTATGTAACAGCAGGGGTAAGGTGAAACACCTGCGACAAAGGAAAAGTGCTATCACAGGGTGTGAGTTGTAGACACCAAAACAAGAACAAAGGAATCTAACTTTGTTTAATTTGTAACTGATATTACTCCAGGCTCCTGATTTTGCCTAAATTGGAAGTCTAGGATACTTAGGCTATTCAATTAGACAGGGGAACTTTAATATTCTCTCTCCTGTTTGCTAACAATATACCTAGGATTAAATATTAATGAGACACAAAGTTAATAATTCTGCTCAATTCCTAGCATTTCTCCTTTTCTTAAAAAAAAATCCCCAGCTATCTGCAGATGCTTAGATGCTCGCTCTTCAACAAGATTCTTAGATGCCTTAGGGTAAATATTCTTTCTGTCTCTCAAATAAAATGCTTGTATTAGATTCCATGATTTAAAAAATTATATGGTAAGCTTTAGGGGCTGTATGTGTTTGTAAGACACACTGAGACTGGCCAATAGCAGGATATGATTTGAAAGAGATTGTAAAATAGTGCCATTAAGACCAACCTTCCTTCCTCCTTCCTTTCCTCCTTTCCTTTCTTTCTGTCTTTTTAAAATTATCTTTGTTGTTTTTTCTTTTTCTTTTGCTCTCTGATTTTTTTTTTTTTTTTTTTTCCGTCTTTGCTTCCATCCATTCATTGAACTATTCAATAGGCCAGGCACTATGCTAACCATTAGAGATAAAAACATGAAGGAAAATAATCCACTACTGCCTTTAGGGACCACACAAACTAGTATTGGGAGAAACATAGGCACACAATCAATCAAGAGGTTTGTGGTTAAACTGATGTTTTGTTTGTTTGTTTGTTTGTTTGTTTTTAATGAAAGGAAGGATTTGGTATCTCCTACTTATTCATACACATATTGTTTCATGCTGCTAGAGTATTCCAAGAATGATAACTCTTTGTAGCTATAGTACGTGACTGAATTGAAGAGTGCTGATAAAGAGATGGAAAGAGCAGTTAATAATGACCTATAGTTCATGATGAGGGGTTTGGCATTTGTTTTGAAGTCTGTGAGAAGTCACTACTGAAAGCCTTTAAGCAAGGAAATGAGATGATTGTATCATTAGGAACGATGTTGTCTGGAGATAGTGAGGAGAATAGACAGGCAGTGAGGAGTGGGTGGGGCACTGGGTTGAGATAAGGAGACCTTTTAGGAGGATATTGTCACCATCTAGACAATGATAAAGGCCTAAACTAAATCAGTGGAACTTGAGCCTGTAGAAAAGATTCGAGGTTGTAAGCTAGTACAGAAGAAATATGGGTGAGTGGTGGAAAGGGAAAGTTTGCAGATTGCACCCAGGTCTGTGAACATAGTATCATTAACAGAGGTACAAATCCCAGGAGGAGGAGAAGGCCTAGGGTGGGGTGGAGGGAACGTGATTTGGGGTTCAATTTTGAACAGGTTGAATTTGAAGTCTCTTATTGGATATTCAATATACACCTATATTTAGAGGGAAAAATGGATTAGGAACTCAGAAAAGAGATCAGTATTAAAGATGTAGCTTTAACAGTTGGCAATTTATGGGTGGCGGTTGAGACCATGGGAGTGGGTACGATCATTGGAGGATGGAGGGAAGAGATAATAGTAAAGGAAAAAGACCAGAGTCTTTGGGGACACTAATACTTAAGGAAAAAAGAGATGGCAACTAAGGAGACTGAGATTAAATGGCCTGGGAAGTAGAAAGAGTAACTAAAGCAAGTGATTTCATGTGAGCTATGGAAAAGAACTTTATGAAAAGTTCACTAAAAACAAGCAAAGAATATTGTACAGAATTCAAGTAATAAAGAGCCTGGATAATGTTAATTGAATTTAGCAACAAGGTGGTCATCGGGGACCTCAGTGAGAGAAATTTCCATAGGGCAGGGTAAGGAGTGAAACATGAAATTGGTTAATGAGGGAAAGGGTGGGGGCATTGGGAAGCTGGGCAAAAGCTAATGAGGCCTACAGTGTGATGACATTGGCAAAACTAAGCCGATGGCAGAGAGGCTGTGAATAAGAGGCTTGCTGGGGTGCAGGTGGACCCTTCTGTGGGGGCCCAGGAGCAGGAACTAAAGAGAACAAAGATGTGTCAGTGCTGAGCCACCACAGGAACAGACAGAGGGGCTGGCCAACCTCCGCTGGCTTAGAGCCCACACTGAGCTGCAGTCCCAGAGCACTCAGCCTCAGGAAACTGACCTGCCTTCTTTTCTTTTGTAATTCAACCCCAGTACTGGAGAAGGAGAAGGAGAACGAGGAAGCCATGCACTTGGCATCTATCTGTGTTTACTTTACTATACTCCTCACATCAAAACCCTCCTAAAAGGAAAAAAAAAAAAGAAAGAAAGAAAAAAGACTGTCATTACTTAGCCAATTCCACTTACAATACTCAAAGGAGAAAGAAAGATGTGAGATCATTTAATGGAGGAGGATTCACATTAGATTCTACTCTGGGGCATGTTTTTATTATTTTATGCTGCTGAGTCGAGATTTTTTTTTTTTTTTTTAAATTTTTCTATTTCTTAGAGGGGTTGAAAAGACTATATGAGTATAAGTGAGTATATGTGTAAAATAAAACCTTCGAAAATAAAGATGATGAGGATTCTGGACAGAAACAAGTTCTGAAGATGTGAGAGCATTAGTGATGATGGTGGAGAGAGACTTCTGAGGAGTTGGGAGAGCAGGGAGGAGAGGCCCAGATGTGCTAAGTCAGGAATTTAGTATCCTGTTCACTGGCCTCTAGTTTTCCACATAGAGGAGATTAATCTTGGGCCTGGGTTGTATTCATGGCAAGGCTGAGGCATGCTTAGGCATGATGGGGAAATTGAAGAAACAGACCCTGTGGAACAGTCAGTTATATAAGGTTGTTTCCAGGAAAGCTTTATTGTTTGGTGAAATGATGAAGAAAGTTTTAGTTGCCCAGGATCAGTGTGGGATGGAGGGCAATGATAGTGGGGATAGTAAAAAAGAGAAGAAGCATTAACTACCAGCTTCTCTGAAAGGAGGCCAACAGCAAAAGCTGAAAGAGCTGTTTTTCTTGAGATGTGGAGGCACCAGCTGACACCAGGAAACAGCGTTAGTTAGAACACAGCCCTACCTGGCACCTAGAGGACCTCGGCACTTCGGTTTCTTGTACTGCAATGACAGAGGTCTTGGGACCAAAGAGATTCATGAAAAACATGGAAGTCCTCAAAGGATGCCCAGCTAGAGATTCTTGTTGGCCTCCCCAGGTCTCAATATCTCTCCATTTGGGGTGGATCCTCCAAGGGCATGTTCAGAAAATCATGGGATCGAGGTCCTAAGGGAGCAGATGAAGGCAAGGGTTATGTTAATTCGGATTACATTTTCATGATGAAAGAGATGAGGTCATCCACAGGGAGAAATGAGGTGTGGGTCTTGAGGAGAAAAGTGAAAGTCAGTGTGAAAGAGAACAGAGTCCGGTCTTGGGATAATGAAAGACTGCCGAACAGCGTGGAAGTTCTAGCTGGGGATAGTGATGGTGAGTTTGTAGTGCTATCATTTATCTGATTTTCTTCAGTATTTAGTATCTTGAATACGGGACTGTAAAAAGCAGACAGCTAGCTTAATCCATGGTTGAGATCATTTACAAAAAGAGAGGAATAATCTCACAATAGACTCTAAAGGATTTCCAGAAAGAGTTGGTGGGGGGAGGGTATCTAAAATTCCCACGGGCTGAACAGGAGAACACAGGTGGTGGTAGAAGCAGAGAAACTCTCTTTTGTAAAAGGTTATTGTGGCTGGTGTGGCCTGAGGGAAATCTTTGTTACACTTCTAGTAAGGCAGCCTACAATCACATTAGCATTTTTGGCAACCACATCACACCGTTGGCTTATATTGAGCTTATAGTCAACCAAAATCCCTAAATCTTTCACACGCGTTGCTCTTAAGCCATGTTTCCGCCATCTTGTACTTGTGAAATTAATTGCTGTTTTGGGCCTAAAAGTGGGGCTTTACATTTATGGCTATTAAATTTCATGTTGTTAGATTTAGGTCATTGTGCCAGCTTTCGAGGAATATTTTACATATTGATTCTTGTTTTCATACACTTTCCCCCTTAACTTTCAATAAGACAGAACCCAGAGGAATTCCCTATGCAAGTACAAAACTGGCAGATTTACCCTACTGTCCTGTTTTCAGTCCACATCTTCATTTTGCCTAAAAGGGACTTTGTCATATTCCTAACATCCAAATTTGCCAAACTGCATTGGTTAGGATGTTTTTGCATACAAGGTGGAACTCTAAAATCATCCTGGAATAAACAATAAGGACATTTTTCACTGCACAGAGGTGGGGAGGGATCCAGGCATCACACAGCCAGGAGCTGTTAGTCTGTTCTGCTGTTTGTCTGTTCTGCTGTTTGTAGTGCACCTTCTCCCCCATGTGTCCTCAGGACAGCTTCCTTTGTGGTTGGAAGTTGGCTGCCAGTAACAGTGGGGATAACATGCTTCCTTGTCTGTGTCCAGAGGGAGGGTGAGAAGGGGATAAAGTGTGAACAGAAGACTATTCTTTTAGTTTGACCAGGACAACCCCCTAGGTCACCTTTAGAATGACCAACAATCCTGATTTGTTTGAAGTGAAGGATGTCCTGGGATGTGGGATTTGTAGTGCTAAAACCAGGAAAGTCCTGGGCAAACAGGGATGGTTGGTCACCCTAGCATTTACACTGAGAGCAGTAACTGTTCTACCAGGATAAAACCAGATCCTGATGGTCCTGAGCCAAGGCTCCTGGCAAAGGGAGGGGCACTCATGATTGGTTTGGACACATGTTTCTGAATTGTGGTTCTGGCCTACCCGTGTCAGCTTCCCCTCGGGACAGATTCCTGGGCCCCTAGATCTATTGATTCAGAATCTTCTGGCACAGGAAGGGGAAATAAATTTTCTATCAAGCATTGCAGATGGTAGTCCTACACACCAGTGCTTTGAGAGATACTTATTTATACCTAATAGTACTCACCCCTGATGCTGGGGTCAACACCCAAAATGGCATGGCTACTACACAATGGGCTAGGACCATGGAGGATGTCAGGCAGTTACACACCTGTACATGCCTACTCTAGTTCCCTGGTTTTCCCGTTGAGTAATTTTTTCCCCCAGAAGGAAATATGAAAGTGGGTTGGGATTGCTCATTCTTAGAGAAACCATCCTGCTTTGTGGTAATGCCCCGGATGTTAGTAAGACACCCCTCACTAAGTGCTTACAAACCATGCTTGAGAGTCACTCTTGCTTATTTCCTGGAATCAGTATCAAATTCCTAAGTAGTTAGCTTATAGAACCCATGATCTTCCTTAAAAAATATTTTTTTGAAAGTCAGGATAGTATTTCCTCATACTCAGTTTTGGGAGAAGCAGCATATTTTTGGAGTTGAGATTGAGCTCTGGTGAGGCAAACTAAGAAAAAGATCTGAATCCTTCACTTGCATATATTGATTTTGCATATATTCCTTAACTTCCTGAAACTCAACATCTGCAAAATAGAATAATTGTAGAACTTACCTCATTGGACTGTGAATTAAATGAAATAATGTTTATAAAGTTCTTTCACAGTATTTGTATCATTAGTCAGTCAGTAAATTTGGATAATCAATATCCTGCCTCTTTATTCATTCATTGAGATAGTCTGAGTATTAGCAGGCATAGGCATAGTGTTTGTCACAAAGAACACAAAAACAAGGAGGCAGTCCCTGCTATCAGGAAACTCACAGTATTGGCATTAAAAGATGATGACACTCTAATAGATTTATATACAAGATTTCAGGACAGGACAGAGGACCAGAGGACAGAATGATCAGTTGGGAGGATGATCTGGGTCTTGAAGAATGATCAGGAATTTTCTAGATGAATGTGGGAGAAGAAGAAAGAGGATACTCCAGAGAAAGGATGTAACATGAGCACTAATAAAAGCATGGCACTTGAAAGAGCAGGGCCCCTTTGTGAGTGTAAGTAGTTCGGAAGACTGGAATGCAGGGTCAGGTCAGGAGCGGTGGTGGATGACATGATAGGAGGCAAGGGCTGATGCAGAGACTTTTACTCTAGAATTAGAACAGGGTTTTAAACAGAAGAGTTAGTTGCATTATGACACTTGTGTTTTGGAAAGATCAGTCTGGGGACAGTGGATGATAAGTTGGAGGGTGGTAAAGCAGTGAAATTTGTTAAGAGTTTACAGCATTACTTCTAGTGAGAGTTGATGAGGTCTTAAACCAAGGGAAGGATATTAGGATGGAGTAGAAAGGACAGAAATGAGAGAGAGAGAGAGTAGATCCAAATGCCAGCACTGGGTGATTGATTAGGTATGAGGTGAGGGAGAAGGAAGATTTGAGAGAAATTCCCGGGTTTCTGTCTTGGGTGGATGGTGATATCACTTCCGCATAGGAACCATAGGAGGTGATGGTGGTGGTGGTAGTCAAGCTTTGGATCTATTGAATTTTAGTTCCTTGGAAAACATCCAAGTGGAGATGAACAATAGGTTGTCTGTATCTGGGGAGTAAATTCCGGGCTGTAGATATAGCAGAGGAGTCAGCAGGAAACAACTTTCATCTGTGGGTGACAAAAATTGCCTGGAATGATGCCATAGCAGAGTGTATAGTCTAAAATACGAGGACAAGAACACAGAAACAACAAGATTCCACAGAATTCATTGACAACCAATCAGTGATATATATCATCTGCATGTTCTCCCAGGGTCCAGGCCAAAAGAATTAAACTTATTTAAGCTTTTATTTTTCACTATCTTTCCAGGATTTCCCCCTAATCTTTCTAGTTCCTCACTTACTCACCTTTAAGTAACTGCAAGTTTTCTTGCAGTTTTGTTTTCAAGAGGGTGAAAATATAATGTTCAAAGTTTTCAAATTACATTTTGGGAAGCTTGTTTTCTAAGTACATTTTTCTGGTTGCTTTGGAATTTCTTATAGCTGTTTTCTTATGGTCTTGTCCAAAATTCAGACAATTCTAATAGAAAAACTTTTACAAAATATTTAAGTTAAAATAGAATATTACTTCTGAGGGTGAAATAGAGGTGGGAGCATAAAAGTGAAACAGGCCTGAGAAATATATATTCAGAAGAAAAAAAATTACTGCAAAATCTGTACCCAAAGAACATTTTTAAGAAAGTGAAATGAACGTGTTTACCGCTGCCGCTCTGGCGTTTCAACAAGCTGAAGCTAGATTCTTCATTCTTTTTCCTCAACAGTTATAAAGGCAGCCTTGGAAAGATTAGAGGGGGGAAATCCCAGTAGTTTTGCATAAAAAAGAAAACATACAAGAATCTAGTTAAATAGTCGAAAAGATCTCTGCCAAGTGCAAAAACAAAACCATGGGTCACTGGGGAGAAAAATCCTGAAGCAACCCAGGAAGTAAAGAACTCCAGATAATGGACGCCACCTAGTGGGACACTGGAGGATTTTGAATGGATGATAACAGGATTTCAGAATTTAGAGATGGCTTAAAATAATTATGAGTTTTATTCACTCTTTCAATAAACATTCATTGAGGATCTGCTGTGTACACATTACAGACACGGTAATAAGTTCTAAACATTATAAGTTCTTGGAAACCCAGGTTTCCAAGAATTCTAACTTTATTTTTTTATAACATAATTGATATGTATACTAAATACTCATTTGATGATGATAATTTAATCTCAGTCACTTCAGTGCTTATATGCCCCTGCCTCCGTTAGTTCTGAGCTCCGGGGTTTAGTTGTGGCAAGGCACCCACATTTAGAACACCAAGTAGCTGTCTATACAGCCTTCTGCTGAGATGGATTTGTTTCTATCTGCTTTTGCACATTGGCCTTCACAGATCACTGCTGAAGCTGTTCATGTTTATATGCACAGGGTTTCTTCGAGTCTGCCTCCCTCTCAGCTATTTTCCATACCTTCTCAGGCATTCTGCTGCTCCTGTAAGGCTGTCACTGCCATAACTGCTAAGACGCCCAACATCCGTTTTTAAGCTGGAATCTTGATGCTCTCTTGGCTTTATCTAGGAACTGGATCACAGGTCCCTTTGACTTCAGGTTTTTCATTTCTCTCTTGGGCTTCTCTTGACCATTTTTTAGAGGCATGGAAGAGCCTGTTATGTGCAAATCACCCTGTGTGGCTAGATCACAGGCTGGACAGGAAAGACAGATGTGGCCAGTAGGGTAAACTGAAGTCAGTTAGCAAATCATTTTGTATATTATGATAAAGAATTTTGTACGTATGCATTGCAATTAAAAGGATATTTTAGTGGTTTGGGTAACGCATGAAATAATACTGATTTAGGCATTGGAGAAGAATTTGTCAATTTAAGAGACAATGAAAACTGGAACTAACTGTACATGAAAGCCCCAACCACCCCTAGCCCAGATAGCACCTTTGTGCAAATTAAACAAAAGCAGTTCATACAGGAAGAGGCAACCCAGGGGTACATCGCTTGAGAAATAGTGGTTTCTAGATTTCATGTCACCACTTGTCTGGGTTCCTTTGTATAGTAAACTGTTCTGCCCAAACAAATGTGGTGACCCTGAATGTGGAAGTGGAGAGCAGGAGGAATGACTAAGTCAGTGCCCTTAAAACATGTCTGGAAATAAATTTCTATTCACTAGTTCTTGACCTTAAGTATTTTAGAGAATTACTATGTAGGGTGACAAGCTGCAGTTTGATGTGTGTGAGAATTTCTTACCTCAGTTTTCACCCCACCAGCATTATGATTCAGTCAACAAAGATGAAAAGAATCTACATATTCTAGGTGATTTTCAAGGGAAAAATTAACTCATGATGAAAATTTCTAAAACGACTTCCTTGGAAAAGTCTGAAAAACTGTCAGCCAAGAAGAGTCTTAAGGAGACATGACAAGTAAATGTAATGTGTTATCCTGGATGGAATCCTTGAACAGTGAAGACATTAAGTATAAACTAAATAAATCTGAAAAAAATTAGTTAATAATAATGTACCAGTATTGGTTGATTATTTATAACAAATGTATTATACCATACTGATGAAAAATGTTAATAATTGGGGAAATGGATACTGAATATACTGGAACTACCTTGTTCTCTCCTCAATTTTTCTGTAAACCTGTAACTTCTACAAAACAAAGTCTATCTTTAAAAAAAATAAATGAAAGATAAAAAATATGGAAAGATGCCATCTTATGCTAAGGTACGATCTGGTCACTCTAGAGTAAACAAATCTCACCTTGAACATTAAAGAGATGAATTCACTCTGTCAGGCATTATGGGTCATACTGGGTCTACAACCTAGTTAGGGAGATGAGTCATATACATATATATGGATAGATCACGAATAAGTATATATTTATTAAATTCCAAATGAGTGAGGCACAGTAAAATATCTTGAAACTTAAAGGAGCAAGAAATATCTTTGGTGAAAAGGAAGAATACTTAGAGGGAAGAAATCAGCAAGTTTCATGTAAAAGATGGGAATTCAATTGGATTTGAAGAAAGAGTGGGGCTTGGATAACTTTAGTTTAATTCCACAAATATCAAATGGATATCAACTGTATGCAAAGCGCTGTAATATTGGCTGATTACTGATTTTCTTATAAGCAGACATTTGAATTCAGAGAAGTCCCAATCAAGAATCACTCTGATTTCTTGATCAATTTGGTGTTTTGTTTTTGTTTCTGTATTTTTTTTATATAAGTCTTTTTAAAATATCTCTTTCTTATTGAGGTGCATTTTTCCTGAAGATGAGATAAAGTTCACTATTCAACAGCCTTCTTACATGTGAAGACTACCACTGCTGGCATTGTATGCAACAGCAAATATTAGTTTCTCTGAATGCCTTATTTATATTGTTTGGATTTAGTTTTCATTTCTATAGGGTAATGAAATTCCCTAATTTTACCTGGAAGTAAAATTTCTGCATTATGTGGTGTATGTTTGATTTGATAGAAACTGCCAAACTATTGTCCAAAGCAGTTGAACAGTTTTGCTTTCTCACCAGACATGTATGAGAGTTTCACCTGCTTCACATCTTTGCCAACACTTGATACGTCAACCATTTTTACTTTAGCTATTGACCTGACTATGTAATGCTTCCTCATTTTGGTTTTAGCTTGTGTTTCCATGCTGACTAATGATGTTGAACATTGCTGCACATGTGCTTATTTTCAGTGTGTTATCTTCTTTGGTTAATAATTTGTTCATATTCTTTGTCCATTTTTAAATGCAGCTCGTTGTCTTCTATTATTAAATATGTGTTGTATAGTTTAGATATATGTTTCTCATCAGATATGTGTTTTGCAAATAATTTCACACTCTCTGTGGCTTGTTTTTCCATTTTTTCCCTCATTTTTTTTTAACCTGCAAAGGAATGTCTTTATTCCAAATGTAATTTGAAATTGGTCTTTTTCCCCCTTATTTTCTTTTTTTGTATGTTTTTTGTTGTTGTTGTTGCTGTGTGTGTGTGTGTGTGTGTGTGTGTGTGTGTGAGTGACTTAGTTTTATAAAATTTTATCGCATGTCTACGTTCATATATGTACCATCACAGTCGAGATCAGAGCACACAAGGATTATTAGTGTTGCTTTTTTATAACCAAAGCTACTTGACTCTTCTTGCCCTCACCCTTATCCCCGGACAACCACTAAAATTTGATCATTTCAAAATGTTATTTAAGTGCAATCATACAATATGAAGCTTTTTGAGATTGAATTTTTTACTCAGCACAATTTTCTAAAATTGTTTATATCAATAGTTTTTCATTTTAAATGCTGAGTAGTATTCCATGACATGATGTACCCCCCTATGTTTAACCATTCACCCATTCAAGGACACCTGGGTTGTTTCCAGTTTTTGAGTATTAGGAATAAAGCTGATATGAACATTCATGTACAGATTTTTGTATGAACATAAGTCTTCATTTCTCCAGGACAAATTCCATGAGTGTAATTGCTGGATCACATTGTAATATTGCATGAAAAAAACTGCTAAACTACTTTCCAAAATGGTTGTACTATTTTACATTTCTACCAGCAATGCATGAGATCTAGTTTCTCTGAATTCTTGCCAGTATTTGTTGTCATCACTATTTTTTATTTCAGCCATTCTGATAGGTGTGTAATGATGTTGAACATCTTTTCATGTGTTTGTTTGTCACCTATATATGCCCTTTAGTGAAATGTCTGTTCATGTCATTTGCTCATTTTCTATTTGGATTGTTGATTTACTGTTTTGTAGTTTTTTAATATAGTCTATATAACAGTCCTTTGTTGGATATGTAGTTGGCAAATATTTTTTCTCATTCTGTAGCTTGTCTTTTCATCATCTTCACATAGTCTTTTCTAGAGCAACTTTTTAATATTGTTGAGGTCTAATTTATGGATTTTTCTTTTTATGGATTGTGACTTTGGTTAAGTCTAAGAAGACTTTACCTCATGCTAATTTCTGAAGTTTCTCTCCTATTTTCTAAAGTTGTATAATGTTATGTTTTACATTTAGTCAGTGATTTATTTCAAGTTAATTTTTGTATAAGCTATGTGGCTTAGTGGGACGGTTTGAGATTCTTTTTTTTTTCTTTTTTATTATGAATACCCAATTGTTGAAAAGATTATCTTTCCTCCATTTAATTGCTATTATACTTTTGTCAAAAATAAGTTAAGCATATTTGTGTGGGTCTATATTTGAGTGTTCTATTGATCTATGTGCCTATCCCTCTACCAATACCTCATTATCTTGATTATTGTAGCTATGGAATATACTTTAATATTGGATAAAGTGATTCCTCACTTTCTTTTCTTTATCAAGATTGCTTTAGCAATTTAAGGGCCTGTGACTTTCCATATAAATTTTAGAATAAGCTTGTATAAGTCTAAAGAAAAATGTGCTGGAATCTTAATTGGAATTTCATCCAATCTATAGATTAATTTGAGGAGAATTGACGTCTATACTGTATTGAATCTTCCAATTCATGAATACGGTATGTTATTTAGTTAGGTCTTTGATTTACTTCATCAGCATTTTGTAATTTTCAGCATACAGATCCTATATATGTTTGAAATACATATCTAAGTTTTTCATTTTCACTGGAGCAATTATAAATGGTATTGTGTTTTTAATTTTTGCATATTCATTGTTAGATATATAGTTGATTTTTTCTATGTATTCTATGACTTATATTCTATGACTTTGCTAAACTCACTTATTAGTTCTAGACAATCATATTACCTGCAAAACGTAGTTTACTTTCTTCCTTTTCAATCTATTTGTCTTTTATTTCTTCTTCATGTCTTCTGTTACTGAGTAGACCTTTAGTAAAATGTTGAATAAGAGTGGTAAGAGTAGATATCTTAGCCATGTCTGAAAGCATTCAATCTTTTACTATCAAGATGTTACCTGTAGGTTTTTTTGTAGATGCTACTGATCAAAATGAAGCAATTCTCCTTCATCCTTAACTTAATGAGTGTTTTGTAGTCATGGTGTATAATTCTTTTTATACATTGTTGTATTTGGTTTGCTAATGTTCCGGTGAAGTTTTTTTCTTTCATCTAAGTTCATAGTAGTTTTCTTTTTTGTACTGTCTTTGTTTGGTTTTGGTATCAGGTTAATATTGGCCCAATAAAAAGAGGCTAAGAAGTGTTTCCTCTTTTCGTGTTCTGGAAGAAATCGAGTAAAATTGGTGTTAATTCTTCCTTACATGTTTGCTAGAATTCTTCAGTGAAACCATCTGAACCTGGACATTTCTCTTTTTGGGGAGCCTTTTAATTACTAGTTAGATTAGTAATTTAATGAGAAAAGGACAAATTAAGCTATTTCATCTTGATTGCTTTTGGGTAGTTTGTAATTTTTGAGCAATTGGTCCATTTCTTCTAAATTTTTGAATATGTAAGTATAAAGTTGTTTGTAGTATTCCCTTATTATGCTTTTTAATAGCCTCAGGACCTGTGGTGATATCCCTTGCTTCATTCCTGAGAGATGATTTGTGTTTTTCTCTTTTCGTTATCGTTAGTCTTGCTAGAGGTTTATCAATTTTATTATTATTTTTTTAAGGAACCAGCTTTTGTTTTGTTGATTTTTCTCTATTGGTTTCCTATTACTAATTTCATTGATTTCTGCTCATATCTTTAATTCCCATCCTTTTGGCTCTGGGTTTATTTTGCTCTAATTTTCTAGTTTCTATAGGTAGGAACTTAGATGATTGATTTGAGACCTTTTCTTGTTTCTAATGTGAACATTTAGTGAAATAAATTTCCCTCTCAGCACTGCATTAGCTGCATTCCACATATTTTGATATGTTGTATTTTCATTCAGTTCTCTGTATTTTTTTTAATTTCCTTTGAGATTTTTATTGCATTAGGCAATCACCCTGTTTACGTTTAGCATGCTGATCTTGGCCCATTTTTGTGGGCTGTGGGTCCAATGACAGTTCAATTATCAGGGACTTTGTGGTGTCATTTTATTTGTCATGGTTTATCTGGGTTTCTCTCTGGTCTCTACCGTTCCTGAGGGGATGGAATTTTTCCCCCAGGCTGTGCAGCCTGCTATATCTTGGTGGTGAAGAGGTATCTCAGGTTTGTGGGACAAAGAGGCTTCCTGGCTGGACAACTTGTGGCAGGGTCCTTCTTTCTGGTGCCCCTGCCACTCTGGCATATCTAGTTGTGGGAGGGAAGCTTCAGGCCTGGAGGGGAAATAGTGTTTCCTTGGCCAACTGTTGGGTACAGGGCTCTGAGACCTGTCCTCCTCACCAATGGTGCCAGGTTCATCTAGACTCCTGTTGAACTAGGGATGTAATGGTCCTACCTGGACTGCCTCCTATTACTAGTTTGGGGGTTAGGAAACACAAGAGCTGGATTGTCTTCTTCTATTGGGTGGGAAGACAGCTAAGATGTCCTTCCCTGTGTCATTCTTCCAGTCCTGGGATCCCAACCTAGTTCCTCTTAGTACCTTCCAGAGTTCTCCGTTGGTTGCTTCTTCTTACAGTGTTTATAGTTGTATGTAAAAGGGAGAAGCAGAGATAAATGACTCTATGCCAGCATGTCTGGACAAACAGCTTACCAGTATCTTTCAAAAGCCAAAATTTTACAAATTTTGACAAAGTTCAAATTATTGATTTCTTTTTGTCTTCTATGGTTTGTGCTTTTTGAGTCTTAGGTAGGAAGTCTTTGCTAAACCAATGCCACAAAGATTTTCTATTACGTGTTCTTTTAAAAGTGTGATAATTTTAGCTCTTATGTTTAGGTTTATGACACATTTCACAGTAATTTTTGTCTATGGTGGGAAGTAACAATCAAGGTTCGTTTTTTGCATATGACTATGTAGCTCTTCTGGCATCATTTGTTGAAAATTTTATTGTTTATCTATTGAGTTACCTTCAAATATTTGTCAAAAATTAGTTGTCCATATATGTGTGGGGCCATTTGTGAACTCTATGTTCCATTAACCTATATTTCTATCTTTACAACACTGAAAGTCCTCAATTTTTTTCTTCCTTGTGTTTCCATATTAGTTATAAAATCAGCTTATCAATTTCAACAACAAAAAAATCCTGCAGATTTTGTTTGAGATTGTACTAAATCTACAGCTCAGTTTAGGGGAAATTGATAGCTGAATGAAATTGAACTTTCTGATCCATGAATATGGTATATCACCACATTTACTTAGGGATTCTTTAATTTATATTAGCAATGTCCTGTAATTTTCAGTATGTCTTGCACAGTATTGTTAAATATGACTTTAAGTTGTTCATGGTCTTTGATTCTATTGCAAATTTTTTTTAAAAATTTGATTTCCAGTTGTTCCTAGTATATAGACTATAATTGAGTTGTTTATTGACTTTGTGTTCTGCAACCTTGTCAAATTCATGTGTTAGTTCTAGCAGCTTTGTTGTATATGACTTAAGATTTTCTAGACAATCATAGTACCTGTGAATAGGGTAGTTTTATTTCTTTTTTCCCAATTAGGTTTTTTTGTTTGTTTGTTTTGTTTTTGTTTTTGTTTTTTTTTTTTTTTTTTTGGTCTCATTGTGTTGCCTAGGACTTTGAGTACAGTGTTTAATATAAAGGTTTAAGTGAATATCCTTACCTTGTTCCCAATCGTAGAGGGGAAATATTTAATCTTTCACCATTAAGTATTATGTTACAGTAAAAAAGTTCCCTCTTGACAGTTGACTGTTCTTTCCATGACAACACAGATAACTAGGTTTCAAAACCTTTCATTTCACACAAGGCGGTTGAAGTATTTTATTTAGCAGCATAGTAAGTGCTCACGACATTAATCTAGTTTGAAAAATTAATTTAATGTCTTCATCAGCTGAATGCTGCATTTTTCAACTCAGTCTTTCTTCACTATTGACCCATTGCAACTTTAACCCTCTCTTTCACTATTTTGCTTTTTTGCCCTTTTACTTTTAAGTAAAAAATGGAACATGAAATTGTTTCAAGATTTGATTGCCTTGAATATGAATGTACTTAAACAAATAAATGCCTTTGAAGCACAGACTTCCTTTCTCCACACTGTCTTTGAGACGGACTTCTTTATACACTTTTTCATTGCAACTGCTTTTCACTCTTCCTCTCTCATATTTGTAAATACCCAAACAACTCTAAATACAGCTTGAAACTATGGAACTAATGCCAATGACAGATGAATCAAAGTAAAAAACAATTGTTTGCTTAGAAGTGAAATTAAACACAAAGAAATAAAATTAAGACCTTAAAAATTTCTGGAAGTTCATATCAGAATCTTTATATAAAAGCTATCTGCCAACTCATAATCCTTTAATTAAACCTACCTTCCCCAGCTATTAGGTTTCAAGACACATAAAAAAAACAAAAAAACATTTATTATTAAAATAATTATTCTGGTTTTGTTTTATTACAAGTATTGCAACAGCATTTCCTCCAGTTTTAATCATAAATCTTCAGTTTCTACATTTCATTATAGACTAAATTAGTGCTGTAGGCTGACCTAGGATATGACCTCTAATGTAGCAGTTTTTTTCTGTGAGAAACTGCATTTGAAATAACAACCTCTCTTCATTCAAAACAAGTTTTCTTAAGAATCTAGTCTATATTTATTACCACTAGTTACTCACTTTCCATCTCTTCCGCTACTCATTGCAGTCTAATTTGCACACTGATATGTCTATAGAATGTACTTTTGCTGAAGGTACCAAAGACCTTCTATTTATCAAAGCTAATGACCTGTTTTTATTCTTCATTCTCCTTGAATTTTCTTCTCTTGATAGTGTGGATTGCATGCTATCCTTTCTTTTTTAAATCTATGGTATTGTTTCTTCTAGTTCTCTTAATACTCTGACCATTATCTATTTGTGTTTCTGACTGTCCTTTCCCCCTTTCTGCCTCTTTAGGTCTAGGTTATTTATCTCCTTATCCCTGCATATATTCTTGCCTCACATAAACATCATCTATTTTGGCAATGTCATTCACTCTCCTGAATTCAACTCTTTAGACTTCCAACTCTTACTTTCCTATTGAGTCCTAGTCTCATATTTCCAACTCCAAAGTGTAATTTATTCTTTCCTTCTCAGTCGCGGTTAGTGGTGCTTTTCAACATCAACCCAGCCACTGTTAGTTACCTAGGTATTAGCCAGGCCCATTCAAAGTTGGACTGAAAGGTGACTGACTGTGATCAGTCCTAAGGCTGCAGGAAGTCAACACAATGCCTTTTTGCAATTTAGACAAAGTTACTCCCATACATGAGATACTCTACTTCCTAAAACAATCTATAATAACTTCCATCATGTAATGATTTACTTATTATGAAATATTTTTTACAAATCTATAGTGACTAGGATGTAAATGGCCCTCCCTTAGATTTTGTGTTATCTGCTTTCAAGCAGTGTACAACATATACAACTGTATACAGCAGAATAATATTTCATATCCCTATGAGTAAGAAAGGAAAGGTCAAGATGATATTCATCCTCATGAGACTACAAAAATTTAAAAGATTCCCTAAGGAATCTTAATGACATCTGTTACCTTCCAGGGGTTATTGGATAAAATGATTAGTGTTGTGAATTATTAGGAAGAAGTTGAAGTGGATGATAAAATAATATTAGCAATATCTTGCAGGCACAAGAATAAATGTTTTGGTGATATAACCTCAATATTGTTCTTTGACAGGTGCCACAAAATATATGAGACGTTCAGTGTCTAAACAGGTGGGAAACACAATTCCTGAGAAAATATAGGTCATAATCTTACAGGTATGTCATGCCATATTCCAATGTCTAAGAGTTCAAAACATTTTTGGGATTCAGTGATTTGCTAAGCTTTCAATAGCTTGAACTGTTGTTCCAGACAATGAACAAGTCATCATGAAAATAAGGCATGAAAGCAGACATCTAGAACATTTTGGGGCTACTGGGAGCACATAGGCTTTCTTTTTTTGAGCATTATTTAGTTAGGAATAGTGTCTGATTAAATGCAGTGGGGGCAGTTCCTGGAAGAAGATTGCAATGTTCAGTAGAGTGGTCTCAAAAAAAACACGGTAAGAGAGAGTATGTAGTGATGTTTAAAATAACGTATGCATATACACTGCCAGAATACTTTCACAAATACAGGGGGCTGGATAATACAAAGATATATTTCAGAAATACTTAAATTTCTTGAAAAATACTAGTTGAATATACATAAGTATATATAATAAATATACTTGAATTACTTGAATTCAGAAATGTATATATTTTAGAAATACTTTCTGTAGTTTGGAAACACTTGGGGACAGCTTTGCAGGAGGCTGGATAATATATTTATATTTATGTATAATAAATATATATTTATACATAATAATATATATTTATATATAATATAATTATTCATTAGATCTACAGGCTAATGATGCATAGGAAAGTCAAGCTATTTATTATACATGTATATAATACACATCATTTATACTTGTTAAATATGCTTTAATTTTAGATCATACTGTATAATTTGGATTCTTATTTTTCATTTGTCTTATCATGAGCATTTTGCCTATGTCAATATATATTTTCCAAAATCATTATATAAAAGTCTGTGTAGTAGTTTGTTATGTGCTGTAACATAATTTGTAATTCCATCTTTATTATATTTACTATATTTACTTTTTTACCTTTCTAAACAACACAAACCACATAATAATTATGAAAGAATCTAACTCCAGAAAAAGATTTATGTACAAAAAGTTGAATTATTTCCTTGGTATATATTCCTGAAGGAAGATTTTATGAGATGGTTGAGTAAGAACATTTTTGTAAGCCGTGGTATGTACTTCTGAATTGTTTTTCCAGAAAGGTTATAAAACTTCTTTTTGACAGACTGGTTTGATTGCTCTATCAGTGGGAAATTGTAGTTATAATGTAACTGAGTGTAAACAAGGATTTGGAAAAAACTTATTTCATCCTTACAGAAAAGTTTGAGAAATGCAGAGTTGATAACAGTTCAATAAAGTGGATTTAATGTACTCACAGGTGCTGATTAAATAAATACATCAGCCTTAAAAAGGGTTTCTAGTACCTTGTTACCGGGTTCTCTTCTATACAGTATTTCTTTTTAAATAAATGATATAAATGAATATATAAAAAAAAATCTGCTCCGAAAACTTGATGTTCCAGAAAATCAACATTTAGGAAGTAATCGTTTTGTTAAAATTTGGAGGCACTTAAATATAGTAGTTAAATGCATAGTATTTAGAGTCAGATTGGGGTTTATTTATTTATTTATAGTTGTTGTCCTTTCAATCTTAGCTGTGGAGGGTGCTGTTCAGCTTCAAGTTGTCCTTTCAGTCTTAGTTGTGGAGGGTGCAGCTCAGCTCCAGGTCCAGTTTCCATTGCTAGTTGCAGGGGGCGCAGCCCACCATCTCTTGTGGGAGTCGAGGAATCGAACTGGCAACCTTGTGGTTGAGAGAATGCGCTCCAACCAACTGAGCCATTTGAGAGCTCAGTGGCAGCTCAGCTCAAGGTGCAGTGTTCAATCTTACTTGCAGGGTGTGCTGCCCACCATCCCTTGCGGGACTCGAGGAATTGAACTGGCAACCTTGTGGTTGAGAGCCCCCTGGCCCATGTAGGAATCGAACTGGCAGCCTTCGGAGTTAGGAGCATGGAGCTCCAACCGCCTGAGCCACCGGGCCGGCCCCAGACTGGATTTTAAAGATCAGCTTCATGACTTGTTGGCTCTGTAACTTTGGCCAAGTCACCTAGTCTCTCTCAAACTCATTTTTTTTTTTTTTTTTTTTTTTTTAGGGTCACAGTAAAACTGAGAGGAAGGTATAGAGATTTCCCATATACCCCTGTTCCCATACATGCATAGCCTCCCCCATTATCAACGTCCCCCACCAGAGGGGTACGTTTGTTGCAACTGATAAACTTACATACAGATCACAGTCACCCAAAGTCCACAGTTTACATGTGTGGGGTTTGGACAAATGTATAATGGTGTGCATCCATTACTATAATATACAGAGTAGCTTCACTGTCCTAAAAATCCTCTGTGCTTTGCGTATTCCTCCCTCCCCACACTCCAGCCCCCATCCCTGGCAACCACGGATCTTTTTTATTCTCTCCATAATTGTGCCTTTTCTAGAATGTCATATAGTTGGAGTCATACAATATGTGGCTTTTTCAGATTGACTTTGGATATTCAGTTCCTTTGGATATTCAGACATAAGTAATAGAAATTAGGAAAAGATGGGATTTCAAAGAGTCTAAGGAAGACCTGAACAAACAGGCCTCAGTGAGGTAGGAAGCAGAGAAGCTCCTGTGTCAGCTACACTCAGTATCAGAGCTTGAAGCTTCTTTCTCTGGGTGCCACCATTGATATGCCTCAGCACCAACCTCCTAGTCTCTTCCCAATTCTCTGGAGACAGAATCTGATTATCTGATTATCTGATTATCCAAGATCCCCTTTTGGATTGAGCATGCATTGCCAGGTAGTAAAATGGGCTTCATATTTAGACCCCTAGAAGTAAAAACTCAGAATGGATACTTTGCACATTCACAGCGAGGTCTGCCTCCCTTTCCTTTTTCCCTCTGCCTTCTCTGAAGTCCACGCTTTGTTGACATTCTCATCCTTTTCTGTCAGTGAATTGCTCTAAATCCATGATATGACAGTTGCTGTTGATCAGTGCTTAAGACTGAGCAGAAGGAAATGTCCTTTATTGATATTTTGCTTTTCCTCTGAAATTAATGATTAATGTGGTGCATCTTAAAGGGGAGAAGACTGTATTTAAAAATCCTTGCGCAAAGGACAGCTGTTCAGTATGGATTTGTTTTAGATCTGGGCTTATAGAGGCAGTCCCTTTTTATACGAATATTTTAGGGAGATATTCAATATATAGTATTTTATTTATATAAGAGATGAGCTTTGGCTAACTGAAACTTCAAATGTAACTTACTCTGCTATTCCAATAGTATGGAAATATGAACATAAACTTCAAGGCGAAAATAGATCCTATCAATATTTATAAATATTTTAATCAATAATAGTAGCTTTTAATAACTAAGCCAGTAGATTTTTAAAAATCTTTGAACTACTGTAATGTTGTAACTAAGGGATTTGGCAAACCCTGCTTTTTTTTTTTTTTCTTGGATCATTTTCCTTTCTTTTTTTAATTAAAATTTACTGCCGTGACAATGGTTAGTAAAATTACATAGGTTTCAAGTGTACAATTCTGTGATACATTATGTACAAGTATATATCACATTGCATGTTCACCACCCAGAGTCAGTTCTCCTTCCATCACCATATATTTGACCCCGTTTACCCTCATCTACCCCCCCGCTCCTCCCTTACTTACTGGTAACCACTAAATTATTGTCTGTGTCTATGAGTTTTTGTTTCTTTATTTGTTTATCTTGCTCCTTTTTTGCTTTCAGTTTTATATCCCACATATCAGTGAAATCATATAGTTCTCGACTTTTTCTCTGTGACTTATTTTGCTCAGCATAATAATCTGAAGATCCATCCATGTTGTCACAAATGACACTATTTCATCTTTTCTTATGGCAGAATAGTATTCCATTGTGTACCTATAACACATCTTTATCCAGTCATCTATTAGAGGACACTTTGGTTGTTTCCATGTCTTGGCCACTGTAAATAAAGCTGCAATGAACAATGGAGCACATATATTTTTAGTGATAAATGTTTTCAGATTTTTTGGGTATATACCCAGGAAAGGGATTGCTGGGTTATATGATAATTGTATTCTTAATTTTTTGAGGGTCCTCCACACTGCCTTCCATAGCAGCTGCATCAATCTGAATTCCATGGATCAAAGACCTGAAACAATAAACTGCATAGGAAAAAACAAAGGTACTAAACTTATGGACCGTGAGTTCAAAGAGCATTTTATGAATTTGACCTCAAAGGCAAGGGAAGTAAAAGCTAAAATAAATAAATTAGACTATATCAAACTAAAAAGCTTCTGCACAGCAAAAGAAACCATCAACAAAATAAAGAGGCGAACAACTGTATGGGAAAAGATATTTGCAAACAACACCTCCAATAAGGGGCTAATATCCAAAATATATGAAACTCATATAATTCAACAACAAAAAAATAAACAATCCAATTAAAAATATGGGCAGAGGACCTGAATAGACATTTCTCCAAAGAGGACATACAGATGGCCAATAGACATGAAAAGATGCTCAACGTCATGAATCATCAGACAAATGCAAATAAAAACCACAGTGAGACATCACCTCACACTAGTTAGAATGGCTATCATCAACAAGACAAATAATAACACGTGTTGGAGAGGCTGTGAAGAAAAAGGAACCCTCATACACAGTTGGTGGGAATGCAGATCAGTGTAGTCACTATAGCAAACAGAAAGGGCCCCATAGCAATTATTTTCAGCTTTGGAAGCCACATGGTCTCTGTTGCTATGTACTATTGAGTGCCGCCATTGTCATGGAGAAACAGCTATTGACAGTGCAGAAACAAATGAGCTTGGCTGTGCTCCAGTGAAACTTTATTTACAAAACCAGGTTGCGGATGGAATTTGGCCCCAGGGCCATATTTTGCCACCCATTGTAACTCATTACATGTTTGTATTTGTTTTGGCAGTTAGGATGCTCATACCTGACTTTGCAGTCCGTCTCTAGCTTGGACCACACAGCCTGCATCCTATGCTACTCTGTATTTGTGCTATCTTTCTCTATGCCAATACCCTCAGCCACCTTTTAAAAATTGTTATGTTGTTTGTGTCTCAAACCATCACATGAATGCATCTTTGAAATACAATTAACATAATTAAGTTAAACCTAGTTTTAAATTGGGAATCAATTTTGTATTACTGTCGGTATAACTTTCAGTTTATAAGGTGTAAATGTGTCAAGCAAATACCAAAATTTTGATCTCACACAGTAGCTGCATTTTATTATATTTTTATAGCTAATATTCAAAGTCCTCACAGTGGGACTGATATTTTTGATTCTCGGCATTATTCATCTTCACCCTGGATATTGGGAAATTCTATTTTTTCCATTTATTATTTGTTAGGCTATATTTATAGGACTTAAAACACACAAATGTAAATATTAAAATCCAGACCCCTCCAAAAATCCAGTGGTTCCAATAGGTCTTTACTCCCGAGTCTCAGAATGTCAACTCACGTGCCCAAGGCCTCTTAGGATCACATGTGCTTCAATTTAAAACCATCTGCTTTTTTCGCTTGAAATGAATGTTTCACAAACCATTCATTCATGTACAACCTTCACAATTTTTGGCATGTTTCATAAAACTTGACCATTACTTTTTATTTAATTAAAACTTTTTTCATTCAAACGAATAAATGTAAAACAAAACTATACATCACCAATATAAATAGAAAATTAGTATCACATGTCATAGGAAAAGTAATTAAAAATACTAATATATCATGTATATGTGACTTAACTTTATCTTTTTAACACTGGTAGTAAGTACTGTATTTTTGGAAATACTGGTTTAAATGATTCCTCCTTCCTACGCCCTTGTTTACTCTTAGCCTAATCAAGCAGTCAGTCAATCAGTAAGAAACTAGGACCTCACTCCCTACAATTTTGTTCCTACCCTGTCCCATCAATAGCCTTATTAACTTCATGAGGCCCACAACCTCACAGAAAGTGGCTCGCCTTAAGTTCTCTGCTCCTACAATTACTGGGTCCAAATCTGCCCTGCGGGTGTCACATCCTTCCTGTCAACATCATACTTTCTTCCACCCAAATCAAGGGCCACTGAAAACCCTAAGGAAAGGGCAAACCTGTGCATTTCATTTTATAATAGACAAATGACAGTTTCAGCTTGGATTTCCTTATCTTTGGTGTATTGCGTTCTAAACGTCATACTTTTTTTTCCCCTTTACTAACTCAAGTCAGTTACTGAAATAGAAAGACAATTTCTGGAAAGGATGTTAGACTTTTAACACAAAGCTAATCAGAAAATAGAATTTTAAGGAGTAAAAGGTGGTCCTACCTCACGTTTTCACATTATATAGAGCAAAATTTCAAATATATGGGCATTACATAACATTAATTGTTAGGCCTTAGCACTGTGTCATAAATCTCTTCCTTTATGATGCAAAATTGATTTTAAATAGACCAAAATATTGTTTGTATTATGGAGGTATTGATTTAATTTTCCATTACCCTTAAAAGTTGAGATAATTACTAAAAGTAGTTTTAAAAGTTAAATCTAAGCGTTGTCTAACAGACAAGTGTCCCTGAATTGCCCCTTTCTGCTTAGCAGAGGATTTTATAAAAGAAAGCACAGAAATTTGACCTACTTAGTCTGACACAGAAGTTGTCCTTCTAAATTTGAGATCTGTCCAGTTGGCAGTGTAACATTGACAGGGATAATTCCTGCACTAACTGTCATTTCCACAACTGAAAAAGATTACACGGGATCACACTGTCCATCTGTCATCCTTTCCAATGAGTAAAATTATTTTAGATGGAATGTAAAAGCCCAGGACTATTCCCCTAAACTAGCGATATAGCTGCTTCCTGTACTTTTGTAAGACACGCCTCCAGCTTATAGTGAGGACCTAGTAAATCACAGGAGGATCTGCCTTACCTGTGTATAATGTTCCATCTGCACCCAGCAGGGAGTAGGAAGGCAGTCCAGAGAGCAAATATTTACCCTAAGATTAGTGGTTTAAAGTCTGTTTGTCGATACCAGCTTCCTTATTATAATAATTCATACTTAATGACTTTTATTTTGTGCCAGGTATTGTATAAACAATATCTATAGTTCTAACAACAATTCAGCACAATGGGTAATTATTCTCATTTTTTTGATGGAGAAACAGAAGATAAAAACTTAAGTATCAAAGCAAAGCTGTGCTTCAAGCTGACTTCCAATTGGCATCATCCCTAACATTTCTATTTTATACCTTAACCTTCCTTTTTAATCCTCTTTGCTTTTAAAGTCTGGAGTCTACTTGATGGCCAACTTTAGAAAACTTTTCCCTGTTCTCTACTTTCTGGGGCTTTCTAACACATTGGACTACTGGCTTGTCTATCTAAACTATGATTCTACGAAGCTCTCTTTACAAGATTCTGTATCCTTGACTGGATTTATGAATTAATGTTTGAGTCCTTGCTCTCCTAGAGAACATCTTTGCCAGACCCCTTCCTTTTAATCAAATTTCTAGCTATGGCCTCTTCTATCACTCTTTCCTTGAGGGCAGAGGCTATTAAGTGGCAGCAAGGTGGGCCTATCCACTGTAACACGTGTTTGGTTTATCTAAACCGGTGCTGGTGGTTATTATTATTTTTTTTTTTTTTACTTTTTTTTGCCTTGTAACCACATTTAAAATGGAAAGATTTCAGAAGTCAGACACAACAGATAACATTCTATCATTCTACGTATATTAAGTATCCAGAATAGGTAAATCTACAGAGAGAGCAGATTGGTGCTTTGCAGTGGCTGAAAGGAAGGGCAAATGAGGAGTAATAGCTTAATGGGTACAGGGTTTTATTTCGAAGTGCCAGAAATGTTTGGGAACTAGATAGAGGTGGTAGTAACACCCACTGTGAATGTACTAAATACTACTGAATTGTTCACTTTACAATGATTGATTTTATTCTATGTGAATGTCACATAAATGAATAGAATGATTTTAGATTTTCTACCTTTTTTGGGAAACTGCTCTCTCATTCTCACCATGTAACTGTCAGCTAGAGCTGAGGGGCCACAACTCCTTCAGATGAGAAGACCAGACTCTGTACTGTTGACCACATCTGCGAAGAAGAGTCAGCGCCAACTTTCTACATGTCCTCGCTGCTGATGTTGCTGTATCAGAGAGCTGTTTCTCTGTATGCTCCATCAAAAGCAGGGAAAGAAAAAAATTGCTGAGAGAGCTACACTTTAAAAAAAAAAAAAAGAGGGTCAGTGGAGAAGAAAACTGATTTTCTTTCTTGGAAAGGATATTCTTTTATGTTTACTATGCATACAAAGCATATCAATATCAAACCAAAGTCAAGTGGGAGCTTCACCCCTTTACCCACCACATCTGTGGGCATTTGACAGATGATCCCTGACATAGAGTGACATTTTAATGATTGAAACTAATAGCAGTGGATTGGAAGAGGCAGAACAAGAGAAAAGTGGAATCAAATGAAATAGAGACTTACAGTAACAAACAGCAAAAGCCTAAAACAAATAATGTCCATTCTCCCCTATGATCCCTTGATATTCTCTGTAAGGTGGGAAGAAGAAAATTATTGGTTTCCTCCTTTAAGGAACATCACAGAATAAATCTGGAATCAGTTTTGATGCTTTTACTCCTCTAACGGTTTATGTACTTGGAAGCCCATGTAGTAAATAACCTTGCCTAGAAAGAGCTCTAGCCTTTGACCCTTGGCTTCTGGGAAGTAATGGCAAAGCCCTCAGAATGGCAGTCCTGATGGGAGTGTCCTGGGCACTCTTATAGTTAACCAATAGTCTAACAACGTGATACATGGTGAGGGCTCGCTATACCCAGATAGATAGTCTTAGGGTCAGGGCTGACCACACCAGAAAACCCATAATGTTATTTAGGGTCATGCCATGTCAGATAATTTCGAGACTGAGATCAACCATGTGGGCAATGAACCTATGGATCATGATCCAATAAAATCTCTGAACACTGACCTTAGGTGAATTTCCCTCATTGGCGATACTCTATATGTATTGTCACATAGTGATGCCAGGAAACTAATGTATGCTGACTCCATGGGGAGAGGACATTGAGAGCTCCATGTCTGGTACTTCCCTGGATTCCACCCTATGTGCTTTGTCTGTTGGTTGATTTTAATCTGTATCCTTTCCCTCTAATTAACTGTCACTGTAAGAATAACAGCTTTCAGTGAGTTCTGTGAGTACTTCTAGAAAAGTACTGAGGGTGGTTTTGGGATTCCCCACAAACTTGCATTTGGTGTCAGAAGTGAGGTCAGTCTTGCGTGCACTATGTGCCCTTTAATTTTGCAATTGGCTAAACTCTTCACAAAGTCTCATTCTTCATTGTGTCTTTTTAATACACATACGTGCAAGCACATACACACACATATCTTGATTACGTCATGGGAGTAGAATTCATGAGGAGAGGGACAAATTTCACCTCCTACTTTACCCATTTCCACTCTGTTTTAAATTTTTGTAAGCAGGTATTACATTTATAATAAAAATATTTAAGAAATTAAAGAGTTTCATCTTTTCAACATTACCCCTCTATCAAGCAAGAAGTACTGGAGAGAAGGAAAATGATTTATAAAGATAACAGAAATAGTAAATCTGGAAACCAATCACAGGAATACATAACTAAAGTAAAATTATGCACTATACATTACAATTTATTTTAATCCTTGGCAATATTTGAAAGAAGTATATTGAATTGAGTATATAATGTGCCTGATTTTGAAAGGCAATTAGGTCATTTAAACTATAATTAGAATTTTAAAATAAATCATCATAATTTCTTTAAATATGCACACCGAGTCATAATATTGCTTTTTGAAAACCACATCAGAGAACAATTTAAATAAAGCTTGGAAAGTTTCATGAGTTTATGTCTATGCACCTATTGGCCTAAATAGAAGTCTTCAGGAAGAAGAAAAAAAATAAAAACTCTAAATGCCAAACTTGGAGCTAGAATAAAATAGGTTTTTAGACACAGTATTGGGAGATAACAGAATGTGAATAGAATAGAGAATACTAAAAATAAAATAAGATAAGCATCTGCTGATTTCTCCCTCCCCTCTTTTCTCTCCGTCTTAGGAGCTCTGTTAAGGTAGAGTCCTGTACTTGGGCCATAGGTGTAACAGTTTCATGATGTCAGAGACAAAATGAGCAAAGGCCATTTATTCATTAGCCAGGCAAGGGAACCCATCTGTCATAACTTTCATTTCAGCAGGATTTCTAAGATGGTAGAAAGGAGAATAAGTTTACAAAGTAAAAAGAGGAATCACAGTCTCTGACTGGCAAGCTTTCTATGAAAGTGGATTTTTGGAAGTGGAGGAGCCTTTCCATTTGGACTTCTGGCACATTTCTTGGTTGGCTTCAAGGGGGTAAGTGAGTTTTCTGGAGACATTTCAAAAGAGGAAGAAGTGTACAGTGTTAGGGCTGGAGGTGTTCTGTAGCTGACCATTTCCTGGAACAAGTAGGGGACCATGGGATCCTTTTTTTTTTTTCTTTTTTTTTTAAAGTCAAACTATCCTAATGGTCCTTATGGAGAGTAGGCAGAGGTGGCTCCCATGGCAGACAGTTTCTCAGTAAACACAGAGTTGGGCAGCTGTCAAGTCTTATTCCAGGTGGAGTCACTGGCCTTGTTCTCCCTTTTCTCCTGCCGTGCTCTCCCTCATTCACTCTACATCCATCACTTTGACCTTCCTTCTGATCCTTAAACACATGACACCAGTTCCTGCCTTGGAGCCTCTGGTCTCTCTTTCTCTTCTCTCTGCAACGTCCTTCTGCCAGATCTTCCTGTGGCTCAATCTTCCTGTTTACTCAGGCTTTGACTAACCAGACCACTTAAGCCAACCATTTAAAAGAAAGAAAAAGGAAGAAAAAATCTATATTCAAATTTGCTTATGTATGTATAATGATACTCTGGAAGTTACATGAGAATTCAACAACAGTGGTTACTTCTGGGGGAGCAGTGAGAACAATCTGAGAATATGGAGGTGAGCATTGGAGGGGGAGATTTACCATTTATCTTTTCATACATTCTGATATTTGAATGTATGTATTACTATGTATTACCTATCAAAATATTTTTTAAAAATGAAAATACATTAACATGAATAGCAGCTACTGAGCCAGCCACCATTACTATTCTGTGTGTGTGTATATATATTGGTCTAAAATTGACTTTTTCCACCTTCATGGTTAGTTAATAATTTGTCTGAGTATAGAAGTCTAAATTGAAAATAATTTCAGCACAGAAGTTTGAACACATTTTTCTTCATTGTTTTCTAGTGTTCAGTGTTCCTGATGAGAAATTAAACATTCCTTTGTTGTTATTATTGTTATTTGTAGGTGATCTGTCTTTTTATTCCCAAATCTCTTTATGGAAGCTTTTAGGAATATCTCTTTATCTCTAGTAGTTTTTTCCCCCCTCAACTTTAAAAATTGTGGTGCAATAAAAACTAGCATAAAATTTACCATCTTGACTATTTTTAAATGTACAATCCAGCGGTATGAAATATAATCATATTATTGTGCAACTATCACTACCGTCCATTCTCTCTCTCTCTCTCTCTCTCTCTCTCTCTCTATATATATATATATATATATATATATATATATATATATATATATATATATATATATATATATATAGTTCATTTGTTTGTTTTTACTTTCAAAACTAAAACTCTCTATGTCCACTGACTAATTACTCTCCATTACCACCTCCCCCCACCTCCTGGTCCTGACGACACCATTATCTTTCTGTCTCTATGAATTAGACAACTCTAGGTACCTCATATAAGTGGAATCATACAGTGTTTTATACTCTGTGTTTTGTAGCATTTTTCAGCATTTCCTTATTCATTTGTTATTGCTTGTCTCCTCCATTGTGTTTTAAGCTCCGTGAGAGCAGGGACGTTGCTTTCCTGCTCATCCCTGTATCCTTAGAACTAAGAGCAATGCCTGGAACAGAGCATGAGGAGAGTTGATGAATGTTCAACAGTACCCAATACGGCAGTTCCTCCTGCAGGAGGAATTATCTACACCACTCTCCCAGAAGAGGTGTGAACCTGGCAAATATTTAACAAGTCATCAACTGCCTGGGATATGGGGTGTGCTTGGATTTGGTCTCAATTGCCTGTATTTCTGACTGGCTCTCTGTTTAATATTATAATGAAATAACTAAAATAAGTTCCCATTTAGTATAATTAGGATCAAATTAACACGGTAAGACAGTTTGTGAAAATTCTTATAATGAAAATTCCTTAAGTGCAGTTTCTTAGTTGGCAAAGAACTTCTTTTTCTTCTCTCTTGTCTTGAAGTAGAAGACTATTCTACTGTCATCGGATAAATACCACCTTATCCTCTCCTTAGTAGAACCTTGACTATGACCTTGTTAGAGTGCCAATATTCCTTTCTTTCTGGAATAGATTTAGGCTAGACCAGGAGTCAGCAACACTTCCTTAAAGGGTCAGATACTAAATATTATAGATTCTGTAGGCTGTGATTTCTGCCTAACTACTCAACTCTGTTGTTGCAGCCCAAAAATAGCCAAGACAATAGACAACATAAATAGGAATTAGCATGTCTGTATTCTAACAGCACTTTTTTATGGTACTGAAATTTTAATTTCATATAATTTTCATGTGTCATGAAATATTATTCTTGAGAGTTTTTCCTACCTATTTAATCAAAACCATTCTTCTCTGTTCCTTTCTTCTTTTCTTGATCTCTTCCCTTGTGGTTTGCTGGTTTTCTTTAGTGTTTTGTTTGGGTTCCTTTCTCTTTATGCTTTGTGTGTCATTTGTAGATTTTTGGTTTGTGGTTACTGTGAGGGTTGTGCATATCATTCTGTATCTGTAGCAGTCTATTTTAAGTTGATAGGTGTTGAAATTCAAATATATTCTAAAAGGACTACATTTTTAATCCCCACTCCACACTTTATAGTTTTGATGTCATATTTTACATCTTTTTGTTCCGTGTAGCTCCTAAGTAAATATTGCAGTTTGAGTTAAGTTTGGTACTTTTGTCATTTGACCTTGTACTACCTTTTTAAATGTTTAATTTGCTGTGTTTGTTAATATTTGCCTTTACGTGTGAGATTTTTCCTTTGTCATATATTCTTATTTCTGGTTATGGCTTTTCCTGTTTTGCTTAAAGCAGAACTTTTTTGCTTAAAGTTATTCTTGTAAAGCTGGTTTAATGGTGATGAACTCCTTTAGGTAAAGCTAGTTTGGGACACTATCTTTCCTTAACACTTTTGCTGTGATGTTCGACTATAGTCAAATTATATTTCCATGCTGCTTATGGAGGCGTTAGACTTTACCCCCACGAGCTCAGTGTTCCAGAAAGGAAGTTTAGGAAAGCAGATGTACAGTTTTTTTATATTTTTGTGTTTTTCAAGAATGAATACCAATAGGAAATGTTTATACTTCAAAGTAATCATTTATTTTAATAAAACGTAGCACCTTAACGGTATTTACTTAAAAATATAAATACTATAATTATTTTTTGTGGATTTTTGACACATTTTGGAGAAAAAACTTGAAATCAATCAATGCAGTGAATTAATTCTGAATGATAACCTTGCCAGGTAAGTTATTCTAGGTTGTAGCTTTCTTTCTTTCAACACTTTAAAGATGTCCTGCCATTCCTTTCGGGCCAGTAAAGCTGTTGCTTAATAATCACCTGATAACCTATTGGATTTCCCTTGTATGTAACTTGTTTTCTTCTTGCTGACTTTAAGATTGTCTCTTTATCTTTATCTTTTGCCATTTTAATTACAGTATGTCCTGGTGTGGCTCTCTTTGGGTTCATCTTGTTTGGAAATCTCTGTGCCTCCTGGACCCGGATGTCTGTTTTCTTTCCCAAGTTAGGAAAGTTTTTAGTCATTATTTTTTCAAATAAATTTTCTGCTCCTTTCTCTCTACTTCTTCTAGGTTCCCTATATATATGAATGTTTGTGTGCTTGGTGCTATCCCAGAAGTCTCTTAAACTATCCATATTTTTAAAATTCTGTTTTCTTTTCGCTGTTCTGATTGGTTGATTTCCATTAGTCTATCTTCCAGGTTGCTGATCTGTTCTTTTGTGTTAGCTGATTTGATGTTGATCCCTTCTAGAGTGTTTTTTATTTCAATTATTGTATTCTTCAGTTCTACTTAGTTCTTTATTGTACTTTGAATTCTTTGGTGAAGTTCTCCCTAAGTTCTTCTATTCCACTTTCAAGTTTGGTGAGCATCCTTATTATCATTTCTTTGAATTCTTTATCAGGCAAATTGCTTATCTCTATTTTATTAGTTTTGTGTGTGTATGTGATTTTTCTTGTCCCTTCATTTGAGAGATATTCTTCTATTATCTCATTTTGTTTGACTTTCTATGTTTGTTTATATAAGTTAGAAAAAATAGCTCTTTCTCCCAGTCTTGAAAAAATTGGCTTATGTGAAAACAGCCTCTGTGTAGGCTGTGCATGCCTAGTAGTTTTGGAAGGTGGGTTGGAGCTGAGCAGGTGCTTACAGCATCTGAGGCGCCAGCCTACTGGACTGGAGCAGCTCTAGGTTTGGAGGCCAGGTGTGTCTATTAATACTCTGTTGATCCCACTTGCTCCATTTGTTTGCAGCACAAACAAATGGAGCAAGACAAAATGGATTCTGGGCAATGTGGCCAGAAACAAACTGTGGTGACCTTGCTGGTAGACCAGACCACCTGGATAGAGCTCCACCTTGCTCTATCAAGACAGAGAGAAACATAAACAATGGCCTCACTGGCACTTTCTATCCTGGAGAATTCCTGCAGATCCTGGAGAACTACCACAGCTTCTCAGCCTTCTCTATACAGTCTCTCTTTTGTTTCTTGTGGACTAAGTAATCATGTGTAGAAGCAACCTCTCTGTAGACTCTGTGTGCGGGTAGTTTGGCAGGCCAACTGAAACCAGGTGTGTGCTTACTGCACTTGGGCACTGGTCTGCAGGGCTGGAGCAGCTAAATAGGGAGGCCAGGTGCCTGTGGTAACCCCCTATTGATCCTACTTGCTCCCTTTGTTGGCGCTGAAGTGGACTCCAAGCATTGTAGCCTTATTTACAATATACAAGATATGGAAGCAACCTAGGTGTCCAGCAATAGATGAATGGATAAAGAAAATGTTATATATATATATATAATATTACTCAGCAGTAAAAAAGAGTGAAACCTTGCCATTTGTGAAAACGTGGATGGACCTAGAGGGTATTATGCTAGGTGAAATAAGTCAGATAGAAAAAGACAAATACTATATGATTTAACTTCTATGTGTTATCTAAAAAACAAAACAAAACAAAAACAAATAAACAAAGAAAACAAAACAGAAACAGACCTATAGATACAGAGAGGAAGCTGATGGTAGCCAAAGGAGCGGGGGTTGGGGTAGAAGGAAAAATTTAAAAACAGAACTAAAGTGTTAACAAACAGAACAGAGTCATTGAAGAAAATAAAAGACCCACATACTTAGCTTGTAAGCTACATAAAAACAGGCTGTGAACTCGATTTGGCCGATGGGCAGGAATTTACCTACCTCTGGACTAGACTGTTATCATTTTGAAGGAAGGAATACCTGTGAAATGTAAAACATAATTCCCAGATAGTGCAGAGCACACAGAAGACAATACGTAGATACTCACATTGCATCAAGTATGGATCTTTTGAAATAAACAGGAAGAAAAGAATTTTGCCAACTCACGTGTAGCAATAAAGCTATGTATACAAACACACAGATATTAAAACATGCTACCACATGGTAGTAATTTTAGCCTTACTCCTGAAAGAAATTATTCTTGGACTAAAATTAGACACTAACTGAAAAGCCTATATTAAGCAAAGGTCAGTATAAACTATTGCATTCTTACTAGAAAGGAAAAAAAGAATCTCAAATTGGTTGCACAAAGACTCTCTCTCTCTCCATATATATGTAAATTTTTCTACGGGGTCTCATTATTGCCTTTGGTGTCCTTTATCTTAAATCACTCAGCTTAAGGATTAAATCTTCAACATTTAAAAGAAAATGTGTGTATATGAAGCAAGTGTTTAAAGATGAGAGAGCTGAGGCACAGAATAGTTAAGAAATTTCCTAAAGTCACGCAGCTGCCACATGCCAAGCCTGATTCAGACCCAGTCAGTAAGACTCTAGGACTCGTTCTTGTTAATACTGTGCTATTTTTAAATCATCACACCTTTTAATTTTCAGGCTAATAATACTCTTTCTCTCCAAGGGAAACTGTTTCCTCTATAAAGAGAGTGAGAGTTTAAAAATATTTCACCCACTTCAATAAATAAACTGTGATACATAAACATTCAAGTCTTAAAGTACAGGATATAATAGTCTCATCAGACTGGCAAAGTGAGTGCTACTGAAGACCCACTCAGGGGAACCACCTGGATTTTACATGCAGGCCCAAAATAGCCTTTTTGAAAAGAGGCTTTATATATATATATATATACACACATATACATATATATGTACATATTCCATATAAATGTATATGTAAGAAACTGGAGTAAAAATTCATTCTTCTACAGCAATGCTCACTTTACCAGGTTTTGCTATATATGTGAAGCATAATTAATAACAATTCAAATTGGTGCTAGTAAAATACCTCTTAGACAGAAATGTTTCAGCCCAATATACAAAGCTAAGCAAAGTTCATGTTACTTTCAAATACTAATTGTAGAATGTATTGCAGGCACCATTGTCTCTTTTGGAAAAAAGATGTTGATCAAAGGTCTATTTCAGAATGCTAAATATAGGAGTTGGCAGGTTCAGTAATTTTCTTTTCATCAAACATACCTGGAAAACGATATTACAAAGAAATGAGACCCTGCGATGATAATGGTTTCTTCTTTCCCAGTAGTTAATAGATATTTTAATTTTATAATTTACCATTGCCATTGATGAGTTTTAAAGAAAATGCAGTGGTGTAGGCTGACCTCATGAAAGTGAAACAAAATTAGACAGAAATGCCACTTTTTGATGAGGCAGTTTTTCAGTGTTCTTTCTTCTCGTATTTCAAATTAGTTCCTATAACTTCAATCACTTCTATCCCAAATAAGAAATAAAAATATCTTTAACTTATACTGCATCATATAATTTATGAAGTATTTTTACATATATGAACTAAGTTTATCGATGCAATGCTGATAGGTGTTTTTACTCCTTTTTATGGATGAGGACATTGAGAAAGATTAGATGATCTTGCTAAGATAATTTTCTTCCTATTCTCTCTTTTTTTTTTTTTTTTGAAATGAATGATTTTATTACCCACAATCTCATAAGAAGAAATTGTAGAAAAATGAGACTATTATGAGTATTCCATAATTCTTCCTGGTTAACTTGGTAAGGACACTTAACTCTGGGGAGATAAGAGAAAGAACTATTGCTGTTTGTCTTTTAACTTATTTTTCTTAATTATATTAGTCACCATCTATTGAGTTCTCAAAAAAACATTTAATAGACATTAGCATGTTTAATCACCACAATACCTGAAGTGGTGGACACATATTATAGATGTGAAAACTGAGGCTTAAAGATATTAATTTACTCAAGATTAATAGGGCTGATAATGAAATCCACCTTGGATGGTTGTGGAAATTACGTGAGCTCATGTGTGTAAAGCATGGTGTTTGTTAAACGAGAATTGCTCTATAAATATTGACTATTATATTTGGTCTTGGATGGTCAAGAAGAGTTGACTAAGGAGCTAGGATTAAGGCTGGTTCAAATGCATAAGCAAACATGAACAGATGGACACGATGCGATGGTTAGTTAGCAAATGGTACCTAACCAAAAATAGGTACACCCAACTCCCCATACCCGCTTAGACGTGATTTTGTTCTTGAGCTTTCCTTGAGTTCAATTATGCAGCACACCATTCCTTACTTGGGGATTATATAATAATGACAAATAACTGTTCAATGCTTTTCTTACCTGTAGGATTTAGAAATTGATTTTAATATAAGAGTTATCACTAATAATGTTTTTTACCATCCATCAGACCATGGTTTGAGACAAGACTTTGTAGTCAATAAGTGTCTAAATATTCTCTATTCCAGAGATTCTCAGAATTTGGTGTGCATCAGAATCACTTGGGAGGTTCTGGTTAAGAATCCAGTTTCATGGGCCCCTCTTGAGAGACATAGATGCAGAACATTGAGGATGGAGATCAGGCACTTCCAGATGACCTGATACAAGTGGTTAGAGATGCCCATTTTGAGAAATTCTTTTCTATTACATTTTTCTAGTTTGGGGAGAAATGATTATTTATCTGGTCCAGACAAAATCATTCATATTTCCCCAACCTTGTTCTCCTTTCAGTAATCTCAGTTTATGAAAGTCTATGGTTTACTATAGATTTGCATGTGAAAGAACAACCTACCTACCAGGCATCTCCAGGAACCATGGCTCAACCTTGATTACTTAGAAACTTCCATTGGAATCTCAACGGAGACATGTTTTCTGCTTGTTCCCAGGGTCAAAGTATCCTACAGATACATAATTCTAAATCACTCTTTTCTGAGACATTTTGCAACTGTTATTTTTAAAAATGCGATAGGAAAACTTAGACCTCTTTTGGTTTTCTTGCTTTATTTTTCCAGCAAGGCCTCAGTAATTCTTGTTCTGAATTAAGATAAAATAACAGATGGGTCATGTATGTGATAAGATGTAATTAGGAGATGCTAATTAAGTACTTTAACATGATTTGATGAAAACACCTTGTGTGCACTGCCAGCTCTCAACAACACAGCCACAGCCAAGGGTGCAGCTGGAGGTTAATGTTGGCGGATGACGGGCTTGGCTTCCCTGACTCGAACTGCTTTTTGGTGATGAATCCTTAGGATCTTGAATTTCATTTCTTGCCTCAAGCAAGTGCAAGAACAAAGCATCTTCCTATCCCTTAATCAAAAGTCATAATGCCATGACCCTTCCCCAGGACTCCCCAGAGTGTTTTAGAGGTACACTGGGTTTAGAGGTACATTGTGCATTGAACCATGAATTAAAAGCAAGATGACATGCTTTTACTTAGAATTCAATTACTATGAACAGTCACATATGAACTGTGGAACAGTCACTTCACCTTTTTGAGCTTTGATCCCACCTTTATAAAACACAAGTTGTTGTGGGAATTGATGGGATAATATTTAACACACATGCAAAACATTTAGCATTTGATAGATAATGAATGCTAGTTATTATTATTACCTTCGATTGCATTTGCTGAACCCAGCTGAGAAGCCAGAACAACTTCTATGATAAAGGATCAACAGCAAGTGAGATCTGAAAATATAATGAGTCTGGGACTTGTTCTTATAGGCTTCATATGATTCAATCGTTGAATATTCCATCCTGTGGAAAAAGTAAAAATGGAAGAAGGAAGGTGGTTGGAAAGCTGGCAGTATGTTGCTCGGCTAAACTAGGCTAGTAGCAAAAGCCAGCATTAGAGAGAATTCTTGGAGAAGCAGCCTATAATTAGCTGTGAGGGCAATGAATCCTTTCAAACATCTTCCTGCTATAGGGCTTTCATTGCATTCAGCATTTCCTTGCTATCATTTTCTCTTTTTGGGTTAGACATACATACACCGAATTACTTTGAGCATTTAGGCAAAGAGCATAAGCCCTTCTTTTGTTGACAAGTCAGGAGAACTGTTACCAAAGGTAATGCCAGGTTAATGAGTCTATCTAGGTAACTCATCAAAATCTTCCATTACTTTGTGTGGATTTGATCTGTATAGGTGGCACATCTGGGAGACAGTGACAGCTTTCTAAACACTCCCTTTTTAATAATGTTCTAGGGCCCAGAGAATTAATTATTTTGCCATCAATCATATGTGTCTTTCACACTTGTGTACTTTGCAATTCCAAAGGATGGGAGTTGGCAAACTTGTTAGTGCAAGTGAGTCTAGATACAATTAAAATTTCTAGAACAAATTCTTGTCTATGTTTAAAACAGATGCTGATCTTGAATATTTTTGTACTGATCTACTTGGGGACAGTAGGATAACTTGATTCAATAAATATTTCTGAAGGCTTACTTTGTACACTGCAGAATGTTGCATATAGCCAGCCACTAGGATTATTTTATTTTATTGTATTTTTTTGTACTTCAGACAACCAACTCAGGTGTACAAGAAACAAAGTAAATTTTCTTTCCTAGGAAGAAGCAGCAGATGGATCAAATTTTGAGGCTTTTTCCCCTCTCGCCCTGAATTTTTCCCCCCTGTCATCCAGAAAGGCATGCAGCTTGTTCTGCTTCATTCCTTTCAGGGAGGATTATGACAGTTTCCAAAGAAGAAGAAGTCACAGTAAAGTTTCCTGGATTTTGTTTCCAAAAGCTTAAGCCAAGGTTAACAAATCTGAACACTTGGAAGGGTCTGGCAGATACAGTGATGGGAGGTGTGCATTGGATGGGTCTGTGGTAAGCTGGAGGTCATGTGGTTTGGGGAAGGAAGGCGGCTGTTACACTGCCTCAGTGTTTGTTCTTTGGGACATGAGCCCAGAGAGCCCAGACTTCCAACTTTTTTAAAGGTAATCTGGAAATCCAACCTTTTAGTACAAAGAACTCCTGGCCCCAGACTACTTAGGAAGAGAGACTTAGACAGAGAGATAGGCTCCCCAATAATCATAATAATGAAAAAAGGATTTTCCTGGGTTCTGAAAGGAAGATAACTTTGCGGGCTCCAGAGAAGGCAAGATCTTACTCATATCCTTGTGGCAGCCCCTCTGTGGGCGGGGAGAGAGGCGTGGCTTCATGGTGCTCTGGAGCGGAGAGATCCCAGGCACTCGGATTTTTAGAAAGCCAATAAAAGGAACCTTGGTGTAGAATTCCATTTTCAGGGAAGATAAGAAACTTGGATATAAAAAATAAGTTTAAAATATTTAATGTGCTTGCATAAGATAATATATTGAGGCACCAATAGCAGAGTGGTTAAACAAAACCTGGTTTCAAACACTAAGTTCAAATCATGAATCTCAAATTTACTTGCTGTGCATCTTGAGGAAACTTACTAAACTCTCAGAGCATCAGTTTCTTTGGCTTTAAAATGGACATAGTACTGAATAATACTAAACCTACCTCACAGTATTATGAGAATTAAAGTGAATGATATGTGTATATGTGGCATGTTGAATAAGCAGGACTCATGAGATATAATCACAAAGCATCTTTATTTTAATCTCCCACTCTCTTTTTAAAACCGATTTAGTATGGGAGTCCTTTCGCTGTTGCTGGTTGAAACTGCAGGCTGATGGATTCATTCTCATGTAGATATTAAGTTTTTCAGATATTCAACGTTGCAAACACTACCTCGATGGTGAAAAATGGTCTGATCCAATAGAACAACACAAACTGCAAATTTGATTTAAACTTAGATCTTCTTTCTCCCATCTGGAAGTCGGGAAGGGAGGAAAAGGAAAGTTCTCATTTGTTTGAACATGAAGTTCTCATCTTACTGCTGTAAGATGGCATTGTGACCTCTGGGCCTGGCAGGTGGTTAAAATGGACTGTCCCTTGGCCATTTTGTGTATGTTTCTGGGGCCTCCCCTGGGAATCTCCTACTGAGGCAGGCAGTGCATTGTTCCTTAGTAGGCCACTTCCCCCTCAGTCCATTTTCTTTTTCTTTTTTTCTTAGTGGTCCACAGTGGAGACTCTATTGCTTGCTCTCCTATTAATTCCCCAGACAGTTCTCTGGGGTAGGTTTTAAAACAGCTCCATGCTGGCCCATGGTAAGTGTTAAATAAATATCATTTTATTATTATTATTGTTATTATATTTGGAAATAACATTTGAGAGAGTATTGCACAAAAGACATATTTATCTAGTTCTTAATTAGTACTATAGCTACATTTAAGTGTTTTTTACTTAATAAAAATATTGACAATTTGGTTCTTGTCCCATGTACCTCTTGTAAGTCCCACACATGTGCATGGAAGACCTCCTGAAGGAGGCAATGTTTGAATTAGGCCTTTGACAGTGAGGAGGGTCTTTCCAGGAGCGGCCCACATCGCAAGGAGCGGGGACGGAGTGGGAAGCACAGCAAAGAAAATGTGTCTTGAGCTGACACCCATGGATGACAGTGTGTTACAACAGACTTCAATTATGGGTGATGACAAAAGCTAGTATTGATGGAGGGAGGGCTGACTGAGTGCTTCATTTGGACTAACTGATTTCTTCTTCTCAACCCTGTGAGGAGGAATTATTATTATCCCCATTTTGTGCATAAGGGAATTGAGACTTAGAAAGGTGAAGGCAGTTGCCTGAGATCTCCCAGCTGGTGAGCACAGGAGCCGGGACTGGATGTAGGGTCTGACACAGCAGCCCCGCGCCTCCCGGGGCCCATAGTTACTAGGGACTGTGGGAGGGCAGTCACAATATGCATCAGATCATAAAGATGGTTCAAGATGGTCTGCTTCAGAAAAGCTTTAATTATATACTTAAATCATGGAAAAACTTTCAGTTTTTATTATAGTCATCACTTTTATAATTTCCTGCCATTTCTTTCTTCCTTATGTCCTCTCTCTCTCCTTTTTTCTTTATCAAATATTTATTAATCCAAGAACTGTATCAGTCCTATGATATACAGAGGTGAACTGAAATATGTGTAGTCTCTGCCCTCACAGGAGTTATATGCTATTGGGGGGGATAGATATTCAAATAATTTCTAACAATAAAATCACAAGTAGGACCTTTACCCAAATGAGGGAAATTTGAGTTTAAGATGAAGGGCTTTGATTTAAAAGACCAGGGGAGAATTAGCAACCTAGAACTGAATTCTGAAAGATGAATAAGAGTTAACTAGATGGAGCAGGAAGGGAACAGTACCGAGAGAGCAGGAGTAGCATATGCAAAGGTCCTGTGGTAAGAAGAAGAATTGGCTGTAAAGAAAGCCTGAGTGGTTAGAGCTGAACACACCACCGGGGAATAGGGTACAAAGGTAGTGGACTGATTAAACAAAGTCTTGCAGTACATGTTAGAGTTTGATCTTTAGTCTCAAGGCAAGGGGTTTTGACAGAAGAATTTTAAACAGGGTGGCACTGTGATCAGCTTGTGTTTTGGACATACAGCCTGGCTGCACTATGGGAAGCAGATTGGAAGTGAGAGAAGTGGAAAGAGGTGGAAGAGTTAGGAGTTTGTTCAATCAAACAGGTGAGAGAGCAGTTGCTTGGACCAGGTGGTGGTAGTGACAAAGAGAAATGGGCAGAGTCAAGAGCTATTTAGGGGGTGAGAGCAATAGGTTTTGGGGATTGACTGATTATGGAGTGGTGAGAAATGGTAGGGGCATCAAGCTGACAATTTTTCTGACTTGGAAACTGGATGGTTTATCATCATTGGAAAAGGAAAGCTAGGAATAGGTTGTTATTGTTAGTTATTGTTTTCTTTTTCTTTTCTTTTTTTTTTTAAGGATTGATTTGAAAGTGACAGGGAAGGCCATGAATTTTGAATTAAAACAAACCTGGAGACCTCAAAGTTGGTTATGGAGTTTTAGCTTTGACTTTTCAATTTAGTTCCTGCCACACCTTACCTCTAATTCTCCTATTCGTGGCTTAGTTCTTATTCTGTGGGAAAATTTGCTCTTCACAGACTGGAAATCAGGTGTTACTGCCTAGCATCATTGGGGATGCCCTTGAGCCCTTCAGATTTGACTTCTCTCTCCTGCAGCTCCCAGAACCAGCCCAGATGCCCAGAGTAGACCTCAATGGGCTCAGGTGCTTGTGACCTTGGCTCAGACCATAGTGTGGGCCCCATCCTGACACTGATCAGAACTCTCTGGCTGCTGTGTCCTTGCTTCAGCTCTTGCTAATTTGACTTCATCACCACTGGTTTGCCTCCCACCCAGCACCCCCACATCCTTACCCGTCACTTCCAGCATGTCTTACAGCCAGTTCCACATTATCTATGGCTTGAGAAGATTAACAGTTTCTTCCTTCCTTCTTCTGGCCCTACCTTCTGTCTTTCCTCGGAAACATTACGTTAGATCCTTAAGTGAAGCTGCTAACCTTAAAATGATCCACCAGATGGCACTAAAACATTATATTCCAAGTGTTAATCCCTCACTACACCTTCAGGGAAGAGAACCCAAACCTTCCACTACTTTGAGAGGATAAGGAATAGTCCCAGGTGCAATTCAACAGAAATTCAAATGACCAGTCCAACTTCCCAGAATATTTGATATTGAATTTTATCGATAGAGAGAGAGAAAGAGAGAGGGAGGGAGGGAGGGAGGGAGAGAGAGAGAGAGAGAGAGAAAGAGAGAGAGAGAGAGAGAGAGAGAGAGAGAGAGAGAGACTGACTTTTCTCAGGAAAAAAGAAATCATTTTTTTATTTTTCCTTTTCAGATTCTGGCAAAAGGATGTGATAGACATTATAAAATGAGGAACATGAATATTCCCAGGGACCCTGTCATTTTCACTCAGTATTTACTTCACTGTCCTTTTCTCAGGGCTAAAGCTCTGCTTGTTACAGAACCGCATGTTATCTAGAACTGAAATACAATAACTCCCTCTTATCAAAATAATAACTAAGAGACAGGAAAACAAATCTATGCATACAACATCCTAGCTAAACACAAGAGTAAAATTAATCATTTTTTACAATTTTGAAATGTAATTATCATTTTTTCTTCAATTTCAAATTTTAATTATTATTGATGGAGCAAAAATAGTATGGGTGACCATTTAAATTGTTAAAATAGTTAATGAAATTAACTGCAATATATCTTCTTGGTATTATGCTCTAACTGGAGAATAGACAGTATTTTCTAAATCAATACAATTAACAATTATGTGGCTGATGGTATAATTTAAGAAACTTTGAGGTTTTAATTTTTGCTAATATTTTAATGGCTTAAAAAATACCATACCTCTATACATCTTATAAATTAAAACTTTTTGTTGAGTTTTCAAGTGGCCATTTGACAAATTTTAGTAAAAAATTCATGTGAGGAAAAATCTATAAAAAGCTATTCTTTCAAATTTGGGTATCTGGGTTCTAAGTGATTGATTTTTCCAGGGTCACAGAAAATGGATAAATGGACAGTATTTACTTTTCTCTGAAGGGGGAAAATGATCTATGAGTAAAAATATAGCATGAAGTGAATTTTTAAAAATTGTCATGTTAAGAAATAATTTGATGGTAACTTAATTTTGTGTATACACCTTTATAATATTTTCAATATATACACTTATGTAAAATTTTGCCAGCAATTGTTGTATGCACATACACATACGTAAAGCACATAAATATTCCTTGTTTTGCAAAGGTGTATGTGCATGATGGGGTAGGTGCTGTGTTTTTCCATTGCACAGAATGGACTGTTTTATGAATGTTTGGCTGCTTCCCTACCCTGAGGAGTCAACTGAATGTCCACGGTTCCCAAAGTGCTTTGGGATTACTTAGGCTAAAACATGCTATTTATTGTGAAGCCATCTAATTTTATTCCCAAGGGAATTTCATCATTTTTGTATTTTTGAAAACTGTCAATGTGTCTTTCTCAAAATGTAATTATCTGAAAGAAGCCAACCAACACAGAGTGGACCCCTTGTCCTCAAAGTCATTTTATTAAGAGTAAATTAGACTGGAAAAATGATAGTCTAAAATGCATTTTCAATAGATTGCTGTCTAAAATGCATTTTCAATAGATTGCTGTCAGGCTTGCTACCTGTCAAACACAGAGGCCTGAAGTTTCATAGTGACATATGGATTAGCCCAGTCTTCCCTGCAGTGTGAAAACAAAAGACAATTGGTGATGCATGGGGCAAACTCATCTTAAAACAGAGATATCAACAAAGGAATATGACAGCATGAAAAGACAGAGTGCAGTTTTCTGTCCACATTTGCAAAGAGATTCTGTCTGAATCCATAACTTCAATATACTGTGAGACAGAAAACGAGAAAATACACATTAACTGTAATTGTTCATTGGGTACTTCATTTTAGCAAATGCTGAATTTCAATCTCTAAAGTGAGGAACAAGTGGGAACAATGGATGAAATAGCTGCAGTTATAAAAAGTCATTAAGAAGAACCATGTGGAATTAGAATTATTTGATTTTAAAATATCATCCATAGAAGAGATTTTGAATGAATGTCAAATTTCTCATCCGCTAATCAATTGGAAAAAAAAAAAAAGGCTGGAGTCACAAAAGAATCTCAAGAGCAAAACAAACTCTTCCCAGTTAGAGCTTTAAACTAGACTGCTGAGGTAATTTAGTTCAGGGTTTGTTTGGGGGAAAAAAGTGCATATCAAAAGTTAAAGAAAATCATACAGATCTGCTTAGGTCTGGTAAAATACAATATGGATTTTCTTTTAATGTCCCATGTGAACAATTACATAGAACACTTGTCTGACCAGTAACTTTCAATTAAATAGAAATTTAATTCCTTTAATAGCCATTTTAATCTATGTATCCCAAGGGACTCAAGAAACAAGTATTTATTGTAAAATATTGTAAAATAACAAATTGCAAGGAGGAAAGTGTTGGAAAATGGTGCATTGCATTATAGAAACTGCTGGGATTCTAAGCTTGGGATCGGATGCTATAAAACCAAAGTAAGATAGTTCTGTAGGAAGTAACCGTGCCCACCAGAGAACTATGCAGAGTTCAGTAGGAAAATCTCAGGAAAGGGCATTATTGGGTATCCTGAAGAAGTCTGTCTACAGGACAGGTTCAGTGATGACTACCATTTTGTCAGACTCACCTGTGTGATGGCTTCTTTCCCTGGTGATAGGGCTGCTTTACAAATTGGAATAGGCAGCTCCCTACACTTAAGGGGAGCTACAAGGCCCATTGAGGTGCCTACCAGAAACCTATGTTAAGTCTTCATGAGTATATTTTATAAGCAGGGGGACATACTTTCTAATTAACTTATTAGGGTGCTTTAGCACATACATGCCCTGTCTAGCAAAATTCAGGGTCTTGAAGGTTTAAAAAACAGAGCAAATGAGTTTTGAGGGTTGTCCTTGACTGACTCAGAAGGCACACATATGAGGCACTATATCAGAAGTCATGAACGTTTGGAGGGGCTGAGGATTTTAGCTATCAATATATAATTAGCCACATTTAGGGGCACCAGTGAGAGCATTTCCAAAGTTCCCAATTTTGACTTTAAGTAGAGCTCTGCCCAGAAAATTTAACTGATTGATATTTGCCCTAGTACTATATAAGGTTAAACACGCATAGAGAAATTACATATGAGTAAAATAAAAATGTTTGCTGGACATTTTACATCATTTTTTACACTTGCGTTTTTGTTTAATGTCTCTTTGTTTTCTCTCTTCATTATGTCTCTTGTTAATAAATCTCTCTTATTTTCCGACAAGCCCATAGGAATCAGCTTTGATTTTTCATTATTGGCCTATAAACTCATACCCCTGAAATCACCATGTGTGCTCTTCTGATCTAATTGCTGTTAATTTTCTTGCTATTATTGTTGTGGTGCCAGGGTGGTTGCACTATTATCTCAGTATTAACACACAGTGTCAGATAAGATTGTTTTCAACTGCACAAAACAGATCGTAGTCAATTATCCCAATAAGAGTTTATGTTTCTCTCAGAAAGTAGACCAGGGATGAGCTATCCAGGAGTGTTCCAGGGGCTCTTGGTGACATCAGAGTCTAGATGGGCTTTCTCTCTTTCTGCCCCTCCCTTTTTGGCATGTAACTTTTTCCCACATGTTCGCCTCATAGTTCCCAGATGTGTGATGTCTACCCTTCCCTGAGCGTCACAAGCGGAAGCAGAAGAAAGCCCCAGGGGGAAGGGGCGGTGTCCTTAACAGGAAAGCAACACCTTCCCAGGTATCAGGTTTGTGCAAAAGTAATTGTGATTAAAAAAAACAATTGCAAAAACCGCAATTACTTTTGCACCAATCTAATATCCCCAGTCATCTTAGGGTTACGTTTTGTTAGCTAGAACTGTGCCTGATAACCACTCCTACCCTACAAATGCGTGAAAATACAGCTTTCAGCTGGTCACAGAACCGATATTCTGTGTGTATAGATGAAAGATAGACTAGATATTGTTAGGAAATGGGCAGACTCAATCCCACATGAAAATCTCACAGAAATTGCATAGAGTGAAATAGGAAAATGCATTTAAAAAATACAATATTTAATTGTTTAGGATATAAAGAAAATATATTGTAGCGAAATGCAGACCAATGGAAAGATGATTGAAAATTCTGGTAAGGGATGCAAAAAGGTTGGTGTTTGGGCCAAATGCATCAAGAAATCTATTTTTTATTTTAAAGGGATGTGAGGTTGACCTGTGTGGAAAGAAGAGGAGCAAGAAAGGGTACTAAAGTGAAGGTAATAGGAAAAAATAACCATGATTTTTCGTGCTGTTTGACAACTAAAGATGGACAGGTAACTTGGACAAGGGGCTGTAACGAGGAAGAGCAAAGGAGAGCAGAACTGGCCAATTCTGGCTTCTTGACAGCTGCACTGTGTGATCTTGGACAAGTCATATAATCCTGGGCCCAGATTTTTCCTGCAATAAAATGAATGTAGTAATACTAACTTCATGGGCTGATTGTAACAAGCACATAAGAGAATTATGTAAAAATCCTTTACAGAAGGAAGTGTTATATCCATGTCTGAGATGTTACTAGTGTAACTCTATTGCCTGTACTTTGTTCCCTTTTCCTATTTGTTACTTTTTTTCTTTTCTACTCTCTACACCTTCAAATGAAATTGGTACAGGGTGGAATAGACAATATTTGAGATCTTTCTAAAAATTAGTGTTGATAAGTAAGGGTGATATTCCTTCAATCTGGAGCCACTAGTGTTCAAATATTTATCTATGAGCAACTGAGCCATGGTCTAAAATATTCCTTGTGATTTTTAGCTCATACAGAAACATTGTGTTTTTCCAGGCGTATGTACCAGAGACCAATATACTATTCTGACATGTTGCATGTTTTAAGTGCTTCCTTTTGGCTTTGAAAAGTATTAAAATTGTCTACCTTTGTAACAATTCTTATTAAAAACAACTTCAGCTTGGCAGGTCCCCAGAGGAGAAGAGTGCAGAGATCTGCCTCTGACAGTGGGGGTCCTCACAGATCTCCACCACCACCAGCCTCAGGCCCGGGGACAATGCCACATGTGCTTGGCCTTACTAGCCCCATAGTTTCCACATGCATTATCAGCTTCAGTCACTTTAAGTGGTCTCTGGTACGTACTAAAGAAACGGTTTCAGTAGCATATTCCTAATTTTTAGAGCTTAGGTAGATTCCAACATGTTCCTTTTATGCCTCCTACATAATTTTCTACTTGGCAATCTATTGAATTTCTATTCCAATTTTCCATAATTTTACTTAAGGGACACTTAGTACTTGATAACAGATTTTTCCAAATTGGTGCATCAGAACTTTTTGTTGTTTTGTTATTAATTCTAAACCTTTACAATGAGGCCGAGTAATGGCTGGCATTTTTCTTTTTTCTATATTAGCAAGAAGAGTTCCTCATATCTGGCTTCAGCTCTCCTTTAGTTTATCCCTCTTTTCTGATATTTCTTACCCTTCTTATAGACAAGTTCAATGCTACCCAAGATGCCAGCCAGCACTTAGGCAAATCATGGGGGTGCCATTGTCTTCATATGTTCCCTATGGTCTGAAATGAGTTCTCAAGGACGCAGGGCTAGGGAACTCTATAGATTAGATGTTGAGGAAGTAGTTTTCAACTAGGAAACCCATCATAGAAACCCAAGAAGACCCATATATTAATATACGTAAAAAAACATTTCTTATTGTGATGAGAATATTTATGATTGGCCATCCCTCGTATTATCAGGCCCACCCCTAATGTGTGTGGGTGCTGGAGCAAGAGTACAAATTGAGGCCCACAACACCACCTGAGTATTTACTAATAAGGAATCTATATGTTGTTGATTAAAATGTGTTCTGTCTTCCTACCTTGACAAATATACTTTATCATCATCTACAAGGCCAGGTTAGAATTAGAATTCCCCACTTTCCTTCTGGGGAGGAGTCTGCTTCATGGTTCCCAACCTCTACATCTGTGCTTTATAGCCACAGACCCATGTCTTTTTATCCCTGATTCTTTCTCTGCCCTACCAAGGGTCTCACATCCATGCTGTGAACACCTTAGCCAGCACCAGCTCAAGTTCAATCTATACGACCAGAAAATAGCCAACCACTGACCTCTCTCTGCCTTCCTTTGGGAGGTGAGACCCAGCCAAGAGTCAGGACAGTCTTGAGGCAAACTTGACGCCATTTGGGCAGGGCACTCAGAACGTGAGGCCACAGCCAGTCTAGTTGTCCAAAGTAGGCTTCAGGTGGCTCAGGTGCTTTAGGTTTGTGACCTTGACTCACACCACAGGTGGAGCCCCTCCTGACACTGATTAGGGCTGTCCAGCTGCTCTGCCCTTGCTTCAGTTCTTGCTAGTTTAGCTTCATCACCACTCACTCGCCTCCCTTATCTTGACTGCTGCCTCCCCTCTACTTCCTCATCAGCAATTCTCACCTGCCCGCACTTTCCCTGCTCCCTCCACTCTGCCTAGAAAGCTTTATATACACTGTCAAATTCTTGTTTCCAGAAAGGGCAAAATTGAATATGTTTTAATCAAATAGATTTTTAGGTCTGCAATCTTGAAATTCCCCTGAATCATCTTGTCTGGATTTGGGGTGGGTCTCTCAACTCTTTAGTCACTTGTTCTTAGGAATTTCTTGGGTTCATATACCTATTACTGATCTCATCTATTAGGTGAGCTTCCTGAACCATTTCTGGAAGTCATTAAGAAATATTTCACCGATAGCCAAGATGCTCGTAATGTGAATTCCGGCCCAATTTTCTTAAGTAAATATTTACTAAGATTCCTTCTCATTATTATAAAATAGACCTCAAGTTCATTACTAGGACACGTGGTTCTCAAACTCTGCTAAATATCAGTGTCACCTGTAGGGCTTGTGAAAACCAGATTGATGGCTAGGGGATATGTGTGTGTGTGTGTGTGTGAATTTGCATTTTATATTTTTATTAAAGTTTATTGGGGTGACAATGGTTAGTAAAGTTACATAGGTTTCAGGTGTACAATTCTGTAATACATCCTCTATATATCACTTGGTGTGTTCAAATTTGCATTTTTAACACGTTCCCAGGTAACACTGATGCTTGCTGCTGGTCCAGATGACACACTTTGAGAACTACTGGTCTTCATGTGCACTGTTCTCTTCCTCTTCTGTAGTTCACTCTTCAGTACAGTGCGATGTGTCTTCTAACCTCACCATCCACTGGCGTTGCTCTGACCAGAGTCTCCCACGGCTAAACGTAATAGCTGATTGCTAACTCTAATGGACACTGTCCATGTCAATTAGATTCTTGGGAATTTCTGATGCTTTTGCAGTGATTGACAACTACTTCTATGTTTCCTCCTCTTTGGGTTTTATGTGACACAATTTTCTGGTTCTTCTATTTCTCTGAATGCTATGCTTTCCTTGTTTCACCCTTCACCTGGAAAGCCTCTGCTCACTTATCTTTCTAGATTGGGGACCAGTATTCCTTCCCAAAGAAGCAGTTCCTTTTTTATTTTTTTCCACAGAAACATGGATGACCTCTGCTTTTTCTTTCCCATTCTAGTCTGTGTTGATATCATTCCCTCTGTAATACCTGTAATAGTATATGTTCACCAGTCTCCTTGCTCGGGGATAATTTTGATCACTTTTTGTTTTATGTTCCCAAGGATTGTTAAATAGTAGGTGTGAAGACTCTCTGAGATTCATTATTACCTTGCTAGGTACCAGTGCCCACTCTCATTCTTTGGAATGTAGCACAGGTGTGTCTATGAGAGGTCATGAGAAGGGTGAGAGCAAAGTCTCTGGGTTGGGAAAGATGTCGAACGCTGGGTATCCAGTGGACACGTGCTGGTTGCCCATGAAGGGAAATCCTCCACAGATGCAGTTGCCAGTGGTAGGAACTGTTAGCATTATCTTGGGAGCATGTAATGTTTTGCAGGCCTGGTAGTCTGAGGATGAAAACTCAGCTTCCACTTACCGCCCGATACCTGAACCACATCACAGTTGCTTTGCTGAAAATATTTTTTGGTTTGCATGGCTTTAATGGATTTGGCCCTCCCTTTCTTTTCTCATTAAACTCTCTGCCCTCATTCTCTCCCCTTTTATCTCTCCTCCCTGCTTCATAAAAGGAGAATCTTTATCTTTCGAGCAATGTTTTACCCATTACAGAAGTTCACTGCATCCTCAAGGCTTAAATCATTAGAAGCAAAGTTGTAAAGAAGGAAGACCTTTTTCTCTTGTTCACTTTTTCACACAATTCTGTTGCTCTTTTGGGTAATGTGCCCAACACAGACCAGGTACTTCTCTGTAGGATGACAAGAGTGTGAGAAGTGTTCTATCTGTAAAAAAAAAAAAAAAAAAAAAAGGGTTGGTTATTATGCCAAAATATAGCCTATGATTCAATTCTGTTCACTATGCGACTAGATTTGGCCATAACCACTCTGTGGCCAGGAACTCTGTGCACTTCATCTTGGTATCCACCTTGCCCATTACACCTGCCGTGCCTGTCATGTTTGCCAGAGGATCAGGAGATGCCATCATTTTACACAAAACAATAGCCTACTGCTATCATCTATCGGACAATTTCAAAGAGTATACAGTTAACCCCTAATACTAGTGCACCTCAAGGCTATAGGTCAGAAGGGCTGAAAAGAGCCTCCTGAATAATCATTCCCTCCCTGCTCCAAAGCTCCATTTCTCCATATAATCCAGGGTCAGTAGCAGCAGCAAGAATGCCAGCAGCAGCCACATATGTGCAAGTCAAGCTTCTCTCCATCTGCTTCTTCCTTAGGGAAAATCTAATGCTAAAATGACTTTCTAAGGGGAGGAAGCACAGCTGCCATCACCACCATCTCCACAGAATCACAGGATGAAAAACCCTACTTCCTCTCCCCCTCAGCTCTGTTTTCTTTTAGATGCATTCTGAATGGCAGTGATGATTCACTTTGCTGCTGGGACGCTGGCTCCAGCAGCACCTTCTTTGCTGCTCTGGCCTCCACTCCATTTATCTTCTGGCCCCGAGAGCCAGGGAGACAGGACTATTTCTAGCTCAGGCATCTGTGTTTCTGATCAGCTGGTGTTTTAGGCCAACGTAAGTGTGAGGAAGAACTGGAACTACTTCACGTTTCTCTGAAGTCGTGCTTTCATTTGGATGAGGGGCAAAGAAATGTGTGTTGATGCTGAAATGTCAGAGTCAGAAGGCACAGAATTCTGGGGTGGGGGAGGAGGACACCATCGCTGTCTTTGAGTCTTGGCAGAACTCAGGGGACTTAGAATGGGGCCTATGGAGCAAAACTTTGGACAAATCTGACAAGTCTGGCAATGTCTTCGTATTTCTCTCTTTGAAAATGAAACAATGTCTGGAGAGAATAATTTCTATTTCTTTAGCCCTGAAACTAAGCTTATAACTGGTTAAGCATTCTCAGGTTTTTTGCTTTAATTTACTGATCTATGCAGAGGTCCTGATTTTTCAAAGAGCTCTGACTTAAACATTTTTAATTTATATTAATAACTTTTAGCCTCTTTTATTTTTATTCTTTTCATGTGATGTTATTCTTCTCAAGAATGACCATTTAATTCTTAGTTTGTTTGAAGGTACAGCCTGGCCATCTGTATTATTTCAATTCTCCCCAAGTGAGTCTATTGTATAGCAGGGCTGAGAACCACTGATTGAGACTGCAAGACTATCTCATTCTAAAATATTATTTGATGAGTCAACGATTTACTAATAACTTACAGATAGAATCTATTGATTGGTTTCTTCCTCCATATTGTAACACTATGGCCTCTTTCGATTCTATAATTTGTTTTTAGTACAGAAACATGTTGGGATATAGGGCTAAATGGATCATTTCCTTTGTTATTTAACATATTACTGTGTTATCTTACATTTTTATAGTCCTTTACATTTTTTGAACAGCTTTTATGCAATCTCATTTTATTTTCAGAACAATTCCACATGGTCAGTATGCTAACATTTGTAATGAGATGGGGGAAATGTTTCTGGAATGCTTCATGAAGAATATTTTCAAAAAAGCAGCTTATCTCTCCACACACAATGCACCCTATAGTCCCAGCAATGGGTGAGAGTCAGAGATGTGAAATAGGGAAAACACTTGAGAGACCTACAGGAGTGTAAAACCTGCCCCTTCTACTCCATGTGGGAATGGGAAGAAGGAAAGGCTAAGAAATAAGAACAGGCAATTGGTCAGACATGGTGACATGCCTTCCTTTCTCTGGTTGAAAACCCGAGGGCATCGGGGAAAGTGGCAGTCATTTTGAAAGGAAATCTGAAAGCAGAGTTGTACACGGGCTTCCACTGAAATGTAGGGACAGAGTAAAAGTGGAAGCAGGATATAACTGGGCTAAGTTCTATGTGACATGGAAACGATGCAGATATTCACTTCCCACAGGGAAGCAGAAGGTGGAGTGTCGTTGGGCTTGCTCTGAGGTGATGAGGTGGGAAGGTAGATAAGCCCCATAGGGCTTTACAGAATCCACAAAAGCCAAGGTAGGGCCAAGTTATCAGGGGAGGGCAATTCTATATCTATTTCAGTTCTCTCTGAAATGAAAAAAACTATTCTAGACTCTTTAATTATCTAACTGCTTTCCCCTTATCAAAACTTACCTAACTCTGTCTCTTCTGTGTGGACAATGGTCTAGATTAAGTGGTGGCTGAATGATAATATAGCTAATTCAAACTGGGAGGGGTGAAACAGAAAGACTCCGTGGTCAGACAGACGTGGTCCAGTTCCAGTGCTTTCTAGTTTGGTCTCCTTAAAAAAATCACTTAACCTCTCTCAGCTGAGAAGATACTGTCAGCATCAGACACTCACATGTAGCTCTTAGAGGAATATGAAAATTAGCTACATAACTCTGCTTGTCAGTTTTAATCTTTGTGGGTCATTGCAGAAGCCCCAAATGCCTAGAATAGAGTCTCATTTACAGTAAAAACAAAATAAGGGATTGTTGAATAAATTGAATGAATGTCTCAGCTAGGAGGCTTTTAGCTACAAGTGGCAGAAATCCCAACTCAAACTCTCTTCAAAATTAAGAAATCTATCGGATAGCATAACTGAGAAAATCCAGAAGGTTGGTGATGATCAGGTCTGATTGAATTGATGGCCTCAGGTCTTTGTGATTCTCTAACTTGCCTTGCTGCCCATGCTGACTTCTTCCTCATACCAGTACTAAGGCAGCTGAAGAGCTCTAGACATTATAATGCACGAAGAAAATTCAGGGGAAAAGAGGCCATTTTGGTGTTCTCTCTTTGGAGTGAGGAATATTTTCCCAAAATTCCCATCAAACTTCTCTTCATGTCTCATTTGACAAAAAAGTAACACATGCTGATTTGTGAGTCAAAGTCGTAATTAATGCCTGTCACTGAATAGCTCAGGCCTGGGTTCCTGTGCCCACCACTTGCAAGGACAATGGGATAATCCTTAGAACAATCAGTCTCTGAAGCTGGCATTGGGTTAGCTCTATGTGGTTATGTGTGGGAAGGGTGGATACTTGCACCACATTAGGGTCCTTTCAGGGGGAAAAAATGGACAATGGTGAGACAACCAACTGCTAATAATTACCACACTATATATGCACCAGCCACCATATTTGGCATGTGGTGGGTTCTCAATTATTGGCGCCTCCATTTCTCTTATTAGCAGGACTCATGTAAGGAGTCAAAGAAAGTGAACAGGTTTTAAATGGTGGACAATAAATAATTTATTGGGTTTGGGGGAGATTGGAGAGTATATCAGTTAACATCCCAATAGCAAACACATAACACCCTCAAGCGTGGCAACTGAGGAGGATTTTAGTAAAAGGGCTATTTACAAAAGCAAAGGGAACCCACCAGGGTTAGAGTCCATGTAGGATAGCTCACTTTGACTTTTCTAAGCTCATACAGCTGTTGGTAAATGGTAAGTTAAGAATCATGGATTCCTAATTTTCGGTTCCGACTCTATTCTATTCAATATTATACTCAACCAAAAAAAGGTAAGTGCCCACTTTGTGCAAGGCAGTGTAGACAAATGGGTGGGGAGAGGAGGAGGCAGTACAAAATGTAACAAAGGACTTGTTATGAGGCGAGCAATAGGCCAGATCAAGATGCTTTTCCAATTCTCTTACTTTGAGTTTACAGTGGCCCTATTTCCTCAACCTTATACAGTTGGCAATCTCTTTCTTCATGCTGTTAAGTGCTTGAGACACATATCAGGCAACTCAATTAGCATAAGGATATGTATGCCATTAAAATTGGGTCTTATATTGTTAATCAATTCACATGCATGCATATTTAAACTATAGCAGTCAGGCCACATACATACAACTACCCTCTTTATGAAGCAAGATCAGTATTTCTTTTTGCCCTTACAATCATTTTATTTTTCTTGGTCACCACAGAGTGCTGTGGTAAACATTAGCTTCCTTGAAAATCTCTTGCAGTTAAAGCTTAATAACCATCTTTGGTTCATCTCCCAGGGAGAAAACATTCCCAATCAGATCTCTCATACCTGTGGTACTGAGTCTTCAGTACTGAAATGAAAAATTCTGCCCTTAGAAAACTTGTGAAGAGAAGACTAATTTTGGGATTGGTTATCTTTCATCTCTTTTGCCTTCTTCATCTTCCTTCTTTACTTCTTGGGTGCCAGTACCCAATGCCATCTGCATTTGCGTGGCTTTTGTGTAGACCTGAAGTTTCTTTTAACTCTGTTTGAAGTCAGGTGAGGTTTTAAGAGTAAGAAGTACCTAGTTCTAATATGCTGTGAAAAAACTTACAATTTGATTTTATTGGGTGAATACGAGATACTCTGTAGAGACTCTGATGTGCTAAATGCAACACTGATACCTGTTGGGTGAGATATTTTAAGCCTAATGTTCTGAGGCCAATATAAGAATCTCTCCTCTTTCCAAATGTTACTCTCATCACATTCCTGGATCCGTTATAATAATATTAACAATTTAGTAAAGTAGAAAATATGTTAAACCATGGAAGTAGACAACTATTGAAGGCATACCATAAGAAGCCGCTGTGACTGCAAATACATTTCTTACAGACAAAGGCAATACATACTGGTGGGTAAAGCTTGATCATAAATGTCAAACAATCTCCTCAAACATGTGAAATTAACAAGGACAAATTACATCACAGCCATCTTCTCTAACATATATACATTATCTCTACAATCTTGCAAAGTCAAAATGGCCCTCCAAGTTCCCTGAAGATCAACCGTTTAATCTCATATCTAGGCAAGTTTGTCAACTTCTTGTCCTATGCAAAGAAATGAAAGACTTTCCTATACAAAATTTTGCCACTCTGACCTCTGACCAGTGTGTGAGAGAATTTGATGTTTTCTTTTTCCTCATTATAGAATATTTTTGTCCTTAAATAAGTAGGGAGCAAACTTTTATAGATTATGAACTTATTAATTCATAATTAATGAGAAAAAAGTATAAATGGAAAATGTTTGCTATGTTCAGTCCTTTCTTACATTATGCATTTTTTTGAAGGCGTTTGCCTGCTATACAAGACATTCTACTTCAAGTTGTTTTATTTGGACGACAACTTGAAAGAAGGTGCTCTGAAACTTAAAACTAAAGTGATTCAAGACCAATGGCTCTTGGCTAAGTAGTAAAGCATGCCAGGGAGAAATGTCACTAGGACTGTGGCCATGTTAAGACTTTCCTTTTGAGGGCAATTCAAGATAAAAGCAAACTTATGAATGAAGCAAGAAGCCAAATTTTATGCTTTTGATATTTATCTTCTTGCTTGCTTCATTTTGGAATTTTTACTATTAGATTTCTTTATTTACGGCTAAATGAACAAAGTCATCTAACATACTGTAAACAAACATGGAGCTGTGTATTTATCATATATATCTGTGGAATGTCTTGAAGATTTGTAATTATTATATCTTAAAATTCAAACCAAAACAACTGTTCAGTTTATGCAATTCTAATAAGCTGGTGGCAGATATAACTAGGGCAAGGCATTCTAGAGAAGACCCTTCTAACTCGGATGTCCCATACCTACAGAGTGGCGAGAGTGACACATGCAGCATTATAAAAATAAAAATTGTGCTGATGGAAATATGCTGGACTGGAAATACCTGTGCAGAAAAGCAAAGTTGGGAAATACCTGTGCAGAAAACACTGTATTTGGAGCAATTTTTGTTGTTGTTACTCCACTTGAATTTCTATACGAAGCTATAGTTTTTGACTTTTTAAAAACAAAATGAATGAAAAGTTATTAACTATAGATTACAAAAACAGCAAGGAAGTATGTAGAGTTCATTTTGCTTGCTGCTTATTGTTCAGCTGAAAAAGAACATCATGTCTATTTTACTTTCAATATTGCAATGAATTGAAATTAAGATTTTATATCAAAAACAAGAGGTTAGAATTTCAGGAGTTAAAAAAGCAACCAAAGCTGCTAAAACACTGAGAGGTAAAAAGATGTTCTTTTTAAACATCATTAGTGCCCCTCTGTTTCCAACCTCCCTGCTGTCTAACAACAAAATCCTTTAGAAAGTAGCTATACATAAAAACCAAATATAATAAGCCACATTTGTTTTTTTCTAAAGAGAATATACTCAAAATGCTTTCAAAAGATTCTTTAAGAAGGGAGGAAGGTGGCAACGTTGATGTAAGTCCGCACAGTGAGAGTCTGAGGAGGGGTTTAGCAGAGCAGCTCTTTCAGGAAGCCCACTCAGACCACTGGAGAGGTTTGGTTAGAGCACATTCCATCGTGGACTTAGATGTCAAGCCTTAACTCCTGCTCCCCACCCCCCATCCTTTTGCAATGGGAACATTCCTTTGAACAACCACAAAGTGAACACAGCTTTAGCTCCAGTGTTTTTCAATGAAGTAATCTATGAATTCTATTCCCACACAGTCCTCCACCCTCTGTGACTCCAGGCCAACACTTCTGGTCATACTCTATATAACATTCCGATGACTTCTATATTTGCCTGTGTATGTGCAAACCATCTGAAATGGACACTTCTTTGGGGCGGAGATGGGGGGGGTGGCACTTGTATGTAGTCCAAGTTGTTTAAGGCTATTCTGTGCCATGAATGTGCAAATAACTTTTTGCTGTTGTTCTTGTATTTGGCCAGCCACCTCTCAGTTTGCCTTCTAGCTCTTATGGCCCACACAATCACAGCTTATTACTTAATCATAGGTCTACACAGTTTCATCTCTGAAACTACGTACCATAGCAGATGTATCCTCCATGATGCTCTTGCCCTTTTTATTCATCTTCCTGGACTGGGCATCTTTCAAGTGGCCATCCTAGACAGCAGCGGAATGAATCACAGGTCCTAAAACACATCTGCTCTCCGTCCAGGCCACCCGGAAATGCTGGCTATGAAAGTAGCAGATTCTGTAAGCTTGTGGCTCCTCTCCTGGGGTGCTCTCCACTCTATGTTCAGGTTTTTATCTGGTTCTGCATGTCTCTGTGCTACATAAAGCTTAAGGATCCAGCACACTATGCTGATACTCCTGCTTCTGCTCTTACTGTAATAAAGTTCTCTGTGTCTTTTTTTAGCATCTATGGAACTGTAGAAGGCTACTTACTAGCTTGGATAGTTATTTCAGTTGTTGTTCTACTGTTTCCAGCTCTCCTCCAGTCCATCAAACTTATTTAGGAGAGTAAAATTACCAGAGTTGTGAGTCTGTATAACTGCCTAAATGTACAGGCCTTCATCCCTCCCTCCCTCCCTCATTCTTACCTTCCTATCAGTATTATCTATCTATCTATCTATCTATCTATCTATCTATCTATCTATCATCTATCTACCTACCTACTAGCCATCTCTATCTACTTATTTGTCATCTACCATTTTTCCATTTCTTCAACAACTATTGAGTACCTCCTATATATCAGGCACTGTTCTAGGCTCTGCATATGCAATAGCAAACAAAATAAGCTAATATCTCACTCGTATTTTTATCTTCTTCTTTATTTGAAAAAAATATTAAAGACAGATTTCAAGGAATGCATACAAATGGCAAAATCCACATCAGAAATAGGAAGAGAGAGAGAGAGAAAGAGAAAGAGAGAGAGAGAGGTGAAAAACAAGGAGGAAAGGGTAAAGAAATGAAATAGTGCTTAAAGGTGAAATTAGTTAAAAAGATAAAATGTATTGCTTTTGCCACAAATTTAGCTCTAAGGTTTATGCTGAACTCTTCCATGTTCTGCTATGAAAAAGGTTGCTAGGATTGTCATATGTGCAGGCACATAAGTATTTTCCCTGTGAGTTTGCTTTCATAACTGAAAGTGTCTTACCATATGTTAGGAACACCTAATCATGGACATCGCATGCAGAAGACACAAGGTGAGTGCCCATCTTAGCCACGCCCATTTTCTGGGCTTAGCTCCCCATTCATAAATTGGTTTATTATAACTCTACAGTCAGTGTCTCTTCCCTACTGTGGTATTATATGTGTTCTAATATATGAATGCAGAAACATATGGAGGTGAAAAGTGATTATGATTCTAATCTGAGAGGTAAAATTGGTACTTTGGAGAGGCTCCTGTGCATGTGGAAAATTCATACTTATCCCTTCACTTGTCCTTCCTTGTACCCAAGTTCTAGTATTTCAGCTCCTCAAGATTCTAACTTGGTCTTTAAGACATCTCTCATATATTACACTATTGTAATAAGGGTTGCTCAGCATGTTGCTTGTTAATAAAGGACATCTGCATTTGTTTTAATGCTTATTTAAAAAGAAATTGGGATTTAGTGCTTGTTGGCACTAATGGAATCAATGGTACTTTAATATGTGTTAATGGCACTTCAGTTCCGTTAACAGCAGAAAACAGTGAGGTTATTAACCAAACACACTGTTGCTCCAAATGAAAGAGAAAGTATATGGAATGTAGAAAAGGCAAAGATGATAGGTGATTTTGCTAGTGTGAGGTCATTTAAACTTAAATGAAATATATACATTTTTCTCCTTTGCCATATTTTAATTCAAAGGGCAAACAAAATTGTAATGGCAGATGTCATTAAAGCTATCATGCATCTTATAAAAAACAAAGGGAAAAAAAAGCATGCTTAATGCTCCTCCTTGTGAAATTTCGATGAGATGCTGACTGTTAGCTGCTAGCTTTAGGAAAGGATTTTTCCTCCCCATTGATATAAATATCTTCAAAATGCCTAGAGATTAAGAGGGAGGTAAAGGAAGATGTGTTCTAAAAAGAACAGAGAAGGGCAATACTGGAATAGGCCTTCGTTCATCATATTAAACTCAACAAAGTAGGAAGACAAGTTAGTGGTTGAAGCCTTGACTTATATACCTTGATTTTAGACCACCAAGCCTCCCTTTGCCTTGTACCTGCATAAAGTTTCATCTTTTAGTGCTCATTTCTGGATACATTCATTATATCTGGTGGCAGATTTTGTAATTTAGGCACTGCTTGTTGGTAAGTCAGAGACTAGCAATAATATTATAAGAAAGAAAGACATAATTACCTTCCGAATGAAAGAACTATTCTTCCATTTGATATCTATATCAAAATGATCCTAAATATTTCCTACTATGACTAATCCTTAGATTTTAAATGTCTGGTGGAGATTAGTCAAGCACTTTGAATTAATAAAGAATATATTTAACTTTTGGACTATTTTGTGTAATTACTGGAAAATAATCTATTCTGTTGATCTTTCCTTAACATTCACGTTATTTTTCTTTGGGATGGAATAATAGACTTAAATTATTAGCTGAAAAAAAAAGTCTCTTGAGTTCTCATACAACTGATTTTAAACTTGTTTATTACCCTAAAAGAATCTTCTCTAAAATATAACCTTTTACAAATCTTGTATGGAATGGATAACTTGGGGCGTTTTTGGACTACAGGGTGATCAGTGATGGAATGTTTAAAAGAGTAGATTAGAAATCAGAAAACTTAAGATATTATCTCAGCTCAACACATCATGTTCTCAGATATCTTGCACTGATGAGTTGTTAAAAAGCCCAATAAATCAATTTTAAGGAAGTGATTTGTACTTTGAGAAGAAAGGTTTTATATCAATATAAAGCATTAATACAATTTGCTTAGAGTGCCATTGCCTGAAATCTGGGGGTAAATGCAGTACTCTGTGTTGCTAGTGTCTAGTTACATAAAACACACTGGGATTATACTGTCAATTTAATAACTATGCAGGGCTTTTCTGAATGCACCCTCTAACAGAGAACGCAAAACAGTGAGATCAATGAACTATTAGAAATCACTCTGCATGTGGGCAACATTTCTGTCTGTATCATCCTTCCTAGTTCCTTAAAGGAACATTTTCCTATCTTGAATTTCAACCTGTTATATTTACTTTCACATCACAAAGACAAATATATTGTTTAAATTTTCTCTTTTTTTAAGAATGGAAAATTAAAATCAGTGGTCGTGAATGTTTCACAAAGGGGGGCAATGATTTCACTGTGATTGCCAGACATGAGTCAAATAACAATGAATGAAGTCAATAACACTGGAGCTTCAATCCAGAAAGAATGGACTGCCTAGAAGGCAAGTTTATATATAACACAATTTCTGCCACAAGACCATAGCTATTTTCAAATCTTTTAAAATGTATTTCAGGTAGCATTCTTAGCACTTTAATGTGGGGCCATTTTCTTCAATGTTCTCTTCAGGGCGAATAGCTATCATCCTACAAAATGAGAATTCAGGCCACACGTCAAACTTTCAAGGAGGTACATTGGAGGTGATAATGCCCAAAAGATAAATTGGAAAGATACCATAGGTATTAGCTTGTGTAAATGCTGCTTTCAATTTGTGTAGCTGCCACTGTAGTGCTTTCAGAACAAGATAATGAATTAAATGTAATTCTTGGCTGTCCCCTGAAGTCCTAATAAGGACCAAATAGCTGGATTCAAACTGATTTGAAACCTATCCTGCAGCCACTCCATAGATGCCTCACTTTCATTCTATAATTGGGCCAAGACAGGCTTTAATATAGCTTAATTTCTACCCTCTTTAAAGCACTGACAAGAATGGCTCTTGAATTATAGCAAAAGGTCATGTGTTTTCTTGCTTATGAAGGACTCACCAAATACCAAGACTGCTATCCTATTCTCATTTCTTAAGTGGGATGGTGTTTGTATTTTTGCCAAAAGAAGCATAGCTATTATGCATGTTTCTTTTTTTTTTTTTTGCCTGTTAACCAAGGTGATAATGACAGTACAAGTCAGCGCTTTTGTTAAAGAGTTTTCTAGGTTGGCCTTCAGAAAACTTTAGTTTTAATTAAAACAATTCAATCATTCAACATGACCTTACCCAATATAGTCTGGTACTTTGAATGATATAAATAAGTATAATAGACATTTTCCATCTTAAGGCGCTTAAAATAAATTTGTTCAGAGGAAGTGGACAATAAAATTAGAATACTTGGATGTTAATTTGTAACAATCAACTCAGTTTTTATCATATGAAATTCATTTTAAGTGGACAGACCCTGCTGCGTATTTTTGTTTGTTTGTTTGGCTTCCCAATATTAGTTATCATTAGGAGTGCATTGGGAAAGGATTTACCGTGAGGAAAAATTATGAGGGCAAGTTAAGAAGAGCTTATCTTCCTTTGGAATATGCAAGCTGATATTTTCTAAATTCAATTTGTATTTTAATTCATGCTTTGCAGGGCTTTCCCAAAATTGATTCATCCAACCAGTAAATCAAAAAGGATTCATTAAAATGTTTCCCTGTGAGGCACTGTTTATAAAAAGTTAAACAGATAGTATCATTTAGGTCTGAATGCTGTACAGGGAGAGCAAGTCCGCAGAGTCAATGTTTTCTGGAGGAAGAAGCACAGTGACTCAGAACTCCCTCATCCACAACCAAATGGTCAGAGCAATCTCTCTCCATGAGGACTTCCAGGTTATTGCTCTGCCTTTGCTTAAAGCTCTTGTTGACCCTGAGGACCACAGGGTTCAATTTCTCTGCCTGATCTTTCACCTCTAACTGCACTGAAACTTGCCCTCTTGAGTGCATCTATACCAGACTCTAGGTTCTACCTGTTTCTTGTCACTGTTTCCAGGGTTGTTCCAGCTAATGGCCCAGGCTCTCAGTGGGATTTCCAGTATACATATTTCTGTATGGCAAGTTTCTCTCACTTTATACTACAGCTTCTCATGCTTTCAAACTCTCTCTCTATATATATATCACTCTTCAAAGTGCAAGGTGAGCCTTTGAGACTTGCAAAGTTTAGACTCTGGAGCGTGGTCTTGAATGGATGAAGGTCTTTTGATCACTGACAATAGCTAGTGGTCCCAACGAGTTGTTCTGAACTGCTACCAACCACAGCATAGGGGGTCCAGTTCCTGTATCTTTTCAGAGGGGAAAGGAAAGCTGGGTCCTAACCGTTTGTCGGAGGGTCTGGCAGGGTCTTGTTTGTGTGGCTTCTGTGGAATAGTGTAAAACAGATAGCTTTCTTTCTATTGAAGTTCTTACAACCAAATACTCACGATAATATAAATCCAGAGCTTTTCTGGATTTAAAGAAAAGGAGTAATCTTGAAAGAAAATTCTTGCTTCTGGCAGAACAGGGTAAAAAAAGCAGTGAGATCTAAACAGTGGTGAATTTATTATTTTATTCAACCAGAGGGAAGATAAAGAATTCATATATAACTAACAATTTTCTTAAAGCCTAGTTTTATTTATTCACTTTTTAAAAGTTTCTACTTAGTCTTTACTTGTGGTATGGGACATTTCATTTAAAAATATGTTAAATTAAATGTTCCCTGTTGGAAAAAAAAAAATGAATGCTTTAGCACTAATGAAAGGCATGCTGTAGAATACAAGTTGGCAGAGATGGAAGCCAGGCAACGGCGAGTTGGTTAGGAGAACTGAGGTCAAACATCAGATTTTGCACATAGTCTTGAGAGTGGGGCCACATTAGGCAATAAATAGGAATTCACACAAGGAAGCATGAAGAGTCCCAGAGGGAGATTTGGGAGACTAAAATCAAGGGCCAGAGCTGAGTTAATCATCCAATGGGAATTCAGGCATCATGAAAAAAAATAGGGCTCTCAGGCAAGGTTGCTTCTAAAGTTTTACTGAATGGATTTCTTCAGTATCAGCTAGATTTTACTGGTCCAATCTAATTTGTAAACAGATAAACCAGTGGTGTCTTCAGGGTAGCTCAGGCTTCTGATACAATCACTCTGACAAAATTTCATTATATGAAGATACTTAAAGAAATAAGCACATAAAAACTAGTCAGATAAGTCCATATATCTAAAAGACATTCTGTTTCTCATGATCTATTCATCACATGTAAGAAAGAATCCTTTCAACTAGAAAACATCATTTTATATCGGATATCCACTCCAAAGTGAGAACATACTATATCTTTTATGCTTCCCTCTTACATTACCCAACGAATAGCAAATAAAGCCATGTGCAAAGGTTTTGGGAGAGTCCCCAGTGAAGGCTACTGTGAAGACAAATGGTTAATGTCTGCTCTCCCAGCTGCTCAGTTAATTACTGTAATAGAAAACATCTTGAGGGAAAACACTGCATACAGTTACTAGCAATTAACCCACAACTCTAAAAATCACAATTCTTACTAATAATAGAACATTGCCCAGCCAGCCTAATTATAATTTCCACACAAGAGTCCTGTATTTTCAGAAAATGTAAAATCTTGTAGGTTACTACTGTTTAAAATGAGAATGGGAAACTGGGATGATGAAAATTACATTGAAAAATGCAAAATGCAGTAGATAAAAACAGAGGGGGCATACTTTATGTGGTAATAGACCAACTCCCAGACATGCAAACAATGCAGATACACCAGCCAAAATAACTTTTCTCTGTGTGTTTGCTACAATAGAGGGCTGTGTGGTATTAATGGTTGATGGTACTAAAGTGGTGAACAAGGTAGGATAGAATAATGCAAGGCTGGAGAAATCCATGAAATAAAATAAACAGATGTGGTATTCCTTTGTTTATCTTTGCATCATGGAATCTCTTAGCTATAACAGTCTTGATGCTCAAATGCTTTTCCTCCCATTTGGATATGTTTCTTCTGCTGTTTCCCATGCTGCTGACTTTGCCCAATGACTACTGGTCTTTTAGCTTTCTAAAACATACTAATTTTATACTTGGCTCAAAATCTTAACACTTGCATTACTTTTGCCTGGAATATTGGTCCCTCAAATTTGGCATGACTAGCTCCTTCTAAGAATTCAGATATCTGCTTAGATTCAGGAAAGGCCTGATAATACTACAAAACATCCTGCCTCTTATTTCTCCTTCTATCCTATAACATTCTTTTATTTTTCCATACATATACCACTGTATAATAGAATAGCTTATTCTGCTATTTTTTAATTTTTATCGTATTAGGCTGTATTTATTGACTTCCTTCCTGTTTTGAATCTATTAAACTCCTACTCCACAAACCTTCCTTTCCTTTAGTCTCTCAGTAGTTATATCACAAATCTGCATCAATATTTATATTATTTTATAGATTGCATATTGTTTTCAGCTAAATCAAATAATGTCTTAGGATATTTCTTTCTCATATGAACTTTGTTTTTTTCTACAGTTAATCATTTTCCTGTGTTGTTCTTTTTTTCTCATTTATTGGTAATTGCCTCCCTAAATGCTCTAATGCCTAGAAATAGTTTCTATGTCTCTCAAATGCATTAAATGACCTGCTCCCCCCACCCCTTATCTTCCAGAGATTCTCATTCTAAACCCCTACTTACTCCCAGCAGGCAGGATGCTTTTTAGTTTTGGCTCGCAGCCTGGGTTTAAACATTTCTTTTACTATCTTCCTGCAAATTCCCTTTGCCTCTCAAGTGTCAAAGCCCCTATTTTCTGATTTTCTTATTTTCCTATCTTATTTCACTTACTCATTTTCCTGAGATGTTTCCTCCAGTAAGTTCCAAAAAAGGATATGTGAGGAGTAGTCAATTTTTTTGAGTTTTTGCATTTCTGAAAATGTCTTTCTCTTATACTTGATTGATAGTTCAGCTAAGTATGGAAATCTAGGTTGAAAAGTATTTCCCTCAAAGCTTTCAGGTTATTGCTTTCCTATTTTATATCAATTGGTGTTTCTTTTCAGAAGTCCAATGTTGTTTTGAATGATGTGCTTTGTATGTGTGCTATCTCTGTCCCTGCTGTTCTGAAATTCATGATCATGTGCATCACTGTGACTTGTTGTTGCCCTAGGAACTCTGTGGCCCTGTTCCATCGAAAGATTGATGTCTTTTGGTTCTTAGGTTATTTCTTTGATACTTTCCTCACCTTTGTTTATTTTATTTTCCCCTCTTTCTGATGCTCTGGATTAATCCACTAATTTTATTTACTTTTCTTTTCCAGTTTCTCTCTCTCTCTTCCTCTCTTTCTGGGAGATTTCCTTGACTTATATTTAACCCTTCTATTGCATTTTTTTTTTCATTGAAGTTTATCCTGTGTTTAATTTCAGGAAGCTACTTCTCATTTCTGAGTGTTCGTTTTTCAGAATAATACTTTTTTTGTGTGTTATGAATGTAATATATTCTGTTTCTGGGATAATTATAATTTTAGGGCAAGGGAACGTTTTTCTTTTCTTTCAAAATCACTTTATCTTTTTTTTTTTTTCCGTTTGTAGGTCTCTGTATGCTAGAAGCTTTCTTAATATCTGGTGAGACTCAGCTTATTATGTTTAAGAATAAACACTACAGAGATTATTAGAAGGAAGCTCTGTCTTTGTGGGTGGAAATAGTCAAATAGTAGACCTTACTGGAAGGCTATCAAATCACTGGTGTTTTCATTGGGGTCTCTGGAGAATGATCTTCCAGCTACCTGCATGGTGTGAGATACACACTTTGATAAAGGTTTTCTGGGTACCAGAAGTGAGAGGGTTTGTGAGGGGCCCTCAGGTCTTCCTGTGGACTTTCACCTAATGGTCTTGTGTTCAGCCCTTGACTCACCCTGTTTTTCACTGCATGAAGGCTAGATCCTAGCAGTCCAGTTTTTCCAGGAAACACATCGCCTGTCTCTTGAGGGGCATAAGAATAAAGGAATATCAGGGAATCTACTACTTTACTTATTTCACAATCAGATCCCTCATTTTAGGCTCACACGTTACCCACTCCTTCTAGGTGTCTTCAAGTACTGTTTCTGGGCATTCTGTCTGGGAAACTGGCTCCCTTCTCCTCTCTCAAGCACTGCCTTGAGCAGGCACCATTCTTGTAAGTTTTGTGACTTCTATCTTCCAACGTGGTTAAGAATCCTGTATCAGGCTTCTATCTTCCAAACTCTTCTTAAAATTGTAGGCTGATTATTGTCTCCTTTCTCGTCTGCCTTGGTGAATAGTATCTTGAAACGTTTCTTTACTCTTTATTTAATGAGGTTTTCAGAGGGAGAAGAGATAAAGTATTTTGATCAATTTGCTGTGTTAAAATGGAACATTCTCTATGTCTTTTTTCCCCAAGACTCAACATCTATTTTTTAAATAATTTGCTATAGTTATCTAAAATAGTGGCTTTTAAAACTTTAGTGTACATCAGAATCACTTGAAGGGCTTGTTAAAACAGTTTGGTGTGTCCCACCCACAGACTGATCCAGTGGGTAGGTGATGGGCCTGATAATTACTTCTAACAGTGTCACAAGAAATGTGGCTGTCACTGGTTTGGGAATGTCAATTTCTATATATGACCTTTTAGTTTAATTAACCCTGATTCTATTCTTGTAGAACCACAGATGTGTGCCTGCTGAACTTCTACTCATCCTTTATGACCCACCTCATATACATCCTCTGGAAGACTTTTCTGACTGTATAGAAAGTACATCCTGCCCCAAAGTAACCCCTGCTTCCTCTACATTTTATTCCTATTTCTCGTGTTATACTAATCATAGTAGACAAGTCAGATGTCTGAGTCCCCTAGGAAAAAATTCTTTAACCATTTAGCACCTGTCTTCTTATTTTAGATTCTTCTTCCTCCTCCTCCATATTTCCTTCTCCTCCACTTCTCATCTTCCTCCTCTTACTCTTTCTCCTGATCCTCCTTTTTAAAACTTCTATTTTCTCATCCGTTGCCTGACATATAGAGGCATGATCAACTGAACTAAAGTTATATTACCATATGCAATCAATACATAGGATATAATTGGAGAATAGTTTCTCTCAGAAATTGTGACTGTCTTAATTTATTTATCAGTGTGTCATGTAACCAATGGCAGGTGCTTTCTTGAAATCAGGCATGCAGATTATAGCAGCTTTACTCAAAGCAGCCATTCTGTGAAGTCTTTATTACCTGGTCCCACAGATGATAAGGAGCTTACCACAGAAGGAAAATCAATGGACTGCTTACTTTATTGAGAAAGTCATGCGAAGGGAAAAAAAAAATGTCAGCAGAACTAAATAGTGTGCCTAGTGATGTAGGCTTCTTTCATTCTGACATTTTCATCTCATCTCATCAGGGACAAGTGTTAAATACTTTGCTGTTTGGCACTGGTTTGCAAACTACACTTTTCAAAAAAATGGGGATATAATTTGCATACCAGAAAACTCACACTTATAAAGTTTACAATTCAGTGCTTTTTTGTATATTCACAAAGTTGTATAACCATCACTATTACCTAATTCCAGAACATTTTCATCACCACAAAAAAACAACAACCCTGTGCCCATTAACAGTCACTCCTCATTTCCCCTTCTCTCCCAGCACCTACTACTTTACTATTTTTAAAATCTCTATGGATTTATCTGTTTTGTATCTTTCATATAAATGGAATCATAAATCAACACATGGCCTTTTGTGTAGGCTTCTTTCCTTTAGCATAAGGTTTTCAAGGTTCATCCATGTTGTAGAATGTATCAGTACTTCATTCCTTTTTACAGTTGAATAATAGTGTATTGTATGGATGTACCACATTTTGTTTATCTATTCATCAACTGAGGGACATTTAGGTTGTTTTCACTTTTTGGCTTTTATAAATAATGCTGTTATGAATATTCTTGTACATGTTTTTGTGTGTCCATATTTTCCATTCTCTTGCAGTGGAATTACTGGGTCATATATTAACCATATGCTTAACATTTAGAGGAACTGTCAATTTATTTTCCAACATGGCTGCACTATTTTACGTTGCTATCATCAATATGTGAGGGTTCTAATTTCTCCACATCATTGTCAACACTGGTTATTATCATTCTAATAGATGTGAAATTGTGGTTTTGAATCGCATTTCCCTAGTGGTTAATGATATTGAACATCTTTTCATGTGCTTATTGGCTATTTATATATCTTCCTGTAGAAAAGTTTATTCAAACCATTTTCCCACTTTTAAATTGTTGAATTGTAAGCATTCTTTATATATGCTGGTTACTAGTCCCTTATCAGATATATGATCTGCAAGTATTTTATCCCATTCTGTGGGTAGTCTTTGCACTTTCTTGATAGTGTGCTGACTACACTTTGGATACCACTGCTCCATAGCTATGAAAGCTGAAGCTACCTGTCTCATACTGCATAAAACATATAAAGCTATAGAAAATATTCCAGGTTCAAATGTGCACTATATATGTATGTAAATGTAGGATAATAAACTTTCAGGGTCACTAGCTTTTGGCTGGTGATTTGGGGCCTTAACTGCAATTTGGACTTAACCTTACAAAGAATGGCTGACAATGCTTCCTGTCTCCTCCTCCTCCTCCTCCTCCTCCTCCTCCTCCTCCTCCTCCTCCTCCTCCTCCTTCTTCTTCTTCTTCTTCTTCTTCTTCTTCTTCTTCTTCTTCTTCTTCTTCTTTTCCTTCCTATCTTCTTAGGTGGGCTTATAATGTGCAACCATACTGGGTTTGATAATTTTTCCTTAGGTGGATACTTTTATTTATTAATACTGAGGTTCATCAGGCATTAATTTGGATACTTATCCACTTTTATGAAATTCTCTTTTGATTTATCCATATTGGGTTGGAAAAGAAATGGAAAACTCTAAATTACAAAAATTGTTTTTAATCTTTCCTGGATTCAAATGCTTATTTTACAAAAGGTAAGCTAATGACACATTATCAGTTATCTGTTGCAGTCGTATCCTAGATAACTAGGTCCATTATCAAACACATATCAAGCTGTATTGCTCCATTTGTACTTCTTTATGATCATATCTATTCAAGATTCATAGCACAGTTACTTGTAGAGACATTGATAGTGGCTGTTTGGATTTGGTGAGTTACCCAAGGTATTCAGATACAAAAAATCGAATTCAGAATAAAAGTTGCCAGGGAATAAATTTTGGTATTTATTTTTTCCTCTTTGGCAGACAAGACTCAGAAAAAGTGGGACTTACTCAAATAATAGTGAGTAAACTTTGTGTATTCCATAACAAGCTTTAAGAAACTACAAGTAGCCAAACAATCTTGAAAGAGAGCAAAGTTGGAGGCCTCACATGTCTTGATTTCAAACATGCTTCAAAGCAGCAGTAATCAAAATGGTGTGGTATTGGCAAAAAGACAGGTATATAGACCAATGGAATAGAATAGGCAACCCAGAAATAAACTCTTGTATATATGGACAAACAATTTTAATAAGGGTGTCATGACTACACAATGTGGAAACTGTTGTCTCTTTAATAATTAGTGGTGGGAAAACTGGATATTCACATGCAAAAGATTGAAGTTAGACCCTTACTTTACACCACATACAAAAATCAACTCATAATAAAGACCTAAACATACAACTTAAAACTACAAAAAAACAACACCTAGAAGAAAATATAGGGGGAAATCTTCAGGACATTGGATTTGGCCATGATTTTTTGGAGTTGACACCAAAAACACAGGCAACAAAAATAAAATTAAAAATTAAAATTAAATAGGCAAATGGGACTACATCAAACTTAAGAACTTCTGAATATCAGAGGAAACAAAAGAGTGAAAGGGAACCTATGAAATGGGAGAAAATATTTGCAAATACATATATCTGATAAGGAGTTAATACGTAGAATAAATAAGGAACTTCTACAGCAACAACAGCAAAAATAATAATAAATCGACAAAGCATTTAATAGACAATTATCTAAAGAAGATATATAAATGGCCAAAAACTGCATGAAAAGATGCTCACCATCACTCATCACAAGATAAATGCAATTAAAATCACAATGAGATATCACTTCACGCTCAAGATGTCCACTATAAAAAGAATATAAAATAGTAAGTGTTGGCAAGGATGTAGAAACATGGGATCCTATGTGCACTGTTGGAGAGAATATAATGATATAGCCACTATGGAAATCAGTATGGAGGTTTCCTCCGAAATAAAAAAATAGAATTATCATATTATCCAGCAATCCTGTTTCTGGATATATATCCAAAATAATTCAAAGAAGGATTTCAAAGAATATTTGCACACCCATGTTCATTGAAACATTATGCACAATGGCCAAGAGGTAGAAGAAACCCAACTGTCCATTGACAGATGAATGGATAAACAAAATGTGGTGTACACATACAATGGAATATTGTGCAGACTTTAAAAAGAAGGAAATCCTGTTACATGCTACAACATGCATGAACCCTGAGGGCATTATGCTAAGCAAAATAAAACAGTCATAAAAAAACAAATATTGTATTATTCTACTCATGAAATATGTAAAGTAGTCAAAATCATAGAAACAGAAAGTAGAAAGGTATTTGCCAAGGCAAGGCAGAGAGGGGGAGAGGGAATTAGTGTTTGACAGGACTAGAGTTTCAGTTTTGCAAGATGAAAAAGTTCTAGAGATCTATTGTACAACACCGTTGAATATACTTAACACTACTGAACTGCATATTTAAAAATGCTTAAGATAGTAAATTTAATGTTACATGTTTTTTAATACACATACACACACACACACACACAAATTAGTTGTGCAAGGTATAGTTTAAAAAAAAAAGTCAATGATTAGCCCAGTAGCTGGGTTAATCTTTTAATTATGTTCTAATAAATATATATAATACTGGAGTGGGTAATTTTGTTATAACTCACATCTGATTGATCAAGTCTTTATGGCCAATAAGCAGTGCAGTACTGAGAAATTATGTAGATAAATGTACAGATATATAGATTATATACATAAATGTATAAATGTACTGATGTATAAATGTACTGTATAAATGCACTGATGTATAAATCACTATATATATCTTCAAAGTTTTATGCTGAATGTATTATTTTCCTTAAAAAAAAAAAAGAGTGTGTAGGGACAAACACTCTACACTATGGGTGTGTAGGGACAAAATTTAATGGCAGATAAAACCAAAATGAAAAAGTATCCACATCTTGGTGTGACAATCCCAGTTGGCTCCTGTGTGAATTTTGTTCTGTTTTGCCTAGCATCAAGATTTAAATGTGCATGGCTCCTTAGGGCTTGTAGACATTTCTATAATGGCAACTTATTACTCTTTCAGGTGACAGAAGCTGTCCTTTGAAGAACGGCTTTCTGACCTCCGCCTCTTTCAACCCATAACATGTGCCGAATGAAGTGGCTGACTCTCTTTTCCTGTCCCCATACAAACACTAGAAGTTTTTGTCTTCAGACGGAGAGCAGGGCTGAAAAGCTTTGGCAGGAAGGTTTTCAGAGCCTGCCTATTGAACCGCATGGATCAACAATTTCTCAATTAGAACAAGATAGACGAGAAGATAAAGTATGCAGTGACTGTAAAGCTTAAAGCAGCAGCTGAGGAAGATTTTGAGAACATCTGGTCGGATCTATTTCTTTTTAGGTAAATATTCCTTTTTACAATCAGCATACATAAAGCATGAAATTGGCTTACCCCGCCTCCTTCATCCAAGGGGGAAGCTGGTTAGATTTATTACTCCTTTGATGCAGATTTGGAGAGAGTAGGGTGGCATGTGGCATTCCCACTGGAAGTACCCCCAAATCCTTTGGATGCTTCTCAGAGAGAACATTTGTCTGTTATATCAAATCCATTTTTAAGAGCCTGTCCAGCTTGGCATTGTAAAAGATCATTTACAAAAATAAAATCCCATTCATGATGATTGTGTTTTTCCCCCATGAAATTTATGCCTGAGCAGGGGATGCCATCAACACAAAACTTCTCTCTCAATTTTTAAAATTGGTCGTGTATCTGGCTCATTCTCTTCATTTGTTAATTTTTAAATTTCTTTCACTTTAGGCAATAGATGCTGAATTAATTGTTTTAGCTGTACTTAACTTCATTTTGCGTATTTATAGCATCCCAAAATGACCAAACTGCATTGTTCTTTTAATATGCAAGACTATAAATAACAGGTTTCATAATGCTCCCCTGTTGTAGAGATATAGCACAACCAACCAATCAAACCAAGTCACCAATTATTTTTAAATTGTATGAATAGACTGCAAAGGGAGAGTTGAATTAAATTAGGTTTTCCTAGTTCATGGCAAAATTTTAAATTTTTACACTGGAAGAGTATGTTTCATTTAATGATAATTGCTTACATGATATTGTGTTCACATATTAGCCATGCTAGGACAGTTTGAATTCAACCTCACTTTATGAAATAAATACTAATCATATTTAGACTGTCACATCCGAAGTGCTTTAAATGTTTATATAGAATAAATATGCTTTTAAACTAATGTACATAAAAAGAAAATTTTCTAATTTGTGCTTTTCAATTTACTGATTCACTTTCCATATACCTAAGCATCTGTCCTTTCCTAATAAACAATCATGCAATCAGATTATTTATATACATTCCTGCATTTTCCCATTTTTCTTTAGCTCTTACAATAGTTCTGAGATTTGTCTGTAGCTAACACAAAGTTTAGCCTTGCAATAAAGGAGGTCTATTATTTATGCTAGGCTTTGTGTCATATAAAGAAAGAAAATGATTAGAAACTTTTTACACTCTAGCAGGGAATGACAGGTGAAGATAGAGCCTTGTAGAGTTGAAACTAGTCCGGAAGCCAAGAAAAGCTTAGCAAATCACAGGAAATTTCAGGGTACAGTTAATCTCTAATGCCATCTTTACATGTGCTATAAATTTTCATTGAGACAATTAAGATCAAACTGTATTGAAACAACCTGGAGTCTTTAGGTTTCATGCAAAAAACAAACTAGAAATTGAATCAATGGAGGGGATTAATCTTTTCACCTACATTTATTTATACCCAGAAGGGAGAGAAAACAGCCCCTCCTCTACATAGTCAATACACTCAGTTCAGGAGCCAACATTATTTTGAATTATCCAGTTTCCTTTTCTCCCTTTCTTCCCCATCAGTGTCTTGTCTGCTTTTGGTCATTTCACTGTTCACTAGCACCTCACCAAAAGGAGAGGGAAAAGAGTAGGAAGCGAAATTAAGCACCCAGCTTTGTTACTTAATAACAAAGGTGGCAAAAAGCTTTAGGAGAAGTTAAAATTAAGAGGTGCAAATAGATTTCAAAATTATCAATGTGTTTGACCCATGCCAGTCCTGTCATTATCAGAACTAATGAGAGTTAGCCAAGAGATAATGCATGCCTACACTAGGTATCAGCACTGTCCCCAAGTCCATTCCCCCTTGGAATTAGGGAAGGTCTGGTTCACGAACAACCAGTGTTTAGAAAAGGAAGGGAAAGTGAATCCCTCTTTTATGAAATAAGGGGGTTCAAATAATGATTACTATCATGCAAACTGTTGTAAAATTCTATTTGTGAAAGACATTTGTCAAAAGATTAGAGATATCATCTAGTTGTATATTTATGATTTTTCCCCTTATGTTAAACTTCAATTTTAAAAGGTTAAAAAAATAAATAGCTATGTCTAAAGAGAAAACACTGCAAGGTGGTGTGAATTTCAACTGCACAAATCAAGGAGGGCAGAGTCACAGATGCTTAAGAATTCATCCGTGGTGTGGTTCTAGCTCACCCTCAACTTTTTCTTTCTTTTCAGAGAGAAATCCCATATGTTTGCTCCTCAGTTCCTCCTGTATGTGTCCAATTACTTCTTTAGTTGCAAAAAAAGCAGGGGGGGGGGGGAATAGAAGGGAGAACAAAGGCTCAGAAGACAAACTAAGAGCCATATGGTTAATCCAACTACCAGGGGCAAAAGGGAGCCCAAAAGACCTTTGGGGAAGATCATTTTAGGGCTTCTAAGACTGAGGAAATCAGGTGGTACCACTTTAAGTACTATCTGCCTACGAACGAGTCATTGAAGAGCCACTTTGGGTAAGTTTGGGAATCAAAGCAAAAAGTTGTCCCACTGCAGATCGAACCATTTTCTACTGGGTTAAACTGCAGATTATGCCTGAGACGTCCTTGTTGGAGGGCACGATACGCCATAGATTTTTATTTTCACGAAACACTCTCCAGAGGTTTGTGGCCTTCCAGGCAGCAGCTGGCACCGGGCAGAGGCATAGCCTCAGGCCAGAGCTGCTGGCGACTGCCCTGCGCTTGGCTGTGCGTCCTAGGCAGTAGGGCCAGCGCCGCAACTGAAGCTTCCCATTCCGAGCAGACGCTATACCCTTCTGGAAAGGCCTTGGGGGCTTGCAACTGGCTGCTCCTGCGTAAATCTGGGGAAAGAGGAGCTGGTTTGAAGGAAAGGAGGGAGTAGGTTTGTAAAAGAGTTGGCTCCTCCTTATAACTCTGGTGCTGAAAGGGGTGAGATGGTGGCCAAATAAAATGAAGGGAGATTATCCCATTTTGAGTCACGAGGGTTTCTGGATGAACCCATGATGTGTCCTGCAACTGTCGATTTGGCAGGAGATTTGACTCAATCAACTGCCGTTTGGTTCCCACTTCAAACACACCTCCCCCAGTCTGTGTTCTGAAGGACTCCCGAGACCCTCGGTGGAAGCGAGCGGAACCGGAGAATCAAAAGTCAACCTTCTTTTGGTCTCTGCTTGTGGCAGATGCACAGCTGGTTTGGTGTTCTGAGCAGGTTGGTGTACAAGGGGAAAAGTCATTGCTGCTTCGCCTCTTTAGGGGGATTTGTGTGTGTGTGTGTGTGTGTGTGTGTGTGTGTGTGTGTGTGTGTGTGTGTGTTGGGTGGTGGGTGAGTAGGAAGAGGTGGGGAGCAGAGTTAGTCGGAACTATGAGCGAAGCTGCTGATTTTGTATCTCAGCTGCCTCTCCAACCCCGAGGGTCCAGCCCCCGCCGTGCCTTGCTGCTCGGTGGCATCGCTGGGTGGAGGTGAGGGGGTGAGGAGGACACGGGTGTGGGCGACGCCCAGCAGCGCTACGAGCCCTTGGTGGCGGCGGGGCTGTCTCTTTAAGCGCTCTGGAGGGGTCGGGGCGGGAGGGCTGCAAGCGCGTTTCCATGGCACCGAGGCTGCGGGGTTTCGGGGCCGCAGGGCTCGCTTGGTTCCAGTCGCTCCCGGCAGAGCAGGGGCGCGCATCTTGGCGGTCACAGCGCCTCGGGGGCTCGCCGGGCCGCTTCTCCAGCGCTCCCAGTAGTGTGTGATACCCAGTGGGGCCGAGCTGCTGCTGCGCCCTCCGCTGGGAGACGCACCTCGCCAGTCTTGCAAGCCCCGCACTCCAACTTCTGCCCGGCGAGCCCAACTTCTGCGGCGGGCTCGGACTTGCCGAGCGCGAGAGGCGCGCGGCGTGCAGCCTGGGTGGTGGCTGGAGCCTCTCTGCCCGGAGGAGATGACCTGGCGACTGTGGCTCTGGTGCTTCTGTGCCTGGGTGGCCGCTAGCTGGCCGCCAGGCAGCGCCCTACAGCTCCGACCGGACATGTAAGTGGTGCCCGCACACTCCTGGACGCATGGGGGAGAGCAGGCCGGTTGGCGCCTGCTCCCCACCCCTGACCCACTGCCAACGCTGCGGACAGAGCTGTTCCCTCTGGGACGGGATGGAGGGCATGAGCTGTCCAAAGTCTCTGGGTGGGGTCTGCGAGCTGTCCCAGGCGGACTGCAGCGGGAACGCGGTCCCCAGTGTTTCATCGGGTTTGGGGGCTGTGTTTTCCACCTGATTGATACTTTCTCAGCCTGACAAAATTTTCCTCCAGATTTGGTAGTGCGCGTGTGTGCTCTGTGTGTGTGTGTGTGTGTGTGTGTGTTTCAGTTAGTTTTATGTTTGGGGGAGTAATTGGCTAATAATTTGGCTAAATTCCACTTTCTGAAAGGGTTTTAAATGAAAGCATGATGAATAGCGAATTTCTTGACATGTTCTTTCTAGAAACCAGTGAGTTCCTGTACATTTTTTTTTTTTTTTTTTTTTTGAGAAGTATCGTCGAGTCCGAAGGAGTGGATTATTCCACAGGTTTGATGAGAGGCAAGCCCCAGTTCAGACTCATCTGTGGAAGCGAGCTGCTGAGGCGACCAGTATGTTCACGACTAAGTGTGTGGCCACTTAGACGCCTTGTTAGGAAAGAACTAAAGAGTAGAAAGATGACTGAAACGCATCTTTAGAAGATGCGGCCTGGTTTAATTTCCAGATTACAAGTGATGAAGGCAAGGAGATATTAATTCTTGGTCATGGTGTCAAGCATAGTGAGAAGCTCAGGGGAAGTCTGAGTCTTGACTAGATTGCCTGGCTGGAGAAGTTTTCCCTAGATCTGTAGCATCAGGAGGGATCGTTATCCAACTGTCTGCGGGAAGGCAGAGCTACTCTGCTTTTCCTTTCTGCTCTTGAGCAGTTATGAACAGGCACCCGAGTATTTTGAACATTTAAACATCTTGGCTACTTTGCTATTTCTTTGATTTCCTGAAATGTGAATATTTTATAATAGAGAAATGGTTTAGATAAGTGCACAAAGCCATCTATACCTTTCCAGGGCTTTACTTCTCCTTGTAAGAAAATACTCTTTGGGTGTTCACTCCATTTCCATATTTCATCATTCTCATGCGAGATTCAGTTTGCTACCTGGTTACTGCAAATGTCATTAACTATAAATCTTGAGACGTGGCCAGGGTGTTTGTGGCATCACAGAACTTCTTGCCTACACAGTTTGTAAATACATATTTGACAGAAATGCATGGAGTTCTGAGTAGGTGATTTCTTTTGCATTGATAAGATGTGTCTTGTTTATTTTGAGGAGAAAGTTGATTTAGACTTCCTCTCCCATTTATCTCAGAAAACATATCTTGCTTTGGATAGCTTGTGCTTGCATAAACCTTCGTTTCTTAGAAACTGCTTTTTTAGCAAGCTTGCTGGCTAGCCAGCTCTTACCTTTACAAGTGCCCTCATTAAAGTGGACCCTGGGTTGTCTTATTACTTAGCCACAGGGTCGCCCATGCACACAAGATCAAATAATCCCTTTGGGCAGCACTGAGAAATAAGAGAACTATCACATCACTTTTTACATTGCTTAACTGTTTGATCTCAGGTTTCAATATCGATACTTTCGTTGAAAAGAATGGAAGGATGACATTGCATTTTTATTAAAGGACACTGCTACTGGCAGCTCATTTATTCATCAGGTGAGATGAGATTGGATATTAAAATCAATATAAATTCTTGGGTGTTTAATAGAGAGGCTCTTTTGGGAGGAGTTATTGAGATCACTCTGATGACTCTTAGTACTTTCTGAAATCTGGATGGGAAAAAAATCCAATCAAATTTGTATGTAGTCCTCCCTTGTATTAGAATTAATGGTTTCTTCAGCAGGAACCACGTTGGGATTTAGTGGTAAGTTTCTGCAGATGCCTTTGCAATTGTTATAGGTATGTGGAATACAACCATGTATATAGCACTTGGCTTCCACACACCTGCCCATCTATTAAATTAAGGAGAGTTCTTCCTAAGATTTTTATTGACCTCTGAGGTCCATTATCAGTGAGAGCAGGCTTCTAATGAGGTGAGGACCACTAATAGGAACGCATCAACTTACTGACTGGCACTTATAGGTCATTAACACAGTTAAAAGTTTTATGTAGCTGATCTTATACTTCAGCAGATTTTAGAACTAGGGTGACAACTGAAAAGAGGAAGTGATTGTGCAGCTAAATAAAGGTCAGCCTAAATTTAATACATTGTATTTATGGTACATTCCTCCACAGGTAAGCTCATTTCCAAAGGACATTTTATTAATGAAGCAAAAAATGTATAACATATGGATACTCCAACTTTAATGATAATTGATCTGTCTAATGACCTTGTCTTACTACATTTAGGAAACTTTGTATAACTAAGGTTAGACAGATTCATAAAATCAGTAGTCCACAAAGAGTGACTAAGTGCCTACTATGTAAGTTAACATTGAAAATCACAGTTAATACTTCATCTGCTTGAATTTATAGATCAATTTCTCACTACTTTATTATTTCATTTTATCCTAAAAAAAAAAAAAAAAGGCCTATGAGGTAGGCACAATTATCATCCCCACTTATAATGAAGAAAGAAACATAGTAAGGTTAAATTCACACTCCATAAATTCACGAGATTTGGATCCAGATAGTTTGAATTCCAGTGCTGGAATTCTTAACAAATATGGTTCATCTCAGAACATCCGGGCCCAGCTTCTGTTTTAAGACGCTTTTTAAAAATCACTGTCAGGGCTTCTCAATGGGAGTGGGACGGGTACCTTCTACCTAGTAAGTATTAAAAAACCTTGTAGTTGTTTCTTTGAATGTTGTAAAAACTACAAGGTTCTATTGGTATTTGGTGCTGGGTATGGAAGGGGATTGGGATGCTAATTTTATTGCAATGGGAAGATAGTTCCTCACAAAGAAGATCTGATTTCTCTCCTCTTCATTGAGACTCTTCATAAGAAATGATTTTACTCTCTCATGGCTGTAGGTGTTTAAATATGAAAATGACGGACTAGGCTTAAACTGGGAATTGTGGAATGGAGAAAGCTATCGTTAGCAAGTGCATTATGAATTAGAGTGTTGTAACTGGCGATGGCATTTTGATAAAGGGATATTGAAGAGTTTACTTATGTTAATGGTACTCTGCAAATGTTTTCTGAAGGATTAAATAGAAGGAAATAAACTCTACTCCAGATCGTTAAGACATCAAAGGAACATCACTGGCTGTATAACACACTCTATTAAAGTGTATCCTTTGTAATGCTCTCTTGTAAACACTTTCATAATTATTGCATACAACATGATGAAAAGTAGTAAACATAGACGTGTTGCAGATACCATGCAGGCAGAAGTGCATAAAGTCAGATCCAGTATCTTAAGCTCCTGGGACTTGAGATACTTGGGGGGGGGGGGCGGGGGGGGATTCTAAAAAGGTGTGACCACTTTGTGACTCAGCAGTATCCTAAACCAGTTAGGACATCTCACATCCATTCCCTAATGCAGGTACCCAATACAGGTAGTTTGACATATAAATCCAAAATATGCCTAATATTACACTCTTTATCCAACCCAACCATACTCCTAACACACCTATGTTTCATCTCAATCTTCTGTCACTGATATAGGGACTTCTGGTCAGAGTGGTAGAGATTTAGATTTTTGAAGAATTTATACATTTAGAAGTATTAATAGAAAAAGACAAGAAGCTATAATAATCCAGAATTGTGACAGGGATTGACAAAGTTGTTTCTTGTATCGCACACCATGTTGGAATTTGTCTTATTTTGTTTTGGTTTTCTTTTTCATTTTTCTTATGATAAAGCCTGAAATGGATCTAGTTAGAGATGTCTGGGGCTAATAACAGTTCACTTTTAAATGTACAAATGATTTACGCATGGCCTGTGCTCTGTCGTTTACTCGTTAGTATAAGTTAGTTCAAAAATATTTTTCTTTCTTGTGAGATCAGCAACAAAGGAGCAAAAAGTGAACCAGAGGAGGCTGTGGTCATTCCCTGTGGACAAGGCATTAATTTCAGCAGTTTGTGTTGACTAATATCTTTAATCCTAACAACAGTCCTATGAGGTAGACAATACTATTACCTCTATTTTTCAGATGAGGACACTGAGGCAGAAAGAGTTTAAGTAACTTGCCTGAAGCCTCATAGCTGAGAAGTGGTGGGATGGGCTTTGGACCCATTCTGTCCAATTCCAGAGCCCTGTTCCTAATCACTATTCTCTGTGGGAGGCTCTCTGCCTTTGACCTTTCCTTCCTAGACTCTCAAATTACCAGCCTCCCTGGTCTTCCTCTCAGTCTAGGCCTTTTTGTTTATATTCAGCAATAGCTGACTGTCTCCTGTTGTCCCAAGAAGGGCTTATCCTCACCTCTGCCACGTAGTTTTAGCAGTGAACTTCAATCCGTACTTTATGGGTGAAACTGAGATTGTATTGTGTGAACTTTGACAGGTTTCCTGTCCTTGGCTTCTGTATTTTTTTCTGTAGCTTAAATTCTTTCTTCTGTGACTCATGGAGGATAAGCTTCCCATCTTTTTTCAAGGTAATCCCTTCCTTGTATGTTCCAGATCCCATCTTAAAACTTGATCAGTCTTTTCTCTTATTAATTGCCAACTCTTTCCTTTCTACTGTTTGCTTGTTTGTTTGTTGCCCCCTTTTCTCCCCAGTGTATCCGCGTCTCCCTTTCTACGTTTCTCTCTCTATTTCATGTTTTTGGTATGTCTGTGTTTATATGCAGATCTGGCTTGACCTGGCTGCTTCTCTCCTTCACCTTCCATTTCTCAAGAACAGCTCTCTGACACTGCTTCCTTTCTTATCTTTGACAGTTTAACCCATTGCAGTCAGGCCTCTTCTGCTAAAATTCCTTTTCAGAGCCTGAAAATGAAAGTAGCATGTGACATGACTTCCCTTTCCTATTTCCCACTTTTCCACTTCTTCGCTTGTACTGCTCCTTGGTACACTTAGTATCATCTGTAGTTCTCCGTTGGCCCTTGCACTCACCCACCTTCTATCTTTATTACTCTTCCCATTCTTTACACTTTCCCTGTTTTATCTTTCTTTTCACTGACTTCCTGCATATGTTCAATTTGGATGAGACCCAGATGTGTACATCGAAGCCCCAATCTCTTCAGGGTCACAGACTTGCATTTTCAACTATAGATTTATCAGCTCCATGAGTTTCAGACTCAAAATGTTCGTACAGCATCTCTAGTCGTCACTGTGTCCCTCTACATTTTCTCCTCCTTCGGTACTTTGTTCATCTTCCCCTTCCTTTATATTTGAAATGTTGTATCTGTCACTTTTCTCCCAGTTTACTTTGTTATTATGAACTTTAGGTGAGATGATTGTAAAAAGGCCTTTGTATATGACAATTAGATAACTGTGAATTAATATTTATATTCCTATCATTTGCCAAATCCTATAAACACCAGCAATGAAATAACTCTTCAATTAGCTCTTTCCTGTTGCCAACACTCAAGCCCAGCCATGCTATTTTTATTCCTAGACTATTACAAATGTCTCTTGGGTGGTCTTCTCTTTCGTATTCTCCCAATCCTCTTTATTTATATACATATTCAATTTAATTTTCATCAGAGTTGGTTTCTAAAGCAAAGACCTGCTAACATCATTTCCTTTCTTAAAAACTTTGATTATCCATGGAATAAACTTCAGGCATCAGAATATTATTATTAAATAGAATTTATTATATATCATGAACAATTTAAGTATTTTACATATTACAGCTCATTTTAGCCTTACAACAGCCCTACTGGAAGATAATATTAGTGTCTACATTTCATGATGAGGAAATTTGGATCTAGGGAAGTTAAATTGGATCTAGGGAAGGAAATTTGGATCTAGGAAGTTATTTTCAGGCTCTGAAATAATTGCATATAAGAGTATGAAACTCAGGAGAGTTCATAACTGTAAAAGCTAGGACATGAAGCCAGCCTGTTTGGGTCTAGAACCTGTGCTCTTTACTATTATATTCATATTTCTGACAATATTGAATTTTATAAACACTTATTCAGCACTTTTTTAAAAATTTCTCTTTATGGTAGTTCCCTTCTCCTTGTCAACAACTACACAGTGTCTAAGATTTTACTCAACATATAAGGTAGCAAGATAGTCTGCCCCAGTTCATAGGTGCTGACAGAAGACCTGAGATGCCAGGATCACAGACAAAGGACTTTATTGGTCACGCCATTGCTGGTGGCATGAGAAGCATGTCTGTACTGGCTTCCTTGGCCCCTCCCTTACCCCATCCCAAGTTCCTCATGCAAACAATGAGGAACAGCCCAAATGTATGCTGTGCACACAGTGGGCTTAGGTCACAGCTGAGGAACCCAGGGCTTAAAAAAATCTCCAATCTTATAAGGGGGCTGCTAGCAAACCAGCCCAACTTTTGCCATTAGAGGAAGACATTTATCATTATCCTGCTAGGAAACAACTCTGCTTTCAGCCCTTGCAGGAGATACTCTCTATCTCTTCCAAGGCTGTTTGCTATGCAAACATCCTTCCAGAACAAAAGCCATCAAGCTTCTGCACACAATACGTAGAAATGCAAGAACCCTTGAAGACTTGGCTCCCAACGTCCCTAACATTTTCCTTCCCAATTTCAGCAGCATGGGCTTTGCTAAACCTTAAATCCAGTTTTGTTCTCTTTTGTTGAATCTAGCCCTGGATTTTGCCATTCTATTTCAATAAGTGAGAAGGCTCTGGAACTAGATGAACACAGAGGTTTAGTAAGCTGACCCAAGGGGCTGTGTTCGAATCCCAAATATCTATTTTTTCTCCATTGCAACTGAAATGAAATCACTAATCCAGTTGCTTAATATGCGGCCGGTTTCTTTTCTTACTACTTTGATTCAACAAATATGTATTCAATGTCAAATACTTTGCTAGGCTTTAGGGACACTGAGAGGATAAGGAGCTCCTCTGTCTGTGAGCAACTCATAGATCTGTGGGAAGATCAATGAACAGACCAGAGCCTACCAGAAGAAGCTGGCAGAGATGGGACATGTAACCTAACTGGAGGGAAGAAAGAAGCCAAGGCCTCAGAGTAGGTTTCCAAGAGTTTATTTTTTGAAACTACTTTTTTGAGTAGAGGTTAGATGGGTGGTAAAGGTGGTGATGGTGGTGGTGGTGGCTTCCAGTTGGTGAGAAGAGCATGTGCGAAAAGTGGGAGGCAAGGTCTGCCCTTTAGGAAAACTGTAAATCATTTTCTTAATGATATGTTTGGTGGGAAGAATATGAAAGGGGCCACAGTAGAAGATGAACTTAGGGCAGGTCAGAGGGAATACTCAGGAAGGTTCTTGCATATCAAGTTGAGAACTTTGGACTTTGCAGTGGACCAATGAGGATCCAGAAAGTGACTAACTGAAAGCAAAGGGGTGACGTCATCAGACTTGTTTTTTGAATGATGAATGGGCTGGGGAGGGAAGAAGCCAGAGCAGGGAGCCCAATTAAGAGGTTCTCTCAGTAGGAAAGGGAGAAGTGGTGTGAGTCTAATAAATAAAGGAAATAGTGGTGGTAATAAAAGGAAGGAACAAAGCTGAAGTTTGAAGAGCAGGATGAGTTGATGAATGAGTGGAAATGAGGGAGTGAGAGAGAAAGAAGACTTGAGAGTGATCTCTGTGTAATGGAGAACACACAGGAAAAGGAGGAGAAGGGTGAGTTCAGCAGTGACCATTGGGCACTACGTATCTGTGGGATCAGATGGAGATATTCTGGAGAGGCTCCACATAAGGGTCTGAGGCCAGGAGAGTGGTCTGGGCTAGAGCTATATTTGGATGTTAATGTGGCAGGAGACAAGTATATATATATAAAAAGTGAGAAGAAAAGATTATCAAAGAAGAAAGCCTGGAAAACTTTAATACATGAGAAGAGGAAAGATGAGAAAGAACCTAAAGAGTAGATTTAGAAACTGCCTAAGAAGAAGGAAACAGGGAGTGGTAAATACTATGGAAGGCCTCAAGAAAGTTAAATGAAGTAGGAATGTGGAAAGTGGACAATGTCGCTACTGAAAAAATAATTGACTTAGAGTCACCTAAACAGACCTGATAGAAGAACCTTGTTCTAGTTGAGAACTCAAACCTAATAGCCATCACTTTTGGTTAAGTGAAAATAAGTGGAACTACCTATTGAACGGCTGCAGGTGTTGGCGGTCTGCGATCTTGTAGGACTAAACACTTACTACATATTTGCCATCGTTTTCGGCCTCATTATTCCCATCACCAGAAGTGACAGGAGAAAGGACTGCCTGCTATACTACTCCAGAAGAATTAGTTACAGATGGGGCACAATTTCAGATCAACTCACAATCATTAAGACATTTTTCTTGGTTCTGTGGCGATTGTAAAGATGGATAAGATAGAGTCTCCACCCCCAATGAGAATTTAATCAAATACTGTATTTTTTGTTGTAGAATAGTTAGGTACCATAAAGGACTTAGACCAAAGTATTACTGTAATTTAAAAGGAAGGAGAAACCAAATTCATGAGAGGAAATCATGGAAAGCTTCATGGAAGTGGTGGCATTTGAAGATGAGGTAGGATTGGGAGCAGAAGAGCATTCATTACAGGAAGACAGCAGAGCACGGCAAAGCCTTGGAGGCAGAATATCTTCTGGGTATGATATACACTGTGTTAACTGGTGTTGCCATCATTGTCCCCATGTACTTGCAGTTCTACCCTCACCAGGATACCTCAGGGTCCCCAAATGCACTCTACACTTTCCTGCTGTGGGGCCTTGCTCTCAAATGAATGAATTCCCTGCTTCCTCTGTCTATTCCAGGCCAATCTTAAAGATCCAACATGAAAGTTATCTATTTCACAAATACTTCCAGGTCCCTCAGATAGGATTAATTGCATGTTTCTCTGTCTCAGCAGTCTAACTGACATTTTAATTTGACACAGATATCTAGAGATCTCTAGTTCTTTTAGCGAAATCTATTTGATAACCATATGATAGTGGTGAGGACACATTTGGAATTAATAAGGTGTTTCCAGATAACTCTTTGTAATATCAGCTCCTTGGACATAAATTGTGTGGCTTGTCAACACGTGATCTGGGAAATGTTTACTGTCACTCTTCAGTGGATGCTCTTCAGTGGTGTTTAATGTTCCTCCTCACTGATATCGTTAATTAAGAATTGACAGTAATTCCGAGCTTTAGTGGATTTTGCTCTTGAGGGAAGAGGTAATCCCAGCAGACTTGAGGTTTGGTTTCTCTGAATTATTAAGAACACTGTTTTCATGGTTTAGTTTAGTGGATTCTGACCAGGACAAAGGTAACCTAAGTATGAATAGTTTTTCCTTTCTGGAGCTCAACACACTAATATTCATTCACAGTACTTTGACTATGAAGGGTTTGGCTTATAGATAAAAGTGATATGTGATAATAAAATAAGAGTCAAATTGCATTGCTTCTTTATTTATTGTGGAGTTTAAACAAATTTTGGTTATCCCAGCTTACGAAGTCCAAAAGATAAGAAACTGTTCTCAGCATGAATAAACCGGGAATATATCTTGACATCAAAAATTTATTTTCCAATGCATTTCACGGTTTATTCATGCTGAGAACCACTTCTTATCTTTTGAACTTTTGAACTCCCCCTGTATCAGGAGGAGTAAAAATGAACACAGGTTTCCTTTTAATGTACTGGTATACCATATGTAAAATAAAACAAGTGAAAACCCAAGACACAGCAATGCACATTGGCCAATTATGTGATAACAGAATAGTATTTGTATTATGCTTTAGGCATGTTATATACAATACCGAAATGAATTTTGAAATAGGAAACACAATAGGCAGCAGGCTTTAAGAAGGATGCCTTACATCTCTTGTAAAACACATTTTGCTTGAATTCAACCGACAGTAACAAGTCAGGGCCAGGAAACAACCCAGTCAGCATTCTCCTACTTTCATAAATCTATTTACAGTAGAAGCCCCATTAACATTTTAATTGTTTCACAGCTAAAGTTGCTCTCCGTGCCACTGTTAAAGGGCTCAGGTTCATTAAAATTTAAGGGACCAGGGAGTTCATAGTCTACTCTAATGACCTAAGAAAGGTTGTAAAGGCTCTAAATATATTTTTGGCTCACCAAGCAACTGAGGGATTCTTTATAATGGTTAAGTATGCTCCCAGGTAAGTTGTTGCATTACCCCATTTCAGTTCTACCAGAAAACTCTCCCTCTGTTCCCTTATCTAATTCCTAGAGTCTCCTAAAGTCCCATTGAGCATTTTCTGCCAACTTTTATTTAGATGCCCATGTTAATTCTATTGCTAGATTTTAATTTCATTGAGGTCAAAGTATGAGCCCCGTAATCGCGAATTAAAACTAGTCACTGATAATCTAACTCCAACTCATGTTTTTACTCTCCCTATATTGCCTCCCTGCAACCCTGCTTAGACAAAAAAACGTGCCCCAAACTTAAATTATTTATAAGCATTGGGAGTTCTTATTCTGGAAGTGCTACAAATTAGCTGTGTGAGACTATATCTTTCTGGTCTCTCATTTCTCATCTATCTGTTAAAACTTTGGTATATGTTTCAGGAGATACAAGTGCTTCAGAAGTTAACCAGCCTTAAAATATGCCCCTAATGTGACTTGTTATATACAATTATTTAACATTGAGCACTGAAATGTAGGAGAATGTCTGCCCAAGACAACAGTTTCTGTTTGGCTCCAGCCTATGTTAAGCCCTCCCTCATACGATATAGTTAAAGGTCTTTCATCTCTAAAGAATGTTTCTGATGGAAAATAATGAAACCCTCTCAATTGCTTATAGGGAGAAAATTTGGTTTTCTTTGGGAAAACTGGGATAGAGAGAAGTAGACTATCATCAAAATGATTCAAAAGCCTTACATCATCAAAGTACATTAAAAACTAGGAGACGCAATAACGTCTTACTGTAAGTTATTGTTATTACTATAAATTGGAGTGCTAAGGATCTATTCTTAATCCTGGGATTTGGCAGTGATGATAGGATGAAAAATTTGCAAAAACAGTAATAACTGGCAGCATATGTTCACTTTTAGCATGCAATTTCTGTGCATTTGTGAACCTGAAGAATGAGGTGAACCATGGTTATGGGGTTGTCGGTTTCTGGAATTGCCTGGAGGGCTTTCTCCACACTGTATATTCAATTTTCAAGTACTCTACTTTGCCTTCAAAAAGTTTGGCTTTGGACTCACTGCCAGAAGATTTTGGTTAGTGGTAGAAAATAACAATTAGAGTAGATTTTAAGGTATCTTATGCCAGGTTCGGCTTTTCCAGGCTGAATCTGCACTAGAGGCTCTTGAAATCCTTTTGTTTTCGGAGATACATACTTCAATTTCACTGACTCTTGTTTGCTTTATATTTTTCATGAAAGTTATTGCTTTTTTCAGTAGTATTTCGTACACATGGTATCAGCTTATAAGCTGCCCTTTTTAGTTCTTAAATTATTTACTTTTCTTAAATTTACACAGTAGACTGGTTTACCAGATAGCGTGTTCACATAAAAAATAATTTCATAATTCCTTATCCATAATTCTGAAATCTGAAAAGCTCTAAATACCAGCAGGTACTTTTTTGTTCTTGTTATTTGCTACAAAATAATTTGGTAGCAAAACCCACACCGAGCTGACATGAGTCTAAGTATAGATTTTATTTATTTTATTTTATATGAAAATTGTTAAGTTTCCCTGAAAAAATATTAATGTGTTTGACTAGAATATGAATGTAGACATTTATGGGCACATATACAACATATTGCCTTTCTAAAATCTGAAAAATTCTGAATTTTAACATAATTTGGCCCCAAGGAATTCAGATACTTCTAACTTGTATTTGTAAGTAAGGTATTTGAGAACATACTGATTTTCTTTTTCTTTTTTTAATTAAACTTTATTGGGGTGACAATTGTTAGTAAAGTTACACAGGTTTCAGGTGACAATTCTATAATACATCATCTATATATCACATTGTGTGTTCACCTCCCAGAGTAAAGCACATACTGAATTTCAAAGGGTAGTTTAAATTTTAGAAGTTTGCTTATTTAAACAGAATTATTTTATAAAATGAGGAATTGCTTGTAAGTGAATAAGTACCCCTTTATTATTATTATTATTATTATTATTTAATTTTGGATGTTGGTTAGTGTAAAGCAAGGAAGGTTCAGCTTCCTGTTTTCTCAAAAAATAGCATTAGTATAATAATATTACCGGATTTTTGAATATGAAATTCCAAAATTTTATAACATACCTTGTCAAAAGTTAAAAAAAAAATAGTACTTCTTTTCAGATTTTATCATTTAAAAAAGTTTCTATATTAATAATTAGAAGGTAGAAGTTAGATGATCCATTAAGGGTAAAGCATGAAAATAAGTTCTCTTATCATTCTATTAAGCCCACTGTCTCTGTAAAGAAGAAACAAAATTAGTCGACATCCATTGAATAGAATCACCATGCCAGGAAACACGGCAAATGCTTTCTATATGATTTCATTTATTCCATCTGGACAACAAACACTGTGCTATAGTACTACTATGCCTCCTATGTTGAAAAACCATTATTTTGGGAGCGTGATAAGGCAAAACAAACAAACAAAAAAACCATTTCTACAATTTAGATATTTTATTCATTACAATTACACTCTTGGTTTTAGTGAGGATAAAATTCTATGGTCCTACTCTTGGTTACTTTTTATGATGTCTAATTCCAGAGTGTGTGCTGGTGTTTTGAAGGGTAAGGATCAGTCTGCTGACCTCCTGGTACCAGACTCAGTATTAATAGAAGTAGACTTTGAAGTTTTCTGCTCTCCTCTGCCTCATAAAATTTCCTGTTTAATTTTTTCATAAATTTTGTTTTGTGAAGCCCCTTTTTTGATCCAAGAAGCTGTGATAATTTTTAGGTTGCACTTGTTGGAGACCCATAGCTGTTTTGACTCTGGTAAATGATTAGATTCCAAAGAGAGTCAACTGAAATGCCTAACTCACTTTGCTGTAGTCCTTGCATTTCATATTAAATGTGCTTATAATATTTTCCTTTGTATGTGGTATCTACATGACCCCATGTTGCGTTATTAATGGCCTCCCCTAGGATGTGCTTCTTGCTGTGACTACTTATCTCAAAATGTAAGCTCTTCATCTGGTGGCATAAGTGGGGCATTTATGTTTCTGGCATGACTTTCTAATGTCATGCCAGAAACATAAATGCCTCACCTATGGAAAAAGGCCTCTTCTGAAGGAAATAGGGGTCCTCTGAAGATGGGGTGGAGTCCCTTGATAGATAATTCTGATCCCTATGGAGACAGACACTTCAAGAGAGCCTAAGGGCCTGGGAAGAAAAGTTAATTCTAAAGGACCACGGAAGCCCCTGGAAGGTACTTTTGCATCTGACAGATGGAGCAAGAATTGAACTTGAAAAAAAGGTAAATATTCTCATGAGAGAGGAGGGTGACACATGGGTAGAATTGTAAGTGAGTCTTTCTGCTTCTGTTCAGTGTGGCAATAAGAGATAGTAGGGCTTTTGACCTACAGACAAATTAAATGCCACCTGTCAAAAAAGTGAGCTTTATGGTTGAGTCCTTGCCATTGTGTGACACGGAAAACATATTTGTGAGGAAGCAGCTAGGAGTGGAAAGTCTAAATTAAAATGAATTATTGCTTGAAGGAAAGATAAATGCCTACTCTGATTGAACCTGAATCAGGTTAGCAGTGAATCTGTTACAATAACATATCATCACTGTCTGTTTCATTGTATACTTCATTTGCCTAAGAAATAAAATTTGTTTTCTCTTGAAAATCATCTCTAAAATTTCTGTGTGTTAGCAGAAAAATGGAAACAGCCTAAATGTCCAACAATGAGGAAACAGGTAAATTATGATCTATCCTTACAATGGAACATTTATGCAGCTTTTAAAAAATGATGGTTGCAAAGAATTTTAATGCTCTGTAAAATGCTTACATTATAAGTCAAAAAGAAGCAGGATACTAATGCCTGTAACAACATGATTTGATGTATAAATGTAAAGACAATAAACATAAAAGGAGGGAAATGCACAAAATGTTTTAATAGTGTTTGTCTTTTGGTGGTGAATTATAGATAATTTTTATTCTCTCATCTACAGTTCTGTTTTTGCCAACTTTTCTATAATAAACATGTATTAATTTTTCTTAGGAAAAATATTTTTTTAAAATTCTATTTGTTTCTGAAATAGTTTTTGGACCTGTGATGTATTATTGACCAGAGCCACTTGAAGACAACTTTGTAAGATCACATGGAAGCCACCAGTGTCACCAAACTGTATTTCCGATAAGAATCTTTACAGTTCACTTGTTTTTCAGTAAAAATGTGGTATCAGGTACTATCTATCTGGGTAACTATTATCTATTACCATGATATTAAAAGAAAAAAAAAAGATAAAGGCAATTTCCTCTGTTTAAAGGTTCTCCAAGTATCCCAGAGCAGGGGTGAAGAGCTAACCATGCCACATGAGCTCCAAGCTCGTAACCTGGCTCCAAATAAACTGATATAAGCATATTCAGGAATAAGTAGGCCATAAACATGGCTCCTTCAGACCTATAGCTAGTGATTCAGAGTTATAGTCTAGTGTTTAATTTATTAGCTGTTAGATGAGCTGTAAATTACTAAATACTTTAACAATTTATCACCTTTTTTTCTACTCTTAAGGGTGAGATTAACGACTTAATTTTTGATAGACCTTCTGTAAATAGTTACTTGCTCACGTAAAGAAATATTTTGCTTACCTAGAACTCAACTATCTGGTTGTCTATATACCTGGAAAATAATTGGGAATCAAGAAGTAAACAACAATAGTAACATAAGTAATAATAATTAACATTTACTGGATAATTGCAATCATTTTAAACTCTCTACGGAGTACTTTCCTCATTACCTCATTTAGTCTTTATAACAACCCTATGCAATTGTTAATGCTCACCCTATTTACAATGAGAAAACTAAGGCTCAGAACAGTTGAGTAGCTTATTCAAGGTTACATAGCTACTTGCTCTGGAGCTAGAAGCTGAACCATTTCAAATCCCAAACATACGTTTGACTATTACAATAAATAAAAAGTTCAAACAGATGTAACAAACTCTGTGTTCAGAAAAATACTAGGCTTTTTACTTCAAGATCTCAAGCAAGGATCACTCTATTTTTCAAATGACTTTAGCAAATTTACAAACAACATACTTTTAAAAAAAGGAGAAGGGATATCTAGAAGCAGGAATTGTTAGTAAAAACAAACAAACAAACAAACAAAACATATGTCTATAGACTGATAGTGAGAGAGGCTGAAAAAGTTAAAATATATTGCCCAGAGCCCTAAAAGCATTATATTCTGGATTGATTAGGTAAAGGCATCTTGTTCACTTTATTATCTTCTAAGTGTATCAATAAGTAAGGAATTTGATGATGATAGATTTATCTTGTTAATAAAATATTAAATTCAATATAGTCCTAATTTATATAAATTTCTATATTATATAGTTCATACATTTTTATTGTAGAAAGATTAGAATATAGAGATGAAATAAAATAACAAAATAAAACCCTTTCATAATCTCACACCAAAGATACCAACTATTAACATTTTAGAAATGCTACACAGTATAAACACAAATGGAAACATAAAGGTAAATATGTATGTTTATGTCTTAAGAAAGTGGGACTCTGCTTTACTTTTTAAAATCACCTCCACATAATGTGGTGTGAGCATATTTTTAAATATACTTTGATTATAAAAGTAGAGAAGTGTATAATATATTTTCTTCCAGAAAGGATGAACAAAACATTTTTTTGATGTTTTAAGGAAAAAAGCTTATTAATCCAGAAAATTATTTTATGTTAATCAGTTCATTTCTTAATGATGCTATATCAATGAGACACTACTGTACTTTACGTATCTTCATGCCAAAGAGCTCTCATTATTCTTCCATACTTAGATTAAACATTTTAAAGTAACTTTTTTTTTCTTTGTAAAGCAGAAAGGACCAATAATGAGGGTGATAATTTAAGGATGTTTTAAAAGGAAAAACATATATATTCCTTGACTGGAGCTGATGTGATTTAAAGCCATCTGCTTCTTTCACTTGAAATACAGTTGCAGTTAGCTGTGCATCCATCAGCCGACATACTTCAGAGAGGGGGGCAGAATCAGCTTCAAAAAGCCATGTTTTTATTTGATGTTTCATTAGACAAAGATATATTGAGCACCTACCAGGTGTGATAAAAAACTACAGTGAATGTTTAAATAAAAAGAAATATTACAGTAAAAGACACATTGCCATTAATCCCCCTCAAAATAGGCCCCCTCTCTTTGAACACACTTATACCATTGTTCTTGCCACTTTCTGAAGCAGTTCTGGAAGTTCTCTTTCATGAGTGTCTTTAGTTGCGCTGTCGTGGTTGCCTCGATGTCCTGAATCATTTTGACTTTGGGGAAGAGCCAGAAGCTGCAAGGTGCCAGATACAGTGAATAAGATGGACGAGGACACACCATAATGTTTTCATTTGACAGAAATTGCTATACCAGAAGCAATGTGTGACATGGAGTATTGTCATGATGGAGGGTGAAACCATTTGCCCATTTCATGTTAATGCATTTTTGTGATCCATGATTTACGACACACACTGTAAAACACACCTTCTTTTAACCATAGCTCAAATCTGACTGACTGCACTGAACAAGTTGAAACTTGCTGCACACTGTTACTGTGGTTAGACACATCATTTTTCTTATTGAAGACCCCTGCCTTTTCATTGGATGGTGCTCAGTAGCAGCATTCATTGTATTTCTTGATCAGAATGGAAAGGCTCCATGTCACACATCATTCTGGTACAGCAATTTCTGTCAAATAAAAACATTACTGTGTGTCCTCATCAACCTTATTCACCAGATCTGGCACAATTCTACTTCTAGCTTTTCCCCAAAGTCAAATGACCATTAAAAGAAAATGTTGTAAATCGTTTCAAGACATCGAGGCAGCCATGACAGAGCAACTAAAGACACAAGAGAAGACTTCCAGAACTGCTTCAGAAAGTGGCAAGATGATGGGATAAGTGTGTTCTAAGCCAGGGGGATTAATGGCAATGTGTCTTTCACTGTATTATTATTTTTTAAATTTCTTAAGCATTCATCATGTATTTTTTTTAAATCACACCTTGTACTTTGTGTGGGTCTGGTGTTAGATGCTTATTTAATACAAAGAGGTATAGGATGTACTTTCTGTATTCAAGAAATTCATTCTAGTGATGGAAAAAAAAACCAAATAAAAAGTAATTACAATTCAGTGTGGTGGGTACAGGGAGAGAAATGAGCTTGGGGGGCTATTGGAGCACGTGGAGGGGGAAAGACTCTTTGGGCATAGATGCCTGAGTGGAGAAGCAGAGTGATGGTGAGTCAGAGAAGATAGGTGAGTGGTGAGGGGGAGGAGAGTGGTGAAGTATGTTTCAGGAAGAGGGGCCACATGGAAAATATTTTGGGGACTAGAGAACAAACATGCTGTGTTTAGGGTCATGGAGATTAGGGTCTAAGGTGGATCAAGGATTGAGAAACAGCCGTAGCCTTTCAAGGAGACATCGTGTGCCATGCTGAGGAGTTGGGATTTTATCCTGAAGGGATGAGGAGTCATTGGAAATATTGTTAGCCAAGCCATGAGGAGAACAGCTATGGTTCTGAGAAATCACTCTGGCAGCTGTGTGACGAGGCCCTAAGTTGTGACAAGAAATAATCAGGATCTGAACTAAAGTGCTGGAGAGGAAGAAGCTGAGCTGATAAACATGCTGATTGTTGGATGTGGGGGGCAAAGGAATGGGTGGGGTAGGATGGCATCATTATCTCTGGGTTAGGTGAGTGGGTGCATGGTGGCGTCTTCTGCAAGCAAAGACTGCTCTAAATAAAGCTGTCTGAGAGGACAGGCCAAAGATGATGAGTTTGGCTTTGATGTGTTCTGCAAGTGGCTGGATGGACATGTGGATCTTGAGCTGAGAGGAAGCAGAGAACTAGCACAATAGATTTAGGGATTGTCTCGGTATACAAGTATGAGAACAGGGAAGGGGGTAACATCACCAGGTAATACCTTCAGATTCAGAGGGACCCTTGAAGGCTACCATCATTTAAGGGATCAGTATAGAATAATAGTTAAGAGTGTGGGCTCTGCTGTCTGGGTTCAAATCCTAGTTCTCCCAGTTACTAGGTCAAGTTACGTTTTCTCCCTGTTTTCCAATTGTCCTCATCTATAATATGGGGATGACAAATATTTGAGTCATACAGTGGTTGTGAACCATAAAATGAGTTAATATATTAAAGTGTATATAATAGGACTGGCCCATAGTAAAAGTTCAATAGCATTAGCTTTAGTGTCATATTATAATGATTAAGGGAAACTTGGACAAACATACAAAAGAACCAGTGAAGAATCTAGAATCGATGTTGCCAAAGGGGTAGAGGAGAACATCTATGAGAGGAGTCACAAAGATTAACGTGGGCCAGAATTTCAAGAGGGGAGGTGAGTTGTAGTAAATGTTTCAGGAAAGGTAAGGCAAGTAAGAGCTGGAAAGTGACCTTTGTTTTTCGTTATTCGAATTTGCTGGTAGGCTTGGTGGGATGTGGCCAAAACCCTGATCCAGTGGTCTGAGGAATGAACAGAAGGTGAGAGTGAAGGAAGCAAGTGGAGACAACTTTTTCAAGAGGCATGAACTTAAGTCCGAGTTGGGACAGTGGTAGGAGATTTCCGTGGTGTTGAGGGAGTGTTTGTGGTTACTGTAAAGGACGTGTGAATCAGAAACATTGTATTTTAGTGAGGAAAAAGCCAGCATAGGGGAGAGAATATGCACTGAATTAAAATAGCCCATCATTTATTTATCACATTTCCCTCAGTATATCCTGTGTCTGGCACTGGGCCATGAGCTGACTAAACTCTCAAGGAACTGTAGTCGGAGGCTCTGTGTAGAGGGAGATGGCTATAACTCTTCCACCCTGTCTTCTGTGTGAGTAGGAAGTACAGCATTGCGGGGCACCCTGACTCTATGTGGCTGATACACTCTCATGAGAATATGGGTCTAGGTTAGGGGTGCTAGGAGCCCTGGGTGAGTGGCAAAGCATGGTGTTGACCTGAAGTCTATGAAGTCATCTCAGTAGCTCATCAGCAGATCAGACAACAGTTTCGGGACCCTCCTGAGTGAGGGAAACTCCCTACAAGTTTGGCTGTTCTGTAGTCATGCTAACTAAGCTATTTCCTATGTGACCATTGATAACACGCTTTTTTGAATACTTTCTTTTTCAAAGAGAGAACATTGCATTGAAAAGAACATAAAGCTATATAACAAAAAACTTCTCTCTCTCTCTCTCTCTCTCTCTCTGTCTCTGTCTCTTTCACATTCACTCAAAAATATTCTCTGAGCACCTGGTATATGCCCGACAATATGCTGTGCGCTGGAATAACAATGGGGACAACAGAGGTTGGCTGTCTAACAAAAAGAACTTGCATTCTAGTGAGGGAGGGCAGTACCTAAAGAAGCACATGCTCCCATAGGGAGAGTGGAGATCCACTCCTCTGAGGAGAAGGTCAGGGCATCTTCCTGGGGGAAACGATGGCAAGACAGAGCTGGATGATAGGTTGTGATTAGCCAATTGCAGGGAACAGTTTTCTAAGCAGAGGAGACAGCAAGTGATGGAGCCTTGGAATTATGAACTTTCCAGGACCTAAAAGAAGTTTTGTTAGGCTGGACTACCGAGAGTGTTGTACCTCTGACTAGCTAAGTGATACTGGGCAACAATGATTTTGATCTTGCATCTCCTTTTCTTTAAGGCCAGAAGTGGGCGGAAGGATGTCCCTGTAGGCTCTTGTTCTCAGAAGGCAGAGATGAAAACAGGGTATAAATGAAATGACTCTGAGGATTGTAAGTAGGGTGGGTTATGGTGTGGGCAAGGCAAGGGAGAAACTGGAATCAGGGAGGTGTATTGGGCAGTTACCTGTAGATGAGACCGCTATCCTGGTAACGTGAATGGAGAAAGGAGTAGCCTGGAAGAAGAAACCAGTTTGCTCCCGAACAGGAGATGCTGAGCTAAATAATGACTTGGAAATACCTGGAAGGTGGTTCATTTGAAAAGGATCACCATAAAGTGATGAAAAGGAACTGAATTTTCAAAGGGAAAAGTATTAAAGGACAGATCAGGGAACAGCTACTGGAAAGCCAATGAAAAGACACAAAAAGCACAGCACCAGGGAGAGAACTAAATGCATTTGTGTCAAGGAATTGTAGAAGGGAGTGCTTTAACAAATTTGATTGAATTCTAACTTTCTTTTGATAAATGCTCTTTTCAATCCAGTTAATTGGGTAAATTTTAGACTTAACAATAAAGAACTCCAGAGTGTTGTATGTGGTAGTTGCCATTCTTCTAGCACCTCTTAGAGCAGATGTAATCTATTTTATTTTTATTGCCAGTTTGTGAATACTAACAAATGGGTGAAGTTTCCAGTATTTTGTTCAGGGTGTCATAGAAGGAGACATTCACATTCCTTAGTAGAGTTATTCCTGAGCAAATCAGGGGAGACTCAAATCTCATGTGAAGGTTTTCTAGCAATTATTTGAAGTGGAGTGTGGAAATTTAGCTCTTGATGTGCGTTTGAATTCTGAAAGAGATGAAAGATGCTGTGAAAATGCACCGTGCTGTGTTTGTTAGGAAATAGGATTGCCCAAAAGAGCATAGTCAATGCCCGGTACAAATTCACTGCTGGCCTATCCTATGTGGACCAGAGGCTGGCCGGGCACAGGATCGATAGGCAATCAGGGGCACCACAGGGAGGCTCCGCCGCCAGCCAGGCAGCGCCCCTCGGTGCTCATGTTCTCCTCAGAATTCAAGATTTCCTTAGCATGTGACGCCCTGCCCACTTTAGTATTAATACTGGGAAAGAGAAGAAACCTGGGACCTTTAAAACAATGCCATCTTGGGTTGCTATGATTTGGCTTGGGTTTTTATTTGTTTTATTTTTTTCTCTGTGGTCAAAGAATGTTGTTTCTAGCCAGAATGTCTTTCCTACGTGTCCTTCAAAAGACTGACTTATGGTTGCTATGGGAACTGGATTATCAAAATTTGAAAATTAGTATATTTTAGGTCCCAGGAGACTACAACATTCGTGTGTGTGTGTGTGTGTGTGTGTGTGTGTGTGTGTGTGTTTCTTCCATTTGGGGAAGGAAGGAATATAATCTTTTTTAAAATTTATTTATATTCAAGTGAAACCCACACCTCTGTTAGGTGATCTGTGGAATGTGTGATGGAATATTCCATGCACTCATTCATTCACATTCATTGTGTGTTTGCACTGTCTCATTCCCATAGGTGCAAAGTAAGTAAAATGCTGAGGAAGGGGTGATTACAGCTCTTTTCAGTTTCCTTTTTCTCCTCTTTTAATGAAAAATTAACTGTTCTTCCATGGTTGCAGGATAAGTAGATTTTCTCCATTTGTCTCACACTTTATGGGGAATTGTTTTTCTTATTGGGGAATATTGGGGAATAGCACATTTCTCCAGGGCCCATCAACTTCAAGTCATTGTTCTTCAATCTAAGTGTGGAGGGTGCAGCTCAGCTCCAAGTCCAGTCACTGCTGTGGGGGGTGTAGCCCGGCAACCTTGTTGTTGAGAACTCATGCTCTATCCAACTGAGCCATCTGGCCGCCCCTCCGGAAGCTCAGCGGCAGCTCATTGTCTTCAGTCTAGTTGTGGAGGGCACAGCTCACTGGCCCATGTGGGAATTGAACCGGCAACCCTGTTGTTCAGAGCTCATGCTGAGCCATCTGGCCACCCCTATGGAAACTTTTGATGATTTGATTATTCTCAGTTGTACTTTTCCCCTTCTGCAATGTTGTATGCTGGTATAAGGGATTGGGGGTTGGGGCCGGGTAGGTGTGGATACCAGCTTCTAGAAATTCTCCTAAAATCAATGCAAAACACTTTTGCTTCCAAATTCCAGAGTAACTAGTCACCTTTCCAAGGATGAGGACATTTTGCATTTCCTTACTGCTTTTTCCTGCCTTTACTACCAAGGGACACTGTGTCCAGCAACCACAGGGAACTCTGGGCTTCCATTTCTTTGATTCATTAAGAGTATTCTTCCAGTTGTCCCCTTCACATGCCATCTCTTTGTATTTCCCCTCCTACCACACTTGATACTGGTCCTCGTCTGAGCATGACTATTTTCTTACATCCTCTATTAAGAAGGTGGCGTACCAAACTCTACTGAACACTGTACACATTCCATTTTTTTATATCTTTCATACTTTTTCAGGCTGTGGTCAAAGGGTTATTTATCCATAGTAATTGCTGTTATTTGCTCATTTAGATCCTAGCCAGTAGTCATCCTTTATTCTTCAAAAATTGCCACCTATGTTTTAATTTTTAGACCGTCAAGTAACTCATGTTTCATTAAATTTGATGGCATTCAAAATGCTTAGGCATTAGCTTTTGGCTCCAGTCTGTTTTGCATTCCATCTCCAAACCTTAGATCTTTACCATCACAGTAGCTCCTTACTTGGACCACTTCAATGTAGTCTTCAATGTAGTCACACTGGTCTAAGACATCATCATATCCTGATGGGTAATTGATCTAACCTTCCAACTGGCATCCCTATTTATGTCCTTGCACATTTCTCTACATTCTCTGTGTAGTGATTCTGTTAAAATGTAAAACAATCTGTATCAAATCCCCAGTTGGCTCCTACCTCACTGAAAATAAAAGCCAGTGTCTTCACTGTGGTCCAGCTCTCACTCACTTTCTCAGCCCATCTCTCTGAACTCATCTCTTCCATATTCATCCTATTCTGGGCACACTGAACTCGTTGCCAGGACTTCTTCCTCAGGGCTTTGGAACTTGTCATTGTTTTTTAGCCTAGAATGCATTTTACCTAGATATATATGAAGTCAGACAATTAAGTAGGTGAACTTGTTGCAACAATGTTGCTAAACAATTTTGATATCAGATGGATTATTCATTATGAATTTGTGCCAACTGGACATTTAACCAAATTTACTATTTGGAAGTGCTGAAAAGACTGCATGAAAAAGTTAGACAAAAATGACCTGAACTTTTTGTCAACAATTCACAACAACGCACCAGTTCACACAGCACTGTCTGTGAGGGAGTTTTTAGCCAGCAAACAAATAACTGTATTGGAACACCCTCTCTACTCACCTGATTTGGTGCCCAACAACTACTTTCTTTACCCAAAGATAAAGGAAATATTGAAAGGAAGATATTTTGATGACATTCAGGACATCAAGGGTAATACGACGACAGTTTTGATGGCCATTTCAGAAAAAGAGTTCCAAAATTGCTTTGAAGGGTGGTCTAGGCACTGGAATCGGTGCATAGCTTACCAAGGAGAGTATTCCGAAGGTGACTGCAGTGATATTCAGCAATGAGGTATATAGCGCTGTTTCGTGAACTTAATTGTCCGACCTCGTATACTGCTCACTCTCTCACCTGTTCAAGTCTTCGGTCAAATGTCACTTTCTCAGTCAAAATTTCCAACTCCTCAAGATCTTAACCCTCCCTTCCCCCTTTCTTCTTCTGTGATTTTCGTAGCACTTACAATGATGTCATATGCTATATATATTGTTTACTTATTTATTGTCCATGTTCTGCATTAAAATGTAAGCTCCATGATGGCAGGGCATCTGATCATTTTGTTTACTGCTTATCGCCAACATTTGGAAAAGTACCTAGCATGCATAGTTGCTAATAAATACTTGTTGAATAAATAAACTAAATGTTGTCATATTATCATTAATTATTTTGCTATATTGCTTTGCATATTCTCCACAGTAGTATCCATTTCTTTTGGAAATAGTTGTTTTGTTCCTATTCAAGTGTTGACAACATGTTAATCTCCAAACAGTGGGACATCCCCTCTAATACCAGCACTAAAATACAAGCATGAATAAGAAGCAGGCCCTGAACCACAGGGAGGTCACAGTCCAGGAAGGAGTCACAGAGTTACTGTACATGGTGATAAGTGCCATGGTAGAGGAACACTCAGGTGGCTTTCAGGGAAAGGTGTACATGTTTTGCCAGAATCTATGATATGCCAGGCACCTTGCTAGTCCCTCACCATTACTTTCCTATTTTTCTGATAAGGAAACAGCGTCAGTGGAGGAACTGAGACAAATTTCCCAAGGTCATACAACCTGCAACTTAGAATGTTAAGACTGGCTCTGTCTAGTCTTAAAGCCCAAGTTATAGCAGGAGTCACTTTGCCTTTTTATGGGAAGGTATATATAACTCTGCAAAAATGCCTATTTGCTTCTTTCCTGGTAGTCCTAGCTGCAGGTGACAATGTGTGCTTTTAGAAGACTTAAGCTTAAAGACCTTTAGCCTTTACAAAGGAAGAGATTGTGTAAATTCCAAATTATTTCTAATTGTTCAGTGTTCTGAGCTAGTGTGAGGAGGCCATGATGAATGGGGATATTAATTACTCGTCCTTCAGGGGTCTTCTTGTTTGTGAAGCCTGTGACTTCTGGACAAAGTTTAAATGCCTTGTTTTCTATATGCCCATAGTACTCGCATATTTATTATTGATCAGAGTTTTGGCTAAATGTATGTTTATATAGATATCTCTTTCATCTGAAAGGGAAATGCCTTAAGCTTGGTGTTTTTGTTTTATCTGTTCCCAGTGTCTCTGAAAATGTTTGAGGAAACAAATCCTTAGAGGAAATTCACAATTCAACCTATAAATCTGTAGAAAGCACCCACTAAATGGGTAAAACTGGTCTCTCTTAATCTCCATGTAATATCACAGGATTTGGGGACAAAGGCAGATAATGTTGTATTTTGACTCATTTATGCAGAGCTGGACAGTGACAAGATGTAGGAAAAATTGATTTCTAAAGTGCAAATGTTAATGATATTTGGAGAAAGTCAAAGAAACACAATTCATAATTAGAATCCATGGATTAGTTTATAATTGAAGTATTATTAATTATTATAAAACTCAGTGAGATAGATAGAATCCAATTTTACAGAAATCTTCAGAGATGTTAGGATAACTGTGACCTTGAGCAAGTCACACAGTTAAATGATGAAGTCCACACACAAACTTCTAATTCCAAATCCTGGTATCTTCCACTATACCATGTTCTTTCCACAATACTGTTTTTTTGTGTCAAGAATACGTAGGACTCTGACTTACATATTAATGGTATCCATTCATGGTTTCTGCAAAAATGAGTTATATGTTGCATGTTTAATATTGTTTTTTTCTCATCCCAAAATGTTTGTGTATGATTTAAAAAGACTCAAATGCATGTTAAATCACATTTTATATTTTATTCTTTTTTTATCTGTAAAATGGGATTATACTTCTCTGTCTCACTGAGTAACTTGAAGTGCTTTAGAATAGATAAGTTCATGCAAAATCCAGATGGGCACAACTATTTTACAAATTTAGAAAATGGTTTTATGTTCTTTTTCTTTGAGTTCTATCTTGTAGATCATGACCTTTCAAAAGTTTGTGGTTAAATCCAGAGTGACACACTCGCAATGTTATTTGCCCAGGAAGCTATTAGTATGAGATTTATATATGACAGGAGGTAGATGTAATCTTTGCAGATAAATACTAGTAATATGAAGTAGCAGATATTAATATGAAAAATGCCAGCTTCCCTAAAAAAATATCAAGTTGAACTTTTGACTTAAAGCAAATACACCGGGTCTGCAGGGACAGTAAACAATAGATCGGAAGTTATGTTTCACACCTGCATACACTTAAAACATCCAAGTCTGATTTCCCTCCAGCATTACCAATTAGATTGCTTAGTTCTTATTTTCCTTTGCATGTTAACCAAGTTTCCAGAAATTCAAAGTAGTTAAATGATCGATCTGTGTATATTTGCTGATTGATTGCATTTATCACAAGCCACAATGGAACAAGTTGCCATAAAGGTCTTGATTAAATAATACACAAGCTGCCATAGACAAACATCTCATAGTTGAATTTTGGCTCAATACGCTGGGCTGCAATTTTTCACTTCATATTGATTGGACAGCCTGGTGATTGTAGATAGGTGTGGAAAATAGCTCTCTAGAGAAACTCCATCCTTCTGTGTATGTGCAAGTATGTTTATCTGTGAAGCAAGGGAGAGAGTACTGGCAAGGTTCATGAACTAACTATTGATGTGGAACCTGGAATTCACTCAAAATACTATTTGAAGTGCATAGGAGCCTCTGTAAAGATGACAGAATGACATAAACTAAAACACTGGTTATAGATCATGGTAATTAATAATACCGGCATAATCAGATACTCTTGATTAGTAAGAGCAGAACTAGATTTCTCCTTCATTTTCTTGTTAGAAGTGAAGTGTTTATGCTCTTTGTTGAGTAACCACCCTTTACCAGGAAGCTCTTCTCATTTAAAGGAATAACCCAAAATGTGGAGAAATACCATTAGCATGAAGATGTTCATAACTGCCTTGTTTATAAAAAGGAGAAACTGAAAGCAAACTTCTAGGATGTGATGAATCCACTTGGCAGAATTTTTGTAGGCATTGGAAGTTATGCTTATGAAGTCTTAGAAGCATGGGAATTACTTAGATATGATGCTAGGTGAAACATTGTTTTATGCAGATAAAATTGTGAATAACTTACCATTATGTTTTTGTCATAAATATGTATATGACAATAGATTTATGGGAAAATGGTAATTATTTCATTACTGTTATTATCAACATGTGAGATTAAGTAACTTGTCAAGTTCATAGGTACTCAGAGACAGAGGCTAGATCTGATCTCAGGGCTGTCTGCCTCCCAAAATCATGCCTTAACATTATACTAAAATTGTAATAGTGCTTCTAAATTTAAAATATACATGTAAGAAAAAGTAAGAAGAAATCCAGAATGGTACCATAAAAATTTTTCAACTTAATTTTTTCAACCATTGTTTTCCCCTATAGTTCTTTTATTAAAGTAATTTTTAATAACAGTTGATATGAAATATTATATTAGCTTCAGGTGTAAAACATACTGATTAGACATTTATATAACTTATGAAATGATCACCCTGGTGAATCTAGTACCCATGTGACACCATATGTAGTTATTACAATATTATTGACTATATTATTTTTGCTATACTTTACATCCCACCAATATGTACTTCTTAATTCCTTCCCCCTTTTCACCCATTCTCCCATACCCTTTCCCATCTGGCATCCATCAAAATGTCCTCCGTATCTATGAGTTTGTTTCTGTTTTGTTTGTTGATTTTATTCGTTAGATTCAACATATGAGTGAAATCATATAGCATATGTGTTTCTCTGTTTGACTTACTCCACTCAGCACAGTACCCTCTAGATCTATCCATGTTGTTGCAGATGGCAAGATTTCATTCTTTTCTATGGTGAGTAATATTCCATTGTATATATGTACCGCTTCTTCTTGATCCATTCATCTCTTGATGGACACCCAGGTTGCCTCCATATCTTGTCTATTGTAAATAACTCTGCAGTAAATACTTCATTCATTCTCTCCTCTCCTGTCCTCTCTTGTCATCCTTCCCCATTTTTTTTTTTTTGTAGAGGAGGAAAAAGTTTTCCTTGAATCTTTTAAGGTCTTTGGCTGGTTCTAAAAATTAGACTGACAAAAATTAACAAGAGAAAAGCATACAGATTTATTTATTATCAGTTTTACACGACATAGGAACCTTCATAAGGACATGCAGACATGAATAAATGGTTAAAACTGAGTGTTTTTATGCTAGGTTTGTTGAAGAGTGGAGAGTAGTGGAAAGATATGATAGCACAAAAAGTAGGCGGTAAGTGTAGTAAACTAGGGGACACTTAGTAAGGCCTATTCCTTTAGATTCTTTTTGCCATTTTGTCCATCCCCTTCGAAGATAAAGATACTCCTTTCCTCTGGTTATAGGTACGGCACTTCTCACATGAGGTTTTATAACCTGATTCATGGGAGAAGGGAAGGTGAGGAGAAAGTCAGAGAGACCTTCCTGCTTCTGCTATTTTCTCAAAAACCTTCACCTTAAAATATTCAATATGCCAAAGTGCCATATTTTGGGGTAATGTGTACTGAACCCTATCACTTTTAAATCTCAATCAATAAGCATTGTATTTCTACTATGACTGTGTTCTAGTAGATAATCAAATACTGCCTCACCTAATCTCCCCTCCTGTTCCTGACTGGGTATCATGCGGGAGACCCTGCTCACTCCGCCATTTGTCGTGCAGGGCGGCCTGCAGGTTCTCAGCTCCCACTTCCCACATAAGAACCCAGAATATGGCTGTGCCCAAAAGGAACACCTACGGAGCTATAGATAGGGGAGTCATACCACTATAGTTTCACTGGTGGCACTATAATCTCACTGGAGGCTGGAGTCACACCACCTGCAACCTGCCGTCCACTTCTCTGCCTGCCAATCCACCGACTGGACTCAACTCTCTCGACTCACTCACCAACCAGCACAGCTGTGTCAGTTATATCAGGGGCTAATTGGCTAACTGGTAACAGCTGTAGGTCAATCAGCCACAGCTGACAGCCATCTACTACCCGAGCCGGTACCTTTCCATGTGAGGCTGAGAGCCTGGAAACTGCTTTCTGGGGCTCTGTCCCCATACTGGGCTTCTCCCAGCCTTGGCCATTCCTTCTTGTATGTCTCCTACCTGTCTTAGTTTATTCCTTCTCAGTTAATACTAGTGGAAATAACCAACGGAATTTCCAGACCCTGTTGAGAGTTAACACTGGGTGAGTCTCATATATTTTCAATCTGAGCAATTAGAAATTTCTATTACTGCTTTTTAGCTTTTGTTTTATGAGTTGCCTTTCTTGGAAGTAATGAGTATATGGAACAAATGTTAACTGTTGAGCATTCATAATTTGACCTTTTAAAAGTTTTAAGCAGAAAAACTATTTTCCTTGGCCTCCCAGGGGTAGTGGGTCGAGGGGGAAGATGCTGGTGTTTATCTCATATTTTTAATTAACATGTTTGTTTTAAGGGTGTCTTTTCTCCTCTGACATTTCTCCCTCTGGACTCAAAAAGTTTTTGAATTGCTGGTTCTATTGCCATAAGATCATCCTTTGAGAGAGACCCTAGAGATGTTAAGAGACCCTGGAGATCTCAAGAGATGTTAATTAGTAGAAGTAAATAAATGGCTGGTTTATTTGTATGCACATTTTAATGCTGTCCTTTCCATTTCTAAAATTAAGAAGTAGAAAATGTGCTTGCGTTTAAATGTAGTGTCAAGTTTCCTATATTCCTTTGGGTGCTGGTATATTTTCCCTGGTTGCAGAAAATATGTTTAAAGAAATTTTATCTCTTGAGAATGTCCTTCCTCCATTTTAATGCCTTCTATTGCCACCCTGCCCTTGCACAAAAATGGCACCTGAATAGTGATAGTATTTTATAATCTGCTATAGTAACCGTACTTACTTATTTACAAAAATTATACTGAACTAGAGTTGAAGAAGTAGAGGCTTGGGGATTGCTCATCATTTGAATAAAACTCCTTTCAGCCAAAAGTGTAAAAATTAGAGTGACAGCAAGAAGACAGATTTAGAATGTCTTCCCCATTCTTATCTTTAGGCAGCCTCACACTAAAGACAGCTCAAGAAAATGAAATGCTGCCTTAGTTTGAAAGCCATTAAAATTGTTTTCAAAACTTTTCCTGGTACCCCCTTCCTAAATATAATGTCATGATTTAAAACTTTCTTATTAATGTTTTACTTAATCTCTTAAAACAGAATCCAAACTTGTTATTTTATATCCTGTTCAAGAGAAGCAATATAGAATAGTGCTTAAGAGCTTGAACTATGGAATTAGACCACATGGGTTTACACCATGGCTTTGCCACATACTGCTGTGTGACCCTGGGTAATATAGTTAACTTCTCTTGGCTATAGTATTCCCATCTCTAAAACTGGGTGACATTAGTCATGAGAATTTAGTGAGGCCTTACATATACGATAGTTAGAACAGTGCCTGGTACATAGTAAGCATTAAACAATTGTTATTAGATTACACTGACCATTAAAAGAGGAAAATGATCTTCAGACTGGAAAGATAGACCAGTAGTTGAAAGGGAATTGAATTTCAAGATCTGAAGATGGTAAGAAAGCCTCAAATTGAGGTTTCCAATCCTAGACTAATTACATTCCATATTACTGACATAATATGTATATGTTAGGACAGAACCATTTTTGGTAATCTTGGAAGCTTGGAAATATTTCTGAAGTCTGGCAAGAAATAAATGATATTTTTCAAAAGGCACGCAATAAATGATAATAGTGTTGTGGACACAATGGAGCAGTATTCACTTGATTATCATACCATCAGCTGGATTGACAGATTTGTACTGATACAATTACAGTGTGAGTTCATGGGTCAAGACTAATTTTTAATTTCTGTTCCATCAGGAATTTGAAGGAGTTTACATTAGAATACCTATAATAAAAGAAATAAAATTTAAATAAAGTGGAGAATTGACATTATGATGAAGCAGAAACTAAATATGAGATTTCAGGTCTGGTGTGTATGTGACCACTGACCTTCAGGTTTAGTTCTGAGGCTCTTGGCAGCTACGATGACAAAGGAGATATGATCAGTCTTATTACGGTTATTATCCAAAAGAAGGAAGTAAATAGGCTTCTCAGAGTTAAATTTTTTCTAGTACTGATTTTTAAAAGATATTTATCATGAGACTATCAATAATGAACACCGATTTAATAGGTAGTTCCTTCAACAATATTGTTTGAAACAAACATTCATTTTAAAAGCAATCTGAAGAATAAACTCTAATGATTGTCATTACATATCCATTCACCAAAGGCGTTACTGTGAAGGGCTAAGCTAATGTGGTCAGTGTATACAAATTTCATGTGCTCTGACATGATCCAAAGTAATTTAGAGATTGACTCTATATCCTTCAACAGTATTTTTATTAAGATTTTAATTAAAATATAGCTAACATAACAATATTGTATTAGTTTCAGGTGTACACCGTAGTTACTCAACATTTGTATACCTAAGGAAGTGACCACCATGATAAATCTAATGACACTGTACCACACTATCACAGTATTATTGCCTATATTCCCTATGCTGTACATTGCATCCCTATGACTTACTTGTTTTATACATGGAAATTTGAACCTCTTTTTTCCTTTCACGTTTTTTACCCTCTTTTTAAATTTTTCAATTACAGTTGACATTCAATATTATTTTATATTAATTTCAGGTGTACAACGTAGTGGTTAAACATTTATATAATTTAAGAAATGATCCCCCTGATTAGTACCCACCTAGCTCTATACATAGTTATTACCATATTATTGATTATATTCCCTGTGCTTTACTTCATATCTCCACGACTATTTTATAACTACCAATTTGTACTTTTTAATCCCTTCCCCTTTATCACCCACCTCCTTATTCCCCTCCCATCCGGTAACCATCAAAATGCTCTCTGTATCTATAAGTTTGTTTCTGTTTTGTCTGTTTGTCTATTTTGTTTTTTAGGTTCCACATATATGTGAAATCACATTGCATCTGCCTTTCTCTGTCAGACATAATACACTTAGCACTATACCCTCCAGGTCCATCCATGCCACCGCAGATGGCAAGAACCTATTTACTTCCTTGGCTGACCAATATTCCATTGTATATATATATACCACCTCCCGTTTATCCTCTTTATTCATCAATGGACAACCAGGTTGCCTCCACATCTTGGCTATTGTGACTAATGTTGCAATGATCATACTGATTCACATGTGCCCTCAAAGTAGCGTTTTGGGCTTCTTCAGATAAATGCCCAGAAATGAAATTGCTGGGTCCTTCTTTGTCTTTTGTTATAGCCGTTGTTTTAAAGTCTAAGTCTATTTTGTCTTGTGTAAGTATTGCTTTGCTACCGCAGCTTTTTTTTCTTTTCTTTTCTTTTTCGTTTTCCATTTTAAAATCACTTCTCTCAGCCAGAATTTGAAGGGAGCTGGGTATCACATTCTAATTTAAAAAAAGGACAGGAATAGAAATATTTTTGTTTGTGAGTTTTAGCAGGACACAGTATGCTTTAGAAATCAGCTAGAAAGCTAGTAAAGTCAACCTCCTGTGAGAAAAGCCATAATACATTTCTACACCATGTTTCTTGAAGGTCTGAGTTCAGATGAGGTGTCTTGGGGCACTTGATTGGGTGAGGAGGTGGGAGAAAAGAAAGACTTGAGGGGTAAGATTAAGCGGTCCGGCTTTACTTATTTTTATACATTGGAATTCTGCAGAGTATGTGACAAACTGTGAAATAAATCATTTTGCTTAAAAATATTGGAAAATTACTACCACATTGCATGGCCGTTGTGATTTTGGCCTGTACTCATCATGAAAAAGAAATAAAAAATAAACTCTTCTGGGTTGTTTTATTTTAACAATATCTTTTTCTGAAGATCTAGTCAAATGAATTAGCTGCACAGTGTACTTTCTAGAAGAGGTGTGGAACTAGGCAAACAAATAAACAAATAAATTCCAATTGTCTTTTGAAGAAAAACTTCCTAAGATACTGATTTTGGTTGTAGAGTAATTAAGACTAATCTGTAATCTATTATTTTTTTATTTTGGCCGGAAAGCAGAATGAATTATATATTCCTAGACCAACCTAGGATTCTAGGTTTCTAGATCAACCCAGGTTAATGAAAATAAAACCGCATATCAGCACACAGGAAGATAAGTATTTTTCTAATTCCTGTGGAAATGGAAAATGCATCCCATTCACCCAATTATTTATGACAAAGTTAAGGCACTAGAACACAGCCATGTTCCACACCAATAGAGAGTATTTGTTCTGCTTTGATAACCCTCGTTTTTCCAATGTGTAAAAATTCAAATTTTGCCTAAGTATCAATAATTGATGTTGATAATGGTATCATGCAGCTTACCTCACACTTGGTTCCTTAGAGTTAAAGCCAATTCAAAGTGGATAACAAGCTATCTTTATTCTGAAATGGAAACATATAAATGAATAGAAATGAGGCCTCTCTCTCAATCCCTCCTCTGCAGTTGGCATAGAGCTTTAGAACATCATGAGACAGAAAACTGGTCATATATGAGAGAGCCCTTTGCTTCTGCTTGAAACTTCCTATCAATAATCCTACACATTTAGTTAGGATAGGGTCGCCATTACTTTATTATGTAACCCAGGACACCTCTGAGTATGGAAGTGGTTAGTAACAGGACAACAGGCAAAAATAGAAAGGACTTTTCTGGCCAAACTTCACGTGTAGTTTTCCAAAGTCTGAGTATAAACAACATAGGAATCTTAGTGTGTCAAAGATTAAGGAGGTGGAAAAATGGTTGATTACAATTAATAAAATAAATTCACTATTGGCCAGTTGTAATATATAAGAAACAGAAATAAGAAAATGTAAATCACCTGTAAATCTACTTTCTAGACATTATAATTATTAATATTTGGGTGAGTGAACTTCCACTTAGGATCTTCATGCATAGTAAAGAACATTTTAATAAAAAAATTCAGATCCTATTTAACCATTGCTTTTTATCTGTTGCTTTTACTTGACTTAATCATAAACATTTCCTCATGTCAAATATTTAAAAATATACACTTTTAGGGCTGTGAAATATTTTATCTTGTAGTTGCACTATATTAATGTTTTCCTACCTTTGGAATTTTGTGCTATTTCTTATTTTTTATGATTATAAAATATGATGAACATCTTTGTACCTCAATTTTTGAGTAGGAGTCTTATAATTTCTTGAGAATAAAGTCCTGAAAGTAGATCTAAGTCATTTTTTTGCAGCTCTTGGTGTGTGTGTTTGTATGTGTGTGTGAGTGTGTGTGTGTGTAATTCAAATTTTTGTCCTCCTGCAAAGTACACCAACATAAAATACAACCAACAATGTATTAGATTGCCTCAAATGGTTGACTTTTTAAAAATGTATTATCTAAAACACCAATACCTGAAAAGGAAATTAAAAAGTGTGTGTGTGTGTGTGTGTGTGTGTGTGTGTTTGTGTGTGTGTTTAGCTTCCTCCAGGCATATCTCATAAATTGCTATGTGGCAAGTAAATAGAAAATAATTACTTCATTGAGATACCCTTTGCTTTATTAACTTTGGAGATATCATGACATCTTTTATTTTTTATCACTTAATCTTATTATGAAATGACAAGCAGCGTGTCTTGGGTTGATTATGAAAACACAAAAGTGTACGGAAGTTTCTTACATGTCTTAGTGGGTTACAAATGAAATGGAATTAAGTGTCTAACTAAGTGGTCAGTTGATCCTTTTGACTTAAGTGCCAATCAGGTGGAGTTATGTGAGGTGTGGTGTGAATATCAGGGCTTCTAACTTGAGTGGACATTGCAAATGGGGTCAGTGGAGAGTTTGATATGTGAGAGCAACATTAAGTTGGGGAGTGTTCTCTTTGCTTAGTTGCAGAAGATAAATCAGGTTATTTTTCAGAAGCCTAAGTCTATCAAACTGGCATTGCTCTTTATTGAGAAGCTAGATGGATGATTACAGGCTCTTGTTTTCAGAGAGCTACTGTGATCGAGACGTAGCAAGTGAATAAAGCATAGGCTTCATTCTAATGGATCTCAAGGCTGTGAGCAAAACTCAAACTTCCCTTTAAAGGGGTTTTATGTGTTTATTTATATGATTTTTAATTTATGGGTGTTATCAGCAAAGTTTCCTATCACTCTATTCTAAATAATGTGTTGAGAAAAATACCAGTTCTAACTAACTTTTCCTTGGTCCTCAAATTGAGGGAAGTGATCAGCAGTCCCCTGTTCTAAAATGATTCTTGAATAGTCATGTCATGTTTGCGGCACAAAAGGTGAGAAGGCCTCTAGACCTGGTTATAGATCCTCCACAAGCTTTCCAGGGACTTCTCTGAGTGCCTCCACTAACCTTTTCCTCATCTTATGTGTACATTTCGTGAGGCTTGTACAGTGTCTAGGGTTGTCAGGGCCGGAACCTCTAGACTCAGGTGAGCAAACACTTTGTTAGGGCTTGGTTGGTATATAATAAGAGAACACAATATAAATCGGACACTTGAAATGTGCTGCTAATGTATGTAAATCCTCTAAGCTAATAAACTCTTCTGGATTTCTCCATTTCTTCATTAATACCATGTATGGCTTAAGGGGAGTTGGCTACACTACTGTGTTGTGTGGAGGTTGGATTAGCAACTACAGTTCACCAAGCTTAAAGCTGAATCTTTCAATCCTTCATAGATTTTTAAAACAGGAGCCATCAGCTCAAACAAGATAACTGTGCAGACGGGATCAAAGAAATATCAGGTCATTGGCAGAGACACAATTTGATGTTCTCTCTCTTTCTAGTGGATAAATAATATAAAAGGCAATATCATTTAAGAGAAAAAAATAATATCAAAAGAGTTTCTTGGGACAGACCTTGAAGGTTTCCCCCCCTATTTTCAGTGAGGAAAATTAATGTGTTCACCAAAGTTAGAAAAGGAGGGGAAAAGGTCCTTAAAATTGCAGTTTGAGAAATTTAGGTTGGCTGTAAGGAATCATATTCTAGTAGGATTGTTAAACATTGGAGAAAGGGTTACAGTAGAGACAGTGCCGGCCTAAACGTGGGGCGGAGGAGGGGTAGGCATACCTGGCTTCTGAATGCATTCCAGGAGAAGTCTTCAGAGAGCTGTTAGCAAAGGTTGTGTGAAAGCCTAGACAAGCCCTGGCTACAAAGAACTAGTAGGACTTGTTAGAAAGTAAGAGGAACAGCAAAGAATTGCTCCTAGGCCAAAAAAGTCATCTTATGGGCAGTGGAAGAGCAGAGGTATTAATGCTTATCAAAATATAAAAGAGGCACAGAAGGAACTGTCTGGACAAGCAAAACACTCTGTGAATAAAGGTTAAAAAAAAGGCGAAGGAATTAAAATGTCAGCTTGCTGTGTTTATAGGAAATAGTTACATGCTTGTAGAAATATTTTGGTTTGGTGGCTGGGAAATATGTATCAAATGTAAATATCTTTTATTTAAAAGATTTTGAACTGCCATGTTAGACGAGTATTAAATAGTGGTAGACTCTTAATTGACCGAGATATTTATGTGCCTTCAGGTAGAAAGATAAAATCAATAGACTCCTAGAATCAATCCTTAAATTATGATTCTCTGACCATTGTTGAGATTATTGGTGTGGTGTGTGTGATACGAGGTTGGGAGTGCATAAGGACATCATTAAACAAATGTTTCCTAAGCAACTACTGTGGAAAAAGGCATGGGATATTAAGTTTAACCAAGCGTGATGAATTTTCAAAAAGGTGTTTGCAACATCCTCGGCGAGATGTGATGGTAACAGGTATGGTGAGGGCTGTCTGAGAAGTACACAGACATTTCTACAGAGCAGAGGGCTGGCAGACATGAATTTGGGCTAAGTGCGAGCATACCAGGCTCTCCTGGAGGGACAGCATTGGGCCTTGCAGGGGAAATGGAGTTTCTGATTGCTGGAGATGTATGGGTGGGGAAGGGGTTGGGCACCCGGGGCACAGAGAATCAGTGAGTACTCTGTACACTCACAGAGTACATAAAAACTCTATGTGTAAAGTGTGGTGTTTTCTGAAAGGCAACAAAGACTTTTGAGGAGAAAATAGCATCATTAGAGCTTTAGGAGATAACCTTTGGGGAAGAAATAAGAAGACCAATTAGGGAGCTACAGGTGTGACTGCATGTCCTAGCTAAGAGACTGAGGAAATGAAAATATGCAGCTATGAGGAAGAACTTGTGAAGACAAACGCAGTTAGATACAAGGGATAATTTAGAGACAACCAAAGACAGTAGGATGATTGGTAGAATATTGCAGCCATTGCCAAAACTAGAGAGAAAGAAAGGAAACTGATTAGCAAGTTCTTGGAATCAAAGCTTGCTTCTCTTCTGGCTGCTTTTCTTTCTTCCTTCCCATCCCGTGTTCTGTCCCTTACATGCAACCTCTGCTTTGTGCTTGGCTCTACTCAGCCTAAAGTAATAAAGGGAAATTAAAACATGCAAAAGACATACATCCGTTGCCCTTTAAATGCTCACCACATAGTTTGGGGAATAACATCTATCTATAAATGTGAAACAATTAGCACACAGTTAAAGATAACGTGACTACTGGGAGAATGCAAAAGGGAAAACTGATGGGTTGAGGTCTCTGTCCTGCACGAGCTAAACTTAGAAGCAAATATGCAAAGTGTACTCTTTTTAGTTGTGCATCAAGAATTATAATAAACGGGATCAAGCTCATCGGTTCTGGTTCCAGTCTGCTATTAACAGATTTCTCTTTCAGATACCCTTGAAGACGTTAGCATATCTCCATGTGTTGTCACCCTCATATTCACAGATCAGAGGAATATTAAATAAATTTATGACAAGCTATTCCTGCCCTCTTGTTATTTATGGAGATTTCTTTCCCCTATGAATTATTTTGCAGCTGCTTGTTTTTGAAAGCTTTCTTGTATTTCATAAATAGTTTTTGAATGAATGGAATGACATTTTAAATTAACTTAACCCCAACTTTCAAACACAGCATTCCCAAGTGAAAGGAAGGCTTCACACATTTTAGGGTTGGATTTGTTGTGGTAACGTCTGAGCATAGGATTCAAGCTTCGATTTCACACCTGGGAATTGTGAACTAGAATACTTAAACATCCCTTACCCACTCCCTATCTTGAAAAGCCCTGGGACTTCAGCAGAAGCTCTAAGAATTTACTTTATTGAAAACTCTTAAAAGAATCAAAAATGGGCTGGTTATTTTGCACTTTCCTCTTAATAGCATCCATGGATAAATACCAGTATCTTTTGTTGCCATCTGTTTTCTAGTTTCTAGGTCTATTTTTATGTCCTGTTTCTATTCTGTTAAACATTCTATTCTATTTATAAAAACTACATAGAGTTGGCAATATGAGATTTTTTTGCATCGTCTTCCATTTGATGAGACAAACTACTAGATCATTTTAGAAGACAAAGTGATTTGTGAAATTTGAATATGAAAACCAGTAACAAAAGAAAGAAAAGCAATTGGGGTATTTGCCAGATGGGAGATGCCTCACTGCTGTTTCAAAAGCTGGTGAGGCCCACTTGATAGGAAAAGGCTCACTGTATCTAATCTTTTGATATTCAGTCAGGGTGACCATGGACTTTAGAAGAGGTAGTGTCTATAAAAGGAGTAGATAGTGATCCCTGCGGGACACTACAAGTCATTTCCCCCCCTCTATTTCTACTCTTTTGGGTCTCTGTACTCTAATTAAAATTGGTGTTTTGTAAAAAGAGAACATGAATTCTGAATACAGTAACAAATTATATCCTTGCCTCAGATGGATTTAAAATGACTGCAGACTTGAAATTTCCCTGCCTCTGAAAACTTAATTTGATATTTTCTGTTACACACTAAGCAGTGATTTGCAGAGGCACAGACTATAAGATTAATTGAGGCAGCCATCTCTTCTGGCGAATCTAATCTTACATCTAATTATCTGATCATCTGAATCGCAAATACAGTAGTTAAAGGGTGTCTGTTTAAAGGGCAGCCACTCAATGTAAATATTAAAAAGGAGCTCTGATTTGCAGGAAGCATACATGGAAGCTAATAATAGCCATTATGTTATTCATGGTAGTAGGTCAAGAAGGTCACATAAAAATGTGCTTATATTGTTCTATCACTAAAATGTGAAGATAATTCTGAAGTCTGGACTGTGCTTGCTTTGGCAATTAACCTCCATTAGTATTCCAGGCCACATAAGAGCAAAACTCTTAAAAGGCTCTCTTTTTCATGAATGTACTGTCAAACTGACTTCATCACTTAAATAGGACTGTAGTCACAGTAAATGATGAGTTGATATTTATACAAAGCATAACCTTAATTAAAATATTATGAGCAATTAAACCCAGTGTTCATGGAATTGTTATACATTTATACGTAACAGAATTAAAAAACACACACAAAAAAACATTACATAGGACTGTTAAGTTTTGTATGAATCTAATTAACTTTGACAGGGTTTGGGCTTTTCTCTCCCTTATTTTTAGAAGTGCTGTAGATAAATGTACTTGCATCTGAAAAATTTCAAACAGTTGTGATCAGCAATTCAAGTCTGATTTAAAATGTATGTATTGAGATGCTCTCTTAAATACAGAGTTGATAGACATGCAGTGCACAACTTCTTTTAACAGGAAGGCAGATGTGGAAGGAGAACAGCTGTAGACTGGAGCTGCTAGTGGGTATTGTTTTTGTCACAATTTAGTGTCAGGCAGCTACTGCTGTGAGCAGGACTTTGTAGATTTGGCTCTGGTTAATGAAAAGGTGAACTCACACTGTTGATTCCCTGGAAAGCAATTAGGAGAGAGAGAGTTTCCCTCACCCTTTCACTTCTGTAACCCTATGGGAACAGAGGTACTGTGAGCAAATCCAAGTTCCCACGGACTCTCAGGGACTTCCTGGCTTTTATAAGTGAGGTAAGGAAGGCCTCCTGCAAACAGTGAATACAGCATCGAGGGTATTGGAGTTCCAGTTCTCCTGTTGCTGGCTTCCCTAAAATCCACTAAGGAGGAGCCCGGACTGAGAGGAAGCTAGGAAGTTTTCAGTGCAGTGTGTATGGTTCAGAGGTAACAATAATAACAACAATGGCTATATTTTATTCAGCACCAACCATTTAGGTGATTTGCATATGTTATTTTATTTAATCTTTACCCCAACTCTTTGAAGTAGGTACTATTTCCAATTTACCAACGCGGAAACTGAGACCCAGAGCATTTATTGTCATTCTCAAAGGCATGTAACTTCAAAGAGCTAGTGCTGTTAAAATGCAAGATAAACCATAGAAATTGATGTTGAATATTGAATGAGATGAAGATCAGGTGAAAAAATGTAACAAAACAATACGTGTAGAATATAAACCTATTTATCTAAAACATGCAAAAAAAGAACACACACACACACACACACACACACACGTGTAAAGAGAACCAGAGTTGAGCACACTAGTTGGCTGACACTGGTTATTTGAGGTAGCTGAGCAGGGGGAAACACAAGTAGAACAATATTTTCAAGTTTGTTTTCAGTAATCTCATATTGTTTAAATCTTTAATTAATGTGTTGCTTGGGTAATTACAAACTTCAAAATCAAGAAAGGACTTTTGCTGCTAAAATGAACATTTGAAAATAAAAATATCGAAAAAGAAAGTGGCAGCAGCTCTGATTTCAACTAGGACTATCTGACTCCAACATTTGTGCTTTTTTTCTACTAAACTATGTGGCCTTTTCAAATGTGTGATTAATGTTGAAAAAAATCCCATGGAAGGGGTCGGTGAATCTTCTGACCTCCCCTTGGTCCCTAGCAACCCTGTTTATACAGAGCTCACTTGGGGACACATCGAACATCCATCCTTAATCTATTTAAGCCAGTCAATATATATTGAGTACCTATTATGTGCCAGTTGCACTGTGAAACCCAGAGGAGGCTGCAGAGATGAAAAAGGCACTGACTCTGCCCTTAAGATGTTTACAGCATCAGGAACAGACAGACTCATGCCTAAACAGCTGACAAATAAAGCCAGAAGTTATACATGTAGTGAGTGACAGTGAGGGAAACAGTGCAACATGGGGCATTAGGAGGGGACAATTGTAAAGCTAGGGCTCATACAATAATTTATTTGGTACCTTAGGTAGATGTCTACGAGGTAGGCATGATGGGAGGTGTTAAAATATGGCCCCAATCCTCAAATACTAGTGTTGTAGGAAAGAGAACATTAAAATATGGACAAATAATAAAGAGCAAAAAAACCCAGGAATAGTATATAATTGACGGCTAGGTAATGTAAGTTAGGCCCTAAGTGAAATAGGAAGTCAGGAAAGGAAGTGATCACTACAGGTAAGAATTGTAGACAAAGGTTTCCTAAGGAAATAAATGATAATACCAGTATTTTTTTTTTTTTTTTTTTTGCTTAGCAGTTGCTCTGCAAAAGACAGGTGGCCAGGAATCCTAGTTTGCACTTGGAAATTGACCTTTAAGTGGACCCTCTCTTCATTCTTTGAGCCTTATTTGAAAAACAAACAGAATAACAAATCTGTCTGTAGCTGATGCATTTAGTTGATAGTCTCTCTCTCTCTCTCTCTCTCTCTCTCTTTATCATCTATCTATCTATAGGTATATGCACTTAATTAGTATACCTATATAAGTCAGGCATCACAGATGTTGCCCTTTCTCTCTCTCTCTCTTCCCTGCTTCCCTCACTTATTTGCTCCCTCCCTTCCTTCCTTTTTCTTTCTGCTAGTACTTCTAAGACATTGGTCATAGAATCAGGCATACGTGATTTACAAAAAAGAAAGATTCTTACTCTAAAGAATAGGAAACAAGTCTAGAGGAGGTAAGTGTTTAGGGAATTTCCCTTTAAGAGACATTAAACCTGTGTTCTGGATCCTTCTAGTAGTACTGTGATCATGTATCACCAGTACCTAACACAGTGCTAGACTTACTAGATGCTTAGTAAGCACTAGTTCTCTTCTCCACCCTTTTCTCCCACCTTTCTCCAAGCCTTTAGGGACTTAATCTGGGGAGAAGAGAGAAAATTTCACGTGAGATAATCTAAGACTGAGGATTACATATTTGGAAGGAATTTGATTTTCAATAGTCAGTTCCTGCCAATCTTTCAATATTATAGTGACTGAGTCAGTTATTACTAAGCAACTCTGCATTTCTTGGAAGATAACAATGTAAACAGCTTAGAAAATGCATATGCATCTAGGGCAAACCACATACACTGTGAAGTGATTTGGAGATTATTTTTGAAAAAGATATTTCTATCACATCAACTTCTTTCTATTCTTTTTTTGTTTTTAATCATTTTAAAATGGAAAAAAAAATCTTCCACAGCCAGTCTGAATCATATTTACTTAATTCAAGACTGAACTCAAGACTCAGCCCCTTCATGCATTTTTTTAAAGCATGATAATTTTTCAAATTATGTAAGTATGTACTCTGACCATAGAAAATCTGTAAAATAAAGTGTACAAAAAATAAACAGAAAGACTTCTAATCCTACAAGCAATCCTACAAGAGAAAACTATTGTTAACATTTGGTTTCAAGTGTTTCCAGTCTTTTTTATGCTAATTTACAATATAGTTAATACATATGTTTGGTTGGGATCATACTTCTTGAATTTGGTTGAATCGATTTTTAGTGTGACCCAGTTTATAATCATTATTCCTTTTCACAGTAATCCTGAGGTGTCCATAGAGAAGAGGCCTGTTTTGGAACCTGACCGAACACTCTGTGCCAAGGCTTCTCTCCTCCACTGTCATCCCCCAAAGTGTGGAAGGCCAGAGAGTGGCTGGGCAGGAAATTCGGCCCTGTGCCCGGCAGGGCAGACTAGGGAAGCAGTTGCTCAAGCTGGGGATGGATCATGGCAGCTGGCTGGTTCAAAGGCTCTTAGAGGGCTGACTGGACAGGAGCAGAAACAGAAAAGAGTTGAATTAATTGCCACATGTCCTGAGATACATGCCAAAGCAAAGTGACAGGTTAAGACCTGATGTGACCTGCAAGTGGCCAGAAACAGAAGCAGTAGGAGAGAAAACATTCAAGGAGCATCTTTAGACAGACAGAATGCTTCTACTGTCAACAATATTTTGTCTTCACTGGGTAGTAAAGTGGCTGCATTTATGCCAGACTCTAGTGGCCCAGAGCTCACATATGTGAAGGATTAGGATGGCAACATGTTTGGAAAGGGAGACAAGGTATTTATCCCAGAACTGCTTTTGTTTGCTTATATGTATTTATGTGGGGTAGTTTGGGGGATTTTGGTGGAAATTAGGGGAGTGGGGGCTATTAAAGGCTCCCTCCCCCAGCCACCCTTTGGTGTCCTTCCTGATTATTTCTTTGGACCCCAAGAACTACCCTAAGTTTAGGAGAACCCTTGAAGCCTTGTTTGAGGGAAGGTCCTTATCACCTGAACTGACTAGGGATGCCATGCAATGTCCCTGGGCCCGTGGTGGTCCAGGAAATCCATGTCCTTCTCTGTGGGATGACTGACAGAAAATACTCCTTGATTTAGTATATATTTATTCAGCACCAACCATGCGTAAGATACTATGCAGAATACTGTGGATATAAACACTAATAGAAAGGATCCTTTACCCCAGGAAATACTTAATATATGCAGAAGTAGACTTTTAAAGAGATTAATATGTCTTAGAATCAGTGGGGTCATGCTATTTGTCCAGTCATGAGAATTGAATAGTGAGTGGAGCTTAATGAGTGATTGTCAAATGATTACGTATTATGTTTACCTGCTTAATATGGCCTTATATCATAAGCTGAATTTTGCACAACTTTTATTATGCTGAGCTTCTCATGCTATTACTTGTGTTTTGAAACCTGAGTGAATACATGCCTGTCCTTTCCCCGCACCCCCACCCCCGCTCTTTTTACAATGTACTTTCTTTAGAACAGTCCTTTGACATATTTCCTTCTCCTTAATTCAACATTTTATCTCATTTAAATCCAGGAACTTGATAGGTATGAGAAGTTTCCTCTAACGATCTTTAGAACCAGGTTTCAGGATTGTAGCAGCAGGTCTTGAGACTCTGAGATGGGATAGACTTTCTGAGCAATGCTTCTGCATCTTTGGTATTTGTCAGGCATCCCAAATGATCCAATCCTTGTCACAGTTGGAGAATCAGTGGGGACTTTGAGCTATAACTGCAGATTGTTTCTGGACATGTGTCAATAAAATGTCTCTTCCATGATTGCAAATTGCACAACAACGTGAGTCTGCCACTTTAGACAAAACTGGATCTGAGTTTTGGCTTTTTTAGAGTAAAATATTTTTTTTAAATTTATAGAGGTCAGCTACTTCTCTTATGACCACTGGGGGACAGTGTGTACAATACTGGGCATTGATCTTTAGTAGATCTCTAGGGTGGTGGTTCTCAAACCGAAGCATGCATAAGAATCACCTGACTCAAACAAACAAAAAGAATCACCTGTAGAGCTGGTTAAAACACAGAGCTTGCTGGGCTCCATCTCCAGAGGTTTTGACTCAGCATATCTGGGTGGGTTCCAGAATTTGCATGTCTAGCAAGTTCCAAGGCTTTGCTGATACTGCTGGTCCAGAGACCACACTTGGGAAGCACTGATCTAGCAGATTCCCTGACTGTGAAAAACTATGATTACTTTTTAAAAATGTAGATCTGAAAACAAACAAACAAAAACACAAAAAACTACTGGAGGATGGATTCTCATTGGAATAGCCATGATTCTGTGGAAGACTGGAAAATCTGTGTTTTGTATTCTGTGTTTTCAGGTAGCAATAGCTTTCCTCATAACTTATTTAAATAGTTTTTCAATGGAAAAGATATATTATAAAGTCTTTATCTGAAATTTAGTTCACCTTTGTCTTAGACTTTTTTACTTTGGAAAGGTGGCATCATACGGTAATTGAAGATCATTATCAGTCTTCTTTATTTCCTTCCACCCCAAATCTAAGTAATATATTACTTTAGTACCTTAGCATTGACCTTAATTTTGATAAACAAAAGGATGTTGAATAGTAAGACCAATTATCTTTGATGAGAGAAAGCTGAACTCTTTTAACCTGTACAAGACATGTTTAATAGGACATGTCCAAGTTCTTGGAAGGAAGTTTATCTGACCCAGACATGACAGTCAGAAGTGATTTTCATTTAGCATGCCTCTTTTGAGTAAGACTTTATATCAGAGATTTATTGGATACACTTTGGTGCAATTTTTTTGTCTTTCAGTTAGTAAATTAACGTCCCATGTAACACCCAGCCTGTGGAATAGCTATGCAACTTTTCCTCAGACATCAGGGGTAAATTCCAGTTTTCATGGAGCCTGACCTGAGACTTATAAAATCTGGGAGACCCTCTTAAAAAGTACAAACATACCTTATACTTGAAAATTTTAATGAAAAATTTAAGTTTCGTTAGTTTCAAGGTCAATTCACTTCTGACTGTATTACAGGCCCCCGACATAATTGCTGATACATTGTAGATACTCAAGGAAATGCTGTGGAGTGAATTCATGAATTCTTCATCACAGTATCTTCAAAGCACTGTGATGTCCATTAGTTTTGAGCTATTGCTGTCACTATCCATGACTTGATGTTGAACATACATTAGTACTAGGACTTTTTGTTTTAAAGAAAACACAGGATCTAAATTAACCAGTGTTTTTCTTTGTAGAATCAATAACGTATTCATAAGGGGCCTCCCATCCTAAGGTAAGGTGAAGAGCAGTGAAGACAGACCAGCAATGAATGGCTTAGGCTAAGGAGGATGTCAGCTGGGTAGATCTGACAAATAGAATTCAAAACTAGTTAGATCAGAGCTCAGACAATCCTATTGTTCTGTCTTCCGATTTTTAGTAGAAATTGCGGGGCTGGGAGGTTTCAAATGGTGGAGAATTTGCACTCAGATCTGAATGATTTTAGCAGAACTTTAGTTACTGCAGGGAACTGGGTGTGGGAGGCCAGGTTTGGCTGAGGACAGACTAACAGCAGGAGAACACATGGAGTCTGATCCTGGAGCGTGGTCAGAGCTGTCTGTCTCCTTTGCTCTTTGCGTGTGCATGTGTGTGTGTGTGTGTGTGTGTGTGGTCAGGTGAAGATTCATGAGTGTTGCTGCTTTGAGACAGCAGTAAAAAAGAAGTGAAGAATAAATGGTTTCAGCTTCCTCTTGATTAAGGTCAATGTGTTGGTTTAGGTCTTCCCAGAGCTTCGGGATTCTGAAAGAAAATATAATGAAAGAGGATTAAGGAAGTAGGCCAAACCATTTAAAGATAGCCACAAACATGGAAAAGGTTTAGCTTAATGATTTGATTTGGAGCATGAGGGGATCATTTAAAAGGAAGGAGGACCACATTATTAGCCCATTATATCCCTGATCAATTTAGACTACCCATTCCTTTTAAATAGTTTATGTATAATAACTAAGAGATTGCCCAGGGAAAACAAAGTATCATTTATAACTGCTATTTGAATATTTTATATAAAAGCTAATCTTCTGAAGATTTAGAGAAATCATTGCAGATTAAAATAAGAAATAGAGATTTGCCTTTATAAGAAATTAATGATAGTTCTGAAATTGAAGAACCATTTAGTGCTGGGAGAAATAAATACAAATTGTAACATCTATTTGATAGAATTTTGTTTAGATTGCTTCTGGTGATAAACCATCTATAATAATATAAATCAAGGGTTGGTGTTTGCCATAAATTTGCAATGTTTAGCATAATTTTCATTTGCATTTCATACTAAAATGACACCAAGAAATATGAGATTAATAGTTATTAAGTGAAAATGACTTTCATGTCTGTAGTCATTTTTAGAAACAGTTACATGTAATTCATTTAGGGAGCAGAAAAAATTAATTTGCAGCTGTGGTGGGATCTAGCACATTAAAACAAAGAGAGAAGTGGTGTAAGTAATAAATTTTTGGAACGTAAAAGTGGATTATTTTTAACCCCTCATTTTGATTTCTCTCTAACTTCTAGATACCTTATGGTACCCTTCAGGTAACCATGCTTTGTTTTTTCCTTTGAGAAATCTAACCTCAGACTTTAGAAGCTTAAAAAATCCATAGCCAATATTTCCTAAGCATTTACCATGTTTTAGACACTATTCTAAATGCTGTATATGTGTGAACTCAATTGAGTCATTTTGATTATTAGAGCCCTTTTTAGGCAGAGTCACACATTTACTCATTCAGACACTACTGAACACTGTTTCTGTGCCAGACACTGAATCAGCTTGGAAGCATTAATGTTTTAGAGGAAGCTGGAGGAAAATGATCATATTTAAGAGTTTATAAAAATAAATCCGACTTCTGATCAATATGATATTATAAGTTCACATTTTGATGTCCCTCTGTTAAGAATATCTATCAAAGCTATAAAACATTTTTTCAAAACACAATAAACAGCAGTATTATTTAAAAATTTAAATTTAGACCTCTAGGTGGACCAGAGAGGGTACAGAAATGACAAGCAGCGGTGAATTTAGGTACAGTGTGAGCTTGCTACACTCTAGGTCTAGAAGCAGAAAGAGGTGGTTTAGGAGCTTGAGAGGCTAGAGGAGAACAATAATTGCCCAAAGCCAGACTCACAACATGAAATAGGGACTGTCCCTCCCTGGCCACTCCCCTTTCCCCAGATTGCTGCTTGGGACATTGATTTCTAGGAAGCTGTGTGTTTAGCACTGGGAGGACAGAATCAGCCCAATTACCAGGACCTGAGCCAAGCCACCTGCTGCCTTGGTTTCTGTGTCTACAGAATGCCTGCTCATGTCAGGGAGCAGTAACTGAACTAGCAGGGTTATAAGACCCCTGCTTCTGGACTGAGTGCCCAGGAGGATGGGTGGAAGGAACTACAGATTAACCAGCACTGCTAATTGAGAAGAGTTCTCAGTGTGCTGCGGTATAACATGGGACTGTTTTTATTTTTAGTTTTTTCTAATCATTACTTTCAATTATGTTAGTTTGCTTCTTCTTTTCTCATCCTTACAACAAGTCACTAACTGAGTCCAAAAATTTCCGGTCACTTTCATTAATTAAGTTATTCTAGCACAGTTTTGAACTTAAGTCTTCCAAATCTGGCTCCTTTCTGTCACCACAGACTCGAACGATAGCCTTTGTAGCTTGAAGGGATCGACAAGGGCGCATGCTGGCTGTGGTCTGGCTCTGAGGTGTCTTCTTTTCCTCCCATTTCCTCTAACAGCCCTGTCTCCTGCTGGGTTGGGGATGGTAGGAAGAAGGGGTGATGGAGGCTGACTTCTGGCTAGTTATGGGGTGGTGCTTCATGTTACTTGGATTATGCTTAGTTCTATCGGAAATTGGTGACTTCTATTTTAGGTGGTGTACCCTGCCTTCTTGGGGGAAACACTCACTTTAATCCAGTCTGTCTCTGAGGATCATTGCAGAAAGGGCTGCAGTTTTCCTTTGGGTCCTTCCAATGGTCCACATGCCCAACCACTTCTTTGGTTGGGTGAGAGATCACTTGATCTGGTAGCCACAGGGAGCCTGATGACTTCTTCCCCTCCTCTCATCTCCGTGCTCCTGTGCATGAAGCCAAAGTAACCCTCCTGAGTTTGTGGAGAGCTGATGTGCGGCGGGCTTACTGCAGCTCGGCATCTGCAAGACCTACTTTATGAACCCTTCCAACATGGTCTCCTTACCTTGTTTCATACATCCAAGCACCAGAATCAACACTCATTTACATGAGACTTCAATACATCAGGGGACTCATGATGAGTACTTCCAAGAATGCACTTACTATGGTAAAGGTAACCATTAAAATATTAGAAATTTAGAATTAGGCCAAATAGATTGTGGAGAATAGAGAATATAGAGAATATTTTCTGTCCAACAGACATAAGAAAGAGAAACAGTAAATACAAACTGCTTGTATACAGATGCCACAAAATGAGATGGTAAAAATAAATACAGCTTCACTTGTACTGAAAACGTATGTAAATATATTTACCTTACCAATTAAAAGATAGAAACCAAGAAGTTAGTTTTTTTTAGCTGCAGCAATAGACATAAGACTGTATAGTAAGATTTAAAATGAAGTAACAACAAGGTATGACTAAGAGCATGCTAATCATTGTAAGTTGGTATAACAATGTTAACATCAGACAAATAGCTTTAAGGTAAAACAGAACAATACAAAAAATATCACGAGTTAGAAGACACACTACATAATGATAAAAGGAGTAATATACCAAATATAAACAGTAACCATCAACTTGTGAACTCTTAACAATATAGTCTCAAAATATATAAAGTGCTAAACTGTCAAAATTGTAAATAGTAATGTCTGAGATAACTAACGGAAGATTTAAATACATATACATCTTTCATAATCCAAAATCAAGCAGAGAAAATCATTTAGGAAGTACAGAGACTTAATCAACAAAATGCACAAGCTTGAATGTGTGTGTATGTGTGTATATACACATGCACATATTCATGTTCCTTTAACAAAAAAATACATATTACTGAATGTACATGTACACAAAACATAAAAACAACTGCACAAAAATTGTCCATATATTAAGTGATAGATATTTTAATAGTCATAAATTTTGAACAATTACTCTTATCCAGATAATCACCTTTGACATCATATAATTTAATTAGAAATCAACAATTTTCAGTTCTTCCATGTGTTGGGAAGAAAAACTTGTCCTCTACCAACTTAGGTTTGGTGGTTGGGAACCTGCAAATTGACAGCAGACAGATTAACAGGAGAAAAGCCCCTTATTTGTGCATGTAGGACTACTCTGTAGGGAGTAGCACACCGAACCGCCTGGGTGTGTATATTTACTTACCAGCTTCATATGTGTGTGTGTGTGGGGGGGGGGGGGGTAAGGCTTTGAAGGATGGAAGGTTTTGATAATGTTTGTTTTTACAAATTATTTTGGAATGTCCTGGTACCCAAGGTCAGTTGCATCCCTGACTGGAGACCTTTCTGGAGTGTGTGTGTGTGGGGGGGGGTTGTGGCAGATGACTCCAGTAAATTGTTGCTTTAGTCAGACAGGGAAACTTCATATAAGGTTCCTGTTTCATCTGTAGCTCAGATGTTTTACTTTGAAGTCGTCTTTATACCTTTCTAGTGGGTTGTTGGTTGCTTCATTTCCCCCATGTGAAACATCTTGGAAAGAAGCTGGGTTGATTGCTCTGGAGAGAAGACCCAGGTTAGAAGTTGTAAGAGACCTGAGATCTGCAGAAGGAACAAGAACATAGATTAGAAAGAGGAAAAAAAGGAAAAGAAAAAATCAAAGATTAATGGGTGGAGCAGACTGTAAACCCAGTTTCTGAGTCCACAGTTCAGCCAAGGGAGAAGATTTTGAACATTGGCTTTGAAGTATTGTTAGATGGTGGAGAGAGGATGTCGGTGGCATCCTGGTGGATTTCCTGGTTTTAAGTTTGAATGTCTTTGGTGATGGCACAGATATCAATGTCATAGTCATGGTTATTTCCTGAAGCAGACCATGAAAGAACGAAGGTATTCTGGTGAACTTCCTGAGAAGTCTATGTAGCATGCACTCCAGGCACAAAGGTAGCCCATTCATGATCTGTTGTGGTGATGAGTCCCTTGAAGTTTATATCAAGTCATTCAGCTTCAACTTGCAAGGCTTCTTTTTCCTGAGGGGAAAGAACAACTACAAGACATCCTAGACTTGTCTGGGTTAATCAGGTTTTAGTTGTCAGTAATGTACAGTTAGGAGAGTGGGAGAAAAATTGGAGGGATGCAGACAGATACTGAAAAGGGCACTAGAATAATTGAGAATTTGGTAAGGGCTGACAATATATTTGAGATGGCAGGATTCAGTCCAATTCATATTAATAGATAGATAGTAAAACCTCAAAGATAATGAACTGGACTAGGATCTGATAACCCACAAGGGTGAGTTATAGTTTTGCACTGGAACATACAGTTTTTGTATACAATCATACCAATTTTAATAAAAAGTAGTCAATGTAAGATTAGTCTTATTTACAAAATAAGTCTGATTTCATTACATGTACCTGATTATTTACGTAAGCGCTGCAAGAACAATAATTGACCATACAGGCCTTTTTAAATTTTGCTTTGCTGGAACTTTCATAAAGAATCTCAGACTGGATTTTAAAACCACTCAACGCTAGAAAGCCAAGCCAAAAACATGTCAGTAGACTTCACATACAGTCTAGATTTGAGTGAATTTCTTTGTACTCGAGATTTCTAAAATATCCTGATCCCTGGCCTGCCAAGAAGTGACCTTCCTTACGCACCTGTGAGGCTCGGAATGCTATAAGCCAGGTAGCAGGTCAGTTTCCCCAAGAGGACTTTGCAAGCATTGCCTCTCGAAAGTCAACCATAATTCCTTTGGACTGTCTGATCATATGTAACCCCATGTATCATTTTAAAATATGACATTCCAGTCAAAGTCTTGGTGATAACCAATGTTTCCAATTATGTCCTGTTACAAGGTGGACAGATTCTTATCAAATTTATGCCAATAACTATTTACCATGAAAATAAGAATACCTAATGAGAGTTACCAAAATTCTGGAGGGATTAGGCAAGGAGAAAAATATAAATGTTTAAGTGTTTCATTTTTGTTTACAAAAGTATAATTTACAAAAATTGTTGTAAGTTATAGATAGCTTGAAAGAAAATAAAACTATATATATTTTTAATTCAGTAACAATAGTCCAAGCAAAAGCCATAATCATCCTTTATTAGTTCATTCTGTCCCCTGTAATTCTTGTTCTGCATGATGTTGGATTAGTAGTTTCATGAACCTCTGAGATTCTCCACTGGTATTCTGGAAATCGTGACTTAGTTCAGTGGTATGATCTTAAAGTTATTTAAGCAAAGCGATTATAAGCCTATTCTCTAGAGTACCTGGCGTAGTCCTTTTTCATGGGTCTCTGAGAAAGTTCCTCTTTGTTGAAGATAAGCACTCTGGCCTATGACTGACTGCAAACACTTTTAGGAAAGCATCAGAGTAAAATGATAACTATTTGTGGCTGATAAAGACTTAAAAACACTGTGGTTAAAGATCTGATGAGAGTTCATTATGAAAGTGATGCAATTGACAAAGAGATTTGGTTGTTTCTGTGACATACAATGTTTTAAAATGAAAGCTGGAAATATGATTGATAATATTTATTGTTGTTTTCTAATATCAGGCAAATGAGTACCTGGGTATATCATGGACAGTGAGAACATTGAAAATCTCTAGGGACTTCGTACAATTTCTGAATACCTATATTAACAACATTTACTAAATCTAACCCAGGGAAGGTTAAGCCCCTCTTCTTATTTGGTGATGCTTTTCATGCAATTCAACGTACCTAATTAATTTTTAACATCTCTCTTTTTACAAGGTAAAGAATAGATCCTTTGAGATTTTACTGGGGCCCTCTGAGAAATTTCAAAGTCAGTTCAAGATCAAGATTTTATGTAGGATTTAACTTGGAGAAGGCAAAATATCAAACATGTCAAAAAGTTTGAATCCTTGATTAAATAGGATCACAGGTCACTATGAAATAATACTTAGTTATCTACTCAACAATATGACAGTAAAAGATTATAAAAGTAATTATAGGAAGTATCTTTTTTTTTTTTGTAAAAAGCTTAACTCTTTCAATAGTGAGAACACTTTTTTTCTCATGTAGTCAAGGACATGGTGAAGACAGCATAGAAATTATTCTGATGAGACGTAGAATCTTTGTTTTCTAGGCAGACTACTTAAAGGGTAAAGAGAAACCTTTCACAATCGCTTATTAAGGGAAGACCAATAGCCCAAGAAAACTTTGTCATTTTAATATAGAGAGAAAACCAAACTACAGTTTGGCATTCAGGTACTATTAATACAAAAACTCATTAAAAAGTAAAACCTTATAAATAAATCCATCCAACCTTAGCCAGCTTTAACCATTCAACAAAAAATTCCTTTTCTGCAAACCTTCTAAAACTTTCTTTATCTATTCAGGTTTTGCCCTATTCTTTTCCGTTTTTCTCATTGTGGAAAACCAGTCATTTTATTTTAGGACAAAATTACTCTCCTTTCTCCTTTTTTTTTTTAAATTAAAGTTTATTGGGGTGACAATTGTTAGTAAAGTTACATAGATTTCAGGTGTACAATTCTGTAATACATCATCTATAAATCCCATTGTGTGTTCACCAACCAGAGTCAGTTCTCCTTCCATCACCATACATTAGACCCCATTTACCTTCTTCTAGAGCCCCCTTCCCCCTTTACCCTCTGGTACCCCCTAAACTATTGTGTATGTCTATGAGTTTTTGTTTCTTCATTTGCTTGTCTTTGTTTTTTTGTTGTTTACAGTTTTATATACCACATATCAGTGAAATCATATGGTTCTCGGCTTTTTCTGTCTGACTTATTTTGCTGAGCATAATAATCTCAAGATCCATCCATGTTGTCACAAATGATACTATTTCATTTTTTCTTACCGCCAAATAGTATTCCATTGTGTATACATACCACAACTTCTTTATCCATTCATCTATTGAAAGACATTTCGGTTCTGTCCATGTCTTGGCCACCATAAATAAAGCTGCAATGAACATTGGAGCACACATGTCTTTATAGATAAATGTTTTCAGATATTTTGGTTAGATACCCAGGAGAGGGATTGCTGGGTCATATATGGTAATTCTCTTCTTAATTTTTTGAGGAACCTCTACTCTGCCTTCCATAGTGGCTGCACCGATCTGCATTCCTACCAACAGTGTATGAGGGTTCCTTTTTCTCCACAGCCTCTCCAACATTTGTTATTAGGCTGGTGCAAAAGTAATTGTGGTTTAAAAGGATAGAAATAATTGCAAAAACCACAATAACTTTTACACCAACCTAATATTATTTGTCTTGTTGGTGATAGCCATTCTAACTGGTGTGAGGTGATATCTCATTATGGTTTTTATTTGCATTTCTCTGATGATTAGTGATGTTGAGCATTTTTTCATATGTCTATTTGCCATTTGTATGTCCTCTTTGGAGAAATGTCTCTTCAGGTCCTCTGCCCATTTTTTCAATTGAGTTGTTTGTTTTTTTCTGGTTGAGTTGTATGAGTTCATTGTGTGTTTTGGATATTAGCCCATTATCGGAGGCATTGTTTGCAAAAATCTTCTCCCATTCAGCTGGTTGCCTCTTTATTTTGTTGATGGCTTCTTTTGCTGTGCAGACGCTTTCAGGTTTGATATACTCCCATTCATTTATTTTAGCTTTTACTTCCATTGCCTTTGGAGTCAAATTCATAAAATGCTCTTTGAAGCCAATGTCTATATATGAGTACCTATGTTTTCTTCTATGCAGTTTATTGTTTCAGGTCTCATGCTTAGGTCTTTGATCCATTTTGAATTAATTTTGGTACATGGTGACAGATAGCAGTCCAGTTTCTTTCTTTTGCATGTGGCTTTCCAATTCTCCCAGCACCGTTTATTGAAGAGGCTGTCTTTTCTCCATTGTATGTTTTTTGCTTCTTTGTCAAAAATTATCTGTCCATATTTATGTGGGTTTATTTCTGGGTTCTCAATTCTATTTCATTGGTCTGTGTGTCTGTTTTACTGCCAATACCATGCTGTTTTGATTATTGTAGCCCTGTAGTACAAGCTAAAGTCAGGGAGTGTGATATCGCCAGCATCACTCATTTTTTCTTAGGATTGCTTGGCTATTCAGGGTCTTTTGTGGTTCCATATAAATCTGATAATTTTTTGTTCTGTTTCTTTAAAAAATGCCATTGGGATTTTGATGGGGATTGCATTAAATCTGTATATTGCTTTCTGTAATACGGCCATTTTAACTATGTTGATTCTTCCAATCCATGAGCACGGAATGTCTTTCCATTTCTTTGTGTCTTCCTCAATTTCTTTTAAAAATGTTTTATAGTTTTCAGCATATAGGTCTTTCACATCCTTAGTTAAGTTTATTCCTAGACATTTTATTATTTTTGTTGTAATTGCAAAAGGGATTGTTATTTTGTTTCTTTTTCTGAGATTTCGTTGTTAGTATATAGGAATGCAATGGACTTTTGTACGTTGATTTTGTAGCCATCAACTTTACTGTATTCGTTGATTGTTTCTAATAGCTTTTTGGTGGAGTCTTTAGGGTTTTCTATAGATAGCATCATGTCATCTGCAAAGAGTGACAATTTAACTTCTTCATTCCCAATTTGGATGCCTTTTATTTCTTTCTCTTGCCTGATTGCTCTGGCAAGGACTTCCAACACTATGTTGAAAAGCAGAGGTGACAGGGGACAGCCCTGTCATGTTCCTGAACATAGAGCAAAGGGCTTCAGTTTTTCACCATTAATTATGAGATTAGCAGAGGGCTTGTCATATATGGCCTTTATTATGTTAAGGTAGTTTCCTTCTATACCTATTTTATTAAGTGTTTTAATCATAAATGGATGTTGTATCTTGTCAAATGCTTTTTCTGCATCAATTGATATAATCATATGATTTTTATCCTTTATTTTATGTGATGTATCACATTGATGGATTTGCAGATGTTGAACCATCCTTGTGCCTCAGGGATGAACCCCACTTGGTTGTGATGAATAATCTTTTTAATGCATTGTTGTATTCGATTTGCTAGAATTTTGTTTAGGATTTTTGCATCTGTATTCATCAGAGATATTGGTCTGTAGTTGTCTTTTTTTGTGCTGTCCTTACCAGGTTTTGGTATCAGGGTAATAAAATGAGTTAGGGGGTACTGTCTCTTCTTCAATTTTTTGGAAGAGTTTGAGCAGGATTGGTGTTAGATCCTCTTTGAAGGTTTGGTAGAATTCACTAGGGAAGCCATCTGGTCCAGGACTTTTGCTTTTGGGAAGGTTTTGAATGACTGATTCGATTTCGTTACTGGTGATCGGTCTATTTAGATTGTCCAGTTCTTCATGGTTCAGCCTAGGAATGCTATATGTTTCTAAGAACTTGTCCATTTTTTCTAGGTTATTGAATTTTGTGGCATATAGTCCTTCATAGTATTCTTGGATGATCCTTTGTATTTCTGTGGTGTCCGTGATAACTTCCTCTTTTTCATTTCTGATTTTGTTAATTAGTGTCTTTTCTCTTTTTATCTTAGTGAGTCTCGCCAAGGGTTTGTCAATTTTATTAATCTTTTCAAAGAACCAGCTCTTTGTCACATTATGTTTTCTATTGTCTTTTTGTACTCTATTTCATTTTGTTTTGCTCTGATTTATATTGTTTCTGTTCTTCTGATAACCTTGGGTTTCATTTGTTCTTCTTTTTCTAGTTCTTTAAGGTGTAATATAAGGTTATTTATCTGGGATTTTTCTTGTTTCTTGAGATAGGCTTGTAGTCATATAAATTTCCCTCTTAAAACTGCTCTCGCTGCATCCACAAAATTTTGGTAGGATGTATTTTCATTCTCATTTATTTCTATGTATCTTTTGATCTCTCCTCTTATTTCTTCTTTGATCCAGTCGTTTTTTAAAAGTATATCATTTAATCTCCACATATTTGTGGTTTCTCCTGCTTTCTATTTGCAGTTGATATCTACTTTCAAAGCCTTGTGAACAGAGAATATATTTGGTATGATTTCAATCTTCTTTAATTTGCTGAAGTTAGTTTTATGTCCCAATATGTGATCTATCCTTGAGAATGTTCCATATACAGTAGAAAAAAATGTATAGTCCGATGTTTTAAGATGAAGTGCTCTATAAATGTCAATTATGTCCATTTCATCTAATGTGTAATTTAGGGCTGCTATTTCTTTTTTTATTTTCTGTTTGGATGATCTATGCATAGCTTTCAATGATGTATTTAGGTCCCCTACTCTAATTGTGTTTTGGTCAATTTCTCTTTTTAGTTCTGTTAGTAGTTGCTTGGTATATTTCATTGCTCCCTAATTGGTGGCATAAATATTAATGACTTACGTCTTCTTGTTGTATAGTCCCCTTTATCATTATGAAATGTCCATCTTTGTCTCTGGTTAACTTTTCACCCTGAAGTCTGTTTCAACTGATATTAGTATGGTTACACCTGATTTTCTCTGGATACCATTTGCTTGGAGTGTCAATTTCCACCCTTTCACTTTGAGTCTATGTTTGTTCTTGTAGCTAAGATGTGTCTCTTGAAGGCAGCATATGGTTGGGTTTAGTTTTTTGATCCAATTTGCTACTCTGTGCCTTTTTATTGGGGAGTACAGTAGTGTGATATCGATATGTGGGGGTTTCCTGTCATTCTACCTTTGGTTTTCTGGTAAGGCTGTGTCTCCATTGTTTCTTTGCCTTTTTGTTGTTGTCTGCTATTTCTGTATGGTGGTATTCTATAATTTTTCCCTCTCTTTCTTCTTTTATTAAATTATATATTTTAGTTCTGGATTTTTTTTTGATTTTTTTTTTTGAGTGGTTACCATTAAGTTTATGTAAAAGAAAGTGTGATATTTAGAGTATTCCATTTTCTTCAGCATGCTTGCTTTCTCCATTCCCGTATTCTGGTTCAGGCCTTTACTCTTCCCCCTTTTATGTTTTGGTTGCCACAAGTTATCCCTATTTATGCTGGTTGGATAGTCTCCTCCAGTATTTCTTGTAGTGCAGGTCATGTATGAGAAAATTCCCTCAGCTTCTGGAAAAGTCTTTATTTCTCCTTCATATTTAAAGGATATTTTTGCTGGATATATTATTCTTGGCTCATAAGTTTTCTCTTTCAATAGTTTGAATATTTGGCTTATAGAGTTTCTACTGAAAAATCTGATGATAATCAAATGGGCTTTCCTTTGTAGGTTACCATCTTCTTTTCCCTGGTTGCCTTGAGGATTCTTTTTTTGTTGTTAATTTTTGACAATTTCAATTCAATATGTCTTGGAGAAGGCCTATTGGGGTTGAGGTAATTAGGTGTTCTATTTGCTTCTTGGATTCGAGGATCCAGTTCTTTCATTTGTTTTATGTCTCAAGTCTCTTTCTTCTTCCATCTGTGTCATTTCCAGATTTCTATCTTTGATGTGTCTGATTCTTTCTTCCATCTGGTCAACTCTACTGCCTAAGCTGGCTATTTCATTCTTCATTTCTTTTATTGAGTTCTTAGTCTCTAGAAATTCTATTTGGTTCTTTTTTAAAATTTCAATCTCTTTGGTAAAATGTTCATTTTGTTCTTTGATTGTGTTTCTGAGTTCTTTGTTTTCAAGAGTTCTTTCTTTGTTCTTTGCCTGTCTGTCCTTTCTTTCATCTCATTGAAGTTTTTTAAGAACTGCAATCTTGAATTCTCTGTCATTTAAGTCATGTATTTCCATGTCTTTAAGTTCATTTTCTGGAGACTTTTCATTTTCTTTCTGAGCTGTCTTGTTACCTTGGTTATTCACGGCAGTTAATGATATATTATTTCTCTTCCTAGACATCTACAGGACTGGATTCTGCAACAGGTTGATAGAATGAGGTTTTTTTGTTTTGTTTGTTTTCTAGTGGGTGTTGGTAGAATGTTTTATTTTCTCTCTGACTGCAGCCTTTTATTCTCTCTCACATTGTAGTATTATATTTTCTCTGCACTATTCTGGCTTCTCACACAATGGGGGGGATTCCCTGGAAGGCAGGCTTCTCCTTTGTGAACAGTTCGCCTGAGTCATAGGGCGCCGGTTCCATGGGGGGATGTGGAGAGCTTCTGAAGTCCGAAACTCTTCCTGCACCAGATTCAAAGCCCGTGTGTTTCAGCAGCTCTGTTTACTCCTTTAGATTATTTCAGTAGTGTGCCTCTTAGTCTTGCCTGTCTGCTGCACAGGGAGTCGTTTGTGGAGTTATAGTTGTTCAATTTGTTGTAAATTGCAGGGGAGATTTCAAGAGGCTTATCTCATACAGCCATTTTTATGACTGAATTTCCTTTCTCCTTTAACTATAACACCTTATATATTCCTTGCATACTTTTCATGCAAAGTTTGCCTTCACCCTTATTATTTCTAGTATTTCCATTCACATTTGTATTATAATGTATTTTTATCATTGTTAGCTATATGGACTGAATTAGTAACTATTATGGACCCCTCTCAAATTCATATGTTGAAGTCTATTTGAAGATAGGGTCTTTAAGGAGGTTATTCAGGTTAAATGAGGTTATAAGCGTGACACCCTAATCTGATGAAACTAGTGTCCTTAAAGGAAGAAGAGATACCAGAGACTTCTCTCACTGTGTGTGCACCTTGGAAAGGCTATCTGAGGACATTGTGAGAAGGCAGCTGTCTAAAAGCCAGAAGAGAGGCCTCCATCAACCATGATGGCACCTTAATCTTAGACTTACAACCTCTAGAACTGTGCGACAATGAATGATTGTTGTTTAACATGTCCAGCCTGTGGTTTCTTATTATGACAGCCTGAGTTAAAATAAGACTTTCTTTTATAGAGGAAACTAGGAAGGAGGCAATTGTAAATTATCTGTTATATACCAGCATTTTGTAGCAGATTAGCAAAATGTATGAATATATTGTCTCATAATTTTAAAGACATATGCTTCATTATAGTACAATTTCTTATTGTGGTAAAAAGATCATGTTTATTTACAGACTTATATCTTTAGCCTCTCTGTACCATATAAAAATAAGAAGCCAGAAGTATTTATTCTTAAGCTTAATAATGAATATGTCAGCATTTGATTTTATTTAGAAATGATTTAGCTATTTAATGAATATCTGTTAGTTAATTTAGCATCACTTTAGGGCTATAAGTTTTCAGAAGGATTTTTAGAAACTATTTGTAGCCAGGCATTATAACACATTATTGAAGTAAAGTTTTCAAAATAATGATTCAATCTGACTAAAGTCAAATTCATTTTTTTTTATTCTTGTAAATATCTAGTAGGTATACTAGCTTATTTGACTAGTAAACCCAGGTAAAATAAAATTTATGCTTGTATTATACTTAATGCTGCTAACTCAGAAGACATATCCATTTTTATTAAACCAATAATGATATTGCACTGGTCTTATTTACCAAAGATTTACCGAAAGCACATGAATTTGAAAAACATTTGGGTTAGTTCCTATACTTGTGGGAGGTTTAGGATATTTATATAAGAGCTTATTTTTTTCTCAGCCAATTAGAATAGAGCTTTTTAAAGAAATTTTATATATTAATTTGGTAATACCATCCAGTGGTAGAAAGCTATCACATAACATACAACAAACATAAACATACAGATGGATGTAAACAGAGATCTTAAAACTTTCATTATAATATTTTAGCCCCGAGTTAGGCATAACACAGTAATGCAAAATACACTAGTTTATATAAGACTTGGTTCTTGTCTTTGCCCTGCTTTATATTTTTATCCTAATTATGTTTCTGGCAGATGTAACAAGTTGTTATCTGCTCAATGTAAGAGAAAAAGCTTTCAATCAATATTTAAAGAGAAAATTGTTAAGGTTTTCTCTTGCCCTAAACTATAATTTTATGGAGGCTGTAGACTAAAATTTGTGGGAGAGATTGAAGAAGCATCAAGTAGCCATCTGGTATCTCCAAATTTATATGAGTGACTAAAATATCCAGTCTGTGTTCAATTAGCCTCTTTTTAGCCTCAGGTGGTTGCTTTTGGTATTTTCTGAATCCCTTGAGAGCCCCTGATGGGGGCAAGGGGACTAAAGTTTGAATGACTTCTGCTGTTTAATTTTGTTAAGGTAGTGTATTAGGCTATCCATGATTCTTTTTATGTTCTTCCAATTTGATCCTTCTATAGGTACCCATAGGATATTTGTTAAGGATGAAAGCTCTCTAAAAGTCCTTTAAATACAAAAGGTTTTCAAATTAAAGACTCCATGAGCTGGCCATCGACAAATAGGATCAGCATAGGTACACCTATTCCAAATGTGACTCAAACCAGCAAGCCTTTTGTGGCTTAGTCATGAACATAACAGTCATCTGTGAAGAGGGTGCAGAAGATATAGCCCCCGTAATCCAAAATCACTCCCAACTGTACCTGAAAAAAAGGAAACCAAGTTGTTATAGGCAAGAAGAATGCTGAGTTCCAGTCCTCCCAAAAAAGTCACACAGCTCAGTTACAGACCTGCTCATCTGTGATACTAGGTGGGTGATAACTGAGACTGGAAGTCTCAGCACTACAAAGGCAATGGGAAAAGAGATGACAAAGGTCATTATGTGTTGAGATCATTTATGACTTAGACTTAGACTGTCTCCCTGAGAGTTGGCAGCAGTTGGCAGAAAGATTTGCTTGTACACCTCACATCTCAGACTTGCAAGCTGATGATTGGCCATCTCTGAGCACAGACTCAGCAATCTGTGCCCCCTAGCAGGCAGAAAACCAGAGAGAGACTGCTCTCTCTCTCTCTCTCTCTCGTTCCAAGTCAAGCTCTCAGGACACAAAATTGAGACAGATGGAGAAACCTATCTGATTTTGTTGGTGACTCACAGCAAATTTGCCTAAGCAGACACTGGTCCTGTGAAAACCACTAACTCACCAGTATGCGAGGCCAGCTTGAACAACCGGATTATGAGACCTATGCTTATATTCTAGCCTATGATTCTCCTTCTTATGGCCAGCAACACTTATAGAGAGCACAAACAAAACAATAGCATGAAAGACAGTGACAGAAAAAGCCCAATGGCTATCCCTGGGAGACCCAAATGAAGAATCACAACATCCAAAGAACTAGACTAGTTCTAATGAAAATGTTTTCTCCTGTAAATCTAAATTTTGGGAAATTTTGTTTTGAAAAGATGAGAGGCTCTTAACGTTTTTGATCAGCTGGATCCCAAGCAGAGATCTGGGAGTCTGACTGTTGAGAAAGCTTACTTCACTCGCTTGGTCAGAGATCCCAAGAGCACAGTTGCAGTCTCCAGAAAGAGTAAGGAATTCTGATCATCCCATCTTTGTTGCTAAAATTGTTGGCAAGAAAATCTTTTCCTCTGCTAACTTAGGGTAGGGTGTTGAGGGAGCTTGCAAATCAATTGACAGTAGAAAAATTAACAGGAGAAAAGTGTATTACTCAAACACGCAAGAGTACTGTATGGGGAGTAGCTCATGTAACAGCTAAGGTTAAGGGTTTATATACCAGCTTAATAAGGGGTGGGGAGTATTAGGGCATCAAAGGATGGAAGGTTCTGATGAGATCTGTTTATACAAATTTGCTTTGAAATGTCCCACTGCCCAAGGTCACTTGTCTCCCTGACTGGTGACTTCCCTGGAGAGGTAGTGGTGAGGTGATGGAAGGGGTTAGTTATAGCAGTTGACTTTTGTAAATCTCTGCTTTAGTCAGATAGGGGAAGGTCAGATACAATTTTTTTTTGCATCTGTAGCTCAGATGTTTTCACTTTGATGTTATCTTTATACCATTCTGGCAGGTTGCTGGTCCCTTTGCAGGGAATCTGGAGAGCTGCAATATTTAACATTTTACAGTAGAGGTAAGAAATGCACTGGGGAGATGTGTGGGGCTAGAGACAAAAATTGTTTGGAAGACTGTGTGTAGAATTGTGAGAATCTCCAAATCTCTTCCTCCAAACTGTAGAGCTGGGCAAATAGCACCCTACTCAGGGTGGGTGTGGAAGAGAAAGAGAAAAAAAGAATGAGAGAGAGACAGAGAGAGAGATGGGGGGGTAGAGAGGGAGAGAGAGAGAGAGAGAGAGAGAGAGAGAGAGAGAGAGAGAGAGAGAGAGAATGAATTGATTTCTTCCTCTGGAGAATGAAAATCAGAATAGCTTCAGAAGGGGTGCAGAGTGGCACTGCCTGGGGGTGGGTTTGGGTTAAAAACAGCAGGGTTCCCTTTCTCTATCTGGTCTCCAAGCATGAACCATAAGGTGTCTGTTTCCTCAGGGCAGCAGATTGGGAATAAATACTTTTCTGGAAAAACTTAATGGCCCTAGAAATCAGATTTCCATATTTCTATATACTTACATCTAGGAGCTTCTCAAAAAAAAAAAAAAATTACCTCTAATTACCTGATAGTGAGCCTATCAATTATAAGCCCTTTCGATCACACATAGCTCCCAATCTGCTTCTGGTGCCTCATGCATAAATATAGGTAGGTGCTGATACTTGAGAAAACCTAAGACATAGAAGAGAGAGGCTTAAAAAAAAAGAAAACCTGAACTATTAATAAAAAGACTAAAGAAATATTTCATAAAAAAATCTAACAAGAAAAAAATTAATTTGTAATTCAGATGTTTATATGAGGGGGCTGAGATCAGAGTTGTTTATAGTCACAAACTATTAGAAACAACTAAATATCTGTTAATAGGATGTTGGCTAAATTAATTCTGCTATATTACTTGGATAAATCTATATTCCGAAGAAAAGGGTTAAAGTAATTTTGTATACTTCAAAATGGAAAAATATTCATGCCATGTTGTTTGCTAAGTTAAAAAATAAAACAAAACAACCTTGTTACAGCATTGGAAAGGATGTAGAGGGAAGTAAACCCTTGTACACTGTTGGTGGGGATGTAAATTGGTGTAGCCGCTATGGAAAACAGCATGGAGAATCTTCAAAAAAAAAAAGAATAGAACTACCATATGATCCAGCTATTATACTTCTGGGTATTTATTTGAATACGAAAACACCAATTTGAAAAGATACATGTACTCCTATGTTCATTGCAGCATTGTTTACAGTAACCAAAACATGGAAACAACCTAAGTGTTCATTAATAACTGAATGGATAAAGAAGATATTATATATATATATATGTGTATTTTATATATATTAATATATATATATATATATATATATATATATATATATACACACACACATACACACACACAATGGAATACTACTCAACCATAAAAAAATGAAATCTTGTCATTTGTAACAACATAGATGGACCTTAAATATTTTATGCTAAGTGAAATGAGTGAGGGAAAGACAAATATACCGTATAATTTCACTCATATGCATAATCTGAAAAATGAAAGCAAAACAAAGCAAAAACAAATTCATAGATACGGAGAATAGACTGGTGGATACCAGAGGGAAAGGGGGTTGGGAGGTGGGTGAAATGGTGAAGGGGGTCAATTGTATGGTGTTGGATGGTGGTGATCCCTTTGTAGTGTGTGCAGGTTTCGAATTGCAATGAAAACTATGTAATGTTATATACCAATTTTTCTTAAAAAACCAAAAACTTGTTACATAATTTAAACGATAGCAAGGAGAATGTGATACCATTTATGCAAAAATGTTTGTATGTCCCCCCAAAGAATTGCATATGAATGCATCAGACAAGTAGCAGTGGTTATACGGGAGCATCTTGGGGGCAACCTTGTTTATCCATTTTCAGGCTTTTTACTTCTAGCATTTATAGTTTTCATAGTTAAGAAAGGAGATTAATTGTTTTAAATTAAAATGTACTCAGGAGACCTGCGGAATAACAAATTGACTATCTTTACCTAGCCACATGTGCCGAGGAGGCAAGAATGATGCTGCTTTACAAAAAACGTTCCTTAGGATGAGTTAACATAAAATAAAACCTCATCTCAACCAAATGTGTGAAGTTCTGAAGTCACGTTAACATTTTTGATGATGTTTTCAGAAAAGTGACTTGGTAACAATCTTGATTACAGGTAGTTTTCTAGAAACTTTAGTTGAATGCAATTTCCTTGTGATTCATAAAATTTGTGCTGTGTCTTTCCATATTCACTGGTGCTGGAATTGGGTTTTTCTGAAGGTACAGATTTCCCTTGAAGACTTCTTCCTTTGTAGGAACCAGAAAATCCCTGAGGGGGTCTTGGGGGATTTTTGGAATTGAGGGCAAGGCTGGATTGGGCTGGGCTCTTATGTTTAGTGTCCAGGAGCAGATATACCCTAAGTCATTGTTAAGGTTGGGAGCTGCAGTTGGTGTCAGAGAGAGAGTATCACAAGTGCATCTCCAGATCCAGGCTATAGGAAATTAGGCCAGAAATCAGAATTCGAAAACTTTCTGTGACTTCCACACTCTGAAATAAAATCAAAACGCCTCGCCTGAAAATCCCTGTCTGCCCCACCAAGCATCTCATCATTTGAGTCAATTTGGCCTTTTAGAGTATCTGGAGGTCAAGCATTTTCGCCTTTTGGAGCCTCTGCTCATTCTATTTTTTCCACCTGAATGGCTTCCCCTGGCTCTTCTGTGGGTGGCTTCTCTTGACCCTCTCAGTTCACAGTGTCACCTCTTCAGTAAGGCTCTTTCTAATTAATGAATCTTAGTGAGCGTCCCCTCTCTCTGATTCAGCTCCCTGATTGCTTCTTCCTAGCACTTCACATTTTGCATTCATTTAGTCTCTCTCTCTCTCTCTCTCTCTCTCTCTCTCTCTCTCTCCCCCCCCCCTTTTCTCTCCCTCTCCTGTTTAGATTGTCAATGCAAAGTAAATATGCCCTTTCTTTTTTGTACCACATGCAACTGAAACTGTCAGTGCTGCACCCATTTCCTCTCTCCTTACCACGGCATACCTGCCCAGCTTCCAACAGCCAGCATTAGCATTTTTTTGCCTGAAGACTTATTTGGCTTCTGGAAGCTGACACTGCCTACCTGTGCTTCCACCTGAAATGTGAGAAAGAAAATAGCCTTCAACAAATCACGTACAGGAATTAGTGTATGAATTCCCAGGCTCCCTCACCCCTTTGGAGAGCTAGTCGCCTAAAGTGCTGGCTGGCTCAATAATGCATTGTTTTATTGGTTAACGCTCCTTCCCAGCCTGATTTCATCACTCCAAAATAAATGATTTATATTCATTCTTGTGTGAGAATGCTTCTGTCACGTGTAGGTGACAGTATCTGTTGAATGGATGAGTGAATAGATAGATGGGTGGGTGTGTGGGTGTGTGGACGGATGGAATAATAGATGAAGAGTAGGTTCCAAAATGGATTTCAAGGCTGGATGAGGTTCCAACTATTAACTGAAAAAACAAAGGTGCAGTGAGCTCAGTCTAATTGGGGCTAATTGGCTCACAAAAAAAAAAAAAAAAAAAAAAAAATGTAAGCCCACATAAAGGTGTTGAAATAGGCAATTTACAGAGACTCTAATATGGAATTTTAAAAAGCAATGGTTTAGTTTAGGCCCACTGCCAAATTTTTAAATTTTTTAATGGATGCCCGACTTGTGTATAGTTTTTACGTTTATTGTTTTATCACAATATTTACTTAAAGCATTAAAATGTGCTATGCAAACTCATAAATAAAGTGCAACTGTTGAATAAAATGATAACAGTCCAAGCAGTCCTTTCAGATATATAAATGTAGAGGGTGCCAAAAAAAATGTGTACACATTTTAAGAAAGGAAAAAACTGTATTAAAATTATGCTGATAGTAACCACTTTGAGCACCTCTTGTAATTGCAGAAGTCAAACGTGACTTGTATTCATCTTTTGTTATTGGTGTATATTGAGTATTACAATTTTATTACAGTTTTCCTTTCTTAAAATGTGTACACACCTTTTTGGCACCCTCTGTATATATCTGGAAGCGAGAATTGGGCTGTAAGTGAAATTAGATGGTGCGATTTAGTCAGAGCCACAGAAAGATGTGATCACAAAAAAGGTGATCTAGGTGATATAGATGTAACCGATTTTAGTGTGAGAAGTACTATTAGAGGTTCTTATCAGTATTATTACTGTGTCATTGGACAAGTTCACAGAGTTATTTAGGAGCTGACTTAGACTCCCGAATCAGAAATCATTTCTATTTTCAGCAGATTATGAGTATGGAGACTAAGTTAGACTGTGAGTTTCCTGATAATAAGAGAAAACATCACAGTCTGACCCTAGTAAGGTCAATGCGTGGCATGTAGGTGACTTTGAATGTACGAAAATATGAGTGGTTGGGCCAACTGGCTTTTATAGTAAGTATTGTTTTAAAATACAAAACAATTGATATGGACTAGTAAATCATTTATCACTGAGTAAAGCATTCCTCAAATTACAAAAGGATTTAATTCTGACACTCCAAGTGATCAATGTTATCTAGCCTCACACATTTCAAAGTAAAATCACATATCTAAAATCCTGTAAATTTGTATAAACTTTCTATAAGGAAATATTAATATAATGGTGCTGGTTGCAAAATATTTGTATTTAAACAAGCGTGTATGTGAAGCTGAACTAACTACACATGCCGATGGAAAATATTGTTCAGAAATAATTTCTAGGAAAAACTTAGCTTCTATTGATGAATCAACCTGCTTTTTCTCCACGCATATTGAGAATTGTGTAATTTTATTTCTTTTAAAGTTTTGTCTACCAAAGATCTCAGAACTTAATGTGCAGCTCAGTTTTTCTAAGGACATGGAAACTTTTGTATTCATCTTCTAAATTTCTCCTATTTTAAAAATCTATTCTGGTTTTTCTTTATCCTGGTCCTGATTTTTTTTTTTTTTTTTTCTATCGCTTGGATTTTTCTCTCTTACTTTATGTATTTATGTAAGTTACCAAAGGCTTTTTGTGGAAATGGAGGAATGAATGATTCATGCATAAAACATAAAGAAACAATCTATTTTTATTGCATTACTACTGACTTTTTTTTTTTTTTTCTCAAGGCCAAACGTTTGTGAAGAACAGCAGCTGACTGTGGTGGGACTTGCACACCCGTGTGTCCGAGCATTCACACACACCGTCAAGCTGTGGAGACGGAGCTGTGCTGGCCCAAGAGGCTGTGTGGGGTATGAGAGAAGGTAAAGGCGTTTCACTCTTCCTTTTGGTTAGCCTCACCCGCATCTCAAGATTGTATCCCGTCCATTGTAGAAAATAATGATATAATTAAGTAAACAAGCATAAGATATGGTCCCCTGGAACTTTTTAGAATGTATTTTCCTGTGGAGACAGGATATATTATTAATTGACTTTAAGCCTCAATTGTATGTGAGGTACTTTGGGTCAAATGACACCAATTTTACCACCTGGTTGATAGACTATTGAGAGCTGAAGATCAGAACACTGGCAGAAACAAGCAATATTGTGTGGGTTTGCTACATTTAGCACGACTTGGATCCGGGGCGTCTATGGTTATGAAAGACCACCTGTCCTGCCCTTGGTTCTCTTCCAACATCTTAAAACCCAGAGCTTCTTTGACTTCAGTATGGCCTTTGAATTAGGATTAAGTCAGCGGGTTGGGAGAGGAGAGGAAAAACAAGTACAGTGCTTTCCATGTGTCAAGCTTCATATGGACTTTCTTTTCAAAGTTTTAAAATAGTTTTACAAAACATCTAAGTACCTCTTAAGACAAATAGTTGCTAATGGATTAAGTTTTATGTAAATGGATCAACTGGATCTGAATTCAGGATTAAAAAAAGGTATGAATTTAGATTAATACATTTTTTATTAGTAGTAATATTATTACTACTACTATTGCCAAAGGAAAGCTGGGAACATTTATAAATAACAGGGTTTGTCAGTGTATAGAAGAACACTGATAATACAGGGCGAAATAAGATAAGGGTAAATAATTTATCATTTTGGATATTTACATATGTGTCACAGATGCGTGCTTGTGTGTGTGTGAGTGTGTATGTGTGTGTGTGTATGTTTAACCTTCAGATGAATAGCCTTTTTTTGGTCTATGCTGAGGACTTTTAAATGAAGTTTCAAGGAGAAAAATTCCCCTCTCTCTTATTTATTTAGCTTTGTGGCCACTGGCAAAGTTCCTACATTTCTCTGCACCTTAGTCTCTAAAGTTAGAAAGCTAATACTATGCATTGACATTATGAGGATTAACTGAAAACATATTTAACACATGTGGCACAATAGTTGTTATTCAGTAGGGACTCAACATGTTTGTTACAGTATTTTATTTTTATTTTTTATTTTTTGCAAATGGCTTTTCATTTAGATTTTCTGTATTCCTCCCATGAGGTTTAATCATTGGTGATAATTGACTGCACCAAAGAAAGTTCACTACCAGTAGACATTCAAACTTGGGAAAACAAACATGAATAAAATATAAAACATTTTTAATATTTTTATTCTCAATAACTTAGTGGTTTTATCCATTTCTTTATTCAGTAAATATTTATGACACTGACTTTGAAGTGAAGGCAGTGTTAAAAAATGTTTGGCATCTTTGCCAAACTAATATCCCTTTTCTTTGTGTATAAGTATGCAAACCTATACATATATCCCTATTGGAGAGATACACATACGAAATATTAGGTTATACTTAAACTTCAAGATGGTGAATAACAAGTGTCATAAAAAGTGGTATGGCCAATAGTTCTATTTTTTGAGAGAAGAAAAAAAGCAATATACATTGGCATGTTGGGGAAAGTGAAATTGGAGGAAGTATAATTTGAAATTGGCTTTGAATAATGAAAGGAATTTAAGAAGAGGGGTCTAAGGATAAGTATACGAAGGGGAGAGAATATGTTAATATTTTAGACATAAAGAATAAATATGACATTGATTTGATAGAAACAAAATTAGCCAGTTTAGAGGTTTTCGGTATTATAGTGTATTAAGAGGTCAGCACGAATAGCTATAGTTTAACGTTTCCAACCTTTTGTTCATTATCATCCCCCTAAGGTGCCTTTGTAAACTTTTTTTAAAATTTGAATAATCATCTTCCTCCTCCACATAGTTTCGATACCACAGATATGATTTATGATTTATATCTGTTTACGTACTGTGCTCCTTTGTAGGACCACAAACCATTGTATCAGCTAAGACTTTTTCCCACCCTCCCACCCAAGAACCCATTGTCACACATATCACATGTGGGTGATATCACCACTGTTGAGAGCACATGCTATAGTGGAACCGATGTCTGATGGGCCTTCACTGTCAAGTTGAAAAAGCACGTACCCTATTATCCTTCAGGATTTATTATTCTCTTCATAGTTTTGGGTTTCATTTTTGATAGTTTGAGTGACCCGTAGGATAGTTTATACTACAGAATATGGGGGATGCTCTTAATTTTCATTAACCTATACCCATCTTGAATATTGGTTGTATCTGTAGTAATGGGTGTATGTGTGTGTGTATGTGTGTGTGTGCACATGTTTGTGCGTTTGTGTGTGTGTGTGTGTAAATGGTAGGATTTGGGTTGGAGAGGACATTTTTAAATGGGTTGAAGAGAATAGCTTTGCCTTAAGGGGAAGCATTACTGATGGAGGCCCCTGCATTTCTTAGGACCCTGTACTACACCATCTATAGACAGGCGTACAGTGTGGAGCGACAGACCATTTTCAGGTGCTGCCCTGGTTGGAGCCGGCAGGACGATGAACCTGGCTGCCTACGCTGTAAGTTATAATTTTTTCTGTCTAACTGTCTGTCACTTGAAATAATGGTTTCATTCTGTTTGAGGCTTCAATCATATCATGCTTGTCAAGTGTTAAGCATCTTTAGAATCACCACAATTTCAGAGCATCTCTTTGGACTGAAAATTCACACATGACGTGCAAAAATGCACAAAAAGCTTTTCTGTTAAGCGTTGCTAATGAAAGGTCAGGACTCAAGATCTGTAGAACTGCTGCTTTATATTCTGTCTCTTTATTTAAAAGACAGTTTATTTAAAGCCAGCCAGTTACACCTTGACTTCCATCTCCCTTTTCCATTTGTCCCTTTCCCATATCATCAAATTTGTAATCCACAGTTGATTCAAAAGTCCGGACGGGAATCACTGTACTATATCTAAATGGGATTTCTCAACTTGTACATGTCATGATTAATTGCAGAACTCTGGAGACAGTTTACTTCTTAAGATGAGGTATGCAGTCCTTTTACAAACATCTGGTGAGAGTATCCCAGAACCATTGGAGCAGTTTGACAGCGCTCAAAGAGCAGAATTGGTAGCATTACATAGTTGATTCATACCAGGAAAAATGGCTCCATTTAGCATCTCCTTTACCTACTCATTTATGGTTATTGTGAAGTCACTTAAAATGCTTCAATATGTTGCAATCAGTTTGGCACCAGAACACAATTTATCTCTCTTGCTATCCTGTACCTTGGGTAGTTTCTCAGCATCCTGCTTCCTTCTGCACTGTGCTTTCTGCTCTTGAAATAGCTTAGAAAAGTTGCTGAGACTTCCCATGTTAAGCAGGTCTAGTGTTAAGTGGTGTATCCAGGGTCACTGCATGCAGAGCTTGGCCACTGCAGCTGGTCGGTTTCACTCAGTGAAAATATCTGCCTACGATGTCATCTCAACAACATTATAAACTCCTGAAAATTAACTGGTATTTCTTGCTTGATTTTTAGATTGTTTTGGCCACACAATCATCTTCTCCATGGGTACCTTTAGACTAGGGCCACTCAAATTTTCAAAGTAAATACAGATCACCTAGTATCTTGTTAAAATGTGGATTCTGACTTAGTAGGTCCAGCGGAGTCCACGTTTCTGCATTTCTACAAGCTTTGAGGTGATGCAGAGGCTACCACATATAGAGTTCTACAAGGCGTTAGAGAGCAAGGCCTTAATATGTAATGAAAACACTGTTTAACCTTGCTATGGAGGGGCTGGTAGAAATTTCTATTGAGGCTTTTGTTTCTTTCCCTCAACTCCATTCTCCATCCCCTTGTTTAACCTCCTTTTAGCTGTCTCTGCAGTGGAGACTTGTTTCAATGGAAGGAGATGCTCAGACAGTGAAGCCCAGCGGTGCCAGTGTTCTGAAGGTTTTCAGGGACCCCACTGTCAATATGGTGAGTCACCAACAAGACCATTTCACAGATGCTGCTTGCTTATGGTGGGGTTATGTCCCCAATAAACCCTCTTAAGTTGAAAATATCCTAAATTGAAAATGCACTTAATAATGTACTGTAAGTATGGGTTGTTTATCCTCTTGATTTTGTAGCTGATTGAGAGCCTGTGGTTCCCCGTTGCTGCCAACCATTACAAGAGAGTATCAGTAGCCTGTGAAAAGATCAAAATTCGTAGTACAGTTTCTCAATGCATATTGCTTTTGCACCACCGTAAAGTTGAAAAATCGTTGTCAAACTGTCATAAGCCAGGGATCATCTGTATTATGATTTAGAGATGTCTGCTTTGCTTTTAGGGGCCAGCCAATTTTGTTGATTCAGACTAATGGCAGGGTTGTCCCACCGGGGATTGGTGAGCACTTAAAATGAGCAACTAAGCAAAAACCTACAACCTCCAGTTTACGCAGAGGCACAAATTATGCTTTACAGTCTAGTTTTAATTATTCACTATAAGAGTTCAAAGGGTAACAGTAAATACAAAATGGTCCCTTTTATAAAGGAAATAGCCGCTTTATAAGAACACTTCATTCTCACCTCAGATGTTAAGTCTTTAATGGAGACATGGTTTGAAAGTTGTGGTACAGTATTTTTTGTGTGAGATCTCTCTGGTTTGTGAATGAACAAAGTAGTTACTACTTTTGTATCCTTTACTAATAAATAAATAAGTAAATAAATAAATAAATAAAAGCAACACTTACCTGATTCTCAAGGTTTCAAAACTAGGTAACCTAGTCTTCAAGGTTGGAACTTTATCAATTGTCAATTTTGGATATGTGCGTTTATGATGTTTCTTATGCAGGAAATTCTCACAGTGGCCACTGATTTATCCTTTCCTACATCTGCCATGAGATTGGGTGCTTTCAAATGGATTTGTTGTGACTTGGTCATCTGATTCTAGTCTTCAGAGAATGTGAATGTGTCTGCATTTATTTTTTCAGGGCAGAGAAAAACAAAAGAAAACCGATCTTATAGAAGAATTTAAAAAAATAGGTGTAAAAAGCCAACGAAAATATTGTATTCATTATCTTATGCTGACATTTTTACCTTCTCTTATCTATTACTTGCATCTTTGTAAGTGAAATTGGAAGGTTCCTGAGAGCTCATCACTTACGTCCATTTCTCTCTTCTGCTCTAGGCATAAGGTTAAGCCTCAAGTTTTTCATGGGTTACCTCACAGCTATTCTTGTAAATTGATCATTTGCTTTTTTAATTTTTTTAAGCAATTTGTGAATTGAAATGCAGCTGATTTTTAACCCTAATTTATTCTTTGACTATGGGACTCTGATTCTGAGACAGAGGTCAAGGTACACACTGAGCTCTAGGGTATTTTCATTATTTAAAAAAAGCTAACAGAAGTTTTACATTGATCCATAACAACAAATTATTTCAACTACATGTGCAAATCTGGTTTCCTCATCTTGATCAGTAGCTGATAGTGATGAGCAATTACACATGTCATTACTTTTTTTATTAATTAATTATTATTTTATTAATTCATTTTTTGGGGGGAGGTATAACAGATCTTTCAAAACACCAAGTCCCTGAGGGGAAAGATAATTAAAGAGACATGGTAATGATAATGACCTAGAAATTATTCTTTATTTTCTACATCACTATTTGAACACTTTGATTATCCTAATTTCTTAACAACTTTTATGTACCAAAGAAATTACAGTGCTTTCTGAAATTCAAGTAGCTTGACTTCACATTTTTCAATTTTCAGTTGGTAAAAATACCATTATTTTAAACATAGGCAGAATCAGTGTGCCTTTTGTATGAATTTGTTTGTACACTACAAAGTTCCAGAAGTGATGAGAGAAGACCAACCATACAGAATACATTTCAGAAATCTGTACTACATTTTCAGTATTATTGTCCAAGTATGTTTATCTTTAGATTTTGACATTTCTTCTCTCACTGTAGAGCTTTTGTTGAATTTAAAAAGAAAAACTGATGAAATCTGAGGCTTATGCATCCTGAAGAAGGAGTTCAGGCATGCCCTACATAGTATCACATTCCAGCAAAATGAAATATCACAAAGTATGTAAATTTAAGAGGGATTTATAGAGGAATTTTGCAGACTTCCTAGGAAATCAAATGTTTGGGAAGACAAGTAGAGAACCCAGTTAAGAAGGAATGACATTAGCTGATGCTTGAAAGTGGGTTAAAAATAAAAATCAACAAAGGTTGTTTTTAAAAAGAATATAGTTGATAGAACATATACTCTATCAAGCAGGTTGATTGTAGTCTAGAAGTATTGCTTATACTATATCTCTTCTCCAGTGGCAGGATTTGAATTCTGAATTATGAGTGCATAATCCTTGGTCTGACTGACACTACTTTCTCTCTCTCTCTCTTTCTCAATATATACATATATATGAGCTGTGATCAAACAATATGGTGAATGTTTAAATAAATAAAAATTATTACAGTAAAAGACACATTGCTATTAATCCCCCTCAAAATACTCCCCCTCACTTCAAACACACTTATGCCATCATTCTTGCTACTTTCTGAAATGGTTCTGGAAGTCCTCTTTAGTGAGTGTCTTTAGTGGTGCTGTCATGGCTGCCTCAATGTCCTGAATCAATTCAAAATGTTTACCTTTCATGGTCATTTTGACTTTGGGGAAGAGCCAGAAGTCACATGGTGCCAGATCCAGTGAATAAGGCATATAAGGACACACCTAATGTTTTTATTTGACACTAGAAGTGATGTATGACATGGCGCCTTTCCTTTGTGATCAGCATATACTGTGAATGCTGCTGCCAAGCGCCATTCAGTGGAAAGGCAGGAATCTTCAATATGGGACATGGCTCATGGAACCTTAGCAACAGTGTGTGACAAGCTTCAACTTGTTCAGTGCAGTCAATCAGATGGGAGCTACAGTTAAAGAAGGTGTGTTTTAAAGTGTGCTGTAAATCATCCTCCATCATGACAATGCTCTGTGTCATACATCTCTTCTGGTAAGGCAAGTACTGTCAAGTAAAAACACTGTAGTGTGTCTTTATTCACCTTATTCACCAGATCTGGCACCATGTGACTTCTGACTTTCCCCAAAGTCAAAATGATTCAGGACATCGAGGCAGCCACGGCAGCATAACTAAAGACACTCACGAAAGAGGACTTCCAGAACAGCTTCAGAAAGTGGCAAGAATGATGGGATAAGTGTGTTTGAAGCAAGGGGGAGTATTTTGAGGGGGATTAATGGCAATGTGTCTTTTACTGTAATAATTTTTTTTTCCATTTAAACGTTCAGCATATGTTTTGTTCACACCTTGTGTATACACATATACTATATTATGGCATATATTATATATATATATATATATATATATATATATATATACATATATATATATATATATATATATATATATATATATATATATATATGTATATATACATACCTGGTGAATACTCTTTAGTATTTCTCTGGGCTCATGTAATCATATACAAAGAGCTGCATAATAGTCCATGGTATCGATGTGCCATAATTTTCTGCAACCCATTTATTCATGGACATTCAGTTTGTTTCCAGTTTTTTAGCACAAAACCAGGGTGTGCAATAATGTGGTGCTTTTATTTCTGTGATATAGCTTCTTAGCAGTGGAATTGTTGGGGTCTGTGAATATGTATTTTAATTTTGGTATTTTTAAGGATCAGTTGTTCATTTAAATTATTTGTAAAATGTTTTGTGGGCCATGGTAATGGAACCAGTTTCCTTGGTTGGGACAGATTAAAATCTAGATGAATGCTAATTATTTACTTATTTTTTGATATGTTAACATAATAGGGAATCACTTGCATCTTTATCCAAAACTGGATATCTGATGAAGTATCTAGGCTCAGTTATTGTAAATATGGATTGCTGTTAGTATAGGGCAAAGTTGACTTCATTTCAGACATGTGGAAGAAAGAGAAAATTAAACAGATTGCCTTTTAAAAATGGACAAAAGAATGTAGTCCTAGAGAGAGAAGGGACATGCTAATAACTGAGAGAAATGCTTGAAGTTAATAATGGTTCTAAAATTGCTGATCTACTAAACTCATTTGAAAAATCAGCTTCTAATAAGGAAAAAATGAAGAAAATGAATTTAGACAATTAGAAAGTAGTGAAGAACTTTCTAAAATAGCTATTGATTAAAGGAATCAAAGGGAATACTTTGAAGATTTGAACACATGCAAATCAGGCTAGATAGCTGGTGGTGAAATGTTCTCTCTCTCTTAATTCTTTGGATCCAGGCAGAACGACTTGGACCTTCATTAAATGATTAGTATTAAACACAAATCACACCTTTTTTCATCACTTATTCCATCTTCTCTTTCTCTGGTCAGTTAAATTTTAAGTCCAGTGAATTATAATGTGCCTAATGATTACATTCTGAGACTGTAAGATCTGCTTGTTTCTTTTTTCATTGATTGATTGATTCATTCATTTATTCTTCTAATCAGTCTTCCAGTTAGTCAATAAATATTTATACACTGAACAATGTGATAATTCTGCAGACATCAAACATAAATACAGTATCCTTGGTATACTGGTAAATAGAAATCAGGAAACCTGTGATTATAATGTATCTCACAAATTCTCTGATGGAGGAAGCTTCTGTCCTAAAAGAAGACAGGAGAGGGTGTATCTATGTCAATACAGGAGATAAGGGAAGGTTTCTCAGAAGATTTGAAAATACAAAATGCAACTTATTCTTAAAGATAAACAGAACAATAATATGAAATTGAGCATAGCAAATAGAATATTTCCCAGAGATGTGAAAAGCACAGCAAATTCAAGGAATACTACTACTACTACTACTATTACTACTACAACTACTAGTTTTCTTGGTTGCAATAAGAGATGCACATGGAACATGGTAAAAAAAAATAAAAAAAAAATGTGGCTTTCTTTATGTCCATGGCAGCAATTCCTCAGATTTCTTGTTCCAGCCAAACCAGCTACTCCATATGGTTATATGCAATGGCGGTTAACTGATTCTGCAAAGACTTGGCCTTTCCTAAATTCAGTTACCTGAGCACGCAGTCCCACAGTCAGGGTTTCTTGAGCATGTAACAGTACTACTTGGTTACTGTATGTACTCCTTCCTATGCCAGAGTTCCCAAACTGCTGTATTACTTCAAAGTGTGATGCTTATGCACGATAAACATGAAGTGTTGCTGGAGTGCTTTCTGGTGACATGGAAAATCTTTAGCAGTTCTGGGGTAGAGGTTGGGTCTCAACCAATGATCATTTGCATTATCTTGGAGAAATCAGTTTTTAACCCTGAGCCTCAGTATTATTATTTGTAAAATCATAATAGTTCTAAAAATTTTCCTGAGCACCTTCCATGCACCAGGCACTATTCTAAACAATCTATAAGGATTAGATTATTAATTGTTATAACGAGTCTATGAGGTGAGTACTTTTATTTGTCCCATTTTTGAACCCAAGTGAAAGATGCAAACCTGTCCAAGGTCAAACAACTTAGAAGCAGGGGATCTGGGATCCATGTCCACGTGTTCTGGATCCAGAGTCTGCATGGTTAGCTTTCCAGTCATGATCCCTTTCTAATACTTGACATAATTATCTATAAACCAGATTGTTGTTTGTGAGAGTCATATGAGATAATGCATGTGAACTGTAAGCTAAAAAGCATTATTTAAGCATTATTTCTTTCTTTTGACTGCTAACTTTCTGAGAATCTTTAGAGGAATGAACAAAGTGAAGGGGGTAATGTTCTGCTGTTGCTTTGCTTCCTTTCCTGAGAGAAATCTAAGTAAACCTTGGGTATTGAGTCACAGGTGTGATTTTGAACCAACCAGTAGGTTCCAGTCCAGGAGTTCAATGAACTCTCTGAATGATATATCTGTTCTATATGGATAGGAGGTTGGATCAAAGGATTTTCTTAAAATGTCATGTCCCCAGGAGCATGTTGCACTTGGGAAGTGGTATAGGTTGAATTGTGTTCCCCCAAAATTCATGTTGAAATACTAACCCCCCAGTAGCTTAGAATGTGACCTTATTTGGAAATATGATTGTTGCAGAAGTAATTAGTTAAGATGAGGTTATACTGAAGTAGAGTGGGCCCCTAACCCAGTATGACGCATATCCTTATAAAAAGGGAAAATTTGGACAGAGACCTGCACTCAGGGTGGTTACCATGGGAAGACGAAAGCAGAAATCAGGGATGATGCATCTGTCAGCCAAGGAATGCCAGCAAACCACCAGAAGCTAGAAAAGAGGATATGGCCAAGATTTTTCTTCACAGCACTCAAAAGGAAACAAACTTGCTGACACCTTGACTTCAAACTTCTAGCTTCCAGAACTGTGAGACAATAAATTTCTTTTGTTTAAGCCACTCAGTTTGTGGTACTTTGTTACAGCAGCTCTGACAAATTAATATAGAGAGTTTAGAAAACATTTTGTCTTTATGCACAGCTTCATTTCAGCAGTAGGTCTACTCAAACAATGAAAATGGGGAAAAATTGGCAGGGGGTTTATAAAGAGCAAATCATGCTAAGAAAACTTGATGGCTTATTTTAATTGAATTATAAAATTAGTGTGAGAAGAGGACTTAATTTGAAAAAAAAAAGCAAGATCATTAATTGAACACGCTTATTAATCTGCAATCCTAAATGGGCGTTACTAGGGGATAGTATGAAATGAAACAGAGGTTATATTAAGGAGATAAATGGATATGCATTTTTAGCATGAAAAACAGTGTAAAATTCAGTGTTATTTTGTTCATCACATAAAGATACATTGCTTTAGAGCCTTAAGCCCTCAGCAGGGTTCTAGCAAGTTCATAGTTTAAGGCGCTCTGATTTACATAACTTGAAGGATATGGCAGTATCAACAAGTACAATAAAGGGAAAGACAGACTGTTTACGAGAAAAGTAGAGCAATAACTATCTGACATCTTCCTGTGAGCCTAGTAAAGGAGCATCCTGCTATTTGGAATTGACGCAGAGGATTTACAACTCTGACATTGATTTGCAAATAGAAGCTTTGGAAGTACTTTTACTAGCATATGCATACACTTCCAGGCTTTCCATGGCCAATGTTACCAACCATAGTTGCAGTTTAAAAAAAGACCGCATGAGAATTGCCTGCTATTGCAAATATGACAGCCTTAGAGTAGAATGACTTAGCACCATCCAGGGTTCTTTGATTCTACAGGTTCTAACTAGTGATGAACTAGAAAACATTGAAGGTAGAGAATAGTGACAATAATAGCTAATTCATAAATCATACCTCTGCATGCTAGGTGCTATCCTAAGTGCTTTATGCATGTTAGTTCATTTAAAACAATAATCCTATAAAGTAAGTGCCATTAATAATCCCCTATTACAGATGACACACCTGAAGTAAAGAGATATTAAGTAACTTACCTGAGATCATAGTAAATGATAGAGCCAAGGTGTGGATTCAAGCAGCTTGGTTCTGGAGTTTGTCCTTTCAACCACTATGTGATGCTATTTCTTTAAAATATCAGCACTTTCCTGTTTATGAAAAAGATAGTTGATATCATTTTCCTGAAAGGAACATAGGGATTTATACTTTATTTTTAGTGGTTAAACCTGGTCAGTCTGCTAAAAATAAAAAAATAAAATAAAAATCTTCCTACAAAACGTATGAGCAAAATGATTCTCTTTATTTCAAGTTTTGCTCATTATATACACATGTATTGAGTGACTGCTTAGGACCTGTGTAGAAAATACATAACTCTGTTATTGAAAACCCTGCATTCTCGTTACAGACGCAGGAAAACAAATCATTATAATGTGTTGAATGGTGTTCTCAGAAATGCATTAAAAGGGGCACAGGAAGCAGGTCATAGTGGGGAGCTGGACTTGGGGAATTGTGGCAAACGAGACTGTGTATCAAACTGTGCCATTCATTACTGCCCAGCGAAATATTTTGGATCTCAGCTTCTCAGATATGTAATGCTGCTAAAGATTTTAAGATGGGCATTTTATGTGTAAGAGGGTGCTTTCAAGACGTAGCTACCATTCTATGAAAAGAGGCTGAAGACCCAAAGGAAAAGAAAATGTTGTATCATTGAAATGGCCAAATCTTGCATGTAGTCATTTTTCCTTTTTCATTGCTTGCTGCCAAAAGTTGTGGGTTTTTCGTTTGTTTGTTTTAATATCACACTTCTCTTATTCTGTCAGGTACAAAGGAATACTTTTGACTTCAAGTAAATCCCATTTTCTCTTAAGAAACCTGATGAATGTTAGTTTGAAGGAAGAAATTGTGGATTAACAAAGTTAACATGCTCTACTGCAGATATCAGTAGTGTTCAGTATTTCTTGAACTGGTGTAGCTGACTTTCTGTTTGCCATTTGAATTTGAAGTATATGAGGTATGTGTCTGTGTGTGGTAAGATTTTACTCAAGTTTATTTATTTATACCTGTGTATAGGAAACTATAAATGCACTAACAACATCACTGCCAACAATGGCCACTGGAGTGTATTTTTTTTTTAATTTGGGTGGTGTAACTTCATTTCCTAGTTGTTTTTGAAACCCTAACCTTAATCTGCTGTAAAAGCCTAATGTAAAAGCATCTATGGCTATAGATGGAATGGACTATTCCACTCTTCGCTATTAGATTGTAGGCTGGTCAGTGTTCGAAACTACTCTTATGATAATCATTACAATTCCCTAAGTGACTGGGGTGTTTTATGTTGGGTAATCATAAATGAATCTTCTCCCCATGATTCTCTGCTCTCAGGGCAGTCTGGTGAGACTGTTTGGTGTGGGTAGGAGGCAGGAGGAGGCAGCTGGTGGGCCTGTCACAGGAGGGTCATGGGCTTTTGAGGGTGATTTAAGGATATGTTTACTAAAGAGGCAAAGTAGAAAACCAGAGAAGACAAAGCCGAGAATCAAATTCTAGGTAAGATGAAGGGAGGAATATAACGATAACCAAGAAAATTGAGATACTAGATGATAATGAAAGTATAAACTTAGCTGCACAGATTCCGACCGTGTTCTCCACAGGAGCATCTATGCAGGGTATCCTCTTCCTTATTGGTCAAGCATACTACAAAGCTAGATGTTCAGGGCATGATGCCTTGTTGTTATATTTTTAAAACATGAACAATCTGCTTTACTATGTTTCTCAAAATGTGTTCTCTGGATCACTATTTCCATTAGATTTTAAGAAGTGTTAAAGGAAATGAACTTTCTGTGTTCAAATAAGTTTGGGAAATTGTACATCGAGTAGCCTTACAGTGTTTATTCTTGTAGGACTTTCCAGAGTCTTCACTGTACTAATGTGTATTGTGACGCCCTCAGAAGAGGATCTAGAGTCCTGCATGTTCCAAATCCATGTGACTGTATTGCCCCTTATGTGGGGTATCAAATTATTGTGTGTTTTTTTTGTTGTTGTTTTTTGGAAATGTTCTTCAATTGTCATTATTTTGTAGCACCCAATTGCTCTGTGGGATATATGATACATCTAATTTTGTATCTATTTTAATATATATAATATTAAAATAGATACAAAATTAGATGCAAAAAAGCTAAAACTATTTCGCAATCTGCTCAATTAATAATAACATATTTATGTAGTAGTTTATAAAAAACACATTTAACAAGGTGCTTTCCCATATGTTATCTCATTTAAGCCTCACACTCACTCTGTGAGGGAGTTCATGTTATTCCAAAATTAGAATTGAGGTGACAGAGATTCAGTAAGTTTAATTGACGGCCCCAAGTCACAGCTTGTTAGTAGCTGAGCCAAGACTTCAACCTAGATCTTTGAATCTTGTGTTTTATGGTATCGTCCCACAGCTACCTGGGGATAAGCAGGGCCTGCCATGGGTCCCAAGAGCCCATTTTTGGCCACACTGTGCATTGTTCTGGGCTACAAAATGGATGGGACAAAGTTGGTTTGGGGAATTCTTTTTCATTTTTCTCCATTCAGGCCTTCATTGAGTTTTCATAGGTTATACTTTTCTCTTTCTTCCCCTTCATCCATCAGAATTTAGTTCCATTGCTAATCCCAGCAAACAACATCAAAGTGTTCATGAGTACTACTGGTTTAACATATTTGTATTTTAACAGTTAAAACACAAAGTATAACCTAAGTGGTGACGAGTTCTGGCAGTCCACAGGTAGGGCAATCTCACTGAGTAGGGAATTCCTTTAAATGTACTGTGCAGGGTACTGTTCCTTCTCTCTTCATCCAGAAATGCAGAACTAGCCATGTCTGCCCCCTCTCAGGCAAGGATTTAAGGATGTGTTTACTAAAATCCTTAAGAGGATGTGTTAGTCCTCTCAGGCAAGGACTAATGTTGGTGGCAGTTCACTCCTTTATTATTACCAGTGAGCAAAAGAGCTTCTGCCAAAGTCTGGGTTTCTGACCAGGCATCCTATTGAGTTTTATACCCACCACCCTCTCTTCCCGCATATTCTACTATAAACTGGCTTTCCTTATCTCTATTTTATTGACATCCAAAATGCCTGAGGGAATAATTACAACCATAGTAAGTATGAGGCTAAGTGCCCCAAATCAAAGGATTATGAAAATGAAGATGTGTATTAAAGAATTTAACCTTATGCCAGAAGGGTTTTGCCCTTTGACCTCAGCTTCTGGGAGGTAATCTCTAAGCCCTTGGAATATCACATTAGATAGGAACATCTTTATTTGCCAGGGATCTTGGGTCACTGGATAATCTAATAATATGACTTAAGGTGGGGGCTGGACACGCCTGGGTAGTCTTAGGTTGTGGGTCTTGCCACACCAGAAAGACCAAGGACATGTTTTAGGGTAAGGACTGAAGACTGGAGACTAATATCAACCAAGTGGGCAATCAATCAGTCAGTCAGTGAATCAGTCATGCCTATATAATAGAGTGTCAGTAAAGACTGAACACAGGGCTTGGCTGAGCTTCCCTGATTGACAGCAGCCCTTGTGTATTGTTACACATTGATGCCAAGAAAGGAATGTTCTGATTCCACAAGAGAGGACATGAAAGGTTCACATCTGGTATTTCCTGACTCCGCCCTAGGCACTTCGTTCCTTGGCTGATTTTAATACAATAGCTTTTAGTGATTTGCATGAGTCCTTCTAACAAATTATTGAACATGATGGTGGTTTTGGGGACCTTCTGAATTTGCAGTTGGTGTCAGAAGTAAGGGTGGTCTTTTGTGCGGACTGTTTCCTCTAACTTTTCAGCTTGCCAAAGCTCTCTCAGAAGGGCAGTGTCTTCTCTTGTTTCTTCTCCTTCAAGAATAAAGTGCTGTGGGTTTGTGTTCTGCTTCCTAGTGAGTGTGGGACAAAGGGAAAATAAGTAGTGCTCTGTTCAGTTGTGCAGATGGACCTGGCTGAGGGCTTTCCTCATTCTGGATGAAGAACAACAGTGTCTGGACTGACTAAGTGGGTGGAAAGTAATGGCTTAACCTGCCCATTACTGAATCAGATGGTAAACCACAGAAGGCAAGTACGCAAATAACAGTTTTATAATCTGTTAGTTCTGAACAATGCTGGAGACTGGGGGAGAGGGGGAGTTGGAAAAGAAAGCAGATAGACCTGAAGTTTTAAGAGCCTGCCAGCATTTTTGAACGCATAATTATTGAAGTCATTGTAATGGTTTAAAAATGGTTTTAAAGACTATATACTAAAGAATATTTAACAACTGGAGATTTAGGTATGTAATTTAAATAAAGGCTATTTTTCCATTTCTACAGAAGAGACGATCTGTGTTATGTTATGAGTCCTGGTGACCTCTGGTTAGCTTTCATTTATCACAAATAACCTTCTCCAGGATACTGCAATTGCTATAATGTTGAGATGCTTATATTACATCTAACCTTGAAGAAGGGTCAAAATAAATCTGTGAATTAAGCACGAATATATTACAGCTGGCTGAAGAGCGTGTCAGGAATACCTGAAGAGAAAACAAAAACAATTTTTCCTCTACAACCGGTGTACAAGTTGATCTGGCTCCTTTTCCGTCTACTTGGAGTTTAGTGGAGAAATACTGTTCATTTTAGTCCTAATGAGGGTAAATGTCCATTGTGGACAGAGCACCCCTAATAGAATATGGAATTCACCTGGTTGCTGGTGTTCAGTTACTCACACATACAAAGGAGAAAATACTCAGATAAGGCATCAGCTGTGATAATCTCTACTTACCCAGAAACAAAACACACAATGACAAGCTCATATACCTTGACTATATAAATGTATGGCTGTCGGTGGGTTAGAGAATATCTGAACATCAGGAAACCTCAATGGTAACTTCATTGTTAACTTAGAGAAGTGTGGGTAAATGCTGATAGCACCTATAGAGGAAGCCATGTTGCAAAAGAATGCAAGAAAAGGAGTGAGCAAGACAGAAATTAAAACTGAAAGGAAGCAAATCAAATGGAGGCCTTATACTAAAGGTGATAGAAATTAAGACTAATGCGCTGATATAAGAAATATAAAACTTTATATATTGGTTATCTCTTGAAAAATGTGATTCAAAGTCTTCTTTTCTTTTTCTTTTCCCTTTTCTTTTTCTTCGCCCCCCTCCTCCCACCATTTAGATAGTCCCACTTTTGACTATGGCACAGCTGAGAAAGGAAAAAAAAAGTTTTTGCTATGAGTGTCATTTTAAACATTGTTTTGTTTTCATGACAAGCAGTGGTGAAAATTTTATAAATAATTTAGGGCAAATATTATACGTTAGAGTTAAGAAGGCTTTTCATAGCCAATTAACAAATAAGAAAAGTTAGATCATAAGGAAATCAAAGCTGAACAAATCTAATATTTACTAAACAGGAAATGATTGATAGATGATGTTTTACATGATTCAGTCATTTATGTCCTGAGACAGAATGAAGATGTGTTTAAGGAAGTCACTGACATCATGATACTTAAAGAGTAGCTATGCTACTCTATTGAAGATGTCATTCATTTAATCTTTCCTTCCTTCCTTCCTTCCTTCCTTCCTTCCTTCCTTCCTTCCTTCCTTCCTTCCTTCCTTCCTTCCTTCCACAAATCATTGTGCCAGACCCTTAACCAGATATTTTGACCACAAAAGGGTGTTCAGGAGAAATTGTTAAATGACTTTTGAAGCTTTAAGCATAAACTAGTTTATAAATATATAATTGACTTTTAAAATATTTTGAAATCCTTCTAAAATTTACATGACCTTAAGTTAGTCATATTTTTTTTGAGACTAAGTACAGTCTTCATCCATTCTGGATCAATTGTATTTTACTATAACAGAATAGTAAAGATCGAGTTCAAGAAAAATAATGGCAACAACAACCAAACAACCTTTCAAAAATCAAGAAAGTGGTCTCCATCATACCCAAAGGTACACCAGATTGAAACACTTCCCCCTTTTTTTGAAAATGTGTTGTCTGACTTCCCTACCTCCCCTTCCCTACTGTACAAATACAGTATATACTATTGTGGCACTGTTGAGTCCTGGACGAATGAATCAGGTTGGACAGAAAACAGTCTTCCAAGAAATGTTTTCATGGCTTTGAACTACAACATGGTTCTTCTGGCTTGAACTTATCTCCAATGTGAAACTTTGCCTGTGGGAACCAGCTGGGTATCAACAGATGAGACTCAATATTATGATTCTAAGCAGTCTTTTACATTAAAGGTCGTCTCTTGATATCTGATCATTAACAAAGAGAATGTATGTGTGACATTTTGCAGAGTTACACAAGCATTTTTGCTAAGTAAAAAGAAAACGCATGAAATCCAATTTCAGAGACTTGATTAAAATGACGGCTTCTTCAGTTTATTTATTTTTGGACATGACTTTAAGTCCTACTTAATCTTCCTTTTTTTAAAATGCTTTTTTTAACAACAACAACAACAAGTAGGACTTTCTTCCCAGGGAACTAGTAAGTTTCTTCTTATTGAAGAGGTACGAAAAGATCATGAATGACCACATGATAGGACTGGCATAAAGCAGATTGCGAAGTTAAACTAAGTCGTAGAGAAAAAAACGACCTGTTAAACTATTTCAAAGTCTAAGGTTTTATGATCTCTAGATGGCGATTTTGAGGCCAGAACTGAATCTTAGCATCTTTATATCTGGTCCCTAGAAGGGGCCTGAAACAAATAGAGCTTTAAATGTGTGTGTTGAATGAGTGAGTTAATGGTTTAATTAAAATTTCATTTAGCTTGTTGTATAGCTTTAAGTTTGAGGCTGTAAAGTAGGGCGTCACAAGCTGTTTATTTTTCTTTGAGTTATTATGGCAGCAGTTTAGGGCCTTGTCTCAGAATGAACAGTATTGAAGGCTATGGCTGGCCACTAGCCCAGCTGGGCTGTCCCAGTGTAGGTAGCTTGGTCTCACTTTATACCACATGACCCAATCAATAATGTTGTCTTTAGAGAAGTAAACATTTTATTCAAATAAAACATGCATATCAACCAATCCCTAACATTGGCCTATGTTTTTAAAGATGTAAAAACTCTAGAGCAAAATCTAAAGAAATAAAATATCTAGTTTCGAATTGAATGGCATCACTAAATTTCAGACGCAGCTAATCACTGCCTAATCCCACTCGTATATCCTCCCAGGGATGAAGTAAGCAATTCATTCCACAATATTTCTGGCGTTAACAATCTTCCTAGCTGCATCCGTGGCTCCACAGTGCTTTGGGGCTGCAGAGCAACTTGGGCATCAAAGCTTTTATTTCAGTCTTTGATCCTGTTCTTCAGGTTAGACCTTTTTCTGCCTGCTTGCAATTTCTCAAAGAAAAGGCATTAATAATTTTCCATCAGAAGACTTCCAATTTCGTTGTCTTGCTTCTTTGTCTACTCTGCAACTTTTTTTTTTTTCCTCACAAGGAGAAACAGCCTTTTTTGACATCATGTGCTTGGCTCCAATAACTCAGAGGAGGATTATGGAAGCATTCCTATGGCTGTCTATAATATGACTCCCTTGTGTTAGCATTTTCACTCCACTTGACCTGTTTGTCTTGCCTAATTCCTCACCCTTTGTAGCCAGCAGTTGTGAACTTATCATACATTGAATTAAGATTCCATTTTAACAACTCTCGCAGGCTTATAGCAGTTGTAACAGACTGTTTTAAGCCAGAATCTTTAAAAAAAAATAAACCTGCTCTCCCTTGTGCCTGTAAACATTTAAGCAGAATATAATTAAGTTTCAAAATATAGATTTTGTGCCTTACTAAACAATAGTTCTGGATGATTCTCCTCCCATTGTAGGAACTCAATGTATATTTATTATTGAATGAATGAGTGAGACTCTCAAGATACTTGCCTTATTTCTTTTTGCTGATTTTAGAGTGAAACTGTTGGGATAAAAGAAGAGAAGAATATGCTTTTATGGCTTATGCCTCGTTTGTATTTCTCTAGAGGTGATCTTGGCACATAGATGAAATTGTAATGGACATTTGAGAATGAAATCTTTTTTCATATTGGCTTATTTCAGACTGAAGCTAGTTGGATGCAAATCTGCCTATCTAATCTTCTTAGTGTAAATTTGCCTTTGATGTCATGGTTTCATAGTCTAAATGTGCCTCTTTCTCATTATTTTCTGGCACACTAGTATTTGGGGAGACATTTTCATTTCCTGTGCTGGCTTGGGTAGGAGTGGGGGAGGGATGGGTCTACCAGATGCCCCTGCTTGATAGTCTCTCACAAACGCCTGCTTATATTGAATGTGCACGTCTCTATCTGCAGGCATAAACTTTTGGAAAGCATCAATGCCCAAGCTGCCCTAGTGGCTTTCTATATCTTCAGTTGTGCCCCTTTGGGAGGCCTCTCACCAAAGAGGCATAAGTACAAAACATTTGCAAGTTACGGTAAGCAATTTAAATTCATACCCAATTTCTGTAATTAAAGCATTCTTTTTCAATTATTATGACATACTGACATTATTGTACTTGCTGACATTTTTCAGATTAAAATGTGAATGCTAAAAAAAAAAAAAACAACAACAAAAACACACACACACACACAAAATGTGAATGCTGAAGCCTGAAATTATAATTATTCCAATTCTCTAGACAACCAATATACAAGTTTCAATAGAGGAAATCTTCTAGCCTTTCTCTATGCTTTGCAATGAAACACAACTTATCCAATACTGAAAGCATAATTTTTATATTTGAGAACAAGAAGGAAACAGACATATTTTGAAGGTAAAACATTTGAAATGAAAAGACTGAACTGAGAGAGATTAATTTGAAAAAGTCAAAGATATGAGGGGAAAATGTCTGCCATTTTTTTTATTTATTTTGTAGTTCTTCAGAGGTACTTCTTCAGGCTGGTCTCAGGTGCAAGAGGCTTGATTAATCACACTGAGTGGCTTTATATTTTGTGTATTGAAATGGCTGGCTACTAAACATGAGCCCAAGATCTGATATAATAGGGCCAGTCCATGGCTACAGTTCACTTTAATTTAAACCTCTAGGTGACCTCCAATTTCATATACGTGTAGAAGTGAAAATATATTTGGCCTTTACTATGTACCATTATAATAGTATAAGTATTTTAGAAGAGAGTAGATTGCATTTTTCTCCTCATCAAAATGGAGGAGGCAGACCTAGTGAGACATTACTATTTACTCCTTATAACAGCTCCGTGGAAGATGCATTTTATTATCATCCTATTTTATAGATAAGAAGATGGAGGCAAGAAGCAGTTGAATAAATTGCTCAAGATCAGTGTACATGTAGGTGATGGGACTCAAATGCAAAGCCCATAATCTTAACGTAATTTTACCTCTTAGAATGATGCTTCTGTGAATTCGTGTTTGTGGCTGACACCACTGTGTTTCTAGTCCCAAAGTGCTGTTTGTCATCTGTAGTGTTAGAGATACTACCGTAGTTTGACTGAGAAATGCAAATTTACTTTCTCTTGCTTCTGGCTTCTAGCCAATAAGAATATCTCCTATAGATTTGAAGAGGTGTTTCAGGCTTTTATCACATTATACATTATAGTTAGTGACATTTATCAGAAGTTGTTTTATTACTTGAAAGTGTACTTGCCACAGATTTCAATGCTTTATGGAGTCTGTTTAAAAGTAAGGATCTTCTTTTTCTTTTCACTCTTTCTAAAACGGAAGCAGCAAAATGGTGATTGAAAAATCATCAGCTGGCTAAGTTCCAGTGGTAATAGTCCATCTTGAAGAAGCACTCACAAGTTTCTGAAACTTCTGCTGCTGTTCATTCAAAGAGATAGTGCACAAAATAGCAAACAAAGGCACTGCAGCAGGCAGGGGAATTGGGATTTCATTGTGTGCATCAAAAGTAAAAGAATTCAAGAATAACCACTTGAAAAGGAATTCTCCCTTAATGTCTTTGGTGCAAAAATGTGCTCAGATTGTACTGGCTCTGAAGAGTAAAACTTGAAGTAAATTACTTTCTAGCTACTAGCTGTCAATTGCTACCAGCTCAAAGTGCTAGCTAACCTCGAAAAAGTAGAACAGAGAAGAGAGTAGTTTGCATTTTCCCCCTAGTCAAAATGGAAGAGACAAACTGTGTGAGATGCCATAGTGGCAACAAGATTTCTGATGGCAGAAGTTTATAAATAGGCATAAACATCCTATCGCAAGCCTCAACAAGAACCACTTAAGTGTCCTGTATACATTTTCAAGCAATTTTTATTTGGAATGAAGGGCGTAGGAAATGGTCTTGAGGTATGAAAACTGATGTTTATAGAGCGTAAACTGTTTTCTTTGAAGGCTTTTCAAGTATATATTCAGCAGCCATGTAATTATGTAAATCTGTCAGGGGCAGTGAGAGCAGTTAGAAGCCACCACTAATGAAACAATGGGTCACAGATTCAACCATGGTCTGGGCCAGTGCATTTGAACCAAAGAGGAGCCATAAGCATGGCCCAGGGAGCATCTCTGAGGCTGCCCTGTGATCTGTTTGGCTTCTTCGGTCACGTCTTTGGTCACGAGAGGATTGAAGACATAAAAATCAAACCTCTTTCCCGGGAAATCTATAGGAGCACATGGCAGTTGCTTCCTTTGTATCTCTGCGAGTAACACTGAATAAAATACACATTTTGGAAGGGAGAGAGATGCTGTTGTTTAACCTGTGAATCTGAGCAAAGTAGAATGTACATGAAATAAACAGTACAGGACATTATTATAATGTAATTTCATTGGACTGAGTTTAGGAAACCCGTGACTTCACTCACAAACTCACTCCGAAGGACTGCACACTTCTTGGATTGCTTCTACCTAGTTCCTATCTGCAAAACTGAAGTAATGATGCTTAGTTTCAGGGTTGTTGAAAGGATAAAGTAAGATAATGTATGGGTAGCACCCAGGCCAGCAGATAGTAAGTATCCAACCAGGAGTGCCTACTATTATTATTTTCAGGAATCTCCAACAAATATCAATATTGACTAGATGCAGCATTGATATAAATTAATGAAAACACTGATCATCATTTATATATGGAACCTTTCTATATGAATTTTATGGACCTCAGAAATTCAACATACCCTACTGAATTGTAACAGATACATAGGCTTTAGTGAAGAATTATTTGACCGTTGGTATAATCTGGTTTATACTAGGCATTGAGGAGCCAAGTGCTGCATATAAATGCAACACTTGGATAAAAATGTGTTAGAAATTTGGGAAACATTCAGAGAGGATTCCAATAAATATACAAATGCATTTCAAGAGCTACTAGAAGCTGTTTAGCAGAGTGAGTGAAAGAGAGGACAAAAGAAGTGTGGACTGGATGACCAGCAAAGTAACATAGCTTCTTGTAGACAATGTTTTTCGGGGGTGGGGGTGGGGATAGCCAGACAATTAGAGCCAAGCATTCAAAAGAAAATGGGTTTAGAAGTTCTAATCTCAAGCCCTGTTTCTGTTATAAAATGCTTGTATTTTCGTTAGGAAAGTGACTTGATTTCTTGGACATTATCATCCTCAGTACAAGGAAGGAATTAAGTTTGATTTCTAAGGTCTGTTCCTGCTCTCTTTCTATGGATTCTGTGGATCTGAGAGAGGCTGGCATTGGTGCAGGCAGTTTTTTGTGTCAGAACCAACAACCTTCATGCTCTCATCTTGTTGAGAACCCATCCTGCCTAAGTAGTGACTTGCTAGTGGTCACAATGGTAGACATTTGGTTTCTTAAAGCCCAAGATGAGGAACTGGTTGTTAAAGACAGCTAACATCTGAAGCTTCAGCGTCGAATGGGACATAGTGTTTAGTTGGTACACTAACCAAAACAAACAGAAAAAATGTGATAGCTTTGTTGATTGGCTGGAAAAACCACGAAGAATGAGAGAAGCTGAGACAAGAAGAAGAGACGAAAGAAACAGGTCAGTAGGTAGTGGCTCCAAAGGAAGAATGGGAGTACGGATCAGAAGTGTGAGAAGGAAGCAGAGTTGGTCAAGAAAGTTTAGAATTGGGCTCTCTTCCATTCCTGCTTCATGTCTCTGTAACAGCTATTAAAACCAATTATAGAGATATTTCCCATCGAGTCTGCATTTGGCTTCAGGATCCTTCTGAACACAGAATTCCACAAAATTTCTATCAACAGGAGTCAGCACATTGAAAGGAAATTGCATTTTGGGATTAGAGAATGAGCTCAAGTTTATAAATTGTGAGCTTTTCCAGTCTGAGTACTAATTTTTCTAGGAAATCCACTCTGATTTCACCAACTCACTCTTATTTTTCTGTATTCCCAAATCCTATAGAGTTTTCATGTTTGTCAGTTATTTGCCACTTCTCCCCTTCTGTGGTCAGTAGTCTATTTGTGGTCTGAATCTTGTCTTTCCAACTAGATGCAAACTCTTTAAGCCTGAGATCATGTCTTACATGTCTTTGCTTTCCTCACAGTATATACTTGACACTGAGAAGTTCATGGTTTATTTGTGAGCATGTCTTCTCTGTTATTTTGTATAACTCAGAAAATTATGTAATCAATTTTGGTAAAGCTTTTATAAATAGTTCAAGTAAAAGTTTTAGGACCAAAATGAAATGATCTAGAATATATATATATACTGTGTGTCCCTGAAAATAAGACTTAGCAGGACCATCAGCTCTAATGCATCTTTTGGAGCAAAAATTAATATAAGACCTGGTATTATATTATATTGTATTATATAATATTATATTATGCTATATTATACTGGGTATCATATCATATCATATCATATCATATCATATCATATCATATCATACCAGGTATTATATTATATTACCCAGTCTTATATTATATAAGACCAAGTCTTCTATTAATTTTGGCTCCAAAAGATGCATTAGAGCTGATGGTCCGGCTAGGTCTTATTTTCGGAGAAACACAGTATTTCATTAACTATTCTAAAGAACAGGCACATTATTACAAATTGCTGAGAACAGACTAATCAACAGAGAACATGCTGATTTGTGGAATGCTGCAAGTCGTTTACTATTAGGTTGGTGCAAAAGTAATTGCAGTTTAAAAGGTTAAAAACAATTGCAAAAAACACAATTACTTTTGCACCAACCTAATAGTTTCTAGATAGGCACAAGTACCCCAAGACAAAGGGCAAACCCCTTGGAAAATCTCAGCATCTTCCCCTACATCTGAGTGCCAGTTATAATTCAGGTTAGTGACAGAGCTGAGATGTGATCTCAGGTTCCTGGAATCCCAGTGAAGGTGTTCTCTGATTTCCTTTTGTTCTGCTGGAATTTTCCAATTGCTGAATTTGATGGAAAAATTATCCCCACAATGTTATTGCATGAGTTATTAGAGTCTTTTCCTCCTTTTTAGTGTGGATAAAACACTAAGAAATCATTTATTGAGCTCTTACTATTTGCCAGGCACTGTTTAAAGCACTTTGCATGTAAACTGCATATTTAATCTTTGCGATGTCTCTATGAAGTAAATACTCTATCACTTCTTAAAGCTGAAGCACAGAGTCGTTGTATAATTTTCCCAAGACCACACAGCTGGTGAGTAGAAAAGCTTGGGTTCAAAGGCAACCTGGCTCTAAAGTCCAAGTTCTTTACCATTATATTCTGTCTCTTCTTTGATTGACATCATTAGCTAATCAACATTAGCTAATGTTCTCTGCTGCTCTGAATGGTGGTGAACAGAAGGCAACAGTGAATAAGAGAATTACTTTCTAGAAGGTGGGCATCCCATATAAATACTGCTTCATTTTTTAATTTGAGGCAATAGAGTGCAGTGGTTAAAACAATGTCCTTCAATTAAACTATATGATTTTTTAGTGAGTTCTGCAGATTTCTAGCTGGTAACTTGGGGAGAGTTATTTACTCTCTCTGTACCTTAGTCTTTTCATTTGTAAAATGAGAAAAGAAAAGCAGTTCTTACCCCGTAGGATTATTGAATGATTAAATGAGAAAACCTATATAGATTACTTGCTACTGTTCCTGACATGTAGTAAGTACCCAATCAATGCTGTCATCACCATCATTATCATTTTTATCTTCATTTGCATCCTTACTGATTTGGCAGAAAGGTAGCTCTGCTACAATGTCTGGCAGCCGGGTACATTCCTAAGTTTCTTTTATGTGAAAGGGGCAAGTTAATCATAGAGTCACCTGATTGAGTGGGCTTTTTCTAGACCTTAATAGCACAAACCGTATGTGCGTTGATATCTGTAAGTACATAACAAACATAGTAAATAATTGATGACCCAATGATGATCCAGATTAGTGAAGATAATATTACTTAGTGTCCACTCAGTGTCTTATATATAAGAGGCAAGATTCATGGTATATTTGAGAAGTATTTCTATTTAAAAATTATAATTAAGGTATGGGAGTTTAGAGTTTAGCTATTTAGAAATCTTTTTCTTTTTTTTTCCTTTTTTTACTTAAAATGGTTCATTCTCAAAGAATTCCAAATAACACCCATTTTACTTTTAGTCTTAATGTACTACTATTTTCACATCCAAGTGTATTGTATATTATCAGATCACAAAACAAACCAACAAACGAGGAAAGCAGGGCATGATTTATTCCACAGCTACCCTGTGACGGATTATGTTCTGTGATAACCAATAATGGGAGGGGGAAGGTAGAGGTGAGGGTAGGGGAGGATGAAGCCATCAGCCGCAGAAGTACCCTGCTGGAGAGGGGGACCCAGAGTTTGTCAGAGGTCCTGTCTTTATGCTCATCATCTGTGTAACCTTAGGAAGATGATTTAACCTTTCTCAGCCTGTTTTGTTGCCTATTAGAATGGGGCCTATAAGTCCCTCCTCGTAAGGTGAAAATGAGGATGATGCTATATGCAAAACACCTAATACATGAGAGTTCTCATATTCAATGAGTATTTATAGAGCACCAGCTATGTATCATGTGCTGCCTGACATTCAGAAACGATAGCTATTCTTATGATTTAGTGTGAACATGCCATATACTGTGTGAAAATGCAACTCTCCCATTGACAAGAAATGGAAAGGAAAAGACTATAGGTATCTTGAATTGCAGGCAAGAGAAGGAAGTTGTGCCTCTTTAAAACGCCTACGCTTCAAAATGCCTTACACATATCTAAGTTCTGGTGAATAAGTATAGAGATAGTCAATGTTATGGAGACAGAGTAGACTTTAAAGTTCTAAAAAACTATTAGTATGGAGGGAGACATCTTAGCAACTGGTGATACAAATCACCCAGATGTGAACAAGCTAAGATGAATATGAGACTTGTTCCAATACGAGAGTCCGGAGACCACCAGCAAGTGACATCTAACCAAAATGTCAGTAGATGAATAGGCATCAGAGCAGATCCTGGAAGAAGTGTTTCCCCCGAGCTAGTCCTGTGTAATGAGGTGAGGTTGTCAGTCCACACTGAACATCGTTACCTTCTCTGAGAGCCTTGCCCTGGCCTTCCTCTCTACACCTTCACCTCTCATCTCTGCCACTGCTTATACTTCCTGTCCCCCACTCAACTTCATTTCTCTCCTTAGTTATCCTGGATTACCTAGGTGGGTGTGATCTAATCACATGACTCTTTAAAAGTGGAGAGCTTCTCCCAGCTGTGGTCAGAGCACACAAAATGCAGGTGTTGTGCTGTTGGCTGTGAAAATGGAGGAAGAGGCCACTAGCCAAGGCATGCAGGCCGCCTCTGGAAGTTGGAAAAAGCAAAGGAACAGATTCTTCTCTAGTGCCTCCAGAAGGAACCCTGCCCTGCTTATAACTTCACATTAGCCTAGAGAGACCAATGGTGGATTTCTGGCCTGCAGAACTATAAGATAATAAATTTGTGTTGTTTTAAGCTACAAAGTTGTTGGTAATTTGTTACAGCACCAATATCAAATTAATGCAATCGCTGTTGAAGAAATCAGACTTATAACAAGGTTGTAGTAATATTTATTTTTCTTTTTTATTAATTTATTTTAAAACTTTAAAAATAGAAGAACTATTTCACCTGTGTAAGTAAACATGTTAGTACAGAAAATTTTCTTTGGTGCTAATAGTGTCAGATACTAATTAAATGGCTTACATCAATGTGCATTTGGGGCCAAGTACTCTTATGGTGCCATCACAATTTAAAAATCAGATGCTTTTGAAATATTTGAACTGTGGAGTCAATTAGAACATATTCCTTTTGCATTATTAGTTCAAATGATATGAAAATATTTTGATACTGTTTGAGTGGGAACATTTCAGTGTTTGACAAGTTGGCTTTTTTTGCATTGTGAACTAAGTCTGGTTTACATGTTCTGGACTAAATTTTTCATGATGCAAATTGTCAGTGAACATGAGCTTTTGCAAGTGAAATATGAAACCATACCTATAGGTTGTACATACTATTAATGTGTAAAAGGTCAAATGGGTAGACAAGCAAGCATTGCCCTGGTTTTGTAATGATCCCACTACATTCCTTTGCATGAAGAGCACTTATAATAGTTTAATTCATATTATTCTTCAGCTCTGAGTTTTGTTTAATCTAAGAAGGCTAGTGAAGTTAATTATGTTGTCTAGAAACGAACAATGGAACCCACCAACAACCACTGAGATTGCTTACAATGTTTGTATGATTGAATTCATAGTAGAGGCAGCTAAATTTAATTATCAGTTTGCAACGTTGTGGTTTCGGCAGCAATTGCTAAGGAATGGATAATGCAAGTAGCCTTCAAAGGCAGTCACATTAGAGATAAAAACCTTGTCATTCAGGCAGACAGCTGACTGAACAAGTATTAGAATGAACAAAGATTTCCCAAGGGAGGTTGCAGACTAAGGTTTGGTTTTTGTCTCCTTGGCTTCAATTCAAATATGTCAGAGACACAGAATTTTATTTTTTCTAACTTAATAAAGTGTTAGCCATTCTTAACATTCCGGGTGCATTGGGAAAGCGGATGAAGGTAGGAGTATTAAGTGGCAATTATAGAGATCCTTAGTTAGCTAATTACCCCAGCCCCTATTTGGCTCATTTACGGGGAGAAATGTAGAAAAGAATCCTTAGGTCCTAATAATCTTAGTGTCATTCTCTAACTACCAACCTAAATTTTGTCATAGCTTTGACTGAGTTGGCTAGTGGTATCAGAACTTCACTGTTTTCCCTCTAAATCAGGGTTTGAGACAGCAGCATTACTGACATGTTTGGGGCCAGATCATTCTTTACTGGGGGTTGTCCTGTGCATTGTATGATACTTAGCAGCATCTCTGACCTCCATGCACAGAATGCCAGTAGCACCTTCCCCCACTGTGAAGTCAAAAAGTATCTTTAAATATTGTCAAAAGTGCCCTAAGGAGCAAAATTGCCCCTCATTGAGAACCACTGCTATAAATCTATGAGAGAAATACAGGCAAGTTACTTTTGGAAGGTGTAACAATTTTCTCATCCTAACAAGTCCTTGGTGTTGTCAGCTTATTCTTCCATAAGAAAATGGGGGTACTTGCAGGCAATACTAACATCTTAGAGTTTACGTGCTTGTGTAGACACACACACACACAGACACACACAGACACACACACACAGACACACACACACACACACACACACACCAGACCTCTATACATTAGCTCTGTTTACTTTTATAAGTAATATCCCTATGATACTCGAGACAAAGCATTCGGAAGCATAACGTCCCTCAACATAAATTCTGTAGCTTTGCTTCTCCGCACAGCAGTGCCTGATACTCTAGGAAGCAGCCCTTTAGCTACAGAAGATATGAAACAGCAGGATGCAATAAGGAACAAATGAATCTTTAATGAATAGTTTTTAATAGAAGTTGCATTGTCTTAATAATGGGGAAGATAACATGGTATTAGTGCTGGCAATTAATTAAGGAATCCTTGCCAAGTTAATTGGTAATCATTTCCTTAATTTCTTTGTGTGATTCAATAAATACATTTTTAAAAGTGTAATAACATCAGCTGACTGAATCACGGCTCCCTTTGTATGTAGCTTAGTTACCAGACTGAGGTTCAAAAATCTTGAGAGAATTTGTCCTACATTATGTTGACTAATACATCAAAAGAATAATTAAAGTAAAAAGGTTTGCTTGTTTTTAAAAGTATGGCTCAAAAGAAAAAAGCCCTCTTAAGCCCCATGTGGATGATTTTATTTGTTTTTGGTTATATACTTTAATCTCCCCCCCAACCCTGCCCCCTCCGCATCTCAAAGCTCCTGCCTAAAGAAGAACATGGGAACACACAGACCAGGTGCAGTTTCAATGCAGAGACAGAACCCAGAAATCTGAATTCTGTTCTTTGCTTTCTCATCTGTATGACCTTGAGCAGGCTGAGATTTACTCTTCCTGTTTTCTTATATATAATAGGAGATAACCTCTCTCTCCCCAGCCAACTCTCTGTAAATTGTTCTAGGGATTAATTAGAGAAGTCATTTGAAGTGTTTTGCAAGCCTAAAAGAAAAGCACTCTCTATAACACAAGATATGACGTAGGATTTTGTTTTTTTTCTTCCTGCTCTTCTTGTGCCAGGCAACTCTGCTTCTTCTGTCTACTCTCATCTATCCATTTAGCTGTTGGGGGTTGATTAAACTGTTACTCACACTCTTTTTCCCAGCTTGCATTAAAGGAACAGCATTAGATTTCATTTTGTTGAGAAATTTAAACCCTACGTTGTCTGACAGACTTTGAATTCACCTCCTAAAATGCATTCCTACAGGCCCCAGTCACAGTACCAACGAAGTTGGAAACACCAACTTTATTTCTTAGTCACCTTGAATAAAAATGATGCCATTCATTTTTAACAAGTTTGGAATATTCTGATACCAACACTATCAGTTCTGATGTACTTCGGTAATGGGAATAGTGTCTGTGCTGAGGTTTTTTTTTCTTTTTTTGGTGGGGGGAGACTTGTTTTGAACAGTTTCTTTTTTTTTTTTTGTAAATCTAATTGCTTTTGGTTCACCAAGAATTCACAGACAATTGCTTTTCTCACTATTACAACAAATATATTGCAAGTGGAGCTTTTATATTCAGGGTTGCTGACCTGAATCTGTTTCCCTTCACAGTAATCTTGTGCTGTTTCCAAGCTTAGAGAGCTGACAGAGTTTGAAAAGACAATATTCATCAGTCAGACTAGGGGAGCTGTTTTTGCATCCTTTACACATAATTGTCAAAAAATCCTATTAATACCCAACTACAGGCCAATGAAAACATAATCGGAACATTGCAGAACTGATTCAGAGACAAACAGGAACCCTCAATTTCGACCCCAATTTACTGCTATCCCACACAAATTTGTTCTCAATTTCTGAAGAAATTATATCAGACATGTAGACTCATGGTCCAGAGGTTATACAAAATGTCACTTTATATTAAAAAAGAACCCATCTCATACTGGCTTTGTGCTTTACTCCTTGCATTAGTAATGATGTCTTCCCAGGCTTAATTCTGCTTTTCAGTCCTGGGGGATACATATTTTAATTTTTTATTGATTGTGGTAGAGTTTCAGCAGATTCATAGGAAGCCCTTCCCATATGCTTCCGGATCCATTCAACCTGCTGAGAGGTGTATATCCTTCTGTGTGTGTGTGTGTGTGTGTGTGTGTGTGTGTGTGTGTGTGCGTGCGTTGATGAGAGAGAAGGAAGTGGCAACGGATTTCAACTGAAGCAGCACATGTGTGTCCCTATTTAAAGTGGCTATGAATTGGAATATTTTTATGCACTTAGCCATATTTTTTCTCTTCCTAATAAGCAATAGGCTCTGAAATTTGATGGTAAAATGGGTTAGGAAGATGAAAATAATAAAGGAGTCAGTTTATCTGTGATTTGATCTATATGGTAAAATTCATTGAAATTCAAGCTTCATAAGGTCAAGCTTTAGAAAATAAATGATGGTTCCTGATAGAGTCATCTAGTTTCCACTCTTTATAAGACTGGCTGCATTGACGGCATTTAAAAGGTAGGGGCACCGTGCATGCGATGGTATGCAGTTTTAATTTATACTCTCTAAAATATTTACGTGTAACTATTTAAAATTTAATTGTTTAAGAATAAAATATACTTAGAGTTTTGAAAAAACTGAAAGCTTAGAGGTTTGAAAAACAGAAAATATCATATTTATGATAAATTGTCATTTTGAGAAACGACAGGAGACTTTTCAAATAAGTAATTGTAAAGTCTGTCTCTGTTGGCATGGGCTGCTTTGTTGATCAACAACCAAGTAGACTGAGGTTGTCCAACGAGTACATCTGGAATCCAGGTGTAAATCACCTGGGGGGGGGGGCGCAGAAAACAAGTATAGAGTGTGTGGTATAGGTATTTAAACTTGAATTCTAACATTTATTCCTCACTTACACTCAATACACTGGTGTATTCTAGCAAAAGGTGTCTGAGCTTCCTTTTTGCCTCACAGGCATATATTACTCTATGAAGTTATAGTAGAGGTGTCCAAAAAGGTTTTGTGAACAGATTTGGATCATATGTTCTATTGGAATCTTAATGATTTTTTAAAGTCATTGAAATTTACTTTTCATATGTGTGTGTGTGTGAGTGTGTGTGTGTGTGTGTGTGTGTGTGAGCTAACTAAAAAGTTTGTATCATTAGGTAAAAGCTAGTGGTATCTTCATTTCCCAGACTTTATAACGTAAAACTTGTTTGTGTCATATTACTTGACATACAACTTAGTGCTTAATTTATTTAGCACTAACCCTTAATTTTATTCTTGAATCATTTCAGCTAAAGTTTGCCTCTTCTTACTAGTGTGAGAATGATGCATACATATAACAAGATAGGGAACATGCTTCCCAAATTTTAAAATTGAAATAGTCTTCAATGACCATTCTCCCAGCCCTGGTTTGTTAAGGGGGACTGGACACGACCGGTCCTAGACATGACCTAAACCTCTCACCTTCCTCCTGAATTTCTTCCTCCCAAGGGGTTCCCCATTTCCTTGATAGTACAACTTCCAGTTACTTTGGGCAGACATCGGGATGTCATCTTTGATTGCTCTCTTTCTTTTACATCCCATGCCCAATCTTTCAAAAAGCCCTTTAAATTCTATGTTCAAATTATGTCCGGAACGTATCACTTCTCACCACCTCCACTGCTACTAACCTCATCCAAACTACTGTCATCTTTTGCTTTGATTATTGTCGTGGCCTCCTAACTGGCTCCCTGCTTCCACCTTTGCTCTCCCGTCTCTTCTTACAAAGCACCAGAGTGATCCCGGTGAAAGCCTAGCCAGAGCATGCTGCTTCTTTGATAAAGGATGCAGTGGCTCCCCACTGCTGCTGGCGGATAAGCATCCACGGGATCTGTTCCTGCCACCTTATTATCTCTCTGAACTCATCTTCTCTTTCTCCTTTTCCTTGTCCCCTGTCCAATCACACTGGCCTCCTTGCTGTTCGTCACATATGCCTGGCATGCTCTGCCTCAGGCTGAGCACTGGCTACTGCTTGACCTCTGTCACTCCTATATTCATTTCCTGGATTTTTGCCTGATGGGCTCTCTCCATCTAATGTCTCCTTCCCACAAGGGTGTCTTGACTCTTTAAAATTACAACTGTTTCCCTGGCATACTCCAGCCTCCTTAACCTGCTTTTCTCTCTCTCTCTCTCTCTCTCTCTCTCTGGCACTCACCACTGACTAGCAGACTATACCATTCACTTATTTTAAGTTTCTGTCATCACTTTAGAATGGGAGCTCTATGAAGGCAGAGATTTTTGATGGTTCTGTTCAATGTCACGTCCCCTGCCTAGAACAGTGCTTGGCACATTGCACATGTTAAATAATGATCATGCTCACTTATTTCCTGACTACTGTGGATACATTTTCACTTCTGTCATTTAACTTGATTCTCCTCTGTGCTCCTGGGATCATTGACACAAGAGTTAGGTTTTGACTCATAAGTAGATCTTGACAGAGAGAAACACGAGGCATTCAAAGAGCAGAAAGAGACTTTGTAAATGCACGGAGAAGCGTGTGAAGATTTGGGGTGAAATGCCGTAAGAACATAGGAAAGGAAATGGTGGGAGAACAATGTTTGAAGCTTCAGCCAATAGGTTATCAGGATACTTGTATAGTATACCAAGGTGCTCAGATTTATTCTGTGGGCAGTGAATCATTCAAAGATTACACAGGGGTTGACTTACTCAGATTCGCATTTTGGAAAAGAAAATCACTGCAGTGTTTATGTTTTTGAAAAATTGTGAATTCCTCAAATATGTATAGATGAGTGTGGAGAACAATTTTCCTCACACCTTAATTATCATGAAACTACCCTAGAAAGGTTTACAACATAAATTAATTTGGATTAAAGGTACAGACACAGCTACATTTGCACATCTGAGCATGAACACGTGCTTGTGTGATCTATTTAAAATAAATGCCTTTGGACCCTATTGGTGTTAAGAATATTGTCCCACTGCTGTGATGCTTCTGCTTTACCATGACAACAGGCTAGTTATTACTGCACAGCGTTATTGGGAGTGCTTTGATATTATTTGCAGCTAAAGGGCGAATGATAACTTTCCCTTTAATTAACAGCATTTTCAATTACTTTTCAGTCTACATTTATAAAGAAAGACTGACTAAAAGTTTTAAGTGTGAAATCCATTTGCTTTGTGAAAACAAAGACTTCTCTTAGTGGCAGAAAATAGTCCCCAGAGGAGGAAATTTTATTTTGGGACGAAATGTTGGATGGTGTTTTAGAGATAGTACGGTATGTGGGTTGCTAACAGTGATTGCACTTTTCCAGGTAAAGAGAGCCTCTACCAGGTGGACAATCTCTGGAAACAGCCACATGTTCAATTAAAATATTTTAGCAAATTTAGTGAGAGTCAGGGAGTTTTTCATCTTTATCTCAACTTCCAGCACATCAAAAAAAAATTAGCTTTAATTGCCTCTTACAGGAATTAATCTGTATGGAAGCCTATCTCTAAATAGCCAGAGAGGCCATGCCCAAATGTGAAGCCAATCTTCTCACCACAACTGCAAGTGCCCCAAAGAGATTGGCTCACATGTGAACAGACCCCTATTGGGTTCCTCTTAGGAGAGCTAACAGTAACTGTTTTTAAGTTGAGATTTTAGAAATTCTTATAACTATTTGTCAGTTAGGATCCTTGGTTCCAACCAACAGAAACTGGCTGGTTATTTTAAGCCCAGAAGGATTTCACTGTAAGTCTAGTGGGGGAGGAGAGGGGCACAGGAGTTAATTAGCAGAAGTCGGGTTTGTGCATGACGATTGCTGCTGCAAGAAATCTGGCCTCCAGAAGTGTTCTTTACATACGATTCCAGCTGCCTGAAGCAAGTGCTTGATAGGTTACCAGGCAGTGGGTAATGGACAACTGTCACTCCTGTTCCTTAGTGGGAGACCACAGTGCAAGGTAGGTCCTACTGCTAAGACTGTGCCAAATGGACAATTTCTTCCATGAGAGACCACAGTGTTCATTGGCAATGAGGCAGGGGAAAAGAGGTGGGGGGATAGCCAAATGACCAATATATGCTACTTTTGGCATTTTTATTATTTGTTACTTCACTTTTTTTTTTTTTTTTAAGTGACTGGTATGGTGAGGGAGTAAGGGTCTTCTCTTTGTAAATTGGTCTCAAATATCCATACACCTATATCTATCCATGTAGTGATTTTTTTTTTCTTTGTGGAAAAGGAGTTGTGGGTTAGAATGGAAAATGAAGACGGTGTGATACAGACCAAATTTACTGTCTGCCTGTAGTAACTCAGGATTATCTGTAGTACTGTAGAACCAAAATTGCTGTTTTGAATTTTACTTGGACTGATCTGCTGTTTTCTTGACCACTGTTTCTAAATTACTGTGTTTCCCTGAAAATAAGATCGGGTCTTACATTAATTTTTGCTCCAAAAGACCCATTAGGGCTTATGTTGAGGGGATGTCATCCTCAAAAATCATGCTAGGGCTTATTTTCAGGGAAATGATACTAACAAAAAGGAGGCGGGGTAACAAAAATTTCTTTTTTTCTTTTTCCTTGTTTTACTTCAAATCAGGTTAGGATCAAAGGGAACCATTGATTGAAACTTAGGCAGATGTATGCATATACAGACATATGCATGTAAAAATATTTTATTAAATATTTTTAACTGTTTAGAGTTAGTTGCAGGCTCTATGTCTCCAACTCTTCAGTAGGTATTTCTTTAGGACAAATACATTCTTTACATAACAACAGAATAATTATCAAAATCATGAAATTAACATTGATACAATACTATAATCTTTGGACCTCCCTCAGATTTCACCAATTGGCTAAATGTCCTTTATAGCAAAAGAAAATCTCAGATCCTGTGTTGTATGCTGTTGTCATGTCTCTTTGGTCTTTGTAATATGGAATACTCCCTCATTATTCTGGAAAGAAAGTGTTTCTTTGTATTTTAAGGTATTGATACTTTTGAATAATACAGGCCATTATTTTGTAGAATGTCCCTCATTATTGGTTTGGCTGATAGATTTCCTTATGAATGGATTCATGTTATATGCTTTTGGCAGGAGGATGACAAAAATGATATATTCTTAATGCATCATCTCAGGAGGTATGAGGTCAATTACCATCCCTAGTGATGTTAATTTGGATCACTTGCTTAAGGTGGTGTCTGGCAAATTTCACCACTGTGGAGTGACTAAGTATCTGGTTTAGACATATTTTGAGGCAATGGAAATAATGTGTTGTTTTTTAAACTTTCACATTCTGATTTTTGCACGATTGATAATTCTTGCCAAATACTGATTTTTCCAATTTAATTATTCCTTCTATATTCATTAGTTGGATTTCTGCTGTAAGAAAAAACATTTTTGTTGGTTTGCTTGCTTGTTTATTTATTTGTATCAGGTGGACTACTGAATGTTTATTCAATGTGTTATAATCCTTTGCCCTCATTTATTTATTTTGATGCTCAAATTATCCTAGATTTACACAATGTTAGCCTATTTCAGTTTGCTCCCATGGTTTTCTGTACTTCTCTTCCTCTCCTAGGTAGGAAGACACTGTGCTTGTATTCCCCATAGCACAACACCTTGTGTAACATAGATGCTTCGTATCTATATTGAATGTGCCAATAATTCATGCATCATTTCCTCTAGAAGTCTCAGCCTTAACCTTTTGTAAAATTGCCCATAAAAGAAACTTCTTCAAGAAGCCAATTCAGGAAAATATACAAAATTGTGTTTTATTGTTTTCATACTGTGTATACAGTGGATTGAACAACATTAGTAGTTTTCTAATTTTATTGATGTTTTATTTTCTCCTTTTTAATAATTATATATATATATATATATATATATATATATATATATATTCTTTATTTTACTTAGTGTAAGATAATTTGCATGAGTGGATACCTTGCCTGAAATAACATTCAGACCAAGTGGTTCGTGTATTACCTGTCTATTTGCCATTCTAAGGGAAGTTGGGAAACTTTTGGCCAGATGAATGACAATAGAGATTTTCTTTCACAATTAGCTTCTGTCCTTCCTGACACCCCTAATGGTTTATAACCTCCTCCCTTTTATGCTAATTCCCTACACATCTTCCATAGAGAAAGGTTTTAAAAATTAATCATTTACCTCTTATTTCCTTTATAAAAAAATAAAAAGTTGTAAAAGAGACTAAATAGCCAATACCAAAATATTACTCTTATCTTGACTATATCTCCGTGTAATATTTTCAGTGGAAACCTCAGCTTAATCCATACCTGTGAAATATCTTGGAAGGACAGTGTTAACCCATCCAACACTGTGGTGCTTCTTATGTGGCAGGCATTGTGTCCAGAGCTTAATAAGTTACTGTACAGCTTCAAAAGGCTCACGGTGTAGTTAGAGAGATACATAAGCAAAGAAATCCCACACCAAAGCAACAAGAGCTGTGTCCAAGTAACTCTGAGAGCAAGGCAGAGGTGCTCCCTTCACCCAGAGGGAACTGGTTAGCTATATGCTATTGAAAATTAATGCATGTCAATGTGTCGAAGAAGGGAGAGATTTTTCTCCATACCTTTTGGAATGGCTGAAGTCAAATGGTAATTTTTATTCTAAAAGTGATGATAATTTGGAAAAAGTTCTGATCACTTTAAATCACAACAAAGAATGTTATATAACCACTGCTATGAGTTTGTGAACTTGTTCTATGTGCAAAATTTACTCTTGTATAAAGAATGAGGTGATATAATAATCAGATAAATGGATGGAAGCAGTAAATTAAATCTATCTAGAGTGTTATGAAGACTTTTGATTGTTTTTGATATGAAATCATTGGAGGATTATAGATTCACCTTATTGAAGTATCAAAAAATACTAAACCTGGTGTCCACAGCTCCCTAAGAAGGAGATATATAAGGATAAGCTTCATGAGTGTGTAAAATCCTTTAAAGTATAAGCCAAATTTCAAATTTACACTTATGTGTATTTTTTTTCTCATGGGGTACATATATTTTTATCAGATCCTCAGCGGGTCCCTTGAATACCTCTAAATTAAGAAGCGTTTGCGAAATGGTCTGTTGAAAGTAGCATTATCCTAGAATTAGAACCCTAGGCTAGCTATACTCAATATAACCTTGGACTAATAATTTAATCTCCCTAAGCCTCAGTTTCTTCTTTTCTAAAGTAAGAGTTTTAATTAAGGTCTAGTCTCCTCAATAGACATTATCTCAATTGACAAGTACTGTACAGCTGAAAGATTTTTGCAATCTTTGTGGACACAGAAGAGGGTTTTTTTGTGATTACAATGTTGGCCCCCACAGTGTATCAGAAGTTTTGAATCTTGAATTTTCTGTTTCCCTTGAAAAATCCAAAGACCTATCTCCCTGATGGCATTACAGTCATTTGGAGCAGATCAGTGCTAATACGTTGTGACACATGTGTACACTCAGGTTCTCCACAGTCTCCAGCGTGCTCCATCGTCTCACCCCAGTCCTCTCTGTGCATTTATATGATTTTTCTGCCCTTGGAAGCATTTGACATATTGTCCTCAGGTATATGCAATACGTTCTCCTGCTGGGGAAGGAGAGCACACAGAGAGGGGACATGATTTTGGAATACATGGCCTCAGTGTGCCTTTACTGAGAGAAAGCTGCAGCTGTCTGCGCTCCTATGTGTGCCTGATTATGGAGGAAGATTGAACACTTTTTATGGAAAAGCATTCGTCTGCTTGGAGTAAATGCTGGAAACTGATCACCGACTTGTGTTGCACAACTTGTATGACCTGCTTAAGCATTTGCCATCCACCACTATTTTAGGATTTTATGTTATATCAGGCTTGATAGATCCCAAGTTAGAGTAGAGAGAGAAAGGGTCTGAAAACAATGGAAAAGATGTAATAATACTGCTCAGGCCACATTGCTTTAAAAGTAAGATGAAACCTGAGGTAATTGCACATTTTAAATAATTTCATTGTCTTGGTCAGAGGTCTGCAAATGTTTCTGTAGAGGGTCAGGTAGTAAATATATATATTTTTTTGTTTCGCAAACCACACAGTTTATGTTGCAAGCACATAAGCCACCTTAAACAATACATAAAATATGAATGAGTGATCACGGTTTTGTTTCAATGAAACTTTATAAAAACAGGCAGATTTGCCCTGTGGGTTATAATTTGCCAACCCCTGAGCTAGGTACTCATTAGTATATGGAGACTGGTCTGAAGAGAAGCTTAAAAATCTTGAAGAGTAATAACAAATATTAAAATAGAATGCTAATACAGGAGGTATTAGGAAAGAAGACCCACACGAAAAGCAGTCTGGGATTGTTTAACTCCACCAAGAGGAGGCTGTTGGGTGACATAATTAATGTTTGACATAAAAGATAATTTCCTGACAATGAGAGTGGTTACATTTTAGAATGAATTATTATTAAGGCAGTTTGCAGACTCTCCCTGAAAGCTTGTAAAAATAGTATAAATTTTTGACTTTCTGAGATGGTTTTCTATAGAAATATGAACAGGATAATCTGTAGGCACTGGGAGATGAACAACTTGGATTGTAGAGCTCTCTTTTAAAATAAAATTGTAACAGGATTGAACAGAAACAGGCCAGCAATTCAGAATTCTGATCTTTATATCAGTACTCAATGCTTTTGTATTCTTAGGCAAGGATTTTTTAAAACCATTTTACTAATCTGTGAAGTGCCCAGTGTTCCAGGGAACATGGCTGATTAACATCGAATAAAACTATTTGTAATGTATTTAACGATTGTGAAATGCTACATAAATTTGAACAGATATAATACCTCACTTAACATAATTATCCTTAAGTTCTTTTGAAATCCCCAGAATACATTTACCATTCTATTAAGTTACCTGTGCAGAAAGCTGATTTTTTTTTTTTTTTTTTTTTTGAAGGGGAAATGCATCTACATTTCATTTACTTATGTGACTTTACTTGGTCACATTGTGTGGCACTAATGTAAGACTGTTAACTGTAGCAACTTTAATTGATTTTTGGTTACTATCTTATTCATATCAAATAGATTCATAGAAAAATATTATTACAGCAATGACAGGCACTTTGGGGGACATCTAGTTCAAACCTTTCATATTTTCGGTAGTTTCACTCTATCCGATAAAGAACTCAAACTTAAAATACATTGCTTATTCTATAAAACTAGCTTTTTCAATTTGGGATGCTTTTTTCGGCCAGAATGAATTTGATCATAGGACAGTGAACTCAGGTTTCATAGGTCTACTTAGCCAAAGAGTTTATCATTGTGCAGAACCTGCTTCGGTTTATGTACCCAGTTTTTTTCCAGGGCTAGGCTGTCGTCATACTGGCAGTTTCTTCTCCTCCTCCTCTTCCCTCTCCCTCCCCCTCCCCCTCCTCCTCCCCCTCCCCCTCCCCCTCTTTTTCTCCTTCTTCTTCTTCTTCTTTCCTTAACAAGTAGTGTGTATTATGAACATCTATGCTATCCATCCCAATAATGGAATAAAATAAGAGCATAATAGAAAGGACTACTATCCCATACGGTGAGTTAGAAATTCAGTCTACTTTGTTACAGTCTTATTGGGGTGAGAAATAGGGGGGCAAATGTGATCACTGTATTATACATATTAAATGGTAAATATAATTTAATAAAGACAGAAAACCTCTTCCCTCCTAGTACGGATTAAATTTGAGCATAACTGCAAATTAAAATTTCATCTGAGAATATCTATGTCTTTTAGATACTATATAATGAATAAAATATGAGGTTTATCTTTTATAGTGTAGTGCATCACCCAATAGGTACAATTCATTAGAGCAATTACACTCTATGCCCCTTCTGAATGTGACTCAGTTGTTCCCTTTAAAGTAGTGACTTAGGAAGGCTTTGGCACCTATTTCAGGAATTCCACATTTAACCAAAATGTTTTTGGAATGCTTAAATTGAATTTACCATACCCATCAGTTGGGAGTAACTGTGTTTATGTGTATGTAACCCATTGTGAGAAAAATCAGACTCATTAAATTAGTGACTACTCCAGCATGACATGCAAAAATGTTCTTTTCCAGCTTAATCACTTGTAATGAACAGATTTGACCCCAAATGATGCTGGATATTTTTGAAACTTAATCTTACCCATAGGCGCTCTGCTGCCATTGATATCAAAGAAATGCGTTGTAATCTCTGAATGCAATTCCAAAAGAGAAATTCGAAAATTTCTGAGCTACAGCAACATCATATTTGGAGGACTAATCTCTGTAAGATGAATTAGGTCTAGTACATATACTAATTTACTTTTTAAAACTTGAAGTGTAATTTACACACAGTAAAATGCATAGATCATGAGTGTACAATTCAATGAGCTTTGAAAATTGCGCACACCTGTATAACTCACACCCCTGTCAAAATATAGACCAGTCCCACCACCGTAGGGTTTCTCCTGCTCCTTTTCCTCATTCCCTGAGTTGAGTCCCCACCACAACCCAGGAACCTATTTCTCCTGTTTCTTTCACCATCTCAGTTCTTATGCCTGTTCCAGAACTTCATATAAATGGCGTCATAAAGGACGTCCTCTCTTGTGCCTGGCTTCTTTTCCTCAGTGCAGTGTTTTTGGAGGTTTATCCATGATGTCGCGTGCATCTTCATTCCTTTTTAGTGCCACGTATGAATATTTCTGTTATTAGCTCTTATATTATAAGTTAAAATTGTGTGGGAAGAATAGAATGTCTTCTTAGAAGTTAGAAAGTAAGGCCACATTCAAGCATTTTCTCCTTCATGTGTACCAGTTCTTACTATAGTATATCCTTTTACAGGAAGTATTTCTATATAAACAAAATTGTTCAATCATAAGGACAACTAATAGCTCACATATTTTGGCACAGACATTTTAGGGAAAAATATATCAGAGGCTTAGAGTTTTTAACAGACACATATCTAATATTTATTATTTTCATTAAATAAGTACTTATTAGGATCCCATTATGTGACAGACATAATGCTACATGAATTTGCTTGTGTGTTTTGAAATTATATCAATATACAGTCCATATACATCTGTTACTCTGCAGGCTGATGCAAATGGAAAAAATGGTGAAGGTGAAGGTATAGGTACTGAGAAAAGTGAGTTCCTGTATACCATTTTTCAAAAACAGTTTGTCCTGAAGGCTTTCTTTGCTATTTGCTGCTGAAAAATGGACTCTGTGGGGTTGAAGCATCATAGAGATTTTAATTAAGTTTTAATTAAATGTTTTTCATGGTTTTGCATAATAAGAGGATAATATCAAATCTAATTCCTGCAAAATCTAACATGCATCTGGGTAATCAACAAATGAGGACTCTCTAAGCATCCACATAGTTTAGTACAATTTCTATTCAGTGTATTTTAAGAGGATGATCCTCTAAATATGTTTATTAGAATCAGTGAACTCAGAAATATCCAGGGGAGAAATTTTGTTTTAACTTTTACTTCAAATTTCATTGGTTTACTATAATGGCAATTTAATGTTTCTGAAATTAGAGTGTTTTAGTGTGTGCTAATTAAACAAAAAATCTTAAAGAACACTCTTTTGGGCTTTTGAAAGTCTAAGGGGATAGAATATAAAATTGTTACATCACTTTCAAATGTGTGAACGTGGTAGGAGTTGCCTAAACTCTTTGTTGGGGATAATAGTATATCAAGACAATAGGGCTGTTCTAAGACTTACATGAGATATTATCTCATAGTATTTCATTGTCACACACCGGCTACAAGCCATACTTTAGGCCTTATATCCAAGTGAAGCTAGAGAAATAATTACAAAGATAAACTGACAGAATCGAATATTTAAACTGTATCACAGTTTGTAATTTTTTATTTTTATTTTTAATGTAGTTTAAACCTTAAGCAAATGAAAGTATCCCCTGCCTCTCCTGACCTTTGGAAGACTCTAGTTTAAAAAAACCTATAACATGTGATACAATTGACCAAATATATACTGAGTTTTCCCTAGTTGCCAATGACTGTGTTAAGTACTAGGAATATAAAGATGAATGATTCAAGATTCTTCACTTCTTTTTCCTTATTCAGCTTTTTCCTTATTTTTTCCAGTTTTTCATTCAGTATGTATTTTTGGCCCTAATTTCAAAACCTACAATTTAACTGTAAACAAATAGTTTGGACCAAACAGTTTCTAAAATCTCTTCCATTTCTGCAATTCTGTGCCTTCTAAATCTATGCTTTGAATACTAACATATGTGCAAATACTGATGGAGGCTTTGCTGCAAAATGCAGAAAGTTTGAAATTATTTTGTATCCAAATTAAAGAAACTAGACTTCAGAGTCAGACAGGTCTAGGTGCAAAACTTTACCACTTGGATAAGGTACCAAATCTCTGCATTTTATTTCTTGTCGAGTAATCAATGAAATGGGGATACAAATACTATTTATTCTATAAAATGTTATGAAGATGTTCTTAAACAGATGTATTCCAGCTATAATAAGCTTAAAATAAGCATTAGTCATTATTATTCAGGCAGTATAAAAATAGATAATTTACTTGTCTGGAAAAGAATTCCTAAATACTCCCAAATTAGAAAAAATGTGTTTGTCCTCATTTTACAATGGAAGCTAGTGTATTTGGTAATGATGACAAAATAAATACATTTTCTGTCTACTCTAGTCATGTTCTTGTCAAGAACAGCACTTAGAAATTCTTTGGTGGCAAAGGAATATGGCATAGAACCATCTTATATCCAGCATCCTCATTGCTCAGCACTGTACTGAACACAGTGGCTCTACCACGTGTTTACTGAATGGACGAACAAATGATTGACTGGGTGAATGAATGAAGAAAATGCTACAAGATCATGCGTCCTTTATGCACTAGGAACAGGAAGTCTCACTCAAGACCTTATTAATAAATGGTTGAGTAGGGACCAGAATCCAGATTTGCCTACACGTTGGTACTTTCCATAATTCTATAATCTATTTCTTACAATGACACAAAAGCATGGATATGTTGCATTATAGTGACTTCACAAAATGTGTGATACAGTCATACGTTTGACTTATCCACAGGAAGAATCCCAAGTACTAACTGAGTCAGTTAGCATCAATTTTCCTGTTTTATTTTTAGACAATGTAGGATAAGGAAATAATATTATAGATGGCCTGGGATTACAGACAAATTTTTAGTATCCAGTACATGTGACTTAGTTCCAGAGAGGGGTTCTTCTCCCCCAACGTTATGATGTTATCCCATTTTTCAGTCAATGATGGCCTTACGACTCTGAGCTGGACTTGCCAACAGCGCCCTGACATCTTTTTCATTCCACTGGTCCTGTTATGATTATGGAGCACCACTAAGAAGACTCCCTTTGAGATCTTTTTTTTTTTTAATTTTTTTTTTTATTAAATTTATTGGGGTGACAATTGTTAGTAAAATTACATAGATTTCAGGTGTACAATTCTGTATTACATCATCTATAAATCCCATTGTGTGTTCATCACCCAGAGTCAGTTCTCCTTCCATCTTTGAGATAAAAAACCCAGAGTGTGTATAATTGAGAGTTGTAACATTGGGCCAAAATCACACTTTCTTTAATGTATCTTTGATCTTAATGATCTGAGTTTGGGCCAAAATGGAGTTATGTTCTTAGAACAACTGCTACGGTATGAAAGACAATTTTTTTTCAGAGGTACAAAGACTGAGAAATATGAAATAGAATCAGGACTAGTGAAATCAAGTCAGCAGCTGAGTGTAAATGAGCATTTTGAAATCGATGGCAATAGACTGTTATGGCACTACACCAGTTTTTATGGGCCAGATGCTTTTAATTAAACATACCTTAAAGTATTAAAGATTAGAAATGCACATATCTTTCAGACTTCCATCTACCCCATGTTTTGTGTATGGAGTTAGATTGAAAGTAAAACTATAATAAGGACTAAAGAAAACTGCCAGTGCGAAAATCCATTGAAATAATCCAGATGCGTCTACCATTTTAAAGGTCAAATCTGGTTTGCTCATAAAGCCCAGAGTAGTGTAAAAGAAGATGTCTAATAAATCTTGGAATTTGGTAGTAGAAGAAAAGTGGTGAATTTACAGACCTTTAGCTTGGTTGCTTGGATTGTCACATTATGCCATCTAAGAGTGGAAAAGATTTCTTCCAGCTGTAAAATTGTGGGTTAAAAGAAATGTCACACTTTAACATTTTTTTCCTATTTAAATGAATATCCATATGCTCTGAATGTTACCAGATTTTCAGGCTTTAGAAACTGAAGGCTTCTTATTCATAGGACAGGCTTTACAGGAGGTACTGTAGTGCAAATTCACCCCCATAACTCCCCTAACATACATATATTTCTCTTTGGAATATCAGCTCTGGGTAGCAAGAATAATTTTATGGTGGCTTTTATAATTTTTGGCTTTTGTCTGAAAGATCCAGAAAGTGCAGAGGTTATGATGCATTGCTTTGGTGACATGGACACTTGTCCCTTAGGACTGACATTTCAGGAACTTCTTCATGTGTTACAAAGCCACCTGCAGACAGTGTTTGAAAGTCACTGGATAGCTGACTTCATCTACAGGGAAAGTGACAGGGACCTGGAGTAGAGGCTTTTCAGTGGAAACCTTTAGGCATAATTAGATTATTCCAGCAGGTAGAGGATTCATGTTAATCCAGCCATCTCCCAAGGATGCTGGGAGCTACCACCATCACATGACAGCTTTTGTTGGCTTGTTGCCACTGAACTGAATTAACTTCAGGGACCTTTGAACTGCCTTCAGGGTGTGGGGTAGGAATACAGCAGGCTCAAGGGACATTTTAAAGATTTATCCTCTGTTGGAGTTGGGTCTAGGGATTCAGAGAGAACCTGGAATAGTGGAAGTAATTGTAGGATCTTCTGAAATGTGATCTAAAATAACTGATATGACATATAGGGAGCTATTTATATAATACTGGTATATATTGTTCATAAATATGTTCTTAAGACTGGTCTGACATAGTAAAATAAACGTGAAATATTGGTGTTGCAAAATCGCTGATACTATGTGTGATGGTTAATTGTTTGTGTCAATATGACTGGGATAGGGATGCCCAGATAGTTGGTAAAACATTACTTCTAGGGGTATCTGTGAGAGTGTTTCCAGAAGGCATTAGCATTTGAATCAGTAGACTGAATAATAAATATCTCCCTCACCAGAGCAAGGGACATTATGCAATGCATTGAAGGCCTGGATTGGGGTGGGGGGAGCAAAGGAAGGGTGAATTTACTTTTTTGTTTGTTTAAGCTGGGACATCCATCTTCTCCTACTTTCAGAGGACATTGACACTCCTGGTTCTTGGGCCTTCAGACTTGGACTGGAACTTACATTGTCAGTACCTCTCCCCCTCCCCATTCTCCATTCTTGTGCTTTTGACCTTACCGTGTTTCCCCGAAAAAAGTCCTAGCCAGACCATCAGCTCTAATACATCTTTTGGAGCAAAACATAATATAAGACCTGGTATTATATTACATTATATTATATTATATTACATTACATTACATTATATTATATTATACCCGGTCTTATATTAAAAGAAGACCGGGTCTTATATTAATTTTTGCTCCAAAAGATGCATTAGAGCTGATGGTTCGGCTAGGTTTTATTTTTGGGAAAACACTGTAGTATGGGACTTACATCATCTTTGCCTTTTGTTCTTGGGCCTTTGGACTTGGACTGATTTTATACCACTGGTTCTCCAGCTCGCAGATGGCATATAGTGGGACTTTTGAGCCTCCATAATTGCATGAGTCAATTACTATGATTATCTATCTATCTATCTATCTATCTATCATCTATCTATCTATCTATCTATCTATCTATCTATCTATCTATCTATCTATCTATCTATCATCTCTCTCTCTCTTTCTCTCTCTCTCTCTCTCATCTATCTATTGATCGATCGATCGATCGATCGATCTATCTATCTATCTATCATCTATGATCTATCCATCTCCTATTGGTTTTGTTTCTCTGGAGAACCCTGACTAGTACGGATTCAGGTACTGAGAGTGGTTCTAGAGAAGCAGAATTTTAAAGATGAATTTTCTGAATTGGTTCTCTTGTTTCTGGAATTGGCTCTCTAATCTGATTAGACTTAAAGATGGTAATAACTCTATTTCAAGTAATAAAGTGAGCATGGCTAGTCCATGGTGTGAACTGTTTATAGAGTTACGTTAAATATCTGTACTGGATAATCCTAACTAACCACTAGAAGCAAGGAGCCAAGTGATTTTGTATATGATACATTTGAACATTTTTGGAAAACCAAGGAATATAATGACATTGGCTGCTTGCTCCTAATGTGTCTGAACAAAGTGGTGAAAGAAAAGGATGAGCTCAGGGGTTCACCTAAGAGCTCTCTGTGTGCCTTGAGGGAGGAGAACCTGATTTCCTACAGCTGCAGGGATGAATATGCTGAAAATCAACCGTAGATCCGCATCCTGTGATTGGCTGAATTATAAGGCTAGTTGAACTCACAGCCCCCAAAGGCTGTCAAAGTTAGTGCCTTGAGTGGAAAGAATGAGATCCTGTAAGTTGGGTTGAGGAAGTGTCTGGAAACCCTGATTAAGCTAGGGATAGTGTGACCCTCAATTTTGAGCCTTCTTTGCCAGTGGAAGTGGCCTCTCCACCCCTAGTGGTAGCTGCTTTCCCACTTCCAGTGGTATAGATCTTTGTACCCTGACTGAAACAATTAACCCTGCCTTGTCTCCACTGAGGCAGTTTTCGTGCAAAGCAATAATGATTCTGCTCAGGACCAACCCTCACTACACCTCTTTGCTTCTTGACTTATAACTAGACTTAATTCCTAACAGGCCCCTGAAAGTGAGGTATAAAGTGTGACTTGTGAGAAGGTGTGCTGCATTAAAAAAAACTACTTGAGTTTTCTAGTATATACAAGCAGAAATTCAGAGAACATGTGGAAATGGATACTAAGGATATGGGATAATGGTGGAAAGAGCATGAAGTTGGATCAGGCCAAATTTACTAATATATGGGCTTACTAAGCAGACATTTTTTTTTCATTTAACATTGTAGCTTGGGGAGTTAGAAAATGTTCTAACAGTTTCTTTGGGTGATTGGTTGGCTGAAAGACAGATGGACCTGAAAAACTGGTACGCTGTGAACAAATTGGAAATGCCAATTTCCCTTGTTTTAACATAGAGGAAGGGATTCAGAGGTTTAGGGATATTGTGATGTTAGAGCAGATTTGTCATTTAAGACCTACTTACGCACCTTGAGAGGTCCAGAAGACATGCCTTTCACCAAAACTTTGAGAAATAAATTTGTGAACAGAGCCCCAGCATCCTTGAAGGGCTCAGTGATCACTCTTCTCTGTAGGATAGACCTAAATGCAATGGGAGTAATTGGATCCCACGGTAGCAGGGGCCAAGTGGAGGCACTGAACTGTCAAAGCCAGAGTGGTGTGGTTATTGTAATGGACAGAGATACCTTGATAAGCAAATAATAAAGAGAGAACATATTTTAGATCTGATAGAAATGGCCAACTCCAGGGGTTGCGCATCTGTAGATTCAACCAACTGAGGATGAAAAATATGCAGAAAAATGTTACATTGTTGCTAATGTGTACTGTGTAGTTAGGCCTATGATGTTTGCATCTGTACTGAACATGTACAGACCTTTTTTCTTGTCCTTATTCCCTAAACAATACAGTATATAACAACTATTTACATAGCATATATATTAGGTATTGTAAGTAACACAGAGATGATTTAAAGTATACAGGAAGATGTGCGTAGGTTATATGCAAATATTATGACATTTCACATAAAGGGCTTGAGTGGATTTTGACATGCGCAGGGCCTGCAGGAATCGAAGGATAACTGTATTCCACTTTATGTCTATGCTACTCTTTCAAGCTGATTCTAATAAAATACTTGGGGCAACATTTAGCATAAACACTAATGAAGTTGAAACACTTCAGTAGATATAGAAGAGTTGGTTTAGGAATGGCAAATTTCACATCAGATAAGCAAGCCACTGTCCTAAGTAAAAAAAAAAAAAAAAAATCAATCTGGTGTATCAAAACGCCTTTTCCCATTCAGATTCATACTGGTAACTATTTCATTATTACAGCAGAGCCTGGTGTGGGTTACAAATACCAACAGTAAGGAAATCTGGTTCTTTCAAGTCTGTGTTTTGGCTGAGTGTACAGAGTTTCCCAGTGGTGTCTGTTATAAGGCAACTTGCAGGACTTGGCAGCAAGTTAGAGATAACAAGACTTCCGTCTCAAAGACCGTCCAAGCTGCATGTTAAATTTTGTCCATCTGTCACCAGTCTCCTTTGTCCCATGTCAGAGTTAGATTTGGAACTGGTGACATTGGAGGTACTTGTTATGCTTGGCAAAACAAGCCCCAAAGGTCTTATTGTTCATGATAGTTCAGATGTACTTGAACAGTAATTACTAGTCATGTGGATTTCCTTGTGTTGTTCTGTTTCATGAGCTTCCATCTCCCCTTAGATGGGCCCCAGTGTACACAGTAAATATTAGAATCAACAAGAGATGGTACAACAGATGATTTTATTTAAATTACTTTATATGAAATCCAAAGAATGCTAGTATATATACGTAGCATTTGATTGGGCCATATTTGTTGTTTGTTGATGTTGTTTATTGACGATAGCCATTCTGACTAGAATGAGATGGTATCTCATTTTGGGTTTTATTTGCATTTTTCTAATGATTAGTGATGCTGAGCATTTTTTCATGTCTGTTGGTCATCTGTATGTCCTCTGTAGAGAAATGTCTCTTCATGTCCTCTGCCCATTTTTTAATTGTGTTGTTTTTGTGTGTGTTAAGTTGTATGAGTTTTTTTTTTTAAATAAATTTTGGATATTAACTCCTTAACAGATGTATCATTGGCAAATATCTTCTCCCATTCAGTAGGATGCCTTTTTGTTTTATTGATGGTTTTCTTTGCTGTGAAAAAACATTTTATTTTGATATAATCGTATATGTTTATTTTTTCTTTTGCTTCCCTTGCCTGAGCGGATATATCAGTAAAAATATTACTAAGGGTAATGTCTACAAATTTACTTCCTATATTTTCTTCTAGGATTTTTATGGTTTCAGATTTTACATTTACATCTTTAATCCACTTTGAATTTATTCTCATGTATGGCATAAGGAGATGGTCCAGGTTCTTTTTTTTTTTTTTTTTTTTTTTTTTTTTCATGTATCTGTCCAGGTTTCCCAGCACCATTTATTAAATAAACTGTCTTTACCCCGATGTAAATTCATGCTTCCATTGTCATAAATTAAAGACTTTATAGTATGGATTTATTTCTGGGCACTCTATTCTGTTCCATTGATCTATGTGTCTATTTTTATGCCAATATCATGCTGTTTTTATTATTATAGTCTAGTAGTATGATTTGATATCAAGTAATGTGATACCCCCCACTTTGATCTTATTTCTCAAAATTGCTGTGGCTATTCAGGATCTTTTATGCTTCCATATAAATTTTAGGATTATTTGTTCTAGTTCTGTGAAAAATATCATTGGTAATTTGATAGGGATTTCATTGAATCTATATATTGCCTTAGGTAGTATGGACATATCAAATATATTAATTCTCCCTATCCATGAGCATGATATGTATTTCCATTTATTTGTATCTTCTTTAATTTCTCTCTTCAATGTCTTATAATTTTCTGAATACAGGTCTTTTACTTCCTTGGTTAAATTTATTCCTAAGTATTTTATTGTTTTTGAAGCAATTATAAATGGATTTGCTTTTTTTTTATTTCTCCTTCTGATAATTTGTTATTGGCATATACAAATGCAACTGATTTCTGAATATTAATTTTTTTATCCTGATATTTTATTATATTTATTTATCGGTTTTTATAGTTTTTTTCATGGAGTCTTTTGGTTTCTCTCTATATAGTATTGTGTCATCTGCATATAATGACAATTTTACTTCCTATTTTCCGGTTTGAATGCCTTTATTTCTTTTTTTTATCTGATTGCTGTGGCTAGAACTTCTAGAACTATGTTGAATAAAAGTGGTGAAAGTGGGCAATCTTGTCTTGTTCCAGATCTTAAGGGGAGAGCTTTCAGTTTTTTACCATTGAGTATGATGTCAGCTGTTTCCTATTGAGTATATGTGTATGATAGCAGATGATGTTATCATATATGGCCTTCATTATGTTAAGATATGATCTCTGTATTCCCACTTTGCTAAGAGTTTTTATCATAAATGGCTGCTGGATTTTGTCAAGTGCTTTTTCTGCATCTATTGATATGACCATATGATTTTTATTTTTCATTTTGTTAATGTGGTGTATCACATTAATTTATTTGCAGATATGAACCAACATTGCATACCAGGAATGAATCCCACTTGACTGTGGTGTATAATCTTTTTAATGTATTGCTGAATTCAGTTTGCCAATATTTTGTTCATGATTTTTGCATCTATGTTCATTAGGGATATTGGCCTATAGTTTTCTTTTTTTTGTGGTGTCTTTGTCTGGTTTTGGGATCAGAGTGATAGTGGCCTCATAAAAAGAGCTTGGGAAGCTCCTTCTTTCTGGATTTTTTGGAATAGTTTGAACAGAGTAGGTGAAAATTATTTTTTTTAAGTGTTTGGCAAAATTCACCTGTGAAGCCAGGTGTGTGTCCAGGGCTTTTTTTTTTTTTGGGGGGGGGGAGGAGTTGGGGGGTGCTTGTTGATTACTGATACAATTTAATTGGTAGTAATCAGTCTGTTCAGATTTTCTGTTTCTTCTTGATTCAGGCTTGGAAAATTGTATGCTTCTAGAAATTTATCCATTTCTTCCAGATTGTCTAATTTGTTGGCATATAGTTGCTTGTAGTATTTTCTTAGTTTTTTTTGTATTTCTGTTGTGTTTGTTTTCACTTCTTTCATTTCTGATTTTATTAATTTGGGTCCTCTCTTTTTCTTGATGAGTCTGGCTAAAGATTTGTCAATTTGTTTATCTTTTCCAGAAAACAGCTCTTTGTTTCTTTGATCTTTTGTAATTTTTTTTTTGGGGGGGTCTCTATTTCATTTATTTCTGCTCTGATCTTTATTATTTCCTTCCTTGTACTGCCTTTGGGCTTATTTTACTGTTCTTTTTCCAGTTCCTTTACGTGTAAAGATAGACTATTGATTTGAGATATTTTTTTTGTTTGTTTCTTTAAGTAGGCCTGCATTGCTATGAATTTTCCTCTTTAGAACTGCTTTTGCTGCATCCCATAGATTTTGTGTCATTGTGTTTTCATTTTCCTTTGTCTCAAGATGTCTTTTGATTTGCTCCTTGATCCCTTATTGACCCATTCATTATTTAGTGACATGTTATTCAGCTTCCATGTATTTTGTGTTTTCTGGTTTTCTTCTTGTAATTGATTTCTAATTTCATAGCACTGTGGTCAGAAAAGATATCTGATATAATTTCAGTATTTTTAAATTTATTGAGACTTGTTTTGTGGCCTAGCATGTGGTCTCTCTTAGAAAATATTCTGTGTGCACTTGAGAAGAATGCATATTCTGCTGTTTTTGTGGTGGTGGGCTGGCCACCAGGCTCACCCCTGGCAATGCAGCTGTAGGTGGGTGGGGCTGTGGGATGTGGTCGGTAGTTTTTACAAAGTCTGTGCAGTTTCTGCTCTCACCCACCCACCCACCCACACAAATGCTGCTTAGAACACCACAGCCAGCCACTGGGAGGTGAGTTTCTTCCCTATGAGCAGGTTGCCTGGGTGTTAGGGTGCCTCTTCCAAGGGGAGATATGGAGGGTGAAAAAATTCTGAGCTTCTGAAAACCCAGAACTGCAACCCTCTGCTAAATCTGTGTGTGTCTTAGTGGCCCTGCTGGGATCTGCCCAGAAAAAGTGGGGGCTGGATAGGCTGGTGCCTTTGTGGCTCTGACCAGCCCAGCACTGTCACACCTACCCCAGCCTTTTCCCTATGCAGTGGTTGTAAAACCTGTTTTGCCAGTTCTCTAGGGTTGCAGTTCTTCTGTTCTATAATCTGACACTGCTCCTTCTTCAGGAGTCTGCTTGTAACTCTGGGAGGGTGGGGGAGTCACCCAGACTCTGTGTCTTTTCTGTTTTATGCCTGTCCATGAGGGCTTAAGCTGCAGTTCTCAGCTGAGGTCTCTGCTTCGAATGCTGGGCCCCGCTGTCCTATATGCTGATCCCTCAGGCAGGACTGTGGTGCACAAAGGAGAGAGCCCACAGCCTGGTTTCTTCCCTCTCCAGCTGTTGTGATCTCCAGTCTGTGTCCTGGGGCCCTGAGGCCATGTCTCCACACTTCCCCCTTTCCTCTTCTTTTGCTCACCTGATTTTGCCCTCCTTCAGGTAATTTGTCTTTCAGATCTCTTAACCATTCCTGTGATGAGCACAGAATCCTTTGTTGAATTATAGGTGTTCAATTTGTGGTAACTTCCAGGGAAGATTTCAAGAAGCACCCCTCACACTGCCATTTCTGTGATGTCATTCTACACCAATTTTTGAGGTGCTTATTATACCCAGTTTGCTAAGGAGGAATTGGAATTTGAAGAAATTAAGCAGCTTGTTCAAAGTCACATAGCAAGCTAGTGGTCATGAATGTGAATATTTGTTTAAGTTTAAAGGAGGAGGATCTCTTGCACTATGCCTCCTGCTTCCATTTATCACCCTAGTTCTACACTGAGACAAGTTGTTAATTTCAGACTCTGGACTTAACTTTCATTTGAAGGACAGGCAGTTTCCTTTCTGGATTTAACTTTCTATTCTCGTGATAATGAATGGCTGTTATTACTAATATATTTGTCTGTCAATCTGTACTCAGAATTTATAGAACTCAGACAGGTCAAATATAAAACAGCAATATTGGTTTAAACCTAAAGTTCAGAAAAGCCAAAGAGTTAGTATTTCATAGACAAGTCAAGCAGGTAAATTTGGGAATATTTTGATTAACAGCCTGATATTTATTTTTTACTATTTTAGGAAACTGCTTACCAATTTTGGCCTTTGTACTTCTAAAGCTTGTGGTTAAGAGAGAGAAAAAGTGAGAGATGCTAAGATTAAAAAAAAAAAAAAAAACTTTGAATTTAAGAATAGTAGTTTTAAATTTATTAAGGCAATTTTGAATAATTAGATTTTGAGAAATCTGGTTGTCTAAGGAGTCACATTTTGTTTCTTATTATAAAGTTGATTTCCTACCTTGGGCCGCACATAGTACTGGTATAGGTGCAAGGGCTAGGGGAAAAGGGATCAAAGGGAGGTATTCCCATGCTTTGTGGGAAACAGGCATTACCTTTTCTGCAAATCAGAATTAAGAAGATGTCTTAGTCCTTTTGGGATACTATGAAAATATGTCATTGACTGGGTGACTAAAACAACAAACATTTATTTTCCTCAGTTATGGATGCTGGGAAGTCTAAGATTAAGGTGCCACCAGAGAGGTAGAAGAAGTGGAGCATTAAGATTGTACCGTTTTAAAAGCAGGCCACATCCCATTTTACAGTCATGATTCTGTGAGATTGGTATCTTTGGTATGTCAGTTTTATAGATTACAAATCTGAGGCTCAAAGAGGCTAATTGGCACAAACACATTTAACTAGTAAGCAACAGAACAGAGGAATGAGGAGAAGGAGCAATTAATCATAACTAGATAAATTGGGAAGGCTTTATGAAGGAAATATATGAATTAGGTCTTGAGGATCAAATAAAATTTAAGCAGAAGAAAGTGAGGGAAAGGCCCTGTTGGCTGGATGACCTATGGGAGCTCAAAGCTCAAATTCAGGAGAAAGCATCGCCAGCCATCCACTTTGGGTGGAGACTAGGTCCTAGGGCCATTGTAGTTTGGCTGCTTATAAAATTATTTTGTGTTCCCATCATGAAGTCCTGCTTCTGTAGCTTATAGGAAGGAGTGAGTCCTGTGTGTTACAAACAAACAAACAAACAAACAAACAAACAAACAAACAAAACAACTGTGTGTTAGAAGGCACTTATATTGTGGATGGCTAGAGGAAGGGAAGAGATGAAAGAGACCAGGTAATACTCTTAAGTTATTACAGTATCGCAATATGGGCTTGAACTAGGATGAGGTTGTGAAATCAGGAAGGGGAGACTGGAGAGGACTCCAACTGTGACTTTCCCAATGATGCCCAGGTACTCCTGACTTTACACACCTTCCTATTTGATGACAATTACAGAGGAATCCTGGGGGATCTCATTAAAGAATTTTCCTTGTAACTGTTTGCTTGCTCAATGTTTTGAGAAACTATGGTTTTTTTTTAAATAAATTTATTAAGATTTCAGCAAGAGTAAAGCCACTTTTTATTTATGTAGGTTACAGGTGCCTTATTTTTTGTTTTTTACATAGATAAGTTATGAAACAGAATTTTGAATTACAAAGCCTTGGATTCAAACAGTATTTGAGGTAAATATAACTTACTCTACCATACACTGAAATAACTTCCTACCTTCACAGTTTGCATACCTAATATATTGTACGTAGTAGATGGGTACTTAAACACTTTCTCCTCTTCGTAAAAATATTGTTTTCAGTAATGATCATGGGATAGTCAATAATATAATTATTTTCTTTAGTTTTAAAACAATTAAATTGGAATACATTTTAACTTTAAATTGTAATACAAATATTGAAAATAGTCCACAAGTGGAATAAAATTTGCAGTTAGCTAATGAAAATACTACACCTTATAATTTGTACTGTCTCACTGCTTTAAATTTTAAACACAAGTAAAGATTCCAAGTAGTTGCATAGAATGTCAAAATTAAGATAATCCAAGTTATTATTCTTTATGCAGACTGTTCTAGTATTGCTTATTTTGAATCTACTGCTTAAATTTGGAAACGTACTCATATAGTACTTCGTATGTTGGAGACATAAATTGCAACTGAAGGAAACTCAAACTATTCTGAACTATTATAAAATTACAATTTTAATGGGTGTGTGTAGTTTAGTCCTTGTTCATTAGGGATTAGTTGTATAAGTGGAAGATAGTTGTATACTGTAAGGTCTCTAAACTTCTATGTATAATCCAGTGTATATGAAAGGATAAATAATTTAAAAAGTATGTGATTTTGAAACTTATATGCATTATTAAAACTGAACAATGCCTATGCAGTTATTTAGAAATTAGACCAAACAAATATTTTTTCAGGATATTTTGTCATTGATGGTTTTTGAATTGTAGTTGCTTAGTGATAATAAAAATTTAGTCAGCCTTATTAATGTTTAGAGTATCTACAGGCATTATGGTACCTAATTGCCTGTGTCCAGGGCAGACCACTTCCCCTGCCTTACCTTTGTATGCTACTGCGTTGACAAGCACCTTCCCTCCCTCTGAAATGACTTCCTTTCCCCTCACCCTACCTCCCACCATATACTTCCATTGCCATTCCAGCCCCTTTCAGACACCACCTATATTACTGTGTTTCCCAGGAAAAAGACCAAACCAGAAAATAAGCCCTAGCATGATTTTTCAGGAGAACATCCCAAACATAAGCCCTAAAGTGTCTTTGGGAGCAAAACTTAATATATGACATGGTCTTATTTTGGGGGAAACACGGTACTTGATTCCCATGGCTGAATGCTATGTGTCTTTCCTTTGAACTCACACTGAATTATTATTATTATTACTCTATGGATCACCTTATAATATTAATTTTACAAATATTGTTATTGACAGTAGAGTCTTACTCACTTTTCATTTTTTAGCACCTAGACTTGAATACTTTTTTCAATTAGTCAAACCAGTCTTTATATATATCATATTGATTAAACACAAAGAAAACTATTATAGTGACCACATTTTGTTTTTGGTTTGTTTTGTTGTGGTGGTTATAAAAATTCAAAAAATAATATTGAGGGTATTAATAAATAAAAGCTTTTAATTCAGTGTACATCCTTAACTTATATTTTTTTCTAGGAAAATCTAAATTAATTTAGTATTTTTATCTTCCTCTAGAATAAGAGAAGGAACTGTGCCCCTTATCTAGCCATCTTTTTCTACTATATTTCTAATATCTTAAAATTTGATTCCACTTATATTTCTAAACCTGTTCAAGTTAAATTTTTTTATTTTCAGTGTTTAATTAGAATTATAGAACTATAGAATTAATATACAGAATTACGTTTTATAATTACTTTTGTCACTGTTTTATACATTAATGTTTTCTTTCTATGGCTTTCTTCTTCTTGAGATATGTCCTTAGTAATTCTTTCAGGGAGTGTCTGTCGGTGGTAAAATCTCCTAGTCTTTACATGTCTGGAAGATTCCATGTTAGTTTAGCTGCGTATGTAATTTGAACTTGATAGTTACTTACTTTCAGTATTTTGAAATATCCTGGCTGTTGTTGTAGCTATTGAGATATATGCAGTCAGTCCAATTTTCATTTCTCTGTAATTTATCTATTATCTTAGGAGGTTTTTAAAGATTTCTCTTTATCCTTAATATGTTTTCATTTTATTACGATGTTTAAATGTGAACTTATTTTAATTTATCCTGCTTTCTCCCAGTTTTCAATTTCTGAGAATATATTTCCTTTAATTCTTAAAAATCCTAAGACATTATTATGATTATACACACACACACACACATATATATATATATGGCTTCTTCATCATTCTCTTCACTTGCTATTTCTGAAACTCCAATTAGCAAGGTGTGGGAGCTGAGTGTTATTACTAATGTTCCCCAATATCTGAATATTTGTTTCTTCAAGGGCATATGGGTGACTGTACTTTTAGCCCCTTGGAGTTAAGCAGAACCATATAACTTATTATGTCCAATAAGATTTAAGCAAAATGATGTGTGTCATTTCCATGCTGAGGCAGGGAAAAGCCCCTGTGTAACTCTGCAGTCTGTCTTTTCTTCTGCTTTGGCAATTATGAAAGTATAATACCTTGACTGATTGATAAATAAACTTTTATTAAGACACTGAGATTTGGGGGATGTTTTTTACTGCAACGTAGCCTGTCGTATCCTGAATAAAATAGGGAGCCTCTCAATGTATTCTGCATATCTCCTAAAATTCTTTCCTGGTTTTTATTTATTTCTTTATCTGATACAATCTTTCAGTTGAATACTTATTTTTTTAACTCAGGATTACTCCCTTTTTAGTTTTTATTTTAGTGACTGTACTTTTCTTTGCCAGCATTAATAACTCTTTCTTCAGCATAGCCATCTGTTCTTGGTTTATAAAATTTATTTATAATTTCTTGTACTTGAAATTATATATATATATATATATATATATATATATATATATATATATATATAATTATTAATATATGGTGCCAAAAATGTATACACATTTTAAGAAAGGAAAAAGACTATTAAAATTACAATATTCAATATATTCCCATAATAAAACATGAATACAAGTTATGTTTGATTTCTGCAATTATAAGACATGCTCAAGGTAGTTACCATCAGCGTCCAGAAACCTTATTATAGCAAACTACTGCTTGAGCAACACTGACCAAAGTGTCCACTTGTATACATTTTTTGGCACCCCTGGTGTGTGTGTGTGTGTGTGTGTGTGTAAATAGATAGCTAGATATAGATATAAATATAGATATATAGATATATATAGTTTTTTACTTCTATGAGTATTTTCAATGCACTTATTTGTAAATAATTTTCAGATAATAGTGTTATGTTTTCCATTCCTCCAAAATGAATTATCTCAATTGTTCAGAATGTCAGCTATCCTTTGTGTGCTTTTCCTTATATGATATAAAATTTTTGTTTGTTGACACATTTTGAGTAGTTTTGTTATTGTTGCCTTTCTTCCTTCCTTCCTTCCTTCCTTCCTTCCTTCCTTCCTTCCTTCCTTCCTTTCTTTCCATTTTTCCTTCCCTTCCTTCCTTCCTTCCTTCCTTCCTTCCTTCCTTCCTTCCTTCCTTCCTTCCTTCCTTCCTTCCTTCCTTTTCCCCAAGCTTATATACCTTGACTACCAGTTTTTGTCACTACCTGTATCTAGCCCCTTGGAGCTCTCTATTTAGAACTAGGTCACATATTGGCATGTTGTGTCTCTAATCCTGGAGATATTGGTGTGTTGCAAATCTTGTTTCTGAGTCAGAGAATAACTGGACCCAGAGTCAGGGTAAAAAAGAATTTTGTCTCCCACTCACTGCCCTGACTACAGCTTGATAGAGTCTCAGCTCTGAGCAATGGTCACTATTTTGTGGAGGCTTCTTTCATAAGTCAGGAAAACTAAACCTACCTTCTGGTGTCATAGCCTGTCTTGCCCCAGACCCCTGACACAAAGGGAGCACTTTGGTCTCCTGTCATTCCCTCTCTACCCTGAAATTTCTTGTGTCAATCTGAGAGCCTAGTAGGTTACTTTTACTGTTTGTGTTTTTGTTCCAAGATGTTTATCTTGTTCCTGAGTCCAGTTTTGTCTTTTAAAATACTGTATATCATGTTACATAAAATATCAAACATTATACTACATAACAAAAAACTGTAAATATGTATGCATGTGTCTCTTTCATTACTATGGGTTTGAAGCAGAGGGAATAAGTATGTATACCTGAACTCACAATTCCATCTTAATAAGAATACAAAATCATTAATTTAAGTGAGATTAATCCTACCACTCATCATGTGGTAATCCTTCTCTTATTACAAATTATAGATTTTTCATTTTGATTTAGTTCCCTTCCAGTGATTTTGTTTGATTAAAAAAAAAAAAAAAAGATTTTCTGAGAAATAAAATGTGTTTTTGGTGTTGGGTGGGGCAATTTATTGATTACTAACGGCCATCAGAGCATTGCCAAATCAGAATCATTAAATACACTTACCACTCAACTTTCTCCTTTGTTAAAGCAGATGAGTGTGCATTGACTCAGCTTTTCAGTCTTTCCATATTTGTTTTTCTTTTTACCCTTCATTCAGTAATAATTAAAATAACTTAAGGTAAAAAATAAATAGAGATATGTGGGTGTCCAGAGTAAAATCACTTAATAAAATTTCGGTGGAAGCTAAGTGAAGAGGTTATTCTACGTTCATTTTCTGTGTTACTCTGAGTGAGATGAAAATCAGACCCTGTTTCATTTTGTGTTGGTGAGCCTTTACATGACAGATCTCTGAGACTGTATGGGATATAAAATGCAGTGTTTTCCAACGGAGCACCCATAGAGATGGAACAATATTTTACTTTCAAGATTAGGTTTTCTTCACTCTACTTTTGCTAAGTGTTTGCTATCAAAAAAGTCTCCTTTGAGAATATTGTTATAGGGAATCAAAACATTCAAAACAATTTCAGGGATAATTTTCCACATTATTATAAAAACCTTGCCTTTATTAAAATACTTAAAAATAAGCTTCCCCAGTGTATTTACTTTCTTTAAAATCATTCCTTCTTTAACCGAAACATATTTTACTTTATAAGAGATAATCATTTTGTGGAAATAGTTCTAAAATTCATGACATGTCTATTACCTTCTGTACTGCATTGAATAGAGTCCTTCCAAAATTCATGTCCACCGAACTCCTGTGAATGTGACTTTATTTGGAAAAAAATAGGATCTTTGCAAAGATGTAACTAAGATCAGGTCCTACTGGATTATCATGGGGTACTATGTAGGCCAATGCTGATGTTCTTTTAAGAAGAGGGAAATTCAGACACAGACGCAGAGAGAGGCGAATGCCGTGGGAAGACAGAAACAGGTTGGAGCGATGCATCTAAAGCCAAGGAATGCCGAGACTTGCCAGCAATCACCAGAAACTAGGACAGAGGTATGGAGTAAATTTTCCATCAGAGCTTCTAGAAGGAATGAACTCTACAAAACCGGTACCTTGATTTTAGACTTCTAGCCTCCAATACTATAAGGGAACAAATTTCTGTTTTATTAAGCACCCAGTTTGTGGCAATTTTGTCATAGAAACGCTGGGAAACTCACATACCTTTTAGAGTAGCATGCTGTGAACATAGTACAACATTTATCTATGGCATAAATAATTTGAGCTTTGGTTTAAGGCCTTGATGTTCTAAGGGGCCATTAAATTGTCCTGGACTTACGTTGGCCCTCAAAAAAGGTAAATAAGGCCACTTTGATGCTCTTCCTAGTCATTCTGTCTTCTGTTCATCAGCTGTTATATTTCTATATATCTTTCCTTTTTCCTTCCTCTCTATGTCTTAATAGCTGACATACTCTTAGAAGAATCAAAGGTTTCCAGAGGGGACAAAAAAAAAAAAAAAGAAAACAAAGCAAGCTAAGTTTAGTAAATCAGTTCTTGATTTTTACACAAAATTCTAAGTCTATGGGCTCAAGTCTAAGAGTCCTCGATTTCCCAAAGTGTATTGGGCCATCGACACTCTGGAAAAAAATGGTGAGTGATGATGGTGGTGGTGGTTGTGATATTTATGGTCAAAAGTGGTTTGAGAAATGCTGCCTACTATATATTTCCTTTGGCAAATTCACTCTTTTACTAAATATGTATTAACGACTCCAAGAAGTTCAAAAGTAAAAAAAAATTTGTTTAAACTAGTACTTGATACTGGAACACTTTCTTTGTTCTCATCTATCGACATCTAAGAATATACAGAAATCACTTTCTTAAAGACATATACAGAATATACAGAAATCACTTTCTTAAGAACACTGTCTTAAAGACAAAGATGACTGTTCCTTGCTAAACAGCTTCCTCTAAGCGCAGAACTAAGGTGTTTTTTGTGGGCCATAACCTCTGTGACTTTTAAATGTTTGAGTTACCGAAAGTGGGGGTATTGGAGACATGAGGAGTTGTTCTAATTTGTTCTTAACAATAATTAGCTTTCCTAAAGTAACCTTTTACTTGGGTAGGAGTTCATTTGCTGTTGTCTTTTTGTTGTTGTTGTTGTTTGCATTTATTTTCCTGTCATAATCCAGGTACTGAGAAAGACTAAATAAATCTCTATTTGGAACATGCTGTATAAAATTGAAATTGAAGACAGACAAATAAATAATGTTATAGTTGTACTGTTGTTTTTTCCTCTCTGTATATTTAATACCTCACATTTCCCATGTTGTCTTGTCTTTGAGGCTCTTTTTGAGTTTTTGCCACTGCATCATGTCTGAACAGGGATGCTGAAGTAGTGTTGCTGCCAGTTTTGTGAGGAGTTGAAGCAATTAATTTATGCCTGTTCCATCAGTGTGATGAAATATCTTTGATGGGCTAGGTGGTGTTCTTGGTGCTGGTAACACAGGATCCTAAAGGAGCACATATCTTTACATAGAGAAATCAATAATAAGCCATACATTGGTAGGGTTTCTAATATGTTAGTTGGTAATGTCTGATGGGGAAAAAATAGGTCAGGGAAATAGGAATACAAATGAAGGTAGGTGAAATTTTGCAATTTTGATAATAGTGACCAGAAATGGTATCTATCACTGAGTAGGTGGAATTTGATTTTAAAAAAAAATCCAAAAAAGTGAGGGAACAAGTCATGTAGCTGTGTGTGGAAGAACATTCTAGGAAGAAGGAACAACCAATGTGAGACCCAGCGGTAGAAGTGTGTCTGATGTCAGCCCCAGCATAGGCTAGTCTGCATAGAGCAGATGGGACAGGGCAGGAACAGAAGGTGTCAGATCAGAAAGATGGTGGTGGGTACAAGCACAAAGGCTGTTAGGTCACTATAAGAATCTTAACTTCTACTCTGAGTAGAATGGGAAGTCACAGGAGAGATGTGAGCAGGGAACTGACATGATCTACCTTACATTTTACATCATGGTGACTGTTGGGTTGTTGCCACCCAGGCTCATGTAACAGCTCCCATAAAGGTAGTTTGAAGTAGACTGAGGTAGTTTCTCATGGAGGGGAACTCCTACTGTGGAGGCTGATGTCATATAAACTATAGGAGTAAATTAAGCCCTTTTATTTTCTCTTTAGAAAATATCCTTACCTAAGGATAAGCAAAGAAGTCACTGTAATTTTTATAAAATCAGCGTCGAGAGTATACCTGTATTATTTTCTTTACCTCTCTGGAAAGAAGGACCTACTCAGGCTGATAAGTGTCACTATCAGTTTTGAATTCATCATTTGTGCTCACATTTAATTGCCACCAAAATAAAGTAATTCTTGTCATGAAAAGTTTTATGTTAGGGGACAGTAGTTGAACTCAGAAGCCCAAGATATAAGAAAAGCCTCTCTACCATCAGCTTGTTTGAATATGTCATTATTAAAAATAATTTTGAAAACTGGTAAGTAAAGGAGTAGAATCAAGAATTTGCCAGTTTTTTTTTTCTTAAACAAACTATGCCTCAGGATAACCACATAGTTGACAAGAAGAATGTTCTTTTTATAGAACTATATCCATTAATAAAGGGGAACATGGGTCACAATATGAACCATTCATTAATGAACCAACCACTTACACCATTTACCTCCACTCAGACATCTCTTCCTCCAGATGTCTGTTCTTATTTCATCCCATCCTGTTAACATCTTCTCTGATCAGTATATCCTATATCATTAGAGGTGGCTATATTGAGTAGTAAAATGCAAAACATTTTTAAATTAATATAGAATTCATTTTTTAAAAAATGGAATTTCATGAAGTCCACAAAAGCAGTGCTGGAGAACTGTTGAAATGCTCTCAAAATTATTAACAAACCAGTATCTGGCAGTTATACCAGTTACATGAAGAAAAGAAAAAAGTGATCATGGGTGATCGTAGATAGTGCTTCTGAGTGAAAATTTTGAAATGTCAAATATATATTGATTGATAATAACAATAATAATAATTATTATTATCAATCATTAATATATATCATATGCTAAGTGCTATTCCAAGTGCTTTACATGTAGTCTCAGTTGGGCCATTGGTTTGGCAAAATGTGGCAAAGGGTCACATCAACAGAGGTGTAAATAAGCCAGAAGTTCATTTTCTTAATTTGAAAAGCCTGAACTGATATTGTGGCTCTGGCTCAGCAAAATTCTGAGGTCCAGTTCCTTCCATGCCGTTGTTTTGTTTCCCTGGAGTGTTTGTCTCATTGGCACAACCAAGAAATCCCAGTCTCTGTGTACATTTCTCCTAGTAGTTTTCTTCCCGTTGGGGCCCAGATTGCAAGTTATACCTATCATCTTTGCTCCTAAACTGTTGCTGAGTACTAGTCCCTTGGGCACATCTAGCTGCAAGGATGGCAAGGAAATGTCGTAGTTATTTTGCTGGCCACGTGCTCAGGTGACCACTGGCAAGCTGTGCCTCTTGGGGATTATTTTATTTCATCCCTATAATAATCCTATGAAATGGGTCCCTGGTATTATAGATGAGACATCTTAGGCACATAGAAAGGTCTGATAACTTCCCAGAGTCAGTGAATTCCTTAAATGTTTTTATAAATATGATCATTGTTATGATCTTGCTTTGAACATGAAAAAGAATGTCAGTGTTTCTAACACTGTAAAGGACTAGTTTTTTGTTTTCCCTCAAACAATGTAGACTGATACTTTGGTAAAATGCAATACCAAAATATCATGTTGATTGCTGCAAAAGTTTCTAAATGCCTACTCTCAATTCTGTACATATCCCATTTTAGACCAGAAAAAATAATGTGTGAAATAACACCAGTCCATAATTTGTGTTGCCCTGAATTAGATTGTGTAATTTTAACAATCAGTTCCATTGGAAAGAAATAACATTATACTCTCACCCCTGACATGCTTGATCTATTCATTGTTTGCTTTTAGAACTAGAGCACAGTTGCAATTACAACTATAGATGTGTGTATATATGCATATGTATATGCATATATATGTGTATATGTAAACTTCTTTTCATAATATTTAGCATAAGAAGTATAAAGTTTTTGAACTTCATTTTATTTCAATTTGCTGCCAATTGTCTTGGTTTTTAAAGTACTATTTATCCTCAGGGGCCTCTTCATGTACATTCACACATGTACCAAAAAACCTTGTCAGTCATGAGAGCTTAGGAAGCTCTTAGTTTCCAAAAAGATTTTGATTATGTTTATGATAAAAAGACATATGTCAATAAATCTATCAAATAGGCATAGGCATAATTTAAGAAATCATATGCAGGAGGGATAGCAAATACAGTTATCATCTGGGCTGGTTGAAGCCATTTCATATCATGTGTAAATTTCTGCTCAATTGGTCATGGGTACCTAGAATATAATATTGAGAAAGATTTGAGTCCAAGTGGATTCAGCTGGGAAAGCCTGTCATGCTTGATTAATGATGTCTGGAAGAGGAGCAGGTGGGGTGGCACACATGCCATGCACTTTCCTCTGTTAATTATTATACTGGTTCTGAGCTTCTAGCATCAAAGGGAAAGCATTCAACATAGTGGGTTCTGTTCATTGTCTGTGAAAAAGAAATACTCACATTTGAAAGAAAGACTCAGCTTTTACTTTTTCTAAATTATAAAATGATTTTGTTTTTCTAGATGGAAGGGATATTGAAAATACATTGAAAGCTACCCTAAGCAATGATTTTTTATAGGTATACAAAGAGTTACACACTTTAAAAAAATATATCAACCCTTGATAATCCAAGGACGTATCAAAAAATAAATGAACAAGTCTTATTTATTTGTGAGAATTTCTACGAATATTGCATTATACTTTTAAAGAGTAACAAAGAAAGATAGACTAAATGTATGGAAAATTAAATGGTCAACCTGTTAAGCACTCTTCTCTTTATGTAAAATTACAGGTTTATCTCTGTCTCTTTTTTTAAGAAATCCTTTCTTTTTTTTTTCTCCTCTGTGACCAGAGATAACATGACATTGTACTGAAGAGAAAGGAGTTCAGTAATGAAATATAGATTGGACATATCAGGGAGATTAGATAGCTCTGGAAGGTGATATTTGCACATTTCTAACTATTACTGATGCCTTAACAGTGGGTTTGACAACCTGTGACTATGGAAAAAGCAACATGGGCATGATTTTTAATAATGCACAGAAGCAGTAGGGATAATTGTGTATCCTGAGTTCTCTTTCCCTTTCTTCTTTAGACACCTTTCCCACTTTACACCTCCTCTTTCCTTCCAGATACCCATACCTCTTATTTTGTCTCATGTCCAATATTTTTAAGCCCACTCTCCCATTCCTGATATTCCCAGACATACAAAGTTTTTCAGTTTAATAGGAAACAGATTAAATATTACCTCCAACCTTGTTAAGTTTTTCCATGACAAACTGACTTTAAGTTGTTAATTGCTTAAGGTATTACCTCTTAGTAGGAAAACCTAGTACTGATTCCATCTCAGTTGAATGCTTTCTGTAACACGGCAATGCCTCATGCTCAAATTCATCTTACTTGATATTCTCTATGCAAATTTTTTAAACCATTGCTGTCCATACAATAAGTAATACTATATTATAAGTAACTCCTCTATGGGGCAAATGTATTTCAAACAATTTAAAAATGTTAATTTGAGAGACTTCCACTCTGGGTCAAGATAGAATAGCAGAAACTGGATTTGGTGTCCTGTCTGAAACAACGCCACAAAAATAGATAAAATATTTGAAACAGTGGTTTTTAAGACGTGGGACATCAGGTCATGAAGGCCGGTAATCTGAGAGACAATGCAAATGAGGTATTGCTTCTGACTGCCCCAGTTTATAGCCCTGAGAGAGTTTCCAGGCCATTGCACAGGGAGAAGGAACCTAACCAGAGCCCATTCGACACCCTGGATTGAGAAGACAGACCTGAGAGTCCAGGGAGACTCAGCAGTCTGGCTCCTAGGACAGAGGACTAGAAAGGGAAGACAAGTACACAGTGTTTGAGTGCTGGAGACCTTCAGAGGATGGCACCCCCAACTCAAGTCACAGTATTGAACACCAGGGTCATTGGGAAAATAATCATTTGAAATGATTAAAAGGAACAGTGCCTGATGCTCACAGAGTAAAATGCCTGTTTCTACCAACCCGACTGAAAAAAATCATAATTAATAGATCTTTGGGTAAAATAATAGTGGGGACAATTAACTCCAGAATAAACAGTGTTCTGAATCCATCTAAGACCAAAAGAATCAAACTCTCACCAAGTAATTGATCATTTCAAGTGACACAGAACGATGACCAAGGTAGACCATATTTGGACCATTAAATAAATCTCAATAAATTTAAAAAGACTCAAGTCATACAAATATGTTCTCTGACAACAACGGGATTTAATGTAAAATCAGTAACAGAAAGATATTTAGAAATTTCACCAAATATTTAAAAATCAATTACAATGTTACATAAGTCAAAGGAGAAATGAAAAGTAATTTGAATTGAATGCAAATGAATATACAACATAATCAGAATTTGTGGGATGCTGCAAAAGCAGTACTTAGGGAGAAAGTTTTAGCTCTAAGTGCCTATATTGGATATGAAAAAAAAGTCTCCAACCAATGACTTTAGCTTCCAATTTAAGAAACTAGGAAAGAAGTGCAATTTGTAAACCCAAAGTAAGCAGGAGCAAGGAAATACTTAAATCAGAGAGGAAATCACTGAAATAGAAAACAGAAAAACAATAGAGGAAATTAATGAAACCAAAATCTGGTCCTTTAAGAAAATCAATGAAATCGATAAGCTCCCATCCAGACTGATAAAAAAAAAGAGTGAAGATGTAATTGCTAATATCAGAAATGAGAGAGGTAATAGCATCACTGCAGATTCTACACCCATTAAAAGGACAGTAAGATAATATTATGTATAACTTTATGCCAATAAAGTCAACAACTTATATGTAATTGGCATATTTATTGAAAGACATTAATTACCGAAGCTCACTCAAGAGAAATCAATAACTTGAACAGACCCTTTATATATAAAGAAATTGAATTTGTAGTTCAAAACTTCTAGCAAAGAAAATTCTTGGCTTTTACTGGAGAATGCTGCCAAACATTTAAGGAGGAAATAATACCAATTCTGCACAAAGTCTTCCATAAAATTTTAAGGGATACTTTTCAACTTTTTCTTTGTGACCAGCATTGTCTCAATACCCAAGCCGACAAAGACATTTCAAGAAACAAACAAAATCAAACAAACATGAATAAGTAATATCCTTTATGAATATTGACACAAAATTTGAAGTAAAAGTTTTAAAATATCTAATCCAAATATCTATAATCTATCTATCTATCTATCTATCTATCTATCTATCTATCTATCTATCTATCTATCTATCTAATACATAATGACTAAGTGGGATTTGTCCCAGGATTGTAACATGATGTGGTCGATCATATTGACAAACTGAAAAAGAACACTAGGTACAGAAAAAGCATTTGAAAAACCCAATATTGCTTTTCATAAAACTCTGAGCAAAGTAGGAATGAAAAGAGAAGCTCCTTAGGGCATCTACAATAAAACCTGCTGCTACCATACAAATTAATCGTGAAATAAAAAACCTGAATGTTTTCATGGTAAGATGGGGGACAAAAGAGAATATCTACTCCCGCCATTCTGGTCAACATTTATAGAGGTTCTAGCCAGTAAAATCCGACAAGAAAAATAAATAAAATTGTCTTGATTGGAAAAGAAGTGAAACTGTCTTTGCAGTTGGTATTATTGTCTATGTAGAAAATTTGATAAAATCTATGAAAAAGATACTAGAGCTAAAATGTAACTTTAGCAAGGTCACAGAATATAAGATATTCAAAAGTTAAGTTTGTTTCTGCATACGAGCGACAAACCATATGATATTCAAACTAACAAAGCAATATAATTTACAAGAATGAAAAACTAAGAAATAGTTTGAGATGAATCTGACTATAGATGTAAAAGAATTACACACTGAAAACTGGAAAACATTGCGGACAGAAATTAAACAAGACGTAAGCAACGGGGGAACATATGTCATGTTCTTGGGTCAGAAAACACAGTACTGCTAAGAAGTTAATTCTCTTCAAATTGAGCTGTAGATTCAATGTAATCCCAATCAAAATCCCAGCAGGATTTTTTTGTTTTGTTTTGGTAGAAATTGACTAATTCATTCTAAAGTCATATGGAAATGTAAAGGACCTAGAAGAGCTAAACAGCTTTGCAATGAAAGACGAATTGGAGAACTAACATGTTCTGATATCAGGGTTTGTCTTAAATTTACAATAATCAAGACATTACGGTATTACTGTAAAGTAGATTAATGTATCAGTGGAAAAGAAGAGAGAGCCCAGAAATATGCCTATACATAGACAGCTGATTTTCTACAAAGCTGCAAAGTCAATTCAGTGGACATGGAATAGTTTTGCTTTTGTTTTCAACAAATGGTGTTGGAATTATTGGATATCCATATGCAAGAAAAACATTAAAAAATTAATTCAAATGGGTTATAGAACTAAATGTAAAATTAAAACAATGAAATTTCCCTAAGAAATCATAGGAGAAAAATCTTTGTGATCTTCTGGGGTGAGGGAAAGATTTCTTAGAGATGACACCAAAAGCACAATCCTAAAAAAATATAAAAATAAAAATAAAAATGATAAATTGGACTTCATCAAAGTTAAAAACTTCTGCTGTCAGAAAAACAAAGACACTGATAAGAGAATTGAAAGATGTCACAAAATGGAAAGATATCTTTACAAAACATACATCTCATAAAGAATATATATTCTGAATATATAGAGTCCTTTCAAAATCAACAATAAGAAGACAACCTAATTCTAAAAACTGGCAAAAGATTTAAAGAGACACATTGTGATAGAAGACATACAGATGGCAAATAAGCTCATGAAAAGATGATCAACATTATAAGTTATTTGAGAAATGCAAATTAAAACCACAAAGAAATATCACTACACATCAACTAGAATTTCTACAATTAAAAAGAAACAATGTTGGCAAGAATGTGGCGGACCTGGGACTTTCATATGCTGTTGATGGAAATGTAAAATCATACAATCACTTTGCAAACGTTTGACAGTTTCTTACAAATTTAAAAACACACCCATGCCATTCCCCTGGACATTTATCCAAGAGAAATGAAAGCATATATTCTTATAAAGATTTTTACATTAAAGTTCATGGCAGCTTTATTTATAATAGCCATAACTGGGTGGGGGTGTGGGAAACCCTAAGGTTCATCGAAAGAGGAGTTGTTAAACAAACTAATATATTCATACAATGCAATACTACTCAGCAATACAAAGGATTGAACTATTATTACTACACATATAACATGGATGAATAGTGAAATAATTATGCTGAATGAAGAAAGCCAGACAAAAAAAGAGAACATACTGCATGATTTCAGTATATAGAATTATAGGAAACACAAATTGATATTTAGTCACAGGAAGTAGATCAGTTTCCGCTTGGTGGATCTGGAAGGTAATGTTGGAGCAGGGTTTGCGGGAGAAATTATTGAAAGGCACTAGGGAACTTTTGGGGGTAATGAATATGTTCATTACGTTGATTTTGATGGTGGTTTCAGGAGCATACATATATGTCAAAACTTACCAAATTACACACTTTAAATATATGTGATTTATTACATATCATTTGTACTTCAACAATGCTGCTAAAAATGCTAATTATGAGGGCTTTCTGCTGCCTTTGCTAGTTCTTGAGGAGTATCTTTACAGACAATTTTAGCTACTAAGAGTAAAATGCATAGACATGCGTAATTAGTGTTGCTTAGTACCTAGCAGCAATACTCTCTGTTGAATCCCTTTTTGTTTTTGGAAGTGGCTCTATAAGACTGAAAAATTCTGCAAATGCAATTTTTCATCCTTGGAGCAGATGAGACCTTAACACCCTAAAGAACAACCTTGCCAGGTACTCTGTCATCTCAGCTATGCTTGAGTAGGAAACTGACCCCTTAACAGGAGTGAATTAACTTTGGACAGTTCAAGCTCTTAGAAAGTTCTTGGGTATATTAATAAGTTTCTACTTACGTTTTTATTGATTAGGAAGAAAGTGCAAATTCTTACGGAAAATCTTTGATATTTGAAAGCTTAAATCTGGAAATGAGTCAAGTCTCCTTAAGAGTGATGACACAGTATCCTGCAGTGGTTTCCTAAATGGATTCCTTCTTAACTGCCACCAAGGAGAGAGGGTCAGTGTGGAGAATGTCAAGAGGACAGCCCAGCAGGTTGGGCTGTGGGTTCCCAACGTTCACCTATGCTTCATTCAAAATAGAATAGAATCAGTTTTATCTGCTTGAATCTCCTGCTTTTGTGCAAGTTTGCTCTTGACAACTTTTTTTTTTTCTTTTTATATCACTGGAGTGGTGAAAAAGTGCATGGTCTTTGAGCAGAGAGGAATGGATTTACGTCTTTCCCACCCATGTCCTAGATGTTATTAGTAATATCTGTAAGCCAGCTGTTAGAATTGAGAATTACTGTATCCAAATCACCGTTTCCACATTAGTTTGCTAGGGCTGCCATAACAAAAAAACACAGATGTGATGATTTAAACAACAGAAAATTATTGTCTCACCGTTCCAGAGGCTAGAAGTCCAAGATCAAGGTGTCAGCAGGTTTGATATCTTCTGAGGATTCTCTCCTTGGCTTACAGATGACCGTCCTCTTACTGCGTCCTCATAGGGTCGTCCCTTGGTTTACGTGTTGTTGTCTATGTCCTACTTTCCTCTTCTTGTAAGGACACTGGTCTTATTGGATTAGGGTCCACCCATACAGCCTCATTTTACCTTAGTTACCCCTTTAACGGTCCTATCTCCAAATGCAGCCACAATCTAAGCTATTGGCAGGTAGAACTTCAACATGTGAATTTGAAGGGAAACAATCCCTCCCATAACAGTTTCCTTTTTTTATAAAATGAGGACCTACTTTTCAAGATTATTTGCACCGATCATGATATAATCCATGTAAAGCAATAGTAAAGCATCTGGCATATTTTAGGTACTAAGTACATGATTATTATAATTGTCAAATAAATATATAAATCTGTGCTTATGTAGAGAGAACATATTTTTTAGACCATTGATGTCCTGACTATAAGTACAAGATTTTTTTTTCTCAGTAATAATGTGGCTAAGATATAAAGACATCATAGAAAATTCAATTCAGGTTACAATGCATGTCTATTTTTAACAAGCTATATTCCATGGATATGGCAAGAATTGACTTTTATTTACACAGCTCTTCACTCAGATGAAGAGGAACAATTGTTCTCAATGCTCTAGAGCTCTTAAATTAAGAAGCCCAATGAGGGGTGAGCGCAGAGTACACAGAAAGTATAGAATGGCAGTGGTGGGATTTACACAGCCTCTGATTCTCCTCGTGTTTACCTCAATTCCAGAGGAGAAATGAGAATTTACTCCACTGCATTTTAAGCTGTGCTCATAGGAACAGTTGTTTCTGTTTCTTTTCCTAGTGAGACATTTGAGAAGTCTGAAATTCAAAGCCATTTGTGAAATGCAAATAGTTTTATTTATTAATGGCTACTAATGGTCTGTAATTATCACAGCTGATTGAGTAAATAAGCAAATCATTTATTAGAAGAGTTTGTAGAATTGAATTCACAAATTTTCTGAATGTGTTTCCCTTCATATGGATTTAGCCATATCTGATCTTCCATTGAGTTAAGGAGCCCAGCTTCAAAAGAACACAAATTGAAGGAGAAGAAGAGTATCTTATAATTATACATGATCATGATACTCTTTAAAATTCTATATGTTACTCATAATTTCTAAGCTCAATGATCTGTGCTACTATATTAATTAACTCTCAAAATTCTAATAGCTGAGCAGATCACTTGATTTCACTTTCCTACACTACTTTATGCTAATTAATGAAAACCATATATTTGGAGCCTTTGCACATTGTGCTGCTTCATTGCATTTAGTGCTCTTGTAATTCCTACTCTTAATTAAATAATGAGCCTCCAGAGCACATTCCTAACTGTGAGTCATACTATGTTGTAGATATAACTGGGATTCCCATTAGCCAGTCGGGCCAATCAATGTACGTCTTTTCTAAAAAGTAGAAGACTTTATTATTCAGCATTGGTGCCTGACATGGTGAGAGACATTTTATAGGGAAACCTACCTTGTTTTGACCAGGTTGCCAGGATTGAATTTGTTGAGCCCACCTGGATTGGAAGGGATGTATTCTTTTCTTTCCTTGTGATTGGTACAAGACACACTTGTGCAGAAATGGAGCAATCAGGGTATACAATGTATTCTTTTCATTCTTTGAAGGCATCTCTCTTTGTCATTCATTCAGAAGTCAACAAGAATTTGGACCGAGCATGTACAGAGTACCAGAGGTGGATGGGAGGCATGCAGCAGTGAACAAAACTGTTTCTTTGAGAAAGCAGTTAAATCTCCATTTATATCAGTTTCTGAATCCTGAACTATTTCAATAAAGAGAACCTGTACAGTATTTTGAGTGGGCTCATACAAAAGAATTTTAAAAACACATTATTCACAAGAAGTTATCATAGTAAAAATTATGATAGAGAAATAATAATTTAAGTTAGAAGATCTTAATAAGTTAAGATTGGCTTTTACCCATGCTATGGCATTGATCTATTTCTAAACACATTTCCTGCCTGATGTGTCATATTTTACTTTTTACTTCAAGGATCTTTAATTTTTATATGTTGTTGTTTAGCACAGAGTGAGATGGGGCATTTTTTTGTGCCATAAGTTATTCAGCTTTACCATTAGGAAGTAAACATCAATTATAGTTTATGTTCAATGAGTGAGCAAATCATTTTTCACACACAAGTTTTACTACAGAAGAAAAGCAAGTGGCAAAATAACTCAAGAAAGAAAGTAGCCCAGGATAGCAGGAGATACTAAATGACTGTACTTGGAAGCAAGAAATATTTAATTTGACGGACACAGCTATTTCTTGATTATTCGTGAACCATGTTTCAAATTGGTGGATTACTTAATATTCTTTTTCCTTCTTCTTGATCCCTGCCCTCAGCCATTTAATTTATTTCTGGCAAAGAAAGTGAAACAGTCAATTTTACTTCTTGTCCCCAATTTAAGAAAATATATTTACTAGTTGTGATTCAAAATTATATGTAATAAAATATCGATTGAAAGGGATTCAAAATAATATGAAATAAACTTTGGCTATACAACATTTCATTGACTCCAACACAATGCTACTGAAAATGTGGTTCAAAAACTGTTATAACATGTATTAAGAGGGTTTGAGAGACGCATTTAGAAGTGTTAATAGCAATTGGCCGTTCTCAGACATCAACATGCATGAATAGCGGATTCTCACTGAATAGGATAGAGCTATAAAAGAATCAGGGGTAAACATACAAACTTTAATCCTTCACCATAGCTAATTTGAGAAGTACTGTTACAAGATGTCCTTGATTGCTAAAGGTTTCATCAATTTCAAAATACATCTTAACTTTAGATATGTTACAATGTGAAGAAACTGTTGTCTTAGAATTGTTGATATGGTAGTTTTATATTATTAATTTATTCCTTTATTTCCTCATAGGGAATTTCCTTTTCAGGGGATATCCTGAGGGTGATTGTTTTATATTTTTTGTAGCAATTTCAACAATTGTGTTAGTAAAATGTAAGTTGGCTTTGACTGTAGACAGACTGCCATTTACTGGGTTGATGGCCTTGGACAAGGCTCATAGTCCTTAGTAGTGAAAAAGAATAAGAAATATATCTCAAGGTTGTTCAAACTACTTTCTTACCTCAACTTGACTAATAGAAGAGGGCATTTGAAGCATGTTTCTTTTTATTTATAATAAAAAATAAATCAAATATAAACACCCACACATACAAAGAATTTTTGGAGCCTTAATGGAATATAAATTAATAGTTTCAGATTGTAGCTATGACATTTTAGATATTCTAGAAAAACTAGACTGCAATTATATGAATACTATTGTCAAATTTTTAAAATGAGGTCAATAATTACCTCTCACAATTTTGACTCTTCTAACTCCCAAATAATAGCTCATTGAAAACATATTGGAAATAAATTGTTAGAGTGTTCGCTTAACTTTAATTAGTTTTTAAATTATTCAACTGTTGAGCCAAAATATTTGATATACATCTACAGATATAATGTTTGGTAACTCAATATTTTAAATTATTTAAAATAATTACATAATCCCAATGTCTTACTAATTCTTTTAATAAGTTTGAGTGAATCTTACTTAATGATTTTTAATATGAATTATTAGCTAATGAAGATTTCTTTGTGGTATGTAATATTTCCATTAAGAAAAAAAAGCTCTAATAGTGCTGACTAAATAAGCTTGACCACCATACTTACATAAACAAATTCATGTTTAAGTAGCTTAATTTTGAACTTTGAACTTTTTAAGTAGCTTTATTTTGAACTTTCTGATTTTATCAGCAGAATTGTATGTTAACATCTGAGTTAATTAAATGAACTAGACCCATATTATACTTACCTTATGCTTGATGTGAATTCATGCTTTGATATCTCAAATTGCACTATTAGAATAACAACACTGTGTATTATCCTAGATTGTTAAGAAACTGGAATTTATATTTGGAAATGAAACAAGCTACAGAAAATAGACTTTCTTATTTATCTTTATTCAAGTAATTATATTAACTAGCATATATTTAGGTAGCATATTATGGCGTAGAAAGTATTTTTGCATATATTTTAAATACTTTTACAATTATAAAATATGTATTTATTTTAGAGAAGTAAAATAAAGAAAACTATTATTTTTTTCTGTTGCAAGTGACTTTTATTTATTTTCTATTTATTTTTACAGTTTTATTCAGAAAATTATTATTTTGTATCCCGACTATTATCTTACTATCCACTGATAACTACCTTATAAACATTATGGTGTATTTTATTTCAGGATTTTTAAAATATGTATTTTTACTTAGATAAGATTGTATTCTTTAAAAATAATATTATATTACATTTATTCTATTTAATAAAAGTCTCAAAAAAACATAATCCATCATATGAATGTATTAACATTTAGAAAACCATTAAGCTTATGTTGAATATTTTTTGTTGGTTTCAATTTTTACACACTATAAATAATGTTCTACTCACATCTTTAGGTATGCTTTACATGGACTCTTTTGATCGCAACAACTCTGTGGGGTAGACAACGACTGGTTTGTCTTTTTTTTTTTTTTTTTCCGTTGATATCTAGCAATTAAGAGGTCAAGATGCTGACCCAATGGCACAAAATCAGAAAGTTTAGGTGACAGTTAATAAACTGTTTGATATTTAATCAATTGCTTGTTCTCTTGAAGTGCCCTCATCACTCGGAGGTTTTAAGATAGAGGTGGTGCTCATTACAATATGTACAAGTCTGTCTCTGCATAGAGTTGGTGGCAATGTCATGGATTATGTGGTTTCATTTAAATGAGGTCTCAATGTTGGTAGAGATAGTGACCTATTAAAGGATAAGAGTGAATATAACATAAGATGAATAAATGTGTAGAATAGAATCTTGAACAGAATAATGATGCCCCTATGCAACCAGTGAAAATGGAAGGGAATTCTATTTAATCCACTTAGGCCAGCTGAAATCAAATTTGGTAATCAAGAAGTGAACAGATGGGTGGGCAAGGCTGACCTCATATATGATTAACCAGAAGCATAGAAAATAAATGATTCAAAAATTGATATGTATACAGATTAAACAATTGGTATTCCACATAAGCACTTCAAATGAAACTACAAAGCTATAAATTAGAACACAAGTCTTTTAGGGTTAGCATTATTATTTTCCTCAATACCCAGTAAAAGGTGGAGCAGTTTCTACCTGTACAATTTCCCCATAATGGTATGAATTTAATCCTATCTCCTATTTTAGGGGCTGCTCTTTAATTGAATCATGGGAGTTATCTGTGTTTCACATGAGCAAAGTTGCACATATCACAGGCAGTGGACAAGCAAATAGGGCTCTAAGGAGCATATACTTAGCCCTGAGCAAAATGGTAGGGCTCGTTGGAAACTTCCACTTCCCAAAATGCTGAGGGCAGCTGAGAAGATAGCCATCTGGAGAAGAGTGATTTACAGTATTTCTAAGTGGGAAGTCCTGACGTACTGCTGGCTCAAACCCTGACTGCCAAAGGAGAGAGCCACACCAGAATAATCCACATAGGCATCCACTGTGCCCAAGCTGGCTTGGTCCCAGTGACTGCGAGAGCTCTGTTTACATTTTTTGCCTTCTGAAATAAGAATTCTGACTTGCTTTTTCATATCCCAAATTTTCTGAACAATAGTGCTGTTCTTCAAAGGTATTTCAAGACAGATTTCATGCTCACTGTCTGGGGAAGTCACAGGGGTAGTGATTTGCAGTAATATTACACATTTTTTTTCTCTCATAAGTTGCTAAAACAATACATTTAAAATTTTTCAAGCCTCAATTTTCTCTCTGCAAAGTAGGAAAAATAAGTGTATCTAGAGGGTTGTTGTGATAAGTAAATAGGACCATATGGATAAAGTAGCATGAATACTCAATACTTGGTAGTTGTTGTTTATTGTTATATAGGAGGTAGTCAAAATCATAACAAAGAAAATAGATTTTGGTATCAGGTACATTCATTTGGAAGTTTTGTCTTTGCCACTTGTTAGCTGTTTGACATTGGGCAAATACTTAGTCACTAAGCTCAAATGTTATATTATTTGAAGTATCTCTTGATTTCTTTAGATAGAGAAAAACCAGACACAGATATTTTGGGGAATGCTCACAGTGTCAGAAGAACCCTTCTGAACTTATTTAAGAGCAAATCAATAATAATTTTATAGTTAATTTTTGGAAAGTACATGGTTGCTTTTGGTTGTCAATATTTTGTGATGAAGGTATGTATAATGAATGGTTGACATTCACTGTTGCAATAATCATGTAAGCTTGTATAATGAATCGGTTCAAATCACCAAGCTCATTTACCAAGCTGTACACATAATTAACATTTTAATTCCCCCAAATATCTTATCTCATTATCCACACTGCTTACGAAAATATATTATATAGACTCTGGCAACAGGCAAGCTTAGGCTCTGTCAGACGACAGGAGAAGGACACCAAATTTCGACTAGTGACAAAGTGAGCTTGAATTTACTTTTGAAATGAAGTTAGGGAAAGTTGTTTTTATGGTTACATGTGTTAAGCCGAGTTTTGAAGGAAATGGGGTTGGAATTTGGACTAAGTGGGTGAGATTTGGAAGTGGGCTATTTTGATTACAAGTGTCAATTTATTTTAATATTAAACATTTTCCAAGTCACAAACTGGTCGTATTACCAGTGTGCTTTCCTTCCATGTTCACTACATTTACACTCTCTACTCATGCTCTTCGTATTTTTAAATAGTTGAAGTGTCATCCACATTCTTAAGTTTTGATTGTCATTGCTTGGCATTTCTTATTTGCTTTCTATATTACTCCTACTTTTGTCTGAGACTTGGTTTCAAAAGAAAAAAGTAAATGTTCAGCAACAGGCCCAGTTGTCAAGTAAGAAGTAAATATTCAAGTTTGGGGTAAAATGACATCTTGTGAACAGTCCCTGAATTCCCATTAAAATTTCCACTAAAACATAGAGGGAAAACAAAAAACAAAAAAAGAAACAAAAACAAAACACCTCATAACGTTGAAGGCCATGATTTGCAATCAATGTATTGCCAGAATACGGGGACAATTCGTGGTAATTGGTGAGGTGAAAAATTAAGCAGATTATCTTGAGTAGGGCTCATTGCAATTCAGAAAATTGTTGGCAGGATATTTATATCTATTCATTAGTCAGATTTTTGAATTGCAAAGATAAATAAAAATAACTGTTTTGAAAAATTTAATCACTTTGAAGAGTACTTCTGCCAATTGGCATGACCTAAAATTAAGATGTTAAAAATGAGGACATTTTATTTTAAAAAATGGGGATAATTTAAGGTTTAATTAGTTAAACAAGGATTTAAATTTAAATAATAATAGTTTTTTTAATTGATAGTAAAATTTAATGGAAAAGTTTAAAATTTTAAAGTACTATGGGCAATGTAAATATTATCATTTAATTGACAGTAAATTGAACACACAGATTATATTAATTTACCTGAAAGTATAGGAGAGGTAAAACTGTCCTAAAACTGTCCTGAATTTCTTATCTTGTATGGTGGAGTGACAAAGGCTACACAATGTCTTCTGGTTATTGCTAATTTGGGATCTATAGCTTACATATTTAAAGATAACCTCTAGTGAAGTAAAATAAATATTGTGTATACTTTGCAAATTGCTGGAGAATATAAAATATATCAAAAGTTATAAATGAAAGTAAGAATTTTAAAACAGCATAAAACTATATAACAGAAGATCAAATATAATAGTTCTGGCAATAAAATAAATTAAATTCCTTAGTTGGCATATAAGAGTTTCATATTTGTTAAGTGTGACTGTTTCCTACTTGTCCAAGAACAGAGAATTTTAAAAAGAATCAGTGGTTATGTGATATCCAAATACATAAGAGAACAGAGATGGCTAAATTAATTTGAGACAAATTTATTTTCTAGAAAGAATTTACTTTTTGTTAAAGAAAACTTACAATTTTGATGAAGCTACAACAGAAAAATAAATGAGGTAGTTACTATTGGATATACAAGCAAAACTGAAAAAAAAATCAATGTTTTAGAAGAACTTAGTAATTCATTCAACCAATAAAAGATTATGTAAAATAAAATAAACACAACTAGGATAAATTAACCAGGTTGAAATAATATACACAAAATTTAACTTTGTGCCTTTCAAAGTTTATACCCTATTTTGAAGAATTAAAGAACACTAATGTACAAATTTTTCAAGCTCAAAATGCACAGAGTACATTCTTTAATAACATACATATCTACTGAATGAATATTAAAAATCACAAATGAACTAGAAATTAGTGAATTGTTTAAAAGAAAAAAAACATACTCCAATACTAAAAAGCTCTACCTTATGTAAGAAAAATGGAAGACGTATTTTAATTTAAGCCATATAGCCAAAACGGAATGTAAGGGAAAACTCTTAGCTTTAGGTCCTTTCATTATTAAATAGGAATTAATAGTAGCATTTAATTAATTATTTTAATCACAAATTTAGAAGAAGTAAAACAATACAAGACTAAAGAGATTAGGTGAAACATAATAAAACCCAGGGCAGAAATCAATAAATTATTAAAAAGAAAAGCAACATTTAAGAACTTGTTCTTTTAAAAAATGGCAATGTATTTAAGAACTTGTTCTATGAAAAATCAATAAGAATAAAAGAGGTAAAAACTATTTAAAATTAGAAAGAGGATACAGATATTATGAGATATTATTTTTTCAGTAATAACATATTAAACTCCAAATTATGATACTTAAAAACATAAGTGGAACATTCTGAAAACATGCCAATTATCAACATTTACTGTAACAGAAATAAAAGATTAGATAGATCAATGATCTCAATAAAGTAGTAGAAAAGAGAAGTGAGATAATTCCCTCCACAAGAGTTTCTGAAAGCAGATGATTTTACCTGAGTTGTGTAGACATCCTTGTATATACCATTGCAGAGCATGGAAAATTTAGAATGCTGACTGTCCCATTTTAGAAAACCAGCATTAATTTTGATTACCAAATATGATACATTTAGTACAAAAAGACTGCATTTGACTCACAAATCAAAATAGAATACATGTGGTAGCAGACATTATTAATTTTATCCTTGAACCATCTCCATTCAATCTCTTTCCTTACTGATAGAATTATTATTTTCTTTGTGCTGTCATCTTCCAAGCCCAAGGTGATTAATCATGATTAGTCTAACTCTAAACTAAAGATGACAATTATGTTCCTCTTTGCTAGCCCTTCATTTACAGCATGGGTGTGGTTGATTGACTCAGTTCTGGTGAATGGAACTTAAGGGGAATTCTGCTGGGGGACCTCTGAGAAAATCTAAATTGGTGTCCTTATATTAGGATAAGATAGAGGAGGAAGGCTTGTTTAGTGTTGTCTGGGGTGGCAGCAGACATTTTGCAAACATGAGGTATCAAGTTTGAAAAACTTTTGAAAGATGATGGAGAGAAAGATAAAATGAGCTTATGTTACTGATGACATGATTGACCTGCTGAACCAGGCTGAAATCACCTCTTCTGTTTTTCCTGTTAACTGAGATTACATCACACACACACACACACACACACACACACACAAATACTATATGTCACTGTCACAGTTCTGTTTCTGTTTTAACAGCTGAAAGTACTAATCTGCTATAAAGGCAAAAATAACATATATAATATATATATGGTTATATATTATATATACGGTTAGTATAATATATAATATATATCATACATATATGGTTAGTTAGTTAGCCAGATGCTCTGTGGGAGACCACCATCCTTTCACCTAAGCTTTGCCTGGCAGAGGGATGTCGATAAAATTTTGTTCATATATGATGTCACCATAAGAGTCCTATCTTGCATTTCTAAAAATTATTTTTATTTTCCCCCTCCACTAGTTTGGCTGGGTATGAAATTTTAAATGTACTATCATTTTCCTTCAAGATTTGAAAAACCTTGCTTGTTTGTGTTAATCCATATACTATTTATTGCTAAAGGGAAACTGATGATAATGAAGAATGTGATGTCAGGTATATACACCATATCTTGTTGCTTTGTATCTATTTTTTTTTTTCTATCTAGAAGCTTTAGTTTTTTTTTAATCCTTGGAATTCTGAAATCACCAAGAAGTGTGTAGGTATGTGTCTATGTTTTTAAAAACTTATTAGTCTTTATCAGCCCTAGCTGAGCCATTCCCATTTAAAAACACATTTTTCCATTTTGTTTCGTTTATTCTTTACTCCTATTCATTAACTAATTTATTTCCTATATAGATGTAGTGCCTCTTGAGTTTTTCATCTGTGAATTTATCTCTTAATTTATTACTCATTTTATCCATTTCTTTGTTGTTTTGCTTTGCATTCTTTGAGATTTCCATATTTTTATCCTATACACCACCCTCTTAGTTTTCAGTTCTATTCTGCCACTAAGCCAATTATATTCAAGCTCTGGATCACAGTACATCAACGATTCATGAGTCCTTTAAAAAAATAAATAGAATTATCATAGAGAGTATGAATGTTGTATGGAGAATTATTTAGTGGAGCTTTATGCATATAATAGTCCCATACATAAACACAGCGTGTCATGATGTTAAATGTATTTGTCAAAAAAAAAAGCTTAAAAGCCACAGATTTAGCCCTTAAATAGTTTTGTTAAAGAATTTCTAAATCTTTTCCTTTTTGCCCTTGAATTGACCTCTAGTCATAGAAGGCTCTTCTTGATTTATATCCTTTATAACCTCTTGGCTTTCTGTAAAGATACTAAGTATATTTTTGAACTATTTCCCCCCTGATTTGACTCAGTTTTCTGCCAGGTTTGTTAATTAATTTATTTATTTTGATTCCTTATTTTCATGCTTTTCATATTCCTCCAATATCTGGTGATTCTTGCTTGACTTTATATTTATGAATAAAGGATTCATTTAATTAGCATAGCTAGCTTGATTGGGATTACTGCTCAGTTTTATAGGTCTGTTTTCCCAACATTTCTAACATGTGAGATTCTAATTTCAAACTCTAAAAGGCATACTTTGTTGACAGGAGGAACTGCACAGTGGCGTTGCGGGGCAGAGTATATTGCCCTATGAAGATTTCCATTGCCAAGTGAGGACTTAGTTTGGGACTGTGAATCATAGCAAATTCCATTTCTGAGTCAAACAGTGTATTCTTTTTGCCATATATTATAGAGGTTCAGCATTACCTTAAGCCAGGTTCTTCTTTCTTTCAGGTTTCAACACCTATATGTGGAACTCTCCTCTGGGAGATGACCCATTTTCCTAGGAGAAATGTTCTCTGGGCTTACTCCTGAGGGAAGTCACTAGTCTCCATCTGCAAAGGAAGAGAAGAGGCTATCTGGCCCAGCCATTTTAGATACAGTGCTTTAATTAATCAACTCATATGATGTATCCTGGCTCCTCTCTCCCTTTGTACTCACTGACTTTGAACTTGTGGCTTCTACAGAGCTCCCTGGGAAAATATCTTGCTAAGCACTGGTGTTTGATGCTGTGGTTTTCTCTGCTCTGTATTATTCTACAATCAGATTACATCTGATTTTTTATGTTTCAGGAGTTCCTCACATATACAGATTATGTTGGCACACTTTCTTCCATTTTAAAAAAATGTTATGGTTTCTTTCTTCCAAAAATATCTTGTCTGTCTTTTCAAAGGAACCTGTGCAAGAAAGGAAGAAGACATATGTTTGGTCTGTGTCTTAACCTGGACAATCATAACATTCCTTGAAATAAAGTTGGCTTTAATGGCAAGAACCTGAAAACTCTTCTTACCTGTTGCCCAGTGATTCCATTTTAGGGAACAAATTCTGAGCAATGTACGCTGACATGCAGAAACACATTTGTGTTTGTATCAAATTAAAGGAACACCATATGAGATAAAAAAAAAAGAATCTAATATAGGAGGATGATTTACCCATCCAATAGCATATCATGGTGTTATTAAAAGTCATATGTCTGAGGTTTTTTCAAGCTATATGGAAAAATCTTTGAAGTATAATGTTTATATAAAAACTGCATATAAAGATATATATTATATATGTACATATATATAATATATATGATAATCACAAATATAAATAAAGAATTGTGTGTAATTATTGAAAAGGACAAATATCAAATTTGTCAAACAATTAGCTCTGGTGAAATCTGAGTGGGGTCTTATAGATTCCGTTTTCTACTTTGCAGTTTAAAAAAATGTTTTATTTATTTATTTATATAATGAACATGTATTATTTTACATGGATAAACTTTTAAAATATTTCAAAGATAAATTTCATTTTTATATGCTTGGTCCTTAAGAGAAGAATCCTACCTCTTTATCTCTATCAATAACTCTCTATAATGTGAAAGCACTTATCATAAATCATTTTGAAATTATCTCTTTGTGTTTGTTTCTCTACTACAACTTGATTGTAAGTATCTTGAATGCAGGTGCAATATCACTCTTTTTTTAAAAATATGGCATTTAGCATAAAATAGGTGCCCAGATTTTATTTTGCTCCTCATATTCGTCACAATCTTTGTTTTTTCTGAAGTGACAAGCAATTCTCAAAGTATGGTCTGTGGATTCCTGGGTATCCCAAGACATTTTCTAGTGTTCTGTGAGGGCAAGTTATTTTCATAATAATACTAAGACTTAGCCTTAGTATTGGCCTTTATTACTGTTGTGACAATTGCAGTGATTGTACAAAGCAATATAGTGCTTTAACACAAATGAAGACTGTAGAATTGATCTATATTTAGTTATTTTATTCATTGCTATCACACATTCAAAGTCTAAAAAGAAATGCTAGTTTCACTTAGGAATGTCTTGATGAAAGTGTAAAGTTACTAATCGTATTAAATCATGACTTTCAAATACATGACTTTTTAATATTGTGTGTGATAAAATGGGATGTTTGTAAAAAGCACTTCTGGTGCATTGGAAAAAAATCATATCAAGTGCAAGGTAGACCTATGGACTTCAGTGTAACAGACTATACAAAGTTAATTGATATGTTTTCAGATTATACATTGCAGCTAACCTTTAAGAAACTACCACTTGTCTACTTTTGATATAGTATCAAAGAAAAACATCCATAATTATATGAAAAGGGTATTAAAATATTTCTCCCTTTCTTAACAGCATATCTATCAGTATGTGAATTTTCATTATATGTTTTAACCAAAGCAACCTATTGAATTCAGAAATAGATATAAAAATCCAATTGTTTTCTATTAAGTCAGAACATTCAAGAATTTACACAAATGTAAAACGACATTACTGTCACTATTTTTTGGACGATATAGTCATTTTTCATTAAAAATGTATCATAACATGCAATGGGCTTCTTATTGTTATATTTAAATAATGACTAAATAATGTTTTTAAATTCTCAGTTTAAATTTGAAATATGGTGCATACTGATAGATAAAACCCACATAGACAGAAACTCTTTGGGTTCTTCAATAATCTTTAAACATGTAAAGGAATAGTCAATATTTCCACAATTTCTTTTAACTTATTATTATCATTATAAAATGTTAAGTGAGTTGCCCAAAGCAACGTTACTAAAGGGCAGAGGCAGGATTTGAACCAAGATCTGATTGCTCCAAAGCCCTTATTCTGAATGTTTCTTAGAAAGCTAATGGAGTTTTCAGATTTCTGTCAGTATCTCGTAATAATTTCTTGCTAGATTGCCACTTTGGTCAGTCTGGCATCCAGTGGGCTTTGAATAATGATGGAGTGTGTTTATGAGTAGAGCTTTTGAGGAATTTGTACTCATATACATTTCTGAAATACCCTTGACATCCCCAGCAGTTACCAACCATTTTTTCTTCAGATAGAGTTGAATTGCAGTTATCACACCTGTGTCTATTCAGGCTTTCAGACTCTATCAAGCTACTTTTTCATTTCATTGTCTCTTCAGATTCCAATGTTCTCAATTCTTAGCATATTGTAATCAAAATTGCTGTTAACAGTTTCTATGATAGATTACAAGTCAAACAGTTATTGTTAAGTGACTTCTGTAATTTGCCACTAATCACTATTATATCTCATACAATATTAAGAATCAGTATTGGAATTTCAATATTCCTATGTATCTTTCATTCTGACAGTTCAGCCTCTAGTGGCTTGTAATAGTTCCCCCTTGCTTATAGTTTCCGTTTTCGTAGAATAGGCCAAATTATGATACCCACCCATGTGCTTTCTTTCCCAAACCATGAGTTATGCAGCTCTGCAGCTATGTTGGCTCTTCTGGGAATTTATCTCCTGTAGCTAATCCATCCTGGGTGAATCATTTTTTCTCTTGCTGCCAAACGTCTCCCTCTGTCTGGACTCTGGTTCAGTTCTTCCTTTGTGGCCCCCAAGATTTGTGGCCCTTATAGAGCATTTGTAGTAATAAGAAAAAGGTGTCCCTTCTTCAGGGTACATGTAGTCCTGAAACAGAGACTCATGAGTGGGTCCTACTCTTCCCCTCTGCCAGGCCATTATGCATATACACTCCATGGCTCTTAATGACCTCTGAGGGGCCATATTGGGAAATCGGTGCAGAAGTTTTATGGCACTGATTTTGAACATGGGCACAACATTCCAAATGCCTTCTGGGCAGTCTCCTACATTCTAGGTAAGAATGCAACCCATACTCTTTAATTTTCAAAAGAAGTAAGGGGGGTGGGGGGTGGGAGATGAGGGTAAGGGGGATCGAATATATGGTGATGGAAGGAGAACTGACTCTGGGTGATGAACACACAATGGGATTTATAGATGATGTAATACAGAATTGTACACCTGAAATCTATGTAATTTTACTAACAATTGTCACCCCAATAAATTTAATAAAATAAATTTTTAAAAAAAAGAAGATATTACCTATTCCATTTGTATGTCTGGTTTCTGTAGGAAAAGGTGTGTTACTTCAATACAGAATACCTTTCTGTTTCAAGTATTCACTCACTGTGACTTTAGTCTCAAAATGTCTGCTCTCCAGATTTTTACAGAAAGAGTCTAGATATCATTTTTGTATGTTTGTCAGTCCAGAGAGATGCTATAGATCCTAAATAAAATAAATGTCCTCAGGAATTGCCCATCATTTGTGTCTTTTCTCTGGAATCTCTTTTTCCTCTGATTCATTTACTTAATTTTCAGTATCAACCCTTGCTTGTCTGGATCCTTCCCAGTTGGTTATTTCTTTACCCTGACAGTTCTATTTATCCTTTGGCCTCCTGATCTTGGATTTCACCCCCTGGCATATTTACTTGGAGAGATCTCCTGACAACCTTGTCCTTCCTTTCAGGAGGCCTGGTGCCTTTTCCTCACAGACACTTACTTGTAGGCAGTCTGCACCATATATGGATCATTCCAGGATGTGAACATAGAAGTGCTAAATATCTGTTCTTCCGGATTCTCAAGCCTGGGTAAAGTCAGGCCCCCATCTAACCATATATTTGGACCTCATGGAAATGGTTTTATTTGGTGCTTTAACATAATGATTTTGATGTCACTGGGAGTTAGATTAAGAAATGTTTATATGAAGAAGGTTTCTGGAGCTGTTATTAGTAACCTATAAGAAAACCTTTCTTTTTTTTTTTTTTTTGTCATCCTTATATAAAGATCTACATAATAAATTTATCTTAAAATACGCTGGCTAAAGTTTGTCTTCTGGAATGAAATGGTACTTGTAGATTATTACATAATGAATCTAATAATTTTCACATTTTTCATTGTCCACTAGGAGACATAAAGCTATATGTTATGCTCATTTTGCTGTAAATATACTTAGGGTATGCTTATTTGATACTCGCCTACTTATTTTATGTTTATTAGATTCCTTAACTCAAACTGATGACTTATATTACTCCATGCTTTTATTTTATTCCTTGTCTCATCCTAAAAGACACAGAGCAAGAGTCATATAATGAAAGGAGGAAATAGTTGTAGCAGACCTGTAGGGCCCAGAAAAAATAAAGGAAATTAGCAATAATAAAAGAAGCTAATTTTATCTGAGCCAGGGATAGTCAGGATTATTCCAAATTATCTTTTATCTAATCCATGAAAGTATTTCCACCATCTTCATTTATCCCTCACTGACTTGACGGTCTTGTTATCTGGACTCCTGATAAGTGGACTCAGAAGATGGCTTTACCTTGAAGTTTTTCTGTTCTGGCCTATCCTGCTTGGTCATTAGAAGGAGTATCACCGAAGGAGGAAAGTAGTACAAAGCAGTACTTTCCAAGGCTCAGAACGAGTGGGGATTGCTGTGACACCACTGTGTATAAAGATGTTTATGACTGATGGTAAGTAGAGCGCTTTGCATCTTGTCAATACTAACTGTCTTATTGCATAGGGAGTTTAAGTACGGAATTCATTTTTTCTGTGCCATATTTTATTCATCTTTATTGGTCCCTTATGATTGCTTTTCGTTTGTAGAAGAAACCTACTCCTTTCTTTTCTTTTTTCTCTATGGTCATATCCTCTATAGGGCCCAGGAGCTCCCGCTGAGCCCAATGCTCTTAGGTGCCTCATTCTAATGATCTTTATGTCAGAGTTTAGATTATTTTTTAAATTGATTATGATTTTTGATAAAGTGAAATGGGAGAACTTATTTCCAAAATATGAAACTGGAGTACACAAGAGTTAAGTGTTTATCAAAGCTTCCTAGTAAAGAGAATCGGAGTGAGAAGTCACAGCTGTGAGTGATGAGTCTACTGCTTATCTCCAGGGACTTGTGGTACAGGCTTCTAGCCTGTTTCTTGACATTTCTGTGGACTTGTTTATAACCTTGGAAGTAACAGTGTGGGAGGGAGAAGAAGTGAGCTAAATAAATAACAGTCTAACACATCACATCTCTCTCTTTCTAGATGAATGAAATTTTATGATCTTTAATTAATTCCTACAAAAGGAAATAAAAGTTTTAAAAATTAACATAAAAGTCAGAGAATCACGATATGCAGAACTATTCTTTCACTCTCATATACTGTATATGTATAAATATATGAAAATATGAAATATTTTTCTGTGTTTTTTTTTTTTCTGTCCCATCTCCACATCCCTTCTGACAAAACTCAAATTGTATTTTAAGTACTCTGCTTGTGGTTGTGGCTGCCATCATTTCCAGAATTTTTTTCATTATTTTTTTTCAAAATTTGTTGCTTTCAAAGGCCCCCTAGGGTTATGTAGGGTGTATGTCTATACAATCATGATCTGCTGCCAGCAAAACAGAATAGCAAGGAAGGAATAATTATACACTCCCTGGTGTCGTAAGCCACTTCTGAACATACTGTAGTATCTACTGGATTCTTTTTGAAGTGGTTGTAACTAAATGAATAACAGCCTTTGGGGAATAGGGTAATAGATAGTATATTAAGTCTGTAAGAAGTCAGTATATTAAAATCTGTCAGAAAAGGTCATCATTGACTATGGGTTAATATCTGTCGTCAGTGCCTTGGATAGTGCCAACATGTGTTGGCCCTTATCTTTCACATGGATCAAGGCAGGAAATGAAATCTGAAACTGCTGTTGATAGGGTATGAACCAGATTGCCAAACTTACCTAGTGGAGAGAAGTTTCTGCTATTTCTTTTCTTTTTTTTTTTTCTTTTTTGGATAACTGGATATTTTACAGTTGAGGTATGTGTAGGATTTTATAGTCCTCGGACTTTGGATGAAGGGAGAGAAAAGATATACCCTTTTCCTCTCACCCTACCCCCAACCAATTACCTTTGGAGAGGTATCAGCTGTGTTTTGCTAATGAGCATCGCCGGAGGATGTTCAGGAAGCTTAGGGAACACAGGGACTTGTAGGAGTCACAGTGGAATCAGACAACCTGTCAGTCTGTTTATATGTGTGCTGATGTTTTTTTCTCAAGACATGCAAACCAATTAGAGTGAGGCTCTCTCAGAACATCTTTGAGAGGGTGGACACTTTTCATGTTTGGTGTGGGCATCTGTTGTATGGAAAGTGAGATCAACAATTTTATGGTCAACTTTTGGAGGAAAATTTAGAAAGAAGGTGAAAACCAACTTTTGTTTAACAAGTGGTAGCAGAGAAAATTATCTGAGTCTCATATCTCTGTACAATTTGAAAGTTCAAAAGAATGATGACAAATGCTTTTCCTTGACCATGCTTTTCATTAAGTGCCTATTGTTTTGATAATTATTTCATTATAGAGGAGAGATATGAATAGTAACCTCTGTCCAATCTGGTTCAGGAAAAACAAATGGACTGATTTCCTCTGGGCAGAGTGATCAATTACCAGGAATGAAGCTGGATCCTGATATGTCTTTGTGTATTTCATTTTGCAAAGAAATCAGTGTCTTATGCAGTTTGAGAGAAGGCTCCGACTTAGTAATAATGCCATAATGTTCTGCCTTCCAACCCTCCCCTCCCCAAATCAAGACTTACTGTCAGATAAATGTGACTGGTGCCTTGAGGAGTAATCAGGTGAATATGGGGCAGAAACAGCAGTTATATTTTGAAGGTTTCCTACTATGTGAACAGCAGCCAGTCATAGAATAGTTAACCATCAGCAGTTTGATTTTAATTCTTTGCTATGTGGAACCTTGGGAAGGATATGTTCTCATATGTAGTGAAGAGTTCTTTTTTTTCCTAAATTGTACAATAATTGAATATTGTGGCTATCACTAATTGTATTTTTACTATTTGCAATGATAATAAAGGGATAGCATAATATTTAGAAGTTAATACTGAAGATCTTAAAACACTTATTGCAAAAGCTGGCACTTAGTGTCAGCATCCCAGAATGGCTGCCACTTCGTCCCACTGAAAAACTGACAAGGATCTGTATGATGGATGGTCCCTGGATGTTGTCATCTCATCCTCTGTCAGTTTTACTCTGGCTGGAAATGTTGGTGTTAGTAGTTATACAACCCTCTGTGGGGACAGAGTCCCAGAGAGCAGTTTCCAGGCCCTCGGCCTTATGTGGAAAGGTGCTGGCTCAGGTAGTAGATGGCCATCAGGTGTGGCTAATTGACCCTCAGCTGTTACCAGTTAGCCAATTAGCCCCTGATATAATTGCAGTGGCTGTGCTGGTTGGGGAGTGGAGAGTCGAGTATGTCTGTTGGCAGGCAGAGAAGCGGACAGCAGGTTGCAGGTCGTGTGACTCCAGCCTCCAGTGAGATTATAGTGCCACCAGTGAGACTATAGTAGTATGACTCCCCTACCTATGGCTCCATGGGTGTTCCTTTTTGGCCTAGCCATATCCTGCGTTCTTATGTGGGGAGCGGGAGCAGACACCCCACAAGCCACCTCGCACGACAAATGGAGGAGCGAGCAGGGTCTCCCGCACAACACCCTCTACTTAAAAGTTATGTGGGGAAAATGAGATAAATTTTAATTTCACTAGTTTTATGTGTCCTGCCTGTTTCCTGCTTGGATCAAATCCTAAAAAAAAATAAAAAAAAAAATTATATATATATATATATATATATATATATATATATATATGTATGTATATATATGTCATGCGGGGCGGCCTGCGGGGTCTCAGCTCCCGCTCCCCACATAAGAATGCAGAATATGGCTAGGCCAAACAGGAACACCCACAGAGCCATAGGTAGGGGAGTCATAGGTAGAGGAGACACACCACCACAGTCTTACTGGAGGCTGGAACCACACGACCTTCAACCTGCTGTCCACTTTTCTGCCTGCCAACCGACTGACTCCCCTCTCTAGCGCAGCCGCGGCAGTTATATCAGTGGTCAGTTGGCTAACCGGCCACAGCTGAAGGCCAACTAGCCACAGCCGACCGCCATCTACTACCCGAGCCATCACCTTTCTACATGAGGCCGAGAGCCTGGAAACTGCTCTCTGGACCTCTGTCCCCACAATATATTTGCTTTGTTATAGTAGGGGTGTAAAAATAAAATGTCTGTAAAGAGTTAACCTCATTATATTTGTATGTAACGGTTTAAAGGAAAAACATTCTGAGGTCTTTTAACTTCTGCTCTGTCATTACTTCAGGATGAGGGAACAATAAATGCATTGATTTAATATCCTTATTTATGGACATATCTTATTAAAATTGTGAATGACAATGTAGCAGATTGTAGTGTTTTTTAGTGGAAGAAGCTGAATAACTGTCATTGGTAAGCTCAGTTTGAGTCTTTGTGGTTCTGTCACTTATTAGCTATGTGAACATAAGCATTGTCTAACTTCTAGAATACAGTCTCCTTATCTTAATCCATAAGATTTTGTACTAAACATCTTTAATATCACTTTTAGCTATAACAGTCTATGCTGTAGTGATCACTAAGCATTCATTAATATGTTCAGTAGACAAAATTTCTAGACACATGGGTATCTGGACTATTACCACCTATTATACTAGTACCAATTAAGGAAATTATAAATGAGTAGCAACAATCTCTATTTTCTAAGAGCTTACAGACTAGAGAAAACAGACAGGTAAATAACTAACTGTAATACGATGTGGCAAATACTGGGTAAGACCCATCTTCTTGTCTACCTCTGTGATACCTGTTTAAGGAGGTATCTCAGCCTGTAGACCTTAGGGTTCCTCTAGAAAAACAGATAAAAAATATCCAGGGTCTTATTCTCTGGCTGTAGGATTCTTTTTTATGGGAGTTTTCAAAATACTCCAGGAGCTCCTCCTGGGATAAAATAGATGCCTGACCTTTATCTTAAAAAGCATGTCAGATGGAAAAAGATAAATACCATATGATTTCACTCATATGTAGGATATAAAAACAAAAAAAAACAAAACAAATGAACAAACAATAAAAAATAAAGGAGAAAACAAACACATAGAGGCAGATTAGTGGTTACCAGAGGGGAAGGGGGGCTGGAGGGAGGCAAAAGGAGTAAAGGGAGTCAATTTTATGGTGATGGTGGAAACTAGACTTTAGTGGTGAGCACGATGTAGTATCTACAGATGTCAAATTATAATGTTGCACACCTGAAATTTATAGCATTGTAAACCAATATTGCCTCAATTAAAAAATAAGTAAATAAATAAAACATGTGAATTTTGAGAGTTGACAGATACTTTTAGTGTGATTCTGGATTATGCCCCTCAAAATGTCTTCCAAGTATAACTCAGAAACGATATGTCCAGTTTTAAAAAGAGAGGTAACTGAAAGAAAGACAGCATTAGCAACGACAGTCTTTGGGGAACCTAAGGAAAAGCTGCTACACAAGTGGAAACAGAAGGTTCTCTTTTCAGTGAGGGCCGCCTTGATGAATATGGAAGTGGTCTGATTGGATTAATAACTATGGAGACAATACCCTAGAAATGAGATCAAGGCCAGTGTTCAGGCAGGAAGTGCCAATAGCTTCTGTGAGACCCCTCAGGTACGATACCAGCAGAGATACAAGGAAAACATTACAGTTAATAATCTTAAACTTTGTATGTGTGTGTGTGCCATAGCCCACTTAAGAGGGCCAAAAGGTCCTCTACTCCTCCCATCCCACTGATTCAAGTTGTCATTAATAAAGTTTGCCACTATTCCCTGTATTTTATCAGAACTAACATGCCATTACATTGTAGGACATGTGATTTTATTTTAGGTATACCTAAGAAAGAAAAATATACCAAGTAAACTAAGGCTTTGTTATCACTTTATTTTATGTGTACTGAAAGAGCTCTTTAAAGAGCTCTGAGTGCTAGGGGAATTTCCTGACTCTGTCTTACCCAACTTCAAACAAAGAAGAGTCTATAATGGTTGTACTAACTCAGCTGGCAGATATCAGAGCCAAGCAATGGTGCAAAGAAATCTACCTGGCCCTGCAGCATGCTTGTTTGGCATAACACTCCCACGTTTACAGTCCAGAAGCTCTGAGGATTGGCTTGGAAAGGGAAGGATGGAAAAAGGAACAGCTCTAATCTCACAAGACGAAGGATTGGGGAAGTAGTGACAGAGCAATTTGCAGTTGCTTGAAAAGGCCAAACATTTGTAAGAGGCACCCTGATCTCAGAGCTATTAAAATGTAAAAAAGGAATGTGCATTTTATAATAGCGGAAATAAGATGTGTGTGTGTGTAGTGCAATAAAGAAGAGCTTTATAATGTCACCAGGTATCGAATTTTGAGAGGCAATTAGGCCACATAGAAAAATGAAAAATGATAGAACAGTATTCCATGCTCCTCTGTGAATGAGAGAGTGAAGAGAAAGAGACCAGACAAGCAGAGACAGAGAGACTGACTGTCTTCTCCTTTGAGGACAAGCTTCCTGGTTTGATTTTCAGCTTACTTGGAGAGCCTAATAGTGGTCAAGGATCTGACTTAGAGAATTATTTGGTGGTTTAAAAGACCCACATGGTGCCTAAGAGACATCTGAAGCTAGTGGGAAAGAGACTTAATCTATGTTGTGTGGTAAATGAAGGATCTAAGTTAAAATGTTATTATTATTATTTTTACTTTTGTTGGAATTCATGGACTTCTTTGACTTGTCTTGGATTTTCCTGGGCTGCAGAATCATGGATGACATGATGGAAAAAGATGACAATCTATATTTCATTCACTTCTCACCTCAGTTGAGTCAAGCTCTTCAGAACATAAGTTAGCAGTTGTAGGACTTGTTAGAAAATGCTTAATCCAGGCATTGAAGTCTGAGCTCTGATCCCAGAGATTTTGGACTTTGCTAAATGGGTGTGGGCCTGGGATTTGTAGTTTTCAAAAGCATTCCTAGTTATTTCTTTTTTTTCTTTTCTTTTTTTTCTTTTTTATTAAAGTTTATCAGGGTGACAATGGTTAGTAAAGTTATACAGGTTTCAGGTGTACAATTCTGTAATATATCATCTATATATCACATTGTGTGTTCACCTCCCAGAGTCAGTTCTCCTTCCATCATTATATATTGTATCTCTTTTACCCTCATTTCTGGTTATTTCTAATAAAGATGATGTGGGTGTTACATTTGAGAAACATATTATCATGGCTAATGGTTGTTTTATTTAGATAGTCCTTGCTCCATCCCTAGCACTCCTCGGTTAAAAGTTTCCTTTTTTCCTTCAAGAATCCTCAGTATCAGAAACATTCCCCCCACCTCCGGAAGTCTCCTAAGTGGTAGCTGAAAAATATTATTTTTGGCCCAGTTTAAAATAGATGGAGATATATATATATATATAGACACATATATATATACATATATATATAGACATATATATATATACATATACATATACATATATATATAGACATATACATATATATAGACACATATATAGACACATGTATGTATGTATGTATGTATATATGTGTATATATATATATACACACATACATACACACACACATATATAGATACACACACCTGAAATGTCAGATAATTAAGTTAACTTAATTGACCTTTTCTTCTTTGTGTGTGTGTGTGTGTGTGTGTGTATAAAAACACACATTTCATTTTCATAGAAATATGCTTCCTCCTAAAAGTTTTTAGATTTGACATTATGTAGCAAGCTAAGTGCCTACAAATACTTTTCATCACTCATTGCACCCAATCACTGCTGGGTTGCTCAACTGCAAACAACATTCCAATCTGCAGTGCTCTGTAGTTGTGAAGATACCAAGACACCATTCAGTCTTTTCTGAAAAAATAGCAGAAGATCCATTTCTGTGTTAAATTGTTTGCTTGATGATATTTTCTATGTGAAGAAGAAAATATCCACTGTTAGTTGGATGCCACAAACATTTGTGATAACGCTCAAGCACACTGTGCAGAATAACTGAGGTAGATGGTTGTGTGGGGTGGGTGGAAGTATGTCAGCTCAGCTGGCTTTTAGCCCATTGGCAAAAGGATTGGACCATTTGTGTTGGATAATTTGATGGTGGATTTAAGAGAATTTGTTTTCCTTCAAGAAGGAAATGATGCATGCAATATTCCATATGTAATTCTTTGAGTAAGAGATAATCGCACTGCTCATTAACTAACTGTTTGCATTTAATTAGCAAAGGTTTCTGCTACTGTAATGTTTCTTTTAAATACATGTTTGTCTTATTTAGTGACTGTTTAAAGATGTCACCACAACTCAATGCTTCTCAAAGGTTGTTGAAACATAGTAATCATGGCAAACATTTTTTCAGTTACTCAGCACCATAAGCTTCAGTTTTCTCATCTGTCTGAGGGCTTGCACGAGGTGATATGTACTATTCTTACCAGCACTGACATGCAATGGTAGTGACGTATATGATGTTATATATTTTAGAATGACAGTCAATTCTAATTAATTTGTGTTCCTGTTAGGAGAGATGTATGGGAATATGTTGTGAAGCAGGACCTCTCAAAGCCGGGCTCTTGGACTCACCTAGGATGCTGGCTGAAAATGCATATTTTCTTGGTGCTGTGAACTAAAATGCCCCCCTCCCCCAATTCATATGCTGAAGCCCTAACCCTCAATGTGACTGTATTTTGAGATAGAACTTGTAGGAGGTAATTAATGTTAAGTGTTGTCATAACAGTGGGGTACAAATCTGACAGGATCGGTCGCTGTACATGAAGAGAAAGAGATTTCTCTTTCCACGTGAACTGAAAAAGGCCATGTGAGGACACCGTGAGAAAGGGACCACCTAGAAGCCAGAGAGAGAGCTTTCACCAGGAACCAAATCAGTTGACACCTTGACCTTAGGTTTCCCAGCCTCTGTAACTGTAAGAACATGTTTTGCTATTTAAGCCGTCCAGTCTGTGGTATTTTTGTGTAGCAGCCTGAACTGACTAAGATACTTGTTTTCACCCCAGTTTTACTGGTTCCAAAATGCAAAGTATCAGGTGGCTCAGGAATCTATATTATAAAGAATCCCCTCCCGCTGACATATGTAGGCAGCTAACACATAGGGAGCATATAGGACAGGACAGATGGTGTTACAGCAAGTAGCAGGATGCTAGGGGTTTGGGAGTGGGAGCATTTGCTCTCAAGGTTTAAGTATCTGAGTGTCCAAGGCCGCGAGCAGGGCCAGGGACTTGATGGCAGACTATGGTCTCTGCTCAGACAGCCAATCAAACATTTTGATGGTGTGTGGAAAATCCTGATCACTTCTTGAAGAAGCCAGACATACCCTGAGCCTACCAGGGAATATGAGCCCGGGTTTGTAGTCACAGAATCTGGTAGATCTCAAGATTTTTGCTTTTAGTTCTTCCATGAAAGTTGTGTATAATATGAGAGGCATCTGGGATAAAAAGTGTCAGGGGACAGAGAATGGATTTGGTACTGTAGGGGTCTCTGAAAGTGCTCTTTTGTCTCCTCTTCAGGTTGTTAGTATCTTTATACTGTCCCTGACACAATCTTCTCAGATAATATTTTGGTCCAGACTTTGTGTCCTTTTCTATTCTGTAACATTCCCTTCTCCCACAAAACTCTGTGTGCCTTTTTGTGCATACTCATACTCTCAACACCTTCATAATGAACTTGTCCTAGTCAATTGATAAACTAATCCTTTAAAATATATTAATGGATTTCCAGATGATGACTTTTCGGGTAACTTATTTACATTTTAATAGAGAACCTTCAAGGAGGCAAAGCTTCTAAACACTTAGGGGTTATTCTACCGACAAAAATTTCAGGCCATTACCCTCTTAGATTATCATGTAGGCAGCTGTCTCATTGACTTAACTCCAGAAAAAAAACTAGTTTTTAACTCCAGAAAAAAAAACTAACTCAAAGGTATAAAGAAAACAGAACCAAAATAGTTCTAAAGTCATAAAAAGTGATGAAAAATCCTGCTACCCCCGGCCAAACACACATCTGTGCCTTGATACTGTCCTTTCTTGTTCCTATTTGTTCAAAAATGATGCTTTATCAAAATTTTCATTTTCTCTCTCTGTCTCTGTTTTTATTTTCTCTCTCTCTGTCCATTTAGTCCCTGTCTTTCTCTGTTTGTTTCCATTTAAACTTATTCCAGTATCTCCACTTTTAAGACCCAACACCAGTCCTGCTTCTCTTTCCTCTGCACTTTTGAGCCAAATGTCTAGAAAAATGAGTCCATAGAATCACTGTCGCTATGTTTTATTTCCTACTCATTCTTTAATCTTGCTACTGCTTACAAGCTTCACCCATTATACGCCTCCAAATAAGATCATCAAGGACTGCCTCTTTACTAAATTTAGTCAACACTTTCTCTAATCTTTAGACCTTGACAGGCATTGTCCACTGCTAACTAGTCCCATGTTGTTGCAAATACCCACAACAATTGTGTGTGCACCACGTTCAAAGGAGGAAAAAATTCTAGATTATAACCCTACCAGCTATATGAATATGCCCTTGCTTCTTAATCACTTCTTCCCCTGGGCCCAAATCTAATGGTCAGAAATACTGGTAGCAAACGTAAGGTAATAAAGCTAAGGGAGAAAGAGGAATCTGAGCATTCCTCTGTTGCTTTTGCAGATTTCCAGATGTAAAGTGAGCTCCAACTAAGTGAGAGTCGTTGTGTTAAGGCAGGTTTTCTCATCCTCAACCCTACTAAGATTTGGAACAGATAACTCTTTGTTTTGGGGACTGTCCTGTGCATTGTAGAATACTTAGCATCGTCCCTGGTATTTATTTACTAGATGCCAGTAGCATGCTCTCTCCTGAGTTGTGACAGATGAAAATGTCTCTAGACATTACTAAATATCCCCCAAGTGTAGAATATCCCTCCTCCTTCACACCTCTCCCCCAACTGAGAACCATAGTTAAGAAGAATTAAGTTTAGAGCTTTAATTACTGCACTGGGAGAGAATACTCAAATTATTGAAATGAACTGTTCTGATGACTAAAAAAGATAAAAGCTATGGGACCTGCCAAATTTTCATACAGTGGTAGGGAAGCAAAGTTTAAAAAGATCCATACTTTTTTTTCTTTTTTAATATTGTACTTCCTCTTGTCATTTTTTGAATAAAATTATTATATCTATTTACTTATCTAAAAGAGTAAATATATGAATATATATTTTAGTTGGTCCCAGACCATTATAGCCCAGCTTAATTATTACTAGAATCTTCTTTCATTCTCAGTAGTATCTCATTTTGGATGACAAATTACATGGTCACCGACTATTTTCTCAACTACACTATAAGCATCAGGAGGAAAACACATTTTTTCTTTTGCAGTGATGTATCCCCACTGTACTGTCATTGTGATAGTCAATTGTATATGTCAACACGACTGGGCCAAGAGGTACCCAGGTTAAACATTGTTTCTGGGTGTATCTGTGAGAATGTTTCTAGATAAGATTAGCATTTGAATCTGTGGATTCAAAGTAGATTTGAGTCCAATGTGGGAGGCACAATGTGAAATCCAATGAGGATCTGAATAGAAAAAAAAGTGGAAGGAGGAGGAATCCAATTCCTACTTGCTTGCTGATCTGGGGCATTGATCTTCTCCTGCCCTTAGACTGAGACTTACATCATCTGCTGCCCTGGTCCTCAGGCCTTCAGGCTCAGGCTAGAATTAGGCCACCAGATTTCCTGGGCCTCCAGCTTGCAGACAACAGATCATGGGACTTCTCAGCCTCCATAATTGTGTGAGCCAATTCTGCACAATAAATCTCTTCCTATTCATATATCCTATTGGTCCTGTTTCTCTGGAGAACCCTGCCTAAATGCGTTCATGAGGTAAATCAAATATTTGTCAAAGCTACATTGAAAACAAGACTACTTAATTATCCCTGGTCAAGATGGCAGAGTAGGTAAATGCTGTGCTCACCTCCTGTCAGGACCACATCAATTACAAGTAACTACAGAACAATCATCACTGAGAATTGTCTGAAGTCTAGCTGAACCAAAGCCCTACAATTATGGAGATACAGAAGAAGTCACGTCGAGACTGGTAGGAGGGGCAGAGACACAAAAATGTCTGGTCCCACACCTATATATGTCCATTAAAAATCGGTAGGGATGTCTTGTCTGTGGAGGTGCCCACCCAGAGGAGTAAGGGGTCCCAGCCCCACACCAGGCTCCCCAGCCCAGGGTTTGAGTGACTGAGAGAGAAGTCCCCATAACTTCTGGCTGTGAAAACCAGCAGAGATTGTAGATGAGTGAGCAGGAGCAGGAGGATGGCTACAGTACCACGTGTTCCTCTAAAATGGCCCATGCATGGCCTTACTCACTGACAGAATCGCTCATTCTGAGCTCCAGCATTGGGGCAGCAGCTGAAACGGGGCCATGGACATACAGGGAGGAACTGAATTGTCAAGCTTTAGGGTGAATGCTACAGGGGCACCTTTCTCCAAAATGGAGGAGCTGGAGGAAGCCATTGTTTCTTTGTTGATTCTTCCCCCTCCTGAATGCAAACACCGGCAGACACCATATCTGAGTCTCCATCCAACTGGTTATCACCTTTGATCTGCCCCATCCTAGTGATTCATGATACCCTACCCCCCCAACTTTCGGGCACACCCAAGATGCTTCCAGTGGCTTTACTGTATAAACGACTTGTCTTAGCTCATACTGCAGACATTCCTAAAATCTCTCAAAGGTTCACAAAACCCAAACAAGCAGCATCTGGCTTTGGTGTGTCCCACATCTCTGGCTGAGCATCCTAAGTTTGATGCTAGTAACAGCTGGCCTCAGTTTGCAGATTGGCCTCTTAAGGCAATTCCCAGTGCTGGCAGCAGACATCTATAGATTTCTCTGTGGCAGGTTCAGGCTGAGGATAAACTTGGCCTGCAGCAGATCCCCTCCCAGGAGGCCCCAGGTCTCCCATGTACAGTGGCCAGCTTCAGATGAAGCCAGAGCATCAACCAGCCACCTCCAAGGATGACATACACAAAGGACAGACTGGGCAGGCACCAGAACCATGCTAAAGTGAATCCTGCTCTGTAGGGTCATCCCTGGCACCACAGCTCCTCCACTGTAGTCATGGCCAGTCCTCACAACTAATCATGCTGAGAGCCAATCCTTCCCACAGACATACAAACAGCAACCAAGGCTCAACTACAACAGGAAGGCACACACAATCCATACAAGGGACACACCCGGAGCACTAGGCTCTAGTGACCTGAGAGACTGTGCCACTGGGTCCTACAGTATACCTACTATCTAAGGCCACTATACTAAGACTGGAAGACATACAGCCCTTCCTAATATACAGAAACAAACACAGGGAGGCAGCCAAAATAGGGAGACAAAGAAATATGTCCCAAATAAAAGAACAGAACAAAGCTCCAGAAAAAGAACTAAACAAAATGGAGACAAGCAATCTACTAGGTGTAGAGGTCAAGACACTAGTTATAAGGATGCTCCATGGTGCAGGGAGAACTTCAACAAAGAGATAGGAAACATAAAAATGGACATAGAAAACATTGAAAAACAGTCAGAAGTAAAGACTACAATAACAGAAATGAAGACTATATTAGAGGGGATCAACAGTAGATTAAATGAAGCAGAGGATCAAATTAGTGATTTAGAAGTTTAGGTAGCAGAAAGCATCCAATCAGAACATCAAAAAGGAAAAAGAATCCAAAAAAAAAAAAAAAAAAGGATAGTTTAAAGGACCTCTAGGCCAACACCAAGGGCACCAACACTCACATCATAAGGGTACCAGGAGAAGAGAGAGAGCAAGGAATTGAAAACCTATTTGAAGAAATGATGATGGAAAACTTCCCTATCCTGGTGAAGAGAATAAATATACAACTCCAGGAAGTGCAGAGTCCCAAATAAGATTAACCCAAACAGAACCACACCAAGACACATCATAATTAAAATGCAAAGGTTAAAGGCAAAGAGAATCTTAAAAGCAGCAAGAGAAAAGCAGTTAGTTACCTACAAGGGGGCTCCCGTAAAGCTGTCAGTTGATTTCTCAGCAGAAACTTTGCAGGCCATAAGGGATTGGCACAAAATATTCAAAGTGATGCAAAACAAGGACCTATAATCAAGATTAGCATAGCAAAACTATCATTTGGAATTGAAGGACAGATAGAGAGGCTCCAAGAAAAGAAAAAGCTAAAGGAGTTCATTACCACCAAACCAGTATTACAGGGAATCTTAGAGGGACTTCTTTAAGATAGATGATAGATAGATAGATAGATAGATAGATAGATAGATAGATAGATAGATAGATAGATAGATAAATGAATAAATAAATAGGAATGATAAAATGGCAGTAACTACGTATCTATTAACAATTATTTTAAATGTAAGTGGATTAAATTCTCCAATTAAAAGATAGGGTGGCTCAATGGATAAGATAACAAGACCATTACTTCTGCCACCTACAAGAGACTCACTTCAGATCAAAAGACACACACAGACTGAAAGTAAAGGGATGGGAAAAAGATATTTCATGATAATCAAAACAACAATAAAAAAGCTGAGATAGCAGTACTTACACCAGACAAAACAGACTTTAAAACAAAGGCTATAACAAAAGACAAAGAAGGACCCAGTAATCCCACTTCTGGGTATTTATCCGAAGAAACCCAAAATGCAACTTCAAGGGGACAAGTGCTTCTATATGTTCATTGCAGCATTGTTTACAATGGTCAAGATGTGGAGGCAGCCTAGGTATTCGTCGAAGGATGAATGGATAAAGAATAGGTGGTACATATATACCATGGAATGTTGCTTGGTCGTGGGTGGGAATGGGTTCTTGCTATCTGTGGTGGCATGGATGGACCTGATGGGTATTGTGCTGGGTGGAGTATGTCAGACAGATGCAATGTGATTTCACTTATATGTGGAATCTAAAGAACAAAATTAAGCAAACAAAGCAGAAACAAATTCATAGATACAGAGAACATTTTGATGGTTACCAGATAGGAAGGGGTTTGTGGTGGGAGAAAAAGGGGAAGGAGATAGAAGTACAAATTGGTTGTTATGCAGTAATCATGGGGATGTAGAGTATAGCATAAGGAATATAGTCAATAATATGGTAATAACTATGTATGGTTTCAAATGGGTACTAGATTTATTGGGGTGATAGATGGGAGGGGGTTGGGGGCAGGGTGAAAAAGGTGAAGACATTAAGAAGTACAAATTGGTAGTTAAAAAATAGTCTTGGGATGTAAAGTGAAGCATAGGGAATACAGTCAATAATAAATAGTCAATAATATAGTCAATAATATGGTAATAACTATGTACAGTGCCAGGTGGTACTACACTAGTCAGGGGATCATTTCTTAAATTATATAAATGTCTAACCACTATGCTGTACACCTGAAATTAATGTAAATAATATTAAATGTCAAAATAAATAAATAAAAATTTAAAAATAAACTCCTCAATTATATTATGTAATCTATCAGCAGGATTAGCCTGTCCTCTAAGGAAACAAGGTGTGTACAGGAAGTTTCCTCCTGTAAGCCATGGTAGAGTTTAGAAATTCTTTTTAAGAGATGCTGGGAAAACTTTCAGAGACAATTTAATAACTTTTAAGTCTTTCTGCTTGTACTTATCTAATCTATGCCTTCAAGTGTGTTTTTATTCAATTTTTATTGAGATATAATTCACATACCACCCAATTCACTCATTTAAAGTGTACAATTCAATGGCTTTTAGTAGAGTCATAGAATAGTAAAACCATTACCACAATCAATTTTGGAAAACTTTCCTCACCCCAGGAAGAAACTCTGCACCTTTTAGTCATCATCCCTCATTCCCTCCTCCCCCAGCCCTAGGAAACCAAGAAACTACTTTTTATTTCCATAGATTTGTCTATTGTGGACATTTCCTATAATTAGATTCACATAATAAGTGGCTGGCTCTTTTCATTTGGCATATTGTTTTTAAGTTTATCCATGTCATAGCATGTATCAGTACTTCATTTCTTTAAAATTTTATTGTATATAGACCTTACATTTTTCTTCCTTTTCATCAGTTCATGGACACATGGGTTGTTTCAACTTTTTGGCTGCCATGAAGAATGCTATGAACATCCATTTGCAGTTTTTGTGTGAACATATGTTTTCATTTCTTTTGAGTATATTTCTAGGAATGGAATTGCTGGATCCTGTGGTAACTCTATGTTTATCTGCTTCATGCCCCTTTGAGTCTGGAGCTGGCTTCACTTTATAACTATATCCAGGCACGCCAGGCACAAGCCGCTGCCCTCAAATGTTCTTATTTTGCTTGGCTCCGTCTTAGGCCCTCTGCTCTTCTTGAATTCACATTCTTCTCTCTGTCTTCATACAAATCCAGTGCTTCCAAAACCACCCAAATGTGTTTCTCTAACCCAGACCACTTCTCTGGACTCTAAAACTCTATATCCACATGTTCAATACCAGATAGTTTTGAATACCTCACAGGGACTTCTAAATCAATCTTTTATTCTCCTCCCGTCTAACGTGCTTCTCCTCCTGTATAATCTAAGTGGGTGAATGACACATCCTAATAGGAAATCCAATAGCCATACTAGGCTCATTTTTTCCCTTATACCATCCATCACCAAACCCTATTGATTTGGTCTCCTAAACATCATGAATCTGTCCCTTCATTCTACTCTCACTGTCAGTGCCTTGGTGTAAGCTGTCAAGTCTTCTCCATTCAGTAGCCTGTTAACGTATCACTCTGTAGATCATCCCCTCCTTTCTCCATCTGTTCTTCCTAAGGCTGCCAAAAGAGTTGCTCTTAAACATTCATCTAATCATATCACTCCACTGCCTAAAATCTCTCAATGTTTCCCCATAATCTGCAGAATAAAATATAGACTACTGGGTTTACTGCACCAAACCTTTCATAACCTGACCCTCACAATCTATCGAGCTTCTTCTTTGATTATTTCCATCCCTTGTCCAGACACACCAAAAGCTGTAGAAGTCCCCAGGTGAGCTGTGGGTGTTTTTACCTCATGTCTTCACATCAGTTTCCTCTACCTAGACTGCCCTGTCTCTCAGCCCCTCGTAGGATGAGTAAATTCTTAATTAATTAATTCTTATTAATACCACAATTCTTTGTGTGGCAAAATTAAAAAAAAACAAAAACAAAACATGTCTTATAAAAATAATATACCTTTGTTCTTCAAGACACCTTGAGCCTTTGGGAAAAGTTTTCTGTAATTTCAGTTTGAATTGGTGTTGTTCCTAAAGCATCTTGTACTTTCTTTGATCATAGATATCATCAGGCTACGTTTTAGGTGTCCCTTTACTAACCCAACTTTCTCGATTCACTGTCAGTTCTTTGAGGTTTAAGACCAAATCTGTTTCATCTTTGTCATCTCAGCACTTGTACAACAGTAGGTGCTGAATAATATGTCCAACGAATGCATGAATTCTATATGCTGCAAATATTCCAAGAACCCTCAGGCCCTGTGTTTTATCTGACCCAACTTCTTCCATGACTAGAGCTAGTGACCAACTTCTTCCATGCCTAGAGCTAGTGAGAGTGTTAAGTACTTGATATGCAATACTGGTGGTCCTTTTATCTTACATTTGCTCTCCTGACAGCTGCTAGCTTGATTTTCCTTCTGGTTCTCATAGTTATTCTTGCTATTTTGTGAGGATGTCTGCCAAGACTGATCTCCAAAGGCCGGGAGACTTGAACTCATTCTATGACTTCTGACGGCTCTATGTGGGCCTTGTCTTCATGCTGCCACTTAGTATTCTAGGAAGCCCTGCAGGAACTTTTGTTTGCAAATAGATTTAATGGGAAATGAAGCATTGGCCTCTGTAATGGCTATTGTTTAATGGCAGAAGAAACATCCAAATAGTTTTATAAGCTTCCTGTAAGTTTCTTCTGACTCTCCCTCTAAATAGTTGAATCTACTAGTTAGACTTTCAAAAAGCAAGAGGAGTCCAATGATAGAGGAATTCAACCACTGCATACCTCTTTTCCCACACATAATTCTAGAATCACTTCTTTGAACATCTGTTTCTGTTGTAAGGAAAATAACTTTTGTTTCAGTATCTCCCATGGGGCTTTCAATACCTCTCATTAAAATGAATGTATTTGCAGTTAGGAGCAAGAATTAATTGTGTCGCTCTGTTGAATGTGGAATAGAAGAGAGAAGACATTTAAGGAAGAAGAGGCTCTTATTTGTATACGTATAAAATGTGAAATATTATTTTTATAAAAATAGCTGGCAGACTCTAGTTCCAAACATGTATTACTAGTCTGCTAATCAATCTAATAAAAATATTTCAATGCTTTTTTTTTTTTTTTTTTGTCATTTGAGTTCTGATTGGTAGCTTTGAAGTTTCTTATATTTGGATATTGATTAGCATGAGTATAGAAAATAACAAGAAAATACTTAGCTTTCTTATATTTCATACGTTGTTCTGAATGGACAAAATAAACAATTACACTGGTGATTGTGTAATTTAGTTTTAATCATCAAAAAGCTGTACTGCCCATGCTTTTTATCTCTGGAAAGTTTATGGTTTAAAGATATTCATAAAGATTTTAAAGAACAAATGGAAATCTATTTCATAAAACAAAGAAACATAACTGCGATATTGTAAAGATTGGAAGTAGTTACCCCGCAGAATTGTTTTCAGTTTTAAATATAGTATTTTGAAGAAAGATGAATAGATTTATGAGCCTACCAATTCTCTCAGACATTGTCAATAAGGTCAAAGCAAAAGACATAAAGTAGTAAATTTCATAATGCAACTTTTGTTTATTACAGGAGGTAAAGGAGATTCATAGACAGATACGGAAGACACTTGCATTAAGTATAATGTGCTGAATGACTGGTTTACAATTTGCTTCATAGGTTTCCTTTTTGAGTATCAGAAGTAATTCTCAATTCTGAAAATTTCTACAGGGTGTTTCAGAATTATTTCCTTCATTACTTGTAAATGTGTTTCTTGAAATTACCACCCATATATTCTTAAGCTTAGAAAAGTCAAACAGAATCTGTTTTCTAAATCTGTTTGAAAAATCAAACATTTCTTTAAGTTTTGTTTGTACACCTGTCCATACTCTGCTGGAAAAAGATAAGCAGGATGCATTAGGATTCAAAAGCACAGATTCATTGCATAAACTTGTGATCCATCCTTTATTGGTTATCACAACCTTATAAAAACAACAAGTGCACCAAAAATCCAAGGGGGTTGAGGAAGGATGAGGGACAAAGAAGCAGCTTCTTCTGTTACTTTTTGTTGATAATTATCAATGGAATTATTTAAACATAACTCGGGATGTTGAAAGAATCATCATGTGTTTTACTTTTATGGCATAATGTGAATACAGAACACACTGGGAAAGATGTTTTATGAGGAAGCAGTGTTTTGATGAAGACACCCTTTACATTTTATGTTTGACTATATAAAAAAGAGATAAAGTGAAAGACCAACTCATTTTCTAAGGTAAGAGCAAAGACTTTTTGAAGTGACATTTTTCCTTTGGAGCTTAAGCAACAAGGCAAGGCTTTCAGAGAGTTGGCTTAGAGCTTTTCAAGCATATTGACAATAGCAAGAGACAGGTGTTTTGTTTAGCTTCTGAGTAGGTTTTCTCTCTCTTTTTATGTGTTATTGTTAAATACTATTTCCTATCTGTTGTATCAAAATGGAAATGGCTGTCAGCAATTCAGTTCTTCCCAGCAATAGTGTAAGCTTGATGTAGAAATATTCACCTAGATGAAACAACAACTCTGACTTTTATTGTTGAAAATAATGAATAAGTTGAATAGCAGGCATGTAAAGTAGTATACCTTGGGACTTGAAGGATGTTGAAATTTACTCCATTCCCTGCTTTCCCAGCCAACATTTTACAGCAATCTGAAGATTAATATTCCCAACAGGTATATGTTTACTTATGTGTTTACATATTTATTTAACAAACATTTATATGACACTTACCAAATGCCAGGCACTTTTCTAATTACTTAAGGGGACCTGATGGGATAGATACTCCTATTATCCTTAATTTGCAGATGACAAAATGGGGCAAAGTCACAAAACATTACTTTCTGAAGGCCACATACTGTAAACATCCAAACTCAGGTAGTCTGGCTCCAGAATCTGTAACTTCTGCTACTAAGGTATATACTACATACTCCTACTTCTACAAGCTATGAGTTTATACATTCAGGCTGAGAGATGAAAACACTAAGGTAAAGTAAGACAATATATTAATAGCCATAAATACATAATTCCTAAACAATGTAAAGTTCTTGTAAAGACCTGACTGGCTTCCCCAGAGGGGACCAGAGACCTAGACATTCAGTAAAGGGAAAAAGGAGCAGAAAGGTTTAAAACCTAGGCTGAGTGGACTTAGGGCTTCAGAAAGGCTCTAAGTATATTTGGCAAAGGGAATTGTGGAAAGTAAGATGGGTACCCACATTGGACTATAAACAGATTTGGCTGTTTTAGAATATTAACCGGGTCTGGCCATTCTAATCAATATTTAATTTTGACCACTTTGTTTCATTCTGTTTTTTGTTTTTCTCCTTCTTTCCCTCCTCTTTTCCTCCCTCACCTCCTTTTGCTTCTTCCCCTTTCTTTATTAATGCCAAGATCATACATTTTATGTAACAATATAGAACTTTTTGCTTATTGAACTGAAAGCAACGCACTTTCATGTTAAGCAAACTATGTGATTTAGACTGCAAAGTGATGTCATATGGGTAAATTCTGGACCACATTGGTGTGTGGATTTATGTTAGTGACTATATCAACCAGAAAAGGCTTTTTATAGTAAACACACACACACACACACACACACACACACACACACACAGGAGTTTAAAATAGCAAAATTTGATCTCTTACTCATGTAACACATATATCGTAGGAGGACAATTGCACTGAATTGTCTTCTCTCTGGACCTGCCTTGATAAAGCAACTGCTATCTGGAATGCTAATAGTTGCCATGGAAGAGAGAAAAGGACTTTGGATGGTCATCCATGCACAACTAAAACCTGGCTTACAAGTCACTGAGCAGAACTAGCCACATGGCCCCATCAAACCGCAGGAGGGCCCAGAAGTACAGTACTGCTATGTGCCCAGAAGGAAGAGAGCCTGTGACTCCTACAATTGCAAGCATTTAAACTTCAGAAGAATTCACATAAGGATTGGGATTTTTGTTTTTTAATCATAGGATTTGACAACATTGTTCCCCAAGTGCTGCTAGGGAATAGATGGTTAGAGCTGAATATCCTCTTGATATAAGTTATGTGGCAAGTCTCCCACTTAGCAGGTCCGACTAATCTCCCTGATTAAGTGCCCATAACCACATTTATTGTTCTCACACTGTTCTTTCTCTCATAGAGAGTTTAAGGGGGGAGTATAAGAAAGCAATAGTGTGTGTGTGTGTGTGTGTGTGTGTGTGTGTGTGTGTGTGTGTTAAGGAAACTGAAAATAGTGTTCAATTGAAAAAAAAGTCTGTTGTCAAAATTTATTTGATTTTTCTCTTGAGGATGGTTGGATTATCCACTATCAGTCTAAATAAATATAAGGATGGGGCACATGTACATTAATTTATTTTTTTCTTAAAACATTCTTTTAAATTTTCACTAGGGGCTTAGGTTTTAAAAATTATTGTTCGCTATTCATGACTTGTTGCAAACATGAAGTTACAGTAGTTCAGATTTGAAAAGAACAATAGCCTAGGTGGATTCTAGAATAAACCTTGTGTGTATGATGTCATGCTTTTTTTCTCTTGCTAATTTAGATATGTTTGAGCATCTTATTTTTCTCTAAAAAAATTCTCTGGAAAAAATTTATTTATAGTCATATACATTTTTGTCTTGACAGTAATAGGGAAGGAGTTGAAGTTCATTATTTACTTACCAGTAAAACAATTATTAATGTAAATATACTCAATGTCAATTTTGTTAAAAAAAAACACACCACATTGGTTTTTGAAATTTAGATTGATCATTTTGGGGATTCTTGAATTCATGGTTCAAAAGGAAGATTAAAAGATTTTCCAAATGCCACTGGACATTACTGAAGTCAAACCATAATAAAATACTGTTTATCATTTATATCAGAAGGTGATCATTTCTAAATGACTTGTATTTCAAGAATTGGTTCAAAGAGTCTAAAAATTGGTATTTTACTTACCACTATTGTGAGAAGACCTTTACATGTTGCAGAGAACATTTTTTTTTAACCTTTTACTATTAAATTGGGATGAAATATGCTCTTTTACTCCGAACGTGAAGTATCACATTTTAAAGTATATTAAAATTGAGATGGCTCAGTATGTATTACCAAATGATATGAATGGCCGTGGACAGCTGAGTGAATAATTTTGAATAATGACAACTCAGTGTGTTATTCCTTTCAAGTTAAAACTGTAAAAACTCACTCTGCCTCGTCTACTTTTAGAAGTTAATAAAAGTTCAATCTATTTTTGTATTTCAGTTATAAATGCCACATTTCATCCATCTCTTATGGTAACTCTTAAGTCTAACCATTTCCCAAAATAATTTCTAAAGTGCATGCAAAACTCTATTAGGGGAGGAGGGGAACAAAAAAACTAAAACAACAACAAGAACAACAAAACACACTTATGATAAGTTGGCTCTTGTGGAGGTTAATCAAAGTATGGGTAGTTAAAAAGTCTGCTTAAAACAAGGATATTAACATTTTGGATGAAGGGACATCTCATAGTAAAGTGTAATAGTCTCTGATTTCTCTTTTTCTAAGAATAGATGTCATAGGAAATTCACAGAAATATAAGTATCCATAGTTTCTGGAGAGGAGGGGTTTGGGTATGGTACTTTTTAAGTATTTTCATGATGTACATTACTAAAAAGAAAAATCTCTTGTTCTGTACTCATAATACTTCTGACACCAAATATGTGGGGCTTTTTCCCACACCAACCAATTAATTAACTCTCCGAGCATCAACGGGGTATCTTACAAGTCACTTCTGACACTACCCAGAGATAGTGCGAAGTCCCCAGTTTAAGGGCTTAATCTCAGAAGGCTGCCCCTCCCTTCAAACACAGTCTCAACTCCCAGGTTGTTCCCTGTACTTCTAACCTACCATGTATCAACTGGGGATTCCTGTGACCCCATCCTTGGGTTTGATGATTTACTAAAACAGCTCACAGAACTCAGGGAAGTGCTTTACTTACTATTACCAGTTTATTATAAAGGAACTGCTCAATGGAAAAGATGCATAGGGCAAGGTTTGTCAGAAGGGGTGCAGAGCTCCCATGCCCTCTTGGGGTGTGCCACCTTCCAAGCAGCTCTATGTGTTTACCAACTTGGAAGCTCTCCTAACTCCTTTGTTTAATTTTTTTTTTTTTAGATGGAGGTTCCATTATGTAGGCATGGTTGATTAAATCATTGGTTATTGGTGATTGAACTTAGCTTCCAGTCCCTCTCCCCTCCCCTGAGGTGGTGGGGGTGCTAAAAATTCCAACACTCTAATCAATGGTCGGTTCCTCTGGCAACTGGCCCCCATCCTCCAAGAGTCACCTCATTAGCACAAACTCGGGTATGATTGCAAGTGTCTTATTGTGAGTAACAAAATACTCTCCTCTCACCCCTATCACTCAGGAAATTACAAGAGATTTAAGAACTCTATGCCGGGAAATGGGATGAGAATCAAATATATGTAATTTATTATATCACAATATCACAGTTACTACCTTTGCATATTAACGACAGTTTGATCATAATATATAGAATCACTAAGCAAATATTTGTTTCCTGTTGTTTTTCCCACATGTTCATTATCCTATGTGCTATTTTTGCTAGGTACTTGTCTTTTTCTTTTTCTAATTTTAGTTTTCAAATGTCAGCATTTTAATCTGTTTGTTGAATTTCTTGTCATATATATAGTCTTACTAGTTTTGTGAAGTATACATAGCCTCTTCATAGCAACACCTCATTATTACTGAAGCCATTGTTTGGAAAATCTTGACTCATTTCCTTTACAGTTTTTTCCTCACTTTTCCTCTGAGATCTTTGCACTTTACTTTCCTGAATTTTGGGACTTATGAGTATCATAGGTGTTACACACAACTACTTATTATCCTGTATCATTTCCTCTCAAGGTCTCAATCATTTTCTTAATCAACCATTGAGTCAGAATGATGTTATGAGAGGTATGTCTCATTGCTTTTTCAACTATCTAAGAGACTAAGTTGTCAGCCAGGCAAGTAAAGCATTTATCAGATCCTCTGCTTTTAGCTGGATGAAAACATCAAGCTAATTGAAGTCTTTCTCTACTTGGCATCGTGTCTGAGTTCATCCTCTCTTTCCTGTAAGGAAAGCAACATTGACACAAACTCCTGGTTAACCATCCTTCAACTATTTGTGGCCTTGTATAGTAGTGTCTGATAAATAGTTGTTCAATAAATTTTTGTTGAACAATGGAAAAAATGATGGATAGCCCAGTCTTTTATGTACTAAGATCTCTTCTGTTTCTCTCCTTATTCCTACCCATGTGCTTTCTCTGTGCCCTACCCTCAGATTTGAGACTTCAGTGCCTGTCTTGTGCATGTCATACAGCATTTTGTACAAGGTACCCCTCTTTCTTATTGCTTCATTCAGTCATGAATCTTCTCCAATGTCTTAGGAAAACCAGTGAGAGTTTGCTTACTCACAGTATTAATTTGATTGATTATTCTATCCTTTTTATTCTCCTGTTTTTTAATTTTAAAGATTGCATTTGACCACCTCTCCGGTTATTGATGACTGAGAATGGATGAGTTCCTCTTCTAGGTTGTTCTTTTCAGGCTATGTGTGGTGCCTTTCATAACATCCAATTATATAGCTTTATTTGAGCATTTTTTCAGTCCTCGTCTACATATCAATTTAAAAGATCCTACTGAAAGTCTACTTTATGATCTCATGGCTTTGAATTTTAAGTTGCTTTTACTATAAGAACACACTAGAATTACCATAAGAATTTCCATTTTAAAAGGTGCTTTCCAGCGTGTAAAAGTATCAGTGTATGTTCATTGCATAATAGTTAAAACATGTGTGTTGTGGTTTGAACAAAGACCTTTCACCTTAGACACAGATTATCTGATTATTAAAACACACTCATATCTCAAATCTTCAATTCTCTTATAATGCCATGACCTTTAACTAGAAGAAACGATGCAAATACCGCTTACCACTTGTTCTCACAAATACTTAAGCCATTAGAGGCACATTTTAGATTTCTTTAGGCTTTTCCACTTGTTCTCAGAGGATTACCTGAACTAATGATTATCTGATGGGTTTCAGACATTTGGCAGGAGAGCAAAGCTCTTTATTAGCTGTCAAATATATATCAATATATGGTGATTTCCCTATTTTTAGCAGCGATTTGCTAAGTCATCACCCAGATTTCTGTTCATCTGTTAGCACCGTAAAGTTTTGTGGCATATAGAATACTGTGGCTTAATCAAAAAGGTCAGTGGCCACCTTCTTCAACAAAGGCCAAAATTTTATACCTATAATGTAACTTCAGAACTCCAAGGATATGAAGCAGTAGTCTTCAGCTAATACTGTTTTTTAAAGAGAACTTTAAAAAATGTCGGTGATTGGGATCAGATGCCCAGAGTCTGGAGTGTAAAATTTTGGACATCCAAAGTTTAATAAGCTTCCCAGGTAATTTTAATGTGCAGGCCAGCTTTGAGAGCTACTGATGTGGCTCAGTACTGCTCAGACATTATTGTGAATACAAGTCACCTGGGTCTTGTTACAATGCAGTTTCTTCTCAGGGGTATTTAAGTGGAAGCCTTAGTGTCTGCATTCCTAACAAGCCCTCAGAGGAAGCTGCTGCTGCTGGTTCATGGGCCACGCTGTGAGTAATCATAAGTGTATATAATTGCTCTTTCTTTTCCTTTGTTTTTATATTCTTCCACTCCCTAGAACTTTGATGCCAGTTTAAATTCCATACCATCTTCTTAGAATCTTTTCCTTTCCTACTTTGTTTGGGGGTTGTTGCTCACAAGTTTTTCTAAGAACTTGTTCTTTTCCAACAAACCAGCACATACATAGAGAGGCGTTCCTCGACACTTGTGCCTTCTTTTCTAGCAGGGAGGCCATCGCATTTATAGTGCACATAATTGGTGAGTGCCTTAGGCAGAAGATAAATATAACTCTGGTCACTGGAAGCTTTCCTTCCGTGGCCCTATCTCCGAGGTCTCCCAGGTTGAAAAACTATTTCATACAGCTAGGTCCCCTGGGAAACCTTTTTGTTACCTTCTGGGAAAAACTGCATCTGAGTGATTCTGCCAACCATCATTCCCTGCAGCTAACCTCTGCTTAATTGCTTGTTGTTGATGATTAGCTCCAATTTGCCCCAGCTCTGTTGAATTTTGAAAGCAATATTCCAATATTTAATATTTTGTTTTAAAATTCTGCCTTTTCTATCTCTTTTGCTCTATCTACCTCACTAAGATCTAACTCTCAGACCTCTAAATCACGTCGAATGGCGGATCTCAAATGTTATTGTGTAGGAGAATCCCTTGTGCTGATGATTAATGGTGATTCCTGGCTCTCTATTCAGAGATCCTCATTTGGTGAGGTTGGTGTAGGCCCAGGTATCGGCATCTTTGTTAAGTGTCCCACTAGGATAATTCCGTTGTAGTTGATCTAACCTGGGAGAAACGCCATTTCTGACTGGGCTTCTCAAGCTTACATATGTATTCGGATCACCTAGGGATCTTGTAACAATGTAGGTTCTGGTTTAGCAGTTTTGGTGTGGGGTCTTTCTAACAAGGGTTTTGGTCCCAGAAGCCACAATATTCTTAGTAAGTCTTTAGATTATATAGCTAATACCATATAATTCAGATATATAAGTGTACACTAACTTTAATATGATGAATGTTTATAATATGATTAAAACATAAGCTTCTTAAGGGTAAAACTCTCAAATCATAGACTAGCAAACTTGGAAAAGACCTTCTAGATCACTAACCCTGAGTTCTTTTGCCCAAATTCAACCCAAGGATCCCAGTCTTTAGCTCTACACTATTGCATTTAAACAAACATTACGATTGAATGTCTTCTTGAAAGATCTGACTTTTCAGTTTTCCTTAGGCTCACTTATTTTCTGAAGGCCTTTGAGTTGGCAGTTTGCTACAAGCCGTTGCCTCCATTTGAGGTTCAGGATGAGAAGGCTGTTGGTCAATGTGACACTAATTGTTGAAGAACTGGGGATGGGCTTTAAACATATCACAAAGCTGGGTACACCATGCCTATTTGTTTATAGCTAAAATAAAATCTGCACTATAGTGATGATTTTAAAGGTCTTTGAACTTGTAGATTTTATATAAAAGACATAGTCCCTGTTTTGCTTTAGTATCAAAACATCAAAAGTTATAAAACACTGTCTTGGAATCATTGTTGCTGGATGTAAGGTTCATCTTTACCTATTGTTTGCTTTAGTAGCTTTAACATAAGACTGATCCATCTAAAGGGTCAATAAAGGGGCATCTCTCATATTGACAGAAAGTGTTAGTTTTTTCAAACATCCTTTATAAGACAAAAGTCTTTAAAAAAAGTTTTTAATCACAGTTAACATACAATTTTATATTAGTTTCAGGTGTACAACATAGTGATTAGACGTTTATATAACTTAGGAAGTGATCACCCTGGTGAACCTAGTACCCATTTGACACCATAAGTAGTTATTGCAATGTTATTAACTATATTCCTTATGCTATGCTCTACATCCCCATGACTATTTTGTAACTACCAATATGTACTTCTTATTCCCTTCCCCTTTTCACCCTATCCCCAACCCCCCACCCATCTGGCAACCATCCAAATGTTCTCTGTATCAATGGGTTTGTTTGTTCATTGAATTTGTTCTTTAGATTCCACATTTAAGTGAAATCAAATAGAATTTGTCTTTCTCTGTCTGATTTCAAGGGAGATGAAATTATTTTCCATCATCTCCTGTGGAATTTATTAGAGTGAAGAGAAAGAAAATATTTTTATTTAATGTTATTCAGAAAACTGAATCTAAAAACCTGGTATGAACTGAAAAGAAATTTTGGAGCCAGATAAGGCTGAATTTAATCAAGAATCTGCCACTCGCTATATGACAGACCCCAGGCAATTTATTTTAGCATCTCTGGACTGATTTATCCTTCTGTAAAATGGACATAATAATAGTTACCTGCAGGGCTGTATGTAATTAGAAAACATGATAAACCTATGAAATTATTGGTAGCAAAGCATAGTCTTTAACTTTCTTCCTAGATTTGCTTTCTTACATATTATAGCTACTATAAGTTCTCATTAGTTTTGCGTATTTACTCTCTGTAAATCAAATGTATACTTTTAGTATATTTCGTCTTTTAAATCCTGGAATTTTTACATAGATGATTTTAAAGACATAAATATAGATGGAGAACAGAGGTAAAAACATTCAAAATTATATATTATTATAGAAACTTTTAATATAAAAGCCAGGTCAGATATTCAGAATACAATTTATTAGAGAGGCAAGGTGATTATTTATAATGATTTATAAAATGGAAGATTATTAGCTTTTTAGAAAATGATAATTTGCTAAGATAAACCATTTCTCATAACACTTGCTATAAACTATGTTTATTTTGAAGACATTTTTGGGCAATGGAAAAACTACTTTATAATGGATAGTTTTCTTACTTTCCTGTGTTTTGGAAAAATAATTTAACTCCCTTTTGTCCATTTTTTTAATCCCAGGAATTCTCAACCAGGGAAAATCCCCCCCACACACCCCGAAGGGGACATTTGACAATGTCTGGAGACATTTCTGGTTGGTGTGACTGGAGGGGGTGCTACTGGCCTCAAGTAGGTAGAAGCCAGGGATACTGTTGAGCATCCAACAATGCATAACGCAAACTCCACACAACAAAGAATCATTGGGCCAAAATGTCAGTAGTGCTGAGGTTAAGAAATTCTACTTTAATCTATAGGTTGGTTAAAATAAATTGTGGTGTTATAAACATGTGGCTCTAAATCATACTTTTTCAATGAGGGCAGTATGGTTTTCAAGTGAGCACAAATTGGTTCTTGATGGGCAAAAACCATCTCAGATATTACCATGGATTGTGGCTGTCAAAAGGTCAATGCATAAAGAGATATATAGTTATACCTATTATGTTAAAATTTCATAGGGATGGGGCAGCTGATTGGGGGGGAAGGCCTAAATAGGCTCCTTATTGGGTGATAATGAATAAAAGGTTGAGAAACACTGCTCTGTTTTATAGGTCTATGCTATGTATACGAAATCGCTCACTAGATTTTGTTGGTAGGTGTTGCTGTGTTCTCTTCCCATTTTGTGCCCATTGAGTGCTGTGACAGTCAGCCAGATGATGGGCTCTGGCAGCAGTAATGGGTACTGACTGTTCCACCCAAGAGCTTTCCACCACCCGTTGGCTTCCTTCTGACTTTTAATACTTTGAACTTATCCTGCAACAAGCACCCTCTCACACACTCACACATTTTTCTCTTGCTCTTTCTCAGGTGAACCTCCCTACCTCCTTTCTCTTATATCTTTGGTATACTCTTTGTTCTACTTTCAAGTCAGAAAATAACCTCATACCTGACACTTCTCTGTCCAGGGAGAAGAAAGTCAATATTTTGAAAGAAAATTGGGCATTGGAAGGAAACATTGCTTTAGCCTTGACATCCCTAAATGTTTTTCTGAATCTCTACTAACTTTGTCTATCTTTTTCCTTACCAGCTTTTCCTTAAAAAAATATTTAATGAATCCAATCAACAAATATTGCTTGAGTTCCTCCAATGGGCCAAGGAAAGTAAATTCTTCCTCTTGAGAAATTTACAATTTAGGAAAGGAGACAAAATCAAAACAAACAAACAAACCAACTAAAGCCCCCAACAACTGTAAACATAATGCATAAGTAAATCATATAATATGCTAGATAATAAGTGATACAGAGAAAAATATACAGCAGAATAACAGAGACTTAGAGGTGCTGGGAGTAGAGGATGCTTTGCAGAATAAATAGGGTGATTAGGGTTTGCTCCACTTAATATATATAACAATAAATTTCTTAATAGCTTAAAAATAGATGGTAATTTTAAGACAATATGTTCTGTTTACATGTAATTTTCACAGAAAATACCTTTGAAGTAAATACTATAGTTATCACTTTTTTTTTTTTTTTACAGATGAAGCTTGCAGAGAAGAGAATCTAGGCAACTTTCCTAAGGTCACAAATGCAGGAAGTAGCAGGGCCATATCCAAACCCAAAGGGAGAGTCTGGTTTTGCCCTTAACTACTGTGTTATGCTGCATTTCTACTGAGTTCAATGTCATTGCAACTAAATTGCTATTTCATCATGTTTATAGGTAATACAATATAGTGATTGTGAAAGAAAAGAATTGTTCCAGACACTTGGTAAAATAGCAAGGGGGATTTTATTCAAGACTATTGCAATAGGGTGGAGAGACTGAACTCAACTCTAAATATAACAAAGACAGCTGAGGTTTTCTTGGCAAAGAGTAGTCAGAGGGTCAATGGATAAAAAATTACTAAGAGAAATTTGGTTAGATATCAAGGGTAGGAGGATTCTGTCTTACCAGGATTCTTGCAAAAGGCAGGCCAAGGACTTAGATATCAAGGGTGGGAAATTCTTTTTTTTTTTTTTTTTTTGGAAATTCTTGATAAACTGGCTTAACACAATTATTTGCTGAAAGAGAACTTGGCAGGCCAAGGACAGGACAGGCACCAAGGTTGAGGCCTACATGAAAAGAGGGCTCAGAGGAGACGAACTAAATTCTGGTCAAGAAAGGAGTTCTTGTCATGGTGAAGAGAGTACACCCTAACACTGGCCTGATGAATTTGATTTCAGTCTTCCGCTTACCAGCTGCAGGACTCCAAGAAGGTCATTTCAGCTCTTTGAGCCTCAGTTCCCTCCATGTACTTAGTTCACAGGGTCGTAGTAATAAAGTAAAATGAAGCACCATATATTTATTGAGTGCCCGCCATATATTAGTCTAGACACTCTGCTTATATTGGCAGTAACTGGTACAACACCCTCTAAGGTAGATATTATCTACATTTTATAGGTGAAGAAAATAAGCCTTATATAAACTATTAAAAGATTCAAATCAACTAAGTGGAAAGAACTAGATGTGATTTTGTATCTGCAGTATTGTGATTTATAAGAAATGTATATTTGGTCACTAAAATGACCAAATATATATTTCTCATACGTATTTGTTTTCTGTCCATGGTTCCTGGCTCACAGGTCCCCAAACACTTGGAATTTCCTGAGTGATAAAAGCAATGGAAGCCTATTTTGTCAAAATATTTTGTCTCTTGTCCTCCTTTCCTGCATTTACTTCAGAACCATAAAGGTGAAATGGATGTCTTGTTACCCATAGCATGTCCCTTTCCAACACAACTGGGTTTATGTTAATCAGGTGACTTTTGGAAAGTACCTAGGGATGGGGGCTGGTTGCCAGGGGAACCAACCAGGAATAGAAGGTTGTAACTTTTAGTCTCAACCCCTGATTTCCAGAGGGGGAGAGGGGTTGGAGCTTGAATCAATCACCAGTGGCCAATGATTTAATCAATCATGCCTATGTAATGAAACCTCCATAAAAAAACCAAAAGGTGGGGGTTCAGAGAGCCTACAGGTTGGTGAACCAGTTTACTTCCACGTGCCACTGGGCTGGGCCTCAAACTCTATTAGGACAGAAGCTCCTTCATTCCGGACCTAGTCTTATGTATCTTTTCAATTGGTTATTGGTTTGTATCGTTCAGTATCCTTTGTAATAAACCAATAATCTAGTGAGCAAACTGGTTTCCTGAGTTCTGTGAGCAATTCTAGCAAATTAATTGAATGCAAGGAGGTGGTCCTGGGAACTCTAAAAATGTCAGTCAGAAGCATAGGTGACAACCTCATCTTGTGATGGCATCTGAAGTCAGGAACAATCTTGTGGGACTGAGCCCTTTACATGTAGAATCTGATGCTATCTCCGAGTTAGTGTCAGAATTGAGTTGGATTGCAGGACACCTAATTAGTGTCAAAGAATTGCTTTTTCTTGTGGGGAAACCTCCATCTCTCACATTAGAATTGGATACAGAACCTTCAGTATCCAACTGACTTCACAGCCTTTTGTCTTTTTTCTGTCTTTCATTGTATCACTCTATAATAAACGGGTTATCTCAACATTGCAAGTGATAAAGCAAGTACTTGTCTAGGATGTTCTCTGGCAAAGTAAACATTATAGTTAAGGCTTGTGGCTTTTTTTAGTTACACCCAGACTTAGGAAAGATGTCCGTTTTCTCTTTTAAGTTTCACCTTCCATCTCTCGATCCCAGCTCTTGCCTTCTCTTCTGATACCTAGAATATTTGTTGAAGTTTTTTTTTTTTTTTTCTCTCCCTGGCCTGCACTTTTCACTCTGTCATGACTGTCTCATTCCCTACTATGTATATAACAAGCTCAAGTGTTTTGAATTTTACAAAACCCCTCCTCATCCCTATTACTCACTTAGGTATCACCTTATCCCATCTTTCCCTTCCCAGACATCCTTTTTATATGACTCATTTACAACTTCTGCCTTTACAGCCTCTGCCGCTATTTAATCTTCAACATCCCAGAATTAGGCTTTCATTACTGATCACCAGATCTCACTAGATTTGACCTGTCTCAGGGATTTATACTGTGGACACTCTTCTGCTTGAAACTCCCTGCTCTTACTTCTTGGACATGCTTCTCTCTTGGTGTGCCTCCTACTTTCCTGACCATTTCTCGGTAGCCTCTTAGCCCATGCCAAAGTGATGGCTGTCCACAGGGTTTGGCCTTGGCCATCTTCTCTCCTCACTCTGCACATTCTCTCACTACTTTCCATGTGTCCTAGACTCATATATCTGTATATTCAGCCAGATATCACTGCTGAGTTCCTAGGACATGTACTTTCTACCCCCACTCACTATCTTTATGGAGGATTCCCAGTCTCCCTAGATTCACTGTGTGTAGAAATAAACTTACCTCCTTTCTTCCCCTGCAAATTTATTTCTCCTTTGATTGTTATGTTGGGTATTAATATCACCGATATAATATGTGTAGCAGGTCTATTATAACACATGGTGGCCCCTCCATAAATGGTAGCTATTATTAATCTTCACACAACACTATGAGATAAATACTACAATTATTGCCATTTCATATATGAGGAATTGAGGCACAAAGTTATTAAGTGGCCCACCCAGGGTCATTCTTGCTTTCTTCATTTCTCTAACAGGTAATTAGTAACCATGTCCTTTTCATTCCACAGCATTTCTCCATCTCCTACAACCTATGTTCAGGTTCTCTTTATTTCCCACGTGACCTATGGCAATAACCTCCAATGACTGTTTCTTCCTGTAGTGAACTCCACCCCCATCAATCTATCTACTATGGTCAGGTCAGGGTGATCAGAGTGACCTTTCTAAAATATTTATCTGTTCATGACACTGCCTTTCTTAAAACTTTTCAAATGGCTCCCATTTCTTGCAGTTCAATCCCAAACCCGTATTACGGGTCCTCCTGAGCTAGCCTGTTCCTGCTTCATCTCTCTCCATGCCCCTGCTTTGGAATTCATGCTCAAACCACAGAGAATAAAGAGTAATTCTTAAATGTATCATGTAGTTTCACACTTTCATGACTTTATTCACTTGCCTCCTCTACTCAAAATGCCCTTTCCTTCTGTCCTCCTGAGAACTCCTACTCATTCTCTGTGGCTGACATAAAATCCCACCTACTTTAGGAAGCATTTCTGCTTAAAATCTCAGGGGCAACTGAGCAGTATTTCCTGCCAACGAATTGTGCACATACATTTAGTATAGTATCTTTCGCAGTACAGTTGTCCTAATTTGGGTAGCAGAGTGGTTCAGAGGTTAGACTCTGGGTCTGAACTGTTAATCTACCTTTTAATAGCTTTGTGACTTTTGGCAAGTGACTCTTCCCCTCATTTACATCTATAAAATGGGGACCAAATAGGGCCACTTAGAGTTGTTGAGAGTGTTTACTGAGACAATCGCAGAAAGTGTTTGGCGTATCAGGTAAGGTGATTTTCCTGCTGTCAACATTCTAATGGGGTCCCATTTTACTTAGCATAAAATTTAAATTATTATTATATTTTGCTACCTAAATATACTTAGTCCTGACTTCAGAGAGGGAGAATGGAGGAGAGAGAGAGAGAGAGAGAGAGAGATCGGAAAGTGAGGGATACATGCACTTCGTCTTCATCATCCCTCATGATCCAGCCTTTCGCTCTCTTTCTGACCCAATTATATCACTTTCCCTTAGCTCCCTCACCCTACCATCATTAGCATCTTTGCTCTTCTGACTGAGGCATCTAAACTCTTGACTTAGAAAACTTTACCCTTGCTGTTTTTTGTACCTGGGTTGTTCTTCCGTCTAATGTCAAAATTATTCCATACAAAGCTGTTGCTCAAAGGTCACTTAAGAAATTTATCTAAAGTAGAACCCCCTTCACTTTCTTTCCCTTTGTCCTCTTTTAGTTTTCTTTATCACATTTCTTATTGCTCGACATATTAGTCATTCTTTTGCTAGATTTTAGTCTCTCTAATTCACTGCAATGGAAATGTCATGACTTTGTTGTTTACTGCTATATCCTCAGATCCAGAATAATGCTTGACTTATAGTAGATACTTAAATATGTTTGTTGAATGAACAAGGAAATTAGTGAATTATATTATTATTAATATTATTATTACTTATTAGATGTTTCCTGAAAGGCAGAAATCAGGTCATTTTTGTCTTTATGCACCAGGTTCAATGTTTTTTTCAATGTTTTTTAAATGGTGTTCCTTGGAGACTTAAGAGTTTCTACCGTTTCTATCATTTATCCAGGGTCCCGGAATCCTGGTTTTAGGATTAGAGTAGCTCCAATTTTATGTGTTGTATATACTGATCTATAGTAATGGCTTCACTGCTGAAAAGCTTTGAAATCCTCTGGTATAGTGTAATTCCTAATACCTTCAGTAAGTGTTTGCTGGATGAGTGAATGGGGTAGAAGAAAACTTCCAGAAATATTATCTTCAACATGAAGAATAATATAGAGCTGATATTTTCCTAAATGTCCTATCTCTAATAAAATACCTCCAGGAGCACTATTTTTTATTTAAATATCCTTGCAAAACTAATTCAGATTTGATTTAAATATTAAAATGTATACATTTAAAACCATTTTTCTAATATAGTCTAATAGCTTGCTCTGCTTTGTGGCATTACTTTTATTGTCTTCTTGATATTGTTGAATAGTCAGTGAATATCAATGCTGGATATGAAAACCCGCAAGCACTAATTAAATTACTCATCGTAAAATAATTATTATAAGCAAACTAAAAGATGATGATTCAACACTCCACATCTTATTAAAATGCTTCTTACTAAAAATGTTCTACATCTTCAAGGTACATAGTAATATTTTATTTACATGGGATTAAGTTTTTGTTTGTAATTGATTATTCTTTTGAAAACAACTGCATAATTACACTTGATTGACATACACAAAGCAAATGAACTCATTTGGTTTGATAGAATGAGAAATTACCTCAATGAAGTAAAATTTTAAGTTTATTTTACCTATTCTATTGAGTTTAATATAAAATTTAAATGGTAATAATACAAATACCGTGTTTCCCCGAAAATAACACTGGGTCGTACATATTAATTTTTGCCCCAAAAAATGCATTAGGGTGTATTTTCCAGGGATGTCTTATTTTTTCATGTACAACAATCTACATTTATTCAAATACAGTCATGTCATCTTCTTCTGGAACATTGTCATAATGTACTAAATGACGTCTGTCTGGCTGACGATCTTAACTGGGGCTTATTTTCGGGGAAACATGGTATTATGCCCATAATAGGATCAAAAGGAGTTCTATATTTTAGCACAGAGGTGATTTCTGATACTTGTGACTGGAAGAATTCATATTCTTCAGGAACCTTCCATTGTAGTAACTTCCAAGAAAGTATGTTATTCTCCTCTGGTCCCATCTTCCCCTCTTCCTGAGAAAGAAAGAAAAGACAGAGGGTGGTGGTGATGCCAGTGGGAATTTGAGGTGGAAATTGGGAATACATGGAAATCAGGACCAAGGTATTATAGATTGCATGGTTATCAGAAGGAAGGAGGAAGCTAATTCTGGCCAGGACGCAAGCTGTGTTTGTTTTCCAGAGCTAGCTCGCATTGGAAACTGCTAGGCAGGTTGAAAATCACTGGGAGGCATTTGTTCCATGTTGGGGAAAAAAGTGCTGCTATGTTCCATGTCCAAAGTGAAACATGTTGAGGTAATCCAAACTGTGTACTAATGAGTGATCTAGTTAGATTCAAGAGATATCAGTACTTGGAAAAATCAAATTCCCTAATCAGATTAAAAAGTAGGAGAGTGATAATGGATGACATCGATGGCATTAGCAATGCTTTTAACTATTTTGTCTTGTTGACAGCGAAGAATGGTTCTAAAAGGGAGTGTTCCTAAAGGAAGTGTTTCTCATTCTTGAGGTTAGATCACTCTAAAATCACAGAGATATTTTGTGCCTATTGTATTTCTTGATTTCAAAGGAGTGTGTGTGTGTGTGTGTGTGTGTGTGTGTGTGTGTGGTCATGTTTGCTAGGTTATCACATGTCCTTATTTATTTTTTTGTCTACTTGATCTGTTGCCTTCTGACAGATGTGGGATAAAATACAGTATCATTATGAATTTGTCAAGTTCTTCTTGTATGCCTAGTTTGGTTTTATGTATTTTAAGTCTATATGATTTGGTGTATAAAGGTTAATGGCATATATTTTGGGTGGATTATACAATTAACAAATATCCCCCGTCCGTGAATTTAATTTTGATTACTATAATATTGCTGAATTTGCCATTTCATTCTTTCCATATTAGTCTGATGTATCTTTTCTATCCTTTAATTTAAACCTTTCTATGTCATTTGTTTCAGCTATATCATCTATATCATTATTACCTTTCTGGATTTATTAGTTTACTTTTGATTCATGGTATCCTTTATGTTTTCTGGTTGCTATCTTTATTATTCCTGCTTGGGTTCTCTATTTTTGCTTTTTTTAAAATTTGTTTTCTTTATTTTATATTTTGTTTACTATAATTTAGATTTTATTCATTTCATTTTTATTATCAATGAATAATCTTGAAAAATTTAAACACACATTTAAACAGATGTTTTTTTTATCACCTAATGTTAATTAATATTTATATATCTCCTATGTTTTACTATCATCATCTGTAATTTCACCAGGAACCTAACACTTCTTTTATATTATTTCTCCACTTTCTTGAACATCTTTAAAATTATCAAATGTTTCATAGCCATCTTTAGAATTAATAATCAAGTATATGATTCCTTTGTTTACTGTCTTTTGTTCATGTTTCACATTTCTCTTTCTTGGATCCACTTTTTATTTATCGAAATGAATTCTCAAGGTATTATTTCAAATAGTATTTGATTGCCTTAAAAATCATCTTTATTCTCTTCTTCTACTTGAATGCTAACTTGGTGGGTTTAGTATTTTAAGCTCATAATTATTTCCCTTCAGAATGTTGAAAACCTGTAGCTCTCAATATTCTTTGTGGCTGCCTCACTCCAGTCTCTGCCTACATCATCTTTGCATGGCTTTTCCCTCTTCTCAGTTTCTGACATCTCCTGTTCTGTCTCTTATAAGGACACTTGTCATTGGATTTGGTGTACAGCTTGGTACTCTAGGATTATCTCATCTCAAGATCCTTAATTGTATCTGCAAAGATTCTTTTTACAAATAAAGTCACATTGACAGGTTCTAGGTGGACATGTCTTGGAGGGTACGGCACAATTAAACCCACTACAACACACAAATTATTCAAATATAAGTACCAACACACAAATAGTGATATATAAATAAAAGCAGGTCTAAGGGCTTATTTATATTACTGTAATGTGAGTCAGAGAGAGCTCATATTGAAATGAATAAACATCATGTTCAGTACTTTGTAATTCATATCTCCAGAACAGTGATTCTCAAATGTAATGTAACATAAAATCACCTGGGTCACCGATTAAAAATTAAGATATTTTGCACTCCACTCCTAGAGATTTAATAACTCTGGCATGAAACTCAAGAATCTACAATTGGATAGATAAAAAGAGGGGCGATCTAATACAACTTTTATAGGAATTAATGCAATTTTGGGAGGGGTCTTCTGAAAGAAAATGACACAAACTTACAAGTATAAAATTAGGTTTGATTTCACAGTAAATATCCAAGAAGCTTAAACTATACTAACTTTTGGCAAATCTACCCAGGCAGGCACCCCAAGAGTCTAGTGAGTGATCTATGGACCACACTTTGCGTAACACGGTCCTAGTATACTCTGTCTACCTTTCTTGTGTTGTTGTTACTGCGTGCCTTGCTGGAATGCAGTGCTTTTATAAATTGGACTTCTCATTACAATCTTATCTGCAAGTTAATTATCTAGACTGGGCCTCTATTTTTGATTAGAGTTATGACGATTTTAGAGAATGGCTTAATTCCTGGTATTAAATGTAAGGTGTGTAAAGTTCAAAATTTTCTTTGACATAGTCTTTATTGTTACTATTAGTATTAATATATCTATAGTTTCTTTCCTGGAAGCATCATGGGATAGAAAAAGAGGCATGGTTTAAAAATCTTGGGTATCCTTCTTTGAGACTCCATATGCATGGAATAAATATCTCACCAGATCACTCCAAGGATTAAATGAGGTCATGTATGAGTGCCTGGCCCAGGGGCTGCACAGATTCTTGGTAAATATTTCGTCCCTTATCTAGTTTTCTTCTTTTTTGCCTCCTCACCTCCTCCCACTTTCTCTATAGAACTTGGTATTTTAGTTCTTACCTATTTCACCTATGAAAAGACCAATGAAATCCTGTTACTTTTCCTATGTGATAGAAAAAGAATTGGTTAATAATAATAATAAAATAAAAATAACACTACCATGTTTTCCCGAAAATAAGGCCTAGCTGGACAGTCAGCTCTAATGCGTCTTTGGAACAAAAATTAATATAAGACCCAGTCTTGTTTTACTATAATATAAGACTGGGTATAAATAATATAGTATAATATAACATAACATAACATAACATAACATAACATAACATAACATAACATAACATAACATAACATAATATAATGCTGGGTCTTATATTAATTTTCGCTCCAAAAAGATGCATTAGAACTGATTGTCAGGCTAGGTCTTATTTTTGGGGAAACACCATATTTATAATTTTTTATTCAGCTTTCTCTAGTCTAGACTATGCCATCAGTGCTCCATATACATTACTGTCTTTAATTGCCACAACAAATCTATGATGGAGGCATGATTACCTCCCATATTTTTTATTTTACTTTATTTTTATTGAGATATAATTGACATATCATGTTGTGTGAGTTTAAGGGGTCCAACATGTTGACTTGATACGTTTATATATTGCCATATGTTTTCTATCATAGTGTTAGCTAACACCTCCATCATGTCACATCATGATCATTTCCTTTATCTGGTGGGCACAATTAAGATTGAGTTTCTTACCAACTTCAAAGTTTAAGATTTAGTATCGTTGTCTGTAATCACTATTCTGTACAATAGATCCCCTAGACTTGTTTATCTATTAGTTCCAAGTTTGTACCCTTAAACAACATATTTTTATCTCCCATTTTTATGATGAAAAAACTGAGGCTTACAAAGCTTTTAGGTAATGTTTTCAAAAAGTCAAACAATGAGGAAGTGGCAAAACAAAGACACCTACACTGGCCCAACCTGAAGTCCTGCTCTTTGCCTCTGCTACAATTCTGAGATAATATTCCACAGAGCTGAATCAACTTTATTCCTAATAACTGATTTCTCTTACTTAACAATAAACTTCTATGTGTATCAGCAGCTAGTGGCAATAGAATGCTGTTTGCTTCATTTTAAATACCGGTACAGACATATTATATTTGCAGGCACTTTAACCCAGGAAATTACTGAGAATGCAATTTTCAGTGATTGGGTAGAAATGCTTTTAATTTTCATTTTCTTTTGGCAGTTATACTTTTTAAATAAAATTCTTTGCCGTACATTTCAATTTCACTAATGTGATTATGTGGTCTAACATCAAAAGGGTTCATTGCTTAATGACCAAGAACCAAGCATGTCAGGATGCAGGAGTTGGAAATGGTTTTAAACAAATCAATTTCAAGTGAATTAATCTTTGAAAACAGTGCTTGAGCATTTTCCATATGAAAGTCATTTCCATTATGACTTCATAGAGCCATTCAAAGTGTCTTTTTGATGTTTATTGTCTTTATGGTACCAAGAGTAGCTACATTGTGTTATAATAACATGGTTTATTTCTGCCTCTAAATTATCTACGGATGAGAGTGGATTTATATAGCTGTGTATATTTGCTCAGCGTCTCTTCAATATCCTTCCAGAATCACTCATACATTGCCTTTGGTTGTCTATGTATCTTTGTGAAAATGACAGCAAGCACTGAATCAGAGTGATGCACCATTTACTCTGTGGTGCTTTATGTATCCTCACTACAATTGCGTGCTCACAGGCGGCTTGGTGTACTTAAGATTTACAAGTCATTTGTTTGCTTCCAAGAAGTCATCTATGATGACACTTATATTAAAGATGCTAAACAAATTATATTTTTTTGTGCCTAAAACTTTAGTGATTCAAGATGCATCAGCATATTTTTTTCCTTTTTCTTACCTTCCTCCCTTCCTTCTTTCCTCCATTCCTTTCTCTTTCCCCCCAAAAGCAATATATATGTATATGCCCCCCTAAAAGCAATATATGCGCAATTCATTGGGTAACCTCACTAAGAACCTGAAATCATTTTTCTTAGAAACCCTTTTCATTCCAGTTTTTGCCTTTGCATTTATATTGTTTCTGTGGCCCAACTTAATATGTAAGTCTCAAAGCAATTCACATGTTTCAAGCATTCTCTTCACTGGTATTATTAAACTTAGATTTTATCTTCCCCACATCCAATCACTAAAGTGATAAGATCAAAAGCTTAGTTATAAATGTGAGATTACTTTAAGAATTAATTTTCTCAGCACTTAGCTTATTAAAAAAAAAACAGGTCTGAGAAAAAATAATTGTTGCTAGAAGAATCTAATATTCTCCACAAACTCAAAAATTAATTCTCTCAATTTCCAATTTAAGATAACACATAATATTCTTATAAATGTTTTAGATAAACATTTACAGCAGTCCTTTATTAAAATGATACCTTAAAATAAGTTTTTGAGTCATCTTAGTTAGGTGATTTTACTCCAGTCAGATTTCTGGCATTGAACCTGAAAGCATTAAGTATTCATACTGTGGTGTCAGATTGAAATATTTTAATTTTTTGGCATTTACTTCAAGATTCTTTTCTCAGTCTCCCCAAATGACAAAATTATTTCTTATATTTTTTTAATTCCAAGTAAAATTGGGCCATAATGTTAGCAGTTTATTTAGAAGAATACAGTGAATGATTGCCTATGCCACTGACAGAATTATGGAAGCCTATATTATATTTGTAATTTGTGCTCATGAAGTATTCTTTTAATCCTGATTCTATAGAGTTCCAAGTACGTAAATAAAGAAAATATAATACATATTATTTTATTTCTTCTTCTTTTGTCCCTCCCTGCTTCCTTATTTCTTCCCACCATAACTATGGTTTTGAGTTAAAAATGAAAATATGGAAGTGGTGAGCATGAGTACTCCAAGGTAGCTTTCAGACGTAGACTCCTGCTGCATATGAAGAGCTTGGTCACAGAATTCGAAGTCTTTTCTGAAACTGTATAGGCTTTGAATCATCAAATTTGAAGGAATTTGGCAGTTATTCATTCCCACATCTGCCTCCAATAAAAGCCGCTATTATTAAGTCATCCCAGAAAGATGACATCTATGCTTTCTTTTAGGCTTTGAGAGAAAATGATTTAATAATCTTTTTTATAACTTATTTTGGTGTTTAATAACTTGAACTGTCAAGAAAGATTTTGTCGTCATTAGCCTAAATTCTTTTTGTTGTCACCTAAACCCAAGTAGCAGACGAACAGACTCACAGAATTATTCTACAAATGCAACATCAAAGGACACAGTAATTACAATCCGGACTGTTTTGCATCAGTCAAGCCATTCTCATTCTAAAAGTCCAGAACTGAGACTCTTAATAATGATTAAATTTTAGTAGTTAATACTCTTAATATTTATAAAGACAAAAATGTAATGCATGTGCCTCTAAATAACTGTTAACTTCTCTGAAACCACATTAAGAATATTTCTTACTGACTATGAGTGGTGAACACACAATGGGATTTATAGATGATGTAATACAGAATCATTCACCTGAAATCTATGTAACAATTGTTACCCCAATAAACTTTAATTAAAAAAATATATTTCTTAATTATATACATATAGTTATTCTTTCTGTTTACTGTGGTTGAAATTAGGAGTCTGCCATCTAGACCTGTTTTCCTTGATCAGCTTCCGGAGCCCTCTGGTTGGGGTTTTAATCCTTGTTGTCTGCCCCAGTTCCAGCCTAGTTCTGTAACACCGGATCTATTAGTTATTCTCATGCACATGTATTACTTCCAACTTCTGTAGCTATTGTTACCACACCATTAGCTGACCTGCTGCTAGTCCTGGAAAACCTGTAGCCAATACTTGTTTTGTTGCTGCTGCTGCTGCTTATGCTACCCAGTCAGTAGGTACCGGACGCATAAATAGCGCTGGGTCTGATCCTTGCCAGGGCAAGAACCAGAACAAGAAATAAACATACCATCCAGATGTTTGTTTAAATGTATTGTCCAAAATAGGTTCGATTATGTCATGTAGAAAAACTAATACTTGTTAAATTTTACCCAAGAGGAAATAAGGAAGGGGCTGCATTTGTCTCATTTTAAAATTTCATCCCAGAACATTACACAGTTGAGATTCCATGCAAGTGAGAGAAACTCAACTCAGAATAGCTCATGCAGAAATGGAGATTGTATTAGTCTAAGTTATCAAATGATGTGAAGGGAGAGGCCCGTCTGGCATCAGGAGTATCTGACACGAGGATACTGAAGTGATACTAGAATTCTCTCCATCTCTCCCCTTTCCTCTTTTGACTGAGGGATCTCTTCTCTCAAGACAAGTTTCCTACACAAGACAGCTCTGGTACTTCACAAGTCATAGCTTTGCCACTCAGTGCGTATTAGAATTCTTAGCTCCAGTGTGGAAAATTCTGATTTTTCTTAATTAAAGTTTATTGAGGTGACAATTGTTTAGTAAAGTTACATAAATTTCAGGTATACAATTCTGTATTACATCATCTATAAATCACATGGTGTGTTCAACACCCAGAGTCAGTTCTCCTTCCATCACCATATATTTGATCCCCCTTACCCTCATCTCCCACCCCCCACCCCCCTTACCCTCTGGTAACCACTAAACTATTTTCTGTGTCTATGAGTTTTTGTTTCTCATTTGCTTGTCTTGTTCTTTTGTTTTTGGTTTATATACCACATATCAGTGAAATCATATGGTTCTCTGCTTTTTCTGTCTGACTTATTTCACTTAACATCATAATCTCAAGATCCATCCATGTTGTCACAAATGATCCGATTTTATCTTTTCTTACCACCAAATAGTATTCCATTGTGTATATATACCACAACTTCTTTGTCTGTTCATCTATCAAAGGACATTTTGGTTGTTTCCATGTCTTGGCCACTGTAAATTAAGCTGCAATGAACATTGGAGCACACTTATCTTTATGGATAAATGTTTTCAGATTTTTTCAGTACATACCAAGGAGAGGGATTGCTGGGTCATATGGTTATTCTATTCGTAATTTTTTGAGGCACCGCCACACAGCCTTCCATAGTGGCTGCACAATCTGCATTCCCACCAACAGTGTACGAGGCTTCCTTTTTCTCTGCAGCCTCTCCAACGCTTGTTACTATATGTCTTGTTGATGATAACCATTCTGACTGGGATGAGGTGATATCTCTTTGTGGTTTTTATTTGCATTTCTCTGATGATTACTGGTGTTGAGCATTTTTTCATATGTCTGTTTGCCATTTGTATGTCCTCTTTAGAAGAAATGTCTCTTCAGATCCTCTGCCCACTTTTTCAATTGGGGTGTTTGCTTTTTTATTGTTGAGTTGTATGAGTTCCTTGTATATTTTGGGTATTAGCTCCTTATCGGAGGCACTGTTTGCAAAAATCTTCTCCCATTCAGTTGGTTGACTCTTTGTTTTGTCAATGGTTTCTTTTGCTGTGCAGAAGCTTTTAAATTTGATATAGTCCCATTCATTTATTTTAACTTTTCCTTCCCTTGCCTTTGGAGTCAAATTCATAAAATGCTCTTTGAACCCAAGGTCTGTAAGTTTAGTACCTATGTTTTCTTATATGCAGTTTATTGTTTCAGGTCTTATGTTTAGGTCTTTGATCCATTTTGAATTAATTTTGGTACATGGTGGCAGACAGCAGTCCAGTTTCATTTTTTTGCACTTGGCTTTCCAATTCTGCCCCACCATTTATTGAAGAGGCTGTCCTTTCTCCATTGTATGTTTTTTTGCTTCTTTGTCAAAAATTATCTCTCCATATTTATGTGGTTTTATTTCTGTGTTCTCAATTCTATCCCATTGGTCTGTGTGTCTGTTTTTCTACCAATTACCATGCTGTTTTGATTATTGTTGCCCTGCAGTACAAGCTAAAGTCAGGGAATGTAATACCTCCAGCATTGTTCTTTTTTCTTAGGATTACTTTGGCTATTCAGGGTCTTTTGCGGTTCTAAACTAATCAGATGATTTTTGTTCTACTTTTTTAAAAAATGCCATTGGGATTTTGATGGGGATTGCATTAAATCTGTATATTGCTTTGGGTAATATGGCCATTTTAATTACATTGATTCTTCCAATCCATGAGCACAGGATGTCTTTCCATTTCTTTGTGTCTTCTTCAATTTCTTTTAAAAATGTCTTATAGTTTTCAGCATATAGGTCTTACACATCCTTGGTTAAGTTTATTCCTAGGTATTTTATTATTTTTATTGGAATTGCAAAAGGAATTTTTTTTTTTTTCTGAGATTTCATTGTTAGTATATAGGAATGCTATGGACTTTTGTATGTTGATTTTGTAGCCGGCAACTTTACTGTATTCGTTGATTGTTTCTAATAGCTTTTTGGTGGAGTCTTTAGGGTTTTCTATACATAGCATCATGTCATCTGCAAAGAGTGACAATTTAACTTCTTCATTCCCAGTTTTGATGCCTTTAATTTCTTTCTCTTACCTGATTGCTCTGGCGAGGACTTCCAACACTATGTTGAAAAGCAGAGGTGATAGGGGACAGCCCTGTCATGTTCCTGAACGTAGAGCAAAGGACTTCAGTTTTTCACCATTAATTATGATATCAGCTGAGGGTTTGTCATATATGGCCTTTATTATGTAAAGGTATTTTCCTTCTGTATCTATTTTATTAAGTGTTTTAATCATAAATGGATGTTGTATCTTGTCCAATGCTTTTTCTGTGTCAATTGATATAATCATATGATTTTTTATCCTTTATTTTGTTTATGTGATGTATCACATTGATGGATTTGCGGATGTTGAACCATCCTTGTGCCCCAGGGATGAACACCACTTGGTCGTGATGAATAATCATTTTAATGCATTGTTGCATTCGATTTGCTAGAGTTTTGTTTAGGATTTTTGCATCAGAAATATTGGTCTGTAGTTTTTTTCTTTGTGTGTTATCCTTACCAAGTTTTGGTATAGGGTAATGTTGGCCTCATAAAATGAATTAGGGAGTACTGTCTCCTCTTCAATTTTTTGGATGAGTTTGAGCAGGACAGGTATTTGATCCTCTTTGAAGGTTTGGTAGAATTCACTAGTGAAGCCATCTGGTCCTGGATTTTTGCTTTTGGGAAGGTTTTAGATGACTGTTTCAATTTCCTTACTGTTTATTGGTCTATTAAGATTTTCCAATTCTTCATGATTCAGCCTAGGAAAGTTATGTTTCTAAGAAATTGTCCATTTCTCTTAGCTAATTAAATTTGGGGGCATATAATCCTTCATAGTATTCTTGGATGACCCTTTGTATTTCTGTGGCATCCGTGATAACTTCCTCTCTTTCATTTCTGACTTTATTTATTTATTTATTTCTCTTTTTATCTTATTTATCTTAGTAGTCTAGACAATGGTTTGTCAATTTTAATCTTTTCAAAGAACAAGCTACTTGTCATATTAATTTTTTCTATTGTCTTTTTGTTCTCTATGTCATTTAGTTATGCTCTGATTTTTATTATTTCCTTTATTCTGCTGCCCTGGGTTTCATTTGTTCTTCTTTTTCTAGTTCTTTAGGTGTAACATGAGGTTATTTATCTGGGATTTTTCTTGTTTCTTGAGATAGGCCTGTAATGATATACATTTCCCTCTTAAAACTGCTTTCGCTGCATCCCAAAAAATTTGGTAGGATGTATTTTTATTTTCATTTGTTTCTGTGTATCTTTTGATCTCTCCTCTTATTTTTTCTTTGACCTGGTCATTTTTTAAAACTATGTTGTTTAATCTCCATGTATTTCTGGTTTTTCCTGCTTTCTTTTTGCAGTTGATATGCAATTTCAAAGCCTTGTGATCAGAGAATATGCTTGGTATGATATCAATCTTCTTAATTTTGCTGAGGCTAGTTTTATGTTCCAATATATGGTCTATCTTTGAGAATGTTCCATGTACACTAGAAAAAAATGTATAGTCTGATGTTTTAGGATTAAGTGCTCTATAAATGTCAACTATGTCCATTTCATCTAATGTGTCACTTAGGGCTGCTATTTCTTTCTTTATTTTCTGTTTGGATGATCTATCCAAAGCTGTCAATGATGTATTTAAGTCCCCTAGTATAATAGTGTTTTGGTCAATTTCTCCCTTTAATTCTGTTAGTAGTTCCTTGGCATATTTTGGTGCTCCCTGATTTGGGGCATACATATTGATGACTGTTATGTCTTCTTGTTGTATAGTTCCCTTTACCATTATCAAATGTACATCTTTGTCTCTTGCTACCTTTTTTATCAGTATGGCTACATCTGATTTTCTCTGGATACCATTTGCTTGGAGTGTCAATTTCCACCCTTTCACTTTGAGTCTATGCTTGTCCTTATAGCTGAGATGTGTCCCTTGGAGGCAGCATATGTTTTGATCCAATCTGCTACTCTGTGCCTTTTTATTGGTGAGTTCAGTCCATTTACATTTAGGGTGGTTATTGATATGTGAGGATTTCCTATCATTCTATCTTTAATGTTCTGGTAAGACTATGCCTCCATTGTTTCTTTGCCTTTTTGTTGTTGTCTATTATTTCTGTGTGGTGGTATTCTATGATTTTTTCCCTCTGTTTCTTCCTGTATTACAGTATATATTTCAGTTCTGGATATTTTTTAAGTGGTTACCGTTAAGTTTGTGTAAAAGAAAGTTTGATATTTAGAGTATTCCATTTTCTTCAGCATGTTTTCATTCTCCATTCCCATACTCCTGTTCAGGCCTTTATTTTTCTCCCTTTTATATTTTGGTTGCCACAAATTGTCCCTGTTGATGGTAGTGGAATAGCCTCCTTTAGTATTTCTTGTAGTGCAGGTCATGTGTTAGAAAATTCCCTCAGCTTCTGTATGTCTGGAAAGGTTTTTATTCCTCCTTCATATCTAAAGGATATCTTTGCTGGATATGTTAGTCTTGTCTCATAATTTCTCTCTTTCAATAGTTTGAATATTTGGTTCCACTCTCTCCTGGCTTGTAGAGTTTCTGATAAAAGATCTGATGATAATCTAATGGGTTTGCCTTTGTAGGTTACCGTCTTCTTTTCCCTGGCTACCTTGAGGATTCTTTGTCATTGATTTTTGACAGCTTCAATACAATGTACCTTGGAGAAGGCCTGTTGGGATTGAGATAATTAGGTGTTCTATTTGCTCTTGGATTTGAGGATCCAGTTCTTTCCACAAGTTTGGGAAGTTCTCATCAACTATTTGTTTGAATATACTCTCTGTCCCCTTCTCTCTTTCTTCCCCTTCTGGTATGCCCATTATTCCTATATTGCTCTTTCTGATGGAGTCAGAAAGTTGTTGTCGAGTTCTTTCATTTCTTTTAAGTCTCAATTCTCTTTCTTCTTCCATTCATGTCATGTCCAGATTTCTATCTTCGATGTCACTGATTCTTTCCTCCATCTGGTCAACTCTACTACCTAAGCTGGCTATTTCATTCTTCATTTCTTTTATTTAATCTTCAGAAATTCCATTTGGTTCTCTTTTAAAATTTCAATCTCTTTGGTAAAATGTTCATTTTGTTCTTTGATTGTGTTTCTGAATTCATGAAACTGCCTGTCTGTGTTTTCTTGCATCTCATTGAGTTTTTTAAGAACAGCAATCTTGAATTCTCTGTCATTTAAGTCACATGTTTCCATATATTTAAGTTCATTTTCTGGAGGCTTTTCATTTTCTTTCTGAGCTGTCTTGTTCCCTTGGTTATTCATGGCCGTTAATGATTTATTATTTCTCTTCCTAGACATCTACAGGATTGGGTTCTGCAACAGGTTGATAGGAAGAGGTCTTTCTTTTATTTTCCAGTGGGTATTGACAGAATGCTTTATTTTTTCTCTAACTGCAGACTTTTATTCTTTCTCACACTGTAGTGTTATGTTTTCTCTGCACTACTGTGGCTTCTTACACAATGGGGGTATTCCCTGGAAGGTGGACTTCTCCTCTGTGAACAGTTGGCCTTGGTCATAGGGCACCACCTCTGTGGGGAGATGTGGAGAACTTCTGAGGTTCCAAAACTCTTCCTGCCCCAGATTCAGAGCCTGTGTGCTTCAGCAGCTCTGTTTACTCCGGCAAGGATCTGCCCAAATAGGTGGGGACAGCGGTGGGGTGGGTTGTGAGAGGTGGCCCAGAGCAATGACGGCGACCACCACCACAGCCAGTCCTGCTTCCATAGCTCCCTCCCCGTTGGTGGAACTAGTTGGGCTGTGGGTGCATGTCTCAGAACTGCAGACCACCATTCTCAGAACTGCAAATATTCTGTTCTTTTGATCTGATACTGCTACTGTTCCACTTCTAGCGCTGGACAGGTGGGGGCGGGGTGAGCTCTGGGAGGGTAGGAGGGGGTTGCTAGTCTCAATGCCTAAGACTTCTGTTCTCTGGGGCAGTGAGGGTTTCAACCACTGTTTTCAGCCTTCTTCTCAGTCTTTGCTCTGAGGTCTCTGGCGTGAGTGTTGGGTTCAGCCGTGTTATATGCTGTCCCCTCAGCCCTGTGGGCCATAAGCGGAGCCATAGCAGTCCGAGTTCTTTCCTCTCCCACAGCTGCGGTAGTTCCGGGATGCAGTGAGCTAGGAGCACTGAGCTATGTCTGCGTCCTGCACCTGCACAACTCCGTCTCCGCACTTCTCCCTTCCCTCCTCTCCTGCTAGCGCATTTGCCCACCTTTAGGTGATTTCAGTATTGAGCCTCCTCGTCTTGCCTATCTGCTGCACATGGAGTCCTTTGTGTAGTTATAGTTGTTCAATTTGTTGTAAATTTCAGGGGAGATTTCCAGAGGCTCACCTCATGCCGCCATTTTTATGACGTCACTCCAGGATGTGTCGAAAATTCTTATTTTAATGAGTTAATTTTTGATGATGTTAAGTAGAAGTATGTCTTGATCTGGTATACATCTTAGAAGAAACATCTTGGCTGCTCTGTTTGAAAGAGAGGGAAGCCAAGTAGGAGGCCATTACAGTAGTTTAGGTGAGAAAATAATCATAGCTTGAGGTAGGATGGTCAGAGTAGAGTTGTGAGAATTGTTCAATTGGGATATGTTTTGGAGGATAACTAACAGGTCAGAATGATGGATTTGTGGTAAGATGGGTTCACTTGTGATGAACTCATATAAAACCAGTGTTGTGCTTGTTATACCAATTGGATATATGAGTGTGCAATTTGAATTAGAAACTATTCTAGTCAGGTAGAGGTCGAGAAGAAATTTGGTCTCAAAAACCTGTGCTTTTGGCCTAAGCAATTAAATGGATAGTGATAATCATTTAATGAGAAATAAAATGCTTGTGGGAGCAGGGATAGGGAATAGTAGTTGAAAATCAGTATGCTTAATAAACATTCAAGTGGAGATTCAAGTGTCAGTTGGTTATCTAATTCTGGAGTTCAGACCATAAGCAAATGGAGATAAAATTATCGGAAAGTATTTGTGTGTGTGATTATCGTTATGTGAAGATAATGTGATTCTTTATTCAGAAAATCTAATAGAGTCAAGAAAAAAATCTTAGAGTTGGAAAAAAAAGAGTTTAAGAAAATGACAAAACAAAAAATAATCATAGTAACATGTTCTTTTATACTAGTAGTAATCTATCGTGAGAAGATAAAAATCTATTCTAAATTACAAGAAAAAATCTGAGAATAGTTCTAAAATGCAATATGTGATACATATCTTCCAGAAAATATTTGTAGATTTTTTTGGTCTTTATAAATGTTATAAGCATTCTATCCAATTTCAACTGACACCAAATTTTGCCTTTTGGCAGAACCAGAAAGAGGCAAAGCAACTGGTAGGAATAGCCATATAAAATACAAGACCACACCCCGCACTGACCACAAATGATTGGACTGTGGTGAACCCATATAAAACCAGTACTGTGCTTGGTGAACCAACTGGATATATGAGTGTGAGATTTGAATTAGAAACTACTCCAGTCAGGTGGAGGTTGAGAAGAAACTTGTTCTCAATATAGGGCTTGAGTTGTTGCAAGAATGGAATCACTTAAAAACTGGGGATTCTTGCAGGGAGCAAGAATCATAAGTAAGCCAATAAAGTGGCCCTGCAGAGAAATTCAGGACAAAGCATCAGACTGGAAGTGAGGAACAGAAATAAGATAACACTACAGGCTATGAGAGGGTAAGAAGCTGCCTTGACATCTGAGTTTCCCCATTCAGAACCTGTATGGACAGTCTTATTTTATTTTATTTTATTTTATTTTATTTTTTTTAAGTGTCAGGTGTACAAAACAGTGCAATAGTTAGATATTTCACCCCTCACAAATTGATAACCCTCCTTCCCCAATCTATTGCCCCTCTGACATTGTATGTATCTATTACAATTCCGTTGACTCTATTCCCTATGCTATACTCCATATCCCATGACTATACATATATTAAATTATAGTTGACATACAATATTATTCAGCCTCAGCTTCAGATGTACAGTGCAGTGGTCAAGCATCTACACTGTCCATAAAGTGGTCTCCCTAAAAAATATGGAAAGAAGCGATTTTGTTTAGCTACTGTTTTTTTCTTTTGTTTTGTTTTGTTTTGAAGGAAGGTGCAGCTCACAGTGGCCCATGTGGGGATCGAACTGGCAACCTTGGTGCTACGAGCACCATGCTCTAACCAACTGAGCTAACCGACCACCCCATCAAAATTTTGTCCCTTGTCCTTGAATATCAATATTTCCAATCCTAGTTGTAGACTTGGACTATTCCCCTTAGGGAGAGTCAGAATTTCTGATTCAGGTGAAAAATTATCACAGATGTCAAAAAATATTTATGTACAAAGATAGGCATAGCCAAACTATTGCACTTAAAATATAAGTTTGGCATAGCCAAACTATTGAACACAAAAATAACTTAAATCCTGAAAGGGAAATATTTAAATTATAGTATCCATACCGAGTAATATTGTGCAACCAATGAAATGATATATTCAGTGACAATTCAGTCACACATATAAATGCTCAGGTAATAGGATTAAGTTCAAAGCAAATGCAGAATACAAAACTGGAAGTAGATGGACACATTTACGTATTCATTCCCATATGCCATTAGTCTCACCAGCCTGAGACTCTAAAATGTGATTATATGTTATTTCTCTATACCAGCCAACCTGCCATGAAGCAAGGCCATTATGAGTCCCTCAGTTATCTCTGAGACTTTCTCACAGGCAGGTCTATCCATGCTTCATAACAGGTTCTCCTCTGGCCTTTGTTCTGGCCTTCATGTCTTCACCTTCCTGCTGGTGGACCTTGTGAGATCACCACTTCACAGACACTGGCTGCATCTAATGATTATTGTGGGCAACACTGCTATACAAGTCTTGTAGTGGAGATGCTTCTCTCCCTAATGCCCTATAACACAATTATTCCAGATGTTATTAAAGACATGGGAGTGATATTACAGAAGTAGAGCACAGATTTTCCCCTGTCAGTAGTGGCTCATAGCACTTATAACCGAGATATAACCTTATATCTAGCCTTCTCTGCTCTCCATGTACTAGACTAGTTCAACTTCCAGAAACAGGAATTTCCAGACAAGTTCCTATCTAGAGTCTGGGTCCTAATGTACTGCAGACACAGAGAGAGGAGGAAGACTTTTCTACCTCAAGTCCAGTCCCCCTGAATTTCCTAATCTAAAATGGTTAATGATGAAAACATCCATTTCCTGCAGAGGGCATTGTTCCCACAGGTGGATGCATGGATCCCGTGACCTCTATGGATAATCACAACATTCACAGTACATTTCCCAAAGTCTAGATCATTCTGTCTTAAATAAAATTCATAGAGCACAACAGCCCACCTAGGTCCTAAGCCCCTAAAGTATGAAATGATGAGTTGATAAGGAAAACATACCTTTCCTGTCATGATTGGAATCTCTCAATTTCTTTGTGACTAAAAGCTTGGATGAGAGCACAAAATGCACTAAAGATAAACTTTATCAGAGGGTAATCCAAATGTGGGTTTGAAAAATAAACTATTTTCTAACTCTGTGAAGGTATAATAGTGCCAACAGAACCAAATGATAACACTTCAAAGAACCCTCAGTGCCTCAATCGAAGCAAGTTTCTCAATAACAATGTAATGTAATGGCTGTGTGCATGTCAGAGTGGATGGGGACAGGGGGGTTGTCACTGTGTGAGGGATATAAATGATAAATGTCTAACTATTACATTGTTTTGTGCACCTGAAACTAATTAAAAAATGTTAAAAAAAAAAAAAAAAGGTATCGACCAAATGCCTTATTAACTAAAAGGCTTGCAAAAGCAGCCCCTTGCAGAAGGAAAATTCCCTTAAGAGAAAATTCACTTTTCTACCCTAAATTTTAGAAACTGCTTACAATCACCAAAATGATATTGAAAATGAAATAAGTTTCAATCTTCAGTCGTCATTTGTGGAAATGATTGTCTCTGGGTAATGAGACTGTAATTTTCAACAATCTTTTATATTTTCCAAATTTCCTATATTGAACATATATTGTTAAAAATTAAATAATTTTAAGAAGTCTGTGTTGGAGTTTACTTTCATTTTCTATAAATATTAGTTGTTTGCCTAGCTAGCTTATTGGCTTAAACACCACTGACTTAGAGTTTTAATTTAAATGGACATTTCTTATTCTGAAGAAAACTAGATGCTTCTATTAGTAAAGTGATGATTATGTCTCTAAGAATTTCAGTCAGAAACTCCTAAAAAATAACAAACAAGATGAAATCTCATTTCTCTCAAATTAAATCAGAGCATTATTAACTCTATTGTTGGGAACTTGAGAGAAGGTTCATTTGTGTGTGTGTGTGTGTGTGTGTGTGTGTGTGTGTGTGTGTGTGTGTTTCTGTTTTGATGGTGGGGAAGAACTCTATCCAAATGGGATTAATTACTGAACTACCAAATGAACTGTTTTTAAAGTACAAACAATGGATAATTCTATAGCGTGGGCTCTGAGGTCATCAAAATTTTTTAGCATTAATGACATTATATCATTATGTTATTATTTGTGAGAGAATTTTATATCTTGGCTTTAAATAACCATCTCAGCTCTAATTGTTGAGCCAATTGATAATATATGCAAACACAACTCAAGTTGAGTTAGTTTCAAATGCAATTCCCTTGACTGTGATAGAAGCAGGAAAGAAACTTTAATTCAATTTTAAGTGCAAAATAATTAAATGGATTGAGTTTATGAATGAATCTTCTGTTTGGTAATGCCAGGAGGTCAGTTAAGCAGTTTTATAGGATTTCTGGGAATTAGAATATATCTCCAAGTAATGTGATAAATATTCACTTTATAGGGCTGAAAACATTGTTGATTTAATTGTCTTTGTTTTAAATTAGACTGTAATAGATAATTTCATGAGATTTTACAGAAACCACTATACATTTTTGAAAGCACTATTTTGTAATATACATTTGGTGGGGGAGCGTTTATCATTCCTTTTTCTTGACAAAATAAACTTCCTTGGAGACACTTTATTTTTATTTTCATTATCATTTAGTTTTATTAATGTGATTTTTGTGTGTTGTTGTTTTACATTGTGAAATATATATAAACCATGCAGGTTTGGATACTGAGCTTTAATTCAAATCTGTATCCTCTAGCTATAATGAAACAGCTATTTCACAAATGCCCTAAAAACAATGGTTAGAATCACACCTAAAACAGCATTATCTTCTGATTTGTTTGATGTGTTTTAAAACAACTCACTGGTGTCCTTGGGCTCTTACTACCTTCCTTCAGTCAACTTCTAAATCATTTCTTCATTTCACTTTCTTATTTTCTTTTCCAGTATGGAACTTCTTCATCCTTTTACTGACCTTTATAAATGGTTCTCTTTGTTATAAGAACAAAGTAACAGTGCCCTCTTACTTGATAATTATCAGGAAACTATGAGATCAAGGAAGGAATTGTTAATTTTATGTCTTTTCTGTCTCTAAATCTTCTATGCTCTTTGATGTCACTCCTTATCGACCAGAAAAGAAAGCCTACCTCAAGTGGGGGTAGACGGCAGCAAACCCAGCTTCTGAACTCAGGCAAAGACCATCTTTTATAATAAGAATAGAAGTTTCCTTTAATTTTCTTGAACACATTAACTTCATATGTTTATTTTTTCTTTCAAACAAATAGCAAACATGTCAAATTGAAATTGTTTCCATTAAAATTCACATATTTTTTTGTAATACAATATTGAATTTGTCTGTATTAGTTAGTCAAGGACAAGTCAATTTCTTACAGAATAAGTATATTAGGCCAAAAACTATAATCCTTGTCTTTACTTTACAACTACCTATGCATAGATAGTTAGCAAAAGGAGTGAATTCATTTTCTTGGATTTTTTTTTTTTTTTTTTGTAGGTACATTCTTATGCATTAGGTAGCTATCTGTTCTGCTGGATAATTTTTGTTAATTAAAGTTGATAATCCCAGAAAATGAAGCCCAGTACATTTATCTCTTGAGTCATTATCGCCTCCTCTAAATTTTGGATAATGAGGTCACATGCCTCTTTGAAATGCCTCTTGAGTCTTAGCTGTTCAGAGACTGTCCATCTAAAACAGATTGCATGAGGTAAAAGAATCCTTTCCCACCTCATGGTGAAAGAGAACATCCTCTTTTTTTGCTTAGAAATGCTATGTGGAAAAGAAATTACACATCTAATATTTTATGACTCACCATTTCTCCTTCAAGGTTACTGTTTCATGGTTTTAGTCTAATATATCTTATTAGACAAAGAAGCAGGTAATACCACCATTGGCTTTAATGAGTGGCTTCCAAAAAGCATAACATTCATCAAATTTATTTTAAATTATGGTTCCCTAGGCCATTCACAAATATACATTGGAAGAGTTTATTAGTGTAAAGATTAATTGTGGTAATTTCATTGTCTAGGGATTAGATAAAGAGACCTTCAAAAACTCCTTTTGATGAAATAAGCAATAAAATACAGAAACAGCCAGTTCTCTCGTTCAATATTTATGTGTCTGTGCTAGAATCTTTACATAAATTTGAAAACTTTTCATAGGTATTTTCAGAGTGAAAACATGCCAGTGCTTTAGGCACACTTATAATCCCCTGCTGTCTTCCATTTCGTTGGCTATGTCCAAAGTTTGATACCTCCTGAAGAACCATTATGGTTTATTGGCTTAATGAAGCAAATTGGAAAAAGTTCTATATGTCTTTTCTGTACTCTGGGTGCTTTATTAAGTTGCACAGTATGTGCCAATTTTAAACAGTTCCCCATGATGGGTTTATTTCCAGCATGGCAAAACTGGATCTCAGGGAATAACTACATGCGTATTTTACACAAACACCAAATCTACCACCTCTGATAGACCATGATGCTAACTGCTCCAAAGACAGTACCCATCAAGCAATGGTGACCAGGGTATTAATTTCCTCTTTTGGAAATTTGCCAGGATATCATGGTCAACCTAATTGTATGGAGAATGGTTTGGGAGTCTGATGATTAACATTTTGTCATATAGGAGATCTCTAAAAAATAGATTTGTCCCTTTTATGCAGATTATTTCTCAGTATGTATACCGATTTTCCCAGCTAAATCACTGATGCGGGACACTGAAGAATTCTGGTTTTCTTCACTAAGATCAATTTCTAAAACAAAATTTAAAAATTTACTTCTTAATTTAGAGAACAGAAATGGAACATAAACAATATACAGACAGGTCTGTTCAGTGTTTAGCTAGATTAGGGGAGATGAATCTGGAAAATAGCTTTCCAACAATCAGGAATAGGAGTTTAATCTTTTCCTCTCTTGTTTGTGGTTATGATCTAAAAACACTGATTCCTAGGCTCTCATTTGAAGCTTAAAGGATAAAATTTAAAGGATACTTTATTCCATTATTTTTAAAATTTGCTTTATTACTATATATTAAATTTTTATACTCCAGTACCATTTAAGAGTTCAAGTCAGATGCTAAAATGGCCGATTGAGCTTAAGGAAACACTTGACTTCAATGAACTGGCTAGAAAAAAGTTAGAAGTGTGTTGTTAAAAGCTATTTTTTTTTTTTACAAAAAGATAAAATCACAGTTCTCATACAAATATAAACATATGTCAGAGATTTTATTTGACTCATTAATTAATGAAAAAAACAGTATGATATTGCAACTAGTTCAAGGACAAATTCAAAGAAACATACATATGAGCAAAAAGGAAAGCTGAAATGAATATTCAAGTAGATCTATAAAACTGCTCTGTCCACAAAGCAATAATGAATTGTGTTTCACAGGACCCATTTCACTTGCATTTCTATAGATAGGAATGCTTTGCATTATTTTCAGGTTTCTATGATTTACAGGGTTATAAAATAGTTCAAAGATAATGAAAGGCAGAGGTAACCAAGAAGCGTTCACTAGACAGGACATCGAGTGGTCCTTTTGCTCCTTTCAAGCCATTCCCAATTTTTCCTGATAGTAATAGAGCCGTTCACATGTCATCTTCCCACAAGCTTGTTCATTAGATGAAAGCCATGAGTTTTTTTCTGTTCATTTTTATGAGAACATATCTGGGAAAAATAATTAACTTCAAACCAATAATTTTAGGGCAACTATTAAGGACTATGATTCTGAGATAAATAGAATATGCTTCCTGCCCCCTGAGGCCATCTGACCTATTGAGAGCAGTAAGGTCTGGCATGATATGTGCTTTAAGTGAATTTTAAAGTGCTGAGTGAGTGTTGCAAAGTTTTGACTTAAGAGGAACTTAATGATATTAAATATTTGGCTTAACCATACATGAAGGTAGATCTTTTCTTATCATCCATCTCCGATTTTCCTCACATCTCACTGTTGCAAGTGAGGAGAGGCTCTCCTTTCCATTAAAACAAGCTAGTAGAGTGCGTTGTGTGGTGCCTCAAATATGGACACAGACTTTTAATGCATAATTGAAGGACCCTAAGTGGAGAATTTCTAGACCCAAGATATGCTCTGAAGATATAAAAAGAAATCATGAATGAACATTTTGTTTTTCTTTCTCTCCATTTTTAAATCAGAGGTGGAAGGTGGGAAGCCCAGTTTGAAGAATGCTATGCCTGCACCTGGCGTCAGACAAGTGTAGGCATGTTCGCAGACCAGTGGGTGAGGCTAGCAGTAAAACGGTAAACATGAAAGAATAGAAATTCTTTGAAATGAAAGACTATAAACTTTGTATTTACTACAAAGGAGGACCCTTTGAGTGCATCCTGAAAAAATTTAGTAAAATTTAAGAGATATTTAAAGTAGTTTTCAGGATGCTTCTGTAATCACTGAGTTCATTAGAATACATGTATATTTTTATTACATGACAGAGTTTTTTGCTTGAAACATTAATAACAAATTTATTAAAGCAAACTTTACCCGTGACCTTCTTTTGTAACCAAGTTTGAAAGTTTCCTAATTTCATTTTATTGAGCTCAGGGACTCATGCAGTAGCAGATATAATGGATGAGTCCTGTCCTAGTCATCAGTAGGGGCAGATGTTTCCCCAGGACCACTGAGAGATGTTCTTAGTAGTCATAATCACAATCAAAAAACCTCTGCTTTATGAAGATGTGCTTCTGAGGGGAAGTCTTTCATTTTAAAAGATAAAGAGCTTCTAACATGTTCCTATTCACCAGAATCCAAAAAATCTAGTGTGTGCAGGTAACGTGTCTTCAATACAATTGCTTGGGATCTCTTTGTCTTGACTGGAATGTGATGATTTATCAAAATGAGCAAAATAGAGCTAGCTGAGAACTTAATTTTGGTTTTCATTAGACTAGTGACACATTTTAAAATAGTGAATTGTGTATACTGATTAATGTACACCCTTGCTATTTAGAAAATTCTGTAGTTGTAGTCTATCAGTTTTTGGCTGAGTGTTGGAGAGGCATTTTGGTCTAGTATAGGAAGCGACTGGGTTTTTATTTTGGGAGCTGTCATTTTTATAATTTTTGCAACTTCTTGATCAGAAAGGAGATATGTCCTAGATAAGGTTTTTATTTTGTTTTTTAAAACATCGTATTTTCTAATATAAAAGAGTGGGGCACAAGATTGAAGAGGAGAAATTTTGCAATCAGAGCTTTCTGGGAAATTTCAGTATGTTTGAGTACTGTAGATACGGCCACAGAATTTATAGACTTGCCCTGTTTCCCTGAAAATAAGACCTAGCCAGGCAATCAGCTCTAATGCATCCTTTAGAGCAAAAATTAATATAAGACACGGTATTATATTATATTATATTATATTATATTATATTAATTATATTATATAAGACCCAGTCTTATAGTATAATATGATGGGTATTATATTATATTATATATTATATTATATTATATTACACCCAGTCTTATAGTAAAATAATACCAGTTATTACATTAATTTTTGTTCCAAAAGACATTATAGCTGATTGTCCAACTAGGTCTCATTTTTAGGGAAATATAGTAGTTAAAAATTGTCATCTGATAAAAATAAAGTTAATTAAAAATGTATGAGATTTGCAACTGCAGACGTATTGCCACCTAAAGGGTGAAGTTGCATTTATGTTGCTGATGGACTTATATTTATCCTATTTTCTAGATGCTATCTAAAATATCACCAATATAGGATTCTTCTCCCATTTTGAGGTAATTTTAAAAGAAATGTTTTGGTTGGCTGGTGACAAAGGATATATAAAAACAAAAACAAAAAACCAAGATTATAAAGAAATAATTTATCTTCAAGATGGGTGTAAGTGTTTGGAAACTAGAAAGTGTATTGTGTAGTATAAAACTGATTTGATACCTGATTTTGCAATCAGGAGACATGTGTTAAGTGCCATCTTGCCACCTGTTAACCATCTATTCCTAGCAATATTGCTAAACTCTGCCCCTCTTCCTCATCTTTGAGGTGAGTTTAATGATACCACCACAGGAATGCTATGAGGAATAAGTTAAATAAAATTACCTGTTCTAAAGCCTGGCACATAGCAGGTGTTCCGTAAGATTTATTGACAATGCCTCTTTCTAGAATCTGGTTGGAATGACCCATGAAACAATTCAGGTCCTTTGCTACGATACTATGTTAGGTGTCCTTATTTGTCTCACCACAGCTGAGGGGTACCATTTAATGTCATATCAGTAACAGAGGCACGTGCCAGCAGTTTCTGGGTGGCATTAGGATGTCTAGGTGAAATATTATACAGAGACGTATAATTTGTAAAAAGTCTCTCAATTGATTCTGATATAATTATCTCTAATTGGAGAAATGACATAATATAATTACGTGTTTTTTTTGCTGAAGTACATTGATGACAAGAAAAGTTCCTGTGAATGAAATGCATATTTTTTTGGCTCCAAAAATGTACAAAGTATAATTGCCACATTATAACTGTGGATCATAAATCAATCACTGATTATCTTCAGGTGAGTTAATAAGATTCAAACCTGTGTATCTGAGGACCCAGAGCTCAAGGTAGAATGTCCAGGGGATTGATTTTTCTCTCACACATTTTTATCTACATTTCTGTCTAGAAATGAACTGAACTTTTCTCTTAGTACTTTGTGCTGTCCAATCAACCAGCCATCTCAAGCCAGAGATAGATTTAGGCCCCATTTGAAAATAAGTAACATCCTGTCAGTGAACTAGAAACCCTTTCTTGAAGGCTACAAACTGGTTTCAAGCAAAAGGGAGAAAAAGTTTAATAACAGGGAAGGGACTTTTAAGTATGTTGTTTTTCTTGGGTACATTGTATATGCTGAAAAGTTAATGCTGTTTTTAAAGTTAATTCATGATAATTGAACTGAAGTGCTCAGAAAGTGCTGTTAAAGAGTCTATTTTTGAACCCTGTGCCCCCTTTGTCAATTCAGTAAAAGCACCACTCAGTAAAACCAAAAAAAAGAGTGAGCTGGTTGCATGTTGTGCACTTAGCCATATATGTACCTGTTCCTCCGTAAGTATATATCTGTTTTGTTAAATGCTTCTTTGTTCTTTTTTTTCAAATCTGTCTCATTGAGTCAGCAAGCCTGCTAGACCACATTGTCACTCTGCTTTGAAGACTGGGAAGGGCTTATAAAATGTATTTTGGTAGTGAGTCACCACCTCACATCACTTTTGCTGCTCTGAGGCATTGATCAGAATTGGCAGTATAGATCAGAAGGAGGAAAATATGTGGGAGAAGTGAATCAAATAAATAAACTACTATTTAGATAATTATACTGGCAAATATTTTAGATAATGACAATGCTCAGTATGTGTTAGATTTTGGGATATTGTTTTCATGAGTGCTGCTGGGAGTAAGTTTCTTATAGGAAGCATGACACTTTTCCCTAGCAGTTCTATTCTCTAAGGGCAAAAAGTTGGTATCCACTTTCATCATCAACGATAGCAGATTACTTGAAATTCTGTTTATTCAAACAATGGCATAAGTAGGCATTAAAATTATGATCTAAAATAATAGTTAATTACATGGAAACTATCCCTGATAAATTAAGTGAGAAAGGAGATTATGAGACCATATTATATTTTTTTGTTTTAAGAAAAGTATTTTGCTATGTTAAAGAAAAATAAAAACTACTATATCCATATAATATTAACAAAAAAATTTTTGTGATGGGGTTTAAATTTTTTTTATTACTTGTTCTCCTTGTTACCTTTAATACATATGAACTGTAAGAAATTACAGTAGTTATAGGAAAATTATACATAAATAACTTTTTAAAAAAGAATGTTCATGTCAAGAAAGTCATGCTTGTAAACAAAATAAATTAGAGGCAGGAAAGGCTTATTCCAGTACATTTCTAATTAATTATCCAACTATATTACATTGTTCCTAAGAATTGAGTCTTCTGGAAGCCTTTTTGCAAATAAAACCATATTCAGAGAGAAACATATTATGACCAAGAGCATGTAGGTGTGGGTAAAAAATTAAAATGTAGCAATATCATCAACATGCAAAGGCTTAAAAAATAATTGAATCCCCAACTTCTTATCCTGAAAATGAAATCAGATAGTAATTATTTAGAGGTAATAAATGAGACTGCCCTACTATGTGTAAAACTGGTTTTAAAATATTTGTACTGCAAAATGTGTATAATATAAAATATTTCATGAACTAACAGAAAATTGTGCAAAGATAATTTTAGCTTGTGGGGGGATTTGGCTGAGCTTCTTCCCAGCACTAGCTATATAAAAGTAGATAGTGGGGAAAGTTGGGATGGTGGTAATTGAAAGAGCAAGCAGTCAGAATGACTTTCTATTCACCTCATTGGGCTGTGTGACCTCTTTGGACCTAGGTTTTCTAATCTGAAAATTGGAACAACTAATAATAAATACTTATTAAAGTTGTTAAATAAAAAGCATATTTAAAGTGACTAGGAAAATGTTTGCCAAATAGCAGTGATTCAATGAATATTAGCTCTGTATTTGAATTTGGAGTCTCCCTTGGTGATTCAGATTTAATTATTGAAAAGGCTAATGGCTTCAAAAGTAGCCATTTTAGAAAGTGAATTCACAGCAGGGAGAAAAATGCAGGCAGTTATTCTTTCATAGAATACCATGAACAGGTCTGGACTAATTTATTCAATTTAGTACCAAACAGTTGTAGAACTGTGAGTTTTCAAATTTCTAGCATTTGTTTGGGTTCAAGTTTGACTTTGATAAATTCACAAGTGCAGAGCTTCTTTTTAGCTAGAGAACAAGTTGAGTTTTCATCCTAGAAAATTCATATTCAGTAGGTTAACTTGATTCACAGTCTTTCGAAGGGAGAGATTCAGAAGTAGATTAGCAAGTCTGTGGCAATTAAAGACTAAACTAATGAATAAGGAAATTAGGTTAGAACTTTATCATCATGGCATCTATTTGACTTCCATAATCTTTACTGCAAGAAAAGAATTGTAACTCTCTTTTCAAAAGAATAATTGTTGTAAGGGAAAGGTAGTGCTAAAACTGTTTTATAAAATTACATAAACATTTCAGAAGAGTCTGAATAGTGATGGTTATTTGAATCTTTATCCAAAAAGTTCAGTGGGCACTATCTGGATTTAGCAGTGTCTCTGGTGGTATAGCGACTCGACTAAGACACAGACGTGAGGTGTTCTTCTGGTTTCACAGTGATTCAAAGGTTTAATTCAACTTATAAAAACAGAATCTTATTAGCTTTTACTCTTACTTCTTTGAGTTCAGTTTGCTTTAAAATCATTGCAGCCTAGATTTTCTTTTACCTGTTTTCAAATCACAATAATTCTGAAATAATCCATTTGCCAACCACAACAAAGTATGTTTTGTAAGGCTTTTGGATTACTCCATGAAACAAAGCAGTTCTATGATCATAAAAAGCTTTAACCATCTGAATTTGGTCTGGGAAAAGAGCACCGCATAATGTATTTTCAGACTTGTAAAGCACGTGGAAATGGATGGTATTGGACATACGGAGTTGTTCATTTTGCAGAACACTTGCTATCAGATGTTCCTAAATAACAGGATGAACACATGCTCAATTAGCTCAATTGTCTGTGGATAACAATGGTGATGCTCAACTTTTCTTTCAGTTTCAAGTTTATGATGCTTTGGAAATTCTCTCTGAAATTTGCTATAGTGTATAATGTTTGCACATTGTGTTTTAACAAAATTATCTAGCTCAACTGAAATCTTGCTGTAGTCCACCAAAATATTACTACTCAGCAATGTTATCACATAAAACTACAGCCATACCTTAAACTACAATTTCATGGGCTATATTTTGAAGACACAATATCCTACAATTGTTATTCAATTGTCAACACGTGTTCCCATTACCTTTTATGAAAAAAGAAAGCACAACAACATTTAGCATTTACTATTAGAACTAATAGGTTAATATATCCTTTGATCATCTAGTCATGGAATGCCTATTTCAGGTGTCATGAAGTCAAATGCTTATGACATCAACAGTAGGAAGAGGTGATCACCGAAGAACTGGAAAGTGGGGGCTCCAAAAGGTACAGCTGCCACTGACCTCCTGGGCATGTGTATTAGTTCCCTATTACTACTGTAAAAAAGTACTACAAAGTTGGTGACTTAAAACAACACAGACTTATTATCTTGCAGTTCTAGAGGTGAGAAGTCTGAAGTGAATCTCACTGGGCTAAAATCAAGGTGTTGGCAGGACTGATTCCTTCTGGAGTCTCCAGGGGAGAACCTGTTTCCTTGCTTTTTTTCCATCTTTTAGAGGCTCCTGGACCTGCATTCCACGGCTCCTGGTCCCCCTTCTATAATCCAGGATAATCCAGGATAATCTATTTTAATATCAGTTTATTAGCAATCTTAATTCCACTTACAACCTTAATCTCTGCTTGTCATATAATATAAAATATTAATAGGTTCTAGGGATTAGGGCATGGATTTTGGGTTGGGGGGAGCAGTTTTTTCTGCCTGTCATGGGATGTATTTCTACTTTTAAAAGAAGCTAGAAACCTGTGTTTTAGGTGAAATATCTAGATATTTAAATGTTTGAAACTATATGTATATTTTAAACTCTATGAGATACATAACATCTTAGTAAGTCCATTTTAGCCTACAGGCTGCCTATTTACAACCATTGGTCTGCTGCATGCCTGATGTTATGCAAAGCGTCATGTCACTTATACTCAAGGTTTTTTTCAATATAATTGAGGAAGCAAACATTTAAGAAAACCTATAAAGCATTATGTGAACAACACAGTAAACGGAAAACCGAAAGGCATAGATAATGGTCATTGTAGGGTGAAGCAAGATAGATCTTGAAAAATGTATGCTGGATCTGGATGGGCAAAAGGGAATCTGAAAGATATTATGATTATGTAGAACAATACTATCAGCAGCAGGGTTAGGAAGAACAAGACAGGTATTGTCACACCAAGAAGCTGGGCTTGCTGGAGTAGGAGGTACCAAAGTGGAGACAGATTATATGATATTGTGGCCCAATTAAAATGCAGCTTCAAGGCTTTCGTTAGAGGTTGGCTTTATTTTGAGATGTAATAATTGTTTTGGGTTCTTGAGCCAGAGAAACAGGTGGATACAATCCTGGTTAAGGAGGTTATTTTGAGAGTTATCATAACACAAGTAAAAGCATAAAGACCAGGAAGATGACTGTTTTAGTTATCTTGGTGTACTGTAATGAGAAACCTACACTAAGGTGCATGATGTGGGTTGACAAAAAAGTCTGAAAGACATTGCATAGAAAGAATCAGTAGGGCTTGGGTAATGGCCATGAGGAGCTAATGAGATATAAGTAATGATAAGGTATGGAGACTGGGGACTAGAAACCCAATGGAATCATTGGCTGAGGCACAGAGATTTGGGTAGTTAAAACAATTGAATTAGATGCAGTTATTTTTCTGAGGGAAAAGAGCTCAGGGCCAAGGACCAAGCTTTAAGAGATGCCTACACTAAAGTACCTGAAAGAATGTGAGGAAGTAGAGGAAGAGCAGAACTGTCATAAACAGGGTCTAAACACCTAAGGGGGGGGAGGGAGTTTCAAGATAGGGAAACAAAGGATTCCATGATAATAAGTACAGTTTTTTGCAGTGTGAGAATTGTTTGATGTGGAACTTTAGAGAGCAAGGTAAAGAAAACTTGTCCAGAAGAGTTTGCAGTGAAATTTGAGGCAGAAATAAACTGCTCATTAAGGGTGAAAAGATGAATGCCCAGGTTTGTTAGTTTTGAAGTGGTTGTTACAAGATAGAAAAAGGCCGGTAAACAAGTGGGAAGCCATGTTCATGAGGAGGCGGGTTTGGCGCACCTTGGCAGCGTCTGCCAGCTCAGCGGCTGGGCACTGTGCTCATCCTACTCTAAGGGGGAGCCCCGGAAACTCTTCTCTGCTCTCTGACCACACTCTAGTGGCTACAGCAGATTTCTCACAGAGAGGAAATGGGTACACAACTGAAGCTCTGCCAATCAGAATATCTTAATCTCTTTTCTGGAAATTTTGCCTTTGAGCATGAAAAATGTGTCATTTATTTCTGTAAATGACATGAAATGAGGACACGTAAACTCAGGTTCTGAATGTGCTATTTAACTTTATACACGTACGTCACAGCAGTGAGAATCTGTCAAGAGATGAGAGAGAGAGGGAAAGAGAAATCAGAGGCAGGAAGGGAGAGCAGGCAGAGAGTGGGAGGTGGGGGGGTGGAAAGAGGCAGACACTGCTTATATTCCTTTTGGCTTTCCTGATCCTGCTTTGAGCTCTTTCTGAAGTTTTCCCTCTTCCCCTAGATTTCTGTGATTAACCTTTTATCTTTCCCAGACATTCCTTGCTTTACTTAAACTAGATTGAAGTAATTCTGTTGCTTTTAACTATAAGAGCCATGAATAAGACACTAGGAAAAGTTAAATCTAGAATACTATTACCTCTTCCTCAGGTCAGGAAAATGAAGAGATTTGGCACTATGAATGATCTGGGAAACCAGAAAACCAAAACGGGTACTTTGAAAACCTCGTATTCTTTACCCTATGATTAGTTCTAGCCTTAGTTTGGAGACTACTTCTTATAAGAAGCCTTCCTTAAACAACTACTGTAGGTAAGTTGCCCCTGCAATATATTTCCTCCCATAAGAATGAACCTCATCACAGTCTTTATTATACTGTATTTAAGTTGTAGGTGTACTTGTCTGTAACAGCCTAGAGACTTTAAACTCTGTGGAGTCAGGGACTCTGTATATTTATTGAAAGAATAGTTCATATTGTCCTAGTGGACATTAATACTTGTCCATTTTGCACACTGTAAGTAAAGCCTCATAAAACTGAAACAACTCTGCCAAGAAATGTTTAGAGTAAAATTTTACAGTCAATCCATGCAACATCATGAGAACTAAAGATTGTAAATATGTTGTTTCATTTGTTATTACAAATATGAAGTGCTTAAGATAACTTAGAGATTTATTTTGGAAAGTTGGTGATTTCTTTATTAGTAGTAATTATGTTCAAAAGCAATCTGAAAATGTAATGTGATAATTTTAGGGGTCCAGATCTTCTAAATACAAATACGAAGAAAAAGCAAAGAGACAGAAGGTTCCTTGATTTGTGATTTGTTTAAGCAGAAATTTCATTAAGGAGTATAATGTGCAATTAGGGGAAATGTTATAATAAAATCAGAGGACGAAATGCAGCCATCTCATAAAATGAGTTGGGCACTCAACTAGTCTGCGCTAGTAATTTCTAGCACTTGCAAACTTTGGATCAAGAAGTCTTTCCAAGTAGATCTTCAAGCCTATGGCTGCAATGAGTAATGCTCACCCCTCTAATGATCAAAGGAAAGAAATCTGTATGTAGCTCTTCGCATTAAGTTCAGAGACCTTTGATCATAAGAAGAAAGTGTTCTAGTGATGTAGTAGGGACACAGTTCGGGTCTAGCACAGATAAGTTTGGATTTTTAAGCTATAAAAGAGACGATAAGTTTAACCATTATTTCCAAGGCTTGGTTATTTTAGATTCATGTTACAGGCCTTAGACAAATGAGCCATCCCATTAGGATTTAGTTTAACAGAATTGACTTACATGTTTGAAAATGCTTTTGAAGATGCAAACTCTGGTTCTAACATGGAGAATGCATTTCTTCATTCGTAACCACACCCACCTTCACCTTGTACTGAAAAGTAGCCCATGAATAAGGGCGAGACCCTCCTATTCTGTCCCTGACGTCATTCACGTCAGTGTTGGCAGGTGTCAGCTTGTCAGTCCTTCTTAGTCTTCTTGCACACACTCAAGCTATCTGAATCAATTTTTTTTTTCTCATTGAAACCCATTCCATCATCTTCTGAACATATTGATCTTCAGTCATGCACACACTCATCATACTCTTCATGGTGTTTCTGCCTGCAGGCCTCTCCTTCTCATTATTTCTATATTGGTCACTCTGTCCTCACAGCTGATGCCAATCACGCTTCTTGCAAGTGCATTTCAAAGGCATTGAGCCTCTGGTGTTTCACTCACAGGAAAATAACACCGAATCCCTCCTGCAGTATAGATTCACGTAGTTGATTTAATTTTACTGCTAGTCAAAAATTTAAGAATTTTTCTAAAAGTACATGCATTTTCAACCCCTCCCCGTGTTCCCTTTTCACAAGTGAAAAGAGGAGTTTCATATAATGAGCACAGAGAACAATTGTACTACACAAAAAATAAAGGATCAATATTAATCATGACCTGCAGTCATTACTACCTTTGGCTATGATCATTTCAGATCTCCTGTCTGGGAGGGGCCCAGTTGGCTGCATTTTTAAAATAGAGGCCCCTGTGGGAGGGCCAAGAGGCGGTCAGAAGCACTTGTGGCGATTCTGTTTGTGGCACTGCCTCCTGGCATTTCTGCCACTCTGCCTTTCTCAAGAAGATTATGTTTGCTTACTGGATTTCTAGTAGAAATTTTCACAAGATTGTTACTAGTGTACTCTGGTCAGAATATTGATCCGATCTCGTCTATTGGATAGATTCTTTAAGACATTTGGGCCAAGTAGATTGAATAAAAATAATAACAATAATAGTTCAATCTGATTGAAATGTTCTGAAATGTCGGCTGCTGTGCAACCTGCTTCATCTCATTAAATGCTCAATCATTTAAATTTCCTTCTAGTCATACTACAGGCAAGGAAGCTGTGGCTTACACACATTAAGAATCATATTTCATCAATTTTGATATGCACATCATCTGAGTACATCTGGGCTGCTATAACAAAATACCACAAACAGACATTTATTTCTCACAGTTCTGGAGGTTGGAAGTCCAAGATCAGGCTGCCAGCACGGTCCATCTCTGGTGAAGGCCCTCTTTCAGGTTGCAGACTGACAACTTCTCTGTGTCCTCACATGGTAGGAAGGTGCTATGGAGATTTGTCTGCTGTGGAGATTACTGCTCTTTGTAAGGGCACTAATCCCATTTCTGAGGACTCTACCCTCATGCCCTAACCACCTCCCAAAGGTCCCACCTATTAATACCATCACCTTGAGCATTAAGTTTTCAACACATGTTTGTTTGGGGGGTGGAGGGGATATAAACATTCAGACCATAGTCATTTTTCACATTTTAACATCTCCGAAATCGGGCTGTGTCTTACTACCAATATACTTTATAAAGATAACTGGCAGTTTTGTCTTATTTTTCTGAGTGGCACATAAAATACTAACGTATCTTACATTCAGCGGTGGTTTAAATTTCATGAAATATGGCACCTTGTCCAAAGCCATCCGGTTAATAAGTGGTAAAGCAGACTGGAAATCCCATGCTATGTTTTCAAACATTGCACTTCCAAAAGAATAAAACTGGGATTGAGGTGGAGGCACTCTAGCGGATTATGTATAGTATGTTCTTTTTGAAGTTGTGACATTCTTTACACTGTAAGAGTTACATTAATAAAGGATTTTTAAAGACCTTTGCTATTCTGGCCCCAGTTTTTAGGGAGAACAATTCTCCAGGTTAAAGGAAGCGGTCTCTGTGGCACTGGACAGAGAGGATAATCTTGGAAACTCCTTTCAGTTTTCTTTCTGATTTTGATATTTGATATGAGGATAAGGAAAAGACCTTCGAGTCTCTGTTTTCAGAATCTTGTCTGAATTTTTTCTATACTCTCTTCCGCAGTCCCGAGCAGTCCTTGAATATACAGGTAATTCTCCCCGGATTCATAACCTAATTAATCAAAGACAAGGGCGGCCATCTCTTTACTTGGGACTGATAGTTTTCTGTCACACATTAGGAAATGTGTCTCAGAAGACATTTATCTTTCCTTACTTGCTGTTCACATTGAAGACTGAGAGAGTGAGAAAAGCAATAAACGGTTTCTCCTCTTCTAAGTGTTTTAGCATTCTTTGTATGGCTTCTCATGTTCCCCTGCCTCCTGTTTTAGTAGCACTTCTGTTTGAGAGACAGTTTATTGGCTGTGATACTGAGAAACATGCAACTTATGTTTCTTAACTTTTTTTTTTTTTTTGCTGTATTTTCCTTTCCAAATTAATCCCACAAATGGCAACCATTTTAAAAGTGGGAACTTGTCAAGAGAACTGGAAAAAAAATAAAATCACCCAATCCCAGACTTCTGTGATATGATGTTAATAAAATATTTTGGTATGCTGACACCTCAATTTCACACTGGCCTGGTAAGTGAAACTGTCTTGTAATGAGTATCTGCAAGTCACAAAAACTGTTGACATGTTTCCAAAGATAATCAGAGTTCTATAAAACCAAATTTCATCTTGGGGTAAAACATATAAAGAATTCCAAATATTTAACACCCTCTTATCAAAGATCAATCTCACTTTAGGTGTTACATCAAAGTTCTTATTGACCTTCCATGAAGGTAAATGCTAATCTTGAGAATCTTCATGTAACTAGGTCATTTGTCACAAGATGGATATTCTTAAGACAGGAAATTAGATGCCAAATTCCAGTCCTCTAATAACAGCTTTTATAATCACAAGATTTGTTTTTTATTTGTTTTTTTATGACTTGCAGGTTGTTTTAGACCTTTCTTTGTTCCTATCATGTGCCTGGGGATTATTTATTTTTGTCCATCCTGCAAAAAGCTAAAGGTCAAATTCCAACTTAAAAAAAAAAATTAGAAGGTTTCAAACAGGATAAATTATTTCTTGATTTATTTTCCTTCCGCCTGACTTGTACTTTCTCATCACTTGTCTGGCATCCAATTAATGCACATCAGTGTTGTTTTGTCACCTCTGTTGAGAAATGTGAATGAGTGATTAGTCCAATTTTATGCTATCATCTAACACTTCACATATACGTAATTGAAGCAAAATGCTGCAGATAGACTTGCCTGAGTTCCCGCTTCAGTAATTTCTCACAACGAGTTCATGTAAGCATCACTTCTTCAGAAACAACGATAAGTAGCGGCAACTACATAATATATGGTGCTAAATGGGGGTGGGGGGAAGCAAGACCCTCCACAGGATATGAGGAAGTCAGTCTTTTTCCCACAATCAGTCTGGTGAATAGATAGGTAATTCTCAAAAGAGTGCATCCTCTGGCCCTAGATACCTGGATTGATGGTGGGCAAGAGGGGCATTGGTGGGGCATAGGCAAGAGGTTCCTACCAGGTGGACAGATGAGTGCACTGTGGGGCTGGCAGCCCACGTGAGCACTGGCACACACCTGGCTTATGTCCCTGCACCCCCTCCCAGACTCTTTACCAGGGACCAACCCCGTAGTCCCTTGCACAGGTAGATAGCAGCAACATCCTGTAGTGGGACAGGGGCTGAGTTGGGAGGAAGATGTGAGAACCTGTCCAGAAAATGCAGACGAATGTGTGAGTCGGGGTTCCAAGCTTCTGGTGCATGCTCCATTGGACTTCACCTACAAAACACAAGCTCAAAGAGAAAATGATTAAGAATTTCAAGATGGTGACCAGAGTATTTCCAGTGCAGCTGCACTGGAAATATGCCCTTAAAGACTTCCCTGAAAGATAATCACTCCTGTTGTGAACTACTTACTGCAATTGCTGTATTTTTTGCTTAGTGTTTCAAATACTTATTTACAAATATTTCTCCTCACTAGATTGTGCACTAGTGGCTGTCTGGTGGAAGAAGTGGTATCTTTCTTGGAATTCCGTCTCTTGTATTTATAGTTACAGTACTGCACATAATAGGTTTATTAAAAGGCAAGCAAAACAAGCAAAAATATGTGGTTCCAGGAATATTATTTAAATCCTATCTTTTAGTTTATTTAATTCAGGAATGGGGCACTTATAAATATAAGAAAGTTGGTTATTTTCATCTGAGGGCTGTCTTCTGCTTTCAGTCAGTGGTTTTCAACCCTGACTGCAGATTGCATTCACCTGGAAATCATTTTATAAACATTGATGCTTGGGCCCTTCACTCAGAGATTTTGATTTAATTGATTGGGAGGTGAGAGCTTGATCATTATTGCTTTTCAAAAGCTCAGAGGGTGAAACAGGAATGTGGGGAGGGGTTAGTGCTAGTCGTGGGCAGAGCCTGTCAGTCAGAGCCCCTGCTCAGAGCCTCTCCAGAGGGTTTGGCCTTCTCAGAGGTTGTCAGCTGCTTTCCGAGAGGGACTCTTCCAGAGCAAATGCTGGGAGGCCCAGGTGGAAGCTGCAAGGCTTCCTGTGACCTAGCCTCAGAAAGCTCAAAGTATCACTTCTGTCATATTCTATTTGTCAAGCATGTCACTAAGGCCAACCCAGAAACAAGGAAAGAGGAATTAGATTCCACCTCTTGTTGGTGGAATGTCAAGATCACATTTGAGAAGAGTATGTGGGATGTAAAATAGCATTGCATTTATCTTTGCACATACAATCTGCAACAGAGGTTATGGACCCTTTAAAGTCATTTTAAGCAGAACTGCAACATTAAAAAAAAAAAAATCAAGGAAATAGCCCAAGGTGTGGCTTGTTTCCCACTGTTTTGCAATTCATAAACAGGGCTTTTAAGATAAGTTATTGACCTGTGAGCCCTACCTCTGATTGTAAATATTATATTCATTTTTTAAAAGATATGATGATAAAAGTACTTTGCTGATTTTTTAAAAAATGAAATCAGAATAAATGGCAAAATTCCTTTATGTTACTATATTTTCCAGCCCTACTTAAATAAAGGCAATGTATAAAATTTAGAATTTTGGAAGGATAATCAGTTTAATTCTCTAATTCTATATCTGTTTATTCAAAAAAAAAAAAAAAAACAGTATTGAAAAGTCTAAATTTTACCAAACCTTACCTTGGCACTACCTCTTGCTGTCTACCACCTCAATTAAGATACTCATTAATCGTTTGTTACACTTGATTGAACCAAGCCACCAAGTTCATATACACATGCCTGGCTTCAGGTCTTGCCTGGATATGGTAATGTTCTGGAACTCTATGCAGAAAGACACTTAGTTCAGTTTGTGGAAGCACAGTGCATGGTGTGAGGGCGGAGCCCCAGAAAGTAGTTTTCAGGCTCTCGGCCTCACATAGACAGGTGCTGGCTCAGGTAGTAAATGGCCATCAATGTGATTGGATGGCCATCAGCTGTGGCTAGTTGGCCGTCAGCTGTAACCAGTGAGCCATTGGCCACTAATATAACTGCTGTGGCTACGCTAGCAGAGAAAAGAAGAGAAAAATGGGGCTAGCAAGAAGATGGTGGCTGGGCTGGCAAGCGTGGATGGCGGTTTGCGGACAGTGTGGATCCAGCCTCCAGTGAGAGTATAGTGCCGCCAGAGAGAATATAGTGGTATGACTCCCCTACCTATGGCTCCGTGGGTGTTCCTTTTTGGCCTCACCACATCCTGCGTTATGTGAGGAGCGGGACCAGAGACCCCGCAGGCCGCCCTGCACAACACATGGTTTTGGTGTTATGAATGTTCGACCAAAATTAGAAAACAGTAACAAAGTTTTCTCATTCAGCATTTTATAATATCTATTGAGCAATCTAAACCCATTTAGGCAACCTACACTGAGTGTACAGTACACACACACATATATATAGATACTTTATGTGACTCTAAGGAGCACTCACCTTTGGCGAGAGCATACTAAACAGTGCTAAATGTAGGCTGCGGAAACTTCTGGACATTTGTTTTATCCTAGGTAAATTTACACTTACATCATGTTTCCTTCCAAGAACTGTGAGCTATACACAGTAGCAGAATCCTTGGAACAGATCACTAGGGTAGTCTTAAAGTGTAAGATGTACATTTATTTCATGAGCAAAGATTCAGCCTGTGGGGACAGAGTCCCAGAGAGCAGTTTCCAGGTTCTCAGCCTCACGTGGAAAGGTGCTGGCTCAGGTAGTAGATGGCTATCAGCTGTGGCTAGTTGGCCATCAGCTCTAACCAGTTAGAGAATTAGCCCCTGATATAACTGCCACGAATGCCTTGGTTGGTCGGTCGGTCGGTTGGTTGGCAGGCAGAGAAGCGGACGGTGGGTTGCGGGTTGTGTGACTCCGGCCTCCACTGAGACTGTGGTGCCACCAGTGAGACTATAGTGGTATGACTCCCCTACCTATGGCTCCGTGGGTGTTCCTTTTTGGCCTCACCATATCCTGCGTTCTTATGTGGGGAGCAGGACTAGAGGCCCCGCAGGCCGCCCCGCACAACAAATGGAGGAGCAAGCAGGGTCTCCCGCACGACACAAACATAAGGGTGAATCATGAAATTATCTGTACTATGAGCAGAGTTAAGGTTACAGTTCAGAGGTATTTGTCTCATCATTTTGAGGTTTTTTTTTTCTAATTGAAGGCCTCTTTGTGCACATATACACTGCCTTGCCTTTAAAAAAAAAAAAAGTGAGCAACTAGTACTCTCCACCCTTCCTTCACCTTGATATCCCTTTGACTTTTTAAAATACAAGAATTAATGCCTTCTTACTTTTTGAGTATGTCCCTAAATGAAGGACCACCTCCTTCAATAATACCACTTGGAATACACACACACACACACACACACGCACACGCGTAGGTTCTTGGACCTACTCCACATCTATGGAATTAGTAAATGCCCACAAATCTGTATTGCAGCAGGTTTCCCAGGTGATTCTTATACACAAGTAATTCTGAGACTCCCTGCCCTAGAGCCTTCCTATTTAAAGCACAGTTCTAGGACCAGTAGCGTGGGCATCCCTGGAGAGCTTGTAAGGAATGCAGAGTCTCAGCATCCCCCACCCCTCCCCCTGCCCCACACCTACTGAATCAGAATCTGCATTCTGGCAGCATGACCACAAAGTCTGAGAAGCGCTGATACAGAGGGTTAAAGCCAGATTCGTAAACATGTCAAACACAGATCAACAATATAGTTACTGCTTGTCTCTAGCTCCTCCTTCACCGCGCCCACCCCACCGCCCCCACCATGTGCTCACTCCATTGAGTTATTCCCAACTAGGAATATAAGCCTTTTAAACTTGCAGACATTCTACCACTTTTGAGCTACAGAAAATTCGAGCAATTTTCCATGGTTGCAGTTTACTGTGTAAGGGTTGCTGTTTCATGATTTCTTGCCTTTGGACATGTTGAACTTCTGCTACAATGACCTCTTTCCCACTTGGTGAATTGTATTTATTCTTGAAGAAAACCTTTCTATAAAGTTTGTATCTGTACATCTGAGATACTGATAGTTTTTTGTTTGTTTGTTTTTTTAACCTGCCTATTGCCCATTTCAATGCCTAGAATACATAGGATGTTCAATAAATATCTGTTAAATGAATGAGTGAATAAATGAATGAATAGTTCATGTGTTTTCTGTCTTCTCCAATACCACGAATCCACTGCTGCTGATGGAGGCCTTTATTATAACTTCCTTTATAACAGCTAATATCAAATTAAAACAGAGTAGAAATATTTTTCCAATTTCTAATATAAGTAAAAGTGATATATAAGTATAATTTGTACCATGTATGTCCCTAAAAAGTTGTAACTAATTATGATCTTGGTCAACCAAATTATGCCTTTAAGGGAAGTGCTCATGTTTCCAAGATTTGAACCCTACAACATGTATATGTATATGTATATGTATATGTATATGTATATGTATATGTATATGTATATGTATATGTATATGTATATGTATATATACACACACATATATATATTACATTATATTTCTTATAAAATGCTGATTCTTGTTAAGATGGTAATAGTCACCTATAAACTTACCAATTTTGTTATTATATTTTGTTGCTACCTCTTCTGGTATGGGAGAGGGTTGGCAGGACATCTCTGATTTTATTCCAGAAGAAATGGGGAGATAGAGAACATCTTTACATCTCAAGTTTCACTGCTGTGATATGACTCTGACAAAGAGCACAGCTTCGATCAGTTTCAGCTTGGCTAGAGAATTCATACTGCACATATGCTCTTTGGCTTTGGCAGTGTTATCTTGTGCTTTAAGGATTTTCCTTTTGGTTGGCAGGTTTTTCTTCAGATGAATGTATCCTTGATGAAAATGAGATCTTAATAAAACCTTAACTTAGACACTGAAATATCACACACATACTCTACGGGGGAAAAAAAGAAAGAAACCTGAAGAAAAATTTTCACTTTACAACAAATACTAACAGATACATTTCTCCAGATTGCTTGCCTGCCCAGAGATTATCTGAACAGTTCTGATCATACATTTCAAGAAAGAAAACGTTCCATTATTAATATTTCTGCTTGCAAAAGTAATGTTTGTTTATTGTAAACGTAAATTCTGCAGAGATATAGTAGCTAGATCAAGTCCATGGTAATAACCACTATTAACATTTTAACATACATTCTTGCAGTTTTATTTCTCTATTGATATTCTGATATATCTATTATATATATATATATATCAAAGACTAATATATATATATATATATATATATATATATATATATATATATATTATAATCCATGAAAAGCATGAACTACTGGGCCTAAAATGCACTGGAAGGAACCTATGTGTTTCTAGCCCACAATCATGAAGCATTTCTAATTCAGTGGTTCATGGTATAAATGGACCATACACCTTAAGCGCAGGGATGCATATGTATGTAAACATTATAAATATTTCATTAATATATGCTTTCAGCAGTCATATATGAGAAATGAATAGTGTTAAATGAAATGATTACTCCAGAATTTTAACTCTATGTTGAATGTTATGAAGTTTTAATATTTATTCACAAGTGAATGATTAGCAGCATATTGTAAAAACTGATTTTTAAGTAGTGATTTTTCTTTCCAAAGGGGGTTATTTCTCATTTGCCTGGATTCTTTGAACTATATTGTTTCTAAAGAAAAAAAGGAAACTAATGGTTGATTTTCAGTGGGTTTTCTTAAGCAAGAAATTATGTTGGTCCTTTTACATTCTCATATTTTGTATTTTATTTATTTATTTTTTGATTTGAGAGTATGCAAGTGTTGGTGTTTTCTAATTTTTAAGACTTTGTATTCTGATTGCTTAAATTGTCATTTAGAATTTATCACAACTGAAAATCCTTGATTTCCATTCTTTTTTCAAGATATGTGTAACTTACAGAAATTCTACTAAATCCTCTTGTACACACACACACACACACACAAACAAACACACACATATTCACTTACAGATATTAGAAGCATATTTCAAATACAGGGTCAAAGACTAAAAATTTTGATTGATTATATTTAATGATTATAAGGTATTTGAAACACTTGACTAGAAGATGCTATTCGTAGTTCTAATGATTATATGACAATTATAAAATGTGGACCCAGTGAACTTTATTCTATGAAATTCTCTAGAGAAGGGAAAAATCAAGTTATTGTTTTAGTATGATATTGTTCTTTCAGATGACTCCTAAAATGGACTTTTCATAATAATTACCTCGGAAAACTTTTGAAATGTGATTCATCATTAGCTTTGGGCTAGATTTAAGGTTTGGATCAAGGTCAGGGATAAAACCACTTTACTCAGCAAGATTACCTTTGTGCCTGAAATCTGAAAGAGCATACACTAAGCATTTTTGCTTGAATTCTCTGGTGAGTGGGCGATTCTTTATGCTTTTATTTCCTTCTGTTTTTTGTTTTTTAGTAAACTGAAATGCAACTATTTTACCCTCACCTAAGGAATATATGGTCTATATTCTCAAGTGTAAGAGGCAAAATTTACCTGTGTTTTGGCAGCCTGAACTTTGAAGACATTGGATTATTTTTTTAAAAATGAAATTTTATATGTAAACATTAAGTCTTTAATTATCTTAAATGTTTGCTTAATTTATGAAAATGGGAAAAAAATATCTTTATTACTTTGGAACAGTGAGGCCCAAATTTGTAATGTTATACTTGGGTTCTAATTGTTACAGCAATGATGATGGTATGTTCAATAGTTGCAATGATCCCTTGGCATCTTTGAGTAATTATCTGGAGATTGCACCTTGAAGTAATCTGGACACTGGAGACCAGTCTGACACAGGGTGTTTTATTAATGTCTTGATAGTTACCATGGAAAAAGGGGATGGTTTTCATTTAATAACCACATATACCAATCACTGTGATACAGCTGTTTCTTGCCCTATGGGACTTTCAGTCTGCAAAATTGCAAATTGAAATAAGGAGTTATAAAGGAAAAAAAAACAACAGGATACTAGTAGAGAAATTAATGGTGTTTGTGGATGTAGTGGGAGTGTTTTTCTAATAGGTATTAGGGAAGAACTTTTTGAACAGGAGTTGTCATAGATTGGGTTCCCAGAAACAGACTTTGAGATTTGCGATCTAGAGGTTGATTGGGAAGTGCTTTTGAGGATACATGGTGGAAGCAGAATTGGGAAGAAGCTGAACAGTGGTGCAATTGTAACAGAGTCTAGGCCAGTCCTACAGAGAGCTCTGGAACTAGGATGGTCCTTGAAAGTTGTCCTGCCTTGAAGCAAGGGGGCCTGGCTTGGCCATTATACATTTCCCCCTCCCTTTTCCCCTGCCTCACACACATACCTTACCAGGCATGCAGTGTGGGCTGCCCTTCAAGAAACAGCATGATATAAGGCAAGGTTACTCTCCTCAATGAGGATAATGCCTGGTTAGGGACTCAGTTGAGAACCCCCAGTCACTGGCACTCCCAGTAGCATGGGGTCAGACATCTCAGTTCAGCACAACAGAGCATCCATAACTGTAACATAATAAGTGAAGAATGCGAAAGCCACAGTTAAATGAAAATGGACAAATAAAGCATCATGAGCAAAAGTTCAAACTAGCAAAACTCATGAGTTACTGAAATAACTAAAAGTGTCTGTGGGACCACTGTTATTACTGTACGAAGAATGGTTTTGGTGGAAATATGAATAAAAGTCAGGACATCGCAATGGTTCCAGGAAAATGAAATGGTGGCTAAAATATGATGGTAACAATAAGTATGAAAAAGATTATATATTTTCAAAATATATTTGAAGGTAGAATCAACAGAACTTGCTGATGGATTGAGCAGAGGTGTAGTGAATGAGAAGGAGGGGTCAAGAATATTTTTTTCACATCTCTGGCTTGTGCAGCTAAGTAAATGGTGGCACAGTTTATTAAGATGGGGGATATTGGGGGAAGGAACAGTTTTCTGAAGCCTATTATGAAAGAGTATTTTGATTAATCTGAATCAAAATACAAATAAACCACACTTCTATTGGAGCATTTTAAACTGTATGGCTCTTCTTCCCATCACTAAGACATTCCCTGAAAAAGAGAGTTGTCATTGGGGACCACAAGATAAACAACAGGACAATGTAGATTTTGTATCAATTCAGAAATGTTTATTCTCTTAGGTTTCATTGTATTCTATTGCATCTACATAAGATAACAAAAACAATAAAATTTCAAATGGTTCTGGATACACTCTATGGATGTCGTAGCATGGAGCATATCACTTTAGATATCCATCATGCAAAACATCCCTATTCATTTGATCACTCATTCAACTGTATTGTTTTGTTTTGTTTTGGTTTTGGTACCTACAATTTTCCAGAGACTGTCCTAAAGTGCTGGAGGACACAGTTCTGAACATGACAGAAAATGTCCATGAGCTTCTCATGAAGCTTACATTCTTATCAAGGGAGAAAGACAATAAAATAGTAACTAACTAAATAAGACCATTTCAGATAGTGATTAACATATACATATAAAAATGACAACAAGGTGGTGAGTGCTTGGTGTGATGCGGAGTGCAACATTGATAGGACAGGGATAGAAGCCTTCCTTGAGAAGGGGACAGGCAAGTTGAGAACTGAACAGTACAGGAGCCATTATGTGAAGATCTGAAAGATCTTTCAGGGAAGGGGAAAGAGAAAACTCAATTCCATGAAGTTGGAACAAGCTTGGCATATCCAATAAGCAAAAGAAAGACTAATTTTTGCTGAAGCATAGTAAGTGACAGAGCGAATACCAAGAAATGAAATTAGAAGAGTAGACTGGAAGTGTCTTAGAATCCATGGAAGAACTTTGTCATTCAAAGAACACTGGAAAGCAATTGAAGAATTTAAGCAGCTGATTGACCTGATATGATTTCTTTTATCAATAGATCATTTTAGCTGGTATAGAAAAAGGGTTTTAAATGAAATGGGTAGAACAGGAGGGAGCTCTTCAGGAGGATCTGGCAGCTGGCAGAGACAAGATGATTGTGACTTGAACTAAGGTGGTAGGAATGGAGATGGAGAGGAGCGATGTGAAGTACATTCTGAAGGTAAATCCAATGAGTATTGCTGATAGCTTGGATCCAGAAGTTAGGGAAAAGGTCACTCCTCAATTTTTAAGTTGAACAGCAGGAGGGGATGATGGTAAAGTACAATAACAAATGGAAGTCTGTGGAAAGAATGGCTTTGCAAAAAGAAATCAAATGTTCTTTCATGGAGATATCAAGGATGTTATTAGACTTTTTCTGGAGATGAAGGAAAGAAGTTTGAGTGGAAGTTATAAATCTAGGCATCTTCAATGGATAGAATTTAATTAATGCCATGGGACTGGATCTCATCACAATAAATAAAAAAGGAAAGAACAAGGCCCAGGGCACAGCCCAGGAGCACCTGATGTCTAGAGGTCAGGTAGAAGAGGAGAATCCAACAAAGACCCTCTTGGATAACTTTTATTTTCTTCCCTTTTGGATGACTTTTCATTGGGCAGTGAGTTAGTAGGAAACCAGAAGAGTTTCTTGGTTCACAGAAACCAGAAGAGTTTCTTGGTTCACAGAAACAGAAGAGTTTCTTGGTTCACAGAAACCAATCGGACAAGAAAGTTTCAATAAAGAGAAGATGGTCACAGGCATTGGCTGCTACTGAACGATGAGGGCTGGTAATGGAAGGTAGGCTTGGTAAAGGAAGGCTTGGTAAAAGGAAGTTCAGTGAAGGGGAGGGAAGTGAACACTGGTTTCAGAAGAGTGAATGGGAGGCAATGAAGCACAAGGGTCAGTAAACCACTCTTGCTAGGTTTTACTGAGAAAGTGGAGCAGAGAAGGACAGTGGTCAATAAGGAAGGATGAGAAGACTAGAAATGGATTTTCTAAAGAAGAGAACTTAGAGCAGTTTCTATGCTAGTGGAAATATTCCAGCTAAAAGAGAAAACGTGAAGATGCAGGATTCAGAAAGAATAATTATTGGAGTGAGTCCCCAAGAGGTGAGTTGGAGAGAGAACTCAGGCCCAACTGAAGGATGCAAACTTCCATCTGAGCTGGGGCAGGATGTGTCTTCCACAGAAAAAAGCCAAAGAATGTGGGGACAGATGCAGAGAGACAGGCTTGCTGATGAGAAGTTAAATTCTTTCTTTCTTTTTTTTTTTTTTTTTTTGTATAACTCTTTTTTTTTTTTTTAAATTTATTGGGGTGACAATTGTTAGTAAAATTACATAGATTTCAGGTGTACAATTCTGTATTACATCATCTATATATCCCATTGTGTGTTCATCACCCAGAGTCAGTTCTCCTTCCATCACCATATATTCGATCCCCCTTACCCTCATCTCCCACCCCCCCACCCTTCTGCTCTGTTGCATGCACACTTCTCCACCCAGGAACTATGACGCAGTGAGAGTGGCAGGGATGACTAAATAGACAGGTGTGTAAAAAGCGTAGATCAGAGGAATACCCAAACTATAAATTTTGTATATCATCTGGGTAAAAGTTGAAGGAAAACATTCTCAAGGTGTGACAAATTAACCATATTTAATAGTTAAGGAAATACAGAATGATAGCAACCTATAAGAGCACTTCATGCTGTTCACAAAGAGGAAGCAATACTAACCATGGTAGTGTGGTTCCCTCAAGTCTGACTGATGTGTTCCCATTGCTCCTAAGCAGAAATAACTATTTCTGATGGTTGAAAATTATGGGCATGTCTATTTAAGTTTACTATGTCTTTCTTTTAAGAGAAATTTCTAAATTTAGTGGGAATATTTTCACCATTAGATTTATTGTAGTGTTATTGAAACCAAGAAAATATGTCTTCTTTAGGGAAGAGTGTTTTTAATTTGCCTTCTTCCTCCCCATAAATAAGCTATGATCACCCCTTTCAGATCCCATGTAGGGTAGCTTATGAAGTATCTATTTTTAGGGCAATAAAACTCTCATAAAATGATCTTATGCCTCTGCATCCTTAACTCATTTTCCTCTTTCAGCTTTGTGTGAAATCACAAGGGGGACGCAACCTGCCCATAGAAGTACTTTGGAGAGCAGATTTTTATCATGCTTGACAAAGAAAGCATCATCATGAGAACAGATCATTCTGATGTTAGAGATTCTCAGGCATGGGTGTTGTGCCTTTTAGATAACTCTGAGAAGTAAGAAGGAAGGTCAACCCTGGCTGAAAATAATGATCTGTTCTGTTTTTATTGTTGTTGCTTGTTTATTTAGTAACTTAAAGGCAGGAAAATAAACCTGGGTTTTGTGATAAATAGACGGGAAAAAGTTGCCTGCCAAAAATTTCTGACATGAATACTTATGTGTATGTATGTCTGTATGCATATATGTATGTATGCATTGGATGTATATCCCTTTCATCTTGATGTTGGTCTTCTAAGGATGACTTTTTACTATGCACTGTGATTGCTTTTCTAAGATTATGAGCATTTAGTGGTTCTGTTCATTAGCATTTTTTAACATTCTTAAATTACAGAAAACAACTCGAGGATTTAAAATATCACTTTATCCAACGCAAAAAAGAAAATGGGGGATGGGTGTCATTGAAATTAGATATCAAGGAAACACAGATGTAGAATAACAACACTTTTTATTTAACTTTTAAAATACTTGTTTTGAGAGCTGAGTTATGATTTACAAGGTGATAGTGGTGGAAGTGTAGCTTTAAGCCAGTCTAACTTTGCAGCAATTTGAAATCTGTGTCCTGGAATAAAACAGAGGCAAACACCTAAAAAGTTGAAACAGTATCTGCATACATAAAGTGAATATGACCATACATTTTAAAGATTTGTGAACTTGAGCCAATTTGCAAAACATTTCTGAGTCTTCAGTGATCTTATTAAAATACAGACTCACTCACAGTGTGCTCTAATTATATGCGTTTAAGCACCAACTTTGTTTGCTTCCGAGTTGGTTATTCTCATTTACAAAAGGGTTTAAAATATAAAATTCTATATTCTTTACTTAGTAATTATTTTAGCCTGGGTATTAGAATGTTTGTTATTGGTTAACACACTCATCATGAGTACACACCTATTACATTCCTAGTCTTTGGAGAGAGAATACCTTATAAATCTAAGATATAAATATGTACCCATTATTAATGTATAGCTGCCAGTGTATATTTATGGTACGTGATATTTTTCTTTGCTCTTTTAGAATGATTGATTTTTGTCTCTATGTAGCTTTTATAGTTAGATTGAGTGATGATTTTCTCTCTCCGAGGTATCAGTGGAAACATTTCTAACTGCCCGAGGCAGTCATATGCCACAGCTGGCTCCATATTTAAACTACTTCCCTACGTAAGTGCATAATTTTGTCACCTGGTGATAAACAGCAAAGAGCTAAAAAAGGAAATTTTGCAAAAACAATTCTATTTTTACTGAGTTAATCCTGCAACTCTGTCAATTAGGCCTTTCAAGGTAGATGAAAACATTTGTTTGCAAATTAAATAACTCAGCAAATTTCAGCAGGACTCAGCAAAATTCAGAATGCAATTTCCTGAATATGTAGCCATATTCTTGTTAGGCATAGGCAATCAGATACTGTTTATGACGTTTAGTGGTTCCCCAGATATTGAAAACCATTTAAGAAGAAGGAAGAGCAGCACTCTTACTAAGGGGAGGTCAAAGCAGATAACACATTAAACAAAATATTAAAAACATGAAGTAATTTTAAATATATATATTGGAAAAAAAGGTGAGAGAGATGATAAATTAAATTGACAAATCTGTTCATTTTCTATCTCCAGGTTTATCTCTAAACCTTGATTTCCATGTCACTAAACGATAAAGCTTCTCAAGGAAATAATAGGAATATTTACAGTGTGGATTAATGTGATACCAACAGTTTAAACACAGGATGATGATTTAATAAAAAAACAGACATGTGCTTAAAGGAACATTTTGGGAATTGCCTGGAAAAATCTATTTTTAAAGTTTTGTTCTTTTGAAATCAGTGCTTATTTCTTAACCTCCTCAAAATATATTTCTGTTCATGACAATACTTACAGTCATACTTTGACAAACCACCATCTAATACGATCTTTTGTTTTCCCAGTGCTGCTTTCAGTGGGGTACCTGAGCCCTGAGTCCACACCTTTCCTAACCTTTTGTTACTTATTAAATTTTCCTGATTTGGGGTCCTATTTCTTAGATTCCCTGATTTCTGCCTCAAATATAAAATGATACCCTCATCTACTGGATATGTGTCTCCTTGAAAAACAAAAAAAAACACATACTTCAAGGCATCAGCAGACATGTTTGTCCCCATGGAAGCTGAGGGAATGATTTGCTGCTCCTTTCCCCTCTGTCCTCACCAAATTTCGCTGAGTTGAAATCTGCTACTTTTGCTTGTGCAGCTTGACCCTCCATGTCTCTACAGAGAATTGAACTGTCAGCCTTTGAAATAACAGAATAATTTAGGTGATGAGGTTTTATTATTTTTTTCTTGTAAGAGGATCATACTGAATAACCTACTACTTTATATAGAGATAAACCTCAAATTCTATAAGAAAAGAACAGTGCCTCTTTCAAAATAGCACTTATGAATAAAGTGAATAGATCATGTAATAAATTTGAGATAGAAGCTTCTTTCAGAAACATTAATGGGCACCAAGATAATGAAGCTTTTTAGGGAGCAGAAGATTGAGAGAAATGTGACTTTTCTGATTCTGGGTAGCTAGTGAAACAAAATTACTTATCAAATAAAAAATTCTGGTTATTTTTATTAGGGAGATAAGAAAATAAGATGCTGATTGAAGGCCACTGAGTAGCATTACTTTTAGGAAATGTTAATTTTTAATATGAGTTCTTGAAAAAGACCCAGAAGTGGTAGTCAGTTTGCTACACATGGCCTCCAAATTTTCCCAGGCGGCCACTAGGGAATGCAGTGTATAAATGTGGGGTATCCAAGTTAGCTTCTAGTTGGTGGTTGATTTAATTTGTGGAGGTGGGCCAGCTGTTGGCAAGTTAAAAGCAAAAAGACTAGAAGAGTGACTTGAAGGGACAAAGACTCAATGAGACTGAATAGAATTCAAGGTAATGGTCAACTCTTCAAATATTCAGAGAGGGCTGACAAACAGTGGAGTCAATGCCAAGTTTGAACCGCAGATTCAATTTAGGCATAGACAAAGCATTTGAGGCTCTTTGCCTTTTAAAAAAGTGTAGCGACCCTGGTGATACTTCTCTTGTGTGATTCTAATAAGCTGTCAAAAAATAGCAGTGCATGGTTTTTGAGGGATGTGGTATAGATTTAGAGATTCCAGGTATTACTAAGTTTTGTCACTCCTTGCCTGCTCATCTGAGATCCACAGTCGACTCTAATACATAAATTGAAAAGAATCATTAGAAATATTTCTAACTCTCCTTTACTGTTAATGTAACGTGTTCAGTTAATACTGGTTTATGTATGGCATCAAATTTCTTCTTCCTGTACTAAAAATGTGCTCTTTCATTACTTTCATGTAATTGACTAAATTAAACATTTATGCTTTATTCTGTATAGGGAGCAGAAGTAAAAATATATACTTCTGTGTCATATTTTTTAGGAAAAGACAAAGTGGAAAGTAATAGACCTATCCCATACTCATTCATTCATTAGATCAGCAAACTGTTACTGAGTTCTACTCTGTGCCAGGAACTATTCTAGGTGCTAGAGATACAGGTGAGCAAACCTGATGGAAATCCCTACCTGCCCTCACCTAACATAAATTCCACAAACAAAAGGCGAAAACATAAAACATGCCTTTTCCTTATTTATATTGCATACTTATTATGACCAGTTAGCGTGTACTTGTTCTTTTTGTTTTAGAACATGTTTTCACATAATTTATCTAATTAAATATTCATAGTAAATTTGTGAGGGCATGATTACACTTAATCTACCGCCAGCTCAGCGGTAGCCTAAGTTTTGCAGCAAAGCCTGTGATAGACTTGATCTTGGACTTCAGACCTTCCAACTTATGGCGACCTATACTTTCTGCTGCTTCTACAACCCTTGTTTTAATTTTTCTTCTTCTTATGATGTAACAGTATATACCATTCCAAGAAAGAAAGAATGATGAAATCTGTTTTTGTCTTGCTTTGTCACGCGATATATACAATAAGTGCAATCATTTCCATCCCAATTGATGAATGTAGGTAAATCTAAGCATTTTAGAAAAGGAATAAAAATAGAATTAGTTGTTTTAGTAAAGGAATCTTACATGTCTGACAATAACTTACATCTGATACAGATTTTTGTAAAAACTTTGTTCTGGCTTTTTAGTGGCCTAGAGACCACAAGAATGTAGTGTTAACCACACAGGCAGTTACAGCTCGGTAGATAGATGCTACCTCAGGAGATGAGAGTGATGATGATGATGATGATTTATAGTTTCTTTAGCCTTGGCTTTGGGAACAAGAAACATATTATTAAAAACAGTCCACATTAAAGCACTTTTTAAACCTCATAATCCTTCTGTGAACTTTTTCATAGATGCATTTCAACAGAGAATTTGTAGGTTGAGGGGAGACAACTTTTATCTGTCGCACATTGGTGATGTCAATTCTCATCATCAGGAACAATTGCTGAGCAGCTAAAACAGATTCTTTTGTATCGAATGTACGTAACTAAATGTTAATTGCATAATATAATGTTCTTGTAACCATGCAATAGCAAATGAAATGGTCTATATCTTCATTCTCTAAGAAGCATCCTTTAAGAAGGAAAGGAAAAATGTCAATTCGAGGAAGCCCCAAACAAACATTCATGATTGACAACTGAGGAAAAAGACTTAAGCAGCAGAATATGCACACACATATTTCCACCGTGGCCTTCTTCAGGTCACATGGTTAGTGCCATAAGAGCCAGTAGCCATTCAACAAAATGTATGGAATGGTGCAGAAACATCAAGGGCCCTCAGACCTTGAGTCCATCCTTTTCTGAGCATTGGCATTCAATATGAAGGAAGGGACAAGTCAAGTCACAGGTGAATTCATTGGAGGGCTGTTTCAATATTTTTAAAAATGACATTAAATATCACAATTATTTTTTTAAAAGTTAAACATAATCCCACCATCCTAATGCTTTTTTTTTAAAATTTTTTTTTTATTAAATTTATTGGGGTGACAATTGTTAGTAAAATTACATAGATTTCAGGTGTACAATTCTGTATTACATCATCTATAAATCCCATTGTGTGTTCATCACCCAGAGTCAGTTCTCCTTCCATCACCATATATTCGATCTTCCTTACCCTCATCTCCCACCCCCCAACCCCCACCCCCCTTACCCTCTGGCAACCACTAAACTATTATCTGTGTCTATGAGTTTCTGTTTCTCATTTGTTTGTCTTGTTCTTTTGTTGTTTTTGGTTTATATACCACATATCAGTGAAATCACATGGTTCTCTGCTTTTTCTGTCTGACTTATTTCGCTCAGCATTACTCTCTCAAGATCCATAATGCTTTTTTATATGATTTTTAATTACTGGCCTTACTAACCTCAAGCAAAATTAGTGTGGAGATATTGTTCACCTCTGGAATCTTCCTATGTTCTTTAAATTATCCTTGTTATTCAGTGAACTTATTATTATTATTATTGTTATTATTTTTATTTCAGAGTCTCTACAACACTAATATTCCGTGATAATTGCTTCCCTCAGTATCTCTAGTGACTGACGAAATGCCCAGCACGTAGTATGTGCTCAATGTTGAATTACTGAGTTAAATCATAGCCTAATATTCAAACTATTTTCCTTTGCAATATTTTTTTTCTGTCTCCACCGCACCCTCCCAAACTTTGCTTGCTTTTTAAAAAAAACTTAGATGTTATTTACATACCGTAACATTCACCTTTTTAAAGTATGCAATTCACTGATTTCCAATATGTTCAAACAGTTATGTATTCATCACCACCATCTATTTCCAGAATAGTTTCATCCCCGCCCCCAAAAGAAACCCCATATCCATTCATAGTCACTCCTCTCTCTCCAGCTCTTGGCAATATATTGTTTAATATAACCATTAATCTACTTTCTATCTCTAAAGACTTGCCTATTCTGGACACTGCATATAAATGGAATCGTACAATATGTGGCCTTTTTCCACTGGCTTCTTTCACTTAGCATAATGTTTTAAAGGTTTGTCCATATTTTAGCTTATATCAGTACTTCATTATTTTTTTATGGCTGAATGTATTCCATTATATGAACATATCACATTTTGTTTATCCATTCATTAGCTCATGGAAATTTTATCCACTCATCTGTCGGTGGTCATTAGAGTTATTTCCACTTTTGGGCTATTGTGAGTAATGCTGGTATGAAAATTTATGAACAAGATTTTTTGAGAACATATGTTATTATTTCTCTTGTGAAGATGTCTAGCTGTGGAATTGATGGATCATACAATAACTTTAACTTTTTAGGGAACTGATTTTCTACAGTAGTGGCACCATTTTTCATTCCCACCAGCAATGTATGAAGCTACCCAAATCTCCACATCCTCATCAAAACTTTCTTCCACTTTTAAAAACAATATATAGCCATCACAGTGGGTGTGAAGTAATATCTCATTGTCGTTTTCATTTCAATGTCCTTAATAACTAACGATGTTGAGAATCTTTTCTTGTGCTTATTGGCCATTTGTATATCTTATTTGGAGAAATGTCTATTTAAATTATTTGCCCATTTTTAATTGAGTTATCTGTCTTTTTTATTGTTGTGTTATAAGTGTTCTTTATATATTCTGGACACTAAACACTTATCAGATATATGATTTGCAAATGTTTTCTCCCATTCTAAATGTTGTCTTTTCACTTTATTTATAGCAGCATCCTTTTGATACACAAAAGTGTTTATTTGTAGTTAAAAATTTACATTTTTTTTTTCCTTTGGTGGCTTGTACTTTTGATGTCATGTCCAAAGAACCACTGGCTAGTCCAAGGTCATGAAGACTTACACCTATATTTTCCTCTAAGAGTGTTATAGTGTTAGTTCTTACATTTAGGTCTTTAATCTATTTTTATTTAATTATTGCATATGGCATGAGGTAGGTGCTCAAATTCATTCTTTTACATGTATATATCCAATTGTTCCACCACTCTTTGTTGAGCCAAATTGTGTTTTCCTAATACCTTCAAGACTTTTCTCCCTGTATCTGCTAGTATGGGATTTCCCCAAGTGTGTCTCTTCATGATTTAAGACAGTAATGAGGATAAATAGTCTGTTTTATTTTAATATATATATATATATATATATATTTCTTTTTTTTTTTTTTTTTTTTAAGAAAAATATCTTTCATAGGTTAGCGTCTGATTTCCCATTTTTGGTAAAAAAAAACTTGTTTCAGTAAAAATAATGTTGATGTAAAAAAAAAATATTAAGAAAGCCATAATGTGGGAGGGACTTGAGATGATAAAAATAATGACAATGGGGTAGGAATAAGAAAAGTGTGGAAAATATTGTTTGGTAGATGTTCATTGACTAATCTTGAGATGAGATATTAGAAGCTATACCTTTGTGGAGGGGAATGACCTAATGAATCTTTTTAATGTATAAAAGCCACAAGTTTGTGAGTATTTACTGTGTGCCAAACAATGACCTAGGTAGCTCCTCATAAATTACTGTTTTAATTCATAACTCTCCTGAAGTCATGTGGCCAAGAAAGAGCAGAGCCAGACTGTAAAGCAAGCTCTCTCTTACCAGGCTACCTTAGTGCACATGAGTTTAAGCTTTAATTCAGAGGACTAGCTCCATGAGTGGTAGTTCAGGCTCTGTGAATGCTGGAGATCAGGCAAAGGAATAGCACGTGGGGTCCTCAGTCACCTCTCAACACTGTTGAGATCACTATTTGATCAGGCTTTTTCTTTCTTCCTTAATCATTCTCTCCCTTCTTTTTATTTCTCCTGTTTCTTGAGAGATAACTAAGAATGGCTGTTTTATTTTCTTGTGCATATGTGTAGTTACTTTACATTCACCAAGATTCACATGTGAAATAGAGCTATGGTGATTAAAAATTACATGTTCATTGTTTTTATGAGTTATTAAAAGTAAAGACTCTCAGATTCTGACACTTCATTTAGTTTTGTAGAATTAATCTTGAATCTATCCATTCATTTTCTCCTTCCTTCCTCTCTTCCTCCTTCCCTTTCTCCCTACCTCCCCCTCCTTTCCCCTCCCTTCCCATCTTCCTTCCTTCCTTCCTTCCTTCCTTCCTTCCTTCCTTCCTTCCTTCCTTCCTTCCTTCTTTCTTTCCTCCCACCTGAAGCACTAAGCAATCTGGATTATTAATATATAGAAGAGGAACAGGCTGTGTTAATTTTCATTATCCTGAGAGACAATGAGAAGAACATTGGCTTTTGAATTTAAATCCTGAGGCATCCCACTAATTATTAAATCTCTCTGAACTTTGTTTTTCTCATAAAATGAAAGCCATAATATCAACCTCATAAGATAGAAACTCATAGACACAGACAATGGTTTGGTGGTTGCCAGAGGGTAAGGGGGGTGGTGGGTGGGGGGTGGGAGATGAGGGTAAGGGGGATCGAATATATGGTGATGGAAGGAGAACTGACTCTGGGTGATGAACACACAATGGGATTTATAGATGATGTAATACAGAATTGTATACCTGAAATCTATGTAATTTTACTAACAATTGTCACCTCAATACATTTAATAAAAAAAAAATTAAATGAGATATAGTTATAGTGCCTAATCAAATAGTAGGTTACCCAAAAAATGCAGCCATTATTAATTTTGTTGCATATCATGTTATTTTATCATCATCAGTGTTATTAAACTCAAAGTTTTGACAAAAATTAAAGTGCTTAAAATTCTCTACATGATGAGAAACATTGGGTTCTCTTGATAGTTAACTGGCTCCCTCTGAAGATATTTTAAGACTCTTGGATATAATGTAAACTCCTAACAAGTGTTCAGAATGTATGGAGATTGGAAGTGTGCATGTGGCTCTCAAAAGATGCTATTTTGTCCCTTCCATATCAAACATGATCTTAAGTAAATCTGTTAGCAATACTGATTTTTTATTTGTAATAACCAGAGATATATTAGCTAAAAGTGAAGAGTCCTGATTCTTGATTACTGTGTTTCCCAAAATACCCTGCTGAGTTTTGCACATTTTCCTTAAGTAATATACATTATGCAGGGTTTGTAATTATATTTCTATGGAAGAATTCCAAAACACCTTGTAAAACATGATCCTCTGAGCATAGCGAGAGGTTGTAGGTATTGTTTTTTCACTAGAACCTCATTGCTATATACTGTTAGGGTGATATAAAATGTACTAGTGTAATTTCCAAAAATTTTGATCCAGTACACAGTGTGTAATCCACTTTATATTGCTAAGTACATACACATTCTTAACATCAAAAATAGCTCTACCTTTTGCCATGTATAATGTCCTCTGAAATTTTTTATCTGTTCTATTTCATTAACCAATGTCACTAAATTGGTTTCACAGCCCACTAAAATGTTGCAACATGCAGTTTGATAAACACTTCATTTCAAGAAGTAAACACTTCATTTTTTACTTCTTTCCAGAGTCAAACTAAGGATTTGTTTGAAACACCTAGAAATGCCTTAAGAAGGAGGTTTATTAACTTTTTTAGTATTTTCCATTTTCACGCCAGATCATTCTCTGGTAATAGGCCCCTCCTCCTTTAATATTGATTAAAGGCACTCCACATACTTTTGTTCAAAATAAGACTACAAAAGCACTCAAATGCATCATGGGATTGTATTGTATTCCCTTTAAATATAATAAGAGATAATTCCACTGAATCTGTATTATACCCTTTCATTTTTTTCCTCCATAATTTCCATTAATTTTTCTACATTGGATAAGGTTTGCATTTCATGTGTAGTTCTTCTTAATGAGTGATTGATGTTGAATGCCATGTTTTAAATGTAAAAAAGAGTATATTATCACAATGAAAAGGAAGCATGTCAAATAAAAGAGCAGACGGACAGGGCTTGATTGATGTTCAGAAGTTATTTTTGCTGTGAACTCCCGTCAGCCTAGAAATCATAAAACAGAAAGGAGGCTTGGTTCAGTTCACACGCCCTTAGGGGATATATGGAAAAGGATTTAAAATTCTGATAGAGTAACTTCAAAATGTAGCAGCTGAAATAATTTATTTCACTATAGAGCAACCAACTGACTTTTACATTGAAATTATTCTTTTTGAACTTACACATGGTAGCAGGAAAGCTCAGTGGTGTCTGTACCTCAGTGCTAAAGATGCCAGGCTGCACAGCTCTGTCTTCTTTCCACAAACCAAAGAGCAGTGGCTGCTCTGGTCCTTCTTTCACTTTTTCATTGATCATTTCCTGAGTAATGGACAAAAACAAACAAAAACCCATGATTTCAAAAAAGGGGTGAAGAAGAAGGATGCTGAGTGTGATGGATAAGGTTTTCTTCTTTATGAAACGTTTTCAAAGGTCAGTTTTGGGCATTGTGTGAAAGCAACAGAAACAATTTTGGGCTACTCAGTGCTTGGATATTTTAATCCATAATGACTACCATATTCAGTAGTCATAGCTAGAATTGTGACACTTGCTCTGGATGGACCCTCAGATCATCTTAGAAGAAGAAATAGAAAAGTAGAGAACCAGACGAAAGCCACTACTAGTTGTTGAAACAAGAGATTGCTTTTTCATTCTCTCTCCTCTTTATCAAGCTCTGCCTGGGCAGCTCCATGCCTCTCTTTGTTTTGAGTGATGCTGAGATGACCACTAAGGAAAAAGAAATTCTGTCACTTCTGAACAATGTTTCCCAACCTGACCCTATCTACGATTTATGTTTAGTCTTGGTGAACTAAGAATATACAGAATAATGACAATGGCAAGGCCAATAAACTATAAAATGAATTTCCATTGTATTAATCAAAAACAAAACATTTGATAGTGTATTTGCCTATGTATATGTGTGAGAGCATATGGCCTATAATGTATCCAAGCTACAAAAATATTTACATATAAGAATTCTCATATTCTTTGCAATCATTCCACTTATCTACAGTGGTCTGTAATTTACAAGTTGAAAGCCAATTGATCTAAAATTTTAAATATTGTTGTTTTAATCAGATGAGAAAAATAAAACCCAAAGGGATCTCTGAATTAATTGTTTAAATAGTCAGAAACTGAACAATAAAAGTAAAGGGAATGTGAATAAAGAAAAATGTATTACCTAATTTGCCTTTATAGATAGCCCTGCCTTGAGATAAATGGAAAAGCTCAAATAAAAATGTATTCATTTGTTTTTAGATAAACATTTTCCTGCAACCTATAGTTTTTTGTTTTTGTTTTTGTTTTTTTATTAGATCAGAAAATATGCTATTGCTATGAATAATATTTGTAAGTTTAATAATTCCCTGTGCTAATTACCTATCTATGCTCTATTATTATTAATAAATCTATTATTAAAAATCACTAGATAATTAGAACCAAAAGGAAAAAAAGCATAGTGACAACAACAATAATACAAAAACAAATTTTCACATACACTTTCAGCAAAGTTAAAATAATCAGGATCATAGAGTACTTTTTCAATTTATGTTATTAAAATTTAGTTTTTAGTTTTTTGTGTGTTTTTTTTTTTTTTTTAATTTAAGGAGGAAATGTTTCCATTTCAAAAAAAAAAAAGTTTCAATATCTGATAAAGAACATGAAACCTGGAAAATTCTGCTTTGGGGTAGAAGTTAATAATGAATCATCTCATGCTTTATACTTAATTAGCATTTATCTAATGTTGAATAGAAATAGTCAACTGAAAAGTGATCTCTAGTTAACAAGCTTTTATAACTGAGGGTAATTTTTGTCCCCCTCTGAGGAACTGCTAGGTTGCATTCTATGCTAATGAAACTGCTTTTCAGTGGAGCATATGGTGATTTTCATAATTCTAGTCCTGACTGGGATGTTGGGAAAATGGTGCATAGCCAGAATAATTAAAATGAGATTTAAGGCCATATTTTAGAAGGCTTTTATTTTTCAAGATGCTTATATTTGTGACTGCAGTTGCTTCTGAAGTCTCAAAAATTTCAGACTTGAGAATGAATTTGGTGTCAGGAATGTTGTGAGCTTTGATTCAAATCCCAACTCTGCTTCTACTAGCTGTGTAATCTTGACCGATTTATTTAACTTCTCTGAGACTCAACTTTCTTAACTGTTAAAGAATGTGATACTTACCTTGCAGAGTTTGTTAAGATGGTTCTATATCACATCTAAAGTATCTGTCATGCTATCTTCAATGAATCATAGTTACTATTATTATTATCATTAGTATTGTTGACAGTATAATTCACATATAAATTATTATTATTCCTATGTTATTCAACAGTTAATCCTATAAAAGTATACTGAAAATAAACTCCTTTCTAATGAAGTTGTCAGGCTAAATATATCCAATATGAAATATATGAATGGGGCTTTGAATGCATTGTTATCATGAACCCATGATTATAAAATTTGGAATTGCTGAATCTAGTAAGCTGCCTCAATTTCTCAAATAAGACAGAACAGATGAGATTCTACAGGGACTATCATACACATGAGTTATTTGGTCATCTTTGTGACCTGCCTCTTTTTCACAGAATATTGCTCCTTTGGCAATTGTATACAAGGTTGTAAAATGTACATGGTTCGGAATGTCCCGGCTTTCCAGCCAGGACCTCTTCCTGAACGTTGCCCAGACTACAGTATTGATTTTTCCAAGCATATTCTAACCCACAGTACCCTTTCCACTGGAAAAATAAAGTATTTCCTTTATACTAAGAATGGAGAAAGGCAGATAAGGCAAAAGGGTTTTTCATAGCCGTTGCATGCAAAAAACGAAAGAAAGAGAAGCTTGAGGCACTGATAACTTGTATGTGGTAGGTGCAGGTCTCCCCACAAGATGGCACTCATTCGCCCTTCTTTTTTTTTTTCGTTTTCAATTGACAAAAATAAATTTATCACTTTTTTCCCCACAGTCATAGAATACGTATATTGTTGGTTTAGATATCAGATGAAGCTTGTTTCAAGTATTTAATTTATTTTTTATATTGTTTCAGATGTGCAAAACAACATAATGATTAGATGTTTACACCCCTCATAAAAGTGATAACCCCCCCAACCTACTACCCCTCTGACATCATATATAGCTGTTACAAAATCATTGGTTATATTCCCTATACTCTACTTTATATCCCGTGACTATATATGTATATACACAAACATATTTATAGTTGACCTTCAGTATTATTCAGCTTTAGGTGTACTGTGCAGTAGTCGGGCTTCTACACAGTCTATGAAGCGATCCCCCTGATAAGTCCAATACCCGTCTGGCACCCTACATAAACTTTACAACATTGTTGATTATATTCTCCATACTGTATTTCACTTCCCTGTGACTATCAGTTTGTACTTTCTAATCCTACCAGCTTCTCCCTCATCCCCCAATCCCCCCTCCCATCTAGCAACCATCAATTTGTTCTCCATCTCCAAGTCTATTTCTATCTTGTTTGCTTACTTATTCTGTACTTCAGATTCCACATATAAGTGAGCTCATATGGTATTTGTCTTTCTCAGTCTGAGTTATTTCACTTCGCATAATATTCTCTAGGTCCATCCATGGCATTGAAAATAGTAAGGTTTCATTCTTTTCTACGGCAGACTAATACTCCATTGTATAAATGTACCACAATTTCCTTATCCAATCATCTATTGATGGACATTTCAGTTGTAGCTTGTTTCAAGTATTTTTTAAATATCCCATCATATTTCTTATTTTTGGTAGTGAGTGTAATTTTAAAACGAATGTGTTGTTTGGATGTGAATACACTATGAATTCTTAGGAAGACAGACTTACCTTTCTACTCCCACTCCCAAATGCAGTGGAATTCATATTCACCTTTTAAATATTTTCTACTAAAATCTCCATGGAGTATAAGCTATTTAAAACACAATGAAGACTAAAAAGAAACAGAATGTTACACTCTTTTATTTTTATCATTATTATTTTAAATTTTAAGTGGACTACTTTTCATTTGGAAAAAAATAAATCTTTATGATACTTTCATTTAGACATGAGTTAGAAGCTTACTTAGCTGCAAAGAGCCTTAGGTCTCCTAACTCTTTTTAGTGGTGTGAAATGTCACAACTATGTTCTTGTCACCTCAACTTCAAATGGAGTCTGTACAATCATTTAACTTTTCTTAAAGCAGGGGGAAAAAAGCTAATTCATTAAATTTTAAGATCAGATGCGAAAAAATATATGTTACATATAAAAACATTAGAGAAAAATTGTTAGGCTGTCAGTTCCACGAAAATAGGCTTTGAATGATAAATGGTACATAAATTAATAAACTTAAGTAACAATTTCTTGCTTATAACTTTAGTATTTGTATCAGATTATATTTCCTAGTTACTAATTTTCTTTCAAAATACTTAGAGCGTATGGAGTGTATGTGGGCCAAATTATAGCTTATTTGATTTGTTAATGGGGTGATAATGTTCCTCTACTAAGAAATTCTTATTGTAATATCATGTCTAGGTTTTTCTTCCCATAGACTTGAGAGTAGTTTATGCTTTCTACAAGATAGATTGCTGAAGGTTATCGTAAAATCTTTCATGGCCTTGATCATAACAGCTATTATCATGGAGTGTTTGCCTCACTTTTTAGGATACCAACACTCTGTTGGAAGCTAATATTGCAGAATGCTTGCCACCCCATGGCTAAAGTCACACTTGGAAAGAAGGAGACAGAAAAATCCTGATGGGGTTCTGAGAAAAGAAAAATATTATTATAGAGAAAAGTAAGACTTAGAATGCTCATAGGAAAAATAAAGTAAAACTTGAATGATTTTAATAAAACTAATAGCCACTGCTATAACAACTTGTTATGGGCTAGACACTAAACTAAGCACTTCATATTTATTAGCTCATTTACACTCCCAACATTTCTACTGACCAAAATCATTATCTTCCTTGTTAACAGACAGGATGGCTGAGAACCAGAAAGGCCAAGTGGCTTGGATTTGGAGGTAAAATTTAAACCCAGTTGTGTCTTGTTCCAAAGCCTATGCCTTTAGCCGTCACACATTCCTCCCTCAGTGACTTGTAGGAGTTGAATATTAGAATTAGACTACTGGCTTCAAACACAAGTGATATTTTTATATGAGTGTAGATCAGTTATTCCATCCTTTCAAATTTTAAGGTCATTGAGAAAATACATGTTCATTTAACTCAAGAGAGATTTCGATTTGATGCATGGAAGAAGTTCTTGACCTTCAGGGTGTGGAAACAGTGAAAGAACTACAAGAGGAACTGTACAGGCTGAGTTGGAGGTCTCCAAGAAGCAAGTTGTCACAGTTGTATAGGTCAACCATCTGAAGAACATAAGGAATTGGACAACTATCTCCTTTTAGAGATTTTTATTATGGTTGTAAACACCTTCATGTGGAAGATCTTTTACACATGTTGAACTCAATCTACATCATTCCACATTCATGTCTCACCTCTGTCAGTATAAAGCCTTAGACCTTTGTATAGTTGGCATTGTTTGATATGATCATTTGTCTCGTTAATCACATTTTCATATTGTCATTAAACTAAGCACACAGTAGTCTACTTCGTAATAGCTACATGGAAGCCTGTTGTGCCTTAGTTTATCTAACTATTCATATACTGTTGATATTTAGATTTATTCTCCTTTTTGCTATTTTGAGTGAAGTGAACATTTACTGATTTTTTAGGTTCCGTGGGGGCGGGCAGGGTGGGTTCAAGAGACACATGTTGGTTTCATAGATTTTTAACTCTTGTTAAATATTTACAGATAGCTCTTTAGAGAAAACAAACAACTGTTTAATGACTTCAGCAATGTATAAATCGTAAATCCGAAACTCGAATTCTGAATACGTGTGCTTTTCTTACTTTTCCAAACTGATGGAATAAGGGAGTGTGGTTGACCAGGCATTTGACCATGGGGGTGTGAGGACAGCAACCCAGAAGAGACACGCACCATCCAGAAGGGACAGCGGTCTCTACTAAACTCTGCCTTGGGAAAATACAGTTTTCTTGTTGGTATAGAACTTCCGATTTTTGTGGAAAATCTAAAAATCCACGTTTTGCATGAAATATCACAACTTTAAGCATTGGCAAATCATTTTAAAGTGTTAAACTGTGTGTGTGTGGGGGGGGTGGGAAGCAATGCTACTGGCCTGCTCTAGCCCATGAACAGGTCTCCAGCTGGTGACCTCTGAGGTGAATATTCTAATTCCCTAAAGTCCCACATTGAGCTTTATCATCTTTTAATTTATTGGCCATATCTGTAGGTATGCAAGATACCTTAGTGTTATTTTAGTTATCACTTTTAATTGTTTGTAAGGCTGTGTTTTTCTTCCTTGTGATAGTTCCCTCTTTATTCACGGGAAATTTGCTTACCTCTTTTATTTGTGAGCAGCAGTCTGGATACTGATTTCCACAGCACGTCGATTCTTTATACACACCTGTGTGTGTGTGTGTGTGTGATAGTATGTTTTAATCATATATTCTTATTGCATGACTTCATTTGTTGCTTTCTTCTTTTATATATTATAGTTTGCATGGTTTAGTTTTACGTATTTGTGCACATGTATCTTATCTCTGATAAGAGTCTCCATTTCTCACTATTAGGAATTCCTCTCTTCTCCATAGCTGGAGAGGAACTGTTCTTTTAATTCCAGTTTTCAATAGAAAAGTTCAACTGTGCCTCACCCGGAATTAATATAATGTATGGTATGAGAAATGACTGTAAGATAATTTTCTCCATACTGGTATCACATTGACTCAATACTATTTATTAAATAGTAATTTATTTCTCTATTGTTGGGGATTCTTATAATCACTTGAATTGATTTTACCAATCTCAATTGTATTTCATCAGTCTATTTTTATGGGTTTTGAAATGTTTCTTAATATGTAATTATTGCTTTGTGATTTTAGTCTCTGATAGAATAAATTATACAGAAATGTATCAAATTTCTTTATTATTGAGACAAGATGATTGCTTCATGTCCTCTATTGTTTTCATGTTTCATTTTGCAAAAAAAACACAAAAAAAGCTGTGTTAACTTCTAACACCAATTAATACGGTCAAGAAGAATTAAATATTATCATTTGGGAATGAACTACTGATTATTTAGGATAGCACATTGTGCTTTGTGAGTTGTATCAGCTGACACAATCGTGTGATTGCAGTTTTCATTGAATCATTTTATGGACCTCTGAAATTAGGAAATGAAATAAATGGTCCCTAGTTTTCCTTAAAATTCTAAAGTTCTGTGACTGTTTTAGTTTGTTCATTTGTTTTTCTGAAATGACTACAATCATTTAGAGGGCCCCAATGTCTGACAATATATTTCCTTTGTGGTGTAGGGTTGACCTCAGCCCTCATCTTATCTGCAGGACTTCCCTAACAGCCACCACAAGCCCCTATGCTCAAGTCTCCTGCAGCCTCTCCTGCCCCCTCTTTGTCCCTGTTACACCCTGCACATATCACAGGCCCTGGAACAATGCAGTAGAAGAATAATTTGTTAAGGCCTGTGGAGTGACCTTCACTGTTATAATATTTCCCCCCTGTGGGGTGGAGGCAAGAATAAGTTTTCAAATCTGGAAAGTTTGAGGTTCTGGCATCCCAGGAATCTGCGTAGGTCACTTTTAGGAGGCAGTTTCATCCTGCTCACAGCTCAAATGTTTGAAACTGGAGTGAAAGCTAAAATGAGAACTGACATACCTGATAACGATAGTGACAAGATAAACATGTGGATTCTTTGAGTTCTCTTTATAGTCCAGGATAAACAGCAGGACCTGTACACACATACAGAATGAGAAACTTAGAATATTTTTGGTCTCTATCTAGAAAACCGTAAAGTTTAAAACTTCAAGCTGTTGTGTGTTCACGTTGTAATTTATTGTTCACTGCCAGTAATAAACTGGTTATCTTATTATAACAGTGTGCTGTGCTGAGACTCTGGGAACTGTATTTATCTAGACAATAATAATATGTAACATATAAATAGAAATAAAATTTTCCCATCTAACATGTTTTCTGCTTACATCTTAAAGAAGAACATTTTGGCAAATATATCTAAATGAAGTGGGGATATTGTACAACTGTAAACCATCCTTGCATAGCAGGGATGTAGTCCATTAATTCTCAGAGCTCGAGGCAAGGCTGACAATTCATAAGTGGTAAATCCAGAGAGTTATGAAGATATTAAATCTCACATCTGGTGAGAAAATGTGTTGTTTCACTGGGTTGATTGATGGACGTTTTCCCAATACAGTGCAATTTGGGAAATCGCACTGTTAATTGCTAGGGTTTTAGCAAAGCTCTGTAGTTCAATTCCAATTACTTTAGTTTTGAAAAATAGAACAGCTGGATGGTAAAATTGCCTGGAGCTGTCACCGAGGGAGGGCACAAACCAGCCACCTGACCTCTGCCATTCCTGACTTGGATTTTCTACAGAACTATTAGGGAAATTGAAGGCTCCCAGGGTATGAGGTCCCCTTGCCATGCTCTTTCTTCTGGCTCAGGAGCATGCCGTCTGTTTGGTTATGCTCAGGTGATTGTGGCCCCATCATCAGGTGCTACCCACAATTATTACTCATTTGCCCCTCTCTTCACAGGGGAGAGATGAGAAAAGTTAATCTCATCACATCTTGATCTCTTACCACAAGGTGACCGCTTCCTTGCTTTAGAGTCACGCAGAGTTTTAAACCTTCTCCTCAGAGATTTCTTGGCTGTCACATTGACCTTTCAGGACTCTGTCTGTGGGGCAAATTACATGTCTCCACACACAATCTTTTTGTCTCTGGTTAAATATAGAAAGATCAATTTCAGTCGTGGTTTGGAAATGACCTGGTACCATTGGCTAACTGTAATCAAACTTGATGATTCAGCACCCTGCTCCCCACATCTACCCCAGCTCACTGACTTGGAACAGGACACACATCAGATGTTTTCTTTCGTTAATGTAATAATACAGACTCCAGGAGGCTCTGTCTTGCTTGGTGTAGCTGTGAATATATAAGGGGCTTTCTTCAGTAGTCTCAGGTTTTAGGAACCATAATGAAATGAAGACATGGCAAGTCTGACAAAATTTCAAAGAGGACAGAGTTGGGAAGAGTTTCAAGGAGAAATCTGTGTGAGAAGGAAAGCTTAGTTATGCAGATGGTAAATTACTGAGAAACTACTGTCTTGCTTTTCTACAATCTATTCTTACTGATATATATATATATATATATATATATATATATATATATATATCTGATATTGTAAATTCAAGCTAATAATTTTAGTACCTTTTTAAAACAATACTTTTGAAAATGTGTTCAGCCTATTTTGACAGGGTAAACTGAGACTGGGATCAGAGGCTACAAGAGAATGGTCCTTTCCTCTCTGGCAGTTGTCTGAGCAACCACTCTGGCCCCAGACTTGGCATATTACTCAACTAAAAATCACGTGCTATTATTCTTGGGGAAATTCTTTTTAGGAGCCTTACTCCCCATCCCTCCCTGAGATGCTTATAAATAAGGTGACTTTTTTGTGGTCTGAGCCTTATTACACAATTATTAATAACCCCCATATAACCCTCAAAAGAGTCCCAGTTTGAATGATAAATTTTGTAGTCACCATACTTAGTGTATATCTTCTGAAACATATACAGTGGGAAATCTGGTAAGTAAAATTTTCTCAGTCTCCCTAGATTTCCTGTCCTATTCTTAATCTTTGTAGACAGAAACCCCAAGGAATGGCCCATCCCTCAATCAAGCCATTCATAAAATTCCTGAGTCATAAAAAATGTATGTCTAATGGGACCCTTAAAACAAATAAACAACAACAAAAAATTCTTGTCAAATTAAAGGATTTGACTTACTTTCAAAAACCAAGATCCAATGGTGCATAAACATTAATTGTTTTCATTTAGCGTTAATTTTTACTTTGTATTTTGCATTGAAGGCAAATCTGTCACTTCTGAAATCTTTTAAATACTACCTCTATAAGCTGTTGTTTTATCTCCTGTAACTTTTTTTCTTGACATTCGACTCCTTTCCTTCTGACATTACTTTCACTCTTCTCTTGTAGGTCATCTTTTCCATCTTCTCTCCACTGCGGATCTGTCCTATTGCCTTTCCATGGCCTCCTGCTCATCCATTTTTCTGAAGACTGGGCAGAGACCTTTGAACAAGGTATGTCTGGGGATGAGCAGAGGTAGGATTGTTTATGGGTGCCTTTTTTAGTGAACCCGGACACTGCCAATGGCATTACCTTTGTGCATTTTATCAATGGAAACCCTGACTCCTTCACTTCATTATCGCCATCCAAGAACACTTTTTTTTTCAATAGTATGCATTTTGTTACTCTGGTTTAGGTGTATGCATTAGACATTTTCTTCATTGAGATGAATTTATTTATACTTGTAATAGCAGGGACCATTTATTGAGATTTTGGTTTGTACTCAATCTTGATCTTCTTCCAGGAAGTCTGTGAGATTTAGTTCAATTTCATTTCTTCCTTCCAAGAACTGATATTTCACAGAAGAATTAGATTTCTTTTTAGTAACTAAGTTATTCATTGTCCTGTAATTGTATCCCACATGTGACTTCTGTCTCCCTAACGATATTCAAAGCTTACTGGTGGAGGTTGGGGGGATAGAAAACACTTTAAGGTTTTCTTACAGAACTGAGATTCTTGTCAGGTACATGAAAAATTTTCATTGGTCAGCTTGGCAGGTTCCTGACTGAAGATGTCAGTATTGTGGTTTTCTACCATTCTTAGACCTAGGACCTCTTTGATGGCAAGCATCAGAAACCATTTCTAACTTAAGAAAAAGTGATACTGTTGCTGGGATCTGTTCAAAGGTTATTCAGGGTTGCTCAGAAAATATAAGGAACAACAGAAAACCCAGTGTTAGAAGCATCAGGACTCAGGGCAGCCCTAGGGTTCCATGTAATTGTTATTAATGAGCAAAGTCTTTGGTCTTTGTTTAGCTCGAGATTCAATTTCTAGAACTGAGGGCAGGTCTTACTCATATGCTCAGTTTTTGAACAAGGAAAGGTGGGGTTTGGATTGGTGTTGTCTTCATGACTGGGACCAATGAGTGTTTGAAGCTTCAAAGAGCCCTGCCTCTAAAGCCTTCCTCTCGGTGTGCCAACTTCCGACTCCACACACCTGAAGGTGCAACAATAGCATTGTCAGCCTATTGAGGGTCCTTCTTTCATCCCATTGTTGTTTCTTCCATATTTCTTATGCAAGCACACATGCATTTCCTCTCTGCGACTACATTATGCATTCATTTATATATCATCCCATAACTCTTGTTAGTTAGAGGTTTTATTGTAATCTTTTATATCTCTGTGGCATCTACTGAATATCTGTGCAGGTTAAGGGAATGAATGACAATACAAAGTTACTAGCTCTAGTAGAATGCTATTAACCAGGGGAAAATACTTTTATACATGATTTGAAAATGTGAAGTTATATTTCTATATCTCCTTTACATGTGTGTTCAAAGTAAGTATTCTTCCCAGCTAAATTTTTTATTGTAATTTCTCAAAATGGGATGGAAATGGTCAAATAAAAAGGAAGGAAGGAAAGAAGGAAGGAAGGAAGGAAGGAAGGAAGGAAGGAAGGAAGGAAGGAAGAAAAAAAAAAAAAAAAAAGAAAGAAAGAATCTCCTATGTTTTGTATATCACCTCTTCTCCAGTAAGGTCAACCACCTCATTCCTGAAAATTAGAAGTTTCACAGCGTGTTAATAAATAGAATATACAAAGCGTGCAAAAAAATGTATACACACTTTAAGAAAGGAAAACTGTATAAAAAGTCTCAATATATCCTGATAACAAAAGATGAATACAAATCACATTTGACTTCTGCAATTATAAGAGGTTCTCAAAGTGGTTGCCATCAGTGTCCAGACACTTCTGATTACGGCCAACTACTGCTTGAGCAGTGTTGACCAAAGTGTCCACTTGTACACATTTTTTTGGCACCCTGGCTATATAGCCAAAGATAACCTCTTGGTGAACATTAAAGAGAAAGGGTGATAGACTGAATTCATTATGTCCTATACAGTAACATAGTTGGTTTTTCTTTGGACTATCAAATGCTAGATATAAAAGTAGCTTTTATTAATTTATTCCATCATATTGCAATATCTCTTTAATATTTATTAATATTTAACAGCATTTAATTGCAAAATGTTGATTTACCATAAATAATTTAAAATAATTTCTGCATTTTAAAGCATGATTGAATTATAGCATCGGTGCCTGTTATTTTTTATGTTGTTGTTTTTAATTATAGCATTGGTGCCAGTTTGTTTTGTTTGGACTTATCTGATTTTTTAAAAGAAAATGTACAGGAAATAAACTGATACTAACCTGTATTTGTAAGGCAATTATGAAATTTTGAAGTATTTTTGTATCTATTGCATAATTTTTGGTCATAACTGTGATATGAGAATGATAAGTGATTTAGGACAAAGCCTGTGAGTCACATGGTACCAGTCAACCTGGAGATGGAAAGCAACCATGTGATCAATCATGCTATATAACGGAGCGCCAGTAAAAACTCTGAATGCTGAGGCTTGGTGAGCTCCCTCAGTGCATAATGTCACACAATGGCAGGAAAGTAACATGCCCTGACTCCACGAGAAGACAATGATATGGGAACTCCATGTTTGGTACTTTTCTGTGTCTGCCATGTGTGCTTCCTCCCTTGGCTGAATTTCCTCTGTATCCTTTCCCTATAACAAACTGTGGCCAAATACAACAGCTTTCAGTGAGTTCTGTGAGTCTTTCTAGAGAATTATTGAGCCTGAGGTGACTTTGAAATACCCACAACTGGCAACCAGAAGTGTGAGGGCAGTCTTGGGGACAGTCTGTCGCCTCTAACTTTGCAGTTGCCTAAACTTCCACAATGAGGTACTGATTCATTGGATTTTGAATGAATATAATATCAAAATTCTGAAGTTATTTATTTCTGTATCTTGTCTTATTTATTTTCTGAAAGAAACTAATTATAGATTCAATTTTGATATATTTATGCCAGCATTTACTGGCAAATTAATTATTTTCCAAGTTTATTAAGATAAATATATTTGTTTAAAGAAACTGGTTAGTCGGGACTCTAATACTTAAAAATCTTTCATTTTCTTTTTAAAAACTGTTTGTTAGAAAGCTGTTTTTCCAAGTAACTAAAGATAAAAAAGTGAAGGGAAGGGAAGGAAAAAGAAGAAAAGAAATTACTACATATGATAAAAGTCCAAACAGTATAAATATATATACATATATATATACATATATGTATATATGTACACATACACATATTTGGGAAAGTAAATCTCCTGCCTTCCTTCTTTGATGAAATCTTTTAAGTTTCTTAAAACAAGAATTTCTTTTTCCCTCCTCTTTTAGTTCTTACATTGATATCTTTATTTAATGTTAAAATATCCCTCTTATACTGATTTATTGCGGTCCTCAAGGCTCTATTGTTTGTGTGTGAAATTTCAAGCCAGATATTCACTGACAGTTTCTTAGCATTCTTTCTGACTCCTTATCAGTAATTAGCAGGCCCCACTTCATTTTGTTTCTAATCTCTCTCTATATATATATATATTGCTCCTTTTATATTCTTTTTTCATGTCTGCCAGCCACCATTTCTTTAGCCTTTTTGATTTGGTGCCTCTTTTAAAAATATTTGACCCTCCATTACCATATCAGTTCAATTACTGGTTGGTTATTGAGTGGCTACCATGTGTGAGACACCATGTAATATTCTAAGAGTCACATTATGGAAAAATCCAAGTCTTAGGTAATGAGTCTTTTTATTGTGCTTCACATTCTGATGTTAGAGTTGATGTGCGTGCTCGTGCATGCACACATGTGTGCCAGCATCTGTGTGTGTGGTCATCCTTCAGCCTTCAAAAATGAACTGTGTGATTACCTCAGCTAACGTCAGATTTCAGCTAGAAACACTGAACCATTTTAAGGCAAAGCAGGAACCAAGATGAAGGGCTCTGGACCTCAGTATACTAAATTGTAGTTGCATTTACTTTTATTTCTATATGTTGTACAGGACAACCCCAGCTTCAGAACTTTCCAACTGGATACATACAGGACTCTTTATACAAATTACAATCCCTCCATAATTTCTAATACAAAGTTACCTGTTCAAGAAACAAGGGGATCCATGGTTCTAACTATTTAGATTGTTGCAACTTACTTAGGAATTATGAAAACTCGTTTTAAATGTGGTTGATTATTCATCTCCAACCTGCTCTAATTGAGTTACTGGTTGACAGAATCGAATGCTTGCCTTAAAGTAGATGGGAAAAATTCATACCTGATTAAATCTGCATAACTACACATAGGATTGCAGTTTGCATTCACAATCAAAGCGAAATATGCAATTTCTGCAGAAGATACAGTAAGCAAACAAGCGTTCTTGAATGCAGTGTGTTTCTTTGGGCATGTTTTCCTCCTCTTCTTTTTTTTATTTTTTTGATTTTTAACTGATCAATACAAACCTAGGATCGTGTGAAACTTGTTTTGAACATAGGACATGCCAATTGTCTCCAGGTTTCGGATTTCATTCCTTCACAAACATTTCTACTGAAATCATCATTATGGCAGACGAAAGTAGACTCTTCCTCTTCTGGTTGTGGATAGAGCAGCCACCTATAAGCAAAAGTGCTTTAGAGTAGTAGCCTTTTGTTTGTTTTAATTTAAAAATGATGTTTCATGTGTTTTATTTTTTAGTAAAATAAAATATAAGTTGTCACTACAGAGGTAGTACCATACTAAGTGCGTACTTTTGGGTATCAGTCACATGGTGGTCTAACCTTAACTCAGATGAATGCTTATCACAGTTTAAGAAACAGACATAGAAAATGAATTTTGGAGGCCATATCTAGTATCTGGCTGCAGATACTAGAGGGTTCTTTTGGTTATGTGTGTGTGTGTGTGTGTGTGTGTGTGTGTGTTAATAGAAAGTGAGAAAGAAGAGACCTACAATGCAGCATTTCCCAAATATATTTTACCATAAAACTTTTTTCCCTACAGCTTACTTATTGGCATCTTGTGCAATGAGTGTTCCACGGAGTACAGTTTGGGAAAGATTTGTCTAATTCGTTGTTACCTTTATATTTTATTATGTAAATACACTTTTTTAAAAAATAATTTTCCTTAATTTAAAAATTAGTTACTATAAATATTCTATTGTAATATCAGAAGAGATCTGTTTTATTTCTTTTCAACTTTGTCCGCTATTTGGATAAAGATTTTTACAAGATCTCATTGTTTAAAAAATCATGTCATTAGATTACTGGCCTAGAAATTAGAAGAACTCGTTGTCACCTAAATTCTGACACTTGTTAGCTCTGGGATTCCAATGTTTCTAGTCATATAACCTCTCTTTACCTCAATTATCTGTTTAAAATTTAAAAGAGAAAGATAACACCTGCCTTATCTACTTCACAGTGTGTTGAGTATTAACTTTAAATTTACTGTATAAATTAGAAAGTATAATAACAATTTAAGGTGTTATCAATAGTACTACCGTTATTATATGACTTGTAAATGTTGGCTGGAGTTGATAGAGACAAACATTGCTGATAACCATTTGAAGTAAGCAATGGTTGATTATTCAAATCCAATGTGGGTTTCTCCTAGCAGTTTCTTCTATCATCTTTTTAAAAAGAATCCTCTCTATATGTTTATATGGGCTAGATGGCTTCATTTCTTATTTGCTCTTTACTATCAGAGCTATCATTTCCATGGGAAGCTTTCTTTGTCTTATAATTTATTTTTAAGTGAGATGGCAAAACTGTTTGTTCAATGCATTTTTTTCTTCACGTTTCCTGTAAGTGGAATTTATGAGCAATTTCAGATTTACTCTGTTACAATGTCATTTTAAAAAGATTATCTTTAGGCATTGTGATAGCTTTAGAATAAATCCAGCTAAAAATTTCATCTTTGCTGTGAAAAAGAAAGATCCTAAATGCCTTTAAACATAGTCCATCTTTCGGAGACCTTCTGCTTGGAGACAAGTTTGTCTCGTGAGTTTATTGAAGAACAGTTATTCATGGCATTTCTTTAGCATTGTGTATTTTCAAAGCAATTTGCAATCATCAATCCACTTAGCCACCCAGCAATCCCATCACTGAGAAGCAAATGTAACCTGACCACCACCTGAGCTTATATTAGCGCCCAAATTACCTCTGTGCTCACATCGTTGAGTCTCGCTTTGATTAAAAATCACCCTTGGAACAGATGAAAGGCTAAATATAAGCTACTCTATTCTACTTCTTTGTCCTGTATTTGCTCATAAGTGAAATAATCTATTGCCATTTCAGTGGGTGCTATCTGTGTCCTTGCTACTCTTCCAAGATGGGTTGCCTGTATCAATATGAGGACAAGCTGTTGTGGTAAGATCCTCTTAGGGAACTTTTTGTACTCACCCTTTAAGGTCCAACTCAGACGTTATTTTATAACTGAAATGTTCCATAAAACTTCTCCTGCCTTCCCTTGACTTAATTAATTTCTCCCTCCGGTGTTCCACAGAATTTTATACATACTTCAGTTGTATACTTGTATACTAGTGGTATACTTGAGTTATAGCTCTTGTCACAATTTTAGTGTAGCTTTAAGTCTAGACTGGAAGCGTTTCTATGGCTTGTAACCAGGTCTCATTTATTCATCGATCCTTGTCCTTTAGCACAGCGCCTGGAATATGTACAAACCCAAGCATCTTTAAATCCAGAAGCTGGTTTTTGAACCCAGCTTCTCTGGGTGGCTTTCACCGAGCCATCTACACTTCGCTCCGGTTGATGTGAAGAGGAGAAGAGGTCATCCAAATCAGATGGGCTCCGGGCAGTGTCCTTGGAGGCATTAATGCTTTGGCTAATTTTTCAGAATGATGACATTTTGGTGAAAAGGATAAGAAACAGTGCATATCAAGAGAGGAGCAAATAGAGTGTATTAAAGCTCCAAGGCCAGACACACCATAACACACTGGACTATAAATAGTTTTTGTAATCGTGGCCATCACACGTCAGCATCCTCTCCATCTTCGTCACTGCCTTTGTCAACTTGCAGTTATCATTTGTTGAGCACTTTGTAGGTGCCTGGCGTTGTCCTAGGTGTCTCACAGACTTTAGCTCACATAATAATAACAATAGCCATGCAGTGGAAGAATTATTATCATCATACTGTCTCAGGTTAAAAAAAAAAAAGAAGATTCAGAGAGACAAAGAAACATTTTTCTATGTCTGTAACTCATAAGCTAGGTAGCCAGGATCTGAACCTTATGGTATGAGGGTTGCATCTTTGTGAGTTGCGTCGTGCCACTTAGATGCCATCTCTCAGGCCTGCTTGCTTCTTGGAATGCCTGCTGATTGTATCGCTTCTCTTTTCTCCTTTGTCTCTGAGCTGCAAGTGGCGAGCAGTCCAGAGGCTACATTCAATGACACTTTTCAGTTCTGCGACTCTGTTCAGAATCCACACATCCTCTAAAAGGCCTCCTGTAGAAGGAGTCCCCATTAACTGCAAATGGAGCTCTGATCACAGGAAGAATGGGGACAGGAGCTGAGACCATTATTCTCTATTCTAAGATGTCTAAAGCAGACCATAACAGCTTTTATGTTTTCATTCCTTGCTTTGAGGCCTACACCTTGAAGGCTACCTTTCTTCTCAGGTCCCCCAAATGGTTATTATTCTCAACATTATAAAAGGCAATGCTATTAGTGCATGCTCTTGCTGTTTAAGGAAGCAAAAACTTTTCAAATCTTAAGTGCAATTACTTAGGGGGTGTTTAATTTAAAACAATTCATTTAAAAGCAGATTGAGCTCTATGGCTTGAAGTTAAAGATGTGATATGTTCCTCACAGTGCTTTTGACCACGGAGTGTGGCTCACTGCAGAGTCAGAGGGAACCATTTCAGAGTTGCCTGACACAATGCAGAGTCATTTGCAATTTATGTCAATCAAAGAAATCAAAATTTGCAAAGCTTTGCGTCTCTCTGAAGACTTAGGTGTTACTTAAAATCCCAGCAAAGAGGAGCTTACTATACTGAAGGGTTCCATTCCATCTTCCATCCCAAACACACGAAATCATAAATTTAATTCAAGGATCATTTAATGAATATGAAACGGATATAGAAGTATATAATTTGGGGTGGAACATATGTATGTGTGTTTCTATGTCATTTTTTGGTGTGGACCATGGTGCTTTAGAAAACATATGGCGGTTATTTTTTCCTCCTTTTCTTTTCATTTATATTTTAATTCCCATCAGTTGCTTATATGGCCTTGAGTAAACCTTAATCCTTTGGCAATTGGGCATATTTATTTATAAGTTAATATTTCATAAGCCACCTATGTATAATTTGTTGAAAATTTATCATTAAAGATGATATGTTTCCTTGATCTTGCCCTATACACACTTTCCTTAGATTGTCAAAGTCTAGGTAGAAGGACATGGGTAATAGCAAGGCATGAACCTTTGGAAGCATTGAAACTCATGAGGCCTTTAACAAGTGATTTCACTTGGTCTTACAAGAGTTTGTAAGATTCCATTACGATAGATAGTATTAAACTAAAAACAGTATAGGAGAAAAATAATACGGAGCACTGAATTTTTACCCTTGTCACATTAATGGGTAGAAAACTTAATTGGTACAAATATGTGCTATTAAGTACCATAAGCTTTGTGGTATGAATATGGACATTGTCAATATGATTAGGTTCACAAATGCTCCCCTGAGTAAGACAAAAGGTATGGTGGTGTTTCAAAAATAAGTACAGGCTGTCTATGAAATTGTGGAAGTATTAACATGAGTTATAAATGTGCTTGGTAAGAATAAAGCAAATGATGTTGTTTAGATAGTGGCAAGTAAAGGGTGAGTCATGGAAGTTTCTTAATTGAGATGGGAAAATAAAAATGTTTTAATACATCAAAGAAAATTTAATAGAATGGTTGGATTTCAGAAACAATTTAACAAAGGCTAGAAGGATAAATTACAAAGCAGAAACCATGTGAGATGTATTTGTCATAATGATTAGGTTCTGAAAACTCCCAGTTAGCTGACTTAGAGTTTGAGTTATTTGAGATCTAATAAGAGAAAAAAATAAAAAATAAAATAGTTGGGAGATAGAGGTAAGGAGTCATCCACTGAATGTTCTTACATAAATAATTTATGAACATTAGTATAAAGCAATTAAGGCAGCACACTAAATCTACATCACATTAATGCAATTTGTAGGCCTTAAAATGAGTAAAAATTTTTTACTATATTTAAGAATTTCCATTTTCCAATCCTTTTCCCACAGTAAATATTTTAGCATCTTCATCCAATTGTCTTAAAACAAAATGCCTTTAAATGTGGTGTGCTCTGTTTCAGTTATGCAGTTATGGCTCTTCCAGCACCACCGCAACATTTAATGGGTTCTGATAGAATCATTCTGACTCACTGAGCCTCAGTACCAGGCTCTGGTCAATGGTCAATGGTCTCTCTCTCTCCTTCTCTCTCCCTATTCCTTCCTCCCTCGTCTCCCTGAGCCGGGGCGGGGAAAAGGATATATATGTGTGTGTGTGTGTGTGTATATATATATATATATATATATATATATATATATATATATATATATACACATATATATCCCCCCCCAAGATTTCAGGTGGGTGGGGGGAATCAGAGAGCAAAACTTCTTATACTGCCTTTCCTTATTATTATTGTTTTCTTTAAATTAGGGTCCACAACTCTCATTCTAATTATCTTCAATTGCAAAGACTGAGTATTTAAGCATATTTCAACCATACTTCATAGATACTGACCAAATATTGAAGAGTATATTCATATATACAGTACTGAATTTAGAATAAAGAACTGGTTGTCAACACATTTAATATACTACTTGTGCACTAATATGCTGTGTCCTGCGCGATGAGTGTTGTGGGGAACGAGGAGGGCGGTGCAGGGTTAAGAAAAGACAGTAGCCATGAATAGAGTGAAGCGGGGCCAAGGGTCCTGCAGCCTCAAGGACTGGACATGCCTAATTGGGCCAACACATTAGCTTTTATTAGTTAGGTGGGGATAAAGCTTGTTAATCTCAAAATCTGTGAATTCCATACACCATAATAGGAAACTGATTCAAGCCTGCAGACAGCTGAACCATAAATGTCAGGATGTACATATTTCCCCAAGGGGCAAAACCTATATGCATATGAATAGATGGAGAGCACATCATTGAATCTCTTCCCTTGCAGGGTTTGAGAAGGAATGCAGCCTCAGAGGCAGAGGCTTTCCTTAGCCTGGGGAAGGTGGGGGGCTGTGCCCACCTCTGTGAACCCTGTGGGCTCTCCTGTTGGTCCCCACTCGACTGCGCCTGGCTTGAGTTGCCCCTCCCCCAGCCTGTGGGGAATCTTACTCGTCATTGCCTGACCAGCCATCTTTTTGGGGCCAAACAGGGAGACATAAGGTGCAAACACAAAGGTGTAGCAAAGTCCCTGAAAGGATCCGTCTCACAGACTCTCCTTTCTTTGGGGGCAGGTACAAGGAGACAGATGGGTAGGCTGCTGTGTGGCCACACTAATAAAAATAAACCAAATTTATTCTCTAGAGTTTTTTAAAATGTTGGTTTCAGAAAATTTTAATTGTGCTAAGCATAATATGCTACATAGTTTTAAATGTTAAAGGTTAACCTTATAGCAAGGAACCAATGATTTAAAAATATTTTTCAAAATTCACTGCTCCTGCCAAAACTTAGGAGTCCACACCCGAAGTTTCTTCCATCTTTAGCTTTCCCTAATTCTGACTTTCAGGTTTCCCCTCTTTTCACTGCCTTCTCTTTTCCCATTTCCACTTATTTCTGGAGCATAAAGCGATATGGAGCCCCATGGCCAAGGTGTGACCACGAAATACACTGACTCCTCTGAGAAGACTTTCTTAAAGGGTTTCAGAATTATTGCGCAGACTGTCTAGCTTCAGCTTAAACTATGGCATCATGTGTTCCAAAAGGGGTCAGTTCAGTGCCTAGATTTTTCAGCTCAGAGCTCTGAAGAGCTTAAGGATGGTGAGAGCTTTCTTAAGCTTGTGAGGGAATTTATTTGTGTAGGGGAGGCAGAACTGTCCCTCTTCCCATCTTAGGTTTTCAGCTGAGACTTTTGAACGAAAAGATTAAGAAGAAGAAAAAAAAAGTTTACGAATGCATGCAACACACTTCATGCAGGAGAAACCTTTATGAAGAGTAACTCAGAATGGTGGCTTAGAATTCCTGCTTATAAAGCCTATTCAACAAAGAACAGCAGATTTGTAGAGAAATGACAGGACAAAGGAAAGCAGTCTTAGGCTTCCAATGGCAGCAAACTGTGGGAAGGTAAGTATATGGGAGGGAACTAATGGAGTAAGGTTTGTTTGCAGGGTCCTCTGGTGCCATCTTTGGGCTGATAAGAGTCTGTCCCCTGTAAAAGGAGACGTTATATCCTGCCTTTAGTGTAAAGGGAGCTTTTCCTGTGCTTGTTTCTTCTAAATAATTGTGTTTAGCTCAAACTAATTTGTATGTCAAAGATGCATATTTTGAGGTATCATATTTTGAGTTCCTTCATGTACATAAATAGAACCCCTATTTCAACATATTTTGGAATAATGCATATCTTCTCTTTGTTAAATTGTTAGTGATTGAAACGCCAGGAATAGATGATTTCGGTAGTAATTAAAAATTGGAGAGAAGATATGACCTTTCCCTGGGAATTTGTCCACACTTTGAGTTTTCACAGCATTGGTATCTGCATATTTTGTATCATAACAGGCTCTCCCTGCAGCTCTTCTCTTTGTTCATATTTAGGATGAGCAATGGTTCAAAGTCAGGCTTCTAGATTCTAGTCCCAGCAGAATATTAACTAGCTTTGTGGTTTGTGCAAAGGCACTTAAACTCTCTGGGCTTAAATTCCTACAGATGTAAAATGACTCCTTTATGAGCTTTAATTGCATGCATTTCTGGTCTTTAGTATATATTACAACCTCCATGAGGCCATGGTTTCTATAGCTGACATGTCTAGAACAATGCTTGTTATAATTTAGACACTCAAGAAATTGAATTCATTCAAAGCAAATAGAGTATTAAGAAATACATTTCTGTCATAAGTTAAGGATGATCTCTTATTTCTGTTGTCAGCGAGGTACTGTTGATGCATGGAATAGGGTTAACTGGAAAGTTGTTTATGGTGAGGCCAGCCTGTCTCAGACTTCAAACTGAAAGCTTATCATATCTCGATGTTCTGAGCCTTGTGGGCTATATGTCTATATAGATAAAGTATAGAGAAGAGTAATAGAATCATGATGACTTGGTACCATTTCCCACTAGGCAGTAGAGAAAACCTAAACCCCTCCTCACACCCACCCACCAAAACCCTCCCAAAGTAATGTAGATAATCTATCTAGTTTTGTCCATGACTCACCTGAGTATTATACGACTTTATTTCACTTAATTGGGGATGATATAAATGAAGAATTATTTTCTGATGAAATGGCCAATGGAACTGGAATTTTCACTACAGTGTTTTCATTGATAGTGATTTTTTTCTTTCTTTCTTTTTTAAACAAGAGCCCCTGAACTTTGTTAGTTGAAACCACACCTCCCACAGTGAACAGTTAGGTGTGTGGGAATATTACTGAGTACATTTTCAGTACAGGAAGTCTCCAGAATGTGTTACTGCTAATCTTCTGAGCCATTAGTGGTATTCATATGATAAAATGTTAATGTTTCTCTTCTAATTTAAGTGCATTTCTGAACATACCTCAAAGCCAAGCCATGCTGGGTTGAAATGAGGAATGTGATTGGATTTGATTTTAATAGAACATAACATTGATGGAATTGAGATTGACCTCATTATGAGTCTCAGTTCTATACTAGATCTTTGCTTTAGGCATTAAAGAGCATATGGTAATAACTTTTTTTTTTTTTTTTTAAGCTTGGCTGTTAAAGATTTAGTGGAAAGATTATCTGGAATACTTTTCATCAAATATCTTATTTAAATAAGAGGAATTCTTTAAAGCATTAGCATTAAAAATTCACAGAACGCAGGAAATTAAAGATAGAAAAATCTATTAGGTTATCTTTCCTCTCCCAGAAAAAGACTGCTTCAGAGGAATGAAGTTAAGAAAAGAAATTGAAAATGAAACAATTTTAATATCAACATTATAGATGGGAAAGGTTCTATTAGATTGGTTTGAGAAATCAACTGAAATAAATATTTTATTCTTTAAGAAATCTTATACTCCATTTTTTATATAAGTTTACATGTCTGAAACATTTACAATTAAGTCATCAGTTCTCTTTGTTGTTTTTAAACCTAAATGACTTTGAGGTGTGTTTGTTAAAAATAAACAGCTAAAATTAAATTTTGATTGAAAATCCTTAATGCAAATCATCAGCTTGCTGTACGTTGTTAATGTGCTCTGCCTTTTTTATTTTTGGATTCTCAACACAGAATTCTGTTCAAGCACACATATATGATCTTTTTAGTTTGTTATATAACACACAACTTGAGATTACTTGAAGTCATATGTATATATTAGAAAAAAATTATTAGCAAACTTATACATAAAATTCTGTTTCTGATTTTATTTTCAAGAACTAATGAGCTCTCATCTTACTGAATATAAGGTAGACAGATGTAGGAAAGGAAAAACTTGACTTTTTTCTTCTACCCATCTTAGATTCATTGGCTAGGGCCCTGCAAATGAAACTGGCAAAAGGCAGATGAACAAAAGAAACACAGAGTTTTTAATGTGTGCATCATGCAAACACACAGAACTCAGAGATGAGTAACTCAAACGGATGGCTGGAACCTGGCCTTATGTAGCATCTTAATAAAAGAACAGTAAATCTGTAGAAAAGTAACAAAACAAAGGAAAAGGTCTTAGAGTTTCAAGGGGTGTGGGAAGGTAAATATATGTGGAAATTAATTGTAGATAAGGGCCAGTTAGCAAGGTTTGTTGGTGTAGACTCCTTGGTGCCATCTCATTTCTGGTAATAAGGCTGTTATCCACTTCTCAGTAGGGGAAGGTAAGGGAGTGCAGTAACTTCACAAGGGGAATTTACTTATTTATGTTCTGTTTTTAGGCAGATGCAGGTTTGGGCGGTGGCAGGGGGGTGACCGGCAGTGACTTAGTCTTTTGTCTGCTTTCTCTAAATTGCCTCAAAATAATCCTTGTGCCAGAGTAGTAAATTTTGGGGTGGCATACTCTGAACCCCTTCATGAGCTAGGCAACAAACTTAAATTAGTTAACGTAGAGCATCACTGATGTTTTCCATTTTAATGATCTCTTTTGGATGACTTGGTAGCTTTTAGGGAAAGGTTCAAGCTGGATATTTTCCCATCCCAACCTTACTCCTCTCCAACTGGGCACACATGGCTTTGTTTCTTGTGGGACGATAGATTATTAGCAACAGTATGGTTGATCTGGTCAGCTCCTGGGGCTGGCACCAGTGAGGTACGACTGGTCCCATCTGGACATTCGGGTGGAATGGTGGCACCCATAATTGGAATCTGGAATCTGGGGCCCAGCAAAGTGTCACCCATCTTGATGTTCTGGGTTGTGTAGCTTTTTCTTACTCTCTGTTCAATTTTAAGATTGGTCAATTTGTCTTAGCCCTGGAGAGAGAAAAGATGAGGGAGCTGAATAAAATAAATGGCTCTAAATATTTTAAGTAATATTAATTTTCATACCTGAAAGATATTAGACTTCTTGTGTGCCAGTAAACTTATAGGTCCTAGTAAACTACGACCGAGTGAGCAACAAGGTCCTATAGGATTCACCCTGCCTGTGTTCCCATACTCGTCTTGTGTTCTTTACTCCCTGTGGTCTGCCAGCCCCAGTAGCCTCCTTCCTACTCCAAGGTGTCAAATTCCTTCTAAAAAAGGGCCCTTGAACCAGCTGATCTCTCCCCCTAGAAGTCTCTTGGCTTGAATGGTTCCTTTTCATCCTTCATTGTCTCAGCCCAAATGTCACCTCCTCAGTGGGCTGTGTCGTTACTCAGTATTGTATCCCTAGTGCCTATAATACTACCTGACATATGTCATGATACATATCAATTGGATGAAACGTGAATGAATAAAGTTATATCATTTAGTCTTAATGGTAAATTGGCGAGGTGTACATTGTTATCCTCAGTACACAACACAATAATTGACTTGTCTAAATTTAAGATACTAGCATGAGGCAAAATGCAGTTCTAATTCTGTTCCATGTGAACACAAAGCCCGTCTTTGGACACTAAGCCATACTATCTGTTTCTGTAGTAGATACTTTTTCACTTGTTTCTAGTAGCTCGGTCCACATGCTAATAGGCTAATGCAATACTTTTTCTCTATGTGCTATCAGTATAAGCATGTTATGCATATAATCCGGAATAGATTCCTTTACCTACATCTATGTGAGACCAGAAACACATCTGCATATTCATTTTTCTTAAAACCTCATAAAAGGGGTTGTTGAATTGTGCTCTGTGCTCTTAACAGTAAAACTAAAAATGTCATATCCTCTCAGGTAAGGAAATCATTTTCATAAATAATTCAAAGAGATGGAAACATTTTTAAGTAATATTAAAACAACTATGTGTAACTCTCAAAAATGTGAAATGTCTTACAAGATTTGGGTTTTATGCTCAGCTCCAATTCGGAAATACCATCAGGTGTTATATTCCATTTTACTGAATGAACAATTTAGGTAGAAGAATATAAGGAATATATTATAAGGAATAACCAATGACTTTACTGATAAATTAATGAGTCAATTATCAGCAGAATTCCAGGTATTCTTCATGATCATGATTGTATACACTGCTTTTTGCTGTCTAGGCCACTGACACACCTGCACAACAGATAATTGATAACACCATCAAAAAGATTTTATCACTCTCCTTATAACAAGGTATATTTTTTTTATGCCTCTACTTGATATAGTTATTTTGGGATACTTCTGGCTGAATACCTCTCCTCTTATTTTATGGATGAGAGAAGGAAAAATATAAGATGATTGTTCCATCAAATTTCCAACCTATACATATTTTGCTTCAACAACTTGTGCAATGGCATGTAGAAAACCTGAGTAGTTTCTATGTTGCATGTTTCTGTAGATCGATTCACAGAGGACAGAATAGAGTGCGTTCTAAGGGAGTAGGAATTAGAAAACGAAGCCAAATCAGCAAAACAAAAAGCCTGAAGCAAATTGATCATGACAAAACTTATATAGAATCTGGAGAACAAATTGCTGAACCTTGAACTTTCAATAAACAAATTAATTTTGAATTTTACCAGGATGGAAAATTTAAATGCAAACTGATTCTAGATGTAAAATAGTCTTTCAAACATAAGGAGAGATTGATTTTGAGAGAAATTAATGGTAATAATTGAATAGTTTGATATATATGTGTATATATATATATGTGTGTGTGTGTGTGTATATTACAGCTTAAAGAGAACATTTACTAAAATGTTATTACTGTAATATCACAAAAGTGAAGACAATTATCTTTCCTAGAAAAAAAACAGAACTTTTCTATTCCTCATTTAAATGAATATGAATCCACTAGTATGAAATGCATATGTATGGAATGATCATAATATTTTGGACTTAATCCTTGATACAGAAACTTTGACAATTTTAATGCAAAACCGTTATGTTGATGAAGAAGAGAACATCTATTAAAAACAAACTGATTCTTGCTTTTACTAGAATCTATTTCAGTTTTTTAGAATGTTTTCTGTTGGTAGAATCAACTTTATTAGTAATCACTTACCCTGGTAACCAATATTGATTGTACGGTAAAGAACATTAGATTTGCTTATTTGTTTGCTTTTATATCTCTTGGTGAAAAATAAACTACTAAATTATTAGTGGCATGCTCTAGGACTTAAAAACTTGTCCTTGTTACATCTTATTTCTTCTCAAAACTGGTTAACAGGTTTTGGTAATTGGAGATTCTCTTTTGAGTGAGCATCATAGATGCAACTGCACATAGAACAAAAAAATTGCTCATGATAATTACATGCACAAGAAAATAGATAACATTACAAGGTATAATTTGCTGAAATGTATATTTATGTAACGGGGTTAGTATCACTAATAATATCTGAGAGCTCTAAGAAAGCAGTTAGTATTTCTAAAGATGTAGGCAGAAAACTGAAGATTTGGGGAGTGTGGCTTGAGGTCACATTGCTTGTTTCAGTAAATGGGTAACAATGGAAGACAGAAGGCGGTTAGGAAATAAGTGGCTGGATTTGAATTTCTGAACCTTGGCTCTTAAGACTCACTGGTCTTTGGGTAGTATTCAAAAGAATGGGGAAACAGCTCTTCTCTCACAATAACTTTGTAATTGTTTTTCTACAAAAGGAATGGGGCTGCATCAGAAGGTAGAATGTAGAAGGTAGATATTTTTGGGGAATGTTGAAACCAATGAACAACTTCGTGGTGTGAGAACTGTAAAGAGGGTTAATGCATAAGTGATAGGGCTTGGTGATTTTTAAATCTCCTTACAATCTAAGATTTTATGATTTTGTTTATATTTCTGTACTTTAGATTTTTGGTTACAAGAATTTGATAAAACACCAGACCAGCTAACCTAACCTACAGGATATAGATATAAATTTATATCTTCTGGGGAAAGAAAAAAAGTTGCATCTCCTATATATTCTAAGCCAGTACACAGAATTTAAAATTTACAGTATTAAAAAGAAACTCATATTTTATATAACTCATAATCTCAAACTTAAGAATTTTTAGAAACTACCATTTCATTTGACCCTACATGGGAGAATTGCGACATTTTACGTTTGCTCTATTAGTCAACTGCTAGGGCAAAAAAGTAGAGAGCAAAATCTGGAACCATAAGGTGGGTGTTGGCAGAAGACTGGATCTCCCAGAAGAGAGGATGACTGATGAGGAGGATGAATTTTCACATGCTAGTAAAATCATTCAGAAACATCTCCTTATAGCTAAAACAAGAGACTGTGACCTAATAGGTAATGTTTTGAGATGACACATTTTCAATTGCCATCAGAAATCAATTACCACTGCCATGGGCACTTAGAACTTTGTTTACCCTTTCCTCTTCCGCTTCAGGTATATCTTTATTCATAATGAATGGGAAAGGTCATTTGACACCTGAGTCCTTTTCTGACTTGATGTTCTAATATTCTATTTCATGTTTCTTTCCTTGAGGATCTGCATCTATTCTTTTATAGAAATTAGTTTTTGCTATGTTTTTGCAGTGCTTTAGAAAATAATCATCAAAATGATGAGATATTACAGGAAATCCCTAAAATTTATTTATTCATTCATTCATTCATTCATTCATTTATTTATTTATTTATTTATTTTGCTAAGCATAGCCAGCCACCGTAGAAATGCACATATGCACATTACCAATTAATTTTGCTGAACACAGTTGGCCACATTAAGTGAAAGAATGTGACTGGAACAGCATCCATCACCTCCAAAGGAATCTATTATAAACACGTCCCTGGAGGCCCAAATGACATCCACAAAAACAGGAAGCCCTCTTATTCAATATGATCAGGACTTGTTATCTGATCAGCTGTCTGGTTAATGGCACATCGATTAAAGTATAAAATCCAAAATCAATGATACATACATTAAGCATTTATGTTAAGACACATAAATATACTTCTCATTACTCACCTTTCGATGAAGAATCAGGACTTCTTTGAGTATGGGCCCTCTCTTAGACATTTTGTGTCGTACCTTTAGGATAAGTCACATCCATTTTTTATTCTCTCCATATCCACTTTCATCTTCTTGACAAAGAAGCGGAAATGTGAAGATGCTTGCAGTGTTATCTGTGAAAAACCCTTTTAGGTTTTTATATATTTTTCCATACCTAATTCAAAAGCATTTTTCAACTTTTCTCCTTTAGCAAAACTTTCAGCTAGTTCGTTTTAATTTAACATTCAAATGTTATTGATATTTGTAATATTTACTCAAATATATATAGTTATGAATATGTCCTAAAAGAAGAACATACATTTCCATTGTAAGGGTGCTTTCCCCCTGCCACCACCACTACCCCACCCCCATCCCCCCACCCCCACCCCAGTCCTTCCATACCAGGAAGGGAATAACAACCCTTGTTATATGGAGACAAGGTGGCATCGAGAAAGAGTCTACACAAACAAACCTTACTAACTAGCCTTTACCTATCATTAGTTTCCCCATATATTTATCTTCCTACAATTGGCCTCCCCCACTAAATCACTTTTCCTCTCTCGTCACTTCTCTACAAAATTATTCTTTGTTGAAATGCTATATAAGCAACAAGTTCTAACCACCATTTTAGTTACTTATCACTAAGTTCTCCCACGTGTTTGCATGATGTATGCATTGACAAATTCTGCTTATTTTTCTCTTGTTAAGGTGTTCATTTTGTCAGTTTATTTCACAGGCTGAGCAACTTAACCTAAGAGGGTAGAGGAATTTTTTTTTCTCCCTTACATAGGCATACAGCTCAGCTGATGGGTGAAGAAACTATTGGTGAAAGAATTGTCACTAGCTTGAGTATTTACCATATTGTGGACATCAGTCATTATGTTTAAAGGAGGAAATGGCTAGTGAGGCCTATTCTAGTAAGTCACATAAATGGAAGCCTGTTAAGAGAGCTTGTAGTGTTTCCAATTCCTTGTTTATAAACTCCTTGAATGAAGTTACTGTGTCTTAAGCATCATTATATTTCCTGTTTACCCAGCAGGTTGCCTGGTACATAATAGATATAAGTATTTGTTTCTTCATTTGAATTACTACATTTTGACAACACATGATCATCCCAATAGGAATCTATTCTCTCTGAAAGGTATGAATGGTGGTTGCATTTTGCTTTGTTTTCGCCTATGCTCTGAGCAATAAGGCAATATTAACATCCCCTTTGTGTTTCATTCTGATTGCTGTTGGTCAGTTTGAGCCTGAGAAATTTATGCACAGTGTTTAAGAGGACCAATTTACACTAAAAGCTTCGGAATGATCTTAGAGCCATCTTGAAGACACTGCAAATTGCCATCGCAGACATAGAAATGCTTGAAATCAAATAAATCGAGTGACATTTGGTATTCAATGTCAAAATATGTTTGGATTACTCCTTTGAACACAGACACTGAAAAGAGCTGGCCATTAGTGGATTATAGGACTTTCACTAGATGTTTGCTTTCAATAAATATGCATTTGTATGTTATGAAAGTCGTACATGTTCATATTTTTAAAAGTCAAAAATAATGAAAGGCTTATTATTTAAAAAAAAAAAAAGCTCTCTACTGATCCATCATTTCCATTTCTCAATCTCTGTTCCTTAGACAGGACCTTATTTCAACTCTTTCATAGCTCTTCTTCCCATATGCATTTCTATATTTCTAAATAATATGATTGCATTGCTGTTTTCTGATATTTCTATTCCAGTTATGCTCTGTCTTTCTGCTATAGAAAATGAGGATTGAGCCCTCTCATGTCCTGTCTCTCTCTACCCCTTGTTATTACATTTTCTCTCTCCTCTGTCATCGTAAAATTTACATCACATGTTTTTATTAAATCAATATTCAGTATTTATGAATTATATAACTATTGATCATAGATAAACCATTTAGTGTACTATAATTACATTGTTTTCTTTTCTGACTTTTTTCATGTAGCCAGTAATTGCTTTATTTTTCTCATTTGTTTATCTTCCTCTGTAACTAATTCAGGGCAAATTTTCTGGGAGAACTTATAGACTTCTTTCAGTAGGTCAAACCCATGAAGGAATCTAACAGTCCTTATTTTCTCTAGGAGACACTCTCCTTGGGCCCTCCAGCCCCTGGTCCAGTGGGAGTGGTTTCCCTTAGGTCAGAGCACGGTTGTTGCTGGGAACTTGTCTTCACCGTTGTTCTAGAATTGCTTCTGCCTCACCCTTGTATTGGAACCCGTGTTTTCTGAATCTTTTGTCTAACTATTTCTAATGGAGAACACCTTTCAGTAGCTTCTTGAGAAAGACTGACTGAGGGGTAAATTGCTTAAAATCTTCACTCTTTCACCAAGTGTTTCTGATATTCCTATATGAGGTTGGATAATTAAGTTTGTGAACTCATCCTAGAAAAAGTGCTATGTACCTCTTTGCTGAATATTACTATGGTCACCTTTGAAGTACTCCCCTTAGGAAGCTATGCATCGATGCCAGCATCTAGTCCACCCTTCATAGCAATTTTGGAACTCTTTTTTTGTAATGGCCATCAGAGCTGTTGTCATATTACCCTTGATATCCTGAATGTCATCAAAATGACTTCCTTTCAATATTTCCTTTATCGACTGGTAAAGAAAGAAGCCATTGGGGGCCAGATCAGGTGAGTAGGGAGGGTGTTCCAATACAGTTATTTGTTTACTGGCTAAAAACTCCCTCACAGACAGTGCCGTGTGAGCTGGTGCATTGTTATGATGCAAGATCCATGAATTGTTGGCGAAAAGTTCAGGTCATCTAACTTTTTTATGCATCTTTTTCAGCACTTCCAAATAGTAAACTTGGTTAACTGTCCAGTTGATACAAATTCATAATGAATAATCCCTCTAATATTAAAAAAATTAGCATAATCGATGCAACAAGTTTGTGAACTTAATTGTCAGACCTTGTATGTATATGTGATTGATCATATCGCTGTTTATAGATTCTAGGTTGGGGATAATTGCCCCTCAGAATTTTGAAGGCAATTCCCCATTCTGATCTTTTGTAACTTCCAGTTTGAGAAGTATGATAGCTTTCAGATATGCTATGTGTTGTACCTGACTGATTATTTTTATAAGGTTTTCCAACTTTTTCTTCTTAGTGTTCTGAAATTTCACAATATTGTGTCTTGATGTGGGCCTTTTCTCATTTGTGTTCTGCATTTGGCTGACTCTTTTAATCCATAAGTGCATGCATTCAGTATTGGAAGAGTGTACTCATTTTTTTTTTTTGGGGGGGGGGGCATCATTTCTGACCCTCTGTTTTCTCTCTTTTCTGTTTTCGGGAACCCTCCTGCCCCCCATTAATTAGATGCTATTCTCCTGGATTGATTGCCTACTATGTGTAGGTTTTTTAATCTTTTTTCCATTCATTTGTGTTATTTTTATACTCTCTGAGAGATTTCTTCAACCTTTATATTGGGATTTGGGTTTTTTTTTTTACAATTGTCATTTTAATTTCTAAGAGTTTTTCCTGTTTTTCAAGTGCTAAAATTTCCTGATAAAATTACATAGGTGCAGTATCTGCAATATCTTTTATGTCTGAGGACACACACACACATACACACACACACACACACACACACAAAACACACACGGTTTCTTCCTCCTGCATTGTCTGTTTCTTTGAAGATCTGTTGTTGTTGTTATTTTTGGCCTTTACCTCAGTGCAAAACAGTACTGAAAAGGTTGATCATAATCAGTGTCATCAGTATGGGTGAAAGGAGCCATCTTTGGGTAAATAGACAGGGACAAGGACTACAAGGACTAGCTGTGTTTTTGGAGGCCATCCAAATGTCAGTCAGAAATTCTAGGTGTCTTTTTTTTTGTTTTGTTTTGTTTTCACCTGTGCTACTTAGTTTCCCCAGGAAAGAATCCTCGACTCTCATTCAATATGAAAAGTGTATGTAACCTGTTTTTAGTGTAGTACTTCACTCCACCATCAGCTGGTGTCCATGAATCTTTTCAAGAAGTAAACTTTCTATCATCTATGAGGATGGGGAAAGGATAATTAATTAGCTACCTGAGTGAACCATGGATTCTGAAAGTCTGAGTCCCCTTATGTGGATGTAAAAACAATCCTGTTTTTAGTCTCGTCCTGCACCCTGGTCTCCTGGGGTCTCTGGTAACTAATTCCTAAGCCTAGCAGGGATTGTGCATCTGAACTTGGTTTCCATTCTACTGGTAAATCTCCTTCCCTCCCCAGGCAGTGAGGTTTCACTGTTTGGCTAACTCAGTAACCTCACTTCCATCTACTTAACTCTTATCTGCTGATATCCCATCTTCTGTTGTATCTGCCCTTCTGTGCTTCTACTTGATTTCATTTATTTTAATTTTGAGGATTTTTCATTTTTAGGGAGATTTGGGGAGGGAATGGGTTAATGATGATACATATTTTTTCTCCAGTAATAGGAAACTGCTCAATATTTGCTTTTTTTATACATGCTAAATGTATTGTGTAGTAAATGCTTTTAATTTATTTATCCGTTCTGAGCTTTGGTTAATAGTATTTTAGTCTGGATATTAACTTCCCCAAATTTCATACTCTTAAAACCACTGGAACCATTTATCATTTATTTTTATAACCTAAAGAATAAGCAGTCTAAGAGCTCATATAAAATGAAAACAGTTAATTTGTACACTATTGCTTTTGAATGTTGTATTTTAGATTATGTTCTGAAGTGTATCTTATCTATTCTATAATAAGAGGTTTTAAAGCATATCTGATTCCCTGTAATTTGTGCAAGTATTTGCATTTAATGCTTTGTTTTCTTTATCTGATTTACCTTATGAAATTCCCTTTAGCAGAGATTAGAAGAAGTTTATTATTTATTTTCTGAGTCAATGAGATTTCATACATGTAAATATTATAATCCAGTTATATGGTCAGAATACTTCTGCATACATGATTGAATTGTTCTCTCTACTAACATAATTTTCCATTGAAATATATTACTTTGTTTTGCAGATAAAATGTATTAAGGGTCTCTTCTTTTTAAATAATGTATGAATTATTAATCTGTGCTTATAAGTTTACGATGCCTTCAAGTAGGCAACATTGTCAGTGGAAAAATTATGGTGTGAGTTTGTTTTTATGGTGCTAATAAAATGAAGTTGTGTTAGGTAAGAATACATTAAAAAATGATAGTTAAAGTTAAATAAGAAGGCACTGAATTGTGTTTGTGTTCAAATTGAAACAAAAACAATATTTACCCAGCATTTCCTAAAATAACCATGCCAGATGAAGTTTTTATTGAACTTGGCAAACAAATGATAACAATCATATTCTTAAGTAGAATAAATTGCTGGGAAAATGAACGGCTTTACCCCAATGACCAATTTTGCTGTTCTTTTTAACCAGTCAGGTTTTGGCTTTGCCTAAGGTTAATTGATGATTTAATTGTCACTTGGTTTAAGCAGGAAGTTTAGTCAATTCTATGTAGGGTGAATAAACTAAGGGTTTTCATTACTTTTCTTCCATTGAGTTGGTTCAACACAGAGGTTATTTGAAGACCTGTAACCTCAGTAGCAAATAGTACAGAACCACAGGCAGTGTGATAAACTAAGTAATGTCCCTTAAGCCCACATCCTAATCCTCTGACTCCTTGAATATGTCACCTTATACAGCAAAAAGGACTTTGCAGATGGAATTAAATTAATGATGTGGAGATGGGAAGATTAGCCTGGATTATCCAGGTGATCCCAATGATGTAATCACAAGTGTCCTTACAAAACAGGAGGAGAGGGAGATGAGACTACAATAGAGAAGACAATGTGATGATGAAAGCAAAGAGAGAGTTGAAGATGCCAGGCAGCTGCTGGCTGTGAAGATCGGGGAAGGGGTCTTGAGCCAAGGAATGCAAGGAGGATAGCTCTAGAAGCTGGAAAGGGTAAGGAACATAGTTATCTTATAAATTCCAGAGGGAGCGTGACCCTTACAATGCCTTGACTTTAGCTCAATAGAACTAATTTCAGACTTCTGTTTTCCAGAACTACAGGAGAAAAAAAAATTGTTGTTTAAGTGTGGTTTGTTATAGCAATGATAGGAAACTAATACAGCTTCTTACTCCCTAAATCACTAGAAAACCAAAAATAGGTAAAGAAAGCCACATTTCCCTTCAGCCATAATCTTGGTTCATGCTGAAGAAAGATTTTGATGGAATATTTGCAAAATGTCCCAGCTACCACTATTTCTGTAGAAAGGTTTCTGAGGAGGTTTGCCATTAGGGGGAATATTTAGTGAAATGATTTGTCCAAGTTATCAGAGCTTGGAAATATTTTTAGGTTCAACAACAGAATAATTTTGTTTTAATCCCTCATAGAATTTTTCTTCTTATATCTTGTTCTCTCGGGGGGAATGAAGTGAGATATAACTTAGAAATTATAGAGGAACTTCAGACTAACTTGTTTCCTCGCTTTTTTAGAGGTGACTATTGTTAGGCACGGCCGGAGGAAATGAGTCACGGGAGACCAAGATTGGTCTATTAGAATTTATTTGGTGTGTTGGAGCTGTGGGAGGTCGGGTTAGACCAGAGGGAAAAGATCATAAACTCCCCGAGCAAAGAGGGGTATGAAGTTTTATAGGAGGGGGTAAACGAGGCTGTTCCCCCTTCAATGCTTCAGGGGGTTTTCATTGACAAAGGGTTTCAAGGAATGACCAAACCCTCCAGCTTCCCACCCTGGCCCCAGGTCGCCATCTGGACTGCCCAGGCCCCTGATCATAAGCCCCTAGGAGATAAAGCAAAACTGGATCAAGGCAAGATGGCTTTTAAGATCAGGTTTCTGCTCCTGGCCTAAATATGGCTTGACAACTTCAACTGTTATCTTTTTCCCCCTACAAGTCATCAATGAAGAAAATGAGACACAAACATATGATTTATATGAAATTTAATGGGGAGACGTTGAACTTCAAAATACTTTATGAAGATGCAACTTCAAAAATTTGTTACTTACAAATTACACACAATACACATATATGAAGGCAAGCACAGTAATCAGAAATTCTTTTCAATGTTACATAAATGTCTGTATCTGTTACCTCTTGGTACATAACAAGCTGCCCAAAAACTTAGCTTAAAACTGCAACATTTTATTTGCTTATGGTTCTACAGTTTGGACCAGGCTCAGTTGACGGGTTAATTGCCCAGGCCTGCCCACAATCCTGCCTGAACTCACTCGTACAGCTGTCAAAATTGGATAATCCAGCTGAGGCTGAGTTGTCCAAAAGAATCTCACTCACATGCCTGACAGTTGATACTGGTGTTAGCTGTGGCTCCCTGGTTCTCCTCCACGTTACCTCTTATTTTCTAATAGGTTAGACTAGGTTTCTTCCAATGGTAGTGGAAACATTCCAAGAAGGCAAAAACAGAACTGCAGTTTTCTTGAGGCTTAGTCTGAAAAGTCACACAGTGGTATTTCCATCACATTCTCTTGGTAAAAGCAAATCCATGGCCAGCTGTTTTCAAGTGGTGGAGAACTAAAATTCACTTCTCAATGGGCAGAGTATAAAGTCACTTTTCAAAGGATGTGAATACAGCATAGTACAGGTCAGTAGGGGATACTGTATGATCATCTACCACACATCTCTAAAGCACATGATCTCTACTTCTTATCTTTGCCCAGACAAGGTGGGTCTTTTTTCTTTTTTCTTTTTTTTAAATCCACAATGACTAATTGTGGGGAAAAATAGGCCTGGGGCAAGGACTGTAGAAATTTGGTTGGAAAACGCAAATTAACTTGAGTACTTGAGGGCATATATAATGGACATTTGTTTCTTCTTCTATTGTTTCCCCCACCACTTTCTTTTAAATATGTATTTGAATATAGAAAGTGTAGAAATACTATTCTATATGTATATACAAAATGCTGTGAGGTTGTTCAAATTACTTGATAGACATGTACTGAAATCTGCAGTGCTTTGAACTCTGGTTCTATGTGCTTGTGAAGGGAAAGTGGCTTGATCTACAGTAGGGAAATAGGTCGTGAAAATGGAAGATGGGACTACTAAGAGATTGCTTTAGGGCAGTGGTTCTCAACCTGGCTGTACCTTAGATCACCTGGGGAGCTTATAAAAATGTTGATGCTCAAGTCCTATCCCAACCCAATTACATCAGAATTTCTAGATACCCATAGTTTGTAAAAGCTTCCCAGGAAACTCAAATGTGCAGCCAGGATTTAGTACCACTCACTGCTTTAAGGGTTAGAGATTTGGAAGCTAGTGTCGAAATAATGAGGTCTGGGAATATAGTATAGAAAGGTTAGATTTGGACATGGGACTCCAGCCAGTGCTGATAAATTGGCAGTGCCTCAAGGTAGAAAAATTATAACCTTCTTGTTTGATTGGATAGGAGAAAAAGTGTCTGAATTTTCTGATGGGGCTCCTAATTTTGAATACATTTCTAGAGAGCAAAGTAGCATCAATGTCAATGCACTATTTTGAGCTAACTTACGTAATCAAAATTGTGATAGTGGAATGGCTAGAGATAAAATAATGGTAATAGGATTTTTATGTAAGCAATGCATTTTTATGGTCTCTGTTTAAAAGAACAAAATTCATAGCTAGAGATTTGTAATTTGTACTCTCTTTCCCCAATGATATTATTCTTAACTCACATATAGCTAGAGTTGAAAGTATATTGTTTAAAAGTTGATGAGGCTTTTCAAAAAAACGAGGGACTATGCTACATTCTTGTAATTAGTCTTAAATATATTACTGCCAGGAAATTGAAAAAACACATCTGCAAAAGGTATGAAATCCATTTGTGCAGTTGCATTGTTTTATATAGGAGAGAACTGCCATAGGAGAGAATTGTTACCCACTGTAGTTGGAGAATTTACAAGACTCTAGAATAATCTGACATGGATAGAAATGTAGCTTGTATGTTGATACCACTGCAATTTTGCCTGTTACTAGCAAAGCTCCTTTCTCACTAGTATTTTCCAAAGCGAACAGAATTGTTTGTACCTGAGCTACTCAACAAAAGACTGAAATAATTGGATTATTCATTTGTTGACCTTCAAAAGTGGCTGCTGAAAAACTGTCTTGATGGTGCAATGCTGTCATCCCAAATCAAGACTTGATTGTGAGTGAGGAGAGTAATCTAATACTGTACACGAAGTGAAAGATTAATGTCTCAACTGGGTGAAATCACCAAGTAGGTAATATCTCCAACCCCCCTTAAAAAGTAATTACTGGTGGAGTAAAGAATACATTCAGGCATTCAAAGATTTAAGATGACATGAAATCTTTGGACTTAAGAGTTATAAGAGTTGATTTATTCCAGAGGATCCAGAAAAAACGGTTCAATGAAACCATCGCTGCTTGCTGAGACTGTTTGCTTCAACCCAAATCTCTAACATAGAAAAATCAGCATTCAGATGAAAAATTCCATCTAAAGAAAACACTATGTTAAGCCTAAGGATTAAAAATAAAATAAAATTACCCCTTTGATCCTGAAGCTAACCTTAAAGTCATCTGCAGCAAAAGGCCTTTTTTTGTGTGTAAGGATTCCCAGTCCTTTGAGGCGTGTGCTGTATTTAATAAAGATTATGTGACTGATTACTTTTCACATACTGACAGCTCCCTGTGGTGTCTTTTATGTATGCGGGGAGGGGAATTTATATTAAAACTCTGTTTTTCTGTATGGTGGCCACCTGTTCTTTAAAAAGTTTGTATCAAACTTTTCTTGGAGGTAATATTAGAGGACCAAAGCATAAACACAGAAACTGATGAGATTGGTCTTCATGTAAACTATGCAGTACAGTGAATAGCAATGAAGTGAGGGGGATGGAACCTCAGGCAAGGTAAGATACCTGCTCAGGTGTTATATTTAAGGAGAATTATACTGAAACCCAGTTCTGATTATGGACAAAGTGTTATATCCTGAAGTAAAGATGATGAATAAATCAGAAAAAGGAAGCACCTTCTTTTTCTGTGATGTACATGAACAGATGAGCTTTAAAATATTATTTCACTAATTGATTTCATGGAAAAATCTCATTGAGTGAATATGGGAAAAGCAATTTTTACACAATACCTTAGTGTGAAGTAAATGATTACTAGAGGTCCTCAAAGTAATTATACTACATGAAAGTCAATAGAAAACTGGATTGCAGTATTTATTTCACTTATGAAATGGTGAAAATGATTGTGCTCTTGTTATAAACAAGCTGAAGTTTGCTTTTAAAGTAACAAAAATGTAAATATCTTCTGTCGATATCAAATATATTTAAAAGCTGAGATTTGATAAAACAATATAAAAAACGTTGTCAGTGTTAAAGTATTTCTAGTATGATAAAATTATTTCCTATGGCTTATGCAAAAGTTGGCATGTTGTTTTCTTGATTTATTTTTCCCTTTACTTTCTCCTTAAATTTAGGATACCTGTTTTTCTGTCCTCCACTTATTATTCTGTCACTATATGCTGGCCTTGGTTTGTCTAAACTATTCTTTTGGTTTTGAAAGCCAAGATTCTCAACACTGTTTTTTCAAATTTACCATATTTTAAATCAAGCTCATTGTCCTTTTTCTTTAAATCTCTTTAATGTTTTCCTTCTTGCTGTTAACTAATTGCATCACAACCCCCATGTTCAGTTGGCTGGAAACCCAAGTGTCATTATGCATTTTCTCTTCACCCCAACATTTAGTCTTCAAGCTCTATTAATGTTTGGTTGTTGTTTTTGTTTCATTGGTTGGTTTTTTTTACATTCCCTGCCATAAGTCAAAATTAACACCCTCCTCATTTTTAAGTTGAACATTGCAACAGCTTTTTAACTAGTCTCTAGTAACTCACCACTTACTAGTAAAACATCCAAATTCTCTGCCATTAAATTCACAGCCTTTCATAGTGTCGCCCTTAAAAGCTAATTTCTTATCTGTTTTCTGCATCTGTCCCCAAGCTCTCCCTCTTCCTTGTTCTCTGGTGATAATGAATTTTCAGGAGTTCCTTTCACATCTCTTGCCTTTGTACACCACTCTCCCTCTTTTTGGAAGGCCCTTTCTATTTTAATTATCCACTTGGTAAGTCCCTTTCCATTTCTTGTATCACTAGTTCCACTCTTCTACCCCACATCCCATATTATGTATTAGTGACAGTCCCATGGAACATCCCTATTGTGTGTCGTATGTCATTTAAGCAAATGATACCTTGACTTGAAACTTTCTACAAAGAAGTTAACGTTGGTAAAATGCCACTTGAGAATTAAAGCATAGTGCTTGGAGAAGTCAAGTTCAATGACCTTGTTAAGAACTGGAAACTGTTGACAAGGCGCGTTCTCTGAAGGCTGGCATATTTGAGAGACATAGTATCTATACCAGGGTCTGAGCTCCAGTGTGTGGGACTGAGAAGTGGTCACGGTGGTTATAGTGGAGGTGGGGTGGACCCAGACCACCTGGGTTTAGCAGATGGTGCAAGTGTTGATGACAATGAGATGAAGCGGGATAGGGTATCAAATTGAAAAATGGAACTGAATAGGAGCAGGAAGGGAATGGAGCAAGGAGGTTTCTGGGCCCCTGTGAGGATCAGGATTGAAATGTCCTTAGTTTATTCTTTTTGGAGGGTACATGGAAGCATGGAACTTGGACATGTTGCATTGACACAGGTTATTGATTTCAGCAACCTCTAGTGTCCCATTTCCAAACTCACATTAAAATGAAGGCCGGTAATGCTTTGCCACCTCTAAATGATTTGGGTTAGACTAGGGACTTATTTCTCAAGTATCTTTCAATTCTGTGCTATGACACTTTTTTATTTTTTATGCAATAATATTATGTGACCCATTATTACATTTTACTAATTTAGAAATGTCATGTTGGTGTGGTTTTTCTTTTTACTTAGTTTCTGTTTTTAATAATGAAAAATTGTGATACACATTTGTAACATTCTAAATTAACAGAAATTACTCATTTTTAGACTTTCTTAAAATTATATAGTATGCTTTTTTTGGAAAGACCTACAAATATGTCAGATGAAGCTTTAGGTATTATGAAGAAATTTTGTATTGGCAATATATCTTAGATTGTGTTTTTCTTTTGGTAGCTCACAAGTGTAAGACAACATTAGAAGGATTATATAGAAGGGGATGCTTTGTAAATACAATTTGATAATAGAGAGAAAGTGAAACATTTAGGTCTAGAATGATTGATGTAAAGTACATTGGATAAGACTGCAGTTGTATTTCCCAAATGATAGAAAATAGACAGTAAAGAAATATATGCAAAATGCATTTTCAGAGTTGTTGGATATTTACCTGTCACTACAAATTATCTTGGAGACAGTACAGATAAACTGAATGGGAAACTGTACCAGAAATATCTTCCTTTGAGCCATTTTTAGCAGGTCTTTTGTAAAATGTTATTTAGCCAATGATGTTATTGTGTCTTCTCTTGCTTTATTCTTTTACCTTCTTCTGCTGATTCTCCTGACTTCAGACTTCTGTAACACCTGCCAGATGTGCTCTCCTGGCCCATGAAATCAAGCGTGGGTGAGACCTGGTGCAGAACAGGAAGGCGACCCATACTTGGTTTCAGAGGCTGCGAGAATACCTGCGGTTTTGAGAGAATGTGTTTTTGTTTATAGTAGGCCTTCCAGAAAATGAAAACTTCAGGGAAAACTTGTTTTATTACAGACAGAAACAAAAAATAAATAGAGATAAAATTCATGATCATTTTACATTTCTGACCAATGAAATATTTTAGAATTACTAAATGACAGGAACCAGTTTGACAGATAACGATTTAATGTGTCTGTTAATGATTGTTAAAACATTGTACATATATGATGCTTCTTCCTCAAGGACATACCCTATCCCAGCTGTGATGGTTAGCTTGACCATGGTCTTGGTCCTAGTCTAGCTCCTTGATAGCTAACAGAATTAGACAAAGATGTAAGGACAGCAGTATTGATTTCTTTCATTTATGCTTTGGCGTCTATCCACCCTTTTTCTAACCAGATTTTCTTTCACACATCCATCCTCACTCACAGCTGCTTGCCTATAGGGCCAAAAATCTTTAGTTAGCAATCTGCCAGAATATGAGTTTTCTGTGTAGGAGATTGGAATTATTTCAAACAACCGATCTGGTTGAATAAAGAGAAGTATAGAAACTGAGGTAAATAAAATATATATCATTGAATATTTAGTTGCATACGTTGTATCTTTGCTGATAATTAATTTATGAACTATATTTGTTGAGCTGGTATTTGTTATTTTTTTCTTGTCCTATATGCTTTAATTTTGCTGGGAGGATAGGGTGGGCATGACGCTATTGATATGTGTCGTCATCTCTTTGGCCAGAGGAACCATTTAAAAATTGCTTACTATTTTCTCAGCCAGAATTCTAAAGTCCTGGATTCTTGGCACAAAAACAAACAAACAAACAACACTAGAAAGGCAAGTTCTACCAAATACATATTACATCCCTGGCCATGCATTTTGGTAGGCTTACTTACAGAATATGAAAGTTGTTTCTAATAAAGACATATTCTGTATTTCTTTAATTGATTTTCATGTTTTTAATACATCTTCTATTTATAAATAGTGTTCCTTTGTTTCACGTAGGATAATTTAATTTATAAATATGCAAAATCAAGAAAAGAAACATCCTCATTTTGTTGAGCTCTCAGATTTAAAGCAAATTCTTTTCTCAGAACTTTCCTATGTTGGGAAATGATTGGAGAAACTCAGTTTCCTTTGAACTATTATCTCAATTAGAGAACTTTTCTTGGATGATCCAGAGAAGTACTGTCTGGTAGGTTATTCTGCAGCAATGGAAGTCTAATATGGTAGCCAATATCCAGGACACTTGAAATATGGCTAGTGCAACTGAGGAAACAAACTTTTAAATTAAATTAAATTTATATTGCCACATGTGGTTAGTGGATACTGCGTTCAACAGCACCGTTCTAGAGTATGTTAGTCATTTGGATGATTTCTTCTAGGTTAAAAATTCACCAAATGCATCTTTTTAGGTCCTCTTATGAATTTCTTCAGTTTTGATTAGTAGCTTAAGTTTATATATTTTATGACATTATATATTTTAATTCATCACCATGTCCTACAATAAACGGTCCACAAAAGAGTAAGCTAAAACAAATTTTCAAGTTTTAACTTATTTATATGGGTTTCATTTTATTTTTTAATAAAAACACTCAACAGATTTCTGTTGAAAGTTAAAAGCTGGTTAGTTATCAAACAATGACTACACAGTAATTGACTGTTAATCTTTGTCCAGCACTGCATAAACTACTCCATAAAAAAGGATTTGACGTGATTCCTCTCCTCAACAATCTTACAGTCTTGTTAGAAAGACAGAACTAGCAAGCATGAAATAATTAAAAAATCAATCAGTGCTAAACTCTATTATGCAAAGTGGGTGTGTAGAAGACGGTGAGATCAGTATGATCATAGTAGCCAATCTCCACACTTCAGAGTCTAAAGGATCCTAAAAAATCATTTCTGAATTTTAGACATTTTGAAGGCTTACCTGTTCAAGATTTCACAGCCAGCTGATGACATGTCCACAAGTTAAGTGAAGGTTTTCCTGACCATCAAACTATTGCTCTTCCCTCACTAGTGTGTCTTTAAGACTGCCTCCTAGAGGAGATCGTTCTTAACAGTTGATTAAAAAGAAAACTTGAGATCCAGCAATTATAAACCAAGTGTCATGTTAAATACCAGTTTCTTCTAGCAGAGCATTCCCCAAACTTTAGTTGCTCATTTAACACATTCATAACTTTTTATCATATCCGTCTACCATCTGTACTATCATCTATGAATTCCAGTTATTTTATATTTAAATTTAAGGCAAATGAAAAACCAGTATCAGTTATCATAAGTAAAAGGTAACTGGGAAATAAATACCTAAAATTAGAAGCTAAACTACGTTATAAATTTCCAGCCAAACCCTTTGCCTAAGCCAGGAGCATGTTTACTTTCTTATAAAGGAGATTAGTATGCGTTGCAATAGGCCCACATTACTATAAAGAGAAAGCCTTTCTTTCACATCCAGTTTTAAAGGGATTTACAAGGTCTCACTGCTAAATGTAATACCTCTCCCTGGCCTCTCTATAGCTGTTTTGTGACTGCCTCAGGAAGGAATTAGCCAAGGACCCTTAGTTCTGCACCAAGCACATGTGTGCCTGCGTTCATTTCTGTGTCTGTGTCAGTTGCTGGTGGGGTTCTTGGTGGCTACTTTTTCAAATTATATGATAACGGCATAAGCTTTCTTATTTGTTTTCCTAACTGAAACAAAGCTTCTTTTGATCTACAGGTTGTTGTTGTTGTTGTTTACAGGAAAAGTAACTGTACAGTTAAATAATCTTATGTTTTAATGTTAATTAAATGGAATTTAGATAGATTATCTCTCCATATACAAACATTTAATTCTCACCATTCATTAAGTGAAAAAACTTTTATGATTGATGGTGGAACAGTCAGGAGTCCGTAACTAACTCCGTGGTTTATGGAAATGGTTTATTAGGAGAAAGATGACATGCATATTTCTTTGAAGGTAGAAACAGCTGTCAAAGTATAGTTTGAAAATTCTTAAAACATGGTTTTCATACAAATATCAAATAAGAATATATCAGTTTATTTAACTCAATAATGAGAGAACCCTCAGGATGGTGGAGCTGGTTAAGAGTCTTTAAGTCTTTAAGGGAGAGAGATTAGTTAGTTGGGAAAGGTGTAATGAAATAAGTTTGCTAAGTTAGAGAAAATACTGACTAATGTTTAACAGGGCTATAAAATCATAACCTTTGAGCATATCTTTTCTATCAGAGAGAAATCATTTGTATGTCTACCAGGCAAAACAACAGGTTGAATAATTTGACAGACTCTGGGTGCACTTACCAATAGTAAATAGTAAATCAAACAATGATATATTTCCCAAGAGCAGTATTTCTTGGGAATCCAGGGTTTTTTTGTCCCCTGAAGGATATTTGTCAAACTCTGGAGACATTTCTGTTCTTGACCATCTGGAGGATGCTCCTGGCGTCTAGTAGGTAGAGTCCAGGGAAACTGCTAAATATTCTACAATGAATGGGCAAGCCCTCCCCGCCTCCTCTCACACCTTCAAGAAAGGATTGTCCAGCTCCAAATGTCAGTGGTGTCCCAGTTGAAAAACTCTGCCCTAGAACATGAAATAACCTTATTAGGTCTGTTAGTGCTCCAGTATGACATCGAAAGAACCCACAGTCATCCTTTTGCCTTATTTCCAAGTTGTGGATAATTACTCCCAACAATGTAAGGAGAGTTTCCAAGCAACAGAAGGGTTTTCTTGTTTGTTTGTTTTTAATGCATCATTGATATATGTTTTCAGAGTATATCTAAAGGGAGTAGACACTGGGAGATTGTGAGCTAGGCCTGAGCTCTGCTTTCTGTTCATATTTCTTGTCCTTCTCTTTCATCCTATGGTTGATTTCTTACATTGAATTTTTTTTTTTAAATCTAAAAATAAATGGTGAAGAAATGCTAAAATATGCATTATCTGTCACTGTGACCATTTTAATGAATGCTTCATTCCATTTTTAAAGGATAATGTTTTTCTCAGCTGACTACATCTTTTCCTGATTGACACTTACAATTCTTGAAAAAAAGAATTAGAGGTGGATGCACAATACTGCCAGATAGGAGAGAAGAGCCTGTTAGTAAAGCATAGATTTTCCACACTTCTTCTGACTAAATTTCCTCTACAGTTGGGAAGTTGAGAAAAACTGGCTATAAGGAAATATGGAGTTGATAACACCATACCTTAATCTTTTAAATACTTTAGTGGTTGAACTAAGAGTCAGAAATGGAGGGCAGTCTTCTCTTACACCTCTAATTTAGTGAAAAGCTAAAATCAGACTGAAAATTCATTCATAATCTACTATGGTAACTCAGCAGCAGCCACTACCATTTTGTATTAGTTCAGGCTTTTGCTAGGTATAGATAGCCTCAAGTTTGTTTGTTTTTTCTTTTAACTTAATGTAATTGAATTCAACAAATGCTTCTGGACCAGACACAGCCACACGAAGATGAGGATGAAGACTTACTTCGACACGAAAGGACCTCTTAGACTAGTACCTAATGTTGCAATTATAGAAAATATGCAATTTTATATACTAGCTTTTCACTTCATATTATGCTATTAGCATTTTGTTGTTGTTGTTAGCATATTGTCTTTCTGATTATCATTTTAATGGTGTGATTTAGATGAGGATAAAAACAGCCAAAGTTTCCCATAGAAAATATGGTATTATGTATGGTTACATATCTATATGAGTCTTCACAATAGGCTCAGCATTCACATGCCGGAGTAAAATTAGCTGCCAAGTCATCTAGCATAGTATCTGCTGCTTGATAGGTGCCCAGAAAATGTTTGTTCCTTTTGTTCTGTCCAAATGTTTGTTCCTTTTGTCTGTCCAAATCCTTTATACTGGAAAGAACTTTGGGTATAGGCAAAGTTATTTGTTTGTTTGTTTGTTTGTATTAATGGTAAAACCACTGAAACCCAGTTTATTCAGCTAATGCAATGTTGAGCTCTGCACTTGAACTTAAATAATTTGATTCAAGCTGTAATTCTGCCCCTTATTGATTGTGGGACATTGAGTAAGTCACTTTATTTCCTGGGGACTTTTTCTGTATATTGGGGTGGGGGAGTTGCACTAGATATTGTAAAACACTTTTTTAAGACAACAGTTTTTCTTCTGTCCTAGAGCTCAGTCTAACAAAATTGAGATAAAGATCCATGGTCTTTTTAAGAAAGAAAAGGAAAAATCAGATGAAGTGAGCCTTAATCTGTCAAATAAGCTCACTATATAAGGATCCCCAGAGCACTATAAAGTAATAGACATTCATTTAGAAGGAGAAAAACTAACATTTTAAGAGGACACTATGTATTAAGAACATCTTTAAATATTTTATGTGGATTTTCACTATCAGTCCTCAGGTAGGCGACATGCTTCTCAGTTTATGTGATGAATTGCATCTCAGGGAAGTTATCATTTTATCCCAAATAGACCATCTAGTATACTTTCCAGTATATCATGCCACTGTCTAGAAAAACTGATAATTTATTTAAAAACAGTGCTTAAACCTGTAAGTAGCACTATTTTTCCTTCTTTAAAGTTCTAGAAGGACCTTTGAAAATGGTTTTGTGGACCATGACTATTTAAAAAGCTCTGCAGGAAAGTAGAAAATAACTTCTTTTTTATCTCACATGAATTGTTCCTGTCGCAAGGAGACTGTCAAAGTCATTCTTTTCATCATTCTTTAGAAAAATGCCAGGGTTTGAGGACTGGGTGGCCCCTTGAACTGGAAGCCCCGTGGTGCGGTGGAAGCATACAGAGCTGAGGTGGGAGTTCTCCACTCTTGGCCCAGCTCTGACGCTGACTTGCCTGACTTGCCAAGTGAGTTAAGTTCCAGAAAGCCATCGATAACAGTGAGGGAGAAGTATCAGATCACCTCCAAGATCTTACACTCTGTTTTCAACCTCTCCCTATGCATCATTTTTTTTCCCCTCTTTGCTGTTCTATGTGTGGGATGGGAGAGGGGGCCAGTCTACAGTTCTTTGGCAAGCTTTCAATTAGTCCTCTATTTATTACCTTCCTACCTCACCTCAATTTTCTACTCTTAACTAATCCTACAAGTCCCAAACTTTTTTCAGGTTTCTGTCTGGCCACTTGGCTCTTTTCTGGCCTTTTCCTCATCTGTGACCATCTAAGTTTTGACTTCCACTCCTCTTTTACATTTTCTCAGTCCTATCGAAATAATTTCCACAACTGTAATGAGCGCTCTCATTCAGAGATAGACCCTCCCCTATTCTCTTTTTCACGTTTTATTATCACTAGTAATATACCTTTCCAGTGTTTTCAGTGTCGTTTCTGGACAGAAAGCAGATAAATATATGTAGGGGTCCATGATGTTGTAGCCTTGGGAAAACCTTGGAGAATGGAGATTATCAATAAATTGGGGTGAAAGATAAATAATGTCCCTGGAATGTCCCAAAGGAAGTGCTCCTGAGAAGGGGCCCATGGTGGCTGGAATGGCACCCAGAAGAGAAGGGGGAGTTACGATGGACTACAGGAGACATACAGACTTTTTTTGTACTTTGCAGAGCTGGACAGGACAGTAAAGTCATTCATTAACTCAACAAGTATTTGGTGACAGCCTATTACTTATGTATAAACTCTACCCTGGGTGCCCAGCTGTGAAGACAAGTAGGTACAACTTCTGTCTTCCATTTGCTCCTGACATTGTGAGGAAGTCAGAGGCTTAAACAAGCAAACAGAATAGAACTATAACACAGTAAGTGTTAAAAGTATCATAATTTAGAAGTAACTAAATGCCCAAACTGAAAGGGAAAATCATATAACGCACATTCTGGTTAATATTTTACAGAGTGACTACTAATTATTTTTAAACTAATCAGGGGATTGAAAATGTTCATCAAAGGGTAGTTTGTAAATGTACATAAACTAATCAGGGATTTGAAAAATATTTATTGGAGAGTGGTTTCTATGATACATCCAATCTCAGAAAAATATGTGACACATTATTGCAAAAATTTTGTTTTGAGTTTCTAATCATAAGGTAAACGAGATGTGAGCTTTAGAAGGGAGAGTTTATTATGATTGGGATTCATTTCTATTTTGGAAAATACAATAAACAAAAGGCAGTGATGCATTATTTTGCACCAACTATAACAGCTCAAGGCATGGACAGTGCTTTATGGGGAGATGCACTTTAACCCAAAGATAATGCCTCACAGGGGCCGGGGACTTAGGTACACCTTCATTTAGAGGGGAACATGTGTTCTCCAAAGGGTAGAGTGTCCTGAAGTATTCCCAAGAGTTCGTAACTCCTTATATCCAGGCTTTAAAATAATGAGGACTGTAGAATGTGCTTATCAGTAGATGGGATCTCCTGGGATGGAGAGATAACTGAATAAAGCATACCAAACTTACAAACTTTGCGATTTCCCTACCTCTTACCATTCCATTATCTACTTGTACAATTTCCTCTATCCTATAATGGAAGAGGGGCCACAGGGGGCCATAACCATGTCTCCCATCCTCTTCGAACTCCTAACACTGATCAGGAGAATGAAGCCATAACATAGGAGACCTTTACTTCCAGGCACTGCCTCAGTTCATTTCCAATAAGGAATTGTTACCAGGCACAAGTCATGCTGTTATTAATTTCAAATTAAAACTCAGACTGTGTATGACCTCTTTAAATCAGCTATTTTCCAATTCATTTATTTTGGCTGTAATTATGACTGATTGCTCAATTCTTATTGGAATAGCTATGGTATGATTTAATTTTAGCTGAAGCTTTTATAATAATAACTAGAGGATCTTCTCCACATAAATGTATAAGATACCTATTTTTAACTTAATGATTTAAGATAACAGACTTAGATACCGGATGTATTTCTCATTACTGCATTGTGGAAAATAATCTCTATGTTTATTCCATGACTATGTCTACGCAGCTGCAAACAAATTGAAGTTTGTTTCATTAAAAAAAAAAAAAAAAAAAAATCAGCCATGACGTTTCCTAATCTCAGTACTTAGTTATTTGCTGTTGTATGTGTGTGTGCATATATCCACATATGCATACAGTCACATATATAAACATATCTAGAGATCAGAAGAAAGTATTCCTTGATAAGAAAAAATTTTAAAAGCCTTATCAAGGTCTGTGTTGTAGCCCAATTCTGAAAAATCAGACGCCCCCCCCATTTTTGCATATTGAAACTAAAAAAGAACTCCATTGATTATTTTTACTATGTTGAAAGACTCAACCTTTCTATTTGACATTGTGTTCTATTTAAGCTCATCCTTTACCATCTGGCAGAAATCCATTTTAAATATTGTTTTGGAAGTCAGATTTCTGATGCTCTCCACTGTTACTAGACTTTATTTTTGTCCGTGTGATGTACTGCACAAAATTGTCTATTGATATGAAGCAGGCTGAGGAACGATTTTTCAGCTTTGATCACGAGAATGAATCGATTTTTAACAAGCCCTCGCATGGCAGCAGTTGCTGATGTTGTGTGTCTAACAACTTCATTGAAGGGCTGCATTTGATTTGCTGTTGCTAAGTGCTCTCTTTCTGTGAGCTTGTCTGTGACAACTTCCTCAACCAACTGAAGATCTTTTATTGGGTTAGAAAATGCTGTTAAATGTTATTTTGATTAAAAAATAATCATAGGCAGTCTTCATTACACAGAATCATCAATTTGCCATTAGTGCTACTTGCTGTGGGCTTTGAAAATGCGAATGAAACTCAAACCTAGCTTTCCCACTGATCATGCTGATTAAGATAAAAAAGGTATTTGTTCACTTTGAACATGCAAGGTGAGTGGCAGAATCCTTCATAGTGTTCCTTTCTCTCAATACTTACTATGTGTTGTGCTTAGCCAGTAGGCTACATTATAGGGCATTGTTGTCTTCACAGAAGAACCAGGCGATGGGAAGTCCCCAGAACTGTCAGCACCCTAACATAATGGGAACATAAAATCATAACAGCACTGATTACTTATGTCCCAGTTGCATGCTACACCGTGGACCAGTATGCTAATGCTGGACAATTAAGTATCACTGGCATTCTGAAAATAACAATACAGCTTTTAAATCTGCAGTAGAATTGCCAGTCCCTTTTCCTTTAATCCTTATTTGATTTCTATAGTCAGTTAACAAGCCAAACTGGATAAAATATCGATAAAGCCAAAAGTCTTTATTTAATTTTTTTTCATTAATAGTACTATAAGTTTTACTCATCAAAGTATTTTACTCTATTTTTTTTCTTTTAATTTCTGTTAAGAAGTTAATATACTAGGGAACTTATGTTGATGAGTGCCTATGAGTAGTATTAGCTCTTTGGAACATGGAAAGGGTTTGGTTCTCTAAAAAAGGTTTTAGTCTTGTTGTCAGGTATCTTGGTATTATCCTTTTCTGGTTGGATTCCACTATGGATATAATATCCTTTAAATATATTGACGTGACCCTAGAATATTCATGATTTCCTCCTTCCACTTGAAAATATAGTTTAGCTTTTTCATTAATCTTGAGATTTTCATCCTGACCAGAGATTGACAATTTTAAGAGTATTTTTGACATCTGTGACTGTCCAGAATAAAACAGAATCAATCATTAAACTGGGTAAATCCAGGAAACCAACCTGACATACCAAAGAAAAAATTACCATATTCTGCTGTGTAAATGTGCTCTCGTGTATAATGTGCACCCACGTTTTTGGCCCAAACTTTCAGGGAAAAAAATCCTTCATTTAAAATTTTTAATTCAAGTTTGTATTTGTTTACATTTAAGTACTTGATCATTGTATCATAAAGGCATTTTAGCATTTTTTAAACATATTATACTACAAGAAATTTTATGTAACAAATAATTACAAAACACAAGGACAGATACAATTTACAAGAAGTTTTATGTACCGGTAACAAATTTACGATATTTACACATCATAGAAGGCCAAGAACTTTGTCACTGCAAGTTTGTCATAAATTCAACAAAACCGATTATCATATTCCAGAGTATTGTTTTGCATACAGATATCGTTACCGATTTCTAGAGTTACACTTTGACTCATAAGCATAAGTAAAATAATTAGAAACATTTATATAGATATGGAATTAATACTACCCATGTGTACTGTGCATACTAGTTTTTCCCTCACAAATTTGGGCAAAAAGTGCACATTATATATGGCAGAATATGGTACATTTCTGGTTTTAGAAATAAATGTTAAAATAATTGCATTTGTCCTTAGCCGACTTTCCTGGGAGCTTATCGCCACTTGAATGTCATGGAAGGATTCAGAGTAGAGAGGAAATATTCCACAGTTGCACTAGCATAATTACATCATTGATTAGTATGAAAATTCACTCATCTATTAAAAAATACAAGCGTGCTAGAACAATGCATACACATTTTAAGAAAGGAAAAAAATGTATTAAAATTGTAATAATATATACCGGTAACAAAAGATGAATACAAGTCACGTGTATACATTTTTTTTGGCACCCCCAGAGTTTGAGTTACAGCAAAACTGAAAAGAAACCTGGATCACAAGAAACTTTGAGTTTTGTTTTACAAAGTATGAATGGGAACCATAAGGGCAAAGTTGCTTATCACTTCATACTTAGTGTTTCCCTTTTTGTCTTCTTTGTGTTTGCATTTTGTTTTGTGTTAAATTTTTTGTGTTAAATGGACCAGAAGGAACCCCAAATTCTGCGTTTTTCTGTTAATATGTAATGAACCACCAAATGTGGTAGGTACACAAAACACTATTTGTTAACAATATTTTTCTTGTCAGCTCTCATTTTGCTGTCTGTTAATAAGATTGATCAAAAGAAACAATTCCATGAGTTTCTGTGTTTATTCTGTTTCCTTGGGTGATCTCTGGGTTTCCATATTCTCTTAGGAACACATTCACATTTCATTTTTAAACATATAAACATAGAGCAGAATTTAGGGGATGGTCAAGAGACATGAAATGGATTGCTTGTTTTTATCTGTTCATTCAAGTTAGCAGAACATCAAAGGCCCTCAACAGTCTGCCTCAAGCCCTCCTTTTCTGAATGAAACTTTCCTCAGACCCAGAAGTGTACATTTTCAATGATTACCTATGCAGTTATTAATTATATGAAAGCCCTTTATTAAGACCTCTTGGTCCTCTCTATTCACCAAATCACAGATGTTTAATGATTCACTACTTATCATTTTTATCCCATCTTAGAGTAAAATTAGACATTCCCTTTAAGTTTTTTCATTCTTTTTATTCTGCTTTAGGAGAGAAAGCATTCTTTGTCCCATTTGCCATATGTCTGAAGACCATCTTTTCTTGAGTAATTTTTTCAGAAAACACCCAAAGTTTCTATCACTTTTCTAAAATGGCAATTCTATCTTCCTCTCTGAAAACATGTTGGAATAAAAGATGCCTGACAGCTGATTAGGAAAGTGACATATATTTTACTTCCTTTCAGATGAAATCTTCTAAAATGTATTTACTTACCAGGGCAGTGACAGCCTGTCCAGCAAAAATAATTGATATTCTTTTTGGTTATTGTAGAAAGGGAACAATGAAACAAGACCTTTCTCATACCTTTAGAGATGGAAAAAAAACTGATTTTCATTAAATTAAGGTTTTCTTTTGGGCACGTCTGGTCATTGTCACATTGTTGTATGATTGTAGGAACTCTTTGCCTCATTGGGGTTAATAATCAGTCTGGGTATGCTGTTTTCAAGTATTTCTGCAAAGAAAACATGCATATTCTGCCTTTGAGTTAGGATAAAAAATATTTGAAAATAAGCAAGTTTATACCTCATTATCTATCCCTGAGATATCATTCCAGTTAAATATAGTGCAACTTCAGTCATTCAAATTAATATATACAAAAGTCGTTTCTAAATGAAAGCTCATTTGCATTTGAATGAAATTTGAACCGTAATGTTGGTTCCATTATTTATAAGTTAAAGGATTATAAGGAAGTCTGTCTCACCTTTTGGAATTTTTACTTTTGACATATATAAAATAGATATGTCTGTAGTACCCACTTCATAGGGTTGTGAGGCTTATCTATAGTCATGTAAATATTATTATTATGGGATACCTTTAAAGAAATGTGGTATTGGCACTTATCTGTACAATGAGCAAGAATAAAAAATACAGGTGTGTGTGTGTATACCTCTCGAGAGAGAGAGATGTTTTCCTGAGAGAGTCTGTCAGTACTGCTTTAATAAACACATCAAAACCTGCTTGATTTTTCCCCCCAAAGGGCCACCGCCAAGGATGTCAAAGGGTTTTTGTGGTTTTTTTAAGTTACAAATATTTTCAAACATTAATTTCTTAAGGATTTGTTATAAATCCTTTTTTCTTCTTAGCACTTCAACCCAATCTAGATCAAACTCTCATCTCCTGAGCTATTACTGTACATGTTTTCTTGACTTTTGAAATGTAATCACAGGTCAGTGTTGCTCATTTTAATGGTTGGTATATTGAGGTTATTCACTATTCTAGAAACTACATTAAATCTAGCCAACCTAGGGACCAGGAACTGAACTGCTCTGTCAAATTCCATACTTTCTAGGCACTATGGGATAGCCTTGTTTCCCTATCAAAGCATTCTGCTATATAAAAATCCACATGTGGCAGATACCATCTGATCAGAATGTGGTTGTGGGGCATCTGTAGAAGTCATGCTTTGTTGATCTAATAGAAGCTCTGTCTTCAGAGAAGTAGCAAATTGGTTCTTTCCGTAGGTTATAAAGTTCCAAGCCATTGCTTCCCACCTGAGAGCTTAATCCCATTATATTGGTTGTTTCCATAGTTAAGAAGTGGCTTGTCAGAAGGCTAACTGTCCATGTCACTTCTCCAAACCATTAGGTAATAAATTGAATATAATGTGCAATTTCTCAGTTTCTTTTTCTATAATGAAAGATATTATGTTAAATTTCATGCACCTAAATGTTCTTCAGCCATCTCATATAATCTCATGTTTTCTGACCTGTGAAAACTACAAAAACTCCCAGTTTTCAGGAGAGATTCTATTTTGTACAAGGTTTGTCCATTTTTTTGTTCGCATTAAGAATGTTTGACTTTGGGGAATCATGTATAGGGTTTTTTGATTTGATTAGATGTACATTTTATCAAATCTGTCATTGAGACCTTTAATTCCTAAATAGTAGCTCAATTTTTAATGGGTCCTGAGAGATCAGGGAATTTGTTTAAATTTTATATTGTCATGTTAATAAAATTTTGGTGGATATTACTTGAAATTTAATAATATAAATCATAAATTAAAACATTCAATATGCATATAGAATGTTTTTAAGATACAATGTGTTGAAATATTTTATATTTTTAGCATATTAAAATTTGTAAAAATACATTGTTATATTAATTCACTTATCTTTCATTATTGTTTGTCTCGTTATGGAATTTGTACTATTTGTCTCATTTGTGAATTGAGGAGATGGATGTGAGGAGGTTGACTTGACCAAGGAAAGGACATATAGCTAGTTAGGGGCAAAACAAAAGCTAGAGCACAGATGTACTTGAGTATCATTTCTGCTATAATAACACATGGTTTCTATGATCAGAGTTGTACTTTATGTACTATACCAAACTTCTTCCTCAAACATTGTGGCTGTTAATTGCTTTCTGATGACATGAATGAATCATGTCACTGAAGAATTTTACAAATAATATCTGACCAAGTTACCCTTCACAAAATTTTCAGGTTTGCAATCTGCCCTGTTGCAGGTACAGGCATTCTGTGCTACTGCATGAAAAAATGTGAGTGAGGGCTTCTGAACAACAGCAACAACAATGAATTTAAATAGAAATGTTAGATAATTGTATACAAAAAAGAGTGCTATTTTATGACTTACACCAGAGCAAATTCCAAAGCATCTACCATATTGCCAGTTGAAATTCACTACATTAATTGTTTTTCTCTCCCTCAGGAGAACAATGTATTATTAGGTTGGTGCAAAAGTGATTGAGGTTTTTGCAATTATTTTTAACCTTTTAAACCACAATTACTTTTGCACCAACCTAATAATTTCTACCATTCCATAGTCTCAAAATAAAGTATAGTTGAAAAAGCCACACAGTTTCCAATAAAAATTTCACCAACCTTTTGCATCCCCTTGTTTTGGTTACAAACCAAAGAAGCGAAACTGTTCCCAGCAGAGAGGCCACAAGGAAGGTTTTATGTAAATGCCAAAGTTAAAGTGATGCCAACAGGCAGATGGAACCCAAGTCTGAATGAGAAATTTCTGGTCGGGGCCTCTTGTTGTGGCTTTAATATAGCGTGGTTGTGCCCTGATTTTGCTGCCTTTATTACCAGGATTCCAGTTCTTTATGAATTGAATTCCCATGTAGTTATCTTGCTGTTATTGTAAAATGCCACATGATATTTTGTGCTAAGTCAATAAATGCCGCATGCCACCACTGTATTTACTTGGGGTCTATAATCTCTGTGCTTTACCCTTTTTCTGACATTTTCCAAGTCTCTTCCTGTAAATCAGCTGGCCACGAAGCAGAGCTTCCTTTCAGCAAGTGACATCTGCTGCTGCAGGCCTAACCACCAATTCACACACCAGGGGACCGTCCACCCCAAGAAGAGATTTGCTATCAGCTGTCTGACACTTTGGTTATTTAAAAAACTACTCATAGGATTTGGACTTCTTGCAGGTAATTCTTAGAGAAACATGAAAAGATATTGGTTGTTTGAAACTTAAGCTTAAAAATAAGGAGAAGCACGAAAGCAGGATCATTTGAATTGGAGAAATGGAGGGGATTTCAAGAGGTCATGGGATAAATTTTCTAATTCAGAGGCTTTCAAGTTCTTTAGAACATGATCCACAAAAATAAATACAATTTACAATGTGACTATAATCATACATATGCTATAATTGAAACCCAAGTTTTATAAAACAATTCTTATCCTTATTACATAAGATTGTCAAAGTATAATTTTAAAGTTAAAAACATGATTTTCATACAAAAATAAAATAAACACATATCAAAGATTTCATTCAACTTATTAATTACGAGGGCACCAATAAGATGTTAAGATTGGTTAAAAGATCATTTGAGGAGCTAGGAGCTGAGTACGTATATGATATTTAATAAAAAAATATGTTAAGATTGCTAGGTTAGATACAAAGCTGGTTATTGTGCTACTGTACAATCAAAGATAAATTTTAGGGTTATCTTTTCTATCAGACATTATTTGTGTTATCTACTATAGAAATATCTACAAGTTAATATGTGCTTTCACTACATTTAGGACCCTTTAACAGTAGTAGAGTCAAAGTGTGTTCCTCTAATTGGTTGGGCCTCTTAAATAATACACCCATATGTTGTCAAAAGTCATAGTGCCCAATTTTTTACTTATTTCTTCCAAACTTGGTTAATTTTTTCTCAATAGGATGCACTCTGATATTTTCTATAGTGTTCTATTTCATTTTTAAAAGCCAGTATAGCTCCCTAAATTATTTTCCAATGCTGTGAGTAGGTCATGACTCAGTTTAAATAATACTAATCCAATGTAAAAATATGACACCCCCAAACACTGCCAGACAGAGGCAAGTTTCTTTGTCTTATGAATAAAAAGCTAACAAGGAGAAGGAGGAGGAGGGAGGGGATAAAGAGGAAGGAGAAGAGAAGGAAAAGCCTCCATGGACCTCCATTTGTCTCCATGGACCTCAGCATTCTATAAAATGATACAACTTTTTATAAAAGTTATAATCCCTTTCTCCCCCCAAAGCACAAAATTTGCGTATGCTGCAGCTTAGGTTCTTTTCCTACTGATTAATGTAGAATTAAACTTCGTAGAGTTTTTATAGCTATAGGAGAAGGTGATTTAGTTATCTGGAACAACAGCCCCATTTTACAGATTAGGAAACTGATTTGGAAAACTAAGGTAATCTCCTCTATCACCCAGTAATTCCATTGGAAAGCCCCCATGTGTAGCCATGGCCTGAAGAGGACAGTTACAGTCACCAGAGCTCTTCAGCAAAGCACTTGTTGTCCTGGTCTAAGTGGCTACATCTCTAAAATAGAGAGAGAGCTGTAAATATGATTAAAGGATGGAAAACATGTATTAATAAATGTCTCTGCAAAACTAAAAAGCACTTTGAAAATGTAAAGTAGCTTTACTTACTTCAGGGACTTTATCCAGTATATATATTTTCCATCCTTGGATGCCTTCTAACATATAAAATCTAAATGTTCACCTATTAATCTTTGCACATATTTACAAGTAACTGAGATCATAGGTACAATGTTCTCTACCTAAGTCTAGTGAACTGGGTAAGTGCTTTCTTCTACATACAGTTCTATATTAAACTATTTAAAGATATGGTTGTTATTATAGCTGACAGATTGTCATTGTAAAATGCTCTAAAATTTGCAAGTTAAAGAGCACAATTGTGATAAAATATACTATTACTACATAAAACTTTCCACCTGTAGAGACTTCTAATGCATGCTTTCCATGCATAAAAAATGTGACTAGAAAAACTGATAAATGACCAACAGCTACTTCTCTGGTGATTATACAAAATTACATAATAGAGGAACATTTAACAATTTAATTCCAAGCTCTATCAGAAATAGTCTGTAAAACGATTTGCTTAGGTCTCTTTTTAAGTACTGAATTCTCAGCTTGAATAAAGGTATGTTGAACCTTTATGATAAGCAGAGTTGTCATTAAATTACAAGAGGTGAACTTGAAGATAACAGGTAAAGACAGAAGAAACAAACATAATCAAAACATGCTCAAATGTTTCCTTCTCTCTTCATTCTTGGACAATACTTGTAGAGATAGAAATAGGTAGCTTTAGTGCAAAGGCTACTCTCCTGATTCCTAAGATACAAGTTTTAAAATTCCCTATAAATATGAGAAAACATTCTAGGTGTACTCATGCCTTTTACAAAGTACTTCAGATGGTTGCAGTAATGCATCTCTTTCAGTTCCTTCTTCCACCCTGACCTCCTTACCTGATTCATCTGATGACTTGAAAGAAAAGAGAAAGCTTCATTTAGGCATTGATGTGTCTGTTGTATTTGCTGCTTCAACACTGGACAGGTGCTGTTCTCCTGTTTTATTACTAGAAAAGCAGGCCCGAGATTGATCATTTTGGGATCACCGCAGGCAACAGAAAGGTAGAGCTCTTGGATACAGAGTCTGCATCTGAGAACGAGTAGCAGTGGAGCCCAGCAAGGCACACCTGGAATAACTGATTCACAGCTTTGAAGCATGTATCTAAAAGGTTCATATGCCATTATAGTTCCAGGAATTTTCCCTTGGTTTATCCGTGGTCTGCCTAAATCACCACTTTTCACCCCATTTCCTAAGGCTAAATTTCGGGGATCTAATTATCTTCATTTCCAAGGATGGGGGAAGATCAGCTTCTTCATTTATACCTGGAAATACTTCCTTCTTTTATTCCTACGGAGATATTCTGGCCCTCTGCTGTTGGCCCCTTCTTAGTCATAATCCAGCTCTTCTCTTTACCCTGTGCATCAGCCACAGCACATACTTTCCTGCCCATTCAAAGGGAAAACATTTGGTATAGAGACAATTTGGGGCTGGAAATCAGTTTAATTTATTTTGTATCCTGGTGCTTACCAGCTGCATGACCCTGCAGGGAGGAAAAAAATGCTTTTTCTTCTGTCCTGTTAGGTTCAGTATTTAGGATACTGCAAATTAAACCAGCAAAACATAAACAGGATAAATGGTTTATTACATATGATAGGAGGCCTTCATAAAAAAACAGTGAAAATCCCAAGAAGTGTCTAGAACCTGTGACTTATATACCATTTTAACAAAGAACAACAAGTTTGTGGAAAAGTGCCAAGACAAAGGAAAAGAGGTTTAGGGTTTTAGGGATGGCAAACTGTGGAGAGCTAAATATATGGGGGAACCGATGGAAGATAAGGATTGTCTGGTAAGGTTTGTTAGGTAGATACCCCTTAGTGCTATGTCTGGGCTGGAAATAGTCTACAGTTGTCTCCTGTGTAGGCAAATAGTGGGAGAGCAAAGCACATCATTTTTTTCAGTTTGCTGTTTCTCAGTTGTCTTCAGCTCAAAATAGTCTTCTGCCAAGCTGTCATATTTCAGGTTGGTATATTATGATCCTCTTCATCCTCAACAAGGTTACTCAAGTCTTGGAACCTAAGCATTATACTCTGTAAAAGAATGTAAAACCTCATGCACGTGTTTCCCCGAAAATAAGACCTAGCTGGACAATCAGCTCTAATGCATCTTTTGGAGCAAAAACCAATGTAAGACCCAGTCTTATTTTACTATAATATAAGATCAGGTCTTTATAATATAATATAAGAATATAACATAATATAATATAATACCAGGTCTTATATTAATTTTTGCTCCAAAAGACGCATTAGAGCTGATTGTCCGGCTAGGTCTTATTTTCGGGGAAACACGGTACTTGTTGTGGGATAAATGCCTCTTACTCACTGCCTTCATAGGGTTCTGCTCCCTTTTCAAAGCCTCTGAGAAAAGGTCTTCTCTATTCCAAATATTCCTGGATTCTACACGTCATTTTCTTTCCTCTTCTGCCCATTTTTTTTTTTTTCTCTTAAGTTAACTGAATATCCTAAGTGGATAATCCTACTTAGAAGTTGGGAGGAAGGGGAAAAGCTGGAAAGGGATAAAGACAATGACGTGGTAGGAGACTGAGGAAATTCGAACATTTATCATCTTGGTCCTGCCCCATATACACATAGAAGCCAATGTACAGAAATGTAATCTCTGCCTATAACACCCCCTTCATCCTCTGTTCCCTCCATCTGCAAATAGTACAATTCTATGAGTCTTGGAATGCCCAACCCAGATCTTATGTCTCTATTGATACTTTATTTGAGTAACATACCTGGAAGTAAATTTTCTCACTCCAAACATCTATGGGGTTTTTTGTTTTGTTTTGTTTTTTCATTTTCTTATCAATCTAATTTATTTATTGAGTTTTATTGTCCTGACCACTTTCCACATTTTAGTATAGCTGCATATCTCAAGTTTCTTCTTAATTGACCTGCAGAACAACCTCTCAGTGTTTTACAACATGAAAATTAGATGAATGATTATACTTACATGGTTGAATTCAGGTCTAGAAATAGAAATATTACATTTAACAAATCGTTATGGATGGGCAACATCCTGGTACTATTACTGTCCTACCATCACTAAATGTTGTAGAAGAAAGAAATTCTGAGAGATAATTCTTTGGGACCATGTTGATTCTCTGCTTGCTACTTAGGTTGCCCATTGTACCAGTAATTTAGCAATGTGAAAGATGATTATTTTCCTTAGGTGTTTTCATGGATTCGCTGCTTGGTAGCAATTCTGATAACTTCTGATTTAGGCAGAATATAAATCAGGAACCTTAGGAAACACTGCTATATACCATCACTACATCTGTGAGCCCTCTCATCTTCCAGTTTGGAAATTTAAAATGAAGCTCTTTTTTATATTTTTTTTCAACTTCACATACACTGGTTTAAAGTTAAAGCAGACTCTTAAAATCTGACCTTTTCTGAAGTTTTAGAAATTGAATAAATGGAAGTCAGTGAGTGATTTCATTTCAGTTGAATTTCCCACAGGGGGGCTGAGGAGAGTTGTGGATCACGTTTTATGTCATTTGATGAGAATGAATCCGTGATCATCTATGATTTAAAGCTAGATAAATTTACCTATTATGGCAACTGGGTCTTGTGTTAATATATGACGTGTTACTGCAGGTTACTGCTTTATTTCTTCAAGACTTTAGGTGAATTTTCTTTTGCAAAATACCAAGAGCGTATCTGTATGTTTTACTTCTTTAATGATCAAAAGGACACTGTACCCTATATTTAAGGAGAAGAGAGCTATAGTTGGTGACAAAGTGGATATATATAATTTTTTAAATTAAATTATTATTCACTTATCTAGAAGGTGAGCCAATAAATGCATCTGTGTTGCTATAATTGATTCCATTTGCAAATTGTGATTTTGCAAACGAAACTCAATTTGCTATTTTCTTGACACCGTTTATTTTATATAATTAAATTCATGTTTATGCCTCAAAGAGAGAAAATGGAAAGCATGTCTTTCTTTCACCATCTATCTCTATCTTACCATAAATTTGGTTTTCAAATTGGTTATTTTTTAAGGGAAGACAAAGCATGAAAGAGTTCCCTTGTAACATAAAAAAAGAAAAAAAAAACAAAAAAAGAAAAAAAAACTGGCTTAATTGTTTTTAATGTTTTCTGGTTTCCGACTCTATTTTACTTCCTGACAAGCCCCTATTTCCTATTTTCCAGCTCTGCCTCCTTCCCATCTTGTAACTTGACATGAAGACATTAAAAGACTGTTGGAAAATTGTCTTATACCTCTAGCACTCTGCATTTTACCCTGTTACTCAATTATTTGTTGAATGAGAGCTTAATTTTCCCTTTTATGTAAAACTTGGTGTGACAGAAGGCAGTAGTTTGGAGGTAGTGGCTCCCAGACAGTGTAGGGGTGGTGAGACAGTGCACCAAATACCAGGGAGCAGGGAGGTATTAGGAAGGAAAGGATGGATACAGGTTGTGCCCCTGACTAGGAAAACTCATCTAGCCATCCAGGATTACTGGAGCTGTAAGATCCATGAGGTTAGAGAGTAACCCCTCCTTTGTTGCTCTTCTCTTATATTTCATACATCTGGCATAATACCTGGCATGGGGACACAGAAACATGCTATCGATAAACTTACTATTAATAAAGTTTGCACATTTTCTAAGTGCAAAATGGAATTAAATGATTCTCTTTTTAATCTCTGAGATACTTTAAGTTATCCCAGAGTGTTTTGAAAGGTGATCCTCTTTTGATAAAAGACATGTTCATATACAAAAAGATATTAATGTGATCTGGATAATTACTATAGAAACAATAGCAAAGTTTCCCAATTATTTATGTTCCATCTTGAGTAGCATGGCAGTGGCTCACACTTTGCAATAAAATATTTGGTGATGTGGGTAGAAGGACTTTTAAAATTTCTATTTTGGGTGCAAATGTAGGATTTCTAATCAGTACAGCACCTTTTAAAATCATTCAGTTGACTCCTGTGTATTTAGGGAGAAAAGAAATGAGGAACATGAATAGATTTCCTAAGAGAGTTAGAGTGAACAGTGATTAAGTTTAGAACATAAAATTACCATTTATGATTAGTTCAGTTCAATTAATTCCATCTATCCATCCCTTAATTCATTTATTCAATCAACCATCATTTATTGAAAAACCTGTTTTGTGTCAGGCTCTGTGCAAAGCCTTGGGGATACAAGGATCAAAGACACCATCAAAGAATTCAGAGTCTCGTGGTAAAGACAGAGCTGTAATTGCAGTACCCGAGGGCAGCATGAGGCTTATGCTAGGGAATAACAGGAATCTGGAAGCACATGAAGCAGGCAAGTAGTGCAGGTTGTAAGTCACAAATTACATGAGAACCGCATGGAAGGTGAGAGGAACAGGTGCCGAACAGTGACCAAAATGCAGTCCTCACTAAAACAGACCATGTTCTCTGCCTTCCATGAACTAATAATTCTGGTTTCTCTTAGGCCTAATGCATACCCTATAGGCAATCATCTTTGAGGATGCTTTTAATTCTGAGTGGCTTCAGTGAAGTTTCTGGTAAATACATACTGGGTATGGAATTCTAAGTCTCCAATTGCCTGTTTGTTCTAAGATTCCTGGCTTGTGTGCTGCCATTCCCTCTGCCAAAATATTTCATCACTATCACGATTTTTGCTCAGTCAGTAATACATTCAGAAGTCACCTAGAAGTACAGCAAGAAAATCCAACGAATTGATGTTAAGTTTGGTAACTGTGACATGTTCATAATTTTTTCCATATTATCTATGAAACACTGTAAACCTGTTGGTGCCAAGGAAACTCTTGCATTCCTGTCTTAATTAAATCTCTCAAACCAAGTAGGTTTCTGCAGGGTATAATCCATTCATTCAGGTGTGAAAGACTGGAACCTACTTACATATTCACAACCCTGATAGCTGTGTCTGGGATAAAATAAATTTATTTCTGAGTTGTCTGGGTTCTGCAGATACTGCAATTACTATTGTATATAGGAGCTTTCGACTAAAAGACTAATTTAGGGTAGTTCTAAAAAATACTGGAAATGTGAAAATAGATTGTAAGCTCTTGGGGCAAAGACAATGTTTTAATTTTGGTTCTCTTTACAGCTTTGAAAGTACTGTGTGTCCCTAAAGCTCCTTATAAATATGTAAATAAAAATGAAATGATGAGCTGAACTGGAATAAAGGAAAGAGACTCCTTTTTATAAAATGGCGTTTATAAGAGAAAAAATAACTAGACTTTAGAAAATGCAGCCATTGGAAAAGAATGTTCTGCAATGTATAGCTCTAGTTTTATTTCCTTAGACTTATCACAATGGGAATAATATTTGTTTGAAGTTACATTAATGATTTGCCATTAAAGAGGCTAAAATCACACTGGTAGTACAATATATGGCAAGTAGAGTAATTATATGAGGTGTGATCAAAAGATATGGTGAATGTTTAAAAAAGAAAGTATTACAGTAAAAGACACATTGTCATTAATTCCCCTCAAAATACTCGTTCTCACTTCGAACACACTTATCCCACCATTTGTGCCACTTTCTGAAGCAGTTCTGAAAGTCCTCTTTCGTGAATGTCTTTACTTCATCCTCCATCATGACAATGCTCCCTGTCACACATTGCTTCTGGTGCGGCAATTTCTGTTAAATAAAAGCATTAGGTGTGTCCTCATCCACCTTAGTCACTGGATCTGGCACTGTGTGACTTCTGGCTCTTCCCCAAAGTCAAAGTGACCATGAAAGGTAAACTTTTCGAATCCATTCAGGACATCGAGGCAGCAACGACAGGACAACTAAAGACACTCACGAAAGAGGACTTCCAGAATTGCTTCAGAAAGTGGCAAGAATGGTGGGAAAAGTGTGTCAAATGAGGGGTGGGGGCATTTTGAGGGGGATTTGTGGCAATGTGTCTTTTACTATAATATTTTTTTTTATTTAAATATTCACTGAATTTTTTTTATCATAGCTTGTTCTTAGTTACCTTTTCTGTCACTTGTGGGGAAATGGCAGAACTATCAGGGGAACAGAGGAGCCAAATTCAGAGGGATTAAAAAGACACATGACTGAGTTTAACATATTTGAGGAAGCTATCCTGTGGATACTGACAGGCACAGGAAAAGTGGTGAGAGAGTTTTGGAAATTTCTCTAAAAGTGAAAAAAAAAAGACAGTATTAAAGGCAAAGCATAAAGATAACTATGCTGATGAAAAGAAAAATAAAGAAACCATAGGAGGCCACCATCTGTAAAACACAGTCTGTTTTTAAGATCTAAAATGCAAAAAGCAATTATCTGCTGAATAGAACAAAGCAGATCATCCAGGATGAGAGTAAGGGAATATCAGAAGCCTGCAGGGTGGTCAGAGAGGCCAGGACACAAAATGAGTTCCAATTAGAGCAGGTCACCAAGGAGAAGGAACAAGCCTTTCATAACACTTTTGAAACAAGGGCTAGGTAAAGGGATGTACAGGCTCCCCAGTTAATAAGGAGGGGAAGCAAATAACACGACACACAGAAAGCTTAGCTTTATATCTATTTATTTTTAGATTATGATCAAGAAAAAAGCATGTACAATAAGAGACTCTAAATACAAACCACAAATAGAGGCTCAGAGATAGTCATTAAAGGAAATATCAAAAAATTAAAACGTAACTCATTTTAGCTAAATGCAATAGATTACCTATAGTAATCAATGAGATGGACAGAATATTCTTGGACAAAACTCCACAAATCAGAGTTTTAAGAAACCATTTGGGAGAACTCACCCACTATTATCAAACGGCTGGAAATGAAATTATTGCAACTAAATTTAAATGTAGGAGATGCTGAAAATATGTACCTTTAACCAAATTTCTTTTCATTCTAAGAAAGGAACTTGACCATTTCTTTCCAAATCAAGCATTCATGTCTTAATTAGTAATAAATATAGGCCTATCATTAGAAAACTGGGTGAACTAATTTTTTTTTTTTACTGATCTTTAAGCTAAATGGGAAATGTGTCTGTTTATATTTTCTTTATATTATTTCCCATTAATACAATACATAGCATAAGTTTAGTGACAATGTTTTACATCTAGAAATACAAGAATATCTGAAAATGGTATGATGGATAGATGGTCTCTAGTCCCTTCAGAATTAACAAATTTCATTGACTATTTATTAACCCTCTCATGTGGATATTTAACCAGTTTCTTGAACATCTGAACACATTAGGATAGTAATATGAAATGGTTTTGTTTTTCCAGTCTTCTCATTCAAGCACACTTTTGCGTCTCCCTTTATAGCTTTCTGAATAGGGGGAGGTAGAAGAGTGTGGTGATTAATAGTGAGGACCTGAACCGCCTGGTTCCAGCATATGCTAGTTGTGTGACTTCGGAAAGTTTCTTAACTTCTAATGCATCAGTTTCCACATCTATAAAATGTGAGTGATAACAGTACTTCAAAAAATTGTTATGAGGATTCATTGAATTACTCTGTTTAAATCCCAGTACCTAGTAAAGTAAACACTCAATAAATGTTCTCTATAGTATTATTCAAATTCCATATTCCCCCAGTCATGTTTGGCTATTAAAAACTCAGTCCTATTTTTTTTTAAATTTTTAATCTGTATCCTCTCTTCTCTCAATTTAGGGTTGACCCTAGGTTTCAGGGAACTGCTTTAAAGATGGCAGTATCTCTTTCAATCTTCTTTTAGGTTCTAACTATTGTGGAATCAAGACAAACATTTGGATTCTGGGGGAAGACTCATGAATCCTATGAGAAAGCCAGCTGTGAAGCTCTTGCCATGTAGTGGGGACTGACATGGTAGATAATAGTAGGAAAAGCAGGAAGTGTATGGCACGAGCTCTCTCCCGGCTTTCTCATGGGCAAATGCATGTGTTCTTGGGAAGGTTGCTGTGGGAATTCCCACAGCAGTTACTTGGTGTAGATTCTGGCTCCACTTGACATCTTTGACATTCTTTCACACTCTCCCTACTTCCTGTTAACTGGTGAACCTCATAGCTGGAGTCTCCTGAACAAGCAGGCCATAGTCTTAGGAAGGAACTGACCAGACAGCCAGGGTGCTATTTGTCTGGAGGTCTCTCAGCAGTCACGTTATTTCTGTGCAAAGTGGTGGGAATGCAGGCTACTCCACCCACCCTCAGCCTTCTGTTTATAAAGATTGGGGTAGCAAAACTAATGGGACAACCTCTTAAGGAGCCCCAATTGTTGGCAATGCTTTTTAGAACACAGGATGCTCAATATCTATTTTGTCTTAGTTTGGGGGCTAGCCAACAATTCCGGGGCAATAGGAAAACTCCTCTAGCAACTTGTCACAGATATACAGATCCATTAATTTACAGCCAAAGCTACTGATTTTAGTCTTTTAACTTTGGAGACTTTCTGTTCCATTCCCCTCTGTCATTGCTCAATGAGAACATCCCATATACTGCATGTAAGATTTATCACTCTCCACCTTTGAGTGTCATATGTGAAATTCATTTTTAATGACATCTTGAGAATTCCCATTAAGAAAAAGTGATGCAGAATGACTTATATGGGTAAATTCAAAGATTACATTTTTAAAAGATACTTTGTTTATTGAGTTTACGGGCAAAAAGAATAAGAGTGGGAAGATTCCAATCATTGGCTCCGCATTCCTATACTCCTGGTCTCGTTTAACATATGTGAGTACTGTGGGAGGATGTGGTTCCCTATAATGTAAATGACTCCTCCAAAGTCACTGTTCAGCTCTTTTTGTTCATTTCTCACATCTCTAGGAGTGATGGAACAAACAGTAGAGCAGGGCCTGGGTTTTCATATTAATGGTAGAATTATAACATCAGCTGCAACATCTCAGGAAACAAGACATAGACATTTCATAATGCTCATCCCAAAACTTTGTTGGTTTTAGGTAGAGCCAGCTTTTCACTGGCTCCTCTCTAGGGCTGTTACACTTGAAACAGGTTGTTTTATTCCTGGTTTAATTTCTTTATCCCAAGATTCATGTGGAGGAAAGGTGATCTGATACTGTATCTTATTTGAAAAGCTATGTTTAATGATTCAGAACTTTAAAAAATATGTGGCCTTAGATTCTTGCTTCCTTGATTTCTTTTTTTTTTAAATAAGGAGGGGAAATACCTATGAGGAAAAATATCTAATATAGACTGAAATCTGCTTTAGCTTTTATATTCTAACTGCCAAGTTTCAATAATAAAAAAGAAAACTTTAAGAAGTCATTTCAACAAGATGCTGCCATTTCTTTGGATACTTCCCCTATTAGCTCATTATACCGACTTTCCTTTGATATTGTGTGGTAGTCCCTTCTCAATTTAAGTCTGGTGTGAGAAAATTGGGAAATAACACTTTAATCCTGGAGGACTGATTTCATTAAAGATCTTATGTATTGGTGATCCAGCCTTGCCGTCTTAAGTATGGCTCAGAGATGACATTGATGAAATTGTTCCTGTCATTAGAAGTGACGTCTAACACAGTTGTAACTCCCAGAGGTATAGGAGTGCTGAGTCATGTCAAGAGACTCTAGATTAGGAATTGAAATTCTTGATTTCTACCAATTCAAAAAGCCACTCTCTGGGCCTCAGCTTGAAATGCAGTTCAGTAGTAGGTCTTTTCCCCTAGCTATTACTTTTGTCTGGGGTTCAACCCAAAATTATTCCTGCATTTTGTCATTTGTGTTTCAAAATAAAAGTCATAAGGCTTTAATGATAGTTAATATTTATTGAGTATTTACTATGTGTCAGACATTGTGTTAAGTACTTCATATGCATTATCTCACTTAATCCTCACAACCTTTTGAGGTTAAGTGTTACTTTATATATAAAGAAACTGAGTTCTAAAGAAAATAAACATCTTCCTCAAATCCTGAATGTTTATAAATGGTGGGAATCCAGGTCTTTTTGGCTTCAGAGTCCACATTTTTAACAAACTACTAATATTGCTATTAAAACTATTTAGACTGTGTTCCTTATTCCTTTGTCAATTAATTAGGTAATTTACTACAGAGGGACATGATAAGGTTGAAATTTTAGTGACAAGTTTTCAGATCTACACTGCAAAATAATAGTTTTTTGACTGTGTTTCTCTCTGATAGTCCAATAAATCTTCATTGTATAGTTGAATGCTACTTTACATGTCAGAGATTTGGTTTCTCACAAGAAGTTATCAACCTCATGGATGATATTATTTGTTTAATGTATTCAGTTTGCATTCTGTTTTTGCTTAATTTTGTTGCTTTGGTTCTGTTCCTGTTGACATTTTGTATTTTCTGCCTAAAACTTGGTCTGTTGATCTTTGTTCCTTGTAGTTCATTTAGTTGCCAAACTTTTACTAAGTATTTGTGTCAGTTAGTGTTGTTAATAAATGATTTAAAATTGGTACCTAAAAACGATACTTAACTATTGTTAATGGGCCAATACCAAATGGAAAGAAAATTCTGAGAAACTGCCAATTTATCTTTTAGACAAATTGTTTCATCCTTTTATTAGCCTGGAACAAGTGTAGTCACTACTGTTAATAGCAAGTGGTACCATTCACTGTGATGTGATCCCACCATGCACCAAGTGGTTCATGTGGAATATTCTATCAAAGTGGCTGTTATCCTAGGGCTTCTCTTTTTTCTGTAGTTATGTTTTTATTTGTGAAACAGCAGAAGTTTCATTGCAGGAAAAAAAAAAAGAGTCAGATAAGTTGGAAGTGGTTTAATCCAACCAGAAAGAAAAAGAAGGAAGAGGGAAAAAACAATTATTTTTGTGAACATATGCTCAACAGACTAGAGACAATGTCTTCTTTCTTCTCTTTCTAGCCCTCCCCAAACACCGGAAGGAACCTGAAATCTTGGAGTCATATAGACTAGTTTTGGACTGATACAGATCTGCTAATGTTTAGGCATTTTTAAAGCTGCTTTAGGCCGGTCCTGTCATCATTTTGCAGCAGGAATTTTCCAGAATGAATTCAGATTTAGGGGGGACTTTTGTGTGTTAAACAACTACATAGGATGTGTACTTCATCTTTTCTTAAAGCATGTCTATTAGAACATGTTTTTAAGTCAAAATGAGAAAAGGTACTGTAAAAAGGTGGGGGCACTCAGTGAGAGGTGTGTTTTGAGAAATGTGGTTAAACAAAATTAAACCATTGTCTTTCTAACAGGATATAACAGACCTTTCAATATATTAGTGTGTAAAGCAAATCTCTAAGAGACAAGTTAATATGAATGTTTTTGTTTTTTTTAATATTTGACTACCAAAACCTTTTTCGGAAAGCAACAGTGGAGAGGAGTGTTTCTAGGAATATTTTATGGAGAAGACATGCTATTATAGAAATAGACATTTGAGTAGTCCCATCTTACTTGGTTAAAATGGCATAATTTCTCTGCTAACATAACCCCTTAATAAATATTTTCCACATATTTCTGATGGAGTGTAATTGTTACAACCGTTTTAGAAAACAATATGACAGTTCCTACAAAGAGCCATTATAGTGTCCACAACCTTTGATACAGTAATTACACTTCATAAAATATATCCTAAAGAAAGAATCTAACTAAAATAGAGAGCATGATATATGACTTTATTTTTTAATGTAGTATTTTTTTTAACAAAACATTATGGTACTGGAAAAAACTTAAATGCCAAAAGAAAGTAAGAAAATTGTACTGTATTATATGTGAATTTTACTATGGTCATCATTAAAAAGATGATTAAAAAGACTACGACAATATGAAAATCCTTAGCAGAAGACAATAAAAAGCACAATACAAAATTATATATACAGAATGATTTTATAAATGACAAAAGGAGCAAAGAAAATTTTTCTCAAAGAAAATATAAAAAGTGCAAATAGCTATTATGTTTTTTTGAGACTGGTAGGCTTATGCATGATTTTGCTTTTTCTATTCTTTTTTAAACAATGTGGTTATTTTTTATTTAAAATAGTACTTTAAAGAGATTTTTGCTAAATAAGAGCTAAATTGAGTCAATTAACCTCTTTTTGTATTCAAACGTTGACTTCTGAATGAGCAAGATTTGTTAATTGTACTTTCAATATACAAAGTCGGTCCTTTTTACACAATGCAGGCAGCCTGCCTCTTAGGGGTGAGGGAATTCCTCCAACTGGGTAAGGATGTTCCTGCTCAGGCCTTCACTGATAGAATGGGGAGGTTTTAGCATAAAATTTCAAATACTTGTGTAGTCTAAATACATGGACCTCAGTATTCTGCTTTTTGTGCTCTCCATAAGTGGTCAGGTAATAAAATGCAAAATGAAGAGAGGCTGATGCCAACATTTCTGTTTCATCCATTTACATGAGCTTTTTTTTTTTTTTATCCTCAAAATGAGCTCTTCAGTGTCTAAAGGTATTTCACATAGAAATTTTAACGTCATTGTTATTGAAGTGAATGCGGGTGGCAGGATCAATGATAAAAATCCTGTAGGAACATATTTGATTTCAATTTGCACCAAATTGTTAGTTATTAAATCCATTGTGAAATGCTCTGCAACTTGCTTAAATTCCTCACACTCTTGCCTGCTGAATAAGTGCCTCTGAGTCTTCTGATACTTTTTCACTTTTCCCCATAGTGTACAACTTGTCATTTAAAGATGCACCAGAAATTTATTTTTTCAAAATATGTGCACATTCGATTTAATGTCACAAAATTATCTTTATTAGTTTCAGTTCTGAAACAGTAAAATGATAGAGTTGAGTCATTTTGTAGTAATACAAGGCTCTTTTGTCTTGTGCTCCTAGGAATATTTGCTTACATAGACCCTTTTTACTCTTCAAATGCAAATTGTAGTATAACTTACTAATGTACTTTGGCTATACATTTTTCAATATGCTCATATGAAACTCACTTTCACAATTTTTCAGTAATTTGGGCTGTATTATGTAATTCTGAAATCTCCTTGGGGAATATTTTAAGAATAAAACCAATCAATGGTATTTACCTCTAGAAAAAACAGGTATATGATACTCAGGTATGGTGTAGAATATGTTCAACTGCAAATAACTAAGAAAAGCTTAAACAATTAATAGTTTATTTGTTTCTCATTGCAAGTGGTCTGGGAGAAGGCATGCAGGATTTGTAAAGTGGCAAAAGAAGGCCTCCAAGTACCCAGGCTCTTTTAATTTTACCACTTTAGCATCTGTAATATATTCTTTCATTTCAAACTTTTCATCCATGGTTTCAAGATGGCTTTTGCACCTCCCAGTGTCTTATCTACATTCCAATCCAAAACATGGCTCATGAAATAGGATGGGTCAATGCCTGTATTAGGAAAGGTCCCCAGGAATCTTGTGCAGACTTCTGTTTATATCCCATAAGCTGTGACTGTGTCATATGGCCACCACTAACTGTGCAAAAACTTTTAGGCCTCTAAAGAATGAAAAAATAAGACAGGGGTTAGGAGTAGATGTTGAGTGGTCTTTTTTCTAGTAACTGCTATATACCTCTCTAGAACACAACTTAGAACCATAAAATCATCAGAAACATTTTTTTCCCAAGCAAAATTAGGTGGTTCAAAGGTCAAACACTAAAAGTGATGAACTTCACTCTCATCCATCAACTGTGTTGTCTAGTTCTTACCAGAATTGTTACTGGATGAGGAGGCAGCCAGAACAAATGAACTACTGGCTCCAGGAGGGAGCACTCAAAGTTGGTGAACCAAAACTAAAGGATAAAGAAATATGAGGAGAAAAATCCTATAGGGGTAGTCAAGTCATGAGGTAGCCTAGGTTTATTTAAAATAAGTATAAGTTCTTTATTGTTCCAATAGAATGCAATAAATAATGAGTACAATGATGGCCTTTGAGTTCTCAAGAAATGAGATATTATGTTGAGTATTTGTTTTCTAATGAGGAGGAGATGGCAGAAAGATTCATCTTCTGTGTTCATAGTTGAAAATGTAACATGATGTAAGGAAGCAAACTGATAAAATATGTAAAATATGTTATGAACTAGAAAAGTTTCCAAGACATTTAGATTTTGTGAGTTTTGCTTTTTTTAAATGAGAAATTAACAGTGAGGCCATTAGGAGAAAAATTTATCTGTGATTACCATCATTTTGCATAGAAGATCATTTTAGTACCTAGAAAAGGAACAACCCAATCTTAGAATTAAACAAAAAGTCTTTAAATTAGAGTTAAACTTTATGGGGAAAAAAATCATACTTTCCTCTTCATGGTTTTTTTTTTTTTTCATTTTGGTGCAAATGAGCACAAAATCTTGGTCGTAGACCAGTACCAGTCAAGGGATGAATGTTTAGGGACCACTTACTCATTGTGAAGGATTTTGAATATCTGGGATTTGTTTGTGTTTTTCATGTTCTACAAGCATATTTGCAATTCATATTTGTTTGGTTGCTTTTGTGTGTTACTAGCCCACTCTCAGTGAGTTGCATGTGGCAGAGTATTTCCCTTTCATTGTCTGAAATAATCATCTTGATTTTGGGAAAAGGCCAGAATGGCAAACACTGTCCATACCATCGTGATCCTATCGTATGCCAATGTCAAACTTACTATCCATGGTAATTTTTACTGCCAAGGCCAGAAATGGTATCAGATCATATCTGAGCACAATGTTTCAGAATCCACATTCAATCCATTGGAGCTGATACATAAACATTTCTTTGTCCGTCTTGAGTTAGGTATTATCCCCCGAAGACCTTTGTTAAAATGTGCTTGTTATATGAAAGGGGAAACTTATTGAAACATCAGTTCAGATTAACCAGCTGTTGCATGGCAGAGAGAATAGTGCCAAGGGAATAAAAATAGAAATCAATTATATTGTAAAGGCACTGGAAAGAAAGGGATGGGAATGGAAGAGAGACTTCCAAGGAGCAACATGAAGGCAACCTTGGAGAGGCGGTGAGGTCACCATCAAACCCGTCTGTTGGAGCTATTCATTTCACCTGTTCAAATGCTCCCAGTGGCTTCACATGTGCTTGTCAAATTCAATCTGGATTTCCACCAAATACCCTGCACAAACTATAAACTCTGGCTAATTTGTCATTGATTCCAGAACATTGATCTGTTTGCATCTCTGGGATTTGACGTAGCTGTTCGTAAGCCCACAAACTTAAATATTCCAGGTAATTACATATAAGTAAAATAATTACAAGAATAATGTGGATGTTTGGCTAGCCATCTCTCAAACATTGCCTCTTCCAAAAATTATTTTCAGAAATCCCCCTTTTTCCCCTATCCCCCAAATAAGATAGGGGGTTTATTTACTGAATGAGTAGAGGAAATACATTGTAAAGCCACCTTCCCTATGCTTCCTTAAGTAGCATTCTTGGAATTAGAATGAACCACAGTGTTAAATAGCACAACTGTGATAGGACAGAATCTAACACATGTATCTATTGAATTATAATTTTTCTTTTAAAAATCATTTTAATTAAACATAAAAAGTAATAAAAGGACATTAGGGACATGAATCTCCCAAAATTATCACCCATAAAATTCTACCATACTAATAATCCAAATGCTTTGGCATTTTGGTACATTTCCTTATTTCCTTCTAGATGTTTTTTTCACTACACATTGTTAAAATATATTTGTATTTCACTCATTCAACAAATATTTATTGCATGAATTCTACAAGCCAGGTACACAATGCTGGCCAATTATGGGAACAGATATTTGTTTCACTTAATGTGATTTTACGTTTATATACTTGCATTTATGTGGTTTCATAGTTATTGAAACCTCATTCAACATGGATGTATTCAAATGTATGCAATATTTTTGTCTATTTATGTTATCAGTTTTTCAATGAATAAAAGTATATGTATTTCATATAGCATTTGATTCACATTGACATATTTCTTTCCAAAAGTTTAGATAACCATATGTATTTTAACCAGAAATATGTGAAAAAGCACACACCCTTCATTGCACCTTATCTTATATTTTAAATTGTCATATTTTATTGGCTAAAATATTCTATATTATTATTGTATTAATTTGCTTTGCTTGGTTTCTAGTGAGGGTCGTGTTTTTTTTGTTTGTTAAAGTTGGATATTGCCAACTTTTGCGACTTGCCTCTATAGAATTTCTGTATTTATTTATTTAGTGATTTTCTTATTTATAAGTGTGTTTTCTTTACTGAGGATAGTGATATGTTACTTTGATGTATTTTCAAACATTGCAGCTTGTTCTTTCATTTGATCTATGGTTTTACAACATTTGCAAAAGTTTAAAAAACAGTTTTGTAAGGACAAATTCATTGATTATTTTCTTCGTGATTTTTGTAACTTCTGATTGTAAAACCCTTCCCCTCTTCAGAGATTTGATGAATATCCAATTCCAATTTTTCAGTAGTTTGTTTTAAAAAATATTTAACTTTAATCTGTCTGAATCTGTTTTGGCAAATGGTGTGAGGTGAGGCTCTAAATGAATTTTCCCCAAGATTGCTTATCATTTATTTAAACACAAATCATTGAATAATTTACCATTCCCTTGTGATATGTGATGCTTTGTCTATGTCTACAATTCAGATTTTACAGAGACTACAACCATCTCTGGTCTAAAAAAATTTAAGTTTAAATTTGAAACATCAAAACACTTTTAAAAATGCAAAATATTGTGATATTCATTTCTAATGCAAGGATACACATGGCAGACACTTTGAAATAGCTCTCTGAGGAGAGAACACTGAAATCATTATTAAAGTATCAGGTGCAGAGTATGCTTGCAATATTTCTTTTGCAGACAGAACTTTTAAACCAGCATACAAATGACAAGTTAGACTCAGTTGTGTCTGATTGTTTTCAGCAACATTAAGGAGTATATCATAAGCATGAATATGTACAAATATTTACCTGGAAGGATGTCAATAGAAGTATATTTGATAATAGTGAAAAAATAGAAATAAACTAAACTCCATTAATAAACTAAACTCCCTATCAGAAGCTCTTTATATAAATCATGGTACTTCCTTAAAATTGTTAAAATATTATAGAACAGTCATAACCAAGAAAATGTTCATGGAATATTATTAAATGAATAAAATTAAGTAGTTCATAAAAGAGAGTGTGCAGTGTGATCATATCGTAGTAAAACAACACACATATAGTATTGTATATTCATATGTTATTTTCTTTGCTCCGTAAAGCAGATGTGAAAATACTTGAAAGATATCTAACAGGACATTAAGAAAGATTACCTAATTGTCACCATTTGGATATATACCATGTTTACATAAACACAATAGGATTAAGCAGCCATCTGCCCTGGTTCTTTCCTTGATTCTCTGTGGCTTTTTACTATAAATAAATAATTGATATTAGGTGAAATTCTTTTGAGGCGGTTGACTCAACAGCATAAAAATGGCAGATTTCACTTAGGATACTAGGTTTCTGTTCAGATAGGAAAATGAAACTCTGACACTAAATGCTATTGTCTCATCTTTTTTCGGCTATGCCATTAACTACGTTCGGTTATAAAATTTTGAGAAGTACTCCATATCCTCTGAAACACACCCCAAAATCATGTCCTTAACTTCTAAACTCTGCAAAAGAAAAGGAAAAGGCTCATCCCATAAATAAAACCTCAGAGCAAATAACTATCTTGAAGTATCCATGAAAAATTCTTTTGTTGCCATTTTTGCATTGCTCTTACATACCTCTTGGCCACTGTCTGAGAAGGTGTGTGAGTGACTGGTGGTGACAACACCAAGCCACTCAATATAATTTCTTTGGCATCCTTTGAGAATTCTATCCTCATAAAAACTGTGTACTGAGAATGTGCTAGTTTGGTCATTAATTGATTTGCTGACCATCGATGACATAGATAGTGTTCTGTTAAGCCAGATAAACTTCTGTGTCCTGCTCTTGGAGCAAAATATTTTAAAAGAGCAGATTAATGGTACAAAAAAGACTAATTATTAGCATCTGGAATTCTCTATAAACACTAAGATTTCCTGTGTAAAGAATCCTCTTGGACATGAGAAAGAGAGTGCATATTTTACTTGGGTCGTGCAAGAAGCCTTTCTGCTCAGAAGGTTAGTTTTACCTACCAACTAATACAAGGCATGACTAAAAAGTAATCAGGGAAATCCCACAAGCCACATGGGGAAATCAGTTTCATCACTTTGTAGTCACATCTCCTATTTGCTTTATTTCATGCTGTGCCAATCTCAGAAAGGGCCATTGGAATTGGAAACAATAATTGAAGCTTTGAATTCAGTACCAAATAGTGACATTAATATTTCCTTTTGTTAACATTATTGATACAGGTGATGGTGGGGGGAAAAGACTACTTTTTTTGTGAAGTGTATGGAAGACTGGTATGAAAGAAAAGGCAGTTGTGGTGAAGGTGGAATGAGAAAACCAGTAAAATTCATGGTACTTCATTTTAAGTGTTGGATTTATGCAAAGGTAATATTAAAAGTTATTTAATAACCTATATGGCACAGGAAATCCACAAATTCAGAACAGATGCCAGAGCTGCCAGAGTCCTTGAGGCCCCCTGCTACTAGGCTTTAATAATTTATTATCTGGATGGGAGAAGTCTTCAAGGTCCCTGGGAGGGGACTGGAGCAGTCCAGTGAGTAGGGGTCACTCAGGGATCTCAGCACAGAAACTACTTTCCAACCAGTATGGAAATACATCTATATATTTTTTAAAAATGTGTGCATATCAGCAGCTAAAGTTCTTTCAGGATATTTATTTGAGGAGTTTGTGTCCAGTATTTAAGATTCTGAAGTATTATTCAGAGCTTAGAATTCAAATATTTTCAATTTCAAGAGATTTCTTCCAGGCATTTCCTGTCATCTCTTCCCTTGAGTCCCACAATCCTGTCCTTTTGGCTAACCTTGGTTGGTCATGCTTCCCAGCTCAAGCCCTAAAAGGAGCAATTACCACTGGCCTGGTGAAACCATCAGCAAGATCATTTCCTGTATGGCTTCTGATGGAAACCACTGCCAAGGTACTGCCTCTGTCCTAGAACTGGAGCCGTCCTCTGAGTTTGATCACCTGTGCCCACGGCCGCCTATCAGTGCTTCTCTAACTCATGAGCAGCTCCAATACACTTGACACTTGAGCCCCAACATCTGGATCTGACTTGGAGGAACATGACTCATCACAGGCACCTTTCTAAATAATCAATTAAAAGTGTCAAAATACACATTTGTTCAATAGACAGAAAACCCCACTTGCTCCTAGGAAGACACCTTTATCATTCTTTAAACTCATTAATTTGTGTTTTAACAGATTTATATACTTACCCAGTATTTTGATTGCCATCTCAATTCTGTCACTTTTCAGAGCAGAGAAAGTTTGTTTCTGAGTATCATTTGTTTTTCACAGACTTATGTCTGATTTAACTTCTTCCTCTAGAAAATAAATTTTCTCTTTGGGAAGTTTAAGTCAGCCTAAATTTATTTTAATGACTTTGTGTGTGTGTGTGTGTGTGTGTGTGTGTGTGTGTGTGTATTAATAAAGAATTCTTAGTTTTAATCAAATTGCAAAAATCTTCTGTTTTGAAATCGTTTTTCACCATGCTAATCTTCCCCCCCCCCCAACCTTCCCTTACATAACGTCTCTATAACTTTGTCAGGGGGAGGAAGTAGGAGCCTTGATCCCTAGGTGAGATAATTTATGAACTGACGATTTCACAAAAAGAAAATCTCAGAGAGTCAATGCAAATGCAAAAGTAGAGATCATGATAAATTCTGCTGTAATTGGTGTAGGGAAATGAAAATTATCCTGAAAAAATCATAGCAGAAATGTTTTTGGTAGATCAGTGGTGTCCCTTTTTTAATTTAGTTTTTATTCCTTCTACAACTTACCGTCCTAAGGTTTAAAACTTTAGAAATAATCGAAGAATAGGAATCATTTTCCAAAACCTTTCCTAAATGTGACATTGATTCATTGGTATACAGCCCATTAGCCTAGAGTTTCATCTCTTCATCTATCATTTCAATTATCTCCTGATTTCCTCAGGGCATTTGATAAATGGGAGACTATTTACATTTGGTGCACTAATGACCTTGTTAAATTTTGAAAATGCATCCCCCTACTATATGTATATAATACATATACATATAGTTATTTGTGCACTCCATTACTTGGAGATAATTTAAATGGAATAACCTCCATTACTTGGAGATAATTTAAAAATAAAATTTTGAAAATACGGGGTTTTATATTGTTACAACCATAGCAATAATTGTATAGGAGTTAAAATATACCTATAGCAAAAAGAAGCAGAAAGGAACTGTTCAAAATAAATATGGCACCCCCCCCACCCGCTTTTTCCTTTTCATCTTTAGAGTCAATTCTCCAAAAACTTCCTCATCATATATAGTTACCAAATAAGGCTTTTGTTTCTTTCAGTGGTGACATAATTTTGTTATTGTCATTTTCTTATCATGGTAGCTTGAAAGAGAATTTTATTTTCTGAAATAACTTGTTGGCTTATGCCAAAATGTACAACCACCAAAGGTAACACACTATACGTATATCCCTGTTATATATGGGAGATATCTATCTCTATTTCTATCCATATGGTTAGTCCCCTGTTTGTACCTTATTTGTAAGTTTGGTGTGTGTGTGTGTGTGTGTGTGTGTGTTTTGGGAGGGATGGTAGTTGGTTGGAAGAGGAAGACACGAGTGGATCCTATCTTACCACTACTGTAGCAGCCTCAGATGAAGCAGAGATGATTCAAACATAGCTGTTATCTGGTTTCTGGAGTTTCATTTGGTCAAGGTATTTGAACTGAAGGACCTCTAGAAAAAATAAAGGTCTACTGGGAAGGAGCTAATGGGTATCTCTAGTCTCTTTTCTAGTTTTGGGGTTCTTTGTACCCCAAGGTAGACATTGAGAGAAAACGCAAGAAAAATTTCCAGACAAATTTTATTAAGCTTATGCTCTAGCACAAGTAAGGCAGGCTTCCCTTTTAGTTGAGTTGCCTGGTAACTAAATTCACGCATGCGCTGTGGGAGCAAGATGGTGGACTTACCACCCAGTAAGGTCATATAGTGGTCAAACCTTGATCAACTGCGCATGCGGGACAGTGGTTTCCACATTTGCAAGGAAGTGGTTAGAAGGGAGGTAATAATCAACTGCTCTTGCACTTTTGTGTAGGGAGTGATGGGGTCGTGGCATTCTTGTTGTCAGCTTATCCAGTGTTCTCCCTGACCATCTGGCATTCCTTTGGCCCCGGACCCAATTCCCTATGCTGTCTCCTTAGAAAACTAGGTTATTATCTCTTGTCTACAAAATTTAAATTACTTATGAGCAGTGACAGCCACAGAATTCTCTCTCCACTAAGAGAACCTGGCTTCAACTCTTCATATTAATTGCAACCCATCAACTATCTTCATTGAAAAGAAATTTATATTTATTTAACATATCAAATATGAGGAACCCATGCTTTTCTTATCTCATACTAATTTCCTGGTTAGTTTGGTGATGCTGTTTACACATCTTTGATCAAATAAACTATAAAATTGGGATAAATTATTTTTATTAAAGATTCTTGAATTATTAGATAAATTATTAGATAAATAAAAGATTTAGAGTGAACATTTTATTTTTATTTTATTTTGAAAAGGGACATTATTATTTAATGGGTACAGAGCTTGTTAGGGATGATGAAAAAGTTTTGGGTGTAGATAATGATGATAAGAACATAGCATTGTGAATACTTTTAATGCCACTGAACTGCACACTAACAAATGACTAAAATGATGCATAGTATGTTCTATGCACCTTACTCAAAAAAAATTTGTTTAAGTAAAATTAAAAAAGAAAATGAGGGGCAACTTAAAAGATAAGATCCAAAAGAGCTAAAACAATCAAAACTATGTGATACTGGGGCAGGGCAGGAAACAATATTAATGGATCAGAGCAAATAGTCAAGATACAGACCCCATGTACACATGACTTCCGGAGGGCTCCCTACTCATGGAGGCTGACCGATTGAGCATTTTAGATGACTGGTAATTAAACCAAGTTTCTGAGAAATAAAACTACTGAATTTGTTTGAATATAACATTTAAGTATATCACACAATCAAATAATTAAAAACAGAAAAACAAAAAAACGAATCAGCTAATCCAATACCTTTACTTCTTTGTGGAAATTGAGATCTTTGAGGTAAAACTGGGAGATAATATTTATGACTAGAAAGAAGTTCTATTATGGCTTTGTCAAAATCCTGAGGGTGAGAGTTGGATTTGACTCAAGGAGGACTCCTTGAGGTTCAGCTGTGATTCCCAAACATTTAAGGGTTACAGCCTGGTTTGTTTTGACAGATGGCTCATTTATGTGCAGGGCCTCTGAATGGGCATATGCGGACCTAGAATATACTTGAAAAGGTCAAAAATTAATTGCTTTATAGCCCTCAGTGGTTAAGTTTTGGAGGGCAAGGATATTTTATGTATCTATATATTTTCAGGCACCTACCGTGTTTCCCTGAAAATAAGACTGGGTCTTACATTAATCTTTGCTCCAAAAGACACATTAGGGCTTATGTTCAGGGGTTGTCATCCTGAAAAATCATGCTAGGGATTGTTTTCTGGTTAAGTCTTATTTTCTGGTAAACACGGTAATATAGTGTTTAGCACATATGAGGCATTTAGTAATTATTGACAAGTGAATGAATGAGTGAAAGAATGGATGAGAAAATGAATGAACACTTTAGTTTTACTTAGCAATTGCCAGAACTATTTACAAATCACATGATAAATACTCAGTACATAGATAGGAAAGAAAAGGAGACCATGAGAGAGCTGCAGAAGTTAAAGACCACAGAGAAAATTGGAACTCTTGACATTTATATGAAACATTTTGTGTCTGTGTAGGTGACTCATCACTATCTACTTCTCTGGCCCCTCTGTTTTGGGGAAGGGCTCATCCAAGAACCAGCCAAATGACCAATATGAGACTTGGATTCTTCCTTGTAGGTTTAGACTGGAGCAATTATTTCCTACCAGAAGTATCAGCTGAAATTTGGGTCTAAGGGGCCACCCTAGCAGAAGAGAAAAATTGAGGTTCAATACCTGAAAGGAAACTAGCACCAGGGATCAAAGGGCCAAAAAAAGGGAAGCCAGGTCAAGAATGCAGAACCAAGATGTTTAAGCCAGTTAGACACAGGGCTCAGAGTTAAAGTAGGTTATCAATAAACAAAGAGGAAGAAAAGGATAGAATTCTGAGCCTTTGCCTCCAATTCCAGCCTATGATTGCATCTCAGTTCAATAAACTCACTGATGAGGTATCGAAAGATCAAGCAGAGCTGACAAATTTATTCAAATCTGTTCCTCTACTGATATGGAGCCTCACCCTTCTAACTGCATGCTGGACTCTCTCTCCTGAGTATTTTCTTGGTACTGCATATTTAACATACCTAAAATGCAACATAGCTTCTCCTGGTTTTTATAAGTAAAAATAATACAAGACTTGGAAATGGGAAAGAGATTACAGGGTATCTGTCCTCTCAGTGTAGTGCTAGGCATTGTCTAGGGGACTCTCTGGGGATTATCTGTTCCTATAGAAGGGTGCATTTGTGATTGTCTTTCTGTTGATTAGATTATTTTACCACTCTGAATGCCTAGAAGTTAAGTTGCAGTAAACTGATAGTCATGGAAATGATTTTTCTCCAGGACAGTCCAAAGGTATTTTGTCTCATAAACACACATTTGATCACTGCCCTATGAAAAGATGCCCCAAATAATTATACTGCCCTTTATAATATTAATTAGTTTGCATTGTCAAAAAACAAAATTTAATGTAGTAAATTGATCTATTTGGCTTTATTAAGCAATTCATGATTCAGGCAGCATCCCCTCTAGCAACTACAGGCGGTCTCCAAGGAGTCGTACAAAATGGAAGGTTTTTATAGGCAGAAGGATACACTATTAACAAAAGACAAGAAAGGATTAATTTTGGGGGTGGGGCCATCTTTTCTTTGAAAGAAGAAAATGAAATAGGTTTTTATCATGCAAATCGCCTCTTTCTATGGGGAATGAAGAAGGCCCATGTGATAGATTACCTTACTGGAGCTTGACCAGAAAATTCCAGACTGGTTAATTAAGATTATGTTTCTGGGAGAGGTTGAAACTACAGTTAGATCAGATATTAAATCTAGGTTTGGTGTCATGGGCTTTTGCAGGAGTGATGCCATTTGGGGCCTGTGGTTTTCTTTTGGACACTTTCACAGAACTTATTAGCAAATTCATTTCATCATTCCCAATTACCCATGTATGGGGTGTGTGTGTGTGTGTGTGTGTGTGTGTGTGTGTGTGTGCATGTGTTTGTATTTCTGCTTTTTTCATTAATTGATAAATAAGATCTTTAACATATTCATTCTATGTTTACAGGGCAATCTCGTTTTTTAACTTATTAAAAATTATACTAACATTCTTATTATTAATGTTTCTATCATGCTAAATACTTAATACCATTGAGATTTCTCATTCCCTGGCTCTCTTATATAATCAGTTCCTTAGTTAAATACACTATTTCAGTACACATTCCCATTATCAATGAGCCAGTTCAGGACCCAGTTATTTTGTACTTCTGTTGATCCACTGACCCAGTAGTCTCCAAACTGATCTTCCAAATTTGTCTTTCCCACCATCACAATCCAGCACAAAAGCCAAATCTTTTCACTTAACTCTGGTCTTCAGGACATTTTCAGCTCACAAACCATGTTTGGCTTCCTATTGATAAACAAATGAAGTCCCCATACCTCAGCTCCTTCACAATTCAGATCTAAGGTATCTTCTGAGCCCTATAGTTACTGACCCCTTGTATTAGTTTGTTAGGATTGCCATAACAGAGTAACAGACTGGGTGCCTTCAACAACAACCATTTAATTCTTCACAGTTCTGAAGGCTAGAAGTCCAAGATCAAACCAACCCCTGGGAGGGTTGGTTTCTTCTGAGGTCTCTCTCTTGGCTTGTATTATAGATGGCTATCTTCTCCTGTCTCCACATGCTCTTTCCTCCATGTGTGTCTGTGTCCTAATCTTCTCTTCTTATACAGACACCAATCGTATTGCATTAGGACCCACTTATATGACACCTATATTTTACCTTAATCACCTCTGTAACGTCTCTATCTCCAAATACAGTCATATTCTATATTTAAAACTTCAACATATAAATTTGGAGGAACATGGTTTAGCCCATAACACCTCTATACGAGGGAAGAAAATGAATTTTGACTGTCTACCATGAGACATGCACTGTGTTTTATGTTTTCACATAACTTAAAAAAATGGCTGACTTCTATTTTCCTGAACATATCCCAACCCAATTTCTACTTGTAATATATCATGTCATCAAACAAAACTCTGTTTAAGAATCCTGGTATCTTCCTATTAGATGTGATATCTCTATTCTGAAACCTCCATGGCCGTAGTTTTCCCCTTTTATGGTGCTTTCATATTCTAGCTAGTTTTAGGATCACTTAGTCCTTGTGTTTTTCAATAGTAGATTATTAATTCCTTGAAGGCAAGACTATTATTGACTCCCTTCGGGCTCCCCTGAAGTATATGACCTGTTGTCTAGAATATTGATATTTGTTAAATTAAGAATTCAAAGAAAGAAGAACAAAGTTTATAAAAGGAAAAAGGCAAGATAACCAATGTTTTTGGTAGGGGAGGGGAGGATGAGGCAAGAGAAGGAAGCACAAGAGATGTTAGATAAGAGCCACAATTTTAACGCTTTTAAGTTAAGACCAATGATATACCACCTTTGGAACCTAGATGTTCTAATGTTTTATCTTTTAAATTGGTGATATTCTTAGTAAATCATATTCCATTTAAATATTTTCATGCCTTCGAAAAATGGAGAACTTTATAATTCTTAGATGAAAATGATTTTAAGATTGATCCTCATTACTGCTGTATCATATTGGTTTGAAGATCTGTTTTTAGCAAAGTCGTCCGCCACAGTCAGTTGGGGTGTGGCTTATGGGGATAACTTATTGTGTTGCAGCACACATATTGTACAATTCAGCCAATCTGGTCTGGTTTCTGAAGCATGAAAAGATTTGAAGCTCTCAGCTAATGTGCTTTAAACATGTCACATTCCCAAAAGTAGGCCTAAGACTTGTGAGGGTGTGATCCATAACTCCATCTACTGCCACCAGACTGTGATATTTATTGCTGTGAAAATTCCCATGACAAATTTGTTTCTGTGGCACATTTACCATTATAAATTGACATGGAGCCATGGATGTGATGGCTTCAGATGTAGCAGCCCCCGTGCTTTATTATTTTCTTCAAGTCTCTTAGGTTGCTGGGAAATTTTTAGAAGCTCTTATTTTCTTAGGTTATTTTAAAAATAACCAGCAAATCATTCTTTTAATAGAGTATATTATTATTCAAACCTTTTCTGAAGTAAAGTTCATCTGATTTCTAAATTTAACAATATTCTCTTATTTCAAAATTTTAGTCACCATTCACTTAAGATGTATTTTTATCATTATTGAAATATTCCAGATGCTTCTTTTTAAAAGAAATCCTGACCAAATGTAATAGTCTATGCAGGGACTGTTTTGGGGATGGGGTATAAATAGGATCTCACATTAAGGTAAGATTTTCTAAATTGAGAACTGTAGAGTTGGATTTGTGGCTTAAGTATGTGTGGGAATCGGTGCTATGTCTGAGGGACACAGAGATGAATGAGACATTGTGTTGGTTCTCAGAAAATTTACAGTCACTTGAGGAAAATCACAAATAACCATATATAAGTTAATCACTTATATATGGTTCCAAACTGGGGGTGGTTTTACCACCCCAGGACACTTGCCAATCAAGATGGAGCTCTCCATCAGGAAATTAGATTTATATGTATATAAATCTATGTGTGTATATATATATATATATATATATATATATATATATATATATATGTGTGTGTGTGTGATGTATATATGTATATATGTATACATATACACGTATATATGTAGGTATATATACACACAGAGAGAATGCCATAAAAATGTATATACATTTTAAGAAAGGAAAAAGCTGTATTAATAGTAATACTCAATATATACCGATAACAAGGATGAATACAAGTCACATTTGACTTCTGCAATTACCAGAGGTGCTCAAAGTGGTTACCATCAGCGTCCAGACACTTCTGATTATGGTGAACTACTGCTTGAGCATAGATAACATCTCTTAAAATGTGTATACATTTTTTTGGCACCCCCAGTATTCATATGGGGAGAGAGAGAGAGTGCTCACTTGGCTGGCGATAGAGATGTAAGATTCATAACAGCTGTTGAAATCAAAAGACGGGTAAGATAATTCAGCAAGAGTGTGTGGATGATCATGGCACTGGGTGAGGGACACCTGCATTTAAAAGGAGACACAGAAAGAGGAATCACAAAGACAACTGTGAAAAATAATAGTATAATTATATTAGCAGACATTTTTTAGAGCCTGTACTATATGCAAAAAGCTGTGCTAAGCACTTGACTTAAATTAATTCTCATAACTAGACTATTATTGTCAGTTCTTCTCACAGTGGCCCAGGAAGGGATCAAACCGGCAACCTTGGTGCTACCAGCACTACACTCTAACCAACTGAGCTAACCGGCCACCCCCTGTCAATTATTTTGTACAATGTTTGAAGGAGGGATCAACAATATCAAATGCAACAGAAACCTTCAGGACAATGAGGGCTAAGTGTCCATAGACTTGGCAATTAGGAGGTCGTTGGTGACTTCAGTGAGAGCTGTATCTGCAGAGTGATGGAACTGGGAGGTAGAGTCTAGTGAGTAGAAAAGTGAAAGATTGGCGTGCAAGTGGAGATAAAGAAGTTTGCATTAAAATGGAAGAAGCAAAAAGGAAATGACCATGTTTTAATTGAACAGACTAAAGGAAAGACATTATTTTAGGATGGAAGGAATGAAAGAAGGTAAGAGTTGCAGACATTCTTTATAGATCTTGAGGAAAAAGATGATTCCTTATAGACACTGGGAAATCTGACAAGAGAAGACAGGCAATGCCTGTCTTGAGGGACAGTGCCTGGGGCACAGCTGAAATAGGATGCTACTTTCTCCAATCCATCAGTCCATTCAAGCCCCTTTTGGGAATCTCTTCTTTCTTAACCAGTTTGGATTTATCTGAACTATTCTTTCAGTAGGACTGTTGAGTGCCTCATTATCCTCACTTATTAGGACATCATTCTCTAAAACCAAGTCACATGAATAATATACTACTGTCTGTGTGCCTTCTCTGTTCCTGAAACCAGGGAGTTCAATGCCCAAAGGAAAAACACACATTGTTAGAATATAGCCTATCTTGACATGAGGTCTCCCCAGCTGAATGTTACATAGTTTGCTTATTCTATGTGGTCATCTATCATAGCATATTAATGTATATTGAATATTTCTTTCCATTAATACAATGCTAGTACAGAACAATTTTTTTCTCCAAATATTATCCTACCTCTGAATCTTAGTCTGACCAAAAAATGTGTTTTCTATATTATTTCTAGTCTCTATTATTTATTTAACCATAAACATTGAATACCTACAAACTAGGCCCTAGTTTGTAGAATACATACAACATGGGTCTGTCACTTGAAGAACTCACAGTCTGCAGGAAAAACAGATAGGTAAATAACCAATTAAAATTGAAAAGAATAAGTTCTTTAATAGATGTAATACACAAAGTGATTATACAAGCCAGTGTAGTAACTACATCTCCCTCCCCCATAAGAGAAGTCTTGTACTCAAATACTGAATTACTTTTATTTTTTCAAATGGGTTGTCAAGAATGGAAACACCCTGTCTCTTTGCTTGATGGATTTTTTCCCCTTTCTTTCTCTCTTTTCTTTCTTTGATTCTTTCCCTGCCAATTCTCTCCATGGGCTCCTTTTATATTCTGAAATCCCAGTTAAGGGACTTACTCACTGATTATAATGACATAGGTCTGTTTTCACAGCTGTAATCTTAAACTTTCTTAATAATGCCATGTTTTAAACATTATTCTGCAATGTTAGAAGGTTTGAAGGTGCTCAAAAAGTAAATAGTCGGTTCATATAAAAGGAAGAGAACAGTTGTAATATAAAACTTTCAACAATTTGTATCAGATCATTGTCACTTCATTGAAAATCTCAAGCTCTTGAGACAACAGAATTTTCCCCCAAAGGGAACTAATTCACTAGACATGTGTGTACATTAGAACCAGATGAAGGTGATGCAGTGAAATTCAAAAGACAATTCCTGGGCTTATTAGAAGCTGGAAACCAAGCATTTGTATTTCTACTGGATTCTTTGGCCTTGGCAAGAATCATTTTCCCAACAGAGCAGATTTGGGGAATTTGCATTTATGTTCATGATCACCTTTGACATCTGAGACTCTGAGGACTTGACATCACATACAATTTTTATTATAAACAGAGCTCCCAAGCTGTTAAGCTCAAATTGCTACTTTGGTGTTAACAAGAATGGTGCCACATGGTGAGCATATGCTGTTTGTGAAAGTAAATGATGCTTTAAGAATGTTTTACTCTCAAAAGGAAGTGTACTAGCAGGTAGTTTGTATTGAAGCTCTGTGTATGTTCTCATGACCATCGTAAACAATGTTTAAAGAGTCAGGGTTGTTTCTTGAGAATAAATCAGGGAGCTCTTGAATAGTTGGATGGATATAGTCACTGTAAAGCATAACAGACATTTTTCCCTATGTTTATCCTTTTAAAAATGTATGTATTTCACTTTAGGGCTCGATAGCTCTTTCAGATGGTATCTTAATAGAGCATCCTCAGCATGGAAGTGATTTATTTCTTTCAGTGGAGGATTTACTTAAATCTACTATTTAGAAATTTAGCATTATTTTAACTGGGTATAGAATTCCTTTGCCTTAGACAGACAAAAAACACAAAAAACTCCCAAGACAAATTAGACAATTTAAATGGTGAATAATGCTATTTCCCTACGCATTTGCTTTGTGAGTTAAACTGATGAAGATTTAATCTTTTTTTCCTGTTTCTTTTGTCTACAAAAGATCAACTTTTATAAAAGATTTTCCTTTGTTTTGTCATAGAAAGAGATTTGACACCTGAATGGTAGTGGTAATGAAATTCTCTGTAGGTTAGGCTTCAAGAAAGAAATATTAACATGAAACTAATGAAGTATTAACAAATAAATTGAATTCATAATAGTAACCATTCTCTTATGTTATATGTGATAACTGTAGACTTATGTAGGAGCTTTGCGTCTGGTCACTCATAGCCATCAATGCACTCCTAAAAAACAGGCACTTGGAGAAAACTATAATAAATATTTTTATCAGAATGAGATTATGAATCCCTCAGCGATCACAAGATTTTTTTTTCCCTTCAAGCAATTTAATGTATTTTATAAAGACTAAAGTTCTAATTTGTTGTAACCTGAAATTAAATATGAATACAACTAAATGGAATAAGGAATATTACTTCTATTTTTATCCTATATACTCTCATTCTTCATGGGGAATGGCTACAGCATACAAACTGCCAGGTTAATCTTGCTTAAATTTGACTCCCAACAAATAACTTCTGTGCACAAACTGATGGAGGACCATGTGAGGTGAGCAAAGGAATTTAGGTTTGATGCAGTAATAGAAGGGGAACAACTGACAGTATCAGGGCAAGAGAATGATGACATGCAAATACATTTTAAGGACAATTAGTCTGGAAACCAAGAGTAAAATGGGCATGACAGATTGAAAATATGGAAACAAAGAGACAGTGTTTATATCACGTGGAGAACCTGGCATCAGCTCAGAAACTTCCTTTTTTAACTGTTATGGCTCAAGGCAAATTGCAGTGGAGAAAAAGCCACTGAGCTCACAATAAGGAGATTCTTGGTGCCGTTGAAAATGTGTTTTTCAGAAAATTATAGAAGCAGCTGCCAGCTTAAAGAGAATTTGAAGAGGAGGTTTCTGAGGATACAAAGAGATGTGATGGGTGTAGGGAATGAGGGCTGAGGCAGAAAATGAAAAAAAAAAAAAACCAGAAAGGAAAAGTAGCCAGAGGAGAAGCAATATTATTTCTAGTGTTTTTTTGAAGCCATGAGCAATTCACTACAATACAAGAGTAACACACAATGAACTTGAGTGTGTGTCAACAGGGAAATTGGTGACTTTGGGGAGGAATTCAAATTGCTGAGAGTAGAGATCCTAAAAAATTAATTCCAGTTTTTTTCGTTTTTTTCTGGTCTTCAGATCTAGGCTCCAAAGTTCTGTCTCCCCCAACTCAGTAGCACCCAAGCCTGGGGAGTTCAATATTAAATATGTAAGCCTATTTTATAATTTGGGGTTCAGCAACTATTTTGATAAAATAAATTTTATCAAAAAATGATAAATTTTGTGAATGAGTCCACTTTCCCAAGTGACAGATATTTCTCAAAGGTCATAAGAACTGGGAGATCTTTTGATTTCTCTTTCTAAAGTCAGGAGGGAACCAGTTCTTTGTTGCATAAATAAACGGAGAGAAAAGCATGAAGGGAAAATAAAGATGTATTAATATTTTCATGAGTTAAGTTTTATGGTCATAGCTGTCCCCAACATGAAAGGAATTCATAGTATCTGTGGCAGTTGGGATGGGTTGGGGGGGCGGGCGGTGGTTGGAGAGGAGATTGAAGAGAAGGATGAATACTTACAACGTGTATGCAAAATTGAACTAATTTGCCTACATACCAGTAGCTGATTTTTACACCAACAGTGTCTCTGCAATTAAAATGCTTTAGATGCTTAGTTTCAAAAACATCCAGGTTGACCAGCAGTTTAAAGAATTGTAAATTGTTGGATAATGATCTCAATCTAGCTCCCTCTCTTTACCCAAACAGAACTCTTCAACCATCAGCAGTAATTACTTGGATTTTAGCTTTCAGGCACTAGACACCGATCATGATCAATAGCAGCTTTGTCATTTGGGAGATGAGGCTGCAGGTGAAAGGTGAGAGGCACTTCTCACTTCCCAAGCTTTTGAAAAACGTGTCTATTTTCCAATCTTTAGCCTGCTACAGTAGTGCTGTGTGTGTGTGTGTGTGTGTGTGTGTGTGTGTGTGTGTGTTTGTGTGTGTGAGTGTATTTAAGTGTTTATTCTAGGTCTTTGTTCCTCTTCATTTAAATTTGAATCTATGATATGCAAAATGCTAGTTGATTATGTTTTTGAGAGACCCAGGTTCTTAAAGAAAGTGAACTAAGCATAGTGTCTATTTTTCCCTTTTATTGTAGATCTTTTATTGAAATTCTCCTCTATTTTACAAGTCAAAATAGAATTTAGTTCATAAACAGCTTAGAGAGTTTATTTTTCTGATCTTTTCTAGTTATGGAAAATGTAACATTTGAAAGACAAGTTTCTATCACAAATCAAAACTGATGTCTAAACAGAAAAGATACATTTGTTAAATTGCTTCTCCCTGGTGCACTTTTAGAGACATATCAGTACAGTAAATGGAAGTTAACTTTTATCATATGCAAGTTTTTCTTCCCTTCTCTGAAGTTCACTGGTTTCTTTCACATTTGAACATTCCAGCTGTTATTTTCTCTGGTCTTCAGATCTACACTCCAAACTCCTGTCTCCCTTGCCCCGATTTTTCTCCAGTCCTGTTGCTGTGGCAGTAGAACACTTTATTTGCCTCATTTTGAGAATTTGTTTTCGTTGTTGTCAGTTGCATTTTCTTTGCCTCAGCTCTGTACTTCTGGGCAAATAAGCCAGCAAATCTTTGAACAGTTCATTGCAACTTTGCCCTACAATAACAGGATCAGTGAATAATACTGTCTAGGTGCCTTAGGCAGAGTGGAGGACAATTATCCAAGGATGGCAAGATCAGAGGAATCAGACAGATGTGGATGAAGATAAAAAATAATAATAATAAAAAAAGCAAACAGTTGGGAGAACATTGAAAGAATGTGTGTTATGTGCTGTTGAATAAGCTCTGATATTTCAGGACCCTATGAATAAGTAATGTCGACAATTGGTGTGTTTAAAATGTCATTACACTAAAGTGTCTGACGACCTATTGGGCTTTAATCCTGCCTTTTCTGCTCACCAGCTAGGTGACCAGGAAGTTGACAGAGCTTCATTTTCCTTTTTGGGATATCTAGATCAGAACAGCCTGCTGGGATTATGGTAAAGAAAGTGTGAATTCTTATGCCAACAATGTGCTTTGAATACCATTGATTTTTAAAACCATATTATTCTGGAGCTGTGAAAGAGAACTAAAGCTAGCCAGGGAAGACACATGGGGAATCCAATTCTTTTTTTCCTTCCTTTATAGTTCAGGCTTTGCAAGGTAGCACTAGAATTTACCCTCTTTATTTGGTTTGAAATCTAGGTGCTATTTTCTAGACAGTGACAGTTTCTACTTACTGCTTTTATTAGCTTGACTTTGCTTCCTAATCCAAATGCTCACTTTTCCTTCACTCTCTAAATAGCAGATTCTTTCAGAAAACAGTCTCATTTCCTCTTACCTTGGAGATAGTCAAGGTGTTATTTTTGCCCTGGCTTGTCTTCTAAGTTGAATATAGTAAATGTGCCCATCCATCCTCCTGGTGACCTCATGCTCAACTTGCATTGGAGCATTCCTCCCTTGTCAAGAAGTCCTCTTCAGCCCTCTCAAACTGTCAAGTCTCTGAAACTCTGGTTCAAGAAAATCGCTCAAGTTATTGAAAGGATGTTCTTCACATTTAATTTGTGGGTTCTAATGGTGGCATAGAAGGTTTTGTGCCATTTCTCTTTTATGTATGCCATATTCCTACAGTTAAAGGTGAGAATGATGAAACACATTAAAATAAAACTGAGGATTTTAATTTTCATCCTCCTGTTTAAACATCCAGGGGATTCCAGTAAAGTGGGCGATTGCAGATCATCAGAGAGGACCTCTTACACATTTCAATTGCCATGTTACTGCACAGTCATTTATGTCAACTCTTAAATTATAGACCTCGTTTGTCCCTGTGCTAATTTATCAGCTAACAAAATATGCACTTGCTGTGACAGATACATTTTTCGCAGTCTTAGTTTCCATCAGGCCCTTTTTCTGGGTTCCATCCTGGTACCCTTGATTTTAAGAAGCAAAAACAGGTGGTTTAAAGATTTTCACTTTGTCATAAGTGTTGTCAGAGTTCATTCATTCTTAATGCTATTCCTGGAAATTTGTTTCTCCCTCTGTGAATAATACTTGATATCTGGTTGTGTTTAGTGAACCAGTTTTCTTTAGGCCCCTCAACTGACCAATGTCTTCTATAACAACCCGTTTTTCTTGGCACCTCCCTCTCAAGAACTCCCTTCCCACCCCAATTTCTCTCTACCCTTTGATCATCCAGTGATCTTCATGTTATTGATTTGGCTTAATTTAGTTTGAAGTGCCCCACACCCCAGGCAGGTTTTCTATAAGGCTGTTGGTGGCAAGGTTCTAATCTGTCTGGTTCAGCTCTGTCATCCTCTGGCTACAGCCTGTCACTGAGGTTTCACCCTCCACTTGATAGTCATTTTAACAGCAATAGTATGGAGAATATGCAAATTGGCAGTTGGTGGGTCAAATCAGGCACAATAATGCTTTGTTTGGTTCATATAAATTGTGCCAACATTTAAAGATTGAGAGATTTCATATGAAATGCACAACTTATCTTAACATAGCAGAAGATCTGGCACTCAGTCCCTTTCTTCTTGTCAGCAATCTTATTCTTGTCCACAACTTATATGGTATAAACAGGTCATTTGCATCTAGTACTTGCTTGACTCATATATTGAGAAACTTGCCTTGTCCCAACAGGCATCTGAACTAGTTGGTTTGTGCGTATTGGGGGAAGAGGAGATGACTTCTAATCTATTTCATGAATATCTCACCAAAGGGAATTGGAAAACCTGTTTTGATAGATCTTTAGTAGAGGAAGGTGAAAAAGGAGGTAGGTTTTCTTCATGTATTCACAGTATATTTTATGAAAAATCATTTTCCATCCAAGATAAACTTTTCTAGACTTTAAATTGCAGGATGATGGACTCTTGAATAGTTTAAGCAAAATTATCATGCAGGTGAATATATTTGCATTGTACCAGGTTGAGTCTAGTAAAATTGTTATATATGGATGTTAAAGAAACTGCAAGTATCAGTGCATAAGGTGTGTGTGTGTGTGTGTGTGTGTGTGTGTGTGTGTGTTGTTTCTCTGTGTGTAACCTTCTAATGATTCATGCTATTTCTATTTTATTATACTTAAGTGGAGTTTCCAAGGCAAACACAGATACACTGTCATAATGATAAATTATATAGTTTAATTTAACTTCACCAATGATAACTCAACTCAGATACCTTTTACAAATGTATTGCAAGAAAAGCTTTTTCATGTTTTTTTCTAATTCTAGCAGAAATACCTAATTATAGAACATTACACCCACCCCCCAAAAAAAAATGCAGATGAAAGGTTTGCTTGGGGAAAAGGCTGTATGAGTAATCAGTACAAAGCAGAAATCTCTTGCTGGGAAAAATCTGGGCAAGCCAAGGTTTTTGTTTTTGTGTGTGTGTGTGTGGTTTTTTTGTTGTTGTAGTTTTTCTCTGTACTGCCTAGGTGACCTCTTCTTCTCATCCATCACTTAATCAGAAAATCAAAAGACAGCATGCTTCAAGACAGACTCTGGTTTAAGATAAACCCTGTGACCTCTTAACAGGTTACTGCATCTTCTGTGGGAGTGCAGCTGACCAAATGACTTCTCATATGTTGGGATTTATTCATGAACCCGCAAAGCTCTGTCTAATGTCACAGAACCTGAGGGCACTAGTCCTGTTCGTGGCCTCATCTTTAAGTGCAACTGTCATATTCGTTTCTCTTCCAAAACCCAAATGAGAGACCATATCTTTAAAATCAAATATTTCGAATAAAACAGGGCCTATTTTTCCCTATAAGCATATGTATATTATCTGTTAATCCTCATGAGCTAAAGATATTCTGAAAATATCACACTGATAAGATAATACTACTGAGTATTTTCATGAAAAAGAAATGGGTTTCTGTGGGGTGTAGGGAGGGGCTGGAAAATGAACAAGAAAAAAAAGACCTTCATGAATTAAGTGGTTTAAAGATAAAACATATAAAATAAGGACACTTTTATTTCTATTGTATTTTCTGAGGACTGCAAATCTACAAAATGGTATAAATACAAATACATCACATTTGCCTGTTGTGATTAAATTTCACTAATTACACAAACCACACTCCATATGTGGGACCAATGTATCACCTCTTTTTTTTTTCTTTTGTAATCATTGTTATATCCGTGCTCTATAATCAACGTTCATCACAGCTAATTAGAGTTTCTTCATCTGTTGTTTCTGAGATCTGACATTCCTATAGTTCAACTGCAAAATCTTTTTTAAACATCTCTGGGCTCTGGAGGAAAAAAAAAAAATCTAGAGCTGTATTATTCACAAATGACTTTTTGAAATTTGTACTATGATTTTCTTTTGTTATTGAATTTAAATAATTACTCTTGGGGCAGGAGACCAAGTCCTGCTTAGATTTTGTAGGACTCTCCAATAATTTACAGGTACATTCCTGTTGCTTAAAGGAGCTGGCAGTTATCTTTATTGCTAAAGATTTTGTACATTTTGATATAATACTCAAGGACAGATATTTTTGTTGTATTAGGTTGACATCACTGTTGATTTCTCTTCTAAAATGAATAGAGTGCCGCAGATTTACATCATTTACAGGTTCAAAGTTTAAGTTATTCTCAAATGCAGTTTTCTTTCAGCAAATGTTTTTAATTATGCGCACTTTCAATTTTAAATTACAGTGATAGGAAAGCTAGTTAAATCTTAGCTAGTCTGTTACAACAAATTTAATCTACTTCCAAGATGTTAATTTGAGGAAAAAGCTTTCCGTTCACTGCTCTGTTTTCTCATCTGAAAATCCCACCATCTCCTACAACCCCTTATTAAGGCAATTGCAACGTTTAAAGCTTTGACAGAAGAGTAAAATGGAAGTCAGACATTCATTATCCATGCATCTGCATCTTCTTTATTTTGTGTTGTTCTACCTTGTTTTCACCATCTTCCTTAATCTACATTTTCATTGCTGCTTTTTGTGCCTGTACTTTGGACTGAATCATTCCTAATAAAACTACCTGTGGTACTGAGCAGCCATTTTTTTCCCTTCTCCCAAGAAGTTCACGGCACTCTGGAGGACCTGGGCCCATGATTATATAATTATGATAAAATCTGGAAAGATGCATCAGAAAACAGAGAACTTCAAAGCCAAGCTCAGCTTAAGCAGAGAATAAAAAACCAGTGAGAATGCTAGAAAAGGCTCCACAGAAGAGGTGATATTTGTGCTGAGACTTAAAGATATTAATAACATTTAAATTAAATACTTTAAGTTAAAAAGTAAAATTTATGGAATGACATTCTCTGTTCTAGGCACTGTCATAAGTACATAAAATACATAACTCCTTTAAATCTCAAGAACCCTATGAAGTGCCATGTATTATATGCATTTTCTAGGTAAGGAAACTGAAGCACAGAAAAGTTAGCTGACCTGACCAAGGTCACTGTGGCAGATTTTATTTTCCAAACGTCCAAAGCCATATCTCCCTTTGCCCAGGTTCTTCTCAAACCTTGCCATTCCCACAAGATGGGAAGTCTACAGCCTCTGCTTGAATCTGGATGGATCTGCAATTGGCATGAAACCAACATATTGCAACAGAGAGTGACACAGAGTGACTTCCAAAGCTAGGTCAGGAAAGAAGATACATCTACCTTGATGACCAGGATAGCTATGCTGGAGTCCTGAGCAGTCAGCTGCCAGTCCAACTGCCCTGGGGCCATTGTGCCTCTGAGGAAGCCCAAACTAGTCCAAATGAGAGACCACCTGGTAAAGCTTGAGACTACAAGGAGAGAAAGAGAGAGAGAGAGAAACTTGCCAGACCCCATCGGGTCCATTCCCCCTTCTGTCCTTCTGCCTTCAGTCACATTATCTACCTACAACCCCATGAGAAATTTGGAGCCAGCACTGCCTAGCCAAGCCTGTCCCAAATTCCTGATTCACTGTAACTCAGACAACAAAATAATTGTTGTTCTTTTTAAGCTACCAAATTTGGGGGTAATTCGTTGCTTAGCAACCCAGTCACACAGCTAATAAGTAGTAGAGCCAGAATTTGAACCCACTGTTATTCCAGAGCAATTCTTAATCCCATACCAGAAAATAAATTTATGGACATTCCTTCAGGTTTAAGTAAAACCTTCATGTTACGTGAATGTGTTGCAAAAATCTCTCCTTCAAATCAATATTCCAAGAGACAGGAAATGGTTTTCATAGTGAGCTATTTCTTTTATGGTTGAAATTTAAATGAAGGAAGAATAAGAGAATGTTTAATGGGATCATAAACACATCAACTGTCATAATTATAAAAGCTGACTGTCTTAATGATTGGGTAGATATATTTTGCATCCTCTGAGTAATGACTTTAAACCCTGTTAAAATGACATGGCTGTTTAAATAGAGGGGGAAGACAGTGAATTTTTTAAATGAGGCAGTAATTTCTGAATAGTCAGCTTAGAGTGTGGAAGACTGAAACTACATTGGAACCCAGAAAGGTTAGATTTTAGTGAGTGTGAACTTCAATCTTGCCTTTAGTTAATTTACAGTAACTTGTCGAATTGCATTTCCCACACTAGCTAGTAAGTTACTTAGCATGGGATTGAAGGTTTATCTTTAAAACAAAGTAATAAATAATAGGTTTGATCCCTGGATTCTCTGGGCCCACTATAAAAAAGGCATTCAATAAATATTTACTAAGTGAAGGAATGACTACACAACAGTGTTGTTAACTATATCATCCCCACATTGTACGTTAGATCTCCAGAATTCATTCATCTTTATTGAAACTTTGTACTCTCTGACCAGCATCTCCTCATTTCCTACCCTCCTCTGCCTTTGGCAACCAAACATCATTCTACTTTCTGCTTCTGTGAGTTTGATTATTTTCATTTCCACATAAAAATGAGATTATGCAGTATTTGTCTTTCCATGTCTGGCTTATTTCACTTAGAGTAATGCTCTCCACATACATCCATGTTATTGCATATGGCAGGGTTTCCTTCCTTAATATTCCATTGTGTATACTACCTTTTCTTTATCCATCTGTCCATTAATGGGCATTTAGGTTGCTTCCAAGTCTTGGTTATTGTGAATACTCCTGCAATGAACATGGGAGTGCTTGTATCTTTTTGAGATCCAGATTTCATTTCCTTTGAATATATACCCAGAAGTGGAATAGCTGGATTATATAGTAGTTCTATTTTTAATTTTTTGAGGATGCTCTTATTGTTTTACATAATAGCTGTACCATTTTACATTCCCCCCCAACAGTGTACAAGGGTTCAGTTTTCTCCAATCCTTGCCAACACTTATTTTCTTACCTTTTTGATAAGTGTCATTCTAACAAGTTTGAGGTGATATCTCATTGTGGTTTTGATTTGCGTTTTCTTGATGACTGGTGATGTTGAACAGCTTTTCATGTACCTGTTGACAATTTGTGGGTCTTCTTTTGAGAAATGCCTATTTAGGTCCTCTGCTCAATTTTTAATTGAGTTATTATTAATTTTGCTGTTGAGTTCTTTATATATTAAATCTCCTCAAAACACACACACACACACACACACACATACAGACATACACACATGCACACACATTGGTAACTATGGGGAGATGATGGGTAACATATTTACCTTGATGATGATGATCTTTGCACAATGTATACATGTATAACATCAGTATATACACAATTGTTAAATATACACAATTGTTATATGTCAAAAAATTTCAGTAAAGTTTAAAACAGGAATAAATATAATCTCTTAGAGTCTCAATTTTCTTATTTTGAAATGTAAACCAATAGTTGAATTTGCAATCGAGAAATTATCTGCACTTGTCATACCTTGAACCGAGAAATTTTCTAGGTCATGGAGGGGACTGCACTTCATAAATAAATGAATAGCTACATTTAAAATTTATCTTCTTGACATGTTGGCGGATAGATCAATGTTATGTGTAAAACAAACACTGTTAGCTCTTAATGTGACATCTGTTCCTACCATTGTCCTGTAATGATGCATGAATGAAAGAGGATTTGAGAATTCAGCTAAAAGATTTAGGATATCTCATTTTACTTTAGGCTACAAAAGCTCATGTAATTTCTTAGTACTCTTCTAGAATAGAAGTTTCTCAACCATGGCTACCTCAATTCAAAAAGTTAAATTCTACCATTATTAATGATAGTGCCTAGTCTACCTCCCTGTTTTGTGAAGTTCAAATGTAACTCTGAATGTAAGAATATGATGCAAATATGTGAAACAATATATGATTGCTAATTATAACTGTTAATTATGACTAACTTGTGTTGTTGATAACTTAAAGGAAATATAGACCAAAAGAACAAATCATTTTTTGTTAGTTGTGTTGTAGACTGGTCTGTGAATATTTGCCTTCATGAACAAGAACTAATAATTCAGTAATACTGTATAATCTGCAAACTTATAACCTTCCTCCGTATCATACAGTGCAGCTATTTTTCGCAGCTACTTGATAAAAATAATATAAAAATTACATAGAGAATTTTAATTCAAAGTAATTGCACTTAGAAGGTTACCTTGCTATGAATTGGAGAGAGAGAGAGGGAGAGGGAGAAATTTCTTTTGTAACTGACATTTGGGAAATAATGACAATAGTAATAATAGGTCACCCTTATTATGTGACTAAGTGGCTCCATTTGTTTTAAATGTAATAAGTCAGTTGATCTTTACAACAAACTGATGGGGCAAGTACTATTGCTATTACTCTCATTTTACAGATGAGGAAACTGAACATAAAGAAGATAAGTGAATTATCCAACTAAGCAAAGGATCTAATATTCACTTTCATCCTAAACACCATAGTCTTGACCATATCACCATAGTTAGTATGTGATTATTAGTTTAAGTTGAAAATTTCAGTTAAAACTAACTTTGTAAATGCCCTCAAGATATTTTAAATAAATATAGTAAGAAAGAAATAATTTTGCAGTTGCTATTTAACTTCACTGATTTATTGCAAATTTAGTGAGCTATGGCATATGCTTAAAGTCAGCATAACTTTAGCTTCAATATTTTTGTTCCCTTTTGAAAAATTCTTAAAAAATAACTGTATCTCTAGAAATGCAGCCTGCACTAAATGAATGTGCTATAATATAATGGCTCTTTTTTCAATGTTTCTGGTTTCACTTATTTAAAGTAGCTATTGTTTAATGTAAGATATTTTCTATCAAAATGTAACTTGTTTTTCCCATAATCCCCTTTAGTAGACGAATTTATGCTGAATCTTCTGAAAAATGCATTTAGTGGAAATGTAAAAGAAAAAATAAAGCATTCATATTTAGTCCCTGAAAGTGCATTTGTGTTGTGATTTAAAATTTACAAGTCATTTTTATAGGTATTAGCATAGTTATACTTCTCAATATGTTTATGAAGTATCATTATATCCCCTTGCAAATGAATAAGAAGAGGCTCAGAAATGTAAAGTGAATTGCACAGTATCTCACAGAAGTGGTGGAGCAAGGATTCAAACCTAGATCCTCAGAGCCTGAAGTTCAATATTCTATGGCCTTATAGTTGTGGATCATTGCTTCCTTTTTGTAGTGGCCATGTAAACAATAACATCATTGGTTTGTAAGGAACAACCTCCTCTGACACTTTTTCCAGTAGTCTTAACACATTTCCACATCCCTCCTTTCTTTAGTTCCACCACCAATAATGAATAGTATAAAAAGAAACTTGATTGTGGCTCAGTAGACTCACGAGGGTCAAGAATTTTGCTTGGAGATTCTCAGTATGTTCCCTAGTGACTAGGAATAGAACAAGTTGCTCAAGTCATGAAATGGAGCATTTTAAAGAGAATCCTAGAATTAAAACCATGTATAGAAATTATTCCATTGGCATTATCTAAATGCTTCAGAATAGATATATTGCTAGTACACTTCATGCGTAATTCTGTAATCTCAAAATGAGGTCATAAAGACACAAAACAGTATTTAAATACATTTTCTAGTTATATTTTGGGCAGGTATGACTTTCCTAGAGATTTTAATTAATGCCATATCTTGCCTTATCCTTAGAGAATTCCATTAAGCCTGGTACCTAAAGAGAAATCAACTGATTTGTTGTAAAAGCTAATTGCAATTACAAGCTTAGGTCATCACTTCATGAAGCCTATTGATTTGAAAATTACTATAATACATAAGAGGTCTGTGCGTTTTGGGGGGTATGTCTTACAAAGCAAACACACGATCCTTTTAACACAAAAGCGCACAAGCTAAATTAGGCCAAATACATTCGGTTTAGAGAAAGAAGTGAGTAAAATTGAAATACTTCTAATTTTCCTTCTTTGCTCTGCATTGTGGGCACCTCTGTTCAGTATTTGCAATGTTTCTGAGAACTGTAGAAGCTATTACTAAAACTGTATAAATACAGACTAAATGGATCACATGATTTTAGAAGGGAGGCATACTTTAGGAAAATGAACAAATATAAGGAGCCCAAATTCACAAATTTTGTTTAAAAATAGAAACTCATAGCTTATTTGTACAGCTAATTTAACAGACGTTTCATATGTTTGCAGTTCTATTGTATTCATCCTACAAGCGGAAATGCAACACTGCTCTTGCAAACATCATATTAAATTCCTGAAGAGATTGCGGTCTGTCATTACAGATGGATTGATAGCCTTGATGATATCATTGAACTTTTGTCATGCCTAACCTGAAAGACTTGCTATATGTCAGAGAATTTTTGTCATTCATCTTGCTTTTGAAAGGCCAAATTTATTTGCAACCTTGAATGACATTGGACACATGAAACAGCCTGAAATCTATCATGCAGTGAGTATCTTATAAAACTGCAATTTAAAACCCTAAGTATTGACTTGGTTTTCAGAACTATCTTCAAAGCCAATGACTTTCATTTCTTTTTTTTTTTTTACTTATAAACACTGTTTTTCAATTGGTAACAACAATCTTATATTTTCATTTATTTTTTTCTGAGTACACAAGGCCACCAAATGTCTACCATGCTTTCTTCACTTTTTAAAGAAAACTAGACAGCAGCAGAAGTGTAAATGCATGTTTACATATTTTATATATATTAATATCAATATGTAATTGATCAGTGAACAAGCACTAGTAATGAAGTCTATCCTTTGGTTCAATTATTCAATGAATTAAAAAAAATCAAATTGTATATAAATACAGCAGGGTTGCATGAAAATTGTGCTATTAGAGGAAAAGCAAAATCATTTTTGAGCTTTCTGTGTTGTACAGCAAGAAATGTGGTATATGCTACTATAAATTTATAATTCCATCCATATAAAAACTGAATTCACTTTCAATACAAAGTAAACAAGAAAGCAATTGAATATCTTCTATGAACCAGGTTTGAATTCTCAAGTATGTAATAATAGTAGCTAATGTATAATAATAATAGCTACTATTTACAGAATTTACTTCATGCTAGAAACTGTGCGAAGTATTTTAAATGTATCATATAATTTGATTCTCACATCAGCCTTATAAAGTAGTTACAGCAAGACCTCAGTACATGGTCTATATGTTCTGCAACTTTAAGTGGAATGCTGTGTAATGAAACCAGTTTTACCATAGGCTAATTGATATAAACAAGAGTTAAGTTCCTGTGCCATCTCATCAACATTATAACAAAACAACATTGAACAAAATGACGTTATTTAAGGACTTGCTATACTTACTTTCTTTATCCATACTATACAGATGATAAAATTAAAAACTATTGCATTAGCAATAGTCATTTCATAAAATGCTCATAGGTGTCCTGGCAGATGAAGACCAGATAAGAGCCATTCCATTTAGAATTGTTGCCTGCCTAGGGAAGTCATCTGCCTGTTACGTTTGGTGGCCCCAAAGGGTTTTTCCTTTAGACGTGGGAGGAGTTTCTTGGTATATACAGTTTCACATCCTTTCCTTTCATCAAATCTTCAGTACATAAGCATGGGTCAGATTCTTATGAGAGTACATAGTCTCTTAATACCTTCCACTGAGAGTATTCTAGAGTGCTGTCCTTATTGTTGAATGTGAAGATTTCTTCAGAGCTCAGAAACATTCACATGCGTTGCTGCTTTCTCAAGGATGGAGCAGCCAACTGAAGGCAATGGACTGAACTGAATGCCAACATTTTTATATCATTTTATATCAGGCTTTAAGCTATTTACAATGCAACTTAAAAAGCAAAATCTTTAAGACCATTCATTTAAAAAAAGTATACTACGTTTTCCAAAATTCAAATTAATACACTAAAAGTGATGTAATTGTACACTATGGCAGAGACTAAGTAGAAAGGAAAGGGAGGCAGTAGGGACCTTTTGGCCTGAACTTTAAAAAAACCTTTACATTTACTTTGCTATTTTTTTCAAAGTATGCTCATATAAAAAAGTTGTGAAACAGGCAAATGCAGAGCAACAGAAAAAAACCCATACATAATCACTTCATTCAAAGATTGGCACTTTTAGCATATTTGAGTATGTCCTTGAATTTCTTTTCTATATGTTTATGTAAGTATATACACCCTTAATATGTCATTTACAGAGATAAATAAATACTTACAGAGTTAAATAAATCTTGTCCTGGAATGTGGATGTTGTACAGTGGTTTTTTTCTTTGGATGTATTATAATTTACTTAAAATTCTACTCTGATTGTTTTTATGTTTCTCCCTCTGGTGTTAAAACTTACATAAATCCTTAGGGACACTTGTGATTTTCTCCTTAGATATATTCTTGAAAGTAGAATCTCTGGGTAGAAAAGCATATACATATTGTAACTCTTGAATCACAGAAACTATTTCCCAGTTTGTGCTCTTACTAGTAGAGTACAGTACATCCCTTTCGCCACACCCTTACAACCCCTGTACACATTAGCATTGATTTGAAACTTTGTAAATCTGATAGAGAGTGAATGGTATTAATTTTATTTTAGTTTTAATTTCTTTGTCAGGTTCAACAATATTTGACATTTATTGAACATTTGTATTTCCGATTTTTTTTTTCAATTTCATTTCTTTAGACCAAATTTCTGTTTGGGAGAGTTCATTTTTTCCTTTTGATTTATTAACTTTTTATATATTGAAGATTTCTACCTTTTGCTTTATGTGCGTCAATGATATTTTCTTCAGTTCTTATTTGTCTTTTAATTTTGGTCATTCCAGATGGGAGATTTGAAAGTTTATGTGGGAAAATCTATCAGCCTTTTCTTTTATGCTTTTTCCTACTGGTTTATTTTAGCTTTGAAAATATAAAACATATTTGTAAAATATCTTACCCTATTTTGTGTGCTACTAAATTTCTTCCTGAACAGAAGAAAGAGATTGTAAGTCTTTTTATTGTCATTTTTATGCACTAATCATTTTGACCAGCAAAACATCTGATTGTCTTTTATTTCTTAACTCTTGTCAATGTGTAAGTCCCATCTTATCATTTTGATTATGAGTTTTGTGAAGGGCCAAATTTAGTTTGACATTTGCTAATAATGTGCATAATAATTAGGTTTAAGATCAATAGACATATGTGGAAGGGGATTCTTACACATTATTTTAGTATTTCAGAATCAAAACTGCGTATCTTTATTGGCAGTTTTCTCTCATATTATCTCATAGATATACACTTATTCACATTCTTTAGGAATAAAATGCTTTCCTACAACACCTGCATCCCCAGATGTAACAACAGTCCAGGGAAGGGATTTCCAAGTGTTTTTAGTAGCGAAAGCAACCACGTATCTTAAACACATTTTAAGGTGAGGGCTGCCCAATATGTAAAACAGATTAAAGCAATTGTTCTCTTACTGAGTTAGAGGTGATATACTAGGGTGCTTCTCCTCCTCATCCTTCTCTCCATCCCTATCAAGGCCTGCCCTAGAAGAGCTCTGTGAATCCTTGAGGATAGGAAACCCAGTCTTTCAAACCAGGAAGAATAAAGTCTGATGTCTTCAGAGCTAGCCAAATAAAATAAATGAGTGAGGTTGCTCAGTGAGAAGGAATAGGTTGTGGGAAAGACTGTGGTGAACTGAAAAACATGTAGAAATTATGTGTTTAGTCTAAAATCATAAATTAATTTCCAAAACCCTGTTCAGGGCTATAGAAGCCGTTACTTTTGTTTTAAAAATTATATTTTTATTTCAGGTAAAACCAGGGAAAGGCAATTTGACTGGGCCATGTTGATTTAGCTTTCCATTAAAGTTATTTTGCCATAATATATAGTTACATTACGTCTTATCTTTTAGTGCAGGTCAATATTAATCAAAAATTGATAAATAAAATTTTGGCATTTTTTTGAGAAACCTCTGTTGAATGCTTTGTTAGTTTTTGTATCCAATGACCCTTATATTTAAAACTCATATAACAGATTTCCATAAGAATTTAATGCTAGCAGAAACCCGTTCCTCCTGAAAAACAAGTATTTTCCAATGAACAGTCACTGAAAATTATGTAAATCATTGTTTTATTTTCTTTTTTTTGCTACCTATCAAAAATATCTGAACTACTTTTTTAAATAATGATGGTAAAAGTAATATCACAATAAAACTGAAAGTTTAAAAGACATTAATCCACCAGTGTTATATGTCAAATTATGTAATTTTTAATCTTTTCTTGATTTCTCCATAAGAATATATGGCTTTTATATTTGTAACTAAAACACAAAAACAATTGATGATCTATTTCAACATGACAGTTTTCCATGTTGTTTTATAGCCATCCCAATTATAACTTGTAATGAATAAGCATAATATTTTTTGATCTTATTAGTTCATTATGAATTCTGCGTGATATTATATATGGAAAGGTGTGTAACTGTCAAATTCTCTTGGAACAATTTTTGGATTAATTCTATAGGGTGGAATTACAACTCTTGATACCTGACCTATTCCAACATATCTGCTCTTTTTCAGCAAACAAAGCTTAGAGAATAATATCCAAATTTATATGTAAATTTGTAGTCCAAACCTCCTAAGGAAGCCAATCTTCACTGTTCTTCCTCTCTGTGATATCTTATAGCACAAAGCTCACGACCCATTTATAGTGTCTTGTATTCTTTCTCAATCATTTCATGTTTATTAGCCATAATTTTCTGCCTTGTTGACTGAATCAAATTATTAAGAAAAATGAATAAGTGCATAATGTCTCAATTAAAAGGGTTTTCTTTGGGTTAATGCAAGGGAAATGAAGGAGAATCAAGATATAGAGTGAGTAGGTGTTCTTTTATTGTCTGTGATGGTCTACATCGTGAAAGACCAATTCTCTTCCTGAGAACAACTAGAAAAGTTGCATGTAATATAAAAATCACTGATCTGAAGACATCAGAGAATATCATGGCAGCCATAAAAATCAACGAGATGAGTTTCCCCCTCAAGGGATTGATTCATAAGTAACATAATGAGACTGGCTGAAAAGGTAAGAAAGTAGGAAGAAAAAGGCATACTAGGCTGCAGAGATATGAATTGAAATTCAGAGCTATCATAGAAGCCAAATGTTGAGTGATCAAGATACTGGAGACAAGTATACCAGTCAGAGTCTGATAAGAGACAGAAACCACAGCAAGGATTTGATCAGGAAAAAAAGTACTATAAAGATTATTAATTAGCAACTGGGGCTACAGTTCTAAAAGGGGTTAAAAACTAAGGAAGTCTGGGTAAAGTATGGACATTAGTTAATAATAATGTATCTATATTGTCTCATTCATTATGACAAATGTACCATATTAAGATATTTATAATAGCGGATTATGGAATATATGGCATATATGGGAACTATGTACTATCTTGGTAAATCTTTTTGTAAATCTAAGACTGTTCTACATTTTTTAGAGTTTAAAAATTAAGGTAAAAGAATGTCATTTCCTGACAAAATCTGAAATAAATAGTTGCCAACAGATCCATATCAAAAGAAATACTAAGAGTAGTTTTCAGGCAGAGGGAACATTATTCCAGAAAAAAGCACAGAAATTCAGGAAGCAATAATGAATAATGAAAAGGTAAATATGTGGATAAACCTGTGCTAATATTGACTGACTGTATGAAATAATAACAGTGAAGTCATTTTGGGTCCAAATATCTGAAATTAAAATACATGATAATATAAAAATTAGGAAAAGCATAAAAGGAGTTAAAATATTGTTTCTACCATTGTCAGGGAAGTGATTAAAGTACTAATTTATATTAGACTTTAATAATAGATGTTGTAATATCTAGAATAACCACTAAAAGAAGAATAAAAGAATGTACAACTGACAGTCTCATAAAGAGTGAAAATGGAACACTAAAAATAGTAAATTTAAAAGGCTGTAAGAGTGGAGAATAAAAATTAAATATGTGAAATTTTAGAAAAATAGTAAAATGATAAATTTTGTCCAAATGTGTCAGTAATTACATTAAAAATCAATGATGTAATAACAAGTTTAAAAATTCTTAAATATAAGAAAAACATGATTAACAAACTTGAACTAATTAAACATACATATTTACATACATTTGAAATATATACATTATATATGTATACACATAATATACAGAGGGTGCCAAAAAATGTATACACATTTTAAGAAAGGAAAAACTGTATTAAAATTGTAATACTCAATATATACCGATAACAAAAGATGAATACAAGTCACATTTGAATTCTGCAGTTACAAGAGGTGCTCAAAGTGGTTACCATCAGTGTCATTTTAATACAGTTTTTTCCTTTCTTAAAATGTGCATACACTTTTTTTGGCACACTTTGTATATGTGCATACATATGTGCATACATACATACATGCAGAAAACATACCACCTGATAATTGCAGAATATATTTTATGTTCTGTAAATATAGATTTTTTTAGAACCAAAATTGACCATGCCCTGGAATATAAAGCAAGTCTTAAAAATTTTTGAAGAATTGAAGTCACACAGAATGTATTCTCCGTTCACAGAGCAATTAATCTAGCATTTCATAGTAACAAGATGATTGGAAGTTCCTCAAATGTTTGGAATATCCCCAAAACATATCTCAAAATAACCCAAAGAAGAAATGATAATGTATATTAGGAAGTATTTTTAATTGAATGATAAATTGTAACAGCAAAACCTATGGGATGCAGCTGATACTTTATTTTAGGAAAATGTATACCCTTAAATGAACATATTAGTATGATACGTTCTCTCTAAGAAGGCTGTCATCACTTTCTGTATTCCCTGAACAGCAATTCCCACACTGCAGTTGAGGGAAGGAATTCCTCTACCTCCTGGAATCTCAGCTCACCTCTGACTGCTTTAACCAATAGATATATAAGAGTACTGTTGTGTGACTTTCAAGGTTAGATCATAAGAAGCTTTGCAGCTTCTGTTTGGATCTCTCAGAATCATCTCTCTGAGGAATGATAGCCACCATGTAAAATATCTGAGATCACCAAACAATGAGAAAATCAAAGTTAGGCTTGTGGAGAGAGGAAGATGCCCCACCAGCCCCTACAGATGTTCCAATCATCTCAGCCCAAACCCCATCATGTAAGTGAAAAAACCTGCATGCAAGTCTAACGCCATCTGACTACTATATGTGGAACCCCAAATGAGAACCACCCAACTGAGGCTTTCAATCCTCAGAAATGTGAAAGATAATAATAAATTGCCTTTTTAAGCATTAGATGGGGGGGGGGTTACTTATTTATAGAAAACCAGACATTTTTGCAAGAAGCAAGGCTAAAACTCAATGATCCAAATTTCTATCTCAAGATGTTAGAAGCAGAGCAGTGAAAGGAATTCAAAGAAAATAGAAGGAAGTCAATGGTAAAGATCACAGTGCTAAATTAATGAAATGCAAAAATGAGGAATACTGAAAAATCAACAGCCAAAAGGTTGTTCTTGAAAAAGATGAAGATGGTAGATGGATAGATTAGAGATAGATGATCGATAGATAGATAGATAGATAGATAGATAGATAGATAGATAGATAGACAGATGCCTACCAAAGATGATTAACAAAAATTCAAAATAAAAATAAGCAAGAGACAAGGCACACATTGTTTATTTAAGGAATACGAAAAAGGACCTCACTAAAAATTGGACATGTATTTAAAAAGATAGTATGAGAATATTATGAACAATTTAGCAACACATTTGAACATTTATATGAAATGGACAAAGTTCTTGAAACATATATTTCATCTACATGTTTAATTGAAAATATGAATATACTATAGCTGTTAAAGAAAATGAATCTGTCATTAAAAACCTAAACATACACACACACACACACACACACACACACACACACACACACACACAATCTCTGACCCAGATGGCATCACGAATGAACATTTAAGTAAGAAATGAAAACAATCTCCGATTTTTGAGATTTTTAAAAAGCAAAAATTTCCCTACTTGTTTTATGCATCCAGTATGACCTGGATGCAAAAATTTAATAATAATATTACAAGAAAGAAAAGGTACAGACAAATTTATCTTAAGAATATAGTCACAAAAATTCCAAACTAAATACTGGCTGACTAAATTCAGGAACATATAAAAATGGTTGTGTATCATGACTGGGTTTCTTGCAGGGATGAAAAAAAAAAACACAAAAAAAAAACAATCAATGTTATTTATCACATTAACAAAATTAACAAGAAGACTATATAATTAGCTCTATGGATTCAGAAAAGTGAGTAAATAACATGTTATCACATATTTATGCTGCAGATACTTAAGAAACTAGGAATAGAAAGCAATGTTCTTAATCTGATGAAACTAGTTTATTTTTTAAAAGAAAACATATGGTGCACATCATACCTACAGTGAAATGTTAAACACTATCCTTTCAAGTTTAGAAGCAAGAAAAAAATGATCATTGCCTCCACTTCTATTATTATTCTACTTGATCCACAGTAAAAGAACGAGTATTTTAAGAATTAAACAATTGGACAAAATATTTGAACAAGTACTTCAACAAGATGTTATCCAAATGGCCAATAATATGAAAATGTGCTTAACTAATCATCAGGAAAATGCAATTAAAATCACAATGTGATATTATTATACACTCTTCAGAAGAGCAAAACTGAAACAAACCAAAATAAAACAGAATATCCAAAATGTTGGATGACTAGCATCTGGTCTCTAACACACCACTGGTGGGAGTGTATATAAGAATAACCTTTGTAGAAGATTATTTGACTGTAAATACTAATGCAAAACATATCATACCTTGACCCAGCCATTTTAGTCCTAGGTACTATCCAGGAGAAATGCATGTGTAAGTTCATTGAAGATATGTATGAGAATGTTCAAAGCAACATTTTTATAATAACCAAAAATAAGAAAATAGCAAAATTCCCATCAGTTGTAAAATAGATAAATATTTTCGTAGATTCATACAATTGAATAGTATACAGGAATAAGAATGAACAAACTACAAGTGTATTTGCAACAGCATGGATTTATCTCATAAGCAGAATGCTGAATGAAAAAAGCCAGATCCAAAAAACAAAAATGCAAAGTAAGGTTCTACTTATATATACAGAGGGTTCCAAAAATAATGTATACGCATTTTAAGAAAGGAAAACTATCAAAATTGTAATACTCAATATATACCAATAACAAAAGATGAATACAAGTCAAGTCTGACTTCTGCAATTACAGGAGGTGCTCAAAGTGGTTACCATCAGTATCCAGACACTTCTGATTATGGCGAACTACTGCTTGAGCAACGTTGACCAAAGTGTCCACTTGTATACATTTTTTTTTTTGCACTCCCGGTAGTTCAAAAAGACAAACTAATAAACTGTAGTAATTAAATATCCAGATAGTTGTTGCCTTCAGCTACATGGGGCTCCTTGGGTACTAGTAATGTTCTTTTTATTGTGGCTGCGTTGGTATAGTCTGTATCTCTCATATATAGTTTCATCAAATTGTATACTTAAGATCTGTATAATTTTCAGGGTGTATGACACACTTCAGTGAAAAGTTCACTGAAAACAAACAAAAGCAGTCTCAACCGCTGCACGTCAGGCTTCCAACAAAATCAGTTATATCCAGTCAAGGTGCATTGTGGGTCACTGCCTTCATTATCAGTTGTTTGCTCTCATGGTTCCACAATTAGGATGACTTAGCTCCCCTTTGTCTCTGTTTCCACTTGGTCAGCTTCTTCTGCTGTTTCTGACTTAACCCATTCTCCTACTCCCTCTCTGCCTCTCTCTTCTTCTTTCTCCCAGCCTTACCTGCCCCTCCCTACTTCCCACCCTTTCTCTTCCAGCCACACTCATGAAGCAAAAATGTATTAGGTCAGTGAACATGCAATAGAGGTGGTCCTTTTGAGCAGAACAGACCACTATCAAACCTACAGATAGGTTGGAATACTTATCAGCTATAACCTGGATGAGGGAATACATAATATTGAGCCCTATCTGTAAAGATGGTTTAGGGCCACAGGTTTAGAAGTGGGCTGTGGGCATACTCAGTATATGGACACAACCCAATCACACTTCTGTTTAGTCCTCAACCCCCACTGGCTATTGGAAACCATGGAACTACCCTTTTACCTTCCCTACTGTCTCCACAATTCCAAAAATGTAGTGGTGGGAGCTCAATAATTATTTATTTGAGAAGCCAATAACAACATATTTAGTGGACAAATGGGTTCTGACTCACTAGTTTCTCACTTTGTTCTCAATTTCATCCTCAAATGATGAATTGGGTGTGAAATTTCTGAATCTGTACAGAATGCCACTAAATTTTGTAAGACTAGACAACTCCTTAGTACACTGCTCAAAACACTTTCAAATACCAAAGATTGTGACCGTTTTCCTTTATGTCAAAATTAGAGTGCATTAGCTCTAATTCAAATAAGATGTTATAGTTTTATCTCATTTAATATGAGGTCAAAGAGTGCTATTACTCTGTAATGGTACATTTTTAGGAGAGCCAGTTAAAATCTTTTTGTCTATTTATAGGGACTAATTCTGTTTAAATATTTAATTGCAGATATAAATGAATGTGCCGTTGACAATGGTGGTTGTCAGGACCAGTGCTGTAATACAATTGGCAGTTATTACTGCAAGTGTCAAGCCGGCCAGATGCTGGAGGGAGATGGCAGAGGATGTGAAGGTAACAGAACTGTCTGCTTACTGATAAGGAAAGAGAGAACATCTATGTAATGCAAAAGAGGGGGTTTGTCTTTTATCTAGAGCCAGTTGAAGTGCCTGTGTTGAATGTTGTCAAGAGCACAGATCTTCCTCTCATGTCTAGATTACAAAATTGTAACTCTAAGAACACTTCAAGTAGCTTATTATAGGAAACATATGATTATACACTGGTTGGTTGTGTCGTGTTCTGATTATGGAATTTCAATCATTCGTTTAAATCCCTGGAAAGTACATATTTTTCAAAGTATTTCATTTAATTCTATAGTAAAAATGGTGCTTATCATAAAATACTCATCTGTTGCTACAAATAGAAATGGAGGAGCACAGAACTAACCACAGAAATTGTATTCTTGGTGTAGAATTAGCTTTTTTCACAAACTTCAATTTTCTGTCTCCTTTTTAAATTAATGCCTTCCTTCCTTTATTTGTTAATTCATCATTTTGTTCATTTGACAGTCATTGAGTTTCTGCTCTGTATCAGGTATTATGCCATGCTCTAGGACATAAAAAATTAATGAGAAATAAATTCTGCCCTGAAGGAATTCACTGATTAGTAGTGAAGATTGAAACATAAGCTGAAACCTTCCAGAATTGTGTTTCAAGGCATTGTAGCACAGGGATGAATGCAATGGATTCAAGAAGACCTGGGTTTGAGTCTAAGCTCTGTCGCTTACAGTTTATGTAACCTTGGGCATGTTATTTAATCTCGCTGAAGCTCTTTTTTTCATTTGTAAAGTTTAGGATAGTGGTAGTTCGTAAAACCCCAAAGTTGCTGTGGGAATTAAATAAGAAAATGCCACAAAAGCACTTAGCATAGTGGTGACATGTAGTAGGTGTTCAAATGATAACTATGAATCGTATTCTCATTTATGAACTCAGTTCTGCCCATGCTGGGAATGTAATGAGAGCCAGAGACTGCTTCTTGCTCTTCTTTTCAAAAAGGGGAGATACAGAAACTAAAAGGATCCCCTGTATCAAGCCTTATAACTGTCCTTTCTAATTATTTTTCCTATCTATTTCTACAGTGTCTATCCCTCATGAGGCATGTGTGAATAAGTTGGTAAGAGAAAACAAAACAAACAAAAGACATTAGGCTGAAGGCAGCTGGGGCTGGGTGTTTAACTGGGACTGTCAAGACAGGACAAGTTGTAAATGTGAGGAGGCTGGAGAATTTATCAGATGCTCAAGAAACAGTGTGGTTCAGTCCCTCTGGCAAGGCTCTAGCAGGCAGCCAAAGGAAGGATTCCAGGTAGGCAGACAGATGTTCAAGTGCAACGGTATCTGGGCCTTTCTGAGACAGGCTTCACCGCAAGCAAGATCCTCTGCCAGGGAGGGTATAAATGTATAAAGGCATGCCCTAAATTCACTCAGGCTCTTTTTGATTCAAGTGAGATGCTCTTCATTTCTGATGAGAGTGTTTGGCAATGGTATTCCCAGTAGCGATTCAATATCAGAGAATGGGAGGAGTCAAGGACCCCACGGTGTCCAAATGAAAGGTGCGACAATGACCACTGAAGCGTGGTCTACATAATGACCCCCCCTTTCCATGGCTGGCAACGATCTCTTCATTTCTTTTTGGCTGAATGTTATTACTATCTTCATTTTATTTATTTACTATCTTCATGTTATTACATTCTTCATCATTATTGTAAATATATTTGAAGAGCCCAGCATAGCAATTAGCCCCTGTTAGGTATGACAATTGTTATTATTATTTTTATAATCTCTATTAGGCTGATAAAGCATAGCAAACCTTATACTCACTAGTTCATTTACATGCAATTATCTCATATTTTAATTGAACTTAGTTTACTCAATATAAATGTCAAAATATTTATAGAAGCAATTTCCATAGTTTTATTTAACTGGTGTTTATTTGTACAAACTGAATAAGAGTAAGGTCAGTATTTGTGAGAATCGAGAGTTTGATGCTGAGTGAATGTTGACTTCCTACTTATGGAGACGCAGAACCAGGGATGGTGGTACAGAGTGAAGCAACTCACCAGTAGAGAGCCACTTCTCTCAGTCTCATTCTTAGCATCTTTTCCTTTTCATATCCTTAAATAAATGACTGTTTGGTAGACATGGTGATACTAGAAATTCATTTTGCTCTATTGTTGAATATTAAATGATCTCAGATTTGTTTATATATGTAATTAAATAAAAAATAATAGAGGCCATTTTGAAATTGAGTACATTCTAAAGCCACAGCAAATGAGAATTTCAATCATGTGCGTGCACTAATGAGTGACCCATATTTATTTACTGGATGCTAACAGTAAAGGTCAGTTTGTTTCAAAGACCATTGTGGTGAAAGCTACAGGCATAGAATTAAACAGACATTTGAAAACATTTTTTTTTTTGTATTAATATAAATTGAATTTAACTTATTTGAATTGCTTTTAAAAATACAGATCAACATTTTAGTAGACAGTTGTTGTACCATTAAAGTAAATCTGGAGTCTACCCTTCAGTGGAATGGAAACATTTGTAAATATCCTTGTTAATGAATCTTATTCTTTAACTTTTCTCTCAAGAGCTATAAATCTGTGGAGAAGGCTCCTAATTATCTCAGTTGACATTAGATTTGCCTTCTTTCCTACACAACACTGAACCTAAAGCACAGTTTTTAATTCATGCTGCAGGTAAATTATTATAAGGTATAATAGGTTAGACAATTAAGTTCGTGAACTCATCCTAGAAAAAGTGCTACATACTTCATTGCTAAATATCACTACAGTCACCTTCGAAGTACTCCCCTTGGGAAGCTATGCACCAATGCCAGTGCCTAGTCCACCCTTCATAGCAATTTTGGAACTCTTTATCTGGAATGGCCATCTGAGCTGTCATCATATTACCTTTGATGCCTGAATGTCATCAAAATGTCTTCCTTTCAAGATTTCCTTCATCTTTGGGTAAAGAAAGAAGTCATTGGGATCCAGATCAGGTGAGTAGGGAGGGTGTTTCAATACATTCATTTGTTTACTGGCTATAAACTCCCTCACAGACAGTGCTGTGTGAGCTGGTGCATTGTCATGATGCAAGAGCCATAAATTATTGGCAAAAAGTTCAGGTTATCTAACTTTCATGCAGCCTTTTCAGCACTTTCAAGTAGTGAATTGGTTAACTGTTTGTCCAGTTGGTACAAATTCATAATGAATAATCCCTCTGATATCAAAAAAATTTAGCAACATCTTTTCAACAAGTTCGCGAACTTAATTGTCAGACCATATATATATATATATATACACACACATATATATCTATATATATGTATATATATATACACACACACAGTGTGTGTGTTTATGTATATATGTGTGTTTATGTTACGCATATATATGTATATACACATATATAATGTATATGAGGTTTTTATTCTTTAATTTATTAATGTGAGTTATAATATATATAGCTTTTTAAATATGCAACCATGTTTGCATTTCAGGAAACAATCCAACTGGATTTTACCATTGTATTCGCTATTAAATCCAATTTGCTATTATTTTGTTTAGGATTCTTATGTCTATAACTATGAGTGAAATAGGCCAGTAATTTGTCTTTCTCATACGATTTTTAAGGCATTGGTTCTCGACTGGGGTGATTTTGTCCTCCAGAAGTGTTTGGCAATATTTGAAGATATTGATTTTCACAACTGAGGGGAGGGTACACTGCTGGCAGCTAGTGGGTGAGGCCAGGATAGTGCTAACCATCCTCTTCTTCTATTACTCCATTATACATATGTTAGACCTTCTCATTCTATTTCACATGTTGCTTCTCTATATTCTATTTTCTTTTCTTTCTTTACTGCATATTCTCAACCAGTGTATTGAGTTTCAAATATGAGCAATTTAACTTTACATTATTAGAGGTCTCATTTTTCTCAAATCTGTATGTTCCTTTCTCTTATATGCTCATTTTATAATTGTATCCTTTTCTTCCATTATTTCACACAGAGCTATTCTATATTCTGTGTTTGATTCCAACATCTATGGTCCTTGTGAGGAAGTCTTAAGCTAATGTTTCTTATTTCTAAGACACTAGACATTATGCTCTCTTTCCTTTCATGTTGTGTATACCACTAATATGGAACGTCTCACAGAACACTGTACTTATTTATACATTTGTACTGTCTATTAGATTGGAAATAACCCCTTGGAAATGGCCATATCATATCACTTTTTTATCTGAGCTAACAGGTGTCTAATAGCTAGCAGAATTCCAAAAATGCTATTGAATGAATGAATGAATGAGTAAACAAATGAACAGATGGATAAATATCCATCCAAATATAAATACATATAGGCATACAGTTAGTACACCTTTTATTCATTTCCTTGTCTACAGATTCTAATCATGCTGCATTCATCATTTAAAGTCTGACTAATTAAACAATTTGGTATCAGTAGGTCTTCGTGTAAATGTTTTCTGGTAGCAAATCTATTTCATTTGAAAAGGCAAATCTCATCTTTCCTTCTAGAAAGCAAATCAGAGTTTTATTAGCTTTATTAATTTGAACTTTCTGAAGTTTGCTCATGTGGCTTATCTAAATTATTTGTGCAGTAACATAACTAGTATGACTTTTGGAGTGTGGTAGTCCTATGCAGTCAAGGAATTTTTCTAAATGAAGTGGTAACTAACATTACTGTGTTTTTATTAAGTGAACTGCCAGAGATAATGAACACTGTTTAGACATTTCAGATAAACTCTTTCATTTGGGAGAAATAAATGAACACAGAGGTATATTGCTTAATAAATTGTCCTTTAAAATATTTAACAGTAATTTTGATAATATTTTGAGCCAAGTTCTTTCCTGAAACATCTTAGAAATTATAGTGTGAATAAACATAGAATGTAACTCAGTATGCTATTATCATAGAAATATAGAATTTTTGGCTAAAATGGGCTTCAATAGATGGAATCCCAGGGAAATTAAATGATTTAAACAAGCTCAAAATGCTAATCGGTGACAAAGTGACACTAGAAGCCAAGCTTTCTTATTTCCTCTCAATGAGATTGATAGGCAGCGTGAACTGGATACAAAGCAGGTTAATCAGAATGATGAAGTCACAGTGCTATAGAGGCCAAGAGCCAAGAGACCCTCAAATCATAGCGGCTAAGATCTATGGAGAAGGGAAATTAAGACCTGGAGAAAATGACTGATTTCCAACAAGTCCCAGACAATTTATTTATGGAGCTAGAAATAGACTCTAGTCTCCTTTTCCCAGTTGCCATTCTTCCCAATTGATGGATCCATCTGTTCAGTAAACATTTATTGGGCAACTACTGTATGCTCCACACTATGTTGGGTAATTTGCAAATACCAGAATAGTACAAAATATGGTTCTTTTGCCATAGGGTTTCCATATCATTAAGCATCCTCAGTATAAAATTATTTTGTGATATTTTCAATAAAAATATAAGTAATTATAGTATATGCTTTGAGAGCTCTCCCAGGCCAGCTCTTTGCCTCCAAGAAGCATTGTATCTAAACCAGATGGTATTACAGGATCTCCAAGGGAGGATTCTGTAACTCCTTTCCCTCCTTATGTGTAATCTATATTGCTCCTGCTGAAGTTTAAGACTTTGTGATTTTATTTTCTTCTTTTTTTTTAATTAAAGTTTATTGGGGTGACAATTGTTAGTAAAGTTACATAGATATCAGGTGTACAATTCTGATTTTCTTCTTAGTTCAGAAATACTTTACCAACCAGAACTCTCCTTTACAGTAATTCTTCCCACACTACTGTGCCCCTCCCAACTTTGTAAAAACATCGTGCTCAATACTGGCGGCTGTTGGCACTTGTAGAAAAACATATCTCTATCTATCTGTCTGTCTATCTATCTATCTATCTATCTATCTATCTATCTATCTATCTACCTACCTATCTACCTACCCATCCATCTACGCATATGTACATAAATACACAGATGTTTGCTTTTTGAGTTCATAAAATTTACTTGAAGAAATCATTATTAAGGATTTATCTACCTCTGTGTGTTGCTTCTCTGAATAATCATTTGTAAAAGCCCCCCTGAACCTCTCCACCCGTGGAGGGCGCATGTAATGACAGTCGTAGCAGTTCTTTGGCCTCCAGGAGCTGAGCATCTATTGGGTGATATATACACGGGGAACAATTTGGGAAAATTCCCATGTACTCTCCCCTCATATACTAAAAAAAGAGGTTATCCTTTTTTAATTTATCTAGACACTTTACAATATGGAATTCCTTTTATTTAAAAAGCTTCAACCACTTAAAATACTTGGGACTTATCAGAGTTGACACATAAATGTGTGCAACGTTTTCTTTCTTTTCATCCATCCATCTATCCATCCATCCATCCATCCATCCATCCATCCATCCATCCATCTATTCACCAAACTTGTGTTTGACTCACATACTGTGGACCATGTTCAACAAAGAGAACACACTTTGGATTTCAATATTGACTCTGACATTTACTAAGTGTGAGGCTTAGGGCAAGTTTTTTCCTATCTATGGGCTTTGCCTTCTTCATCTATTAAACCAGAATACCAATAGCTAACCTGACACAGACTCAGCAATTAAATGAGAAGTTGTATGGAAATACCACAGTGATGGGAAAACATCCTTTCCCCTACTTCATGCCCACAGGAAGAGAGATGTTCATTAGTGTAACAATCCTGAAATGCCTCTGCCCCCTTACTCCCTTCTTCCCAAGGGAAGAGAAGCAAGTTACCTCACTGGTGAGTTTGGGGAAAGAAACTGTGGAGTTCAGCCCATCTTTGTAGCTCTCCTTTGGGACCTGCAAATGCTTGGAGAACGTGTTCACCCTGGTCTGCTCTGCTCTGATGTATGTTCAGCTAGGTCAGGACCCCTCAGGGGAAAGACTGAGGCTTCCCAGACACACCTGTGACCAGGTTTGGCTTAATTCTGCATCCGCTTTTAGGAAGGCCATTGTTGTACACCTAAATGCTTTTGTCCAGTTCTAACTTTCACAAAAATAAAGCTGATATTTTGTCTACAGCAGCCTATTTTGGATTAGATCTCAGTTAATTTAAAAGTCAGGCAGGGAACACAAATTTGTTATTTTTATCCTTTTATATACTAGCACTTTTCATTTGCCTAATGCATAATAAATGCTCAAGAAATTTTTCTTATTTACTTACTTTTTTTTATTTCCTCCTATGCAATATGTGGTTGAAGATAAAAATATGTGTAAAGTTGTCTTTCTCTCTCCAAGGAGTTCCCAGTTCAATAAAGGAGATAAGATGGTTACACAAACAGCTATAGCATGAGATTGCAGAAGTAAATATAAGGCGGGCACAAGCTAAGTGCTATGGGAATTAAACAGAGAAAAAGATAACCCACTATTGAATCAAAATGGGCTGCAAGCAACAGGGACAGACACTAATCTTTCAGTCCTGGGATTGAACAGTCCTCCTTCAATTTCCTTAATTTCCTTAAAAAATTCCCTATTGGAATACGGCCTCATACTACTCATCCAGCTGTCACTCTCCTCTCTTTTTTGACACTAGAAAGCATCTGAGATTTTAACAGCAAAGCTGCCATTGCGATGCCCACTCTCTTTCTTTATAGAAACTCTGAGGGTATTCTTAAGTATCTGTGTCTTTTAGACTGGAGGGAAAACACATATAATTCAAATCAGAAACTCTTCTATGAAAGTGGAAATCCACTTTAATTCCTTTTCAAGTTAATCTATTAAATAAAGCCTATTGTTTTCCCCCTAATAATTCAGAATAGTTATTTCAACACCTCAGCTTTCAGCTAACACTTATTATAGTCAAAAGCGTATTTAGAAGTGAGACAAGCTGGAAGAGACCGTAACTGATATAAATTCTCCAGGATGAGCTGACTCACTTCCAAATTTCATTAGGGACACAGATGTTTAGCAGTTATAGCTTCTAACCTAGGTGGTGCCAAAAGAAGGAGACTGGGGTGGGGGTAGGGGGAAGGTCCCTCACAAGACATCTGTGGCTGATAAACAAGACATCTCTTACAGGAGCTTCTTGTTGGTAATACACCAGGACAAAAATTAACCACAGGAAAACCTACTGCCTCAGTAGCCCCAGCCACTTGCAAAACATGATGAAACAGAAGCAGCCAATCAGGACAAATGGCTGTGTGGGTGTGTCTGGAAATGGTGGGCAGTGAAGGGACTACTTTAAAAGTTTAGGTCTTGGTCTTTGACTTTTATCGTATGCCAGGAAGCAATAACATGAGTCCAATATTCTGAAAAATAAAACATTTTATTTCATTCACAATTATTTTGAGTTTCTCTATCCAGTCATCTTAAAATGAGCTGATCTTCTTGAAGATTATATTGTTATATATTTTTTTCATTTTTACTAAGAAAAATTCCCCAACTGAATCACCCTGCCCTGAATTCCTCAATGTATGTTTTACCTCTAAATTATTTTTAGATTATCGAATCATAGCCACCAAAGGATCGATATGATTCTGTATTCCAAAGAGTCATCATTTTCGACTTCTGAAATGTATAGGATTGGTTGCTGCCCTTGCAAGACTCATGTTATTTTCTATTACTATCAGAAAGATGGCGTTAAATGGCATTAAGTGTTTTTTCCTCTGTAAGAAATTAGTTCATCAATTTCTAAATAATGGATTTTGTTTTCTTTTTTTCTTTTTTTCTTTTTTTTTTTTCTTAAGAAGGACTCTAAGGGGGACTCTGAATATACATGTCGCGTATTTTTTAATCAGAAAATAAGCTAGTTAAAATTGACTTCTTATTTTACTATTGGCCTTCATGTGTCTGGATTTTTTGTGACATTCTGAAGAAGAGAACCCCGTTAGTGTAGAATTTCACAGAAAGAATTAAAGCTGCACATTTCTTAAAAAATTGTATACCTTCCTTCATTTTTCAAGTCAAGTTTCAGTATTACTATTCATTCTAGTTTTATTTTCCTAACAGGCTTAGTCTGTACTTTCTTTAATATAATTAACATCAACAGAAAAGGTCACCATTCATTTTACATCTGGTGGATACATGCAATGGATATATTCCTCATGCATTGCCAGTAAAACTAAGGACATGGTGATATGCATATTTATTTGTTTGTTTTTTACTTTATGTCTTCCATACAAGGGTCTCATTGATAATAATATATTCCTAAGAATAGTAAATACTGTAAATATGTGGAGTGCTTCATTTTATTACAAACATAAATGTCCATATATTTTGCCATTCCCCATAAGTAGGAAAAATATATTTAAAGAAGCATATCTGGAGAATTTTTGTAAACTGCGTTTTTTTTCTTTTCATCAAGGGGGATGGTGGGCCTCTGCAATTGTATAAAACCACAGGCTTCTGTGATTGTTTATCAAAATACTCAGGGTAATTGATCATAAATCAATTGTTATTTATAGTCTGTCTTGCAAACTGAGAAAATCAGTTTGTTTGTTTGGTTCGTTGGTTTTCTAAAACCCTTTGATAACACTCCAACGACAGACCACCTGACAATACTGAGTGTCACAGCTCATTGTAGGAGGCCTCACTTCTCAAGGGCACACCTGTGATGGTGAAAGGAGTTAGCCTGGTCTGAGTTTGTCGCTGGATCCTACTGGCCCCCATTTCAGAGATGGGATCAAGAAGAGTAGAACCAAGACCGCTCAGCCTATCTGTATGAACATAAAAGGTCAGGGGCAAGACAGAGGGGAAACAAGAATAATCCTGGAAAGGAATGCATTTGATATGTTTTTATTATCTGCTGTAATTAATTACAAGTTTCTCAGTTATAAAGTTCTCTAGTTCTGACAAGCTTATAGAAATGTGGCGCTTCAAATCTTACAGCATTCCTAGCAGTAGCACAAACCGTTCAGTGGAGTGATGAAAAAAAAAAAAAAGTATTGTTTCTGTTTCATGTATGTGTAATATTTTTTCAGCATGACCAAAATGACCCCTGCTAATTCATTAAAAAAAAAAAAATGTTGGCAATAGTAAAGAAAAACAGGTTATAAATTGCTTTTCATTGATGGGAAAATAAGTTGGTTTAAAATAACTTCTTACATTTCTTTGACCAAGTTAACCATAAGCTTTTGCATTTAAATCAGTGATTATAAAAGATGGTATGTCTGTACAATTCAAAGGCCTTAAAGACCTGAACAAGTTATCTATTTATTTTTATATAATTTCTTATATTTTAAAAAATCATCACATTTTGGAGGCTTAACTGAGCACTGGGAAACATTAAAACTGCAGCTGAGAAAATTAGGTTAATTGTAATTCATTAGATGCTGTCCCTATTAAAAGTGAATTGATTTAATCCCAATTAAAAGCCCTAAGGCAAAAGAAAGAAAATTAGCTATGTAAAAGCTTAGTGTTCTCAACAATTAGAAGATACTACAGTCCAATGTTTCTGAAACATTAATGTGCAAACGAATCACCTTAGATCTTGTCAAAATGCAGATTGTAGTTTTGCAGGTGTGCGGTCAACTTGGGAATCTGCATTTCTAACAGGCTCCCAAAAGGACACATGCTGTTGTCCAGAGACTACCCTAAGTAAGAAGCCTTTTTTGTTCGGTTCATTTTCCAGATAATTATTAAACCCTTACTAATTAAAATGCAGCCATAGTAGGGGGGAGGGTTACAAAATGGTATAATATGATCTGTTATTCTAGACATTTTTTAAAAACTTGTTAAAATAGTTTCATTAAAATACAATTCACATGCCATACAATTCATCTTTTTAAAATGTACAATTCAATAGTTTTTAATATATTCATAATTGTATGCGATCATTACCACAATTGATTTTAGAACATTTTTAAAAGAAAATGAAACCTGTACACATTAGTATTACCTTCCTATCCCTACCCACCTCCTATTTCCCTCTAAACCTAATCAACTACAAATCTCCTCTTCATCTCTGTAGATTTCTCTATTCTGGACTTTTATATAAATGAAATCATACAATACGTGGTTCTTTGGGACTGACTTATTTCACTTAGCGTAATGTTTTCAAGGTTCATTCATATTAGAGCATGTGTTAAAATTCCCTTCTTTTAAAGCTAAATAATATTCCATTTTATGGATATACCACATTTTGTTTACACATTTTTCAGTTGCTGGTTATTTGGGTTGTCTCCACCTTTGGGCTATTTGAATAATAATGCTATAAACATTCATGTGCAAGATTTTGTGTGTACATATTTTCATTTCTCTTGGGTATATACCTAGGAGTGGAATTACTGGGTTATTTGGTAACTCTGTGTTTAATTTTCATGGAGCTTTTAATTTAAATAAACAAAAAAATTAAGATTGAAAAATACAGATATTTATACGAGGTCGGACAATTAAATTCACGAACTTACCCTAGAAAAAGTGCTGCATACCTCATTGCTGAATATCCCTACGGTCACCTTTGAAGTACTCCTTTTTGGAAGCTATACACTGATGCAGGTGCCTAGTCTACCCTTCAAAGCAGTTTTGGAACTCTTTCTGGAATGGCCATCAGAGCTGTCATGATATTACCCTTGATGTCCTGAATGTCATCAAAATGTCTTCCTTTCAATATTTCCTTTATCTTTGGGTAAAGAAAGAAGTCATTGGGGTCCAGATCAGTTGAGTAGGGAGGGGGTTCTAACACAGTTATTTGTTTACTGGCTAAAAACTCCCTCACAGACAGTACCCTGGGATCTGGGGCATTGTCGTGATGCAAGAGCCATGAATTGTTGGCAAAAAGTTCAGGTCGTCTAACTTTTTCACGCAGCCTTTTCAGCATGTCCAAATAGTCAATTTGGTTAACTGTTTGTCCAGTTAGTACAAATTCCTAATGAATAATCCCTCTGATATCAAAAAATGTTAGCAACATCGTTGCAACAAGTTCGCAAACATAATTGTCAGACCTCATAAGGGTATGCATCACACTATTAACTTTATGAAAAGGGTTCCATGGTCAAATAAATTTGAGGAAAATTGCATACCAAAACTCTCTAAAAGAAAACCAGGCAAAAGAACAATCATTTAGCTTTCCTTAACCCAGGTTTCCCAACGTGTTTGGAAATCTTTGAAAGTGAGATATTTACAACTCAAGGATTTGGTATTTTGTAGAATGCATTTTGAGAAATGGTTCAGTTGCATGTTCTGAAGATAGAAGACCCATTGGATGAGGCAGAAAGTGTATTCAGGGAACTTGTATATGATTTGCTTGGATGAGAAAGAGGATGGTGTCACTTCAAGAAGTAAATTCTATAAGTACATGGGCAGGGGTTTGGTTTTCAAGGATAGATATTTAAATATAGCTATGATAGGATGAACATGTGATTTCTAGCCATGATATAGATAGAGAGAGACAGAGAGAGAGAGAGAGAGAGAGAGAGAGAGAGAGAGAGAGAGAGAGATACACAATGATATGGAAAAATAAGAAAAATAAGAAGATAAGGAAGTGTCAGGGAGACAATTGAAATTGTCCAGCTGTTGATATCCATAAGATGTGTAAGGAGATAAGAATCATTAAATTCTGATGACAAACTGGACCCAAAGGAAAGGGGAAATACCAAAGTCTTTGTAAATAAGATGATAACTAAAATGGAATAAATTATTGATAGTGGTACAATATGATAGAAATGGTACTGAACAGAGATATACATTCCAACCAGATTTATTAGAATGTTTGTATAAAAATTTCTACCATTATGAGAAAATTTCAGCATCCATTTGTTTGTCATTTCTCATTTGAAAATCAATGCTTGATTTCTGTGCATGTCCCTGCCATAGTTTTTGATGTTTCCATCTGGCACAGTGTGCTTATTATCTTTATTGTGGACCAAGGTTCTTTTTATGCTGGTTCCTGTTTTTCTCCATTAAATCCTAAATTAACTCTATTTCAAATTAAGAAGAAGTAAGATTAAAGATGAAAACTTCCCCTCAATGTTATAATTAATTATGTTGTTGGGGCACAATATTTAGCACTGCTCAAACCTAGTTGTAAGTTCTATCTTTGATGAGATGACCTGTTACTGTATTTACTGCTTTCTTTTGTTGTATGTCATTGGAAAAATGGAATCGCCAGATGGTTTGAAAAAAGAAGTGAGTAATGACAGTTTTTTTAGATTCTTTATGTACAAACAAGCTATCAAACAAACAAATAAAAATGTTTGCTTCAAAAGAAAAAAGGAGAAAACCTTTGCTAACATACAGACACACTTAGAATCTCAGATTATTCATTATATACTCTTGTTCATATCAGGAGGAATATGACAAATGGTTCTTAAATTAGGTAAAAATATGGATCTCTAAGAGCCACACTCATTGTCAGCATAACACACAGAACACGGAGACAGCCCCAGGCCAGCATGCTTTCTTCAACTATAGCCATTAGGTTGGTGCAAAAGTAATTGCTGTTTTTGCAATTTTTTAACCTGTTAAAAACTGCAGTTACTTTTGTACCAACCTAATATTTATTCTCCATTCATTTTCACAAGTGGTGCTCTCTGATATAATTAAAGATTCGCCCTCATTGCCCACATGAACTCCGACTGTGTGAAGATCACTGATGTAGATATCAGAGGACCACTTCAGTGATCACGTCAGGTCCACCCCTGGGAACTCAAAATATATCCTTTCCACTCTTTGGGCCTCAATAGTCTTATCTGTAAAATGAGACATTTTCAATGGGAAATTTCAAAGCTCCTTCCAGGTTGTAAATTCCATAATTCACACACCATAAACCTACAACTTTAAATGTAATCCAAAAGCTGGGATTCTGTCAGTGAGGCCAGAAAAAGATTTCTGGAGATAAATGACAGGATAGAGACTTCTTCCCTGAACCCCACAGCTTTTCTTCATTAGTCCTGGGGCTACACAGAGAACCTAAGATATCTAATAGGATATGAGATCATGTCAAATTAGAGGATGGAAAAGAGCAAAATATAAGCAGCAATTAAACTTTATCAGACATTATAAAAGCCATGGATCCCACCTGTCTCTTAGGCAAAGCTTTAAGATAATCTTGTTTTCCATACAAATCTTATTTCTGTATCTCTCTGAAAAAAAAAAAAAATTCTCTTGGAGTCCCACAGCTCCAGCAGTTTTAGACACCTATTATATTCAATATACTCATGTTGAACTTATTGTTATCAGTTATTCACATCAGTGGGCAGTCTAGAGCAGATTTTACACAAGAAAATAAAACACTATATATTTCTTCAAGTAATTCTTTGAAGTACTCAGTTTTAAATTGAGAGGAATAGCTGCAGTCTCAATAAATATTTCCATAAAAATTATGTATTACTAAAACAAGGTAACTTCCTTTTTGCCCAAGAAAATGGTTTATATTTTCTATGCTGATTCTCAGAAAATAAATTTTAAATTATAAAGGTACATATGATTCTTCTTTTTATCAAAAATTTTATTCTTGTGTTTCCTACATATACTTTATACAAATGCACATAATTCAGTTAGTAGTCATCATAGGTCAATGAATGTACCAGAAGTGAAAGGTAGCAACTATAGTTTTAAGGGAATGGTGACTTTTAAAAATTACTCTTCATAGGTCATTTCTACTGTGCATATGATATTGGCATAAATGAAGGTTCCAGAGGCCAAGGTCAAGAATTTAAAGAGGTAAAGAAAATTAGATGTCTGGTGAAAGTCAACATAAAATCAATTAGAGTAAAAATAGTTCATTCTGTTCTCAGAGAAACTGGAAGAGCCTCCCATAACCTTAAGTTGCTCACAGAGCTTGAAAAGGGTTTGGCAATCAAGGGTGGTTAGACACAGGGATATGGAAACAGCAGAGCCCAGCCAAGCATGCCCAGGAGAAAAGGAGCCTTAAAGCAACAAGAATCCCAGTTCTGTATGCCAACAAATAGGCTCATGTAGCCTATGGAACAAAAAATGTAATCTAACTAATTCCATTTCTTAGATCTGTGATAGATTATAATATGGTTCCTGTATTAGCCTGGGCTTAATTAGGAGAGAGAGAAACTACACAGTAATTTGAACATGGGAAATTTAATACAAAGAGTTATTAACTATAATAGGAAGTTGGAGGAAAGAGGAAATAGCAAGTTAGAAATATAGAGAATACTAAAGAATATAGGATTGCAGCTGCGATCTCCGGGCTGAACTGGAGCATCAAGGAAGAGGATCCCAGACGTTGCTTGAGAGGGGCTGGTCATGGTTCATGGGATGGCAGGCAGGGCACTGTGGTGATATTCCAGCAGAATTTGCTGGAAATATGACCTCTGCAACTCACCAGAAATCTGCTCTAGGATGCTGGAGAAAAATGTTCCTGGAGAGCTGTCTCTTCACTGCAGTGCTTGTGTTGCCCAAAGGGGGTGTCAGGGGAAGCTGCTGGTTGTTGGGTATTGCTGACCACTCGTCATTGCAGGAACCTGGAGCTGAAGAAACTGTCTGCACTGTAGGAGCCAGTATTGGAGGAGCTGTGCACACAAGCAGCAACCTAATGCTAAAGAAGCTGCCCGTGCTGCTGAAGTGTAATGTTATACAAACGGCCTATATTCCCAAAGCTGCGTAGCAGGAAAACCTGTGCTCTGCAAGAGCCAGAAGCTGGTAAAGACTTCTGTTATAAGGGAGCCTGGCACTGGAAAAGCTGCATCAGGAGCCTGCCTAGAAAGCAAGATGGAGCCAGGAAGGAAAACCTTTTAGTCTACAGTGTGTCTCCAGTGCTCTCTATTGAGAAAGGAAAATGAGTTAAAGGGCCCAGACCCAGATCCATTTTCACAGAGAGGGTAAAAAGTGAATTTAGAGCTGGGAAGTAATAGATCAACAACTGGCACAATTCCTAACCATGCTCACCCAACCCCATAAAAGGATTAGAAATACATTTCCTTTGTTATGTAGACTCGGGTACTTTCTTACTCCCTGAAGACAAAGTTGTTTCCCCCACCCTTTGCCAATTTGGTCATGTGACTTGCTTGGGCCAATAACATTTGAATGAAAGTGATACAGCAACAATTCTGAGCAGAAGTTTTAAAATGTTGAGTGTGTATTTCCGCATGGCTTCTTGCATCTTTGCCTTCTGCCATGAAGAAAGCAAGTCCCACACTGTTTCACCTGGGTCCCAGAATGAGGTACAGAGCTAAATGGAACCACAGCCAATCTGTAAATCACTAAGAGAAGAAAATGTATTGATGGTTATGTACCCCTGAGGGGTTTTTTTTTTTTTGGTTGTTTTTTTATGATAGCCGAAGCTGACTAATGCAGTTTCGATGCTTGACAAATAACTCTGATTTTTATTTGGCTAATTATGATCATGCTGCATAAACTGTAGTGTAAACCATTATGTTATTTGCTGATTTTACATATTCCCCTGCACTAAGGAAATAGAATGGAGGGACAAGGCCTGTCCTTGGCTTGAGGGAAATTTATCCCAGCATTGTCAATCTGAGAGACATCTCAAGGGACAGCTAGCTGGTATTTCCCAGATGACATCTCAGCTTTGCTTGAGTATAACTCCCCAGTGGAAAGTCAGATATGAAAATATTATAGTCATCTGTGTCTTTAATGCAAAGGACTCTGCTACAATTCTATCACTTCTTCTCTTTGCCAGTTTTGATAATCAGCTGTCAAGATTATCATTTACTTCATTTTACCTTATCTTAATCAAATGTTCCCAAATCAGTTGGGATCCTGGGTTGTGGTTTGTTGCTGGGTAACTTTCTGTTTTTAACTAGACCTGGTACACTTCTATACAACTTTCTGTGGCGGAAATGTTTTTTTGATAAACAATGTAGTATCAATTCTTCAGCTGTCACTACACTCTGACAATTTCATACTCTCATAAATTTTCTTTTCTTATTCATTTATGAGGAGAAAATCATGTTCTAACTCACTGTTATATTAGCCATTATAACTGTATTTCATCTCTGAGTACACTGCTATTATAATTATTATTATATTTGGTAACAAGAAATTACCACACCACACACACACACACACACACACACACACACACACACACACACACACACGCGCAGCCAGCCATCTGAGACTAGATTTTCAGCCTTCATTCACCTGAAAAATCATACTGCTACTCAATAAAAATTTTTAATTAAAATTAGAAACAAGAATTCACATGCTATGATTTTATCATGTAATATTTTAAAGCATTGATCAAATACTAGCATGTATGTAAAATATATTACATATATAAGCACATGGAAAATAAATAGTTACAATATTTTGCATATGAGGAATATTTCTATAGATATTAAAAAATATTGGCTAGGGTTTTCAGACTCTGTTTCCGTAATAATCATCAGTTATACAACTAATTTAACTTGGGCAAGTTAAAGAAAGGCATCATGAGGAGGTAGAGAAATGCCACAAAGTCTAGTCTAGTCTCTGCCACTGTAATTGCAGAATCTCAGTTTTCTCATCTCTGAAATGAGATAATAATATCTGCCCACCAAAGTCATAGGACCTTTTTTTTTTTTGAGAATCAAATGAAAATGTGTCAGTGAAAAGATATGTAAATAGTAAAGGTGTTTGCAAATGTGAAAGTTTTTGATACTATAAAATGATTGGTGGTATATTGTTATCTTACTAAATCCCATTAAATCTACAGCCTGGATAAGGAGGTAGGACTTAATCAGAAATGTGATCTTTAAAATATAACTTACTACCGAAACACAAGCTATTGGGATAGGCCTTAAAGGTAAGGGTAGGTAGAAATATAATTTCTCTTTCTTCTGAAGTCACCAATAACCTGATTATAACTTCAATTATCAGGAGGTATCATATTCCCCAAAGTCCCATTTAAAAAAAAAAAAAAAGTGTGCTCAAGCAGTAGAGAAATTTACTGCGAGAAAGCTCTCCAATAATTATATAGTATTATCACTCAAAAAAGAAGAGATAGAATGATAAGAAAGAGGCTTAATGGCAGATTGGAGACGGAGATGTATGAATAGAAGGAACATACCCGGCCCATGGTCCCTTCACTCTGAACTTTCCTGGACTCGATTTTCCCAAAAATCTAGTGAACACTTAGTCCCTTTGTTTCTTTGTGATCCCCTTGTCTTTTAGGCAAATCCTCTATTAGAACTTCGCATGATGCTTTGTATTTATTTATTACATTTTCTGCCAGACTATAAATGCCTTGAAGATAAGAATCCTGTCTTAATACTCTAGTAGCTCTGATTAATGCCTATCACAGAGCCTGGCATAGGAGTACAGGGGGATGCTCAATGTTCAATGAATGTTAGGTGAAGGGAAGAATGTAGAAATAGATCAGAGGAAAGTCATAGATGAAGAAAGCATTTAGCAAGGTTTTAAAGAAGAATTACACTTCTTAAATATTAAGGAACTATTTTCAAGGTATAACAAATACAAATTTTATATACAATTTAATAGAAAAGTTAGTCCATAGACTTCAGATATTTTTTCAGGAGACTCCTGGAAAAAGTAATTAATTTCTAATGTCTGAATTCCTATGTTTAAGTTGATGCATTTCTTAGAAATAGACTTAAAACCACTATGATCTTCTGCTTCAAAAATTAACTGCTCTCCTTGAAAAAGGAATGTACTCTTAGGCGGCAATAACAGGGATGACTGGGTGTTATAAAAGTCACAGAGGTGTCTCTAGTATATAAACCTGAAAGCTTACGAGTAGGAATCTTTGTCACAATGTGTAGAGTATTGTAATTACATTATAAAAGAAGAGAACAAGCTTTAAAATCATCTGGATTGAACATATTCTAAATTATAATATACCACTAACTTTCATTTATTTCAGATGTCTTAAAGATGATGTGGAACTCTTAAGTATTTTCTGGTATTTTTGCACAAACTTAACTATCTGTAAATGGGTCATCTCATTGTGAATCTTAAGTATGACAAAAGAGTACATATAATCCTTGAATGTGCTTACAAGAAATATTAGGAGGAATATCGTATCTGCCAGGTTGTTCAGATTTGACTTTCAGTGGAAATGTTTGGTAAGGTAAATCTTACTTTGTCCATTACCTTGCCTGCTATGTGATATAAATTCTTTGCCTACTAATCACACATCTCAAGATCTGGAAAATGGAGTTCCCTAGAACAGGCTATATATTTTTTTATTACCATCTCGAATCAAACTGATGCCGTTTTTCATGAGAGGACTAATAAAAGTCACATTCTGTATTGAAACATCCCTATATTTTATGGACCTATCTGATATACCTTTAATAAAGTTTTGAAACAATTTATAATAGATTTTGTAAGAAGCTCAGATCTGCCAGCGTTCTCATTAACAGTCCAACCTCAATCATTACATTAGGCGTGATTTTCTTTAAAATGTTAGTGGGGTTGTTTAATATTAAAAGACTAGTTGAAAGGACAGGAAGCTCAGTTATTCAAAAATCCAGTTAGATTGCTATTTTGAGTAATTTAACAAACAAAATTGCATTTTGTTCTTATTTTCAAAGTACAGACATGTAATCATTTCCAGAAATATGTAGTTCATTGCAAATGCCAACATGTTTAAGTGATGTTGCATGAGAAGAAATAGTTGATTAAAATAAAAATACTCCTCAGCATGTTAAAACACAAATGCTTTAAGAATAACACCATGCTTACACAGTGTTTGCTCAGTTGAATATAAAACAAAAAAGCCAGAATATTCACAGAAAGGACAAACAATGAGCAAATTCATTAGGTGTAATTGTCTTTTATATATAATTGTCTTTTTTATTGACTCCTTTATCTGGGAGGATTTCTTTGGGCCTCAGACCTGTTTACAAAAGACTTTCTTGCCTTAATAAAGATGTTAGCAAATGAACACATGAGGTAATCATCAAAAAGAATGAGACTGTTACCTTTGTTTCAATGAAAAATTGTCCACACTGTATGAATTCTTGCATGTATGTGTGTGTTAGAATTGGTATAGAAAATATCTGGGTGAATTTACAATAAATTCTTAAAAGCATGCATTCAAAGTCTGGGAGAATAGGAAAGGGTAGTCAAAAAGGGAGATTTAGAATTACAGAATTAGAATGAAGATCAATAATGTATTCTCATTTATTTTGATTAGTTTCTAAATTACATGTCTAACACTTGAATCTATTTATTTTAGAGTTCTGATCATTTATCCAAAATTATTTTAAATTCCCAAAGACCATTAGGCCAGATGTAGGGCAAAGTTACAAACATCATATTTGAAATCATTTCTCCTCTGACTTTCATTGGTTGTCCTCATTGCTTCATCCACAATGAGACAAGAAGTACAAAATGAGATCAATTAACATTCTGGGCCCTTGGGTACAATTCAGTAAATGATAGTTTTTCCCTGCCCTGCAGAAACAATCTAGTTTCCTTGGAAGGATTACTTATTTTACTCATAGAAAGAGGTTTGCTCCCTGCTCACCATGAAATGTAATAATTACAAGACCTGTTTTTCACTTTGATGTATTTGTTTGCTTTTTTGGATATTGTTTCTGGGTTATTATAACTGTTATATTTCAAACACCAGCTTATATGATATCTCTATATGCCAAGCAGCACCTGGACTTTTCAAATTACACTTTGTGCATGACTCATTCCCACTTGTTTTGTTCCTGGTATTCTCTATAACCAAATCTACAATACCTTTTTTTTATTTTATTCTTTTTTTAAATTCTGTTGTTCAGTTAATGCAAATTTTAGCTTGCTATTTTCAGTATTAAAGAAATCAGAAACCCTCCCTTTCAAGTTAATGACACACTTTCAAGATGATTTAGGGATTTATTTTTATATGTAGGTTGTTATTCCTTTTCTAGAGCTTGAGAAGACTAATTTGGGATCATTTAGGAGGGTCCATCAAATGATTTATAATTTGAAACAACTTACTCCAGTTTTAAATTAATTATTTTTTTAAAATATAAATGAAGGAATGACCCAAATTTTGAAAGAATGGCTGGATTTAATGAACTTATTCTTTTTAATAAGGTAATTTATTAAGAACATTACTAAATTTATATTTTATAACATTTATTATATAAACAAATTTATACCTAAAACATATTTTTGATTAATGCATACCAAAATTTGCTTCAGGAAACATATTTTCTTCCTGTCTGGCAAGTAGGCGATATAAAATATAATCGCAATAGAATAGTTTTGGAAATTTTGTGACATAAAATCCTGCCTTTTTACAGTGAGGTTAATGAGATGATGAGTTAATTTGCCCATGTAGCTACTGAAAGTTTCTTGGCCTGGTTGAGGATTAAAATCTGTTCTGATCCTGGTTGAGGTTTGGTGCATTGGGTGGCAATCTGTATCCCACCTGAATATCAATAGTGAAAATTCTGGACCCTGTGGCTGGGTGGGACTTCAAGGGTAGTTGCAATGATTTCAGGAATGCCGCTATAGATTGGTGTCCAGGGACTCTGGGCCAGGTGAGCATTGGGGTCACAGTAAAATACTTGTTACGTTTATTGCCCAAACTAGGACACTTTAGAGAGTAAAGGGTGGAGAAGTACTTAAATAATTACAATTTTATTGTTATAAGTATTAAAACTTTAAAAAATTTCATGTCACAAAATAGATATTTGTGATTTATAACAAATGAAATAATAATAAATGAAACACCAGAGTAGCAAGAACATTTAAACCACTCTTTTCTAAACCCTACAGGAAGACTTCTTAGCCTCCCATGAAAAAGCCTATAATTTGTCACGTTATCTGTCTACCAACCCTTTGCACTATGCTAAAATAAAAGGACTATTGGATCCAATCTTCTCCAGAATTTTAGAGAACTAGGTGACTATAGCTAATATGCGGGTTGCATCTCTAGCTCATGGAATTGTTAGGAGAGTTATATTGAATGGCATAATATGTAAAAAATAGCTACCATCCTGCCAATCTAACTACCCCCAAAATGTCAGCTTCCTTCCCCTTCTTTTTCACCACTCACCTCACACTCACAAAATTCACACAATAATCACTTCACTTTATTATAGTTAGTGGTTCACACATTTATCTCATTAGACTCAAAGTTCCTTGAGTACAGCCCCCTTTTTATACATCTTTGTATCTATCCAGGACCCAGCACACTGCTGGATCATGGAAAATAAAGGTTGGCTAATTGAATGTTTCTGACTCTGCCCAAGGAACAGCCTGCTTTAAAAAGGAAGCATAATGTGTAGTAGAGGAGGCCAATTCACTGGGTTTGTTGAGCTTGAGGACACCAACCGTGAAAGGCATGCCTTTCTTTGTTCAGATTGACAGGGCCAGCTTCTCATCTATAATTTGATGTCCTGAGTAGACCTACTCCCCGGGCAAGCCATTCATTGTGAAGACTAGTTCAGACTTTTAAGCTACTAATATATCCATAAATAGGAATTTATTTGAACCTATGAATAAGCCCTTGGTCTCTCTGGTCCTCTATGTGAACCAATGCAGGCAAACCTCTGAATCCATCATGCTGAGAGTCAGAACAGGGAGCAAAAGATCAGGGCCAGGCTCTCTTGACCCATTTTACTCACCTGAGTCTCATGGACATTCCGAGAAGGCACATTTACACCCTTTCCCAAGTCAAAATAATGATGCCACAATGTGTCTTTACTCTTCAAGGAGATCATTAGTCTACGCCACCAAATGTTATTTTTGTTTTCAGTTTTTCAGTTGAGTTTCCCAAACCCCCAAATTTTTATAGCATAAACAAATATTTATTGTTGAATAACACTTTGTAATTTTCATAATCTACTATGTCAGCATAATCTACTAAATAACACTTTGTGATTTGAATAATTGGTGCTTATTCCTGATTCCAGTTGTGAGGAAGATGGGACTTATGAAGATTAAAAGATTTGCTCATGATCAGTAAATTATGGAACCAGCCTTTTTTTTTTTTACTCCAAATCTAACACTCTTTCCACAATGCCACCTGCCTCCATCTACATATTTTGCAAAGAATTTCAGTTGAAAATATGTTAACTAATATCTAAGAAATACTTCCTTTAACAATTACATAAATTTGATAAGTTTGATGACAGGCCATTCTATTACATATATTTTATGTAATTATTGTCTATTTTTTATGAGTATGACCTAGATCCCAGGTTTACTGAATATAGTATAATGCATATTCCAAACTGAGTTAAAGTCTACTTAAAAATTTCTAGGTGGCTTTGATTTGTTTCTGGGTTATGGCTAATGTTTATAGACACTCTGAATGTGGAGTCATTGAAAGGTTTTATTAATGAATCCTTCTCAAGCTGTTCATCAGTGAAAATAGCACACATGCATATGGATGTTAGTGTCTGTAGAAAACTATGTCATCGTGCCCAGCTTCTCAGGAGACCTGGGAAGTTTGGCACCACACACAACCATTTCATAGGGACTCACTTTAAATTTGTGTATTTTTTTTCTCCAAACAGAGCTAGAACAGTGGATCAGAAGAATATTAATATTAATCAAAGGCAAACAAACATGACAGTCGATTTTGATTTATTTTCCCCCCATTTACCTGCTCCTTTGAATCTGTACATAGAGGAATCTTGACTGATGCTCTGGGGAGAAATAATACCTTCTTTCCTTTGTTTTCTGACTTTCCCTCTCTCTTTTCTTTCCTTCAAAATTTTTGTTTTTCCTTTGTAAAATATTCTTAAAATTATGGATCAGAATACACTTTGTTATATCTCTCTCTTTTTTTTTTTGTAAAATAGGCTTTCTTATTATAAAGAGAATATATGTTGCTTATAGAATACCTTACAAAATAGACATCTACGGAAAAGATAGTAGGGTTATTTCCGATATGAAACTCCATCCTCTCCAGCAGTATGGTAGTGGTAAATAAAATATATTTTTTAAAGTAAATAAGAATAACCAAACTACTACTACTAATAATAATAATAACAACAATAATAAAATAAAAAGATATAAATGTTCATATAGCAAAAAACGAAACAGAATCATAATTGTAAAATGGATGGGGATAGAGCTAGCTAAAATCAAATCTTTGGGGCTCCAAGTCTAAAAAAGGGTAAGCCACTAGGAATTGAACTTAGACTGAAATAAACCAATGGTGAGTTTATCACTTTGCTAGGGCTGACATAAAGTACCACACACTGGGTGGTTTAAACTAGAGACATTTCTTGTGTCGCAGTTCTGATAGCTAGCAGTCTGAGATTGAAGTATCAGGAGCAGGACCATGCCCCCTCTGACGGTACCAGGAAAGGACCTCTTCCAGACCTCTCTCTCAGCTAATCCTACTTTGCTGGCCATCTACAGTGTCCATTGGCTCGTATGAACATCACACCAACCTCTGCCTTCATCATCACGTGACATTCTCCCTGTGTGTCTTTCTCTTCACATGACATTCTTTTTGTAAAGGTACTAGTCATAGTGGATTAGAGACCCACGCTATTTGGTATAACCACATCTTGACTAATTACATCTGCAGTGACCCTATTTTCAAATAATATCACGTTCTGAGGGACTGGCAGTTAGGGACGTCAACATACGCATTTTGGGAGGACACAATTCAACCCAGAACAACAGGGTATTTTCAGAGTCCTGGCAGGAAATCAGAGGTCAGGACAGAATTTCCCCATCCTTAAAAGGGGCCTGACTAAAGCTGCTTGTTCTAATTTGCATGAGAAGGAGTCATGACTAAGCCAAACCACCTGCTTTTTCAGAGACTGTGTCTATGAAAGTCCCATTGCAGGAATGTATGTCCCCTAATCTAATGTGATACCTGTTCTGGAGAGTCCATCTGCAGGTGACTGCAAAGCCAATACATGGAGAGCAATGAGCTCAGAGAGACAGTAAAGAAAGTAAAATGTTTGCATGCAAATTGAGGTAGCCAACTAAAATTCTAAAGTGCATAGAAAAAGAAATCAATCTTAAGGAAAAGAGCTAAAAAATTCAGCTAATTAGAAAGTAACTTCAGTTCCATCAACAAGCAAATAATATACCAGTCAAAAATCGCTTTTAAATAAGCGTTTCAAAATCCTTGAATTGAAAAAGAAAGAAATACTAAAAGAAAATAGTGAAACAAAACTGGCAAATGTGAATCCAAAAAAAGGGTCATGAAATAAAACATACAGATATTGTGGATATAGGTAAAGATATAGCTGAAGAATTGAAAGATAGTGCTAAAGATTTCATTTAGCACCTAGTCAATGATATGAAGAAATTAAAAATGTGAAAGAAGAGTTAAGATATATAAATTTTATCTTGAGAAATTGTGTGTCTATATACCAGGAGTCCCAGAAATAGGGGAGAAATGGCAGAGAGTAATATTTGAAGAGATAATGTCTTTAAAATGTTTTTTCCTGAATTAGAGAAAGACATGTATTTTCAGATTAGAAATGAACACTAGCGGTTGTAGAGATAATTAAAATTAAATTCATACCTGTCTACATTATAGTGAAACTTCAGAACATCAAGAATAAAGAGAAAATTCTAAAAGCAACAAGATGTAAAAGACAGACTTCTAAAATGAAAGATGATTTGTCATAGTAGAGTCTAGAAAAAAAAAACGGAACAAGATCTTCAGCATGGTGAAAAATATGCAGTCAATCTTCATTATTTGTGAATTGCATACTTGTGAATTCACCTACACACTAAAATTTATTTGTAACTCTCAAATCAGTACTCGTGGTGCTTTCGTAGTCATTTGTGGACATGCACAGAGCAGCTAAAAATTTGAGTGACCCAATGCATATATTCCCACATGAAGTTAAACACGGTAATATTCTGAAGCCTTCTTGTTCTAGCTTTCAAGCTGTAAACAAGTTTTCTTTTTGCAGTCTATTTAGTGCCACATTTTTCGTATATTTGTGTTTTTTTGTTGGTGATTTTAATGTTCAAAATGATCCCCAAAATATATATTAAACATTTGTCTTTAAACCGAAACTCACATAAAACAACATTATGCATTGATGAAAATGTTGTGACCCAAAGCTCACAGAAACTTTACTCTGTATTCCCCCTTGGAACAATAATTAAATGTATCTAGGAATTAAAATCCAAAAAAGCTACATTCTTCATATATTTGAATAGGGCATCACATCTTTAGGGGGAAAAAAAATAACTTATCACATGAACGCTATATTTGCTTGCTTGTGTTACTCAATGTTTAAATAATTTTAGAATTAGATCTTTTTTTCCTGCATTGTCCTATGTGTAATGAAGAAACCATCTTCACTACATCAGAAACGTCTCATTATTTTATTGACGTAGGGCAGACATCACATTTCTTGGGTATTAATTGTTGTTTAGGGATTTTTATATACTTTAAGCTTAAACTAAATCAATAAAAAACATTTGCTCTATTCCTTTCAAATGATTAGGTTGGTGCAAACGTAATTGCAGTTTTTGCAATTTTTTAACCTTTTAAACTGCAGTTACTTTTGCACCAACCTAATATATACACCTTTGCTGGTATTTTTCTACTTCCATATAGTTTTAAGACTTCTCTAAAAATTCAGAGAAGGGCATTTGTTTAGCTATTAACAAGAAGCAGCTGTTTTCCATGGGTGATCAATCATTGTTTTTTGTATTTCTTATTTCATAACCTTAGTTTCAACATGCGTTATGTCCTGCTGAGGTAATGTTCAGGGGGTCTGCCATATAAAAGGACTGGACACAGCTTGAGTTCTGCAACAGCAGACCTTCAACTGAAAAAAAGTATTCTAGCATTTTCTTCTTTATGATTTTGCTATTAAAATAATAACAGGTTTTACAGAGACAAGTAGAGTACAGATGGAACTCTATTTGTTGGATGGAAATTTTGTGTGTTAAGTGGGGATAAGGCAGACCTCAGGAGAGTTTTTAAGATCTATTTGTTACTTCAAGTTCTTTTGTTGTCCTTGCTTCTATGTTCTCTTCAGGATAATACTCTCACCTTCATCAACAGCTATTAGAGCCCAAGTGGCCTCCACCTCCTCCAAAGCAGGGTAAGGGAAGGATGTGATATCACTGATTTAATTCCTGGTATTACCATAAGTAAACTCTCCCAGAGAATTTTATTTAATTTTTATCAGTTAGTGTTTCATTAACGAGATTTCAGACATTCTGAAGTAGGAGACAGACTTTGGAAGAATCCTAAAAAACAAAGAAACAAGCAAACAAAAAAAAAACAACCCCTTAATAATAATGAAAATAGAAAAATAATAATTGAAGCTAACATTGATTGACTTCTCACTGTACTCAGCTCTGTGGTATTGATTCCTTTAATTGTCAAGACAGTCCTGTATTACAAGCCCCATTTTTACAGGTGATAAATTTAGTGAGCTTAAGTAACCAGCAGCCTCAGTGTCACCTGGGATGTTGTTAGAAATGCAAATTCCCAGGCCCCACCCCAGACACGAAAAACCAGGAAAGGGCGGGGCCCCCCCTCCCACCCCCTTCCTTTTTGTTTCTGTATTCCAGTGCCTCAAAATCTGCCCAATTCCTGGGATGTGTTTGATAATGGCAGACTGCATAACTGTGGATGAATCTATAATGATTCATCCCTATGTAGCTCTATTGAGGGTGACAAGATGATCCAATAATGCACATGCCCACTATAACCAGGTGTGTTTTCTCTTCTTTTGGCTAGGAAGATCTATAATTCCGTTCCAGCAAATGTCAAGCTATGGAGACACCAGGACCAGTGTGCAGTGATAGGGTTTTCATTTGTAAATTGAAACCTTCTTCTTGAGACCTCAAGGCAAGAGCAGTACCCTGAGTCATTTTGTTTGTATTTTGACAGAATGGGGGTAGGGATGGGAGGGCAGTACCCTCATTAAGGTGTTCAGGAAGGCTTCTACTCTCATTTAGGTGTTCAGGAAGTCACCAGTGAAGACTTGCCATGCATGCAAGCTGTAAACACATAAAGCCTAAGTGTCAAAGCTTGAAATACTAGTTTAAAGCAACAAGAGAAACCACCTTATAAAGCAGGTCATAATTAATAAAATAAGTTATGAAGATAGTTACACAAGATGTTGAGTCTGGTAATGTGTTTGGAACACTAAAATAGGAATCAGCAGACCAGGGCTCCAGTTTTTTGTCCACCATTTACTTGCCACATGCTGCTGGGTGAATCATTTAAGGTCTCTGAGCCTGTTTCTTCATCTGTATAAAGCCCTACCTACCTCATTAGTTTATTAAGATAACCAAAAAGCATAATGTACAGGCATTTTTACTGGAACATGAATTCCTATAAAAAAAAGAAAAAAAGGAAGAAGAAAGAAAATCAGAGCCTTAAAAATAATGCAGTCTTAAGAATAGGAAGGGCACAACACTAAAAATAAATGCAATTGTATAACCCGAGCTTGGTCTAAAACAACCATACCAATTAAATTACTACTACGGTTCATAAGATAAATTTATAGAAAAAGGTATTCTGCAGTAAATATACACATGAAGGAGAAAGAGAGAGAGAGAGAAAAGGCAGCTTGATAATAGGGGAGTAAGAAAAGTTCGAAGATTTTGAATTATGAGGACAGGTGAAAGACCACCAAGTATATGGACAAGTGCTTTCAAGAGCAGGCAGGTGGCCAACCGTGGTTTAGAGGAAGAATCTGGAGTGAGTGGGCATTGCTTGTAGTACATAGGCCTCTACATTTTCTGTATTTCAGTTGTGTAGTGTATTTGAACTGCTGGTCCTTGGTAGGACAAAACACTAATATGCTAGAAAATAATTCAAATCCGAACCCATGTATTAAATTGATCTCATTCCCTTATTTATCATTGTCTTGTCAGCCAATTTGCATTCCAAGAACACTTGTAAGAAAAGAGGCTCTATTTGAAAGTATTATAAAGCATGGTATAAAATAAACTAGTGTTACTAGCATTATTCTGTCTAGGTTTATAAAGAAAGGTCCAATATAACCAAAAGCATCTGTGTAATTGAGTCTTCTATGAATTTTTCATTAAATCTTTGAAAACATGCAAATAGTAGCATGCTAATGACTTACGGAATATTAGCCAAATTAACTATTTGTGTCTTTGAATTCTATTCTGAGTGATTGGTATGTATCTTTGGATAAAGCCATCAGTTAATGTACCTTTGTTTATAAAAATTCTGCAGTGACACCAAGATAATTTAATATCTCCAGGAATTAGTCATTTAGAATAACCAAGTCTTCTAGAGGTTTATGCCCAAAATAGTTTTAATTTGATGAAAACTTTTCTAAGTTAAGATTATAGGAAGTAAAAATAACACATGGCACTGTTAATGACAGCAATGTATTCTTTGTTGCCATGGACTCAGAAGGAAAAAAAGAAAGGCTTCTCTCCCCATTCTCATCTGCTCTTCCCCACCTACATATTCCCCACCTACACAGGCATCCTAAAGTATTGTGAGCACCCAATTCCTGTGTGTGTGTGTGTGTGTGTGTGTGTGTGTGTGTGTGTGTGTGTATAGGAGGGAGGGATGGTTCCCTACTCCACCAACAATCCTCACACACCAGTTGGTGTCCTACAATCCAATTCAATTCTGACTCAGTCTACCTGGAGATAGCCTCAGGTCCCCCAGGTTAAGTGTTCAGTCCTACTGTTCTCCCCACCACACTTCGGACACCAATTGTAAGTCCAGGTTGTTACCTGTGCTTCTATTGACCAGCTATAGATTGGAGGTTCCCTGCAACTCAGAATGCCAATTGCAGGCTCAGGTTGTTGTCTGTACTCCTCCTGACCAACTGGCTATAAATCAGAGGTTACTATGACCCACCCCTTGGATTCCATTAATTTGCTAAGCAGCTCATAGAACTGAGGAAACTCATTACTTACTAAATCACTGGTTTATTATGAAGAGATATAACTCAGGAAGAGACAGATGGAAAAGGTATAGGGAAACAGTACAGAGCTTCCATGCCCTCCCAGCACCGCCACATGTTCACCAATCTGGAATGTTCCCAAATTGTCCTTTTGGGTTTTTATGGAGGCTTCATCACATAATCATGATTGATTAAATCATCGGTCATTGGTGATTGATTTAACCTCCAGCTCCTCTCTCTTCCCTGGGGATGGGCAGTGGGTGGGGGAGAGAGGTTGGGTGGATTAAAAGTTTCAACCCTTTAATCACATGGTTGAGTTCCCTGGTAACCAGCCCAGCTTCTTAGGTTTGGCACAGAAGTCACCTCATTAACATAACAAGAGACACCTTTATAGCTCCTTTCACAGGAATTCCCCAAAATTTTAGGAGCTCTGTGCCACAAACTGAGACAAAAACATATATATTCTTATTATAAATCAAAATATCATGCACTCCCTTCCCTGGATTTTGGGTCCACTTGCCTCATAAAGTAGTTCCCATGCTGCAGGTTTTGAAAGTCTACAGATCTGAAGGGAATTTTACTGGACTCTGGAGTGTGGAAAGAATTCAGGGAAGTATAAAAAAGGAGACAAGGCAGAAGCAGCCTGAGGAAGAAGTGGGGAGAAATTTCTGGGGCCTTGGGAAAGAGATGGACATGATATTGTCCGGGAGATATTTAGTAAAAAGGAAAAGGGGTGGAATAACTACAAAAAGGAGACCCAATACTTCTAAAAAGCAGAGTGTCATGTTACATTGTCTTATAAAGGTAAATATGTGCATGTACTTGTAAGTAACATTCATGGAGACAAAGTTACATCAAATTCATGCATGCTTAAGAAGCCAAGACAGGGTGCTTTATCACTGTGTGAGGGATATAAATGATAAATGTCTATTACATTGTTTTGTACAACTGAAACTAAAAACAAACAAAAAAACAGAAAACAAACAAAAAAGCAAACAAATAAAAAACATAGGGTGGCAGAATGGATTAAAAAAAAGACCCTTAAAAAAAAAAAAGAAAAGAAAGTGTGCTTTACATTTGTGTTAGATATTTCCTTTATTACATACCACAAGAGATAATACGCGTCAAATTTTACCTTCTTTGCTAAACCAAATATAATCTGAGCTGATCTCCATCATACAGGAAATTGTTTCTAGGTCTTTTTGCTGGAGAGGCTCTTCTTCCTCAGGGTGGTGCAAGTCCTGGGAAAGAGCCCTGCTCCTGGGTCCACAATAGTTACTCACGTGCAAGGTTCTCAAAGGAGCTCTGCAGGTAGCATCTCTGCCACCCCTGAACCAAGCTTGGGAATGGGAAGGGCCTTTTTGCTAACACAGGTAGCTCTCATACCTGAAGGCCAATTCCATGGGCATTCTGCATCCATGGTGCATGTCAGTGTTTTCTTTAGAGTATTAAAATCGATTGAGAAAGTCTAGTTAGCTGGTGATGGGACTGTGCTCGGTTGAGATACAGGTGAGTGGCATGACATGGGAGAATTTGCTTTTATTTGTCTTCTTGAAAAGCAAAATGAGGGAGTAAGTTTCCTGCATGAATGCCTTGAGGGAAGAGCCAAAGAAATGGGAAGATAATTTAGGATCCACCCACTACCTGGTAGATAGATGTATGTACAGAAAGATTGAAAAATAAAGCAGAAATTGAAGTAGATAGGGATGTAGATAGAGACAAGGAGGCTGGCAAAGCAATTCATAAACATAAATACACTGTTGGGGAGGAAGAATTTCCCTCTACCCTATAAAGGTTTTTTTGACTGATCTAATTAAATTGACATGAGACGAATTAACAGAAGAGAAAAAAATTTTCATACATACAGAGACCCCACATATAAGAGATTTGAAGACAGAAAGGTAAAAAAGATATATATGGCATCTTGAACCAAGGCATGGGATAGGGGACTGGGATTCAGGAAGGTAATTCACAGGATGATAAGAAGAGTAGATGTTCAGTAATTAGATGTCTGTCCTGCCACACAGGTGGGTCATAAAAAGTTATTTATGGTAATAATTCTTACTATGGGCAAGGCCCCCAATTTATACCCTTTAATAAAGAGGTAAAAGTTTATCTTATGCCCATAGGTTTTTAGTTGTCTTTAACTCAAAATAATTCACATGCCAAAGTGGCACATCTTGGGAGGCTGGTTCTAAATCCCTTTAATAGAAATATAGATACAGATCAGATATGTGAGACTGGAAATAAATACACCAAAATGTTGACATAGACTCTTTCCCGACAATGGTAGTATAGGATATTTAATTTCCTTTTTAAAAATTTCTATAGTGTACACATCTTGTCAACAATGGTAATGCATTACTTTTATAATCATAAAAATATGTTCAAATTTTTATGCATGAGATAAATTTGAATTAGCACAAAGTAAAGCCCTCCTTCTTTAAATTAAGAAGACACAGTAAGCTCTAGTTTTTTAAAATTCTGATTTCTACATTTCCTTTTGAAGAGGTTCTACTGTGTCACTTTTCATAGGGATATTAGTGCTGGCTGATACACAATGACATATGCTAAAATAATTTTAAAATAAATTTTTGGCTTTTCACTTACAGGCTGCGCCAAGTTATTCATATGTGTGTGTGTGTGTGTGTGTGTGTGTGTGTGTGTGTGAGTATATATATAGATATATATATACTCACACACACACATACAGAGGGTGCCAAAAAAATGTGCCATACACATTTAAGAAAGGAAAAAATTGTATTAAAATTGTAATAATATATACCAATAACAAAAGATGAATACAAGTCTCATTTGACTTCTGCAATTACAAGAGGTGCTCAAAGTGGTTACCATCAGCATAATTTTAATACAGTTTTATTCTCTCTTAAAATGTGTGTACATTTTTTTGGCACCTTCTGTGTGTGTTTGTGTGTGTGTGTGTTTTCCAAAAAAAATAGTGGCTGCTTAAGGATACAAGATAGTAAATGGCCTCTGAACAATAATTTTGCATGAGTAATTCCTTTGCATTTCATCCTGGAATCCAACCTGCAATCTTGGTCTTCTTCACTTCTTTCTCGTTGAGCTCATTGACTGACATATTAGAAAAGAATTAGTAGATTTGGCAACGAGTATTACCAAAACATAAAAAGAAAATCTTAGTGAACTAGAAACCACCCAAAAATGTATCAGCTGGAATGGTCTTTGTCTTCTATTTTATGGGGGAGGTGGGAGTAAAGGAAGAGGAGAAAAGTGAATTTACCCTTTCTGTTGTCCCTTAATATTTCAGGGAATAATTATATAAAATGACTCATTATCTCTATCCCTTAGGGATGTTATCAGGGTTTCTAATAAAGTATTCTAAGAGGTTTGCATAAGATGCTAATGAGCATGCTACACCTAAACCGTATTCACTGTATTACAAACTAATTTGATTCTCCCTTTCTATGTTTAGAAATGTTTTTAAGACCAGTTACTACATTACTCCTTTTTTTCCCCATATTTGTTGTAAAAACACTAAGCTTAAGGTCTTGAAGTTTGTGAATTTGGTATGAGGAAACAAATGGAAGCTTTTTAATGTTTAAGTTGCTCCTAATAAAAAGAAAAGCTTTTAAACATTGGTAATAGAAAGACTCAACATATTACTTTTGAGATAACGTTTTGATAATGTGTGATTTATGTTCGAAAGATGTGCATTAAATTTCTGTGAAAATATTCATGAGACTATTAGGCATATACTTTGATGTAAGAATATTTAAAAGCATCTAAAGTATTTCTTAGGGTTCAAAACATCTCTGAACAATTAAATTTGTCAAGCCATATTATTAAGTTTTTAATAAAGAACTGAAAATGGCACTAAATTTTGAAATGTACTTTTAAATAATGTTTTAAAAATAAAACTTTAATATCTTTATTCTATATTTTTTGTACTTAATACCAAATGTTATTACTCTTATTTCAATATATGTTTTTAATCAATTGTCTTCCAAGTTGATTACAATTATAGTAGAAGTTTTACAATGGATGATTATTAATAATTACTGATTCAATTAACCAGAAATGTGTCTGCCATTAGTATTTCCAAAACACATATCAAATAATCTGCAGTTTGCAGTTTCTTAAAAATAGCCTTTTCTAGATGTTGTTTTTTGTATCTCTTGGTTAAGAACTTGTCACTCTTTTGGTGTTGTTGGGAAGAAAAACATTTTTCTTCTACCTTCTATGTTCTTTGTCTGGTCTAATAATTAAATTGACATTAGACAGATTAACAGGAGAAAAACAAATTTTTAATTTTGTATGTATGGGAGCCCCTTAAAAAAAATATGAGACCCAAGGTCAAGTCAGACAGGTAAGGTTTATATACCATCCTGAGGTAAGGAATGGGAGAGGGGTCTGAAGCTTCAAAGAGGAAGAGGATAATTCACAGGATGATAAAGAAAGCAGATGTTTGGTAATTAAATGGTTGCCCTGCCTTACAGATAGGTTAGTCATTCAGATAAAAGTTATCTCTGGTAATAGCCTTCTCTTAGCTAGGCTTTTTATCTAAATTATTTCAGGTAGTTAAGGAAGAGGTAAAAGCTGTTCTTGAATTTGCGGGGTCTTGTTTGCCTTCAGCTCAAAATAACCTGCACACCAAATTGACACAGTTTGGAGTGGCATATTCTGTTCCCCTTCACTGTGTTTTCTCTTCTTCAATTATATTACCAATGAGGCTTTGTTCAAGTTCGTGACTGTAGCATTTATTTTCAAATATAGGTAATTTTGCTTGCACCTCATAAATATCTAATCCTTACTATACTTTTATCTCTCTTTTATGAACATTTTTGTTTTGACCTCATGAGAGCCTTACAGAGGAAATTCAATAGTCTTCCCCAATAGACTTCTTTTTAAAAATTAACAACAAAACGTTGCTTCACAGAAATATTACATGTTCAGGAATACGTTGTATGTTCACAGAAATGTATTCCCAACACAATATTTTACCATATTTTTTGAATAATTTTTCTTGTGAATTATTCTGTTTCAAATTTTATTTCTAGCCTGATTTTTTAAACAAACTGTTTGTCACAAGATGTGTTCCCAGGGAGCAGACTCTAAAATGGAGATTAATGCACAAGAATTTTATTCAGAGGTGGCCTTAGCTTCAGCGGCTGTAGAAAGAATGGGAGGGAAACAGATGTGGGCAGCAGGAGAAAATGGGCCTGATGGCAGTCCCACAAAAAACTTCAGTGGGTCTCATGGGAAGTTCTGAAATGGCCCGTTAGAGTTATGTTGACTTGAGGCCAGAGGCTGGGCTTTTATATTCTATATGCATGTCATAGGATTTGGGCCAACCTAAGAAAGGGACATATCCTTGGATAAGGAGCTATCTTCAGCAGAGGGATTTCTGTAAAAGGCATGACAGCTGAAGGCTGTATATGGTCAGCACTCCTGGCATCTTGTGTACAAGTCTTTCATACCTAAGTGGGGATCTTGGTGGTATATCATAGTGTCCACTACACTAGACTACCACGAGCAGAGATGGATGTGTTCACTGAGTCGACATCAAGCTGTTCTGAGCTAAGGAACATTCACAGCTCTGGCACACAAAATCACTGAGCAGATGCTGCTTTCTTTTCCTACCTCTTTGCTTCCCTGACATTTTAGTTTTCTTTGCATATTTAGAAGACCGACCAGTGTTATGCTTTGTTCTGATCTTTTATGCATTACAAATCAACGAGAAGATTGTGGACAGATTTAACTGACAATGCTTCCATTGTTCTCTATGTGTAGTTCCCGTAAAAATATTTGGTAGATCTTAATATAGTTTCTCTTTTGACCTTGTTTAATTTGAATGGACACTTTTAATTAGAGCCTGCAAAATTTCTAAATGTGCCATATGGTTTGCATAAAAATTTAGCATAAAAGGAAGGATAATTATTGTCTGTGGAATAGCTAAAAGAATGTTCAACTAGCCAACTATCAAATGTGATTCAGATGTAAAAGACAAACTGAAGGGACAGTAATCAGTTTTGAAATACATGTAGTGATTCTTTTCTGGCCCTTTTATTTCCTGTAGAATTTGTGGGTAAACCTTAATAAAAGTAGTAAAGAATCACTTCTCACAAAACTTACAGGTTTTATAGTGATCAGATGTAACTTAATCGATCATGTATTTATAGCAGGTATTTGGAAAGATATTAAACCTTAAAAACAAAAAACGTTCGTTTTCTGATTATATAAAAATTTTGAGAAATCTTATGAGTGGTAAATATTGATGCCCTTTCCTTAAATTTAGATTTTGAATGGTGGGACTAGGCTTTGCCTACAGTCCATCTTAAGTTACTGAGGAAGTTATAGGAAACCATAGGAAAGACATGGTTATAGCTATGGTATGATATATAGAATATATATCTACTGTCTAATAAACAGAGATCAGCAGCCAGGTGCCATTGGTGATTTCAGTTACCTGTTTTGGAGACATGCTGCATGTAATTTAAAAAATGTAGAAGTGATTCATTCTCATTATAATATATACATAATAAAGGGAAAGCAAAATTGTCTCTTTAGAAACTCTACCCTTTGGACTTACGCTTTCCTTTACCTAGATTTAGCGACTGGTATCAGTTCTACGTATACACACCCTTGGTGGTCTTCTAAGCATTTACAAGAACATACACATAATATGCATCTGTATAAATATATCTGTGGATACAATCATAGATTCTAGACATCTATGTACATTTCTATGCATATATATGTGATTACAAATATATATACACACACAACACACATCATATATATGCCGTATATATTGTTCAGGCTCTCTCTCTCTCTCTCTCTCTCTCTCTCTCTCTCTCTCTCTCAGCATTATGACACAGACATAATTTCATGCCAGCACATTTCAAAGAGCTTATTATTTTAAAACTGTTGCATCGTATTCCATATGGTGGATTTACCATTTTTAATTAACCAGTGTGAAGCATGTAAATAAGAGGTTTTTGAAGATACTATTATTTCATTTATTGCAGTTCTTCTTTTAAATAGGTGGATAATTTTGTATTATTTTATTCCCTTCTAAGATCAAAGCATGTCTTTTTGTCTCCATTTTTAAAGCTTAAATTGTGTAAAACTTTCAATATTGCATTCTTATTTAGATATTTCTTATAACTAAAATATTAATGGTAAAATAATTTTGTATTACATTTTTAAAAATACTTTTAGATACTTCTCTTCCATGTGTTCCTTTTCTCTGAAGCAACTTCTTCTATGCTTTTCACTTATCTGAGAATGTGAATTCCTCTACAACATTATGTAATATGTAATTGCAAATGCCAAGTTCTTCGTAAATAAGTGCAGTGCAATCCTATAAATTAAAGTCTACCTCTAAAGTCTGTATTTTCAGTTAAACTTTCCATTTCTGAGATATGTATTATAAAAACCTGACCTACTACAGCACATTCTTCCAATTTCTCATCAATGTCCATTCAACCAGAGCACTAACTGCTTCATAAGCTAAATTAGAGTGCCTTCTTATAGCTGATAATTCTTGGTACAGCCTCTTGAGCATCAAGTGCGAATTTCAAGAGAATCAGTCCCTGGACAAATTCAGCGTTATCAGCCTGAATCCAGACAGCGTTTGCTTCCCTTTGACTGTTACCAGCCTGTACTTTTCCATCTCTTTGATTTGTGCTGCCTTTGTGAATCCACAAAATCACGTTCATAACACAAGTGAAAGAAAGAGCATAGGAGCCAGAATGCATGTTTTCTTTAGGAAAGCACTTCAGGCCCTACGGATTTATCTTCCTTGTTCAATTCTCACAGAGAACCTCATCTATGTCTTGTTTGCCTATAGTCAGAAATTGTTAAATGATAAACCTGGAAATGTGTTTTCCTTACACTGTCACGTCAGGTGCTAACAGAGTTTTTTTGTTTGTTTGTTTGTTTGCTTTGTTTTCTTAAATTGGATCCACTGTCTAAAATGAATGACATAAATCTAAGTCCATTTTGTGACATTTGTTAGAATATTTCTAACATTGGTCAACTGTATTCTTGGCACCACTCGTTTGGATCAAAGATACGTCTCTTGATAAGTGAATTGTTTTATTAGCTCTCTTTTATGGTAAGTGAGATATTGTTTCAGTGTGAACACTTTTGTTTATATTTATGTATATTATCATTTATTTAATTAATAAATCTCACTTGGCTATCTGCTATACCGAAGATATTATGCTAAGTGCCAGGGGTCATTTACCTTAGATCACATAATAAGGATTGTAGGGAGTATATTATCAAAGAGAAAGAACACTAGATTTAGCATGAGAAACTACGCATTTGAATCCTGGCTTTGTCATTTAGGTGCTGTCAAACCTTGGCCAAATTTTAAAATTTATCTCCGCTTCAGTTTCCACACATATCTTAAATGGGACTGGTAATAGATTTTTCATTGACTTCGCAGGAATTAAACAAGGCTAATTTGCTTTATCATTGATTAATGAAAGTGATAACTGCAAAAACTAATTTTTCATGTTTTATATCCTTAATGAGCTTACATTTTAATGGAAGAAAATAAAAAATATTTACAAATAATTATGAGGCAAGTTATAATGTTCGTTAGTGGAAGGACAGAAAAAATGGTATAGGAGTTTTTCTGAGAACTAAATCATGTCCACTTGGAGGAATAAAGGAAGTCTTTATGAAGATGAGGAATTTCAGCTGGGACCTGAAGGGTGGTAGAATTTCAGCCTCTGGAAAATGGAGAGCTCACTCCTGGTCCAGGGACTGGAATGAGCCAAAACATGGAGTTAGCGGGAAGCCTCTGCGATACTGAGTGACACAGTTTGGTTAGAGCCTCAAGTACAGAAAGCAAAGTAATGTGATGTCAGTCTAGAAAGGAAGGCCATAGCGAGAGAGAAGACGGACCTCAAGTCGGATATCAGGAGTTCACCATCCTGGAGGCATCAGGAAGACTGAGAATTTTGGAAATTATTAATATAATAATAACTTTCAGCAAATAACCAATAACTTTCAGGCATCAGGTTATAAAATTCTCTGACAGAAGGAATGACTGATTTGATGAAAGTATAGTTTGCCAATGTATTAATTTATATACTAAACTGAATATTTCACTTCTCAGTCTAAAGTATCTGCATTTGAGTTACCTCACTGATTGTGAGATTCCTGAAGGACTTCTTCATAAATAAAAGAGTACAAGGAAATCTTTTATAAAAAAAAAAAAAAAAAGGCAATGTTAATCCCAATGGCGAACCCCAGTATCCACCCTCAAAAGCATGCACTACTTATGGGTCCAGGAAATGGAATGTTCCAACTTCAGATATGTTCAGATCTCTGCTGGGCATTCTGTTAAACTTCCATTTGGTATGTGATAGGATGGAAAATAGAAAATGCCCAGGACTGTGAAAAGTAGTCAGGGAAGTGAGAGAGAATCATTAAAGTGTCAGGACAGTGAATCCAAGGTAGGAGAGAGAGATGAGAAAGTGGAGGCTGTCAATATTATTGACATCGATAGAAAGGCCCAAAGTACTAGGACTGTGACACGCAATTTTCTTTGGCGATTAGGCAATCTTAGGAAACCTCTGACCAGACAGTTTTAGCAATATGATGAGTGAGACAGCTAAACTGTCAGAGGAAGGGATGAGAATGAAGAGAGACAGTAACTGTTGGATCGCTGGTATTTGAAGTTGAAGGAGTAGCACAATGGTGGGGAGAGAGGGTGGAAAATAGAAGACACAGGGAAAAATAGCCAATGGCAAGGGAGAGAGGAAGAGTTAAGCTGAAAGGAATAACTAATGTTACAAAGCCTAGAGGTTGGAAATGGAATTGGATTCAGGGCATGATGTAGAGGAATTGACTTAGAACCCACAGAAACAAGAGGAAGAGGAGGGAAAAAAGGAGGCATTTTGTGATAGAAAAAGAAAAGTTTTCATCAGCTAACTCAAGGTTCACAAATGGATGAAAGGGGAGCGTCTCTTGGAACCTGAGAAATGTATGCAGGGGCATCTACCTAATATCCAGGGCCCAGTGCAAAATGAAAATGTGTGGCTTTTGTTCAGAAAGCAGGGGCTGGGGGGGAAGTGCTGTTCTAGATACTATCATCTAAAACTTTTAGTTTTCTTTAATTGTCTTTCTCTTTCATCCCATCTATTTGCATTGTGCTCCTGGGGCACGGAGATACTTGGGGAAGTACAAATATTCATAGGTGTCAGGTAGTCCCATGTGACAATCCAGCACATGTGTGCCTGAGCACCCACCCGGTGCCCTGGCTGGGAGCAGGAAAGTGTCTCTCTCCTTCCAACTAGCTCACACCCCTGTGCACAATGGATGGACAAACCCCAAGGGCTCTCTGTGCTCAGACTCACTTGGTCCTGGATCAGGGCTGAGAGGAAGGCTCACCCCCGTAAAGTCACCCTCCAGACATGCCCTGGGATACTGCCAGCCTGGAGCGGGGCCAGCTGCTGCTATAACCTGCCAAAATGCCACAGATACGGTTCGCCAAACCCTGACCCTCTCCCAGTCTGTGCTCAGGCCCCCATAGAGAGGTGGGGGCAGCAAATATTATAGTAGCAGTGATCGTTGGGTATAGGCAGGGAGGAGGATGCTGGGCCGCCTGGAAGAACCACGCCAAAGGGGAAGGTAAGGTAGTAGGAGATGGACAGATGGGTGAGCTGAGTCTCCAAGTCCCTGGTTCATGCTTCATTGTCCCACCTGACTTCACTTATCAAACACAAATGCTGACATAAAAGTATTCGATATTTCAAGACAGTTGGGTACAGGCAGGGAGGGTACAGACAGCATTAAACCACAAGCACAGGGCTCTTTACCATTGTACTGGTATCATGCCCATGGAGCTGCTTCTGAGTGTGTGTGTGTGTGTGTGTGTGTGTGTGTGTATGCGTGTGTGTGTGTTGTGTACATGCATGTGTAATTGTGTGTGTGTCATATAAAAAGCTTAGAATAGTCACTGGAGAATTCAGTAGGGAACTATTATAAGCTGAAAGCGTTGTGAGAGTTTCTTCAGTAATACTATCCTTGGCTGGTATCTTTAGAGGTAAAGCAGAATCAGTGGATGGCAGGGCCACATTATGATTTCAATGGGCCCTACGTATTTTTGTCTTACTAGGTGTCTTTTTCCATTAAAACATAAAATAAAATAAAACGTGTATTTTATGACTATAATGATGTACAGATGAATGTATTAATATTATATATTAAAATATTTTCTTCAACTTAAAAGGTTAAGATATTAAAACATTTGTATGGGTCTCTGAAAGTATTGTGAGTCCTAGGTACTGAGGCGAATGGATAAGTTGTCCTTGATGGATGGTGGGTGTCATTCAAAACCGCCACAGTAGATATGGGATGAGATCAGAGGAAAAGGATTCTGGAGACCAGTGGGACAGCATGATGTCCTGGATGGGAGGAGAGAGGAAGGGAAGTCTTGAGGGAATGAGGAATTGTTCGATGAGGGTGTGGAGCCACAGTGAAAGGAGAGGCAAGTACTCAAGAGAAATGGGGTAATAAACAAATGAATTTTTGGAGTCATACTAGGAAATAGTCTAGGTCTTCAGGTGTTGACACTTTCAAATAAACAAAACAGTTTAATGTTTTGGTCTAGAGGTGAAGGCGAGATGTGTCTCATAACTCTTTTATTTTTATGTTTAATTTTATTCATTTGCTTTTCTAGATATACAATATATGAAATCATCAATATGTAATTCCATAGGCAATACATTTTCCGGGGGTGGGGGGAAGCTTTTTAGATGATTCTTAAATTTTAAGAAGGAAAGATCCCTAAACTATTTTCTCCTAGTTTCAAATTTGTGCTTTCCAAAAGAAATGAGAATGGAAATATTGTTTTGTTCCAGTTGGCGCTTTTAAATATAATCAGTGCACTAATTTTTGTAAATAGTAACTTCAGGGTTTGAATTCAGCACATTTATACTTAATTTACAAATACTAATGTTTCTAAGATAATTTTAAGCACTAGAACATCAGATTATACGTGAGCTATTTTATAATAATAGAAGTCACATTTAACTACAGGTTAAGTGACTACATTAAAAGGGAATACACTTATTTTAATGGATTTATAATCAAATGCTTAAATCCTGGGTAGTCTAGAGGTGCACTTTAAATTAAATTGATCTTGGAAGTTTGGTTAAAAGCTATTGGCAAAGAGGAAAAAAAAACTTTGAAAAAAGGTATTTTGTTTTTAGTGTGATATTTTATGATAAATGGTACCTGTTTGAGTAAACATCAGACAAGGAAAGGTACAGAGAAAGAACGGGAGAATGTAATTTAATAATGAACAAAATGCATAAACAGATATTTTGCCAAAAAAATAAGTATAACTTAAACATGAAATGTTTATTCTCTAAAGTAGTAACGTACAAATTAAAGAAAGGTACCAATTTTCCTAAATAAATGAATTAGCGAAATGTTGCATTGTTTTATTTGCACTATTTTGTTTATAATTTTTTTTGTTTTAAAATAACTTTCTCATATTGAAAAAATATGTAGTTATTGGCGATTGTTTCGTTCAAATATTTTGTAATGCATTTATGTTACATAAATACAAAAGGATGGGGGGAGGAGACAAAGAAGTAATAGTGTAATAGGAAGAAGACATAAAAGGAATAAAGCAGTAAGCTCTCTACAGTTGCAAGTGTTTAATCAGAGTCTGAATAGCCATTTGTTAAAAATATTGAAGAAGGGATTCCTGCAGTGTGTAGGAGTTTGGACTGCTTTATCTTTTACAGTCCTTTCAAGTTCTACAATTGAATAAATCAATTATTCCTAGCATATTAATAAATGTTTTACTGAAACAGAAATAAAGGTGGCATTAGAAATGACATACAATTTAATTATATTCACAAAAATATACGGCAAAGTCAACTTTTTGTAATATAAATAAAGAGCAACTTCAAGTATCCTATAGAAAAGAGTGCTGCTTTCCTAGTTGCTTGCGCAAAGTCCATGCTAAGAGTCTGTTTCTTCTGCCTTGGGTCACGTGCCCTCCATAAGTAGTGTGACTAGGTGTTCTCAGGTTGTCTCTGTCAGGGTCCTGAGCCCACCCTGTAGTCTGGTGGTAAGTATAGAGTATAGGGGTAGTAACAGTCCTTACATCCTCTATACCAGCCTGCAAGAGAGGAACTCTGTAATCAGGAAAAAGAGAAGACGAAAAAAGATTTGTGCAGGTAAAATCATAACTAGAGCCCTGCGAAGTCGTAATACCAATTCAAATTATTACAGTTTCTATCAAACGGCCATGCATGCATGCATTGTATAAAGGGTGAGGTTTCTGGATGTTTTAAAAGAGCCGATTTGTTTTAGCCAATTTGATCATTTCAACTGGGATGTGGAGAACTGGACTAAAAGGAGGTAGGGTTAATCAGAGGTATTGGAAAGGAGAGAGGTTGTTTTTTAAGCTTCTTTTCTAAGTCTTAATGCCCAGCTTCCGGATCTTCATCCTGCTCTCCCAGCTGCCCCATGACAAAAAGCCACCCAAGGCCCCGTATCAGCCATAGGCCTAGTTTCTCTGCTGGCTGCTGGCTGTCTGTCTCTTCCTCTCTCATGTCCATAAAGATTTTATTCTTTCCTGAATCTGATATGTGGTGATAAGACTAATCAAAGCAAGCCACCTGAGATGAAAATGCTAGCTTCACATTGACTTTCTCAGATTTTTCCTATTGACTCATATAATCAATTAGAGACAGAAGTTTTGGGCTTGGAGGCTTCTCTCTCTCTCTCTCTCTCTCTCTCTCTCTCTCTCTCTCTCTCTCTCTCTCTCTCCATATATCTATCTATCCTCCATATATCTATGTAATAGAACTCCAGTATATATTCTGTCCTGTATCTGAACACCTGGGAAAATACGTACTTTTCACGTGATGACCTGTTTTGTATCCAGAGCTCCAGGTGCCCCCTCCCCACAACCTCCATTCATATGAGAGCCTTAGAGTTAGATATTCAATGGTCTTTAGAAGGGTCCTTGAATAATTTTGAGATGAACTTAATTATCTCAATCAGTCATCCAGACAACCATTATTCATGATCTGCCTTCAATTTCCAAGCCTTGTGTTGGTCTTCCCATCTCCTATGGCCCTTCTTCTCCTGCTCTAGGTGTGTGTCACCATTCACTGTTCATTTAGGACACACTTACTAAGCACTACTTAAATGCTAGAGTTATGTTAGGCTCAAAGGGAAAGGGGAGAAGCAGAACCAGCCACTGTTCTGCTTAAATTTTCTCAGAAGATCATATCATTTATTCTCTTAGGGAGTGAACTGTGGGTTTGGTTCAAGGTTTCTGTTTCTCTAACCCAACGACCAGGGTGAGTGCCATACCCTGGAAATAACATTTTTAGCTCTCAGCCCATAGAGGTTTTGGTCCTTTAAAAACTGGAAAAGAATCAATGTATTTGGACTGAGTTGAACTGTATGTAGAAAAAAAATTAGTTAAGCAAAACCAACTATATGAATTTTTGCTCAGGCTTAATTTTATTGAATTGCCCACTTTCCTGTACCATTGGTGCCTAATACTATGGAATACAAAAATAATTTTCCATATCATTAAATACATGTCAAACTGATGTTTTTAGTAATCTCTGTGTATTAAGATTATGTAGTAACTATGATTATGTAGTAAGCTCTGCTTTATTTTCACTGCTTCTGCTTCCTCACACAGAGAGACCGTGATGACAATATTGTGTCATAGTATACTAGAACTTTGTCACTCTGTGGTCCTTAGGCATGGTATTGGGTCATGTTATAGATGAGGCAGCAATATAATAGACCCATGAAAGCATGAACTTGACAGCTCTGTTTTCAATAGGTTGTTCTGGGCTTGGAAATTAAAAAAAACATGTAAAGAAATACACATCCCCAAAGGCTAACTTGCTATCCACATTCTGCACTTTAACATAAAGACCTTATACTTTCCAAATCTACCATATTATTGTCAGTCTCCATATTATTTGATTTTCAGCAGCACTGATAGTGTCATTCACTCTCCTTTAAAAAGACTCTCTTCCTTGAGTACCAGAATTCTACATTGTCCTGCTCCTTTCCACCTTCTCTTGCTCCTTCTCAGTCTCTTTTGCTGAGTTCTCTTTCTTTGCAAATTCAGCTATCCATTACTTGTTTATTCTTTTTTCCCCCAATTGTTCACCAAATAGTATTGTGCATATATCATGGGCCAGACACTGACTTATGTGTTGGAAACACAGTGATAAGCAAAACACATACTGTCCTGTCCCCAAGAAGTTAATAATAGAGTCAACTTGTTGGTTTCCTAGATTGGGTATTTGCACCCTTACTGTTCTTTAAAATCATAGGACAGCACACTAGCATGACATCATTTCCTTCTTCCCTTCTGAGATAACACAAAGGATCAGACTGGCAAATCGGTCTCAGGCATATAAGAGACCTACCCAGGATCATGCTTTACTAATAATTTCAAGGCTACAAGCAACTAATAAGCATAGGTGAAACAGAGAGGAGACAGGAACATCCTCTGTGGCTTCTAAGGTCCTTCTACTCTGCAATGGACATGCTCTTTCTAATCCAGAGTAATGAGCAATTATATGTATAATTTCTATTCTGTATAGTCTCCAGAACTGGGCAGAGTCTGGGTTTACCCTATTTTTCATGCTAGCAAGTTAACCTTTTACTGTTTCATGGATGCTGACAGGAGACATGAGACTCCTGGGTCAAAAACAAAGGATTTCATTCCTCACAGCAAAAGCAGTAGCCAGAGCTTCATTTGTTTGTGTCAATTCTCCATGCCCCCTAAATCCCACCACAGTAACACAAAGGGCTCATTATGGATGACTGCAGATTCAGTTGGTCACATTATACCAGGGAAACATTGAACTTGAGGAACCCACCACTTTTTTAGTTAGCGGAAACAAGCCTGCTCGTTTTCTCGAGGGAGATGTTAGCTCATCTCTCTGTAAAAATACAGCTCTGAAAAATGTCTTGTATGAAGAGTGAGCAGAGCCTTCTGCATTCTTGGCGTACCCAACAAAAATGTGTAGGGATGCTCAGGGCCCATAGTGGATGATTTCTCCCAAAGTATAACTTCTCTTGGGATGCACTAACGTAATTTAAGATTTTCAATAATTTGAGAATTCCCTCTCTCTTACATTTTTTAAATCAAACCACTCTATTGGCCCCTTCCCATCAGACTTTAAACTACTGAAAGACTCGTCCACCTTAAAAACCCTCTCCTTCTACCACACCCTCCTGTCCAATTACAACCTCCTCTTCTTAGCAGTTATACTTAGTACATGTCTTAAGTCTCTGTCTCCCTTCTTTGTCTCCCACTTCTTCAATCCAACCCACTGCAACCTAGAATCAATTTCAGCTACTCCACTGAAACAGCTTTCTGTCCCTCACATTCTGCCCCCATACGTAGGGGTAATAACGGTCTCTATTACATAGGGCTTTCTTCAGTATTGAATATGTTAATAACTATCTATATAAAGAGTTTAGAGCAGTGCATGACACATGGTAAATGTTCAATAATTGTTAGGTGGATTGTATTCATTAGCATTCTCCTCTTCATCAGTATCATCAGTGAATTATTGTTGCTAAATCCAGTGGGCATGCTCCAGTTGCTACTTGACATCTTTCTCCTGTGTTGACCACCTTTTCCTCCTTGAAATTCCCCCTCCCTCAGCTTCCATGATGCCAGATTCTCTCAGTTTTCCTCCTACTTCTCTGTATTACCTTCTTGGTCATCTTTGTCTATCCTACCTCAGTCTGCCTTAAATGTGGATATTCTTAGGGGTCTTTTTTACACTCCTTTCTCTTCTTTATCTACATGCTTTTGCTTAGTGAAATCCACTCCTGTGGCTTGAGTTATCTATATGGAGATACCTAATACTCTGTACTTCATTCATTTACTTATTTAACAAATATCTATATAGCATCTTCTGTGTGCCAAACACTGGGATTATTATTCTGAGCAAACACTGGCAGGGTTCTACTTCCATGGGACTTAGTTATTAACGGGGAATGCAGACATCAAACAAATAATCACACATGCAAATATACTACTGTAGATGAGTTAAGTGCTCCAGAGGAAAGGAAGATAGCCCTACAAAAGTATAACACATAGATTTGGCCTAGATTGAAGGAGAAATGCAGACCTCCCTGAGTGGTGCTTGGGTGGATAGCTACAAGAATCGTAGATACTCAGTAAGTAACGGAAGGAAGGCGGAAGTATAAGGGAGTACAGAGTCTTCAAGGAACTTAAAGAAGGTCATTATTGCTAAAAATGGTAGAAGGAAAGAGATAACAATTGGAAAAGGAGGTTAAAATTGGAAAAGGAGGTGAAAATCAGGCTATACAGAGATGTGCAGATCATGTTGGTGTTTGTTCAGTTTTATCCTGTGAGTAATGGGAAGTTATTGAAGGGTATAAACCTGTGACAGGAATGGGGGAATGGGTGATGTGATGAGATTTTTGTAGTTAAAACATTGCTCTGGTTCAGCAGGAATATATTGGAGGCCCCAATGGTGAATGTGGCGGGAGTTTTAGTAGTCTATTGTAACCATCCATGCAGCTTGGATTTGAGTGCTGTCAATGGAGATGAGAAGTGGACAGATTTGATAAGTTTTAGGAAGTAAGTTTTATAATAGTAAAATTCGGTATTAGATCAGAGATGGGTGAAGGACAGGGAAGTCTCAATGATGACTCCAAATGGTTAAGCCTGTGCAGGTAGATAGATGGTAACTGAAAAATCAGCCCATATTTTTCTCCTGATTTTAGTCCACATACTCAGTTGCCTACTACATATACCCAACTGCCCATCTCACTGGCTCATCAAATCATCTATGTCCAAAACTGAACTATTTTTCCCATATCAAATGTTCCTCCTCCTGTGCTATTTCAGTGAATGCCACAACCATCCATAAAATCGATCAAGGCAGTTGACCTGACTCTTTCTTCTCCATCACATCTGGTTAATAACCAAGTTATATTGATTTTTCTCTCCTTAACATCTTTTACATCTGTCCACATGTCTCTATTGCCACTGCTACTAGCTTAGGTCAGTCCTCATTATCTTTCATCTGGATTTTGGCAATAGTTATTACTTGGCTTTTCTGCTCTCAGTCTCCCATTCCTCTAATCTATTATTTGCCCTGCTGGTGCCCGTTGTCTATGAAGTCAAGCTAGAGTTCCTTGGTATAGCAGAAAAGGCTCTCCAAGATCAGGACCAGCCACATCTCTAGCATTTTCCCTTTAATCTTTATTCCACGTAGACCAAACAAATTCCATTTTCTATGAAAGCCCGCACTGTGCTATCTTCAGCACAAGACTTTTGAGCTTTGTTTCTTTCCAATATTGTCCTTCTTTTCAAAATACACATCACTGTCCTGTTTGCCTCTTTGTGAACTTGGTGGTTTTTGCTGAGAAAAGTTTATTTCTGGGTGAATATCTAGGCTAGAAAACTGGTAACATTAATATATATATATATATATATATATATATATATATATATATATATATATATATATATATAGTTTTTTTTTTACAAGGGCAGGAGGTAGGGAAACAGTAGTATCTTCAAAGTCACAAGCATGCATTTATTTTCTACTAACTGAGCATGAAGCTACCAGAGATTTTAGCTACCAAGATGGAAACAGAAGGAGGAATCAGAGGCCAAGCGTTGGGGAAAAGCTAAGGAAGGATCACTCACAGAGGGCTGGTGAAGTAGCCATTCAAGAAGACATCTTCAACCTCTCTGGAACTATCAGATGTACCACAACTTTGCCCAGGCAGTTTGGTAAACCCTTAATATTTGTAATAAAAAAAAAAGCAATGATTGTGACACATCTCCAATTTCATTAGAATTTTGATGGATTGAATTGCTCCAATGCGTGCTATAAGAAGAGCTAAATGACTTTTTCTGACCCTTGACGACATATAGATTAAATCATTTTATTGACTAGAGAACAGTAAATCTTTTTGAAAAGCATATGCTGAGTTTGAGCTGCACTTGGTGACTTCCTCTTACACACTGGTTTTACAGTATTCATGTATCAGTTACGATGATTTTACTTACAAGTAAGCATATTATAAAACCCAGAATGCGTAAACAACAAAAGAGAGTTATTTATTCACTTGACTGAGAAGTCCAAAGGAGGTAGGACTTCAGGCACCGTTCGATCAGGGCTCCAACTTCTGTTCTCTGTGAGTCCTCAGTTCTGCCCTGTTTTTTTGCTTTATCTTTAGTGTAGCTTCACTCATGGAGTAAGATGGCTTCTGCAAAATGTCTCACATGCACACATTAAAATTTCCAGAGCAAGAGGGCATCTACGTCCCAGGAATCCCGACTTTTTTTTTGAGCTTCATGCTCACTGGATCACATCTGAATGAATTCATTAATTCCTGAGAAAGCTTATTGCTAATAAAGAAATTACCTGGTCCAATTCACTGAGATGAGAGTATACCCAGTACAGTCCACCTTGGATTTGGGAGAGGACTGGTATTCATCAATCCCACATAAACTACATGACTTCTCTAAAATGAAAGAGATGAAATTCCCTAAAGGAAAACTTTGGAGTTATTTCATATGTGTGAAGAAGAAAGATGAGTAAGTCTCAAGCAGGCAACCACTGAATATTCACTACAGACACAGTTCAAATATGTTCATTAGCAAACTTAGAAATTATTTTGTGCCCTGGATTTTTAAAGCTATGTGTAAATGGCCAAAAACAAACATCAAGAATTTACTGCAAGGATAAAGAGGAGGTAAGTGCCATCACAGTCCAATTCTAAGAAAGCCATTGAAAAATATGGGCAAAAAAGAAGACTGAATGCTGTGGTTTGAGAAGACTCTCAAACCACCCATATATTTATTCAGTCATAGAACATTTATGGAATATCGACTCTATGCCAGAAAATGCTTAATACAACAGGATCTTTCACCTTAAGGAGTTCATTCAATCAGGCACTACAGAATTATAACCAAAAAGTCAGCAGTTTTGATGTACTATAGCGTATCAGAGTGAAAGTAGTATGGTAGAACAGAGTGAAAATAAAACCACATGGAAAAATCTAGTGGAATCTTCACTGCATTCTTCAATATTTCCTTCAAACCTTACACTTCTACAATGTAATCTCCAACAATAAAGCAATCCAGGAACACTTATTTTCAATCAATAGATTTCTGAAAACAGTATGTTAAAAGGCAAATGGAAGAATAATTTATCTTACTCTGGTTGCACAGTCTAAGAAAAATAATATGAAACAATTTTTGTTGTTTAGAAGCAAAAGTGGATCATTGTTGTCTCAGGGAGCTTTTATGTGCAAAATGTATTTGATAATAAAGTAAATTTCTTTAAGCTATTATATTCTGTGACCATCTGGGGAAATAGTTTTGGGGATAAATGCAGCAGAAATATTTATAAAAAGGACATTAAAAAATAAAAAAAAAGCAGATATGGTTGATTTTCTTTGACATTCTCTTATAGTATAAAAGTCATGAAATCCTTGGTCCATATCATAGTGAAATGCTGGAAAAATTCTAATCACTTTACCACTATCCCCAGCAGTGTCCTGGAGCTCTAATTTTAAGGGCAAGGCTTTCTGTAAGCATCAAACATGAAGATATAACTCAGAATTTGGGGAGAAATAGTTTCTTCCCATGAAGTATACTTTATAATAACATTTTAATGTAATATTGACATTTCTGGTTTTTAACTCTGTTGGGCAGAATCTTGATGGGAAGGAAAATCACTTGTGACAGCTTCAGCATGAGTGTCTGATATAATGACAATTTAACTTGGTTTTATCCTGTATCAGAGGTAGTCTATCAGAAAAGAACTAATGTGTCCTTCATATTTTATAGAAACAAGTCATTTCTAATAACAGATAATGCTAAAATTGTCTTAAAATTATTAACCATTGTTGAATGAGTATTTTGGAAAATATTGGTGGTTTATTTTGGGAGGTTTTAGTAAATAATTAATATATATTTATGAATGAGGTGTGATCAAACAATACGGTGAATGTTTAAATTAAAAAAAATTATTACAGTAAAAGACACATTGCCATTAATCCCCCTCAAAATACTCCCCCTCACTTTGAAAACACTTACCCATCATTCTTGCCACTATCTGAAGCAGATCTGGAAGTCCTCTATCATGAGTATCTTTAGTTGCACTGTTGTGGCTGCCTCGATGTCCTGAATCATTTTGACTTTGGAGAAGAGCCAGGAGTCACACGGTGCCAGATCAGGTGAATAAGGTGGATAAAGACACTCCATAATGTTTTCATTTGACAGAAATTGCCTATACCAGAAGCTATGTGTGATGGAGTAGGATTTGATGGCACATTTGAAAACATACCTCTCTCAACTGTAACTCACAACCGACTGCACCAAACAAATTGAAACTTGTCACACACTATTACTAAGGTTCGACGTGCTGCTTCCCATATTGAAGATCCCTGCCTTTCCATTGGATGGTAGTCACCAGCAGCATTCACTGTATTTTTCGATCAAAACAGAAAGTCTCTATGTCACCATCAGCGCCCAGACAATTCTGATTACGGCAAATTACTGCTTGAGCAACGTTGTCCAAAGTGTCCACTTGTATACATGTTTTTGACACCCCCAGTTTATATATAATATTTTGGTCAGAGTATTGATTTATTCACTTGGCTCAAATTATGACATGTGTGATCTATGTGACACTAATGGTTGAACAGAGGATTATCTACACTCTTCTCAGAGTATGGTCCACAGGCCATCAGCATCAAAATTACCTCGGTTTTATTAGAAATGCAGAATCTCAGCCTCCAGCCCCAGATCTACTGAATCAGCATGTGCATTTTAACAAGATCCCTGGGTGGTTAACACATTAACTAAGTCAGGGGTTCTCAACTCTGGCTACACATCAAAATCACTTAGGGTGCTTTTAAAGTGTTGGATTCTCAGACCTTACCCTGGACCAATTAAATCAGACTCTTTAAAGACCCAAGGCATGGTTATCTTACCTGCTCACCAGGATTCTAATGTGCTGCCTGGTATGAGGACGATGGGCTACACAATGCCCAAACAATAAATAAATTCACTGAATTCTGAAAGGGCAAAAAGAAAAAGGAAGTCAAATCAGTTACTTTGTATTTGGTACTATTTTATAAATGACTGCTTTTTTAAAAACTGTTCATAAGTTTGCTTAGCTACTGTGTGAATGAACATAGCCTCTTGAGTCTCAACCTGCCCATTGCATTTTTAAAGCAGGAAGAGGAACGCTTTGCTATTCAAATTCATTAAAATAAGATTTTAGGTTTGTTTTTCAACTTCACTTCCTTTGCCAACCTTATTTTCCATCCTGACAGTTCTAACTGCTAAATTTCAGACACGGCACGTTCACACCTCTGCACCTTTGAGTGCACTCACTCCTTCTTATCCACGTGCTCAGTTCTGTTTTTACCTCAAACATTCCCTCATCACTCTAGCCCAAATGGATTTTCTCTCCCTTGAATTCCCATGCTGCTGCTGTTTCTGTCATGCACTCTTACTTTATGGCCTTCTATTGTTAGTTCCACTATGTAATGAAATAAAATTACCTTTAAAAAAAAATTCTACATGTAATCTATGGCATTAGTAATCTATTCCAAAATATTATGCAGGAATAGGAAAGGAAAAAAATAAATCATAGCATAGTACATATGGTCGTCATTATGTAGATGAGAAAACTGAGTCTCAGAAATGCAAGGTGACAGGCCAGTGAGATTCAGCACTTAGATATTTTTTCTAACATTATCTGACACAAAGTACAAGAGGAGGTTTGGTTCACTATAATTTTTATGTGTGTGTTTCCAACATAGTACTTTAATTATAGTTCCGGGGCCAATTAAGAATATGACCAAAGTAAAACATATTGAAAGACAACTCATTCTTAAAGTCAGTGTCCACTCTTATGATTTTTCTGTTTTACACTAAATTGGTTTCTTTTGTCAGAAAATTATTGAAGCTTGAGAAGTAGGGACAAAGGAAGATCGTCATAATATATTCTTTCTATAAAGTTACTTTTTAATTACACAAGTAATACCTGAATAATATTTACTTGTAAAAATTATAACATAGATATGATAAAATCTCTTGTCCAACACCCCACATACAGTTCCTGCACTTTACCAGTCTATATATCTTTATTCACTCCTCAGAACTAATCATTTATATCTGTACACATCCTTTAAGACATTTTAATGTACTTAAATACACAAATGTGATATATGAGGTCATACAATTATGTTTGCAAACTCATCCTAGAAAAAATGCTACATACCTCATTGCTGAATATCACTAAAGTCTCCTTCAAGGTACTCCCCTTGGGAAGTTATGCACTGATACCACCCTTCAAAGCAATTTTGGAACTCTTTCTGGAATGGCCATCAGAGCTGTCTTCGTATTACACTCGATGTCCTGAATGTCATCAAAATGTCTTCCTTTCAATATTTCCTTTACCTTTGGGTAAAGAAAGAAGTAATTGGGGGCCAGATCAGGTGAGTAGGGAGAGTGTGCCAATATAGTTATTTGTTTACTGGCTAAAAACTCCCTCAGACAATGCCCTGTGAGCTGGTGCATTGTCGTGATGCAAGAGCCATGACTTGTTGGCAAAAAGTTCAGGTCGTCTAACTTTTTCACACATCTTTTCCAGCACTTCCAAATAGTAAATTTGGTTTACTGTTTGTCCAGTTGGTACAAATTCCTAATGAATAATCCTTCTGATATCAAAAAATGTTAACATTGATGCAACAAGTTCGCAAACTTATAATAATTTTTGATGATGGCAATTTTTGATGTTTTATCATCTAAAACATAGTACTCTTGGGAATTTTATTTGTATGTCTAAAATGTGTAAAACCTGGAAAGGATATGTAATTCAGGGGTTGACAGAATTAAGTTTAAAAAGTATATATCATCTCTGTGGAATAATACTCTAAAGCTAGAAAGATAAAAATTTAGCTAGCGTAAATATTAAAGCCCTGCATAAAGTGCAAGTAACAAATGGAGAATTCTGATGTGACATTAGTTTATATGAAAAAGACTTAGAGGTATGTTTATCACAGACTCAAAATTTAATAAAAATTCTAATACTTGGAAAAGTCAGTGGTTCTTATCTCTAAAATAAGATTACGTTAAAAACATCTGAAATTACTCCTGGATATATAATTTTAGAAAGAAAATATTAGATTGGATAAACTGTGTACATCCAGTTTGATATACAAAATAGTGGACTAGTAATTTTAAAATGTGGAACTTATTTTGTGACAATATATTTTTCATATGTATATATTTTCATTTTCATAAAAATAACACTGCCATGTAAAAGAACATTTTTTTGTTTTTGCTTTCTTCAGTTAACTCCTCTAGTTTTATTATAGTACAAAACATTCATTACAGATCAGATGATTTTAGCATGAAAACGTCCTGTAATGAGACATTACAATAGTATTCCTTCTCAATGTGTATATCTTCTCAAACAAGGATTTTGCTCTGTGGAATTAACCTCACTCCATGTAAAACTAATTGTCTATTATAACATATTTTAGTGAAAAATATTCATACTCAACATTCTTTGCCGTAATGTCTGGAATTGGGGCATGGGAATTCAGGGACATTCTGTGCATGAAACATGCTTTCCCATGCCAGTGTCAACTTCTCTGCCTGATTTTTACTTTGACATGTGCCAAAAGACATAAATTTTGAGTAAAAATATTTTCCTAACAAGAAAATTTAGAAACTCTTAATCCACTGATTATCTGAAAAGCTATCCCAACGTTTGTAAATATTCTTGTTTTAGTAATTTCAGATACATAGGCATTGATTATAGAAGGTACAAGGAATTACAGATTCTGAGAAATAAATTGGTTTGCCTTTCTTAAAAGAAGATTGATATTATATTCATTTATTATGACCTTGATTGATCATAAGACACACGAGGTCTGCCAATTAAGTTCGCGAACTAGATGCAATGATGTTGCTAACCTTTTTTGTTATCAGAGGGAATATTCATTAGGAATTTGAACCAACTGGACAAACAGTTAACCAAGTTTACTATTTGGAAGTGCTGAAAAGGCTGCATAAAAAAGTTAGATGACCGGAACTTTTCACCAATAATTCATGGTCTTACATCGCGACAATGCACCAGCTCACAGGGCATTGTCTGTGAGGGAGCTTTTAGCCAGTAAACACATAACTATATTGGAACACCCTCCCTACTCACCTGATCTGGACCCCAATGACTTCTTTCTTTACCCAAAGATAAAGGAAATATTGAAAGGAAGGCATTTTGATGACATTCAGGAAATAAAGGGTAATATGACAACCATTCTAATGGCCATTCCCGGAAAAGAGTTCCAAAATTGCTTTGAAGGGTTGTGGCTTCAGTACATAGCTCCCCAGGTCAAGTACTTCGAAGGTGACCTTAGTGATATTCAGCAATGAGGGATGTAGCACTTTTCCTAGGATGAATTTGCAAACATAACTGTCTGACCTCACAGGTGACCAGGAGTCTTGACCTCTTTTTAAATATCTTTTTTCTAAAATTAAAGTACCCTCTCACATAAACACGTTAAGTATTTTAGAAAGCGGAAGCCTGACTGAAAAGGGAGAAGCTGAATCAATGAAGAAAATGTACTGATGTATTTTTAAGAACTCCAAACAATGATTATAGTTTAATTTATCTATCTCTGTCCTGATGTCCACCATAGCACATGAGAAGGAGATTCAAGGGCTTAACTCTATTAGTAGCTTTTCTCAGCAGTATCAGAATAATTATAGGTGTTCCTCTACTAGGGTGTGCTGCTTCAGATAGAGCATCTCATTGTAATTCTTCCCTCCAGTTTTCCTGTCCCATGGAAATATCTGTCTCAGATCTGTCTAATTAACCAGTATGTGAAAGTAGAAAATTGTGAGGCAATCCTTAAGTTCATTGTTCCTTGGCTTTAAAAAGCTCAATAAAAGTTCTACCTACATTTCCTTGTTTACACTATGGAGCAAAATGGATCAAACAAGCACAGATTTGTGACAACAGAGTTCGTGCCTTTGTACAGTATAACACATATCGTGAATCAAAGAAACATTGTGCCACTTCTCCGAAGCTGACATTGGAATGGCATTGTAATCCTGGCCATCTGTCTTCCTCCTCTAGATGTCGATGAATGTGTGGTGGTGAATGGAGGCTGCCAGCAGCGCTGTATTAACACTCTGGGCACCTTCCACTGTGAATGTGATACAGGATACAGACTCCATGCTGATGAACGCACCTGCCTAAGTGAGTAAATATTAGAACCAGCTTGAAGCCGTTTTCATTGAAAATCAACCTGCCCATGTAGAGGCAGGAAGGGAAGGTTTTTGTAAAAATATCTATAGAAGCTACCAGTTTGAAAGTACAATTCTATTTCTTAGAATATAAAAAGATTTTTTGATATTAGAAAGCTAGGACAAAAACATGGGGAAGGAAATATAGAAATTAACATCCACAAGCAAAATTTGAATCCCCAAATGGGTGAATGTTTCCATAGTATATCATTGTGCCATATGTGGTAAAGTAGAAATTTGCTAACTGTTGCTTATACACAGCAAGGACAGCACAGAGCCACAACAAAGGGAGGATGCTGGCCTGTTACAATCAGTAGCTACAATGTTCTCTCATCTCATACCAGATTCAGAACTGGACTCATGATTATAAAAGCAAAAATTATAGCAGGTTATATGCCAAGCAGTTTAGAGTTGCTCAAGAATGGTTAAAACTATATACATTAAATATGAGGTTTGTATGTCTTTATTGTACATCAACATGTTCTTGGATATTTTTTGTGCGTTAGCATTATTGTTTTAAGTCTTCTTGGTGTGTTTCTGAATTCTATACATTTCTTAAAATGAGTATGTTCTTCATACAAAAGAAAAAAACCAACAGAGTAAAATTTGAAAATACTATGCTCCCTGTATGATTTACAAATGTTATTTTTTGTTTTAACTGAAGTAATTTACATAAAAGGTTTTTTTGTTGTTCTTGAATGATGATCCTCAGATGGCATCGGGAAACACAAATTTCATCACCAGGTCCCTTAAAAAAACAGTTATTATATTAAAAGAATAGCACCTTATATAGCACAATTTAATTGCTGGCTAATTTATTTTAGGGCTTGTTAAGTAGTCCATCTACTCAAAACTATTGGTATTTTATAACTTTTCTGTAATTATGAAACTTGGAATAGAAATCAGCTGATTTCACCTAGTTTTATAACATGTGCTCCGTCTTTCTTTTTCTAAACATGTCTTACAGGAAATGAGAGCAGGCCAAGGGAAATAGCTAAAAATGTCCTAGTCAGAGGTCTGATTTTGATAACAGAAAGTGGAGGTTCTGAGAGGGTAAAAAAAAAAAAAAGACTTTTCCAAAGTCGAGTGAAATAGATAGAAGTCATACCCTAACATCCAGGGAACTCAGTATCATACTGAATGTATCTGCAGCAGGCACAGTGGTAGGACATGCATAGTTAAGTAATTAAAATACCCTTTTCTGTTTGCAGGATTCGGTTTTAGCAATAGGAATCCCTTTCCCATCCCCATCCCCAACCTATAAGGTCTTCAGCTGGTAATATCCTTAAACTCCCATTATCACTTCTCTCACTTACAAATATTTATGAGCAGCAGGATTATCGTTACTTGCAATTGCGGTATTTATCGGTAAAGGTGGACCAGGTGAATTTTTGTGTCTGATATAAAAAATATTTTGCAAAGTAGTGATTTATATAAATCTATGATATTTGGTCTTTGTGATAAGGCAAAATAAATACACAAGTAGCCAACAAAATTAAACTTATTGGTAAAATTAATTTTCTAAACCCTAGTAGTTATTAGCTATTTCTTAGTAAAATCATTAAGCTCTATCCTTATTCCTCATCACCACTGCCCTTGAATTTTCCAATTTTTGTTTTAATGATATCAGGTCAAAAGGGAGTTAGATAGTATATTATGGTTTATCTTTTCTATTTCTATTCCTTAAAGCTCAATTCCTATTGTACAAATAAATTGATAATATGGTAATTTATTTCTAGCTTTACTTGGTGAGCTTCTCCTTGTGCAGAATTTCAACAGTGTGTACAAATTAAAAGCTTTATATATATATAAACATATTTTACATATATTTTATATATATATTAAGCTATATATATTTATATATATTTATATATATAGCTTAATATATATATAAAATATATGTAAAATATGTTTATAAAAAATATATATATATGTATATGTTAAGCTTATGAGAAATAAAGCATTTAACTCCTTGGATGTCATTCTACAGAAGGCACTTGACCTTCATGGAAATTTTGATGCCTTTCTCATATGCATGCGCTGAAGGTTTGGTTTCAAAGAATGGTCTTAAGAATCTCAGTTGACACAATTACAACAGTCTTGTTAAAAATGAGCTCAAGAAGAATTTAAGCACTTCGTATTTAAAGATTAATGACCTGAGACTAAGGACAAGAACATTTTGTTTGCTTATTTGTGTTGAAGGAAAGTGTTTACTTAGAAAACTGAGTTTCACATTGGTCTGTATTTTTGAGATATATTGTAGGAAGGCTCAGATATTTTTAAAAACAGGAAAATTGAATTAGATCACTTTCTCTTTGGGATTTTTTACATGGTAGGAGGCTGAAAATTGTAGTAGACAGAAATTCATTGTGACCCATGGTGGAGTCAGAGAAGAGAAGATGAAGTTACGGAATTTTGCTAGTCCACTATTTTGGAGTACTTGAAATTAATTCCCTCCATTTCTTCCTTCCTCCCTCCCTTCTTTTCTTTTCTTTTCCTTCCTTTGCCCCCTTCTGCCCATCAGCCTTAGATCGACGCTAGTGTGACTTTTTGAATTAGAGCCTCCAGGGCTTTTTACACTTTTTTTTAGTCACAGCCACAGGAAAGTAAACTCTCTGCACCCCCAAACACTTACAGAGTTACAGATTATTTCATTTCAAAAACAGGTTCCCTCTCTAAGAGCAGTGCATGTGTGGTGCCATGCGGCCAGCAGTTATTAATCAGCCTCTGCTATAATGATAATCACACACTGTGGTGTAAGAGAAAGAGTCCATAGTAGCTGGCTGCAGTGGCAAGAAATGTGACAGTTCCTGGCCTGCTGTCGTCTCTCCTGAAAGTCAGCATTAGGAAAGCCAGTCTGAGGAAATGCCCCACGTGTGAGAAGGCTCACAGCAAGTGAAACCTGCTATACCTGGTTGGTGACAGGGCACAGACACAGCATGGGAGGTGGACAAAAGTGGAATTCTTGCCAGATTTGCTTTGCTGTTGGTGGTCTCTATTAGTTACCTCGCAATTCACGTACTTTTAAATTTCACTTTATTTGGAAACCAAGAGCTTACAGTGGAAACTAGATTTAGCAATCACTGGAAAGACAGAGATGTTTATGTTCTTACTAGTCCACCATTAAATCTTATGCATGTGGAGTAGGGACAGTAGCATAGTGGGATCTAAGTTGATATGTGGCCTTCAGCTTAAGTTCTTAAATCACTTAATCTCTCTACATCTTGGTTTCCTCATGTGTAAAATGTAGATATTGGACAAAGTGACTTTAAAGTTACTACATCTCTAAAGTGTAGTAATTTTATGGAGTTTTCATAATTACTAATTCTTTAAAAATCATCTGCTAACCTGCATTTTTTTAGACTCCATTGGATTATGTGTAGTAATTGTTTTAAAAGTGTTTAGAGAACTTAGACTTTAGAAAGTCCAAGCATAAAAACAAAGTGTGAGAATTTTATAGAATTTTAAGAAAAAATGAGTGTGGAACTTAAGTGTTTTTATTGAAAAAATAATACTTTGAAGCCTTTGTAAAAATATTGTTTTCTATATTATAGGATCATATCTGAGAGACATTCAAGGAATAATCTAGACCAATCTCCTACCTTAGAGATAAGATGTCTGAGAGCTAAAAAGATCAAGTAACTTTTACTCTGAAAAGGGGAAAATTAGTTTTCAGGAAAACCTGGCTAATTTCACTCCTGATCAAATGTTTTAAAATAATTTCTGATAAATATAAAAATAGACTAAGAAAAATCATAAAGGTACTGTCAAATGAAATTCTCATATTCTATTTTAGTAAATAGAGCTGAGGGTTAAAACAATGTATTTTCATAATAGCTATTGATAAAAGAAAACTACCTTACTTATGTTACTAGCCTATAAGTGTAAATTTGCCACTTCTCTCCTACATTTCTATGATATGTTCCAACAAGCCTGGCTACTCTTAATTCTCCAAGTAAGCCATGCCCTTTTCACTTCCACACTTTATTTCACTCTTTACATAAACTCTCACTCCCAAGTCTTCGCCTGTCAAAACTCTGCTTACTGTGTTCCATATTAAATGTCAGTTGGCCAGTTAAGCCTTCCTTGGTTACCCTAGCCAAGGCCTTCTCTCTCTCTCTCTCTCTCTCTCTCTCTCTCTCTCTCTCTCTCTCTCTCTCTCTGTAATTTTATGTTGCCTTAATGACACATTTTAACATATAGTTTTGTATGTGTGTAATTGAATTTCATACCTACTAAAAGATACTGATAGCCTCCTAATTATCAGCATCAAGTGGAGTCTTTTCCATACCTTTCTTGATGGCCTCTGACACTGGTAATCACCTATTTTTCTAAGTCTTCCTCTTGACTTCCTGACAGCATAATTTCCACCTTTAACTGCTGCCTCTTTCTTCTTACATCTGGTTACCAGGGTTCTGAATTTGGATCATCTTTTTCTCTTTGCTATGGACTGCATTGTGTCCCCACAAATCTACATGTTGAAGCCCTAAGTCCCAATGTGATAGTATTTGGAGATGGGGCCTTAGTGATAATTAGGTCAAATGAGCTCTCGAGGGTGCTGCCCTCATCATGGGACTAGTGCCATATAAGAAGACACATAGAGAACTTATTCTCTCTCCCCACCATATGAGGAGGAAGTGAGAAGGTGACTATCTGAGGCCAGGAAGAGAGCTCTCACCAGAAACCAAACACTGCTGAACCTAGATCTTGAACTTTCTCGCCTCCAGAACTCTGAGAAAATAGAATTCTGTTGACTAAGACACCCATCTATGGTATGATGCTATGGCAGTAACATAGCCTCATCTGTTCTCCTTTATTCACCCCCTCTCTAGTCTATCTCCATTTTGCTTTTCTCCTTTTAGAAATAAGTCAATAATGTAAAATATCTGGCAAGTATTCATTAAACGTTAGCTATTATTATAACAGAACATACAAAGATATAAGGATTTTACCCGGATGGGTTTTCTTGTTGGAGTAAAATTCAAATTGTTATAGTGTATTTAGCTTTTAATCTTGGCCAGTGTTATCTATTATAAAAACGTATTATCCTTTGATAGCCTTTAATTGGTGATTTTCTCATTTGTTTCAAAGCAGACTTTAGTAGGCATTACTAAATATTAATAATGATAATGTAGACTAAACTCTTTCTATATGGATAATTTTTAACAGCCAGGGGCTAGATATCAAAATAATTTATATCACCCCAATTTTTTTTTCTGTATTTGCTATGTAATTTGCATTTCAACTACCCCATAAGGTTTTAGCTATAATTTGGTATACTTCACAAAATCTTTCTTGAATTTCCATTTTTAATAACCTTGTGAAATATGCTCAGCTCAAATCTCCATTCATAATCATGTCCTTCCCTTGTTGTATTTGTTGAAATTGGCTTTCCCAGAGGAGTGAAATAATTAAATGATTGAAAGTTTAATGTTTGCATATTTTGCTTACCTCTCTTTCATGCCTTTGCACATAAGTTTTATTAACATCTGTAGTCACATGTAAACAAATGAAATCACTGATGTCTGCACAGAAAAACCTCAGATAAACAACATTTTAATTATTTTAGTTTTTAATACAAGAATTCTTCATTTTCAGTTGCTGGGAATAGTTAGGGTCTGTTTTTTGTTTTCTTTCAATGGCCCTTTTTTAGTCTCATTAAATGGGGGGAATGCAGGGGATGGTTACTTGGAACTGAACACTGCAGATTTTTCTGTGTGATTATGTGTGCATAGTAGAGTCAGAAATCCTATTTTAATTCCAAATAAGCAAAGTTGGGCAGCAAGAAGAAGGTAGAGGTACAACCTCCAAACTGGGTTAAATAAAGATATTCTTAGTAAAACTTTGAACTTGGATACATTTTCTTATATTAGATTTTTATGAGTTATACATTTTAAGATAATGCTAAACTTAGAAAAAACAATTGAGAAACCAATTAGAGGTGATGGTCTTCCCACAATGGATTCTTTTGTTCTTGATTTCAGTGTTCTCATCAGTGATGCTGAAGTTTTATTTGATAAAAAGAATATAAGATTCTTTCTAGGGAATGCAAAGAGATTACCCTCAAACTGGAGATGAAAGAGGTTAAAGACTTTCATTATAACTACCTTTCAATTAGTTGCATTCTTTCGTTTCAAATGATAGCTGATGTCTTGAATAGGGCTATGTCAGGTTAAAAAAATTGTTTAGATTGTCAGGCTGATGGCATCTCTCAGTCATTATCAGATTCATCGCCCTCACAATATTAATCACTTTTGTGTGGTAGATGATAAATTTCATTCCCAAAAATAAATTTAAGGAACACTTCCTCTCTGCCCTCCTTGTCTCCAGTCAGTGGCCTTGTAAAATAGTCATAAGCGTCTCAAGTTTTCATCCAGAATGTTGACTATTAATCCAGTTCAAAAACTTTTTTCCTCTATTTGGACTTTAGGAGTATATTTATAAATCTTCCTGTTTTCTACACTTTTTCTGCAGTTTACAGAGTTGGGAATGTAGGACTTACAGTTGTCTGAATTCTACTATATCATAGATGAGTTGTGTGATCATGGACTCTCTGCTCTTCAGAGTTCATATCATCTCTGTCTATCTGTATTTATACCTAATAAAATCAGGATAATAATTTGCAAAAATCAATATTGTACATTGAACATACCTTATAAAGAGGAATGTATTTAATGCACTAGAATATGTTCCAATAGGGAATGGGAGAGATTGAGAGTGGACTCTGGGACTGAAAATAAAACAAGGGTTTTCCTTCCAAGGACTGGGAAATGATAAGAATTTTCCTTGAACCGAACGGTATGATGAACTCTACCTTCCATATCCGAGGTTAAAACAAAACAAAACAAAGCAAAACGATGAAACATCAGCATAGTAGTCTTCATACTTCCCAGTTAGTTACCTTTTCATTTCTTCTTTCTGTCTATGGGAAAAGTATCTTCACATCTTCCTTCAGAATAATCTTTAGGATTTTTTTTCTCATTTCATTTATTAAATATTTTTTAAAGTAAGATTTTTATAATATACATTATATCAAATAATAAATCCCTAATATTGATCAATAAATAATTTTGTTTTCCTGTGTTTCATAAATAATTTCACAGTGTATTACAGAATACCCATTCTGTAGGTTAAATTTAAACATGAAGAGATTAAAGCAGTATATGGCACATAGTGGATGCTCAGTAAATGGTGGCTTGAATTAATAATTTATAATTATTGTGTATCAACTCTTGCATTATTTCCCCACAATCAGAGCACCTATTCAATGCACAGAGATACTGAGAATTGGAGACTCTGAACTGTGTGCAGCCAGAAGTACAAGAGTTTAAATTATTCATTTATGAAAATAGAGCACGGGATTTAAGATTGTGAGAAAAATAATGCAAATCTGAGAACAGCATATCTTGGAAAACAATATTAACAATATTAACTTTGTTATATTATTCCATAAAGAAGCTGTGTGACTTTGAGCTAGTCACTTAACTGTTCCATAACTCAGTTTTTCCATAATGGTAGGTAGTGAAGAAAAGTCACAGTATAGATGAAATCCTTAGTGTTGTGCCTGAAACAGAGCAAGCACTCAATAAATATTAGCTAATATTATTAATATTAGTTCTATACTTGCAGTTACCTGTAAATAAAATTATGGAAGGTCAGACACTACAGGTATAAACTTGCTTTGGTGAGAGGATGGCTTTTTTCTGTTGATGAGTTTTTAAAAAAACATAACATCATTGATTCTTTTAACAACTCCCTGCTTCACATGCTTTTTATTTTATTTTTTATTTGACTGCTTTTAAAGTTTTAAAGCAATATTCATAACTATATTTTCATTGTATGGTAAAATATTCCCATTCTCTTTTATCATTAGGTTGAAGATTTATATGTCTCTATTTCCAGAAGCACTGGACACAGCAAACTTCAGGCAGCTTATACATTTTCCCAGGGTGCAACGTGTTAAAAGACATAACGTTAGCTAGTGTTGCCTACATCTAAAAAAAGCAGAAGGATTAAGTGCTTGTAAATACCAGATATGAGCATACAACTGAAATCCAAATCTAGTATCTCAGTATAGATTTCTGGATGCTCATAAGGAAAGAGACACATGGTTTCAAACTTAGCATTTTCTAACATCAAAGAGATTTTATTTTATTTTATTTTTTGGAATTCAATGATTTCATCATCTATTACTGAATATACATCTCTTATTCTGCAGAGAAAACAGAAATTCTTAACTAAAGAGACTCCCCACTTTTACTCCCATCCAGAAACTTTGGAATGAACTCTCAGCTGTGTCTGAGAGTTTGCTCTCCACTCAGAGGAAAACTGTTTTGCTGTTTTTTTCAGTCTAATCACAGCATGCCCTCCACTTAGAAGCTTGTTCCTAATCGTATATCCTTCTTTCTCCTCTACCATCAACCTCTTTCTATCTTAAAACAAAACTTCTCTCTAAAGTTAGTTTTTCCAGGGTTATTCATAAATTATTAACTGTTAAGTTCAAGTAGCACTTTTCATTCATTTTGCTTAAAGTCTTGAAAGTAATGATTTCTCCTTCCTTCTTGACATTCTGTCCTCCTGCGGTTGTAGGATACACTTTTTCTTGGTTCTCTTCCATCTCTATGCTGACTCTTTAACTTCTTTTACGTAGTCTTTTTCCTCTGCTCGCCTCCAAAATTTTGATGACCTTCAGGAGACCGGTAAATAGCAGGAGGGGACATGACATCTGCCATATAACCTTTGCTGAAATTCTCTCCCAGGCTATGTGGTATGATAATTTACAATCTTATATCATCCCAAGTTTGGGAGCTTCAGAAGATTCTCTATGTTCCCTCCTGGAAAATAAAGAGTTGGCTCATTCTGATTTTGGCCCTTTCTCCACTCTCTCATGTGTGATCATTTCCACTTTCAAAGCTTTACCTACTACAGTTAGCTAGAAGTAAATGATGCCCAAATCAGCATTACTAAATTGATCAATATCCTTGTTCTCTTGACCCATAGATCCAGCTACTGTCGGAGCCCCTCATTGAGCATGTACCCCAGCCTTGGAAATTTGGTGGACCTAGAACTAAATATGTCTTCCCCCCCCCCCCGAGTCCCCTACCCTTGCACCTTTCCTCTTCTCTTGTATTTAACACACTAGAGTGGTTGCCCATCTTAATGAGTAGTGACAACTCAGGCCACCCAAGTACAGCTGGAATAACTCATGGCTGCTCTGCTCACTCCACACATCTAGTTCCCAGTAAGACCAGTGGACTCCTACCTTTGTAATATCTTCCAAATAGTTGTCTCCCCTATGAGGGCTTTCATTCAGGCTCTCATAATCTCTTACAGAAAGGTTTAATGCACTTGACTCTTAACTGGCATCATTCTTCATACTGGCCCCCTTTAATCCATTATATAAACTTCCACAAACATGTTTGGAAACGTAACTTAAAAATATTTTGTTATGCTTAAAACTCCTTATTGCCTCTACACAGCTTTTAGAATTATCCAAAATTCCCTTAATATGGCTTAAAAAAATGCTTCAGGGGCTGAGACTTTTTTTTTTCTGTCTCACCCGATATGTTTCTAGTTTGTACTTTGTACTCCAGGCTCACACACTGAAAATTTGCAATTATGTAAGTGTGCCACAAGGTTCCACATCCCCACACCTTTCCTCTTCGTGTTCCCTCTGTCAAACACACCCTGCTTCCGCGCCTGCTTGCCCCTTGGTTTGCAAGTCAACTCTCTTCTTTCTCTCCTCATAATCTTCCCTTCCATACCGCTCTTTACCTAACTCCTACTTGTCTTTCAAGATTCAGTTTAAAATTTCCTCCTCTTAGGAGACTTTCCAGATCTACTCCCATATTATAAACCAAATTCACCCCGTTTTAGACGATTTGAATAGTCTTTTGATGGTGGGATACAATGTAAAGATAGACGAGAGGCGGAACTCTTTGTTACTTATAGCTCCAGATGAAAGAAAGGTGCCACTCAGGGTTACACATTGGGCTACACCAAAGACAGGGTGACAGCAAGCTGGACCTATAGGAGGCAGGTTATATAGGGCAAGTGGGGTGGGGTTAGTCTGAGTTCGCCATCCCCCTGGGATTGGATATTTTGAATAATTCCAAAAGACCAAGGAATAAGGGGCCGTGCACGGGTGTTAGGTACCTGGGACCTCTGGCAGTTGGATATGTGTGTATCATAATTCAGAAGTATTATAGCCTTATAAGGGAAGTAGTTAAGGAGGAAGCTTAGCAAACCATCTGTGAAGAGAAACTGAGAGTTTTTAGCCATGACTTCAAAACTAAGTCAAGACAGCACTTGTGAAATACTATATAATACCACCACACAGAGAGTCAAGGGCACATCTGTAACATAGAAACTCTCACAATGGATTACAAAGATTTCTCTTGCTTGCTTTTCCCATTAGATTTTAATCTCTTTTGTATCCTCAGTACCTAGCGTGTGACTGAAATAAAGTATGTAATTTAATTAAGTGTCTTTGTATTCATTCAGTGCTTAAAATATAAAGATCTTTGCAATATCATGCTTTGTTTAGAAATAGGAACACTTTTGTCTGTCTTATGATCTGTTTCTCTTTATTAGATAAGAATTATATAATATATGACTTTTACTTCTAGGAAAACCAACGTTAAATTTAAGGCATAATTATAGAGACTCCACTTACACTTTGTTCCTATTTTAGCTATCTCTACCCCACTTTGTTACTTTTGTTTTAGTGGTTCCTTCCCCCTTTCTTTTTAAGCCTTTGGGTAAGTGGTCAATTATAGATATGTTTTAGACCATATGCTGCCTCAAATTATCTTTGGAAGCAAACGAAATATAAATATAATAAAACTAACTAAATTCAAGCCTAGATTTTATCACCTGGCTCCTTGCAAAAGCATCTTGGACAATATTTTAAATCCCAGATGTAGCAGAGATATATCTTACCATTCAGTTAGATTATTTTTGTATTGGTTCTTTGAAATCTCAGGTCTCACTCTCAGTGCCAAGACATGAGGGAGACAGAGAATGTCAGGAGAACAAAGACTGGCCTCCACACCACTGAGCTATATTATATATATATATATATATATATATATATATATATATATATATATATATATATATATATAGTTTTTGTATGGTTATTATAAGAAAGATCAAAAAACATTGGCACAAAAAGCTCTAAGTTAGCATACCAGCATTGCACCCACTGGCTGTGTGAATGTGGAAATGTTGTTAAATGATAACAATGGCTAATATTTATGGAGTGCTTGATATATAGATAGATATAGATATTGATATATGTGTAAATATATAAATAAAATGTGGTTCTTAATGGGAGTTGAGGGCAAAGCTGTGGGGAGATTTAGGGTGTCATTTCCAATCAGAGGATAGGACATGGAATAAGACACAAACCCTGAGTGAAAGGGCTGGGGTCACTATTCAGAAGTTCAGGCTGAGTACTGAATCATAAGTAAATACATACAAATTCTGAGAATTAGAGATCTGAAGGCAAGGTGAAGGTGGCATCCTCAGGTATGGGCCAACGTTAAGGTTCATATTTAAGCCAAAGGAGACAGGTAGGAAAGGAATTTGAACTCTGACAGTGAAACCTTTTCAGAGTACATCTCTTTAGCAGCCATAAAACAAGAATATAAACATTGACCTAACATTCAAGAACATATGTGTCCTGACCCCCCGCCTCCACCAGCACTACCACCGCCGCCCTTCTGTTGGGGTAGATTACGACTGCTGGCATATGGAGCACTCCCAGGGAAAGGCAGGGCTCTTCAAGGCTCAGTGCTTTGAGTTGACATGCCATCAAGAGGCTGAGCAAGTTCTCTGCCTTCAAACATATTAATTAGTCCAGAGATTCAAACTTTAGAATCTAGGTAATTACAATCTGGAAGTAATTTTGGCAATGTTCATTAGTAATAATAACTACTATGGTTTATAAAATATTATCTCTAATCCTCGCAACAACTTTAAGAGGATGATATTATTCTTGTTTTAAAGATACTGAAACTGGGGTTCACGGGGGTTAATATTACAACTTTGGAATCCCAGACTTGGATTTACAGCCCTACAGATTAATGTTCCGCAGTCGATAGGCACCGTGGGGAAGTAAGTATACTGAAGTATGCTTTATACCTTTTGAAGGAGAAAAAGGAGCCAGGTAAACAGCAGGAGGAGACACAACATCTGCCATATAACCTTTGCTAGACTTCTCTCCCAGGCTATGTGGTATGATAATTTACAGTCTTATATCATCCCAAGTTTGGGAGTTTCATAAGATTCTTTAGGTTCCCTCCTAGAAAATAAAGAGTTGGCTCATTCTGTAGACACCCAACTGGTTGGTCTGGGCTGTGGTGGGTTGGCCTTCTGTCTGGGCAGGAATACAAGTCAAACTCTTAAGCTTTCACAACAGAATGTCAATCTTGCTTCCCCAGTGTCTGGTATCTAAATCTTATGGCTCTCACTTTAATTGACAATACAGAAATTCAGCACTACAGGCCTGTGTTAGAGGATTTGACTGTGAACTGAATGGGAGCCAACATTCATCCAAATCTCCCTTAAGACATCTGATATACAGAGTGTTTAGCAGAAAGAGCATAAGCCTTGGCACCAAAAAGCTCTAAGTTAACATCCCAGCATTGCACCTCCTAGCTGTGTGAACGTGGGCATGTTGTTAGATGATAACAATGGCCAATATTTATGGAGTGCTTGTTATCTATCAGGGCACAGTGTTAAGCACTTTATATTCACTGTTTCATTTAAACCTCATAAAACCCTGTGAGGTGGGTGCTATTGTTATCACTATGTTACCAGTGTGAAAAGATGAGACTTAGAAAGTTTAAGCAATTTGAGGGAGGTCAGTCAGCCTGTAAGTGGTAGAACCAGGGTATGCCTTTTAGGCATAGGTGATCAATTGAATCCAGCTGTGTTGAAACAAATAAACATGTCTAAGCAAAAGTTAGGTGTTTGTTTTTAAGGAAGAAAAAATACCATTTAAATTTTAAAGGGCTCACATCACAGTGTTATGTGGAAAATAGATTAGGCATACTCGGAATCAGGGAGAACCAGTCAAGAGACTACTAAGGCTAGACTTGGAGAGATCCCGACACATTGGACTATAAGAGTCAAGAGACAGAATGCCAGGAAGCCACAGTTTGTTTTTTTTCTTATGTATACTCAGCTTTGTAAATTTTATTTTACAAAAAAATAGTATATTGACCATTTAAATATCTTAGTTTTATTTTTCACAGTTTTAAAAATTATTAATAGTTTTATCAAAGTGAATAAAATCATTTGAATATGCCTTCTAAGAATTTACATCAAATTCTAAAATTTTGCTGTATTGTTTAATAACAACACAAGTATGTGTAATAAAATAAAACAAAAGGGGTTCCAAAACTTATTCTTGTTTGACATTGTTAAAAATTTGATTTGTAGGTTTTGTATTATGTGGTTTCATATATACTAGAAGCCTTAGCCATGTTGGTCCCTACCAAATGAGGTTCATAGATTATAAACCAATAGCAAAAAGAGTGCCTTTGTCCATTGGGCTTTGCCATAATCTCAGTGACCACATTAATTTAGATTAGAGTGACTACAGGATATGACTCAAACTTTTAGTAATTGCAGTGGAATGGCTTGATTGATTTTTTGCCTCTAACATTTTCTATATTGTATATTGCTAAAAAATGTTCAAGATGTCAACATTTCTCCTGAATTCCAGGGAAAAGATTGCAAATGTATTTTTATACCAAGCTGATTAATTAGTCCTCTTTTGTCTAGGGAGAATGCCCTGCTTCCTACAACTCACATTTTAAAAAATTCTTTAAGTTTGAAAACAGTCTAATTTCAACTGGGCCTTATTTCCAGAAGAAAATTATTTAATAATCTTCCTTATGTCTCATAACTTTTATGAGACCCTGTAATATAAGAACTATACTATTTCATCTCTTAGTCTTTCCATGAGGCTAGTGACAGTTTTGCTAAGTGCCATATAACAGACATATCGGAACAATGGATTAAAACTAGCAGGAAAAAATTGTGTATTAGGCCTATGAAGCCCCACTCTGAATGTTGAAACAGACTGTCTGCTTCTTACGCAGTTGATTAAACTCACAGTACACTTTAAAATTGTGTGGAATCACCAAACTACAAAAATTAAGATGTGGAAGAATAGGCTTTCTTCATTCCAGTGACTGATGTATTTGCTAACCCTTCTGCTTGTAGAAAGCATAAATTAATAAGTGCAGACTCTCACATTCAGTAGGCTACATCTTGTATTGGAAGCAAAAATTATGAAATCAAGAATAATTGGGGCCAGCCCCGTGGCTCAGGTGGTTGGAGCGCTGTGCTCCTAACTCCGAGGTCACTGGTTCGATTCCCACATGGGCCAGTGAGCTGCACCTTCTATAACTAAGATTGTGAACAATGGCTCTCCCTGGAGTTGAGCTGCTTTGAGGTTGGCGTGAGCTGCCATGAACTGCCCTGAGCTGCTGTGAGTGGCGGACTGATGACCAACCACTGACGACCGACCACCGGCAACCGACTGCATCAGCGGAGGGGGAGCGCAAGGCTCATAATAGCAGCATGGGCCAGGGAGCTGTGTCCTACACAACTAGACTGAGAAACACAGCTTGAACAAGAGTGGGGGGGGGCGGGAGGCGGAAGAAGGGGGGGAAAAGAATACTTGATATTCCAGGTGACCCATTAAAACAGGTCTCATTTAATGCAATATGGTTTAAAATTTTCTCTCTTTTAAGTAGGCTAACCTGAATGAAGGCACCCTTTTTTGCACTTTACAGCAAAACTGAGCAAATTCCCTCAACCATCCCGATCAGAGGACCTTGAACCAAGAGCACATGTTTAATGATGCCCAGACTAGCTATTGATTAAACACTGACAATGTTCAGAGGAATTGAGAATCAAAAAGCCTCCCCCATGGCCAGCTCTGCCATGCTCACTTCTTAATAGATGGCAAAGGAGGATTCTAAATGAGATCTGCTGCCCTGCTCATCCTCAGAACTCCACAGGCAGTTGGATTAATTTCTGCTCCACAGGCCTTTGGAACTACTATGTCGAAAATATCCAGAAATTAATACAGATGTTCCTACTTTTTTATATCCTTGTTCCTACTTTTTGAAGAAAAAAAATCTTATATGAATTTAATACATAGAATGATATTGTTTCAAATGCAGAATGAATGAAAGATCACCATTAATTAATACATAAAGAATAAGATAAATCCTAGGCAGATAATTCAGGCTGAATAATTCCCCAAAATCAAGCAAGCAAACAACAAAAAGGTAAAAGAAAATTTAAAAATAATAAAAAGGAGAAAAAGGATTTGAATGAAGCCAGGACTAATATTCCCACTGCTATTGCTCTATTGAGTTGTTTATTCTCTAGAGGTCAGATATTTAGGATATTCTTTTGTCTGGGTAGGAGATTGTGACACAGAACTGTGAAGTAAGGCTGTTTCTATACTTCTAAAAATGTGATTTTTCAATGGTGGAACCACCCAGCTGTTTTACCTTCAACAAACAATGATGGAACACCTAGAGGGCGTCAGGCAGTTGCTTGGTGCTTTCCCCTTTAAAGTTATTTAATCCCTCTAACAATCCTGTGAAATACTCATTATAATCTTTCTAAGATGTGAAAACTGAAGCTCAGAGGAACTGAATAAATCTCCTGTGATCAAACAATCAGCAAATAGGCAAGACTAAAGTCATGGTGTCAGAAACTGTTAGAGTGAGAATTAAAATCCAGATATTTTGAGTAATACTCTGTTGAGCTAATTACCATGTAATATCTTCCTTAGTTTAATAACACACACTGAATGAAAGGTTCTGTGGAAAGCTTAGATTTTGTTGTTGTTGTTGTTTGTTCTTTTACTATTTTTTTCTGATTTCCTAAGGATTACATCCTTATGGGTAATAAAAGTTTTGTCAGCACAAAAAAGTATAAATAAGAAAGGAATAAAGCAACAATAACCCCACCACTCAGAAACAACTGTTGTTAACATTTGGGTTTATTTTGTTCCAGATTCTTGTTTACATGTTTTTTTCTCTTCAGAGTTGAGACCATGCTGCTTTATTTTATATTCGTATAATAGCATATAGTGTATGTTTCTTTCTTTCTTTCTCTCTCTTTCTGTCTTTCTCTCTCTCTCTCATACACACACACACACACACACACACACATGCACATCTTACTATATATTAACCTAAAATTATTTGTATAACTCACTTTAATGGTGGCAAATACCTTTTGATATGTATTTATATAAACAGATATCTCAGGGATCATTTTTCTCTTCTAAATAATGCTGAAATTAATATTTATTTGCATATATTATCTAGATATTTTATTGTTTTCTAGGCAAGATTTCAAGTAAGAGGATGAAAAGAAGTTAACAGAATGCATATTTTAAAAAATTATTTATACCTACTGTCAAAATGTTTTCCAAATTTGAATACAGTTTGTTGATCCATTACCACTATATAATAGTTCCCATCTTATTCACACTGGCATCAAATTTTCTTGTCCCTTTTAGTCTTTACTAATTTGATAAGTGAAAAAATGTACATCCTTATACTTCTTTCACTAAGTTCAGATTCTAAAATTATGTCCTATTTTGTACTTCCTTTCATGAATTTGCTGCTAAGGTACTTTGCCTAACTTTTTAAAGTTTTGAATTCTATGTGTTAAATCACACACACACACACACACACACACACACACACACACACACGGAAAGGTGGGACAATTAATTTCGTGAACTTTCCACTGTGTAAGTACATGCTGAAAAGTTTGCCAACTTAATTGTCTGACTTTCCATATCTATCTATGTATCTATCTGTGTATCTATCTATCTATCTATCTATCTATCTATCTATCTATAGACACACACATATATATACACACACATATACATATATAGTCATAATTTTATTCTGAGTATAAAAGCAATATGTGTGTGTAATTAGAATATATATGAAAAAAATGGAAAAAAGTAAAAAATCATCAACACCAGCACCCAGAGTTAACCAGTATCAATATTCCTATTGAACTAGATTAATCCTTGGGTCAGAACTAGAGACAAATCTAACAGACATTCATGTACTTCTAGCACTTTTGCTGTCTGTCTGTTTGTCTATCATTATTAATCAATCATCTATACGGTTTTAAGAGCTTTTGAAATAGGACTCCCTGCACTCCTTTCTCAGTAAATGTGACTGTCCCTCAACTCTTTGAATTGTAGCAAATGGAAAGCAAGGAACTCTAGGGGAAAGACTTAACAAAGAGTTCTAGCGCTTCGTATTCTCTAATTTTAACAATTCCACTCTTTACCTGCCCTGACATAGGTGGTGCCTGACAATAAGATTCTGCTCAGGTACCCAGAGCTAGTTCAGAAGCAATTCTTTGCAGAAGACTAACTAAACACAGAAGTTTTTTTAGCAGGCGCACCTAAGAACTGTTCAAAAAATAATTTTGACCTTCCATATGGTTGTGAATATATGTGAATAAAGCAACAAATTCAGGGCCTATGGTGACATTAATTCAAGATATTTTTAAACTTTGGGACATTAGTGGATAATCATTTCCATGATGCTATGTAGAAATGTATGCATTTTTAAGAAAGCTTAAAAGCAGTGATCTTAAACAGGAAATTCTGGAGAGACCAATTAGACAAGCATAATTATCAACTTTCAAAAAGGACCCTTAAAATGAAGCAGAATACTCAATGTTTACAGTAGATAAGTGATTCCTTAAGACAGGTGTGCAAGCCTCGAGTAGAGAGTATCCTCAGTCTGCTAATCCCATCTTTTCCCCACAAGGAGGAAAAATGACAAAGTTGAAGAGTTTTTGGAGTCAGTTAGCATAGCCTTTTTTTTTTTTTCCAACAGAAATGAAATCATACTTCATATGAGTTTAAGAAACTTTTTAAATTTTAATGTATATCCTCTTCCACACCATTACATATTTAACAAAATCATTATAATGACTCATAATCAATTTTATAATAAATAATTATTTTAGTGATTTACCTGTCTGGATTTTTTTATGTTTTCTTTCTGTCTTTTTCTATATGAACATGGTCACTGATGAGCACAGTTTTAGCCAAATCTTTCAATATCTCCAAAATTATTTCCTTAGAATAAATCAGCATGCATAAAATAACTGCATCAAAAATAATGTTTATTATCAATTTATCTCTCAGAAAATATCAATTTAAATTTCTATCAGCAATACTTTAGAAAACCCTGCCCTTTTTCATTATGCCCAAATAAAACCTACACATTATCTTTTATTTTATCATTTTTCTCAATATACTAAGTGTCATAGGTTGAGTTTCTTAAAAAACAAAGATTTTTGTGCAGGAGGTTTACTGGGAACAATACAAGTGAGGGGTTAGGGAGGCCGGATAAGACAGAGAAATTGAAGTGTAATGCAATTTAACAAGTGTTCTACAGATCTTTACAGAGAACTCAGAAGTTGGGAGGTTCCTTCAAAATAGCCCAGTCTTGAGGCAAGGGGACTGAGACTTGATACCCGTGTAACAAACCGCAGGCTACCCTGGGAAGGACGTGACCTTTGACAAGGAGGTTCTCTTCAACTGAGAGCAACTCTTCTGAAGAAGGAGTTGGCCATGAGCTATGTGGTGCCAATATGGCCAGTAGTTGAGGAATGAGCGTGGTTCTGAAGGAAAAGCTTGGGTAGTGTTGCCAGAGATGCTACTGCATTCTATGCCTTATACCACTCAGGTCTACCTGACTTATATAATAATTAGTGGGAACAGCTCCTCCAGGATTCTGGTTGCTTTCTTTTCCATGACAATTTGCAAGAGTAAGGTTAGTGAAATGACCTACAGTGCCTGCCACTGCTGCTGATTTTGAGACTGAAACTGATACTTAACATCTTTCTTCTCGTTACAGTTCTAGATTTCTCTCACCCTACTTCATGACCAAGTGTCATAGGTAGGTCTCATTGAGAAACAGACTCAGAGATGTGCATACAGGGTGTTTATTGAAGAGTGCTCTTGGGAACGACATATGTGAGAGGTGAGGGAAACAGAATTGGGCAGATGGATTACTTGAGTTGAGATGCTAATTCTGTGGAAACTTCAACTAATTCTGTAGAAGCTTCAGCTAATTCTGTGGAAACTTCAGAGCTCCAATAGCTTTCTCAGATGGCCCCATCTTTGTACAAGGTGGCAGGACTTTGTACTCTTGCCCTGGACCTGTCATTAGATGCAGACTGCTTAGGTAGGGGAGGTGACCTTGGACAAGATGACTCTCTTCAGCTAGTGACACTTCCAGAGAAGGACTCAATTGGAATCTGTCAGTCACCAACACCCCCAGTAGCGGAAGGAATTATAATTACAGTCCCCAAATGGAATCTGAGCAGCACACTATAGTATCCATAACAATAGTTAAACACTTAAAATGGTATATCATTATTACCGTGATTTGTATTATTTGATGTCTATTAACCATATGCATTTCTTCTTTTTGAAGTACCTGAATATTTCTTTCTTTTTTCTATGTAGATAATATATGATTGATTTGTTTTTTTTCTCATCACATATGTTACAAATATCTTCTGTTTTTTAATTTTTATTTTTTAATATATATGTTTAAATGTTATATAGCACAATATATTTATATTTCTCTTTTGTACTTCTTTCTTCCATTTGAGTTTTAAAAGTCTTTTATCCAGCTTATAGATAAATGCAGATAATTTTATCTAGGAGTTTCTTAGTTTTATTTTGTTAGATTTAAATGTTTAATCCATTTGAAATTTATTTTGGTATATGGCATTAGCAAGGACTTAAGTTACGTGTGTTTCCAGAGAGTTCAACAATTATCCCAGCACATTTTTGAGTGATCCTTCTTATCTTCAATGATTTTAAGCTTTCTTTGTAATATATTAAGTATATTAACTTTTACATGCCAAGTTTTTTTCTATACAATATTCTTTTCATGAATTCACCTGTTTATACTTTTTTCAAAAACACATTGACTAAATTATTATAGTTTTATAGTATGGCTTACTTCTCAGTTGACCCAACCCAACAGAATGAATGGGCTATTGATACAAGAACCGATGATTATGGTTACCTTAGATAACTAAATTTTTACGTATTTTTTCTTATATGGACAAATCTATATTTTCACTTCTGACCATTTTGCCATTTGACAGATGTTTAAATGCCATTTGAAACTGTCACTCTCTTGTCTTCTCCTTTTTCCCCTACAATTTTTGAAAGCAATAATTTAGCTTCATGTTTATTTTTAAGTTCCTCATATTTTGTACCTCAGGACTGAGCACATGATACAATATAAATAAATATTTATCAAGTATTGAAGGAATAAGATCATCATTTCCTTTAAGTGGCAACTCCTTAGCTTTTGATTTCTCTACATTGGAAGTCATGTCTAGAATACTTCACAATGTGGTAGAAAAATATGAAAAAAAGGTTACATTGAAATGCACTGAAATAATATAGATATGTACTTTTCCTCCTTTTTTCTAAAGAGTTGTCATTCATGAGGCTTTGTATATTTAGGCTGGATTTACTTTCAGGGAAGTTACACAGACTAAATTTGAAGACCTCTAAACAGTTGAAAATTGTGGACCTCATACAATGAAAAAGATAGATATAGTCATTGGTTTCCTTCATTTGTTTTTATTCATTTAGACATGCACTGAATGAAGTACTGGTTACATAATTTACAGGGACAGGTACAAAAATGAGAAGGCGGGGTACCATGTTCAAAAAGTATCAAGAACTTCAATATGGTGATGGCCAAGCATTCAACCAAATGTGGGACTCTTTCGCAATTGTATATGTTTAACACCCTCAAAGCTGACCCATGAATGAACACAACCCACACTTTGTGCTGGGCAGTGGTGTTACAGCGTGGAGGAAACTGATATAGTTACTGCCATTAAATCTGTGGAACTCACAGATTCAATGCAGATGAAAGCAGAAAAGTACCAATTTATTAAACTTTCTAAGTTAGAATTGATTTTAGAAATGTAATTACACTCATTCCCAATCTTCAGCATAGTTTTTCAACTGCAATGTACTTGGAAAATCATTTAGCAGAATTTGTTAAATGACCACTCTATGCAAGACACCCTACTATGAGCTAGGTGAAGATAAAATAAGATTAGAAACTTATTTTTATTTAAAACAGCAGTATAAAGACCCTTTGGAGGGGGTTTTTTCATATGTATAGTGGGCACAAAAGTGCTATGAATTGTAGCAGCAGCTGGAAATTTTCTCCTCATTACTCTGACTCTCTGAAAGGATATTGTCCTCCAAATGTGAGCATTGTTACTAAGGAAGACCGATGTAGCTTATTAGAAAAAGAATGTTGTAGATAATAATTGTGTGGTTTGTCTTGAGTTTGGGACTAATATATATGTGATGGTTTTCTTTGGCGGGGAGCAATCAAATCAAAATATATTAACCAAAAACCCTCAGGAGTAGGTAGGAAATAGACAGAAATAGATGTCCTTTAGCAGTTGATTCCTCAGCATGCTAGTTATGCCCAAACAAGCAAAGGATTTTTGACATCTGTTTTATTTTGTTCCTTGCCTCTTCCAGCATTCAAGCTATCAGCTCTTGCTCTAGTAACAGAGCTATGAGCTGGAGTGGATTCGATCACTGATGAATACTACAGGTCTTGGTGCCTTCCACACCACTAGGTGAAATGAGATGGCAAACACTGTGAAAGGAAGTCACAGTGAGCAAAGGAACAATGTGTTGAAAGCAATATACGTTTTCCAGCACTATGTACCATTTTGCAAGATTGTGTGTTTAAAACAATCATTTTTCCCCTTACAATCTATTTCACATGTTGCTTTCCATAAACAGCTGTTGCCTTTTTTCATCTCTGAAACCATTTGTGGCTCGAGGTTCATATTCACTTGCTTTTAAGAGAGAGCAGCCAGCTATAACAATGTGATTCATGGTGATGAACTGTGACAGAATCAAGAATTTAAAGGATGTGAAGTATACCATTGAGTTTATAAGAAATCCCAAAGAAAGATTTCTAGAACATGCTTACATGCACAAACTAAGCATTTTGTGTATGGAGTATGGGTGAGGGCTTTTATTCTCCACTGTGTGTTTTGTTAAAGTACGCCAAGAAGAAATGGTCTATAGAGTCAATAGAAAAAACTATATATTCCTAGTAGTGTTTTTTGATAAAAAGCACATCTTTTCGGTTTTATTTTTATTTATTTAATTAAAATTCTCTGAAAATCCTTGCCATGCTAGCCTCAACTCCTTCAGTAGGGCTGTCATGGGGAGGCTTTAGCCGTTCTCCCATAATTTTCATCTGTTCCTCAATTGTACCACCCAAATGATTAGTGTCTTCTTTAATATAAACAATACATTTTTCTCAGTCCTAAGTAAAATAAGATAAAACCATCCTTTAAAAGTTTAATAGCCTTATTAGTCTTTAGCATTAAATCTAACTATAAATAGGATGCTTGTTTCTCTAAAAACACAGCTTCAAGATTGCATTCTCTTCCAAATAGAATCCTTTTTCCTAAGATACTTCTGTATAGAAATTCTGGAACTACCATTGCTCATTCCCTGGATGGTTACAGCTTTTTTCCCAAAAATTCGTTTTTTCTTTTTTTCTTTTTTCCTTTTCCTAACTTTCCAGTGTTTCTCCCATTCTAGTCTCCTAGTCAACTATCTCCAACCTGGCAATAAAGATCTCCTTACTAACCTCTGTTGGGATCTTAGTACTATATCACTTCTCTGTCCCAAGTCCCGAAGCTTTCTCTCTATCAAAAATATGAACTCCCTTCAGTCTATATTCTAGGAGTTCCTGATTAGGAATCTTTTTAGGCCACTTGAATGACAGGTTTACATGGACCCTAGAATTTACTTTCCAGAGCAAAAGATGAGAGAGAGAGAGAGAGAGAGAGAGAGAGAGAGAGAGAGAGAGAACAATTGGGATTGTTTTCTTTTTTAATTGAAGTTTATTGGGGTGACAGTGGTTAGTAAAGTTACATAGGTTTTAAGTGTACAGTTCTATAGTACATCATCTATATATATCATATTGTGTGCTCACTACCCAGAGTCAGTTCTCCTTCCAGCACCATATATTGGATACTATTGTGGTAGATGAGGGGTGGTAGATGAGGGATTAAGTTTAATATTGCAAAGTGGCAGGGAGAGGCAAAGACCCCAATTATTAACATACACTGAAAGAAAAAATACTCTAGTTATTAATATTTTGACACAGTTGGCAAAGAACAGTATCCTTTGCAACTGAAATTATGCATGTTTTATCTGAGCAACTATGCACATTTTGAGTTGTGGATTATTCTGCTGCAGTAATTCAGTGTTACCAGTAGTAAATAGCAGGGGCCATTTTGCTGAACATCAAGGGAGGTGAGTATGAATTTACAAGTGCAACTTCATGGTCTTGTGGTGGCTAATGTTCATCTCCTATAAAGTCCACAGTTTGCCAGCAATGAATAAGTAACAACTGGAAATTTTGAAAAGAAGTGGGAGAAAGATAATTATTGACATATGAAAGTTTCTCGCTTCTAGAATTATGTAGGTAAACTAAGACTTGATTTATTAGATAGTGTAGACAAACTTCCCAAGTCTGTTGTTTTGCTACACTTGGGCTGAAATCAGGGACACAGAGTTGTTTTCCTCTGGTATCCCAGTACAGTTAGTAGGAAATTCCAACAGTCCCAAAGCAAAGGTGCCTTCCAACAACTATTGACATTATCTCAGTTACTCTGCTTAATTAACTTCTGTGTTGACATAAGCAGATTCTCTGTGTGCAGTCATCTAATCCTAATCCAAAAAAAGATGGAAAGACTTTTCTTCATTTGTTCAACAAACATTTATGGATTATCTCCTTTTCGTTTGACAGTGGGCATGACAGTGATTTTTTCTGCCCCAAGGAAAATATTCATGATGAATTTAAGTGACAGGCTGGTTCAGCTGTAAACTGACATTAGGTAGCAGCATTTCTTTTTCTAGAAGTAGATCATGGAATACTGAACAAGACAGGACAGGGGAGGGGAGTCATTTTCCAACACCTGACTTAGACTGTCTCAGCATTGTTTAGTTACTTTATTTCAAGTTAATGTTTGGGACTTTGCTGTTAAACATGTTTTTCTACCAAAACATATTGGATTATTTATATTATATTCACCCTATTTCCAGTTACGAAGTCAGATGGTTGAGAGTTCACTGATTTAATCACATTTATCATCCGATTTTTAATGAAAGTCCAAAATCACACAATTGTGCCAAAGGAGTTGAGTTTAGAAAATGTTAATCTTCCTGTGGATGATTCTTGGTTCACCTAACGTTTTATTCAGAACCACACACAAAAAGTCATGTCAGCTGCAAAGACGTTTTCGGTGCTCAAAACACAGGGCTGTGATTTTGCTGACAAAGTGTCACTGTTCAAGGCAGTAGAGAGAAAACAACAAGGATGTTATCAACATATATGAGATACACACACACACACACACACACACACACACACACGTAGTCTTATAGCCCAGAAGTGGTTTTACTAAACATTTTGACATCATAAAATGTGTACAGAAAAAAATTCAAGGCCAATAATACATAAGGGAAATCAACACTAAAGATGTCCAATCTTGGTAAGCAGAGTTAAAGACGTGAGAGTAAAAGTTCAGAGTAAAAGGGCCCACCAAATCCACACCCCAAAACACTGGATTGAGAGGGATGTATGTAAGGCTTGACTGCTTTACTAGCAAAGTAATTCCAGCTTTTTGTGAATTAGGCATTTTTATCTCTCCATTGCTGGAGTTTGGGAATAAAAAGTAAGAAGGAATGAAGAAGAGGGCTTCCCTTTTCTCTAGATCTCAAATGTTATCTATTACTGATTGAACCTTTGTTGTGCCTCAGTTTCTCCTTACCAACTTGTCCTAAAATTCTCTCTATTTACTGAAAACAAGAAGCTGCAGAGATCTACAAGCAAAAAGGAAAATAGGCAAGAAGAGATAGGAGCTAGGGTCAGAAGAATAAAACAGAGGATAACAGGATTTTCATCATTGGTCTACATTCCTCTAGGGCTGAGGCATGGCCACCAGAACACAAAAGAAAGGAAGATGGCTATCACCAGTCTCTGCCACGTGATCCTTCCGGACCCAGCTTATACTTCCTCTTTTTCCCAGACACAAATATGCAAAAGCACAAAAACCTCCCCCATAAACACTCTTCAAATAATTTATACACATGCATTCCCTTATCAACTATTATTTAGTGTAGCTATTTCTTTCTGACTTCCTCTCATGTTCCTACCGTGGCTTTTCTTTTTTCTTTATTGAGCCAATACTAAATATTTGTAGAAAATGAACTATAAAATATCAATGGGTGAAAAAGGAAAAAGTAAGTTTCACCCATAATCCCACAACTTCAACAGCGGTTATTATTGGTTATATATTTTTTAATCATATTATGGGTTCTTTCAGAAAATATATGTACTCATTTTGTTTTCCTTTTATTAATTCTGGGATCATATCAATTGTATGGTTTTGTAAACTAACTTGTTTTTTTCTTAATATCTTATGCACATATTCCTGTGTAACATATTCTGCTGCATAATTTCTAATAGCTGTGCAATATTCCATTGAGTGAATATAGCAAAATGTCCTTGATCATTTTCTCATTATCAAAAAAAAAAAAAAAAAAAAGGATTTTTACTCTTTTATTTTCCCAAGCAATGCTGCAGTGAACATTTTTCTATTTTCACAAACATGCCCAATTATTTTCTTAAGCTAAATTCTTAAAAATATACTTATGGAGTCATATTATAAGGTTATATATGTAGCCAAACTACAATCATAAAGCCATGTTTCATTCTGCTAGGAATGTCAAAATACCATTTATTCTCAGCCTTACCATTTTATAAGCCCAAAGGTATTTGATTATTGTTCTTATTTGCCTGTTTGTTTGTTTTTTGTTGTGTTTTTTTGTTTGTTTGATTTTTTAATGCATGAGGTTGAAATTTGTTTATGCATTTCTTGGCCATATGAATACATTTTATGTATTATCTCTTTATGCCATTTTGCCATTTTCCTATGGACATGTGCCTTTTTGTTGCTATATAGTAGCTTATTATATACTGTGAGTATAAATGAATCACTTAAAAGTTAATATAGATTCTGATATTTTTCTAATTTATCATTTGATTTTTTTTACATAGTTTATAAAAGTACTTCTTGCCATTTTGAAGTATTTTATGTAGCATGTTTTCCTTCATGTTTTTCCTCCAAATAGAATTTTACTCTGAAATATTTCAATTTTACCATAATATGAACTTTAAAATGTGAAGACCAGTATAATCAATTTCAAATATGTGAAACCTCTACTACCAAATGAGAAAAGTATAGTTTTCTCTTAATATTTAGTATTCCATTGTATGGATTGCTATGAACTGTTTTTACTCACAACATTTCTGCCACCAAATGTGTGGGTTTTCCATACCAAGAAATTCTTTAATTCTCTGCAGACACCAAATGGGTGTGCCACAAGTCCATTCAATTCTGACATTAACTAGCTGGGGTTATCACAGACACCACAAATGTAGGAATTCAGCCTCACAAGACTGCCTCCCCTTCAGATGCCAGTCCCAACTCCCAGGCCTGCTATGCTTCTGACCATTGCCTATGAATTAGGTGTTTCTTTGATCCCCTCCTCAGATTCAATAATTTGCTAGAATAGCTCGCAGAACTGAAGAAGGCACTTTACATACCATTATCAATTTATTATAAAGGATTCAACTCAGGAACAGACAAATGGAAGAGATGCATAGGGTAAGATATTGAGAGGGGGTGCTATAGAGTGTCTTTCCACGCCCTTTCTGGGTGTGCCACCCTCCCAGCACCTCAACGTGGTCACCAACCGAATGTCCTCAAACCCATCATTTATGGATTTTTATGTAGGTCACATTACATAGGCATGGTTAAATCCTTGGCCACTGGTGAATAACTCAGTCTCTAGCCTCTCTGCCCTCCTCCCCATCCCTGGAGTACAGCAATGTGTGCATGTGGGGTGGCAGGAGGGTAGGGGCCGGGGAGGCCAAAAGTTGCAACCCTCTAATCACATGGTCGGTTTCTCTGGCAACCAGCTCCTATCCTGAATCCATCTGGGGACCCACCAAGAGTCATCTCATTAGCATACACTCAGATATGATTGAAAGGGCTTATTATGAATAACAAAAGATGCTTCTCTCATCCCCATAACTCAGGAAATTCTAAGGATTTTAGAAGTTCTTGTGCCAGGAACCAGAGGATGAAGACCAAATATATATATTTCTTGTTAGATCACAATATCCAGTTGCCATAGTTTTTCTGACTAATCCCTGATAAATGGAAACTTGAGTTAATGTTCTAGTGCATAATCTTTGGACATTTGTCATAGCATTTCCTTAGAATATATTTCTAAATACGGAATTATTGAATGTAAAATATGAATAGTTTTTTAAATCTTTTTAAATAATTTACTAGTCTGTCTTCTAAAAAGGGAACCAATTTACATTCCCATCGGTGTATCAAAGGGCTGACTAATTCTTTCCTATCTACTAGCACAGGGTATTGTCAGTCTTGTTTATCTTGCATGTGGATAAACAAAAATAATTTTATGCAATTTTAATTTGTAAATGTAAAAGTTTTATAAAGAGAGTAGAAGCACTGAATTTGAGGAAGTCTTGGAAGTCAGGCTGAGTTTAGGCTCGATGCAGAAAAGAAAGTAGGGGAGCCTGTATCTGTTGCTGGCTTGGAAGTGACGTAATAGAGTTGGAATTTTAGCAAAATCATTTTGATGATTAATCTGTTATGAATCAGGTATTATTAAATAAAATTCAACAATGACATAACAGCAAGAGTTATAACTGAGTTGAGGAAGAAACTAGAGGGTATGATGAGAGATTGAAGATACAAAAAGAAGAGCATTTCAGGGTTCCCTATTTGGGAGTCAGGCATAACAGTAATACGTGTATAATTATAATAGGGACGTCAATAAGGAGAAAATTATTAGATTGCTTAATCTGAGATCATTAGGGGCTAGGGAGGTGGAGGAAATATCTACTTTGGGGACCATTACAAGTTAAATAGGGAAGAAGTAAGCAGGGCAGAGGAGAGAGTTTAGGAATATCTCCATGATGGCCTGAGAGAACATCAGTAAGTATCATGCTTGCACTTCTTGCATTACAAACAAAGGTGTAAGAGCAATGGGCTAAGGGAGGGGCTGAATTTTCCATAAATTAGAATGTAATTTGCTAATTGGTTGAGAGGTTGTGGAATAGAAAGGAGAACAGCAGAGCAGCCTTTGTTGAGACCTAGAATCATAGGAAGAAAGAATTTTAGAGATTGTCTAGTTTAGTAGTTTTCAAATTAAAAACTCATCGGAACTTGCTTGGACTTAACAGGTTGAATATTTTGAAGAAGGTACTCAAGGAAGACACTCTGTGTACGCGCACTTGCGTGTGTTCATGTGTGTGACAAGGGAAGGATACAGGTGTAGAACTGTTCCATGGTTTTATCCACTATTTAACCATTTCGTACACTAGGTGTTTGTGTAAGATTTTATTTAAAAAGCGTATGGTGGTCTTAAAAGATTTGAAACCTAGTTACCCTATGCTTACAAGTGGGATAAAAATAGTCTTGAAGACACTAAATACTTTATTTAAACTCATCCCTTTAGACTATGTAGTGAGTGCCTGCTTTGGGCCATGGACTGAGATAGGGACTAGAAGAAGTACAGCAGCTAATAAGACCAAACAGTCAAGGGGAGGAAGCAGAAATTGATCATAACCACCACACAGATGCTTGTATACATACAAAATGAGATGTCTTCTAAAAGGACAGGTCTTAGTTCAGACAGCCTTTCAGCTTTGTGTCCCACTGCCTTTCACCATGGAAATGGACCTGCCCAGACCCTGAAATGACATCTAAAACTGAACTGAAAATAAAAATAGCCCCAAATGAAGCATAAAGTAGGTAATTAATTTAACCAGGGCCTTACAAATTTAACTGAAAGAAAATCACTCCATTTGCAGATCATTAGAAACAATTATTATGTACTTCAGTGAGCGTGATCTTAATGTTGAAACTGTGCCTTTTATGTTTTCAGCAGACATTGACTATTTGGGCCACTGTCATCAACTTCAAATTCTATTACTTTGTATTGAATACCGAGTCTCCCTCCACACCTCTCCTGTCCCTGTGGTCTTTTTGGTGTCATTAGCATCTCTTGCCTCAGGAACTATTGACAGACTGATATCAGCAACTTCTACTGAGGTCCTTTTAACTTTGTCATGGATCAATGTATGCATCGCAATTTATTTTATTTTTATGGCTTTACACCTTCTATTATAAAAGCAATGCAGGTTCATTGAAGGAAATTTGGAACAAATGGATAATAAAATAACAGAAAAGAAACCACCCATAACCCCACACAGAAGTAACATTTTTTTACCATATTGGTGTGCATCAAGTATTTTATTTGCATAAATGAACACTCCTCTGTGAAACATGATTATACTATATCTTCCATTATATAATTCACTTTATACACATATTTTACAAACATTATTTAATATAAGTTTCTACTATGTATTTTTTAATTACTGCACTATAATAGTAGCTTATATTCATTTAAAATTACCTTTGTGTCATTCACCACCAAAAAGTAAATTTAATGTATTATCTCGTTTAAATTCATAGCAGCTACATAAAGTAGTCACTGTTCCCATCCCCATTTTACAAAAAGGGAATGAAACACAGTAGAGGTTGGGAAATTGGCCCAAGATTTCTTAGCATGGAAGTGGCAGAATCAGGATTTGAACCCAGGACTATAACTCTGTAACCCATGATTTTTCAAGCTGACTGTATAATGTATATAACATACCATTATTTTTATAATTGGACTATTCCAATTTACTGGTAGTGGAAACTTAGATTTGTACCTGTTAATTTATTTTAAAGAAAATTGCAATAAATGTTCTTACAGATAAGTCTTTTCCTCCCATGCATGATAATTTCTTTAAGATAAATTCCAGTGATTAAAATTGTTAGTGTCCAAGGGTTAGTTGTACAATTTATGGCATCTAATTTTTATGCAAACTTAAACCTTCAGGCAGCCCAGCCTAGCATACATGTATTGAAAACTAGAAGCAATAGAACATTAAATTCAAATCGTTTCTTGATTTCTAGAAAATCACATCACTACTGTATATCTTGTGGAAAACAAGTTAATAATCCTGTTCTGACCTTAGAGTTATGAAATATTTTAGAAGTCTAAAAGGTCATTCGTGTGAATTCAAATTTGACAAAATCCTTAAGGTGCAGGTGCCCTGCATGTATAATAATCTCTCAGTAAGGGCATAATGACTGATTAGTCCAGAACTGGAAAATGTCCTGTATTTCCTATTTTTGTGATATTTGACCTAAGGAAATGTTCGCCTGAATCCTTTGATAATTGCAGAGATCATCTAGAAGCTGCACAAATGACATATTGGAGGATTAAGGTCAATGGTCTTCACTGACCTATTGTACTTTAGCAAATACGTCAAGGAATTATATCTACCATTGCTTTAATAGAAATTCCAACTGTGCTTGTTTTTAATATCGGTCTGTCAGAAAATTCCTTTATATGTGGAAATTATTGATGGCAGGTATTAAGCTGCAGTAGCACTTTGGAAACAATTTGAACTTTTTGTACTTTAGCATTTCCCAAACTAAAAATTAAAATTATATATATATATATATATATATATATATATATATATATATATATTTAAATTAATATATATACATATAGTTATGTATACATATATACTTATACTTATATGTGTCGTGTGTGTGTGATCTGGAAATTTGACTTTCCTTGAAAAGTCTAGAATCCCCAGTTGTAAACCAGTACTATCCAAGATCCCTCCTGCACCATTAAAAGGAAAGTTCTTGTGAAATAATTTCCATATTTAGGATGAGCTATGCAATGAAGATTCATTTTTGTTGTTTTTTGAACTTTTAAATCACCCTATGTTGTAGCATTCTCTCCAAATTACTTCTATACATTCCTTACCTAACCATCCACTCAATAAGTGCCATGGGTTAAGAAGAAAATTGCTCACAACGCTGGGCACAGGTTTTCCCTAGCCAGCACTAGCACTGGGTCCTCAGGGTTGGTGCTGCACATGCACTCGATTTCACTTAACTGATCCCCCATTGGCACTGCTGCCATTGTTCTCAACTCCTGCCTTCCTGTATTTATGCACCATAATTGTGGATTGGGTTCAAAATCCTCAAACCTATTTTTTCTCATTGGTAATGTTGGGTTATTAGGGAAGCCCTACAACCTAGTAGTACTGTGTTTCCCTGAAAATAAGACCGGGTCTTATATTAATTTTTGCTCCAAAAGACGCATCAGGGCTTATTATGTTCAGGATATGTCATCCTGAAAAATCATGCTGGGGCTTATTTTCTAGTTAGGCCTTATTTTGGGGGGAACACGGTATATAGGACTATGGGATCAGATAGAGCTAGTTTGGAGTCCCAGCTCCCTCACTCACTGTGACGATGAGTAGTTATTTAAACTTGTTGCCATTTCCTCATCTGTGATTTGGGCATAATAAGTGTACATATATCATAAGGTTGTGAATGAAGATTAAAGAAGATAATGCACGGGAAGAACATAGTGAGTTTCCAGACTCACAATAAATGGTTAGAAGCCTAAAGCTCAAGGAGTAGATTTCAGGTTTGCAAAGCTGTTTCTTGACAGCAACAGGACTAGAATTCAGACTTACCAGTGACACCAAATCCTGTGTTCATACCACTTATCGCCAATCCAGGTCAACATTCCTAGGGCCCCCTATTACTGGATTTTATTGCTCTCTTACTGAGATTTAGGAATAAATTCCTCTATATGCTCAAACTTTTCCTCAGTGCCATTTTCCCCACCTCCCAGGAACAAAAACCCCATTTCTCCTTTAGCTTTTATGTCTTCTTTATTCATCATTGTCGTCCAACTTTAATTCTCTTCAACATTAATTCTCTATCTCTTCAGTTATTTTTGGAAGTTCTCAACAGCTGGGTACATCACCCTTTATAGCCTGTCTTTGTAAGCAGCCCATCTCTAAAGCTGTCATGCGAGAACCCAGGCTTCTCTTCCTCCAATATAGTGTAAGAGTTAGGAAACAGGTTCTGAATTCAGTCACCTAAGTTTGAAGCCATCTTTTGCCACAAATCACAATTCTGTCACTTTTTAGCTTCGAGACCTTGGATACGTTTTCTGCCTGAATTTCTTTATCTATGAAACAGAGATGGAAATTCTACCTACCTCGTTGAGTTGCTGTGAAGATTAAATTAATGAACGTATGCCAAGCTTTCACAAAAGTGCTTGGAACATATTAAGCACTATACAAATTTTATCCCTAAATTTAATAATTATTTATCTATAATTATAATAATTATTGTTATTTGTTAAAGATGTCTACATGTAGCTCAGAGCTATTAGCTCTTCCAAATTCATCTCCTTACTTCCTGCTGTCATCCAATAGATACTTATCTTACTTGAATGATATATGAACAAATATCTGAGAAATGCCTGAAACTATGCTTAGCACAACGGAAGCACTCATAAAACGCTAGCCCTTTTTGTTGACTCTGCACCCCTCAGCAATTGACCCTGTTTGCCCTTGACTTTCTTCTCGAAAGTTTCTTCCTTCGGATTTGAGACCTTATTCTTTCTGGGCTCCAGCTCTGTTTCTAATATTCGATCTTCCTCTACAATTTTTCCTGTATGTACATACTTGTTCATCTCCCACAGAGCATAAACTCCTTGAGGGCAATGGGAATACTTTGTCTTTCTTCCCAGGATCTTACACATAGTAAGAATTTAGTAAATCTTTGCTGACTTCAATATTTTTCTTGATTCTTTTAACTCCATACAGAAGGATTCTTTATTTTCCCAACTCCAGTCAGGTTTAGCTATACAGAAGCCCAAATACACTCTGGTTTTTCTTACCACTCATAATTGTTTTACTTCAAATATCTTAAATTCTAAAATCTCTCTCTCTGATGCTAACTTATTATTACGTGTCCATTTCACTTTCAAATATATTTACACTAATAATGACTAATGTAATATTGAGTTCCTATAATCTAGGTACTGTATTAGTTTCTTTGCATATCTTATTTCACTTAATATTCACAACAATTCTATAGTTGCTATTATGCTTGTTTTACAGATAAGGGACTTAGGCTCCAAGAAGTCAAGTGATTGTCCCAAGGTCCAGAACTAGTGGCTTTGGCAGAGTCAGGCTGCACATTGATGCCTCTTTGATCTTTTCTGTATGCCATTTTGAAAGTTTAACATGTGAAATGTCAACATGAATATTCTAGACAATAATTATTACAGCAGTTCTGAGGAATGAATTTTTTTAAATAAGATGCTTAGCTTTTAAAAGAATGTTTAGTTCCTATCTATTGGCTTTCTCATTGCATCTACTAATGCTTCACAAAACAGATAGTCTCCAAGCACCTCAGAGAATGTGGCATTTGACTACCAGGCCTCTTGTCAGAGCTAGCTGCAATTGTGTTAGAAATTGGCTCTCCAGCTGGGCTGGACTGCAGTTAGGAAACAAGATTGTAGATGGTGAACTGTCACTGCTGAGATGTGAACCAGACATGAATGTTAAGCAATTGTGTCCACAATTTGCAACCCAGGAACTGCCAAATTGACAGCTAGACTAAACCATAGCAGCATAGGAAGATGTGGCTGGTTTCTCCGTGCAGTCAATACAAAGTCTTATATTGTACTTTGATGAATATAATCTTACTGTCCCATAAACCGAGATGCTGTCAATTACGAATCTCAGTTAGATTCTTAGCAAGCATTTCATGTCTGAGCACCCTTGTAAGCCTCGTAATGACCCTAACTCTAGTTGCTTTGGATTAGTCTTTAAAGGGAGCATGCAGTTCATTAAGCATGTAGAAGCTCCAAAGGCAGCCGAGCTTCTCTCCATGAACTAAGTAGGTTTCTTGCATTTTATCTAGGACTAGATGAAAGGGATCCGTAATGCTCTGCTAGAAATAAGTCTTGACTCACTGAGGGACTTGAACAGATATAGTGAGTGTACGAAATGAATAATATTAGTAATGAGCAAAACTTAAAAGGAAAGTCTAAAGGCTTGGGGGGTTTTCTGTCTCTTTTAGAAGAGCATGTACCAAATGATTGTTTTATCTCATTTTTACTTTGAGGATTTCTTTCTTTCAGGTTGAGATAGCCATTTGGTATGTCACCAGATAGAAAATCGATTTACTTTCCTCACCATCCTGTCACATGTTGCTTTGCCATCCATTTCCTTCATGCAAGGGGCATTTTCAAATTCCTATTATGTGCCAGGTACTGGGGTTGGAAATGAAGAGTTCTTTGATACAAAAATCAAATGTACCTGACCTCTAGAAGCTCCTGGTCTAGTGAGGGAGACAAGTGCATATTGTAGGAGCACAGTGGGGAAGATGTGCCTCGTATATTATGGGAACCCACGTTAAGAGCAAGTTGCCAGCATGGAGGGGGTCAGAGAAGGCTTTTAAGAGCTAATAACACCTAAGTTTCGAGAGAAGAGTAGGAATAGTTTCAGAGACAAGAAGTTCCCAGACATCCTCTACATTATAGGATTACTGCACAAATCAAGAGCCCATTATATTTCAAATGTCAACAATTAAAGAAGCTATCAGAACTTTAGAGTGGCTATTTTTTATTACCATATAGTCAAGTAATTTTTCTGAGGAACGTATTTCTTGGGCCAGAACATGTTCCTGGTAAAATGTCACTATACCCTCTTGTATGAAGATGTGCATTGTTTAGCCACATGTGTGCTTCGTTACACATGGATATATCACCCTTATGAGTAGACTCACTGGCTTCGAAATTTTGAAAGTCAAGAAGTGTGAATCTAAAGAGAGTTGAAAGCAGGGGACTCTAACTAGTAAATGCTTTTAGCACACGCTCTGTGGCCTATGGGAACGTGCACAGAGGTTACCAACATATGTTTTTGAGAAGCAATTTTGAGAGAGTGCTACGTGAATGTATTGGAAGTTAGTCACACTAAGAAAAGAAGTAGCCAGATCCTTTCTATAGTATCTTTAATCCTGTCTTTAACTGCCAAAATTCTGGTCATTAGAAAACCTGAGGATGTGTAATAGAGCATCTTTCAGGGAGAAAAAATCCTGAGTTTAAATTTGCAATGTCTGTCACTGGTTAAAGTAAAATAACAGTTAGCTGCTTCAGTGTATATTTTTACAGATTCTAAAAGTGTTTGTGTTTTTTGTTTTTTTTCTTAAAAATTAAGAGGTGTAAATTGGCCCATGTAGCTTACAAGGTAAGTATGTGTTTAATTTTACAAATAACTCAAGAATAACTCTATGGCTGTTTATGCATTACATCCTTTGGAAAGTGGTATATGACAAAGACACATTTGATATAAATAGTATAGATATGGAATTAGTACTAACCATGTATAATGTGCACCCTTAGTTTGCCCTCTCAAATTTGGGCAAAAACGTATACAGGAAAATATGGTATATCCTGTCTTTATTGTTGATCAGTTTAGCTGGAGGTTTATCAACTTCATTGACCTTTTCAAAAACCAACCTTTCACTTCATTGATTGTCTATATTGTTTATTTATTTCACTGATTTAATTCTTATCTTTGTTATTTCCCTGTCTATTTTGGGTTGACTTGATCTTCTTTTTCAAATTTCTAAATTTTAGGCCTTACTATTTTTATAATATAATCAGTTAAACTATAAATTTCTCTAAGCACTACTTTAGTTTTCCCCTACACATCTTGTTGATATTTTCATTCACTTCAAAATATTTTCTAATTCCCTTGAGGTTTATTCCTTGAGTCATGGATATCAGAATTGCATTGTTAAATTTCTAAATATTGAGTAAATTCCAAATACCATTTTGTATTCTTTTAACTCAATTTTGATCAGGTATTATACTCTGTATATCTGTAATCATTTTACATGTATTGAGACTTGGTTTTTGGCTCAGAATGTGGTCTATCTTGTTAAATATTCTTGAAAAAATGTATATTCTGCAATTATTGACTAAAGTTATAAATGTCAGTTAATTAAGATATTTGATAGTTGTTTAAGTCAGACTTAATATTGTAGCTTATTACTTACATATGTCGCCTATTATGATTCTGTCATTTGTCTTATCAGTTGTTGGTAGAGGAATGTTAAAATCTCCAATTCTATGTACGGGCTTGTCTACTTCTCTCAGTTGTATCAGTTTACGCTGTATGTATTTTGAAGCTCTGTTACTGAGTGCGTACACACTTAGAATGGTATTATATTTTGTTGAAAAATCGATCCCTTTATCAGTATGAATGTCCCTTTTCATCCTAATCAACTTTGCCTGAAATCTACTTTGTCCTAAATTAACATATCTCCTCCAGACTTTTTTCGTCAGTTGATACTATAGTATATCCTTTTCATCCTTTTTAAAAAATGGTATATTTTAAAAACAGATATATTTCATTCTTTACAGTTAAAATAAGTTTACTGTAGATAACATATAGTTGGTCTTGCTCTTTTCCAAGTCTGAAAACTGCTACCTGTTAATATGTGTAGTTAGATTACTTATATTTAATGTACTTTTCTATATGGGTTTAAATCTATGAGAATGCTATTTGTTTTCTATTCATCTAATCTGTTCATTATTTCTGTTTCCTCTCTTCTGCCTTCTCTTTAGTTAAGGATTTTTATATTTCATTTTATCTCTGATATTACTTTATTAGTTATACCTCCTTAGAAATAGTTGTTATCCTAGGATTGACAATATACATCATTAACTTATTGTAGTCTATCTTCAAAATGATATTTACTGCTTTATGTGTAATGTTAGAATCTTACAAAAATATACTTCCATTTCTTTTTGTTTCATTGCTGTGTACTATTGTCATATTAACAAATACAATAATACATTTTTATTATGTTTGTTTTAATCCACATAAATATATATTAAATATATTTTTGAATTACAAAAGCTGCCTTTATTTTTATCCACATATGCAGTTTCTTGCTTTCTTTATTCCATTGTGTAGGATCAAATTTCCATACGATGTCATTTACCTTCTACCCAAAAGACATCCTTCAACATTCTTGTAGTTTAGTTTGGTGGTGATGAATACTCTCAGTTTTCTTTTTTTTTTCCTAAAAATGTCTTTATGTCGTCTCTATTTATGTCATATCCATTTTGGATATGTACTTATATTTTGTTAAGTTTCTTTTTATTTTCTCCCAGCATTTTAAAGATGTTCCCTTGTCTTCTGTATTGCATGGTTTTCAACAAGATACAAAAGGCTTTTTTATCTTTTCTTCTCTTTTTGCTGTCCTTTGGTTTCTATTAAGATATTCTCTTTATCGCTGGTTTTCATCAATTTGATCATGAGTTGTCACGGTTAGGTTTCTCTGTGTTTATCAAGCTTGGGTTCATTGAGCGTCTTGGGTATGTGGGTTTAGTTTTCATCAAATTTGGAAAATGTTTGGTCATTATTTTTTCAAAAATTTTTATTTTCTTTATTCTCTCCCCTCTCCTTCTGAGATTCCAGTTATATTATATTTTATTTTTGATATTTTTCCACTGGTCACTGAAACTCTATTCATTTTGTTTTCATGCAGCTTTGCGTTTTTCATTATACTTTTTCTTTTGAGATAATTTTATATTCATATGCAGTTTGTGAGACAATATCTCATGTACTGTTATCTAGTTTTCTCCAATGGTGACAACTTGAAAAATTATAATACAATATCACAACCAGGATATTGATATTGATACAGTCAAGATACAGATGATTTTTATCACCACAAGAATCCATCATCTTGCAATTTTACAGCCACAATCACTTTCCTTTCAGGCTTATCTCCTCCTTAACTCCTGACAAATACTAATATGTTCCCCATTTCTATAATGTATCATTTTTCAAGAATATTATGTAAATAGAATTATGCAGTATGTAATCATTACAGATTGGCTTTTTTCACTCAGCATCATTTTCTGGGGATTCATCCAAGCACTTGCATGTAGCAATAGTCTGTAGTTTTCCATGGTATGGATATACCTGTTTGTTTAAATATTTTCATATGGATTGATGCCAATTTTCTAGTGGTTATTAATAAAGCTGATTTTTAAAAAGTTTTTTTAAAATAGTTCTGTGTGTGGGTGTGTGTGTGTGGGGTGTGTGTGTGTGTGTGTGTGTGTGTGTATGTGTGTGTTTTACCTTCAGGTTGGTGATCCATTTTTGGTTAATATTTTTAAGATATGATATTTAGGTCAAGATTCATCTGGTTGACTATGCATTGGTTGAAAAGGTTATCCTGTTCACTGAATTTTGCACCTTTTTCAAAAATGAAGTAGGTATATTTGTGTGAATTTGTTTCTGGGCTCTCCATTCTGTTCCATTGATTTCTGCATGTATCTTTCACCCATTACCACACAGCTTCAATTAGTCTTGAAATCAAGCAGAGGCATTGATCCCACCTCATCTTCTTTTCCACAAATGTTTTGCTGTTATACTTCCTTTCCCTTCCATATATTTTTTTTTGGGGAAAATATCTATATATACAAAAATTTTGCTGGGATATTTGATAAGAATTTGCATTAGTCCTGTATATTAACTTTGGGAGAATGCGTGTTTATAACATTGAGTCTCCCAATTCATAAACACAGTGAGTGCATCTATTAATTTATCTATCTCTGGTTTCTTTCATCCGTGTTTTGTAGTTATCAGCATACAAATCCTATAGCTGTCTTGTTAGATTTGCACCTAGTATGTCATTTTATTAGTGATTGCAGCTGTCATTGTCTTTTTAATTTAACTCTCCATGTGTTCATTAATAGTATATATAAATACAGTTGATTTTTGCATGTGTATCATGCATCCTATTAACTTGCTGAACTCATTTTTGAGTTCTAGAAGTTTGTAGATTTCTTAGGATTTTGAGACAACCATGTCATAAGCAAATAGAAACAGTTTTATTTCTTCCTGTCTGATCTATAATCCTTTTGTTTCCCTTTCTTGCCTTATTCACTGGCTAAATCTTTTAGCACTGTTACACAGAACGATGAGAATAAACATCCTTGTCTTGCTCCCAGTCTTGAGAGAAAAGCATTTGGTCTTTTACTAAGTATAATCTTAGTTATGGATTTCTTTCTCAAGTTCAGGAGGTACCCGTTTTTCCTATATTCTGACATTTTTTTTCTTTATATTACAAATGTGTGTTGAATTATATCAAATGCTTTGTCTGCATTGATTTACGTGATGATGTGAATTTTTTTCTTTACTCTGTAAATATGGAGAGTGGCATTGATTGACTTTTGAATAATGAACCAGCCTTGCATGCTGCAATAAATTTTATTTGGTCTTGTTACATAAATTTTGTATACATATTGTTACATTCTATTTGCTAATATTTGAAAGATTTTTTGCATTATTATTGACAAATTATAATTGATCTGTAGTATTGATTTTCTTCTTCTTCTTCTTCTTCTTCTCCTCCTCCTCCTCCTCCTCCTCCTCCTCCTCCTCCTCTTCTTCCTCCTCCTTCTTCTTTTATTTTTGTATTCTCTTTGCCTGGCTTTGATATCAAGATAATAACTAGTTTCATAAAGTATACTAGAAAGTATTTTATTTCCTGTTTTTTGGAAGAAATTGTAGAATCAGTATTAATTCTTCCTTAAATGTTTAGCAGAATTGTCTAGTGAAACCATCTGTGACTGAAGATTTCTCTTTAGGAGACTTTAAATTATGAATTAATTTTTTCACAGTTATAGGGCCATACTAATTCTCTATTTCATATGAACAAGTTGTGGTTGTTTGTATTTCTTTTGAGAGATTAGTCCATTTCACATAAGTTGCCAAATTTATGTTTGCAGAGTTGTTTGTAGTAGTTCCTTATTATACTTTTAATGTCATCAGGGTATATAGCAATATCCCATTTCAGTCCTGATGTTGGTTATTTGTGTGTTCTCTCATAGTTTCCTTGTCACTCTTTTATTGTCAAATTTATTGATCTATTCTGTGAACCAGCTCTTTATGTCAATAATGTTCTCTATTGTTTTTCTGTTTACAATTTCATTCCTTTCTGCTCTTATCTTCCTTATTTTCTTCATGCTATTTGCTTTGGGTTTATTTTGCTTTTTTTTATTCTAAGTTCTTGAGTTGGGGACTTAGATTATTGATTTAAGACCTTTACTCTTTTCCAATATACTTAGTTCTATAAATCTCTGTCTCTCAGCACTGCTTTAGCTGTGCACTTGTCAAGTATGTATATTCTGCTATTATTAAGTGGAGTGTTTTATAATTGTTAACGAGATACTATAGGTTAATGGTCTTGTTAAGTTCCTCTGTGTTCTTGATGGCTTTCTGTCTAGTTGCTATATTATTAATTGGTGATGATGCCTCCAACTATATTGTGCATTTGTCTATTTCTCCTTCATTTCTATCAGCTTTTGCTTTGCATATTTTTCAATTTTGTTGTTTGGTGCTTATACATATATATATTATTATGGCTTTCTGCTGTATTGACACTTTTGTTATTCCTCTTATTATTATATAATATCTTGGTCCTTGATAATTTTCTTTGCATTGAAATCTGCTTTTTCTGATATTAATATAGCCATTCCTTCTTTCTTCTAATTGATGTTTGCATAATATATATATATATATATATATATATATATATACACATATATGTATATACATATATGTGTGTGTGTATATATATATATATATAATGTATACATATATACATTTCCATGCTTTTACTTTTTATTGGCCTATTTCATTATATTTGAAGTGAGCTTCACATAGACAATATATAGATATATAGTTGGGTCATGTTTTTTAACCCACTTCCTAAATTTGGGCCTTTTAATTGGTGCAATAAGCCATTTACATTAATGTAGTTATTGATATGATATAGCTTGTCTGCCATTTTTTCTGTTTGTTGTTTCTGTTTGTTTTGGGTTTGTTTTTTGTTTTTTTGTTTTTGCTTTTTTTTTTGTCCTGTCTTCCTGTAGGTTACTTTATCATTTATTTTTTTTAGAATTTCATTTTGTTCCTTTCATAGAAGTTTTAAGTGTATCATTTTACTGTTTGCTCCAGATATTACATTATATATAGCTAACTTCTCTACCAGTGGCATCATTTTACCACTTCACGTGAAGTGCAGAACACTTCACTTCCTTTTCCTTTACTCTTCTCCATTTAACTATTTCCTCCATAGACATTTAGAATCACATAAGGCATCTCATATTTGGAGACCTTGGGCATCAAGAAGGCATTAGGGACAATGGGAGATTACAGTAAATCTAGAGAAGAGGTTCCCAGAGGTAGTGGTCAATGAAAAGAGTACACAAAAGATAATTGCAATCTACTTTATAATCTTGCATCTGATAGAATTGACCTCTCACTTTTCAGAATTAAGAAACGAAGTTACCTTTCTCATTATCTTGAGTGCTGGTAGTAGGGGATATGGATTAAAGAAATAAAGTATCTGGTATAAACATGGCTGTGTAGGTCAACATCTTTTTCTTAACCTTTGACAAAACATACAGATGCAATGAAGAAATGAAACAAAACTGAAAAGTTCCAGCAATGTGTGTGCATATGTGTGTGTGTGTCTATGAGAGAGAAAGAGAGAAAGGGAGAGAAATTGGGGAGCAAATTGAATCTGTAGACTTAAATGTAAGGGTTTCTTAGAGAGTTGATACTAGGCAGAAGGAACACAAGGAGAAAAAGAACAGGGAAAGGAAAGAAAAAAGAAAGGTGACAATAAAGATTAATATAGAAATTAATAAACTAGAGAAGACAAAAACAAGAAAAAAATTAATAAAACCAATAGTTGATTCTTTGAAAAGATAAATAAAATTGACAAACCTCTCTCTAGACTCACACAGGAAAAAAGAGAGATGATTCAAATTACTAAAATCCCAAATGAAAGAGGGAACATCACTACTGGCCCTAAGGAAATAAAAAAGAGAATAAGGTAATACTACGAACAACTGTATCACAACAAATTAGATAACTTAGATGAAGTGAACAAATTTCTAGAATGACAAAAACTGCTGAAACTGGCTTCTGGTAATAGAAAATCTAGTTAAACATACAACAAGTAAAGAGATAGAATTAGTAATTTTAAAACTTCACATTAAGAAAAACTCAGGCCCAGATGGTTTCAATGGTGAATTATACCAAACAGTTAAAGAAGAATTCATGTAAATTCTTCACAAATTATTTCAAAATGTAGAAAAGGAGATAATACTTCCTAACTCATTCCATAAAGCCAGTATTATGCTGATACCAAAATAAGACAAAAATTTCATAAGACGGAACACTATAGACCAATATGATTGTGAATATAGATATAAAAAATGCTCCACAAAATTCTAGGAAATGACAACTAACAATGTATAAAAGGGAATGTACACTATGATCTAGTAGGATGTATCTCAGGGAAACGAAGTTGGTCCAACATCTGAAAATCAATTAATGTAATACACCATATCAATAGAATAAAGGACAAAACCCACAGGATCATCTAAATAGATGCAGGAAAAAAAAAAATCCTTGACATAATCCAACACACTTTTATGATACAAAGAACTCAACAAACTAGAAATGGACAAGGACTTCTTCAACCTGATAAATGAAATCTATAAAAAAAACACACAGCTAACGGTATATTTAATAAGGAAATACTGAAAGCTTCTTTTCAGTATCAGAAACAAAACAAAGATGTCTGTCCATGCCAATTTTATTCAACATTGTACGGGAAGTTCCAGCCAGAGCAAAAAAAAAGCAAAAAAATGAAACAAAGTCACCCAAATTGAAAGGAAGAAGTAAAGTATCTCTATTTGAAGAAAGCATGATCTTGTACGTATATAGAAAATCTTAAGGAATTCACTTGAAAAGATATTAGAACCAATAAAAAATTCAACAAAGCTGAAGGTTATAAGATCAACACATAAAAATAAGTTAGATTTCTATACACTAGTGAAGCAGGAATATTTCTCTGTGAGTCCCCAGATGATGTAAATGATGTTCAATCTGTCCACATTTTCTGGGTGAGTGCCGGGATCGTGTCTCGTGAAGCCAAAGAATGGAAACACAGACCAGGGAGAGGCAAAACGTTGTAAAGGAAGATAGTTTATTAGAGGCAGAAGAGGTTGCAGTTCCCAAGTGGGAGGGGGTACCCGAAACTGGGAAGCCCAGCGACAGAGGCAAAAGTTCTTACTCTTATACCTTCCCTTCCTGCTTGGGGAAGGGGTTTGGAGGCTGCTAATGGAATTCATCTATCAGGTTTGTCCTGTTTGCCCATCCTGAAAGGATTAACGAAATAACCTATTCCTATCTATCAGATCTGCTCCTTTGTCCGGCCAAAAGGGATTTGAGATAATTTATTAACCTCAAGGCATAGTCTCATATTTTTGTCCTGGAGTGAAGGAGACATTCCAGATCCTGGAGTTTCAGGATATGGCTGCTTTTCTGTTTATTCCACCAGGGACCTTCCTGTCTACCTAACAACATGCTGACTAACCTGTCTCACTAGCCATGAACACTCTGAAAGTAAAATTAATAAACAATTCTATTTATGATAGCATCAAAAAAGATAAAATATATAGGAACACATTTAACAAAAGAAGTGCAAAAATTATATACTGAAAGCTATAAAATATTGTTGAAATAAATTAGAGACCTAAAATAAATAGAAATGCATTTCATGCTCATGGATCAAACAGCTTAATGTTGTTCAAATGGCAATAATCCCCCAATTGATCTACAAATTCAATTCAATCTCTCCCTACCATAAAAACAAGGAACAAAACAATGTATATTATATCTGTGATAGATGATAAATGATGGATGGATAGATAGATAGATAGATAGATAGATAGATAGATAGATAGATAGATATTTGTATCACTTGTACTTTCATAGTCTGGATGGATTTACAAGAAACTAATGAAAGCAGTTATGTATGGTAGTGGGTAGGTTAAAAATGGGAGAATGTGGGGACAGGGTAGCTTTATACGTTGTTTTGTTTTTTATATTCTGTGTATTATTAGTTTTTTTAAGTATGGGTGAGGGCAGAAGTACAAATCTGCTGTTCCACACTAGCAGCCTGTAATGGACACAAGGCTGGATTCATAGAATTACTAGAATCACTTAACTCATGAATTCGATAAGGTCTGTGTGTATGTAAGTACTCCTCATAGGATGTGTGGCTTCACATTCCTTTGGAATTTCAGGGAATATAACTAATACTAAGATGGGCAAGTGAGGGAGGGGAGGTCAGCTGACTAATTCCAGTGGACCTGAACTTCTTTATTTCATTTCCATGGCAGCTGTAGTTAAGACTCTCCCATGTCTCTCCAATCAGCCTTCTCCTCACGCCGTTATTGCTTATCCAGAGGTAGAGGAGATCTAGAGGAGGTAGAAAGTTTTATCTAAGGATAATTCTGCTGTTCAGAGTTGTAGAAAAGATGAGGAGAGAAAGAGAAAACAAGCAAAAGTGTGTGGAGGACTTTCTGCTGACTATTTAATTTGGGGCAGCAGATAGACTTTTGAGAAGAGTGAAATTAAGCTAATTTGTCTTTGGCCTTGATCCTTTAGTTTTTTGTTTTTTAGGGGGTTTTTTTCTTCCAAATTTTGGGATTCAGATCACATAATGGGAAACTTTTTGATGAATTAGTTCCATCTAAAAGTAGGAAAGAGTTTTCAAGAGTCCTTACCATCTTTATATGAGAAACCCAATGGCCCCAGTTCCTTCTTTACCTTTCTCCACACTTACACTCTGTATATCTTTCTAAAGTTAATTAATTGCAAATGATCACCACTTAATTGCTTTTAGAGATGGACCCCTGCACAGGTGGGAATGGATGTGCCCACATCTGCCAGAGCGTGAATGGAATGGCCAGGTGTGCCTGTCACCCAGGCTACCAGCTGTCTGAAGACAAAAAGGCCTGTGGAGGTAGGAAGTGGAAGCTGATGGCTTAATTGTGTAATTGTTTGAAATTTTGTGGTAATTCAGTTTGAATAGTCAGAACAGCTAGGAGAAAGGTGTTTTCATTTGTGCTTAAAAAGGAACATTTGTATTCTTATTTGATCATTCTGAAAGGTATTTTTATAATACTATAAAAACTCAGTGAAATTTTTCGTTACAATAAAAAGTTCTGGGTTAGTTTCAGAATTAATGCTTTTTGTTTTCTGTTTCTCATTCTGAAATGAATTCCAGAATTAATTTTTCAAAACCTTCCATAACCACACAGGGATTGTTTTTTTTTATTATAGGCTACAATAGGTGGGGATAAACTTTGAAAAGCAAGTATGTGCTACAAATCAGTGTTCTCAGAAGTTAGGGATAATTGAAACAAACAAACGAAAAAAAAACAAAAGGAAACTCTATACGAGGTTACATTTTTCTCTTCCTAGAAATAGCAAAACAGACATACTTCAAATCAAAGATGAAACTGATAAATTACTCCATGACCAGAGCTGATAAATGAAGTCATTCCTGTGGGACAGTCTTTGTTTTAATAACTTTTGAGAAATCACAGAATCCTTCATTTTTATCATGACATTTTAGTGACACGAGAAACGGTTTATTTGGATTAATTATGAAAATATAAAAATGTTTCCTGACTTATGGTACTGATAAACACTTTGAGAAAATGAAAAAGAATTAGACATAAAAATTGGTGTTTAGTTTTTCATTTTTTGGGGGTTTTTTTCTTTAAGCCAATGCTAAGATAAAATTTTCTGTGGATTGTGTTAGGACATTTTTCTGACACAGAATACATCTGCTTTGGTCTTCTGTTTACAGCTCAGCATCTGGAGCAGAATAGGCTTTTGTTAAATATTTGTGGAAATTTGGCAAATATATACATATATCTCTCTATATAATCTCTTTCAAAGTTTTTTGTTTGTTTGTTTGTTTGTTTGCTTGCTTTTTTAATATCTGGTGCATTATTCCTAGGAAGGCTATCCCCCAAATTACTGCCTACTTAGGGTTTTACTAATACCTTACAAGAATGAGTATTTCTCTTAAGCACCCTGATAAGGATGACATTCAGGACAATCCAAGGAGCAAGTTCTAGTGGGGAAAAACAATGATGAGATCGGTCCATTTAAAGATCGGCCCATTTAAAAGGACTACCTGGGCCACAAAATGAAGTGACACTGAATAGACTTGGCTATTGGTATCAGGAGAAAGAGAGGGCACCACTGTTTAAATAGCATGACCCAGAAACAATCATATGTACAACATATACTGTAAATTGCTACATACAACGGCCCCAAATCTGCCGTGTTTATAGACACATGTCCTGTCTACCTTAAATCAGGGAGATACCATTTTTGGTTGAGAATGTGACATATATCCCTAAACTCAAATTACAACAACTTCTACCTGTATTATAAGGAGACAGATAAGACATATTTATTTTCATTTGTTTTCTCTTTCTCTCAACTAACAGATACGAGTAGGTTTTGATAAAAATAAGTATTTGAGAGCATAAGACGAACACTAAAGTTAATGTCATTAGCAGTTAGTTTATTTGCAAATATGGAGCTTAAGTGGTATTTTACTGTTACACTTCATGTTGGGGGTTGAGGAGAAATGGATGCTTAGTTCATTTTTATGGTTTACACATAACTCTTAATTTGAGCTCCAAAGACATAACCACTGTGCATTTCTCTCTGCAGACATAAACGAGTGTGCAGAGGATCTTGCTCACTGTGGCCATCGCTGTATAAACACAGTGGGATCTTTCACTTGTGCCTGCCACCCTGGCTTTGAGCTGGGAGCTGATGGAAAACAGTGTTACAGTAAGTGGCAACAGTCGCAGCCCTGGGAATGTGTGGCATTTGACAAGTATTAAACACGAGTAATAAACAAAAGAATGACACTGAATATCCTGCCAAAGTAGAAGCTCCTGAGAATGTTTTCCACTGGGGCGGGGTAGGGGTGAGAGCTTAGAAATCCAACCTCCTCATTTTAATTTGAAGAAATAGAGTCCCAGTCAATAGAAAATAGTTGGTGTAATGATCCCCAGTGTAGATGGCAAGGATTAAGTCTCAGGTCTTCTGATTAGGGATCCCTTGGTCCCCCAGTGGAGAGTCTGCCTTCGTCCATCACCTCTGCCATGAGATATTTATTGAACACTGGTAAATCCAATGTAGAACTCAAGGAAGAGGAACTAGCAGGAGTGAAGGAACCGGCAGTCCAAGGAGCAGCTCTAGATTGTAGTAAAATGTCTGACACATTGGATGCTCTGAGTACTTTTTATGTCAGCCCTTCACCTCCTTCCCCCTCTTTTATTCATTTCCATTCTATGTACCTCTTTAAGCAGCTTCTGACTCTTCATTCTCTTTCACTGACTCATCCCTCTACTCCTATTACTCAAAAAATTAGGATCCTTGTCACCTAACCTTAGCTTTCTCCTCACCTAAGCTCAATTACACAATTTAACATATCCCTTATTATGAATATATTAAAATATTAATATGCTGAATTATTAGCTGCTATTAATAACTAATGCAGCTATTTCCTTCTCTCATCTCCTCCCCGCTGATCTGCTACTTAATCTGTAGATGACTATACTTCCTACTTTACTAAGCTTAAAAAACATATAATATAAATTTCTTAATGTTCCATGGTCTCTACTTCAATAGCGGGGGGTACCAAAAAAATATATACAAGTGAACATTTTGGTCAACATTGCTCAAGTAGTAGTTTGCCATAATCAAAAGTGTGTGGATGCTGATGGGAACCATTTTGAGCACCTCTTGTAATTGCAGAAGTCAAACGTGACGTGTATTCATCTTTTGTTATCTGTATATATTGAGTATTGCAATTTTCACAGTTTTTGCCTTTCTTAAAATGTGTATACATTTTTTGACACCCTCTGTATTTCCCATCCTCACCCATCCTCTACTTCTTCCTTCCTTTTTCAAATGATAGAATTTTTTTATTTGGCCAATTTCTGTATCTCTGCCTCTTACATGATCATGATACATCAACAATTGATTTTTCTTCCTCTTCTTCCGATCTTACCTTTCTTCTCAGTGACTTCTTCCCTTCTTTCCCCATTTCATATCTATACCTTAGCAGGTGAGTTTCTCTATGTTTAAAACACAGCCATGTTAACTGCCTTTATTTGAAATTTAGGAACATAAATCTTAAATGATTAAGCAATGTGGCTGGACAAACCTATATTATCAGAACATGTCTACTTACATACTCATTAAAATGAATGTGTAACACCTTTTCTTTCTCTTCCAAATCTTTATGTCACCCCTGTCTTTATCCTTACCTTGTCTCTTATGTTATCCATAAAATGCATGCAAGCAACCACCCAAGCTAGCAACTGATTTGGAATCTTCACCCCATCAATATAAATTAAGTGGTCTGCTGCTAACAAAAACTGTCTTGTCCATTGTATTTTGGATTCCATTCTCTATCATTATCTCAAAATCTTTGCTATTGCACTTATCTAATGGGTTGTTCTTATCACCTATCAACATGGTGCAGTATCTTCTGTCTTTGAAATACCCTCCAATAAGCCCACATCCTACTAGAACTTTAATCTGATCGCCTTCACAGCAACACTCTAATAACTCTGTTAATGTCTCCTCCTTCTCATCTTGCATACCCTCATCATACCAGACTAAACAGATTATCATCTCTACCCCTCCATGGTCACCCATGACCTCTGTGTTTCCAGACTGCATGTTAACTTCTCGGTTTTATCCTATTTGATCTCTCAGCAGCTTTCAACACAGTTGACTAACCCCCATTCTTCTTGAGACACTTTCTTCTCTTTCATGTTTTCATACTTTCCTGGTTTTCCTCTCCATCTTTGGCCCCTCTCTCACTGTCAGATTTTTATTGTCACTTGTCTTTTACCTTTAACCATATGTGAATATATCAAACTATGTAATCATCATCTTGACTGATAAACTTGACAGGCCCAAAACAAAACTGCTGGCTTGCAGACTCAGTTCCAAAAATGCCCTTCCTACTTCTCCACAACTTAGTGCTAAAGCCCAAAACTCAATGATAAAAATTAGTAAGTGACAGAACTAGGACTTTAGGCTCCAAATACACTATCTTTTCAATGTCATCATGTCTCTTTATAGATTGCATGTCTCTTTATCGGTTTTAATTAAGGGAGAAGAGTAAAGATAGTCATAAACAAAATAAATAATGTTGTGTCCTTAACTAAACTCTCTCATGAAGAACGTTCTTAGACTCACCAAATTCTCACTCTTCTCCACTGCATAAAATTCTGTGTTTTTTAATACCTGGGTTGCCAATGAAGCCTTAAATCTCTTGGTATATTTCTACTGCTTAAAGACAGTGCAGTTTTTCTATGGTGGTACATGTCTCTTAAAGAGCAAACTAAATAAAATGGGAGAGAAGAATTAACGACTAATTAGGATACAACATCTTCTGAAACAAGTCTTTCTCTCAGTGCCCTACAGAGTCATTTCAGGCACAAAGAAATGTGGAGGGGTTTTACCTTCTTATTCATCATTTGGTTTTTTAATGTGGCTGGGGTGTGGGAGCACTTGACAAACGTCTGAAATAAAATACTGAAATCTGACTAGCGCATTCTCAGTTATCATGTTGCTAATGAGTTATGAGGCACAGGTTTTCTGTAGAATTTACTTGGGAAAGCAATTTGCCCTAGAGTTGAATACATTTGGTAGAAGTGTACTTTTACATTTCTTTCCCTTATGTGAATATTTGGCTAAGTTCTTTGTGTAGCTCTCACCAGACTTCAATATTTACTAACTGACATACAAAACTTTCTTGATGAAAACTGGTATTTTGAGTTGTTTCAAAACCTGTAGGTGGAGGAAATGTTTTCAAAGCATAGTGATGTTTAACAATGAATTATGTGCCCTTCATAAAACAAGTCTATTTTAGAAAAATATTGTTTTAACTCTTTCCTAGGAAAGCAATATATTTATGTAATTTCTTCTCAAAGGCTCTCAAAGCACTGCATGGCATAAACATTGAATCCCTATAGTGTGATGATATGAATGAACCATCTTGTCTTGTGATTAAAAGTTGGAAAATTCCAGATCCAGCATGGTTAAGTAAGACTTCCCCCAAATTACCAAGCAATATATACTTGAGCTTAAATTCCATATGTATTTAATGCATATTTAATATATTGAGTAAATAATTATTTTCTACCTGTGAGAAACTACAGGGGTTATTTTAAAAAGTTTTTTAAACTATAATTACTTTAAGTACTACTGTTAAACATTATCATCTGTATCAAGGACGCAAAATCTTAGCTTACTTCTAGTGGGCAGTTATAGATCTTAGTATGCCCTTGCTTAAGTCCCGTATATTTTTTGATGAGGTTAAAATATTATCATTTGTATTTAAAGCAAATTACCACAAGAAGTCTTACAGCATCACTGATCACAGAAAAATAACAAGGATAGGAGCCAAAATTTGAAAGATGTCTTCCTAAAGCATGTATGTTAACATATCATATGAAAAGTATCAGTTCCTTTCATTACTTCAATCTTTCCTTTAGCTTTCTTATTTTTCCTCAGTCCTAAACTAGCTGTTTCTAAACCCAAAGGGGTTCTTACTCTCAATAGTAAATTGATTAGCATACTCCTTCTTTTGTTTATTCCATTATTCCCAATCTATTTTTTGAGCATCTGTTATCAGCTGAATAATCCAGGTGATGATGGCACAGAAGGATGAGCACAGTGACAGGAATGTGCCCTGGGTGTTCTGGGACATGTAGCACTGCTGCATACTGTGGTTGGAAGGCCAGGGATGGGGGAGGATGGTTTCTGTGCTCTCACTGTACAGAAACTGTAGCAGATACCTAGGCAGTTTCAATGCCGACATTGACTTTCAAGAAGTACCGCAATCCCAAGTACCCATGTCATGTTCTTTTTTATCTTTCTACTTTCAGAGGACTCAGGAGATAAGAATAGAAGCAAATGAACCAATGTAGACACTCTCATTAATAAGAGGTGTACCCAAAGCAACACAAATGTAGAATAATAGAAGGCAATGGTAAAAATAGCAGAGTACCTAAATTCCGTACTCGAACACGGATTCAAGCATTTTAAAATTTCTCATTCTCTCACTTAGAAAATGACTGATTACCATGCCATGTACTCAGTACAATTGGCATCCCTATGCTGAGGCTGATGTTACCCAAAATGCCCTTAATTAGCATATACCTGAATCAGCAAATTGGTTTTTAGAGTCATACTGTGTTTATATAATGAGGGACTCACATATACCTCAAAGTTGATTAGCACATTAAGATGATACTAGTTAAACATGACCAACTAATTCATTGGTCTTGTGTTCATACTTTTGTTCCAAGGCTATTTTTAACAGTATTTTCATGTACTCCTATCCTCTGAAAAGGACAGATAATAACATACCATTAGCTTGAGAACAGAAATGTCAGCTGGCAAACTATCTATTTGCTTCCTGATTATAGATTCAATACACTTTTTTTTTAAAATATCCTGAAAATACTGAGAATTCCCAGAGGTAAGTGTCCTTTAAGATTAAGTGTTAAATAACCACTGGTGGACTAATTACCTTTCTGCATCACTTCGCCACCTTAACATTATTTATAAGTTCATTAGTATTTTGATACTGTGTAGACATTTATAATGCTGGCTAGCCCTCAGACTTCTACTTTTATATGTGTAGAGTGTTGATAAATTTCCAACAAGTTTGTCATCCTCCCAACAGAGTGTATCCATTGTTGACGTATATTCAAGTTTCTCTATTGTTATGCTAATAACCATCTTCTGCTTGTTTGGAAAGGGGTTGAATTGGAAATTGTCAATAGCTGTGAAAAGAACAATGGTGGTTGTTCCCATCACTGTGAACATGCATTTGGTGGGCCCCGTTGTTCCTGTAACCATGGACACCAGCTTGATTCAGATGAGAAAACATGCATAGGTAATGTATAGTAAATGCCATCTGCCTGCAGAGTTGCCCGGGATTCGTAGCCCTTTCTTCTCTCATAGTTACTGCTGTAATGTGAGTCACATCTCTCATACTGCACGGGAAATTAAATTGAATAGTGTCTCTGGCTACGGGATAACATAAAAGAAATATTACTTGGCAGAAGACAACATTATGTTTAGATATTTACTTTGAAGTTAAAGGAGATTTAAAACATTTTAACAAAATATATGGACTTAATAGTTTATTTCAGGAAGATATCCCAAGGCCTAGCTAACCATTTAGTGTGATTTGTAATTCAAATAAGAAATGCTACGAAGCACCCTACTTCTCTCTACCTCCAGCAGAAACTATATTACATTCACTGGTTTTCAACTGGGTAATGATTTGGATGCATGCTCAGCTTTGGTATGGTAGGAAGATACATTCCAAAAGAAAATTTTAAAGCTATTCTTTGGAAATCCCAGCGCAAACCCATTTTTAATAGATAACTTTTCTAGCATATTATTAGAACTTACGCCATTTGAGACAATGAGAAAAATAAATTCCACCCCAGCTTTTTGTCATAATGAAATATTTAATCTAGAGCTGCTGAGAAAAAGGAATATCTACTAAAATAGGGGTAGAGAGCATCAAACTATATTATTATGTCCTCTGGATCTGGAGAGACCTACAAACCCCTAAAGCAATTTGCTATGATTTGAGAAATATATCCTATTTGCTTGTTTTCTTTTGTCATACTTTTTATATCACTGCTTTTAAAAATTATAATATGAATACTGAAAGTAATCTTTGACCATTTTATGCTAATCAATATGGTTAGAGATAAATTATAGTATCGTAAAAGAGGAGGTGAATTTCAAAGGTCTAAATATTTGGGATTTTTCAGTTTGGCACTATGATGTGACAGAGTGAACTTCGAGGGATTTGAAGTATTCTGGTTTCATAAATTATTTAACCAAAACAATGTCATTACTTGTATTTCTTGATCCAACATTGCCTCCTGCATTTTTCTGAGTCTACAGTGGTTAACTTAATGAAGCCAGTTGCTTTCCTGGCTTCATTTTATGTAATGAAAAATATGTTTGTATTTTTCTAACTTGCTAACATTCATATTTATAGAAAAACTAAAGTGCTTCCTCTCTTCTTCCTCCTTCCCTCCCTTCTTTCCTACCTGTCTTTCTTCCCCTTTGAATATTGGATAAGGGAAACTGCAATTTCACTAAATCTTTTGCTTGCAGTGTACAATTTTGCATCTTTCCTTATTCTTTAAAATGTACAATTCTGTAAAGTTTTTATTTACAGCTAGAAAATAAAATAGCATCTGTCAGGGTCAAATGTAGGAAATTGCATATTTATGAGCTTTCAGCAGTCAACATGACAATATTATATTGTTTATGGCTCAAGTTTATTTCATTTCCCAACAATAAATAACATTCATTCCTAAAGACCAAATATTCACTAGAGTAAGGCAATGATTTATTTGGAATGTACATATACATACTTTGCTTATTTGCCTGAGAACAGATTAAGGCCATGGACGCTATGTGTAAAAACAACCATGCATGAAGGAAATTAAAAGAGTTTTCTTTTTAACTTATTTTAGAATCTACTTTTTTATATAGGAGAATGTACAAATAAATGTGAAAATAAGTCATCCATTTGGCAAATGGTTGGTCCCAAATACAAAAATGTATTAGGACTAAAACCTAGAAATGTGTTAACACTATTTGAGAGACAGCTATACAAAATGCAAGTGTCTGACCAGCAATAAGTTCACTACATTTAACATTGGGTGGCTATTAGAATTTCTTTTTTTTTTAATTTCTAACCTTTGCAGTTTTATTCAGTGACTATGTATAGATACATACAGAAGATCGAACTTTTTTAAGGTTTACTTTTGACGCTTTTCTGGTCAGAACTGAACTGTTTAATTGTTTTGCCTGTCTTTAATTGATACTCTAATTTTTTATTTAGAGCCAAATTTTTATGAAGAGATAAATTTCTCTGCAATGCTGTAATATTTGCCATATTGGCCAATGTAGGAAAAATATGGGTATCAGAGAGGAAGAAGTTCTAAAAGAACAAACACATTACTGAGTCTGAGACTGCCTCCTCTTTGCAGCTATCAAATGGAATTTTTTGGCTCTTCTTCTCACGCTGTTTTTTGCCTATTTTGTTATTGTTGTTGTTCTTCAAAAATATGGCTATAAGCAAGTAAAGGTCTCGCTAAATAAGATCTGAAAAGAAAATTAAGAAATTTAGGAAACAAGTGATATAAATGTTGACGGACAGGGCATTTTAACAAACGCTTGCAATGTAAGAACAATGGGGTTTCAGATGACTTCCAGGCTGTAGATGGTATGTATGAGACAAACTAGAAATAGCCACAGAAGAAGATAATAGAAGAATCCAAAATGAATCATAAAATGATATATCGAGGAACTCATTTTCCAATTTTAATGCTGTTGTGCTCCTTATAGCTGAGAACAGGGAATCCTGAGACATTTATGTTTGGAGGCTCTGGTAGTATTTGCGAAGACTTTTAAATAACCTTGGAAACAACAGCAACAACAACAACAACACAGGATAATGTTTTAGATGAAATAAAACAATTTTGAAAGTACTTTTGTCCTCTATATTCATGCTATTTAACCCAAAGGACAAAGGATGGTTTAATATAAGAAAGGAAAAAATATCACCTAGAATTTGGTAGCACTGTTTGTGACATTTTGCAGGAGAAAGAATGTTTTGTGTCCAAGTGACCTTCATTTAGATATTTTATGGTGACCCTTCACCTTAGTTGATTGATTGCATTTTCTTTGGGTCCTTTCTTTTGTCTGCAATTCCTTACAATGTTACCCTTTCCAAGGTTAATTGAGACACTGACCTTTTATATCTGTGGCTTCTCATACAGTTAAGAAGCAATGGGATTTTGTAAACTTAGCTTTGACACGCCACCCAACTTAACAGCTCAACACAGGGGGTTGAATTGAACCAAGGACCTATAGCCAAAAACCCTGACCACACAATTGCCAAGTATCTAGCCTAAGGGAAACAGTGAGTGAAGAGTCTGTTGCTATCCCTTAGCTAGTTATGTTAGAAATGATCACCTCACAACTCAAGCCAAATAAATTATTCTTTAGCTAAAGGGTTTCAATTTGACATCTTCTTGTGCAGTTTGATTTTCCTTAGGGCAATTATATCTTAGGAAGAAACATTCAGGATTCTAGAATTCTAGAATAGTGCTGAAGGATATTTAAAGATCATCATTTAGAAAGCTATTTATCTGATAGGACATGCCAGGGTAATGGTGTCACCGATGGTAATAAAAAACCCTGAACCCACTCGTCTTTGGAAAGGTCAAGCAAGTGCTCGGAAAGATTCTGTAATTTAAAACATAATATTTAAAATGATTGTCTGCCCTCTGTCAGAATTGCAGTTACCACTTCTCTTCCCAGTTGTGTGATTTCCTTTTGCTTGGAAATGCTCTTTCATCTGAAGTTCTAAAAGAACAAACACATTACCGAGTCTAAGACTGCCTCCTCTTTGCAGCTATCAAATGTCCACCAAGGGAATTTTTTTGTTCTTCTTAAGATGTTCTTTTTTTTTTTGCCTTTTTGTTGTTGTTATTGTTCTTCAAATTCTCTGTTTATTTAGTCAAATTGCTGTTTAAACTGGAAAAATAGCAGAGATCTCTTTTCCTGTGCTTACAAATGAATTTGGAGATTATGTACATACTTGTAAAATAAACAACACGCAGAGAAGCATGCAGGGAACATAAACCCAAATATGGGCATCGTTCTTTGGGTCTTACACTTTCTTTGATGTCTGTACTATGTAGCCTGAGAAATAGAAGGATATTAGTAAAACTATTTTAATTTAGAAGTGAGGCTTGTCGGCACTTCCACAGGCCAGTCAAATCCCTGTCTCTTAAACAACAGAAGTGTCCTTTTCCCCTTTAGACCTTGATGAATGTGAGAGTGGAGAAGCCTGCTGTGCCCAGTTCTGCATCAACTATTTAGGAGGCTATGAATGCAGGTGTCAGGAAGGCTTTCAGATCAGTTCTGATGGCTGTGGATGTGATGGTAAGTTCCTGAGATCTGACACAAAATCACTGAGGTCATGGGGCAATCAGTGAAGGAGGAACATCAGCGCAAGAGGGTTAGGGTGGGAAAGGGAAGGACTTGACACTAAAGAGACTTGGATTTCTGTGAGGTTGTGCTATTCACTATTGTGTGAACTCGCGTGGCTCTGAGCCTCGTCTCCTCGTCAGTAAACTGAAGACAATAATAGGATTAGTGGGTAAATTTAGGAAAGTAATAAATATGAAGTACCTAGTATAGTGATTGACATGGAGAAATCACTCAACTAGAAGTAGCTATTATTTTTATAATACTCATTGGCCCATAATCCCTTTTACCTAATATAAGCAAATGAGAGCTTCTGGCATGTTATTGCACTCTGCCATAGGAATCACTATGGCAAGCTTGACTGGAGTTAGAAAGTTCGTGGCTGAAAATCAGTTTAATTAGAGAACAGTAGCAAAAGGATTGCCAGTTCACCACTGTCCAAATCTATATCAGAATCCTTTATATATCTGTTATTAATCTAGTTCATGCAAGTTTTAAGAAGTCACTTTACAATTTTCTAACTTACTTGTTAAAATTGGTTTGCTTACCTTTGCGATGATTTCTAGGTTCTTTACTTGTTTTAAATATCACAGAAGAGTTTGCATTTAGTGAGTAGAGTTAATTTACTTTTTTTTAACCATTACATTAAGAACAGTTCAATTAAGTCATTGCTATCGTTTATGTTTTAAACTTTATTTTTAAAATATCTACTCTTTAACTTTTAATTTTATGATCATTATTACCATTATTTTGAACTATAGTTTTCTTGAAATCAAAGCAAACATGACATAAAAAGAATTTGATACCTCAGAAAAAAATAGTGTTTCTTTGCTTAAAAAAACAAATTCCTGAATAATGCTGAGGATGGTCGGTGTGTTTCTTTATGTACATGCCAAGCGCCTTAGCTTTGCAGAGTAGATAACAGCAGAGAGCACACAATTATGATATCTGTATATTCTAAATACAGTAGAGTATATTACCATTTACCACATTCCATCCAATTAACAGGGCCAAAAAATTTGAATTTCATCAACCATCTGCTCTTAAACAGAGTGAGCCAAGAGATGATTGTATGGCATGAATATATGTACTTGGGTACAAACTTCCAAGCGGAAAAGGTATCCACATGCTGAAGCAAAGCTTAGAAGAGAAGCTCAGCTTCATAAATGAACTTTTAATATTGTGAACACATGGACCAAAGTCTGGGCTCAGACATGGACATACTCTAGGAAGTCACATGAGATCAAGGCTTAGGATTCTTCCATCTCTAAAATTGTCCACAAACCTTGTACAGAATTATGCGTGGAATAACTGCTTCATCACAAATATTGGATAATTCAGGAATGACTGAACATGATTCAAAATGGTGCAGAGCCTGAGACCATTAAACTTATTAAATTCTTCATCAAAACCTTATGAACAAGGTCTCAGAAAGGCCTTTCTATGTAGATGAACTATAGTAAAGTTGGAAATGAATGAAAGAAAAATAATTGGCAAGATGTACCTGAGAAAGAATTTGGGGGCTATGCTTTCTATGTGATAATATATTGGTATTGATTAATAAGGGTAACAAGGGAACATACATATGCCCAGAAGTTTGTGATGTCTATTTTATCTCTCAGTGCCTAAAAGCAGGCATTGTTTAAATTTTTCTAGATGTGGATGAGTGTCTGGATATCAGCATAGTCTGTGACCAACTATGTATTAATTCTATGGGAACATACAACTGTATTTGTGAAGAAGGCTACAGAATTGGAAGTGATGGGAAAACTTGCATCTGTAAGTCACTGTGAAGAAATTTAACGTCTTCTAAACTACCTCCACCCTCATTTTGTTCTTCAGGAGCAACGGAGACCACACATCCCTTAACTCATCCTGCCCTCCCCTTTCTCTCTTCACAGACTGAGACCTTTCTTTTCCTTTTGTTCTCTCGGCTGCAGTTTCAGCTTTGTGCTTGATGCTTCTCACCTTCATTTACTTTTTGAAATGACCTCAAAGAGTTTTACCTTTCAGTGGCCCCCTGCCTTGGCTGTCTAGTTCAAACTCTCTCATTTCTCTCATCAACCCTTGCTCCATTGTCAGTTCTTTTAACCAGCATGTTGAATCCAGGCACTTTCCTGTGTGGTCTTAGCTTTAGATGATGATGAGCTAGAGGAGGAAGAAGAGGAATTGGAAGTTGTGAGGTCTGCAGGCCTTCTATTCAGGAGTCTGCCTCGACTGCTTCATTATGTCGCTATGTCTCTGCCTCCTGCCTATCAAGATGAAGAAGATGAGGAGGAAGAGGGAAACGATATTCGAGGAGAACTGACTGCTTTGCAGAAAGTTGGTGAGGAAGAGTGTATCTCATTTCTTTATTTTTGGAGAATTCACATCAATTCCTCCATAGACAATTTCATTATCTGTATTTAATGCCATCAAATGTTTTAACATTATGTTAGCAAGAAAAGTAGGGCCAAAATCATTTCTTCAGAGCTTCCTATCAAATCTATCATTTTTTTTTTTTTTTTTTCTTTCCTTTACAGAATAAAGGGTTGCTACGTAGGTATGCATACAAGTGCGGCTGCAGGGTGATGGAGGCTGTTGAAGTGTGATACAGTGAAATGGAGCTGAAAAATATCTTTAAATTAATACAATGTACAGAAGGATTGTGACCTTTTAGTTCTAACCATTAAAACTCCACTAGAAGTCACTTTTATATAGTTAAAATTTTCCTTAAATAACTTAAAATACGGATCATTCCTAGATTTTAAAATGCCAAGAACCAATTGTTTAATATGCTCAAGTAGACCAAGAAAATATCTTTAAAAATGAGCAGGGTTTTTTTTTTTCTATGCTTATATCCACGCAACAGAAATCAAGCATCAAATCGCTTCTGATCAAAATAAATTAACATAACCTCTTTCTAAAAAGTAACAGTTTGCAGCCAGTCTGCTGCTGCTTCTTCTTTTTTTTTCTTTGTAAAACAGAGATGCTCTTTTTTTTTTCCCTCTATTTGTTGTATTTTAACAGTGTCAGAGCTTGATGATTGCTCAGAGTACATTCAGTAAAATGGCAGAAACATTTTTATGCTATGGTGAATCATAGTAATAAGATCAATAAATACATCTGCCTAAAAATAGAAATGCTTTAATGTTTCTTAATTCAACTCCTGATACTTTGGCTACTCAAAGTCTGACTAGAAATAGTACAGTGCTACCAAGGCAGTCAGAATGGGAGTGGCCAAGATCTGGAGAGAAGAGAAACTCCGACAGGTGAAATGGACAATCTCGGCTACTTTTCTCCTTACGCTGTTTGCTAATGCATGGGCTGTGCAGGCAGAGAACCCAGGAAATCTCAAAGACAGCTGTTAAGAGGGTGAGGAGCTAAGCAGAGTTATCAGCAATATCCTGGTGATGGGGAGGTAGAAGCTGCAGTTCAGGATCTGCTCAAGAAGAGAGGGCTTGCTCAACATTACAGACTCTGAATGAGACATCTGAAAACCCCACTAGAACAGGGGCAAAACTTGAATTAAAACAATCCTGAAAACAACTCAAATCAAGTCTATCCATCCTTATTCAGATTAAGGTAATTTCCGTAAAGAATACAATGGAAAAACACATTATGGTACCTTTAACAATAGAATACTATACAGTCACAATAAATGAGTGTATATACAATGTGGGTGAGTATCACAAACGTTATAGTGAATGAAAGAAGCTTGATATCAAGAGTACATACTTTATAATTCCATTTATATAAAGTTTAAAAATAAGGAAAAATAATCTATGGTGATAGAAATCAGGATAGTGCTTAATTTTTGAGGCTAATGAGTAAGAATCATCAAGACACCTTTGAGTTTTTGGGGTGCTGACAATATTCCTTACCTCGATCTGGGTGGCATTTAAAGGGGGTATTTACATTTTTGAAAAAAATATAAAGTGTACACTTGAGATTTGTGCACTTCTCTGCATGTATATTAAATCTCAACAAACAGGTTTACTTGGGGAGAAAAAAACAACTTTGCATAAAAAAGCCTGGGAGGAAAAACAAATGGTAAGAACATTGATTATTTTACTTTCTTAAATATTCTAAATATTCTTTAGGTTCTGTATTTCAATATTATCATTGAAAATGATGAAATAAGCTTTATTTTAGAAGATATCTCCTTGTTGTTGTCTTTTTCTGGGGCTCTAGGAAAGAAGCTCAAGGATCAGGGGTGTGTGTGTGTGTGTGTGTGTGTGTGTGTGTGTGTGTGTGTGTAATTGTTTCATCTCCATTTTCAGTGATGTAGGGAGTATGTATGAGCTAACTAAGATGGTATCATGTTCCAGTCTGTTTAGATCACACGTTTGGACATGATTGCAGTTTGAGCTGTGAGGACTGCATGAATGGAGGCAGATGCCAGGAAGGAAAGAGTGGGTGCTCCTGCCCAGTTGGCTGGGGTGGCATTCTTTGTAATGAAAGTAAGTGATACACTGAAGAATTTTAAGAGGGTGAAAAGATCTTCTTTATTTCTTCTAAACTACTGGTGATAAGTTCTTTATGTGTGCTCTCCCTAAAATGTTTTAACAAGGTAAGCAATTGATATGGGTGAAAAACCAATTTATTTGTGGTGCATAAAGAATGCCTATGAAGCACTGAGGTTTGAAACTGAACATGTGATTAAAAGGGGAGATTTTGTGTTCCCTGGGAAACTTGATGTGCTGTATCTTGTTTATCCATGGAACATAAAAGTTAATAAAGGATCCTAATATTCTAGACCTGTAAAAATCCCTCCATTTAAATAAATCATTAGGCCCTGGCAAGCTAGTCCCAATAAAGAAAAAAAAAAGAAATAGAAATGATTTGTGCTACCAAGTGCAGTTAATGGGATTGCTTGACTGCTGCTTCTTTTTGTTTATGTTTTCTTTTTCTTTTCAAAATATCTTAGTACAGCCAATCACATTTTTAAGTTTTTCATATGTCTCTCATGAAAAAATATCAATGATTTAAAAAGTGATCCCTCTAATAAAATTTCCCCTTATATTTTAAGTGGAGGTATACTTGCAGGTACTGAAACTGCCAAGTAATAAAAACAAACTATATTGACTATCTTTGTTTCCTCGTTCTCTTTTTAAGTTTACCTTACAATTTTTTAATAAAAAAGTTTTCTTTGTGGTTTTTATTTGGGTGTAAATATCTAACTATTACAGTTTTGTACACCTGAAACAAATTTTTTTAAAAAAAGTTTTCTTAATCTTTGTGATTAGCCTGGAGGATGATATGAGTAGATATTCTTTTGAACCCCCTGCATATAGGAATAAAGAGCACAAATATTGTTACTATTAGGAGATAAATGCAAAACTCGGATCATAACATAGTGAGTGAGCCAAGTGGTTTAACCAAGGTTACTAGTTAGGGTATTTGAGGATCGTCCTCAAGCATCCCTACGATCATGTTTCTCTGCTGCTCAAAACACTTTGAGTGCCCCATTCCTGATCCAATAAATCATATTCTTCTGATTTACTCACTGGCGACCACCTAAAATCAGGCCTTCATAAACCCTTTTCACTTTTTATTCTCGTTACAACTCTTTGCCCAGATTGTTATTCCCAGCAAAGTAAACCATTCACTACTTAGTGCTTTGTCCTTTTCATCTTTGTGGCTTTTGCTAAAAGCCATCTTTGTCTATTGTCACTTATTGTACGAATTTTTTTGATGGCCTCAGTCTAACCACAACTATTTATATTTCGGTGGATTTAAAGTCACTCTCTCTCTTTCTACATTGGATTATTGCCAGCTATGTTCCTGTTCTATCTGTCTTACTCTACTGAAAGCTCATGGCCAGGTCCTATTCATGTTTCTCCAGTTTGGAGGTATCTAGTGCATGAATGAGCAAATGAAGAAAATGTGGTATTAAAGCACCCAACTAGATTGACCTACAACTTGACATTAACCTGCAACTATATAAAACTGGGACCAAACAAATGTAATTGCACAATTATAAGGAAGTAAATATTAACCTTATATTGTAAGTTTTGTTGGTAAACATGCAATTTCCAAACCCTTGATTTCTAACATGGCAGCATGAGAAATGAAACTAAAAATCTATCTCAAATGCATCAGAATAAAACATGTTTGATTCAAAATTAATATGGAAATATTGAAAATAAACTTGCTGATAAATGAAGATAAGGCGACCCCTTCTTTGGTTTTAGAAAACCTTGAGCATCTTAAGTGTTCACATGGCCTTGTATAGGAGAACCTGTTCCTGAAAGCAGAATTATATGTTTTTTACATTTCCTCTGTGTCTTTAATTTTTTAACTTTTTTACAAAAATGAAAACAGAACAATGCAAATGGAAACAAATGCTCACTAATTCTTTAACTAAAAGAGGTAGTAAGAACATTTTCTTAAAAATTCCTATAAACTACAATAAATGAAACTGACCAATCATTCATTACCCTTATTTTTAAAAGTACCAGCTCTTCAAATGCAGCAAGGGAAGTTAAAAGAAGAACATTCTGCAGAGATCTGGAATGTTAGTTTTCCCACTGAGTAGATCTTCTAGCCCAGTACCTTTATTGGTTTATGATGAAAATATCTGCTTTGACATCTTAGGAATTTTTCCAAGTAACTATAATGAAACAATTTTAAAATTACCACATATTAATTTTAATAGCACATTTCAGAACTCCATTTACTTTTAAAAGATTTTATACTGTCTATCTTATTTCTTATCATGAGACTCCACCAATAGGAAGGGAGGATAAGAGTATTTTCATATAAAAAATGTATGGGTTGTATATGAAGGGGAGGATTCATGACTCCTTCCAAATTATCCAGCTATGCTTTGGGGCATATTTGTTCTCAAATTTGTTTCTCCAGGGTAATTGCTCTGTTTGATGCTAACGAAGTATTTAGCAAATCCTTGTACAATGTGACATCATATTTTTCTTTGTTGGGGGAGTGCCAGGTAGTAGTGTTGATTTAATGACTTGCTATAATCCAGATACTCTGCAAGCTATTTAAACCTCCTTAGATTTACTTAGCTTCAGTTTTCAAATATATTTTTAAAAATTAACCTTTCTATAGCTGCTGTAAGAATTCAAAGAATGTAGGCATAAATCAAATTTGTTGTCAGGTTTTTTTTTCTCTTATTCCTTTGGTTTTTCTCTTTCCTTTCTATTTCCTTTTTATAGTAGCCTAGTGCTTAAAAGCAAAGAAAAAAGTGAATAAGAAGCCAAGTTTCCATATTAGCATCTGGAATGGTGTGGGTGGGGGGGGGAGGGTAAAGGCAGTTATATAAATGTCGTTTTATAATATTTAGCCTATCGATAAAATGTCAAAATTCTTACTGAAATTTTCTAAACAGCTGTGTTTACCCAAGTTAAAATTAAAATAAAGTTACAGACATTTTCCCAACTTATTTTTATTATTGGAATACTAAACACTTCCCCCAAAACCAACAAAACAGTTGTTTGCTTGACTTCATCATTCTTTGACAATGCAAAAATACCTTGGGACCCTCAAGACAGTTTTAGTTCCTGGTTAAAAATGCATGCCATTTCCCCTCTACATTTTCTTATATCTTTCCAAATAAAAGGTGCAGGTTTTTTGTTTTGTTTTGTTTTTCCATTAAGTTTGGTTAGAATTATACAGCATAGATATATCTAAGCTTTAAAAATGAGAGGGTTAGAGTTTGTGGAGCAAGGTAAATTTTGCATGTAAACCTTCTTAGCAGTACCTCAGTCATCATTTTAACTAGCTGTATCAGTAATCCCCCAGGAATGATTATGCCATCCAAACTAGGAGCATGCCAGAGATAATTCCTGGGTCTACAAATTACAGATATTTTGATTACTCAGTATCCATTCTAATAGGAAAACAAGATTTTTTTTTCTCCATTTGTATCACAATGAGTATGTTACATTGCTTACTCGACTTCTCCATTTTCTTCATAGCTTGTTCCCCAGAGACCAGTGGGAAAGAGTGTGGAAGCATCTGCGATTGTCAGAACGGAGGCACGTGTGATCCTCTAACTGGGCACTGCCAGTGCCCCCCAGGGGTGCATGGGAAAACCTGTGAACATGGTAGGAATGTCTGGTGCTGGTCAGAAACAACCCTTTAAGGTCTTGAAGTCTCCAATGGGAAATAAACTAAGCGAAAGTTGCATATGTATTTTTCAAGGTAGCCTTTTTCTGAAGAAGTAAAAGGTTGTGTCTGTATATATATACAGAGTACAGTTGCTTTAACTGATGACGTGTGTTATAGAACAAAATAAGTGATACTTAAATCTCCAACTGTGATATTTAGACTTCCAACTAAGCAGAGTGAATCCTGATATAGAAAAAGCCTTTTTCTTCCATTGAGCAAAAAGTAGAATTTGTATGTACAGGTTTGGATATAGGAACTAGAAAGAATTATTTGCTCTGCATAATAAAATGAAGAAAAAAAATGGAGCTTCTAGGGCTAACCAGGAAGAAAAAGAGATGGGGGAAAAAAAAAGAGAGAGAGTGGAGGTAGAGAGGAAAAGTGAGGAGAAATAATGAATGAAAAACTCACAAAATACCAGTGAATGTAGTGTGTGGATTTTTCGTGGAATCCAGTGAAGGGGTTGATAAAGCACAAAAAAGAAATTGCTTATACAGGCCCCAGAACTGAAGGCAGAGAGTCAATGAAGATATAAGTCTTCAGGAATTGCTGAAAATCATGGGGAGTTTAGATTCTTCATTTCACAGAACTGCAGAGATAGAAACCAAGTTTACTTCACTCTCTGAGAGGTGCAGGAAGGCTCCTGCTGGTGTCCTAGTTATGTATCCCCCTGAAAAATATGTATTCATTTATTTAAAATAAGCATATTAAGTTTTTGCAAGCACTGTGTCAGGCATTATGATATGGTAACAAAAAAAATTAAATAACTAAAAGGGACACTTCCATGTGGAACTTTCAGTCTTGTTCAAAGCAGACATAGGTTACAAATATTAGTAGGTATTACAAATTACATATTAATGTGTGTTTCGTGGTCAGAACATGAGGAAACTGCAGACTGGGAGAGCCAGAGCATTTTCTAGAGAAGTGACACTTAAGCAGAAGCTTGCAAAATGAGAAGACATGAGACAGGGAAAGAGTGAGGGAAGAGTATTCCAGACTGAGGAGGCCACATGTGCCAGACTCTGAAATGGGTAAGAGTCAGGTGCATTACAGGAACCAGAAGAAGGTCACTGGGTGGAACAGAAGTCAGTCAGGGAGATATCAGTGCCACATGCAGTCCTCCAATGCAGAAGATCATAGGACTTGTTAAGTTTGGAGTTTAACCTGACAGCAATGGCAAGTCATTGTAGAATTTTAGACAGAGAGTATAAAATCATATTTGTGGTTTTTAAAAGATCTTTCTTGCCTCAGTCCAATCAGATTGGAAACACCTTACCTTTTGCAAGGTCCTTATTTCATGTAGCAACAGCTCTAGCAAGTTTTGCATGTGGGTTAATATATGCTTTGTTTGTCCTTCCGCCCTCTAGGATGCCCAAAAGGATTCTTTGGAAAGAACTGCAAAAGGGAATGTAACTGTGCCAACAGTGGCCATTGCCACAGGGTGTATGGCGTCTGTGTGTGTGAGCCAGGGCGCTATGGGAGGTTTTGTCATTTGAGTAAGTCACAGGCACTAAATTTGCTCTCTGTGTGAAGCAAGGATGCTCAGAAAAGTACCAAAAATATGTTAACAAAGGAAGAGAGTAAAAACCATAATACATTTTATGTGGTCATATCATATGTATGTTGATTTATGTTCTAGTCTTTTTTTAGCCTCCTTATATTATAGAATCTAGATTTTGATGAATGAAAGAAAAATATTTCTGAATTATTTACATTTATTTCTAGTTAGTGTTTACCTCAACTAATGAGAGGGGATTATTAATAGTTCATTTAAAAGGAGATTTGACACTTTATAGGACTTGAATATCAAAGGCCCAGAATAAGTCTCTTTTATTTCGGGGTTCTTATACTTTGCAATATCGTTCCCTAAAATTTCTAAAACAGGCTCTTCATTTTGCATTTTGGCCATCACTCACATTTTGCAAAATGTGTGAGAAAACACAATCACCAACAGACTATTCAGCCCATCAGTAACATTTAGGATTTCTCCCAGTAAGACACCTCTAGATGCCCACCATTCTGTCTCAAAGCTGTGTGCAAGCACCTGTGAGCCTGAAACAATCTCCACCCTGGTCCTCTATCTGTTCCACATGCCCTCCTCTGAAAATCCTTCCTGAGTGAACCTCAGTAGGACTACAACCTATTTCTTAATAGCAGAGACTTTTTAGAGATTTCTATTGCATTTTTAGTTCTTAGTTGAATGTCCATGGGTCTTGCCTATTTTATAAAAGGAATGCCCCTAGAAATCACAGTATATTGTAAATATTCCTAAAAGAGAGCCAGTGAAGACATCATGGAAAGTTGAACCTGAATCATGAGGAAAGGTTAGACTTGGGTAAGCAAAATGGAAGAGAAGGGGAGAAGGCGTGGCTAAATGTGAACAATGCAGGTGCACATGGTATGTTCCAGAACATCATATACCTCTTAGAACGTGCCAAAAAAAGAAAACTCACCTAGAAACAAAGATAGCACCATTTCTACTATTGTTTCTCTAGGACAACAAGATACACCCCATTTTTTCAATAACTTTTGAATATTTTATAAGGCAATACCAGATGTTTTGTAAAAAGCACTTAAATCATAACTCATCTGGTCACATATTTAAAGAGCAGGTGGTGGTGGTAGTGATGATACCATTTTGAATGGGACCATCTTTAGAAAAAACATATACATTACAGTTCTTCAGGACTCTTATTGCTTAGACTTGAGGCTTCATTTATTAATGCCACCTACCTGGCTCTGAGAAGCTTGAGTTTGCAATCCTATATTAGCTTTCTGTCATTAAAAAGTGCCACAAACCAAGTGCCTTAAATAACAGAAATCTATTGCCTCACAGTTCTGGAAGCTGGAATTCTGGGATCAAGGTGATAGCAAGCCATGCTCCCTCTGAAGGCCTAGAGGAGGATTAATTCCAGGCTCCTCTCCTAGCTTCCGGTCGTTTTGGCTTGTGACGCCGTAACTCCAGTCTTTGCATGACATTTTCTGTGTCAGTGTCTTTGTGTCCACATTTCCCCTATTTATAAAGGCACTGGTTATATCAGATTAGAGGCCCATCCTGTTACAGTATGATCTCATTTTAACTAATTATATTGGCAACAACACAATTTCCAAATAAGGTCACCTTTTGAGCTACTGGGGGGTAGGGCTTCAACATGAATTTTTGGAGGACACATTTCCATGCATAACAAACCCTGAATTGACACTGAATTGACAAAAGAGGTTACTTCTTCCACTTTTCCTTTTTCAATCCTAAGCATATTTCCACTGTTATATGTCTTTAATATACTCAGTTGTCACATTTAAGCATTCCATTGTGCCTGAGTTCCACTCGGAACCACTCATCTACGTGCTAAACAAGAGAGAGTGAGAGCATGGAAGTCAATCCAGGAAAGTGAGTGTTCTTGAATGAACAAAAAGAGGCCCATACCATAGGAGATAATGTCTCTGGGAGACCTGGGGGCTTAGTGGGTCTGGGAAAGGACTCAAAACTTGGGAGCCATAGGAAAGATAAAAAAGGAATAGTAAAATTTGTCATCCAAATAGGATAACATTAACAGCAAATAGGGGCCCTGTTCATATTATGTTCTGCTTCGGGGATAATCTGTCTATCCCTGGCAGAGGCAAGAATCACCCTACAGGAGGGCACTGTAACCACCACTTTAAATTATCTCTGCTAATAATCGCAGATATTAGCAGATGTTAATAATTTCCATTCACCAGAAAGTCAAATGGCTTATTTTGTTCTCTAAAAGCAGCTTTCTTGGCAAAGCCTATGTAGGCATACAATGCAATTACCTCGAGCCTGGAAGGTACTTGAAGGATCTTCCATTTGGTAAGTCCCTTGGGCATCTGTGAGGGGGAGAAAAAATTGTCAGAGGTATATTTTAGATCGGGAATTAAATGACTGCAAGTAACTCCGAAATAGAAAACTAAGGGTAGGTTTCCCTAAATGCAAAGGTGGGACTTTTTTCAAATTAGAATTCCTGTGCTAACTACCCTTCCTACAACTCAAAGGCATGAGGAAAATAATGAGGGAAAGGCAAGCTCCAAAGATGTGGCCAAGATAGTGCTGCTGTCCTGAGGAAAGTTCTGTGTTAGCTCTGAGATGTAAAATGATTTCCAATTACTATACAATGAAAGGGAAGGAAAACAATGGTGAGCTTTCACATCAATGCTTGTCCATCATCTCCATGCTGTGGCAGGATGAATATGGGGCCTGGCAGGCCTTCCCGGAGTCCTCAGAGCCGATTACTAACTACAGGCACCAATGGAGCACATTGAGAAGCAATTTCTCTCCCGGAAGCACCAAAGCCTTTTAAATAGTTCAGGCTTCACTGTTCACGTCAAGTTGCCAAAAAGCAAATGAATTGCCTGATTTGAAAGACATTTGTTTTCCTGATTTTTGTTTTTTGTTTTTTGGCAGTCAGGATGATCCCCTTGTTTTCCCCATAATCAGGCCCTACAGAACTACATGACTGTGCACTAACAATGTGGGGGGAAAAAAAAAAAAGCAAAGTGTGGTTTTCAGGTGATGAGTTTGCCTCAATCTGCTTTCAGACTGTCCCAAGGGGGTCTACGGGGCTGGCTGCTCTTCCGAATGTCAGTGTGTGGAGGAGAACACCCTGGAATGCAATGCCAAAAATGGCAGTTGCACCTGCAAAGCTGGTTACCAAGGCAACCGATGCCAGAAAGGTACAATCTAATGATAAATTTTCTTTCTTCTCTAATAACAATGCTCAGCCTTTGTTCAGTATCATATGATCACTAATTATTTAATCCACTAGTGTCCTCAGGAGATGGGTAAGCTTTATTAACCCCCTGTTTGCAGGTGAGGAAACTGAGACACAGGGCAATAAAGTTATTTAACCTTGTCATCTCCGCCTCTGCTTTTAGCTATCCCCTTGCTGGCTTGAGCAAGGGAAGAAAGATCACATTGCAGAGAATCTTCTCTTAAGAAGACTAAATCTGGCTAATGACTTCTTTGAGTTGACCGAATCAACCAAGGGCCACTGCTAGCTTTCAGAGTTAAAAAAATTGTTTTCTTTATATCTAAAGACAGATCATTCAAACAAATACAATTCAAAGATTTTAACCATGGAAAAATTTTGGAAAATTCAAATATAATTATCAATGTGGTCCTTTGTCAAATTTCTAAATGTTACATAAATGTTTTTATAAACCTATAAATATAAAAGTTTATGGATAGCATAATTCTAATTATAAGTAACATGTATAGATATATATGTGTGTACATGGACATAAAATTTGGTAAAAGGTATTCCAGATGATAGTAATAGCTGTCTCTCCTTGGTGGACTTATGGAAATCTTCTCCCCAAATATCTACATGAGTCTTTGACACGTTTAAAAAGTCTTATGCCACCTTTTCACTGAACCTTGTCAGTATTGCACTACTTAAAATTTCAACTTTAATGTCTTCTTGAACTGTTTTTTCCAAAGTGCACATTATCTTCTAACATACCATATACTCTAATTATTATCATGTCTAATATTTATTAGATATGTCTTTCCTGCTAGAAGCTAAGCTCCATGGGGGAAAGAGATCTGTTCATTTTGTTCACCAAAGTATCCCCCAAAATCCTAGAACAATCCTGACATACAGGAGTTACTCAATAAGAATGTTCTTAAATGAATATATAAATGCAAATCTTTAATTTTATTCTTTATACATTTTCTCATGTTACTGTATATTATGAATTAAGCACTTGTTACTATTTTATTCAGGGGAAATTGTCACAGTGTTTTGTCTCTTTAATACATAGAACAACTGAACATATAACAAATAAAATGATCATAACTAACAGGAAGTGAACTTTTTACCTTTGCAGTCCTCCAAAGGACAATCTTGTTTAAAATCAGGAGATTCAATAGATTTGATAGGAAGCTGTCATACTGTTGAGTCCGCTCACAGAGACACGCCCTGGGTTTGAGGGTTGTCTTTGGCCCTCATGTATTTACACGTTGCCTTGCATTGTCATCTTCGGAAAGTCTGCAGGGCTTGTCAGAGCTAACTAAAAGGGAGTAAGAGCTTTCCAGGTTGTTCTGTGGATGTGGAACTGGAGTCTGAGCAACAATGTCCGACTAGATTTCGTGGAGAGAGGGCTATTTAGGGAACTGGATTGTGACTTTCTAAGCAATGGGTAAAAAGTTTGGGGAAACAGAAGGCTGACAGTACACGAATGAGTTCTATATGGTATGAGAGTGGGTCCCATGCCAATCTCTAAATCTCCCCCTGCTTCAAACAATTTTTAAGACTAGAGTGGGCCCCTTATTCATTTCCCCACTGGAGAAGTGATGCCCTGAAAGTCAACGAATGAAGAGACAAGACCATATACACACACCTGGGTAAATTTAATTTATTCTGATAACATTTTCTTAAAGCAGTGGCTGAATGTACTATATTGGAAAGGCTTAAGATTCCCACTGTGAAGGAAAATGAATTTAAAGTATATGTAAATCAGCAAAATAGAGAGGTCACCATAATCTCTGGAAAACATATTATTTTTCAATCAGATAACTTTGTTCAATTCTGATAGTTTTGTCTAACCACAAAATGAAATTATGAATCAGACCAGAGTGGGTGAATGGGACCGCCATGATTGACAGCTGAAATCAAGGCAAAAAGAGCTCTCCAAGAGTTGTGCGTGATGAAAATCAGGACTGTTTTTCTCTCTTTTTGAAAAGAGTGAAGTAGCCCAAGTGCTCCTAGAGCCAGACATATCTTTAAAAGTCTTGACTCTAGACCTGTGTCTAGATTGCAGATGAATAGTTAATTAAAGAGCGCAAATTGTTTCAATGGCACTAATGAACAGTGCTCTCCACAATCAGCACCAGGACTTTTTTAGCCCATCAGCAATGACTTTTAAGAGTAGAAGAGCTGGTTTCTACACTAATCTATGCAATAGCAAAAAAGAGAGTGAGGATAAAAAATAAATAAATACAGCCAGTGTTTTTTGTTTTGAGTAGATTGTAGCCTGGGGTATTTTGGACCCCAGTTGCAGGCACCTCTGCATGTGGAATGCTCTGGCACAGCAAACCCCTTGGGTCCATGTAAGGAGGCCTAATCAACCCTCATGCCATCATAATAAGGACAGATTTTTGTTACAGTAGTTCCACATTGGATAAACTTCAAATTTTGAACTCTGGTGGATCTCTAAGAGCAGGTTAATTGACTTGAAGGAGCAGAGTACCTTGTATTTAGCAGAAGTTTGGTGGAGTGCCTAAGAGTACCAGTTTTAGAGGCCAGAAGATCTGGGTTCATATCCTAACGTTGCTCCTTATTTGTTGTGTGACCCAGAATAAGTCACTTAACTTCTCCAAGCCTCAGTTTCTTATGTAAAATGGAGATAAAGTTGCTTATGTCATACAGTAATTTTTATGAAAATAGGAGCTAACTTAGGTAAAGTGTTTGGTACAGAGTACGTGATCAACAGGTAAGAGCCAGGAATGATATAAACATCCCAGAAAATTTAATAATTCTGTTATTCAGTAAAACTCTGCTCAGGACGTGAAGATACTTCACAGCCCACCTTGGTTTGACGTAACTTTTCACAATTGTCATATGTTTAGAAAAGTTTCACTGTTTTCCTGTGTAAAAGACTACTTTCCACCAGGTTGCTAATTCCAGTGGTTTCATTGGTAGGACATGTGCTGAAACCTCTAACCAAGCACTTAGTGGTCCCTGCAGCATCAGCTATCGTTTTCCATTTCAAAGGACATCCAACAAAGCAGCACACATTTCCTCTTTCTCCACTTTCTACATTGTATACTCTTATATAATACACAAATTGCAAACCTCTGGGTTGATTATTCTGGCTACAAAAGAAGCAAAGACTAGGAGAACAGGATTCAGACAACCATTTGGGGACAGCTTCCCAAGCACCGCACCTCCTAATCATCCTTTACAAATTACATCTCATTTTCAGGTTTTGTTCTGTGCAACTTCCTCCAAAGACATACATCTAAATTGCTTCCATTGTTACTCTCTGAACAACCATATTTTCAGCAAAGAGCCAACCTCTGTATCTGTGTTTCCAAAGTGACAAGATACAACATCATGTTGATTTCTTCAGGGAATATTTTTGGAAGTGCTATAAATCCTTAGAGGCTACTCAAATGTTTCTTTCTTTGCAGCTCAGTGGTACACATGTACACACCACACACACACACACACACACACACACACACACACACACACACACAACACTTTTCCAACTCAGTCAAGCAGAAAGCTGGGACCAACTTGAGATTTATTCAAAGTCTTAGCTCCTTTCTTTCTCTTTTTATTTTACAAGCCTGCCCTGATAGCCTCTGGGGACCAGAGTGCCAGTTTTCCTGTGGACCCTGTGAGAATGGAGGTCAGTGCAACAAAAAAACTGGAAATTGTGACTGTCCCCCTGGTTACACAGGAAAAGCCTGTACCAAACGTAAGTCATTAACCTAGGCAAGGTAACCAAGAAAGTCAATAATTAGCTTTATGAATGCTTGATTTTTCTAACTGCTCTATGAGATATTACATTAGTGTACATCTTTAAATTATCTATTGTTGTATAACAAATCATGCCAGTACTCTGTGGCTTAAAACAATGATTTATTCTTTTGATCCTGTGGGTTGCTGAGAGGCTTCTGTTGGTCTCACCTGGTGTCACTTGTGACGCTTCCAGCTAGGGGATCAGCTGGGAAATGGGCTTTACTGGGCTTGTCAACCAGGGGACCTCACCTTCCCCGAACATCGCGTTTCCACAAGGTCAGTTTGGGCTTCTAATAGCATGACAGTATCAAGACAACAGTCCAAGAAGGAGTGTCCCAAACGTGTTGAAAGCAGATGCCATAATAGGTCAAAAAGCCTAACTCCAGGAGCCACACATCGTCACTTCTGCCACATTCTGTTGGTTAAAGCAAATCATATGTCCAGCCAAATACAAGGGGAGGAAAAAGAGATTCTACCTCCTGATGAGAAGAGTAGCAAAATCTCATTGCAAAAGACCTGCAAGCTGGGAGATATGGTTGCAGCTATCTTTGGAACCAGTCTACCATAGTATTTAAAGTTCTACTGAAAGGCACTCTAAAGAATCTATTAAACTGCACTTATCATTCTTGTCAGAGTGGGAACAGATTATAGACTGATAAAAAGTGATTAGTTAAAATGAATCTGCTTCAAAGAGCGAGTAGAACTACTACTCTGCTATCTATTTTTCTTCTTGTGATTCTTATATAACCTCTGTTAATTCTGCTTCTATTACCTTCTATACTCTATCCACAGTGGGTCAGAGTAACGAAAACTTGAGGAAAGCCATGGGCTGGATGATAATGATGGTAGTTTTTATATAACATTTTTTTTTTAATTTCAATTACAATTGACATACAATAATACATTAGTTTCAGTTGTAGAGCATAGTGAATTGATATTTATGAAACTTATGAAAGTGATCACCCCAATAAGTCTAGTGCCCATCTGACACCATACATAGTTATTACAATATTATTTTTACATTGTTATTTAAAAAATGTCTAATATATGTTAGCAAAAATCTGTTGTTTGTGGGGCGGCTGGTTAGCTCAGTTGGTTAGAGTGTGGTGCTCTTAACAAGATTGCCGGTTCGATCCCTACATGGGCCACTGTGAGCTGCACCCTCCACAACTAAATTGAAACAACTACTTGACTTGGAGCTGCTGGGTCCTGGAAAAACACACTTAAATAAATAAAAGTTGTTTTGTTTTGTTTTAAATTGTGTTGTATCCATAAATTTAAAAAAAAAATCTGTTTTTTGTGATGGTCTGTGATTTTATGAGCTGTGAACAATGATCTGAATTAGCTGTCCATGCTTAGTACTTTTTATAAAGCAAGGAAATAAAACCAAAAACTTAAACATAAATATAAAATGTAACACCAGGATAGTATTTAGCACTTAGCTAATCATCTGATCATTTGGGGAATGCATTACTGCCCCTAAGGATAACCCTCAAGCAAGAGTAATAGGACAAGGTCTTTTACTGACTATTTTTCTGAATATAACTAGGTAGGTCTTATTTTAGGACTGTCATTCTGGCACCGTTGTCAAGCATTTCGAACAGTTTAAAAGTGTGCTGGACAGTAGTTGGCTATCACTAACCTACTTGTTTGCTTTAAAAAAAAATAAAAAAGCTTAAAGGTAAGAATTTACATATTCAAAGGTAGCTACTTGCTATTTCCACAGTGATGTGACATTTTCTTTTGTTTAACTCAACTAATGGAATAATTATTAAGCAGATAGTGACAAAGTTTATACTGTTCCAATTGTCAAGGTGATATAAATAGACTATTGAAAAACAAGTGAAAAGAGAGATAAACTGCTCATTCTTTAAAATATTTATTTAATAATTACGTTACAACTCTCTTCCATGCTAGGATTTCAAACTCTAGGAGACTATATCATGATAGTCTTGAGAGATTTTTGTTGACGAGTAATACCATGTTTCCCCGAAAATAAGACCTAGCCTGACCATCATCTCTAATGTGTCTTTAGGAGCAAAAATTCATATAATAACCAGTCTTATTTTAATATAATATAAGACTGGGTCTAATATAATATAATTAATATAATATAATATAATATAATATAATATAATATAATATAATATAAAATAAAATAAAATACCGGGTCTTATATTAATTTTTGCTCCAAAAGACGCATTAGAGCTAGGTCTCATTTTCAGGGAAACACGGTAGTATCCTAATTTTGTTGGCAATCTGATATATGAGATAATGTATTGAATTGAAGAGGCAAAATTTTCCCTAACTCCTAGTCCAGTTCAATTTTTATGTTATATACTATTTGTTATCTGATTGTATACACACAGACACAAACACAAATGATAGAATCATCATAATAAGATATTTAATAAAATGAATTGAGCCAAAGGATAGGACTCATTAAAAATGCTTCATGCATATTTCACAAAGAATGTGTGGCATTTTAAAAGGGGCTTGTGTTTGAAGAAAAGCATACATTTCTCTAAATATCCTAATTATCATGCTTACAGAATTTTAAAACCTAGTTACTCTGCATAATGAACTGTAAAAATATTTATAGGCTACACAAAGTACTGTGTTTTAGAGGTAGGAGAAACCAAAAAGCTATTTCTAAAGATATTAGCTTTATATAAAATTCCAATTTTCAGAAGTTATAAATACAAATACTTGGGGAAATTAAAAAGCGTTCTTTTGTTTTGTTTTGTTTTAAAAGGTTTTATTTCACTGTGCTAGAAAACTCTCTGGATTGTGATAGGTTGTATTTTTTTCCCATTCCCTAAACAGTGTTGCAGGTGGGTGTGGCTGTGGCCTCATGGACATTCCCACACCCTCGATAAGAACATACCATCTCTATGAAGGGCAGTTTAGCTTTATATATGAGGCATTTTGCCAAGTAATTTGAGAAGTGGTCCCACATTTTTCTTTAACCCAGTATTATTTATAAAATTAATAATAAAATACAAAATAAATAAATATCCCCCAATAGGAGAATGATTAAACAAATTCTGTAACACATCAGTGGACTATTCTGAGGTGATTAAGATTTATGTTTTTGAAGAATGTGTAATGTCAGAAGAATTGACATTAAATTGGCATTAAACGATGTATATAAAAATGATCCAATTTGTACGAACATGTGCCCATGTGTGCATATCAAAAATTGTAATAGAAAGGGCAGTAGTTGTTAGCAGTGACCATCTATAGATGGTTGGACTATGGGTGATAATATTTTCTCTTTGTATGTTTTTGTCTTTCCTATATTTACTACTTTACCATTTCCCCCCTTAACAATCATGGAACATAATAAATCACGTTCAGATCATTTGTTGGCTAAATATCTAAGTAAGGTAGTTGTCTGTTCTTAACATACTGTCTGGTAGACTTAACTATTCCCAAATAGTGAAGATGTTTTCCTTCAGTTTAATTGAACTCGTTGCTTTTTAAATTTAAGACTGTTTTCTTCTGTTTCACAGTTTGTGGATATTAAGCATTGCTTGGCAGTACCATTAAAACTCTTAAAAAAAAACAAAACAAATCGAAACCTAAAAGAATGTAGTACAGGCATACATTGGCGATATCACAGGTTCAGTTCCAGACCAAATTTGCAATAAAGCAAATTTCTCAATAAGGCAAGTCACACGATATTTTGGTTTCCCAGTGCATATAAAAGTTATGTTTACACTATACTGTAGTCTATTAAGTATGCAATAGTATTGTGTCTAAAAAATATGCATACCTTAATTTAAAAATACTTTATTATTAAAAAATGCTAACCTGAGCCTGAGCCTATTGGAAAATGGCACCTATAGACTTGCTTGACACACGTTTGCCATAAACCTTCAATTTGTAAAAAAAAAAAAAAAAATGGAAAGAAAGAAAAAAGAAAGCATTATCTGCAAAGCACAATAAAGGGAAGAACAATAAAATAAGGTATGCCTGTAATGCTTCCTCTGAACACTTCATTTCCCTCTCTTCAGGAATTCCATTTGCTATCCCTCAGTCATTTTGTTATTACTTCTCTGAATTCTGCCATATTCTCATATATATATATATATATACACACACACAAAGTAAGTCCCTCCACTACGGAAGGAAAGAAAATAAGAGAAAATGGGGGAGAAGAAACTGAAAGGGAAATATTAATTCCAAATACAGTTTATTCTTTAAACATCATGTAATCAAACATCATGAAAAGATGTATCATAATGAAATCATGATGATCAGACATCATTAAACATCATGAAAGCCATACTGAACAGAGGTGTAAACCTTCTGTAGAGGTAAGCTGGTAAATGTTTAACAACTGGTTCTCTGAAATGTAAAAACGCTGGTTTGTAGCATTTGCTAATTTCCACACTGTGATAGTACCCACCATGGAGTATTTTAGGCAACTAATGTGATGTGAACTGGCTGGCAAAAATTTCTGAAAATTTAACAATTGGCTTTCCCGAGCTGTTAGTAACAGATCCAGTGTACCATGGGCTGGCAAATATTGTATTTTGAACACAAAGAGTGATTTCTTAATTTAATTTTTTCTTTATATATAAAGGAATGATTACTTTTCAGGTATCCATTTTAGTTTGCTTCTTTTAAACAGATAACTAGTTTGACCGTTTGGGTTGAATTAATCAAAAGATAGTTCTAAGCAACAAAAAATTTGCAATTTAGTTAGCCTATTTTATTTTTAAAACAAAATTCAATTGTTTGGCTGAATTGATGCAAGACTCAAAAAACAAGCAAAAAATGTTGGATTGCTTTATGTGTATGTAGACACAGCCTCTTCACTCCTTTTCTCTAGAATTCATGCAGTTGCAGTATTGACTCAGATCTAAGGGAACCAACTACCTATGGTTGTGAACTACACATTGTTGTGAAAAAGAAGACAGTTATCTAAGGCAGGAAAAATGAGTATATGTAAAACAAAACAAAACAAAACAAACTATTTGAAGAACAATTAAAAGTTTTAAGCACCATCACGAAGCACAAAGAGGTGACATGCAATAATATGTTTCTAACCTCTCTGCAGCAGCCCTAAATCTGATTTTTCAAGTTGCTATAAAATAAATCGTATTTAAATAATACATCTCCCATCCTTTCCAGCAGTGAGATGCATATCCCTTACCAATCTGGTTCTCAGCAGGCAGTCCAGCCTGATGAAGTATCAGCAAAATGTCAGCTCCCACAGGGAAGTGCAACATAGAGGCGACACTGCAGAAGTGACAGGTCTTTCAAAAATCTATTGTGAAGATTCAGTTTTTAAAAAGGGATATGGTTGAGAACTGATGGTTATGTCATTACCGTTGAGTTTCATATTCCCATCATCTGTGGAAACAGAAGGGAGTCATGGTGCCATGATATAAAGGCATTAAGTTGAAAAGTTGTGGATCTGGTCTGCACGATATTTGTCTTCCTGTGTTTTCAAAAAGTTAATATCTGAATTAGTTGTCATTTTTTGGCACAGACCCATTGAAGGGGGCCCAAAAGCTGCTCTTTCCCCTATGCTTATCACCTTATATAACGTCTATTAAATTTTTAAAAATAATTTAATAGACATTATATAATAAATGTTATATAAAAATAATTTAATAGTCAATCCTATCATTAGTTTAAAACCCTCAGTAACCCACTAAGGCTTTAATTTCATGAAGAGTTTTGGATACTAAAGGGCCATCATCTACTGGTCCCTTACATCATGTTGACTATTCTCACACATACCTCATATACTTTAGTCATTCCCCCAAGCACCATGAAATTTTAAAATGTGGTGCCATTTTTCTTACTCTTCCCACTAATAATTTTTTTCCTCAATTTTTACTGCCCTTTAAAATTCTTCAGGGATTTTTATTTCCTGATATATATATAAACTAACAAACAAACAAACAAATCTAAATCCCTTTCTTCCATAGCATATTGTATTATAATTGTCTATTTGTACATGATTAAAACTATCGTTTGTTCTTTATATTCCCCAGCTCTTGGTATACAAAGGATGCTGATTAAAGATATGCTAGATTCAATTCAAGAGCATTCTTGACAATTTTGTAAAGAAGTTTGGGATTAAAGTTTCAAAGAAATAATCCACCGAGTAAATAAAGACACAAGAAACAGAGAGTTTATGGTACTGAAAAATATTTAGCAGACTACACAGAACTGGATTGAATTGTCAGGCCTTTTAAGATGAGATCAATGACAAACCAGGAAGGAAAGATGCAGTTATATGTTCAGCGCCACAGCCTCACTGGTTTCTGTTCCATTTATGAAAGTGCTTTTCAAAGAATTAGAAGACTAACAACATCAGTCAATGATGATGTTCTTATGATTCCTGTCAAGATTCATTTCCTGTCAAGATTCTAGATTATTTATTTCTGTACTCACCTCCAATGTATGCAATCTTTTCTTTTAAATATAGCAGAACCACTTTAGAAAAGTGAACAAGTATTTCTGGCTCTTAGTTTCTGTAACTTAAAGGATGACAAAGATGTATAAACCACTGATTTTAATTATATTTTGAAAGAGGATGAAATAATAGATGTGTGATTGGAAATTATGACTACCTTATTTGGGGGAATCCCTGAAGGCTTCATGGAATAGCAGATGAACCTTATAGAATGAGTCAGATTTGAGGGGTGGGCTTGTATGAAGTCCATGGCAGGCAGCGTGATTAACATGAGCAGTGAAAGACCTAATGGTGTGAAATGCTACACATGTCTTTCCTGCCTCTCCTTGGAGTATGGCTGAATTTAGGTTTGGATGGGAGATGAAGGTAAAAGGGATAGAATAAGGGTCAAAATGTGAAAAGCCCCAGATGTCACATTAGAGAACATAGCCTGACTTTTGGAAGTAATACTCTGCTCTGTTCAGCCTCACTGTTGCTTCATTTTTCCCTGCTTCTGAATGAGGCCCCAGAAAGATCCCATGACTTTTGGAGTCACTCTCAATTTTTATTGTATAATCTACTTAAAAATCCCCTTATCGAAACGAATTTCAAAATCAATTTAAAGCTTGTTCCCTTGCCTAGCCCAGGCCTACCTCAAGCTCAAAAGTGGACACTTCACTCTATCCTCACCCTGATTTTGTCCTCTACCATTTTTTTCCTGGGTCCCCTTCCAAGATGACCTCTGTGGGACGGACATGTATCCTGTAGGAAAGATGCTACTGTACGTTGCCTTTGGTAGAATTCTGCTCTCTGGACTCTCTTCTTCAAATGTGATTCTGATACCAGCTCAGGAGTCTCCAGCTTTCCAGAGGCATAGATCAAGCTCTCAAAGTGGTTCCCTCAAAGCCCTCTATACTTGGCTTAAGGTGAAGGGAAAGCATTCCATGGAGAGGAGAGAAGGAAGGCAGTAGTCCCTGACAACTCCAAAGAAACTATCTAGAACAGTAATTAATTTCTGCAACCTTGGACCTCCTATTCTGGCTTCTCCACTTAGGTTCTCTGTTACATTAGGGAAGTTCTTAATTAGCCTTAGTTTTGTCATCTGTAAAATAAAGGGCTAATAAAGGACTTTTTTTTATCAGGTTCTTATGAGGATTAAATAGGTTCATACACAATATACCTTTGGAATGGCATTTAGCACATAGCTATACTCAGGTAATGATATGCTTTAAAAAAATCTCTCCTTAAAGAAAATTTCTTCCAATATTTAAAAATTAATCCTTACAGCTTGTATACCCTCAGAGTGACTAAACAGCTATGAATCACAAAATTAGATTAACACTCCCTTAGCAAGACATAAATCAATTTGTCTAACACACGTTGATTTAAGGTCTCTTTTCAAAATCTGAAACAACAAAAAAATTCCATTTTGTATCCTGCTATCTAGTCAATATTTTTTTTTTCAGTTTGATTGTTTTTTTTCAATATCCCACATATAAGAGGTATCATCTTTGTCTGACTTATTTCACTTAAACAATGAACTCAAGGTACTCTATGTAGGAAAGTAGCAAGACTTCATTCCTTTTTATGGATGGATAATATTCCATTGTATATATATACACCACATTTTCTTTATCCGTTCATCCATCAATGGACACTTAGGTTGTTTCCATAACTTGGTTATTACAAATAATGCTGCAGTGAACATAGGAGTGCATATATCTTTTTGAGTTAGTGTTCTTATTTTCATCAGAAAATACCCAGAAGTAGAATTGCTGGGTCATATAGTAGTTCTATTTTTAATTTTGTAAGGAATCTTCCTCCCTACTGTTACCCATAGTGGCTGCACCAATTTACATTTCCACCAACAGTCCCCAACGGTCCCCTTTCTTCTGCATCTTCTTCAAACACTTGTTTTTTCTTGTCCTTTGGATAATAGCCATTCTAACAGATATGAGGTGATGATAACTCATTGTGCTTTTGATTTTTATTTCCTTGATGATAAGTGATATTGAGCGTCTTTTCATGTACCTGTTGGCCATCTGTATGTCTTCTTTGGGAAAACGTCTATTCAGATCTTCTGCCACTTTTATTTATTTTTAAAATTTCTTTTATTTTTCAATTATAGTTGACATTCAGTATTATTTTATATTAGTCTCAGGTGTACAGCATAGTAGTTAGACATTTATATAATTTATGAAATAATTCCCCAGATAAGTCTAGTACCCACATAGCACTGTATTACCATTTTATTGACTATATTCCCTATACTGTGCTTTACACCATGTGCTAGTCAATAATGTTTTATCCTCATGATAACTTGGTGGGGTATTATTATTTCCATTTCCATGCAGGAAAAGTAGGGCACAGATAGGTAAAGTATTTTCTTAGGCCACATGGTTACTAAGTTGGGAATTAGGATTGTAATCCAAGTCGCAAGTTTTAGTGAATAGTTGTGGGAAATGAAAGATGACTGAAATTTCAAAATTATTTAGTATGCATAATTTGAGATGTGTTGAGTAGGACAAGCATGAAAAATGATTTGTTGGAAAATCGAATCCTAAGAACTCAAAGGGACGATCTCAACTAGTAGTGTAGATGTGAGACCATCAACATAGGGATGGTTTGGATGAGATGAGTGAGGAGAAGACACCAAAGGGGAAAGCTTAAAAGACTATGAGCAGAAACTAGCTAAATTCCCTACATTTAGGGGAATATAGAGAAAGGGAAACCAGTGAATGAGATCAACAGTTACTTATAGCACTTGTTACAAACTGGCAGCCTTAGAGCTGAATTTGACTTGCATACGTGTTTTGAATGCCAGGCTAATTCCTTTTAAAATATGTTGTTCGATATTCAAAATATCCAAAGATGTAGGAATACCGGGCTATATTCCTGTGTGGGAACAAATTATCTCAAACCTCTTGGGTTTGGGAACAGGCACCTTCCAGTTGGTCGTAGTTCCATCCATTCCCTGGTGATCCATCAGATGAGACTCCATACACTTTCTCTTGTGTGATACCCACCTGGTTCAGGGCACTGTGTTTGTGACTCCTGCTTTAGAAAGGTGGGGCAGGTGAAAAGGAAATAGAACTCAGAGATGTAAATCCAGAGAAAGATGACTTTCAAGAAGAAAAGGCTCATCACTCTCTCATACGTTGCTTAAAAAGGAAAAGAAAAAAATGGAGAACAAGCAAAGAGTTTGTGATTTAGAACTTGGTAACTTAATAATAATAATAATAATAATAATAATAATAAACTACATTCATGGGAAAGGGGATGACATGCCAGTTAAGATTAAAGAATGAATGGAAAGTGATGAAGTAAAAATAATACCTATAGACTATGGTCTAGATAGAGCTTGACAATAAAAGAAACAAAATCATCACCCCATTGTTTTTCCTCTGTCAGCAGATGTTTGATATCTTCTTTGCCTCTTTAAAATGCATTATTCCTCCTGGTCATCAACCCATGACATTTGTCTGTTGATGAATCTCACTCATTCTTGATCCCTCTCACTCTAGCAGGTCAGGTCCAACATAATCATGATAGAATTGATTCAGAATCCATGAGTTATTAGTGTTGAAATGAAATAAAATACCTGGAAATTGGCTTTCACGTGAAACTTGCAAAGACTGTATTTAAATAATTGTGCTGATAGATATTTGGAGAAGTAACTTTTTCACTCATTAATTTTTTTCTATTGTAAACTTTTCATTTCTCTCCTATTCCCTCTTCCTCCCTTTCTTTCATATGCATACATATGTAATATATTATGTATTTTAAGTCACACTTTTCTGATATTTTAACATCTCTAAAATTAGGGAGTGTCACAACTGATAACACAGCAATATATAATTACCTTGTTACTCTCTAATTTAGTCTATTTTCTAGGAACAAATTGAAGGAAAGTGTCTGTGACTACATTATGAATGATTTGTATCTCCCGGGCCCAAAAAAAGACAGTATATGAAGGGAAAAATCAAATGAAATATGTATATTAATTTTCAAACAGTTTGAAGTGGCTCAACTTTAAATGCCTGATTGATCATAATAGTTATTTCCAAGTTGGAATAAATGACTGCCTGTTGGCTTTAGAGACAATAGTGATGCTAAGTCTGAGATATCTGTATTTGCTTTTTTCTATAATAAAAATGACAGGCCCAAAAAACTGGGGAAAAAAAATCCTTCTGCTATTTTAAGATACTGTCGATCTTACTAACTGCATTTTTGTGCCATCATTAATCAATTGTCTGAATATAGAGAAGAAAGGGAAGGAAGCCTGCAGACCACTTAATGTGCCTCGCTTTAGTACAGCAGCAAAGATATCAGACTTCCTGGATGTCTATCTTTGTGAGAGTCTCCACATAATTAATGTGTTTTGGAAGCTCAGTCTAAAACTTTTCAAATCTTGAGGAAGAAGTTCTGTAATATCATTGAAATTGCCTGTGCATTCCCACAGGGAAAATGTGTGTTAGCTAATACCAGGAAATTATATTTCATTAGATTATAAAATCTGACAGATCTCCATTGTATGTTTCAACTATGTGTTACTGAATTTTAATTTTAATTTAAGACAATGCAAAATGATTGTGCTAACATACCCATACATAGTACACTTAGCAGTTTGAATTTCTGTAGAGAATATCTGTAACTTAAACGATATGATCAAGCTGTCTAATTTACATTTCTAATAATCGTATCATGAGAAAAAATTTTTAATACTTTATGCTTTGCAAAGCTTTTTTCGCCTCTATCATCTGATTCAAACTTGGAAATTATCTAAGGAGAAACAATAATGTCCACTTCAATATTACAGTACTATGGAAATGGTAAAGGAACAAATTCCAGTTATATTTAGTGTCTTAAAGGATTATTGTCATCAGTCTTGAATTATATGTTTTTATGGGATCTAATGTGCAGTATTAATATTGTACTATCTTGATTTTATATACATTTTCCTTCTATTTTAGATTTTTGAAAATGAAAGACAATTCTATTTGAAAACATATGAAAAGATGATACAGTAGATGATGAATACTTTCAAGAATGCCATGCCAAATGTTTGCAAAAGCCACCCTTTTCAAAATGGCACAACCCTACCCACTTTGTATTCAAGTACATCATCCACCTGACAAGATAGTAAAATATCTCACTTATCTGTTCAGGGCTAATTTTTCAAATTTTAATAATTTTTATTAGGCTGCAGGAAAGCCTTTTAAAACTTTGCAAAAAATATTAATAACATATTAAAGATTAATTGCATGTCAGCTTTGAGGTCAAAAAGTTCTTCAGTTATCTGAATTAAAAGGCATCTGCTCTGAAAAGATGACATAGCATAAGATTCTGCCTTCTTTACCAACCTTAAATTCTTATTTATTAAAACACATAGACATAAACATTAACTCAAGTGTCTCTGACAACAATTAAATGAGAAGGTATTGGCGATATGCATGCTAGTAAAGAAATGTGGTGCAGAAGGATGTCCTCAAGAGAAGACAGGTTACCTTCTGAAGCTAGTATATAACTCGCTTTGCTAACTGGAGGACTGATTAGAGGCATGCCAGTTATAATGAAGTCTTCACTGTCTAAAATCCACGTGTTATTTTCAAGGACTGCAACCTTGAAATTTAGTTGAGCAAGAGTTTGTGAATACGAAGAGAAACGAAAAATAGATACTTGCATGGAGAATAAAGGGATTTTGAGAACTATCAGGTAATAAAAAAGAGAGATGGGAAAGAGAAGAAAGGTCTAGAAGAGTCTGTCTTGGTTATGAAATAATTCTGACTTTGATGTGTTGATAGAGCCAGCAAAAAAAAAAAAAAAAAAAGAATAATTACAAATGTAGAAGGAAGCAGAAAACAACATCAAAATCATTTAAATCAAAACTATTTGTTTTAATCATTAATGTATTTTTTATTGTGATCACTGGAGAATTACACATCAATTTCCTCTCATTTTCCTTCTGTCAAAATAACAATACCTCCATTGATGGATTATTTTGAGGACTAGGGTAACTATATAAAAACAGCTACATAAGTCCCTCATGGTAGATCCTCATTGTAGACCTGATTAAGACAAGTAATTTTTAAAATATCCAGATACTGCTTTCCAAGAACTTTAAGTTTTTTAAAAAAAGATAATCTAGTGAACTGTGCTATGTTATTTAGCACGATTGCGCAAATGTTTGTAGTCATTTCACTATGAATTTGGGGGAAATTATAGTTTCTCTGTCTTTCAAAGGGTTTGTTTCATTCATTGTACGTGCTTGTAGCCCACCCCCAAAGGTTGACTCGTTTCCTTTCTTCTTAAAAAAGTGCTTTGGGAAAATTATATTCTTTCTTGGAATTCTGTTACTTAAGTGAAAGGCTTTGCCAGTCAGCATCACCAGTTTTTCCTTGGTTCTGGCATACAGAACCTGAATTGGTTTCCAAGGGAAAGCATTCAATACTCTGTATGCAAAGTAGTAATTTTACATAGCTCTGAATGTCATATCCAAATGTAAAGCTGCCTGTTGCCTCAAGTGTGAAATTCATTCTCATTTAAATTTTGTGTTTCTTTGCAACTGGTGATGCTGGTATTTGTGAACTGGACCTTGGAAGCACATGTGAAGATTGTTTAAAGAAGTAACAACTGTGACCTCTCCCACTGTTGTCTCTGTCTCCACGAAGAGGGTTTCATGTAGAAGCTATCCCTGGGCCAAAGCAATAAATCTGCAGGAGTCAAGGGAATAGAATTTTTTTTTTTTTTTGTCGTTATGATATTTTACAATCTCTTCCAAGTTTCAGATTTTCCAATATGTTTTGATCACCAGTGTTTTTAGAGAGCCCGTATTTAAAATATGTTATCTCTTATCATTTGAATTCAAATATGTAGTGGATTGGTTACCCGGTTATTTTCAGATTTTTTTTTTTTTTTTTGCCTGGAAACAGTCTGTTCAGCAATTAGAGTTTGATTTTTAGAAGAAAGAATATTAGGATGTTTGTCTTTGCTCACTTGCAAAGAGTGTCCTGGTATCAATGTCCCAGCTGGTATCTGTCCATGATGTTTTAAAGATACTAACCATTTTTTTCTGAATACATTTCATCGTTTGCTTTTGAGGTTGATTTCAGTTCCAAATGTCAGTTGAGGATAAAAAGCTTACTAGAGAGTCTGCCTATTCATGATGCAGCACAATTTTCATCTGGGTCTTCAGTCACCCCATGCCTGGGTCACTTTTAATCTTCCCACTGCTTTCCTGTAATTGCTGCTGCTCATTTGAACTACATTCTCTAATGCCCAAGGTCAATGACAAGAAACTGGTGTCTCTGTGGTTAGAACCAAACCTCCCATTTAGGGAAAGCACTGTACTAGAAATCTGGATTTTTAAAGCCATTAATTGTAGTCATTGTATGAGGTACTGAGAACAGTATCTCGCATTAGATAGCAAAAATGATAACAATAGCTATAAAAGAATGTAAAAATATATCTATTATTTAGAGAGGAAACTTATTCACCATAATATTGGAAAGATTGCATAGCTATTGCTGTATAAGATACAGCCTTAAAATTTAATTGCACACAAAACAATAATTATCTATTATTTCTCAAGTGTTCATGGATAGTTGGGCAGTTGCGCTGGCTGAGGCTGTACTCAGCTGGACTCTCGTGTATGAGGTCTGACAATTAAGTTCGTGAATTTGTTGCAATGATGTTGCTAACCTTTTTTGATATCAGAGGGATTATTTATTAGGAATTTGTACCAACTGGACAAACAGTTAACCAAGTTTACTATTTGGAAGTGCTGAAAAGGCTGTGTAAAAATGTTAAACAGAAAAGACCTGAACTTTTCACCAACAATTCATGGCTTTTTCATCACGACAATGCACCTGCTCACAGGGCACTGTCTGTGAGGGAGTTTTTAGCCGGTAAACAAATAACTGTATTGGAACACCCTCCCTACTCACCTGATCTGGCCCCCAATGACTTCTTTCTTTGCCCAAAGATAAAGGAAATCTTGAAAGGAAGACATTTTGATGACATTCGGGACATTAAGGGTAATATGACAACAGCTCTGATGGCCATTCCAGAAAAAGAGTTCCAAAATTGCTTTGAAGGATGGACTAGGCGCTGGCATTGGTGCATAGCTTCCCCAGGGGAGTACTTTGAAGGTGACTGTAGTGATATATTCAGAAATGAGGTATGTAGCACTTTTTCTAGGATGAGTTTGTGAACTTAATTGTCCGACCTCATATGTGTGGTCAGCTGGCAGGTCAGCTATGGTTGGCTGGTCCAAGATGGCCTCTTAGGTCTAATCTCAGAACTGGCACAGAATCACTTCTGCTGTCCACTGGCAAAGCAAGTCTCAAGACCAACCACAATTCAAAGGGTAAGAAATAAACTTTGCCACTTGAAGAGAGTCAGGTCACAAAGGGCAGGGATATAGGGCTGGAAGGAGAATTAGGGACAATTTTACAGTCCATCGATTACAATTACTTTCTCCGATTATGAGGGGCAGTATTGTTAGCCCCTCCCATACTAGACCTCACCGACTATTTTCCTCATGGTAAGATCCATGGGTCAAAAGTGAGATGTGAGGTTTTGAATTACCTCTACCCCTCAGTGAAGTTAAGCATTTGAGAAAAATTAACTAGCTAGCTCCATATTGTTGTTTTGCAGTAGTTAATATATTTCTACATTTATTTTAATACAGATGTAATTTCTCTATCAACGGGTCTTGATTTTTAACCTGTTCTGAAACTGTTTCGTCTTTATTTTTATTCTTTCTTCCATTTAAATGTATATGTGTGTGTATATGAATATATATATATGTGTATAGGGTGCCAACAAATGTATACACATTTTAAGAAAGGAAAAAACTATTAAAATTGTAATACTCAATATGTACTGATAACAAAAGATGAATACAAGACACTGACTTCTGCAGTTACAAGAGGTGATCAAAGTGTTTACCATCAGTGTAAGTTTAATACAGTTTTTTTTTCCTTTCTTAAAATGTGCGTACATACATATACATACACTTTTCCTATGCCATTTCTGCCAGCATGCCATCATCCGTTTTGTTCTTTGGCACTCTGAGGCACCATCCAAACTACTGATTATTCTAAAGGTCACTGACCAGGGGAGGAGGAGCTGCTACCTGCCTCACTGGGGCCAAACAGTTACTCTACAGAGGGTGAAGACGTTAACAATCATGTTTATACATCCCTTCATGCATTCGTTCTAACAGAAAAAAATCCATAGACTCAGCAATAGGGGGCTCAAAATCTGGCCCATAATTTTGCACCTGGGGGAGCTGCATTTATAATCCTCCATTGGTTCTAGTGTTGTCATCCCCATTAAGAATTTAATGAGCACCAACAGGCCTAGTTAATGCTCAGAACACAGAGGTAGCCACATCCCCTGCCCAGCAAGCAGTTGCATGATTACAGAGTTGCTGGTGTGCACGAGGCCCTGGGACCTCCCCGTTTTTATTTACTTCATAAATCTAGACACAGACCTCACTTTGGGGCTCATATTATTAAGAGGAGACTACAGAGGAAAAATAAGCCCCATTTGGTAAAGTAAATGGTATGCCTGCTTCTGTAGCTAGCCATGGTTTATTACTGCTCTATGCTCTTTCCAGCAGTACTTCTAACAGTGATCGTAAGGAACCTTTAAAGACTTGCTGATGCCTCCTGGGCAGCTTCAGAATAATACAGTTTATAAATAATTCTGCCTACATATCTTATATAATCTTCAGGTTGTTTTTTGCCTTGCTTTATTTGGTATGTGTACATTTGCATGAAAACAGGTTATTTGGATATTTGTCCTTTGAGAGCTATTGCTTATTCTTCCCTCCAAGTCAGAATCACAGGTTGTCCACAGTCATTTCACAGCCAAGGGAAGATTTGTAAACTGTCGTGAGGGACACAACATAGGAACAGATAAACTTCTAAGGAACCACTGGGATCTTGCTGAAACTTGCTATGTTTTTGTTTGTTTGTTTGTTTGTTTTTAACTCATTTTTATGTTCATTGAGGACTCAAAGTTGTCTATTTGGACTGCAATTTTAAGTGTGTGTGTATGGGGGCTGTTAAGGTTGAAGTGACATTTTATTGTACTACAGGTATGTGTCTTTTATAGATATCACCCCTCTGCATGCAACAGAAGTTATATATTAAAATCAGTAAAGTATATGTGATTTTTTTGGTTTATATCATTTTATTCGCCAAAGACATTTAAAATATGAGCTTATGTTTTTGGGCTTTATTTTTTGTCTACAGCCATTTTGAGGGAATTCTTTTTTTTTTTTCTTTTTTTTAAATTATCAATACCATGTGTATTTGCAATTAAGCTATGGTTTCTATTTGGAAATCAGAAATGCAAGTACATACCAAGGTTTAAAAAAAAGGAAAAACACCTGTACAATTTTATTTCAGTATTTTACAAAGTGTTTCACTAAAATATCTGTTAAAAATACAAATTCATGGACCTTTGTCAGTTCTGCTGAATCAGACTCTCTAGGAGTAGAAGTGGCCTATCTCCATTGGGAAGTCAATCCCCTACGTATTTCCTATGCTATTAAAATTTGAGAAACACTGCTAAGCTTATCTCAGAATTATATTTGATTATTTAAAAACTGTATTCTGGGACCTCATTAATTTAATTCTGTAGAGAATGTCTTTATGGTACGATAATTCACTATTTCGTGTTTGATTTTTATCAAGAATCAGTATAACAAATGACAACCTAGAAAGTAATTCTGTATTTTTTAAAAGCTATCATTAAACAATCATTCATTATATTGTTCAGAGACAAAAAGGGAATTCACGATACATTTCCTTTTAACATAATTATACTGCATAACCATAACATACATATAGAAAAGTAAATGCATCATAAGTGTTCAGAATGCTACATTTTTAAAAATGTACGTTCATGTCACCAGCACTCAGATCATGGAATAGAACATTATCAATATTCCTAGAGGCCCCCTGTGCCTCATGAAAAAGTAACCACCATCCTGACTTCTATCACTATAGATTTGTTTTGCCTGCTGGCTTTTGAATATGTAAATGAAATCACAATGTATGTACTCTTTAGTATCTGATATCTTTTACTAAACATATTTGTGAGATTTATCCAGTGGACATAGTTATAGTTTGTTCCTTCCCACTGCTGTTTATTATTACATGTCATGATTATTCCACAATTTTTAATTCTATTGTTGATGGATGGATTAGTTATCTATTGCTGCGTAACCCCAAATTTGCAACAACCTTTCACCTTAAAAGAATAAACATTATCTCTTACACTTTCAGAGGATAAGGAACCTAGGAGAAACTCCACTGGGGCATTCTGACTCAGAGTCGCTTATGAGATTGTGTTTATGCTGCCAACCAGGCTCAATCTCTGAAGACTGAGGAAACTGTTTCCAAATTCACTTATGTGTCTGTTGGCAGAAGGCTTCAGTTCCTCACTGCATAGGTTTCTTCATAACGTTTCTCATGATAAGGCATCTGGCTTCCCCAAGAGAGCTGGGGGGTGGGGGGGAGAGAGAGAGAGAGAGAGAGAGAGAGAGAGAGAGAGAGAGAACAAGGAGGATGGGGTAGGGAGAAGAGAGTCCAAGAGGGAAGCTGCAGTATTTGATAACTGAACCTCAGAATTGACACTTCTGCAGTATTCTATTGGTCACCAAAGCTGTTTCAATGTGAGAGGGGACTACCACAAAAATGTCAAAACCAGGAGGCGGGACATTGCAGACTACCTCAGAGGCTGGCTACCACTGTGGCTATTGGCATAATTTTCCATTTTTGGCTAATAGGAGTAGTGTGCCATTGAACATTCATTGAATTCCTGTATCACATGTTATGCAGACATTTACCTTTAGTAGGACACTACCAAAGAGTTTTCCAAAGTGCTTGTGAAAATTCATACTTTTATAAGCAATACTCTAGTTGCTCCGTGCTTGAAAACACTGACAGTGTGTGTATTTTTCATTTTAGCTATTCTAGTTTTGTGTAATGGTATCTCATTGTGATTTTAATTTGAACTTTACTGAGAACTGATATTTATTTCTTTTTCATATACTTATTATCATTTGAATTTTCTCTTTTGTGACTCTCTATTCTAGAACTGTACCCACTTTTTAAGTGCTTGCCTGCCTTTAATTGGACTATAGATGATGGTCTTTCTGTACTCTGGATATGGTCTTTTATAAAACATAAGTACTGCAATATATCTTCTCCCACATTGTGGCATATAGTTGCACTCTATTAATAATGTCTTTAAATAACCAGAGGTTCTTAATTTTGACATGATCACATTTGTCATTATTTTTATTTTTCCTTTGTCTTTAGCCTTTTTGAACCCTGTGTAGTTTTGTGCTTACTCAAGATTATGAATATATTCACTAAAGTTTTCTTCTAAAAGCTTTATTGTCCAACCTTTCACATGTAAATCTAATATATATATAAAGCATGTGATTTTATATATATATATTAACTCACATTGTCCAAGGAGGATTATAAGAGATTCAAAGGTGGCTTTACAATTGAAAATCAGTGTAGTATATCACAGTATTAAGGAAAAAATTGGATAACATTTTATGGTCATATTAATAGATGCAGAAAAATATATGATAAAGTTCAACACTTATTATAATAAAACACACACACACACACACACATTCTCTTAGCAAATGAGGAAAACAAGAGAACTTCCTAAGTATGATTTTTTTAAGTCTATAAAATAAAAGCAACAAACATCATTCTTGATGTTAAAATGCTGACACTATCCCCTCAAGATCAGGAAAACAAGACAAAAATGCTACTATCACAACTTCTTTACAACATTGCTCTTGAGTTCCAATCCAGTGTAATAAGTCAAGAAAAAGACTTACTGGAAAGAATGTAAAACTGTATTATTACTAGATGACATGATTATGTCTAGGAAACCTAAAAGAAACTACATGCTGTTAGAACTAATAGGCAACTTTAGCAAGGTCACTGGATACTATATCAATATATAGTATATGAACAAACTAATTGTATTCCTATATACCAGAAACAAATGAATAGAAAGTAAAAATTTTAAAAGATACCATTTATGATTGCATTATAAAATACTAAAAAATAAATTAGAGGCAAAATGTATAATGCTTATACCTTAAACCTACAAAGTATTTTTTGAGAGACATTAAAGAACACCTAAATAATGGAGGCATATACCATGGCCATGGATTGGAAGATTCAACTCAAAGTCATTTATAATTCTAACTCAATCAGGATCAAATCCCTGCAGGTATTTTTTTTTGTTCGTTTGTTTTTTTGTTTTTTGTCTTTTTGAAATTGGCAAGCTGACTCTAAAATGTGTTTGGAAAACAAAAGATCTGAGAATAGCCAAGACAGGGATGGGGTACTTTCATAACTAGATAAAGCTATAGTAATTAAGATAACTTAGTATTGGTTCAAGTATAGATGAATAGACCAATGGAACACAATAAAAAGATCAGAACAAATGACCCTCTAATACATAGTCAATTGATTTATGACTAAGATTACGCTACAGTGCAATAAGTGTATAATGGTCTTTTCAATAAATAGCAATGGGTCCCTTGAATATTTATAGAGGGGAAAAAATCTTCAACCTCATACCACGCACACATATCAAAACACTTTAATAGTACAAAGATATGTGTCTTTTCTAAAAAAATAGTATTTTTTTTTTTTAAATCAGAGGACTGTATTTTTATTTGTTCATTTGCTTTTGCTGTAGCTATCTGGAAACTCATGGATAAAGCACGTCTGATTACAGTAATTTTCTTTAATCTAAGTTTTTTGGCATAACTCTCTTGTCCATTTTATAGCATGGCTCTTACTCTTTTATCCTTGCTTTAATGATTTTATCTTACGGGTCTCTCCTTTTTGTATAAGTTATTTTAAATTCTTTTTTGAAAATAGAAAGGGTATAAATAATGAGTAAATCAATCAATGAGGCAAGTTAAACTTCTTTTGAAATTTTGAAGCCTGATTGAATTGTCAAAAAGAATGATAGCTCATATACTAATCCTAGTAATTGAGCTTTGATAAAATTATAACTGTCTAACACCATATTGCTAATACATATTATGCATGTAAATATTACATGGAATGTTCTTTAAACGTTAACGTATGTGTCAGTATTAAAAATAAGTAACGTACATGGAGAAAGAATCTACTTTTTAAAAAACCTGCCTGTAATGTATGCTTGGGGGAGAAAAAAAGATCATTTGCTCCTCTCAGTCTCCGTATAGGAGGAGTATGTAGGGGAGAAGTGTAACTGTTTTGAAGGTAGGAAGTGTAATGACTGACAAGTCTTTCCAATCCTGTTAATGATGAAGTGCACAGGCTTTAGAGTTACCAAACCAACCTGATCCCAGTTCTGCCCCTTAGTGACTGTGTAATCCCTGGACAAGTTATTTGACATTCCTAAAGCCTCAGTTTCTTTATATCAGAAGTGGGGATACTACTACCTTATGGAGGCTTGGCTCTGTCTATGGATGAATGTACATATGAGACTGATTTTTTTGCAAAAAAAATCTTACTATCCTTTGAAAACTTGATCTGGAGATGCTAGAAGAGAATCAAACGTGAACACCTCTATGAAACAAGCTGGCCGAATATGGCATAGCTCAACAAGGAGAGCAGGTTTAAAACCCAGATGATGTGGGGCACATAAGAAATCCTGAACACGGTGTGCAGCCCATCAATTGCAACGAGGACCTGGGGAGTTGTAACCTCTGAAACTGTAGATGCTGTTGCTGTACTATGAAGCACTACTGCGCTGGTGGGCTCTCAGCTACTATTCTACCTAACACACGTGGCAATAAAGTTCAGCGCATGTTCCCCACATCAGAGCAATAGCTCCATCCTCAAAATAACATTTTAATGACTTCTCTGGTCTGCATTTGGGGAGATCATTTGAGACCTTGAGTCTTGTCTTTGTCTAGGTTAAAACACCTTCCCCCTCCATTCCCAGCATCTGGGGAAATCTCTTGTCACAGGGTACTTTCCAGAGAGTATTTTGTCTGATTCAGGATTCCCAGAGGGAATCTTTGATCTGAAATGTAAGCAAGGTCAGCAGCCCAAACCAGAATCAGGATGTCTTGTGGTGGTGTGAGAAATCTGCACGTGTTTAAGAGGATGGCTAAGGACAGTTTGTGGAAAAGGCAATTTTTCCTTTTTTCCCCCGCTTCAGTCTGGTTGTTGATGTTTTCAGGCCCCATCATCTTTGAGCAAAGAAAGATTTTGTCAGCAAACTGGAACTGAACGCTGTGTTGCAAGAAGTTTCTACGTTCTTTGTTCCCTTCTGTTGACACCCATATCTCTTGGCATTTACAAAGGTCTTATTTGAGAGTTTCCATTGTTTGACCAGAAGCATCATATCAAGATGCAAATAGAAAAGCATTTTCAATATTTAATATTACTCCATCCCACCTTTCCCCTCCCAGGAATCTGCCATTTCTGCTGACAGTACAGAATATTTTGTTATAGGGCAGAGGGTGAAATAACTGAGAATGTCCTTCACTTCCACAGGACCTTGTTCTCCTAAGAATCCTATACTCCTTATATGATATTGGGGTTATGTAGATTATAAAGTACACATTCATAGCCAACTTAAAACACACCGAAGACTTAATGCCATCTTTAAAATCTCACTATCGAAGAAAAGGTCCGAGTAGATACTTCAATGAACAAATCTAGGAAAGTTTACTTTTACTTTAGTGTGAGAAGCTTATAAAGATGCAAATTTCTAAAATTAAGCAATTCTAGAGAAAAAAAAAAATTCACTTTTCAAAAATGATTAAAGTCTGAAAGTGAATTTGGTATCACACAGCAATTTGCTAAACTGAAGCAGGAGTTATTTTGGATTGAATTTGTTACATAGCTCATGCATGAAATGATCTGTTGCTTGTTCTTGTGAAGTTGTTTTCACACTATGAAACAGCAGAGGGGGGAAATATATTCTGTCTGAGGCATTGTAAAAATATTGAAAGCTCTGACTGAGGTATTTTGTAGAGGTATCTGACTACAACTTGTCATTTACACTTCACGGGCCAATAATTGTTAAGCCAAAATCGCAGATGCTTAGCTTTCAGAATTATCACTTGATGTATAATGGATTCAGAAGCCCAACTCCGATGCCATGAAAGTGTCACTCATGTGATTACACTGCCACCATGTGGTTTTCAAGATCCTTTTCAATTTTTTAAAAACATAAAAAATGATCTCTTCCAAAAAGGAAATTATAATTATCCAAGTATTATCTCTGATTGTCTTGTATGTTTGTCCTCTATAACAATTCCACAGGTACTCTATGAATTATCACAGATGATTGGATGGGGGTGGGTGGATAGCAAACTAGAGGGGGCTGTACGGGTACTATTTTAATAATTCTGCATAATTTGTCAGAGATTCAGCTTTTACCCAGTGAATGCTATCAAGATGCTTCCTAGAAAATTATAGCTTTATTGACCTTTTCTGCATAAATCTAACATTTACAGTATCCAGAAAAATATGAAAAACTCCCTATAGGTATCTACAGGCAAGTGGATCTCAAACTGAGGTCCCCAGACCAGCACCATCAGCATCCCCTGGGAATTGGGTACAAATGCAAATTGTCCAGCTGCATCCAAAGTTCTGAACCGGAAACTCTGGAGGCGGGACACCGACATCTGTGTTTTAACAAGCTCTCCAGGTAATTCTGATGCTTACTCAAGTTTGAGAACCACTGCTACGGACAATTGTACCTGTTTTAGGGTAGATTAACACGTATTTCCTTAGATCTAAATATAATAGTGCCTACTCCTGGCTTCTGAAAAAAAAATCCAGAAGAAGATGGAAGAAGGTCCCAGGGCATCCTATGAATATGGTCTCCCAGCTCCCTGACGCCCTCCATGGGAAGAAAGAAACAGAACATCTGTGAGGGTTCCCGTTCCAATCAGATGCTGTGTCTCCTCTTTCTTTTTTCTTTCACTCCATCTGAGGGAGATGCTATAGTCAGTCAGGAATAATGCTTTCAGCCCTTTGGGATTATTGGAGCACACACAAGCAGCATCTAATATATGTGGGTATTATATATAAGGCCACTCTTTTCAGGCACTAAAAAGACAGTTTTTAAGAAAGGAAGCTAAAAATTTGAAAGCTCCCCAGGCTCTAAGAGATGTTAAGGAAAACTGGGATGTCCTGTAGATTCCTTCCCTTGTCATGGGGGCGGCCACTCAGCTGCTTCCCAGTCCACTGACTGTGGCCACCCAGGAAGGTTGGCCCCAGGCTGCCAGGACTTCTGATATGTTCAAGACAAGCCAGAAATCAGAATTTTTATGTGAAATATTCCAGTTTCTGAGTGTGCATTCAATGCTAAGTTCATCTTTAAGTTTTAAAAATGAAAAGGTATCTACCTGTTTGATTCAGTCTACTGACATCCAGTTTCTGATCTCTGGGATGGACAGTGAAGGGAAAGCGTGCCTGTCAATCTCAACACACATTTATGACCACATACATGTCTTGTATTTAAGAGATTTGTGTCCACGTGTTTTCATCTCTATATGTGTGAATACATATATACAAAGCATGGAAATCCAATGTCCCAACACAGGAAAAACATTCTGTTGAGCAATGAAGGAGCTTCAAACTGAATAAATGTCAGTGACCTATGAGACTGAAAATACAAGAAGTACATCCCTGAAGATCCATGCTTTAAGAAGAAAATACATGATATTTCTACTAATGTGATGTATACTTTCACAGCATTTTTAAATTTTACAAATTTCATAGCATATAGAATAAATGTCCTGAAAACATACAAATGACATGTACATTGCGTATATTGTAGCTTATTCTTAGGGACATATAAATACTTCAAAAATACCAAGCTCATAAATAAATTTAGGCACTAATTTGGAGCAAAAAATCATGTTTTACTTATATTTTTTATCCCTGGCTCTGAAAAGAGTGCCTAATAGGTAGCTGCTGAATTGACATAAACGTAAGACTTGGTTCAGGTGTTATCAACTGAATTTTCTTTACCAGGCATGTTTTCTGTGGCTTGACCCTCACCGTTGTCACTGCATCCAAGACTCGGAAAATGCAGCCTTATTGCCTTGCAACTTGTAGACTTTCTGAAAGACTTTAAGGATAAAACCAACTTTACATGGACTCAGTATTTTTTCCTATGATTTCTTTCCAAATCCAGTAAATTCCAGTGACCCCGCTGGTGACAGTGTCTTTAAAATTGTCTGATAGGAGAACTAGTTCTGGGGTGTGTTCCAGTGTTCACTCTGAGCTGAAGATTATTCTAGTCACGAGGGCCAATGCCTGGATATAGCCTCACCCTTCTGTACAGCAACAGATTCTCTTGGGGAACTTGTTCAGATGCACTGCCAGATTTAATGAAGATTCACTAACTAGTGTATCTTGCCTCCATTGTATGCCATTGTGCTTAGAATTCTAGTCTAGTTTACTGTTTCTCCTCATGGATTTCTAGGTTTCAAGTGTATCTCAGTAAAATGAATGTACTCTCGGTAGGGATAAAAGCATGATGGTTTCCTCATCCATTCAGCAAATATTATTGGGAATTTGGCATTAGAACCAGAGGGAGCCGGATGGATACTTTGAAGATTTGTACTTGGATCCCTGACTGTGAGAAGCACAGAAACCAGAAACTAGAAACCAAAACCAATAACCTCACAACAGTCTAATTAAGGTGTGAAGTAATGCTTGGGATCCACTGGGAAAAAAACAAACAAGAAATAGACCCCAAAGGATCTAGAATGGTTGTACGAGACATTTGATATTTCAAGTGGGTCTCCCAGGATTAATAGGCACTTACCTGGTAAAGGAGGAGGAGATAGATGTGAAGAAAAGCTTAACTAAAGTATTTGTCAACCATTGCATCTTTGAAGCATAACACAGGACCCCTATAATGAATCCAACAGCTTCTTTGAATGCAAGAATAAATAAGTGGAAGAAAAGTTTACATGTCTGCAGGGAAATGTGAACAGTGGAAGAAATAAGACTAGAAAGATGTATTAGGGACAGAGATCATGAAGGCAACATTAAAAAAATCTAAATTTTATTCTGTAGATTAGTTTTATCTCTTATATCAGGATCTATTTCAATGGTTTGGTGGTTGCCAGAGGGTAAGGGGGGTGGGAGGTTGCGGGTGGGAGATGAGGGAAAAGGGGATCGAATATATGGTGATGGAAGGAGAACTGACTCTGGGTGATGAACACACAATGGGATTTATAGATGATGTAATACAGAATTGTACACCTGAAATCTATGTAATTTTACTAACAATTGTCACCCAATAAATTTAATAAAATAAAATTTTTTTAAAAAAAAGGATCTATTGAGGTACTTTAAAAAAAACAACACAAAAAAAACACTGATTCCTGAATTTTACCACAGATAAGTTTAATCAGTATCGCTATCTCAGAGATTTGGCCAAGGAATTAGCAACTTTTGCACTCTGCGAAAACCACTGCTGGAAGCAATGCTCAATTTTTAAAACATTTTTTTTAACTTTTTTCAGTGCTCAGCCTCTTAGAGGATCTGTCAAAAGCCATGGAAATTCTCCTTAGTAATATATATATATATATATATATATATATATATATATATATATATATATATATATATATATGTATTCATTTTCACTAACAATTCCAGAGAGATCATGATAACCCTGAGTTTAATTCATAGACTCAAACTAATAACCCTGAAACTCCAAGCTGTCTAACAGCTAACTAGTAACTAATGTAGAGAAAATCAGATGAGACTCATTGTTACTAGGAGTTACAATGAAGAAAGCCTTGTAGATGAAGTTTGAGAATACAAACAAGCTGTTTCTTCTTAACAATTTTGTCTAGGACCAACCTAATCTCATCCTGTCAATGTTTACTATAAAAGAGACATGTTCACATTTAAAAAGAGAAGATTTTTTTGCTGGGAGCCAAGGACCTTCTTGGTCATTTCCATCTTAAGTAAAACATTCAGTGAAAAATTGGAATGTTTCAAAAGAAAGAAAAAAAAAAGGACTTGTTGAACATTTAGAAACTGGTATGTTGTTTTGCCCTGTTTCAAATAACAAATGAAGTCGTTGGTATTCTAGAAAGCATATGAGTTACCTGTTTATGTACTTAAAGCTTCACATATTTAGATAGTATCTAAAAATTTTGGTCTCTTTCTGATAGTCTAGCATTTAGGAACCACAGTATGGTTTTATTTCCTCCAAAACTGAGAGCTATATCTGCACAAAACAACTAAAATGCCCTATTGCTGAAGATATGTCACATGGAACAAGATAAAGTCTATGAAAACAGCCCTTTAGAAAAGTCATGGCTGAACTCTAATGACCTAGATTATTTAATGCAAACATTGTGTGCAATTTTGGAGATTTAGGGCAGCCCTCCCTAATAGTCAACTCAAACAAGCCTGTTTATGTGAAACCAATGTGGAAGCAGTTCAGAGGCACAACTTCTATTCTTTGTACTGGGGGCAGAACCACTGAACTTCATCCAAATTTGGAGCAGAGTCAAAATCAGGGTGAGAGGAAAAGTTTTGACGCTGAGGTAGGGAGTGTGGTGCTTTATAAAGTTCAGAGTTAAGAAGTTAATACTGTATTTAGTTAACAACATATAGTATTATTGTGTAAGCTTTTAATCTTTGATTAACAAATAACATCATATTGTGCTTCTCAACCTGCAACTTTTTAAACTCAGCATTACTTTGGAAGTTTGTTTGTATTAATATGTTGGCTGAGTCCATTTCTTTTAAGTGCTTAAAAGCCTACTGTTGCATGAACATGCCACAACTTTGTTCTCTGTTCTCTTAAAGGGGAACATATAGGTTGTTTTCAAATTGTTTAAGCATGGCCAACTGCATTTCAGCAAACATCTCTGTGTGTCTCCATGTGCACATGTGGCAGAGTTCCTTTATGGTTTGTTCTAGGTGTGGATTTGCAGGGTCATAGGATATTGCATATCCAAATTTGTTTAATAATGTTATGATATTGCTCTTCAAAGTAGGTACACCAGGTATGCGAGAGTTGCAATTACATTACTTTGTTGTCTGACTTGTCAGACTTTCAAAGGAAAAATTATTTTTGTTTGTATTTATCTGACTACTGGTGAGGTTTTTCATCTTTTTAAACTATACTCTTCCATTAATTGTTGGTTAACGTCTTCTGCCCATTTTTCTATGGGCCAAGTACTGATCTAGGTTTCCAGACATACCCATGAGCAAAACAAAAAGCACTGCCTCCTAGAGCTTACATTCTAGCAAGAGAAAACAGATAATAAGCAATAAACATGAAAAGTACATTTTGTAGCATGATGGAAGGTGATAAGTGCTAGTGATAAAAGATGAAGTAGACAAGTAGAGTAAATGGGATAGGGGGTGCAAGGTAGGCAAAGCCAAGTAGTAAAGAGTAGTCAAAGTGACCTAGAGAAGGCAAGATTTGAGTCAAGGTGAGAGACTTAAGGAACAGTAAGAAGCCAGTGGACCAAGAGTGGAGAGACAGATAGGATTGTAGAGATGAAATCAGGAAAGTAGAGTGGAGGGATTGATATACACAGCCTTATGGGCCACTGTACCTCTTTGGCTTTTGGCTGAATGAAATGGAGGATCCAGTGAAGGGTTTTGTGCAGAGAAGTGACATAATCCGGCTTTTTATAAAAAGAGCAGTTGCATAAAATTCTCAAATGCTTATATACTTTAATTTCTACATAATGTGCAATTTGACTAAATCTTTCCTTCTTGTGGGAACAATCTGATTATAGATAAACTAAGACTGGGAAACATTGAAATGGATTACTCCTTATGCTTGAATGAATAACTTACCATAGGTTGAAAACTCGGACAAGCAGCCTGAGTTCTAACTGTAACTTTTATAGTTTTCCTTCTGGCAGCTCTGGTCTCTTGCCTTTAACCTCTGTCCCTTAGCAAACCCTTTATCACTCAGGAGTAAAGCTACTGATTGCAGTTGTTGCCAACTTTATGCCAGGCTCTGGGGCCAGCTGTGGTGAAAACATTATCTTTAATACCCGGCAGCAGAATGTCTGGTAAGTATTGTCATCTTCATTTTGCAGAGCTAGTATAGAAGCCAAATCTGTTTAACTCCAAGCCCCTTATTTTTTTTATTACACTATGGTGTACAGTAGGGTAGTTACAGGATTTCTCGTAACTAGATGACAAGAGTATTAAAATAAGATGGCACTGAATAATGCATAAGTTCATATTAAAAGAAATAATAATTATAACTAATTATTTTAATTTATATTATTTCTGAAGTATTCAGCTTCTGTCTTCTTTGAAGGTGGTATATAAAAAGACCTGCTTTTCTCTTTTACTATTTGTTTTGGTACTTGAAATGAAACAAAATTTATGGAATGAACTTTGGAGCTCCAAAAAGATTGATAACAGTGTTTTAGGAAAGTATAAGTTTTAATCTGACATGCTAATATATTATCAACATCCACTATAACTGACTGGTTCAAAGTGTTCTAGCAGATTTAAAATTTCGCAAGAAAAAAATAATTTCTACCCCAGTAGGTTTTGAATACCAAACAGCATCTTATTTTCTTTTCCCCAATAACTCCACTCTCTTCAAATATATTTGTGAATTCTTGTACTTTATGTGATGGTAACTTCCATAGTCTCAGCCCCAAAAGGGCTCTATCAGTTTGCAAATTAAGGCAGCAATTTGTCTCCAATTCAGTATTGTTCAAAGGCAGCCTTAGCCAAAGGATACTTATGTTATTTTTTCCATAACCATGCAAAGGCCAAATAATAAGAGTTTTTTTTTTTCTGATCCTAGAAGTGTATGATAACACATATTTTAGGTACACCCTATTTTTAAACAAACTTCAAAATAGACAGGTCAGAAAAAATTATTTCAATATCAGATTGTAATAAATTGCTAGGCATATCATCAACAACTGGAAATAAAGGTTCATGTCTACAATAGGGAACCTTGGGTGGATGTGAACTTAACTACCCAGGGATTAAATAGTGACATGAAACAGTACTGTTCACTGCCAGGTTTACCTCCCAGCTTTGTCTGGAAGAGCTCTTTCAAATTCACCTCAGTTGGATGGACTGCAATCTGGAGATTAAGATGGTATGCATATGTGTGACTGTTCATTTGGAATAACATTTTCTCCTTGCAGATTATTTTTTACAGTAACAACAACAAAAAAGCCAAACAAAGCACACAAAACAAAGTTTGTCAGATTATTTACTCTGAAAACTCTACCCCTATAAATTCATATATTTAAGAATGAAAAATGATGTCACCATATATTTTCCATCAGTATGGACACAGCTTGAGAAAGATAAGTAATTAGCAATCTTTATTACTTGTCTAGAAAAAAAAAAATGCCTCTTCAGGAAAATTGCCTCTTAATTGCTGGGCTGTTCTAACGAAATTTCTCTTTCTTACACAGGAAATTAAACTGGAAATATTAGAGGCTTATTTCTGCTTGATAACATTTTTGCATAAGCATTTAAAAAGCAAGGTTACGATGTGAAATAGTATGGTAAATTCTTTCTTTTCAAGGGTGAAAACACTAGTTTACTTGTTCAAGATGATAAAGAGTTAAGACCAGAGTTCATAACATGAACTTATCCCATGACACCCCCTCCGCCTTTAACTTGATGAAAACATGCTCATGTGAAGTGAATTCTGAAACTGAATCCGTTGAACACACTCAGCTTTGGTACCAGATTTGTACTGTGACATTCAAACTTCTGCCATGGCCGTTGCAATGTAAATAGGAAATTCTAAATGTGATTTGAATTGCCCTTTGGGGAGTTTTACACTGAGAGACGGTACATTTCCAAGGTAGCCAATACTTAGTATGGATCAAGCCCAGTGGTCGGGTTGGAGACTGTTCTGCTTCAGAGAACAAGTTGACAGGAAACTCTGCACGCCTTCAACTGGACCGAGGGAATTTGGCAGTTGACATAGCCATATATAGTTTGAAATAGTTTCTCTTGTTAGAAATGTTTTAGATTAGCCCATGAAAATAAGCACCTTCATTATTCACATACAGTGATTCCGTTTTTGAGGTGACAGCTGCCTACATAGATCCTAGTTTAGAGATTGGCATAAGCAACAACTGAATTTTTAATTAGCAACAAGCTTTTGTAATTATTAGAAGTCAGCCTTTCTTGTGATTGAAGCCTCTGTGCTAGCAAATATACTCTCAAAGTGCTCAGACCTTCCTCGTGAAATGTATTTGAATATGTGGGTACTGTCATGTTGCACACAGAAAATGCATCATAAATTCAAATTTTATTAGGATGCTTTCAAGATTTTTAAAGTAAGAATTAAATTCAAGGGCATTGGCCTTTTACATATTTCGTGATATTACCTAATATAAAATTCTAGTTGATTCGACGCATAAATAAATGCAGATGTTGAAATTTCTTTAGAATGTGGGATTCTTGTTAAGAGACGTGCATTGCTAAAATTCTCCACTAGAGGGCAATTGCTCCTTCCTTCCTTGTGCTTCCAGACCATGGTTCAAAAACAAACGGGGGCGGAGTGGGGAGGAGGGTAAATGTTACGTTATTTTTCCTTAAAAATCTTTGTTTTATATATCTCATATATATATATATATATATATATATATATGATAAGTAAAAATGTTTTTTAAGACAACTAATGGATGCAAAGTGTGTAAAGTGAAAAGCTTCCCTTACAATTTTTCTCTCCCAACCCACTTCTCAGTTGCTTTTTTCACACAAATACAATTGCACCAAACATTAATTTTATGTGTTTTTTTTGTTGTTTATTCACTAAACTGTATATTTTGGGCATCTTTTCCTATCAGTGCATAGAAATCTACACTTTATTCCATATGGTTTCAGAATTTTCTATTGTATACCCCTAAAATGATTTGTTTTATAAATCAATATAAACCAAATGTCTATAGAGGGACATTTAGATCGTTTTTAGTATTTTGCTACTTAAAAAGTGCTGTGGTGAACATTCTTGCATTTATTTCTTTGCACTGATTTGGGAGTTTCTCTTTAAGTTCTCTAGCTGGGTAATTGCAGGGCTTGTGTATTTAAAATTTTAATAGATATTGCAAACTGTGTCTATCTCTGAAAAAATAAAAAAGAAGCTTTCACTAGTTTGCAGCCACACTGTGTGAAAGGGCTTTTCAGCCCTGACTATGGCAAATACTGGGTATGTCAAATCTTGTAATATTTGCCAATCTGTTTAAGGACAAATAATATCTTGGCAGTAGTTTAAAATTTGTTCTAGGTCTGAAATAAGTTACTTCAACTAGTGAAGTAAATTTAAAATTGGGAAAAAAAGTTGTCAAAATTTGTTTTACAGATTTTATCAGAAGGTAGAAGCCGAATGATCAGTCTTTAGTAGTTCCAGAAAAAAAAAAAAATCACTGGACAAACTGACCTGGTTTCCATAAACTAGCGATAATAAATACCATATTTTGCCATGTATTGTGCGCAGTTTTTTGCCCGAATTTGTGAGGGGAAAAATAAGGATGAGCATTATACATGAATAGTACTAATTCCATATCTACATAATGTTTTTAATTCTTATATTTATGCTTATGAGGTAAAAGTGTAACTCTAGAAATTAATAACAATAACCATATGCAAAATAATACCCTGGAATACCATAATCGGTTTTGTTGAACTTACAAAGAACTTGCAACGATGAAGAGTTCTTGGCCTTCCATGATATATAAATATCGTCAATGTGTTACCAGCACACAAAATTTCTTGTACCTTGTATCTGTTCTTGTGTTTTGTAATTATTTATTACTTAAAATTTATTTTAACATATTACATAATGTTAAAAACTGAATGCTAAAATGCCTTTATAATACAAAACATGAGTACCTAAATGTAAACAAACACAAATTTGAATTAAGAAATTAAAACAAAAGACTTTTTCCCCTGAAAGTTTAGGGCAAAAACGTGGGTGCATATTATACACAGCAAAATACAGTATTTAATATTTCCACAATATTTTTATATCATTTGAAAAAAATTATTATAAAAATTCTGTAAAAGAAGATGGGTAGATATTATTATTTCTAACATACAGACAAGAATGAATCTTTGAACTTCTTACTTCTTTTTTACTTCATCACTATTATGATCTTCAGTTTAAAGAACTTTAATAAGGAATCATGAATATCTTGAAAGGAATTTTATTGTACCCCTTAAGCCTGTTTCTCCCTTTCTCCAGAGAGACCACCTATCACAATTTGCCCATTCTTTTCTCTCCATTCTAAACTACAACACCCACCCTTTCCTCTTGATTTTTGGCAAAGAACAAAATGCTCAGAATTGAAATGCCAAGTATTTTTTTCCTAACAAAATATTTTTACTACTAGGTTAAATATACACCCAAGTAGCAGATTGAAATTAATTACAACAAAAGTTGGCTAGTTTGTCCATTTTTCTCTGACAGAAAACCAATTCCTTCGGTGATAGCCATATATATCCTACATGACCCAAAAATTTTTATCAAGGGACAAACCCACCTTGGAAAACTGCAAAGCAAGCAAGGCTTGTCCATTTCCCTCCCTTTCTTCCCATCCCCACCCCGCCCCTCCTCAGTGTATTTCTCCCATCTGAATACCTCTCTCCTCCTTTGACCCTCACCTAACTGTGTTTACCTTTACCCCAGTAATCTATACTGGAAGGGAGATATTCTGAACTTTAATTAATTGAATATGTCTCCCAGGGTGTGGAGAACGCATATAAATAGACTCAAAGTAGAGCTTCTCTCAAGGGAATAATTTAGGGAATTATCAAGCACAGAATATTTCCTAGGTGGTTTCTGTGTCCACTTACATGGAGCATCTCTGGCTCTGTGTAAATGTGAAATTCCACACATAGAAATATAGAATGGTAAGCAAGCATTAGATGTACTGGAGTATGACTATTTCGTTCAATTTAGTAATTTGTGCTCTCTCTCTCTCTCTCTCTCTCTCTCTCTCTCTCTCTCTCATTTGTTTTGTTTTTGTTTTGGTCACCCATACTTCAAGTTTTAGAAATAGAAGTTTTCAAATCCACATTCCAGCCTTCCTGGGTATGGGAAATTTTTTGGAGTCTGACTGGTGCTAATTGAGGAAACAGCCCCCTCCTTCCTGCCTCCTACTCTAACTAGATAAGAATAAATGTCAGTTTAAGTATCTCAATAATTTCTTCTTTCGAGGTCTCTAATTATTTAGGTTGATCTATGTAAGTTCCATTTTTAGTTATTAACTAATATATTTGAAATAAAGAAGATGAAATGAGGCAGAATTATTATTACATAGTTGCCAATTTATGAACTTGAAAAAATATGGCATTGCTAGAAAGGAAAATACATATGAATAAGGAAAAATGAGTGTGTTACATACATGAATATGGTTTTTGTTTGAAAAATGAGTTATGTATATGGGATGAATTCCTGAGTGTGAATGTTATTATAAAAAAATAATAATTTAATAAAAATGCATTTATACAAACCAGAAAGGAAAGAGATTTATGTAGATCAACTTGAATTTATTTCTGCCTTATGCTATAACTTTCTGAATTGGAAATGTGATTTTGGATTATAAAGCTCCAGCTGTGCAGTAATTTTTTATCAGTTGTGTAAAATAACCTTTGTACTGAATATTTTTAAATTGTTGTATGTTCTCTATAACAGATATTGTGTGTAAAATTCTCCATGCTCTATGTTAGAAGCACAGCATGGTCCGTGTTTTGTTGCTGATGGGTCAAATGCTTTTCAGTACGATTGGGGAAACTATTTAAAAAATATTAAAATTTTCCCAGTGGTTGAAAAGTTTATGTCCAAAAACCTTAAAACAAGAGTTGGTTCATCTATCAGGCATTGGAGTAGTACATAGAAACAAAAACTGTATTTGAAAAAGGAAAGGGAAAAAGAGACAGAGGGAGGGAGGGAGGGAGGGAGGGAGGGAGGAAAGAGGGAGGAAAGAAGGAAGGAAGGAAAAGAGAGAGGGAGAGAGGAAGGGCAAGTTGACTTGTAGTTTCCATTTTGGCTTATACAGATGACATTTGGGGGTTGAATTGTTACTAAAGTATGTTTCACTGTCAGTCCATCTCAAGGGCATCGCCCTGTCTCCTGGCTGGGTTGGAGCCAAAGGCAACAATGGAGGTGAACAGAGCAGTTCTACCCACCCCTTGTAAATGGGCCCATTACACTTGCACCACTTGCACCTTTTAAATTCTTTTTTTTTTTTTTTTGTCCAATTGATTCCTACAGTTTAAAATGAATAAAACTTTAGTTAATTAACATACACACAAATATGGATTTTTTTTAAATACTCTAATCTGGAGTTGACTTGCAAAAGTATCTACTTTTAAAACATTATCTTTATGTGGTTATTTTGTGAAAAAAGCTACATATTTCCAATCCTTGAAGATCATATAAACTCAGTTTCACAACACAAACACTGCTGATCAGCTCAAGTAATTCAAAAGGGGGAAAAAATCAGACCAATTAATGTAGGCAAAATAACCAGGTGAGTAACTGAATATTTCATGTTTCAACCAGCATTTTTGACAGCAGGTTGATAAGGTCACAGTAAGAGGTGCATGAGTGTGTAAGTATCCTTAGGTGTATACGTATGCTGCCAGTATCCTTAGGTGAATGCATCCTTAGGTGCACATGTCTGCCATTCTCCAGAGACCCAAAGAAATGTTCATATACTTCTAAATAACTAGCTTGTGCCAATGTTTAAAACTTTCAGATTTCACAAGAGCTTACACTTTTTTAGTCTATTTTTAAATAGACTGTTTTCTAGGATGTGTCATCTTTTCTTGGAGACAGTGAATTACAGAGCATTCTGGGAAGAAGCTTCTGAAAAGCTTATTTGCTGTTTTTTTTCTAGAACAGTTTTCAAAAGTTATTTTTTTGTTTGTTTGTTTTTTTCAAAATCAGTACTTTCTGGGTACATCAAGAGTAATAATATTGAGCTGTCACACATGTCTGAACTGATCTAGAAAGTTCTCCTCTCAGATCAGAAGCAGAAAGTAGCTAATAAATGCAATCTACCAAAATATTAGGATCAGTGTTATTAATATTAAACATTTTTCAACATTTAATTTTCATTTAGTTTGGTTTTACAAACAATTTCATGAGCATTTTTTAAAATGATATACACATTTTAGTTTTCACCTCTAGTTTCTAGTTAAAACTCACTGGAAAAAGCAGAACTGGTGTCATATACCAAAAACAATAATGATTTGTTATTATTTAAACGTCCAAGTCTTTTCCGCAATTGTGGATCCACACTGCCCCGATTCAGTTCAACTAACATTTAATAAAATTGCCGTTTAACTCATGCATGATGAGATTTAACATGCTCATAAAATTCTTACTTGATGATCATGTTTGGCCTGGCCGTAGCTCTCGCCTAACCTCACTACACCTTCTTCATTTACCAAAATTGTTTGTCTTTTCTGGAACAAATTCTTTCCCTTTGTCTCCCTGTAGTAGCATTTTTACTCTGTTCCCTCCCCCCTCCCCCATTCTTATCTTGCTCTAAATCCTGCAAGTGAGTCTATTAAAACAAAATAATCCACTAATTTCATTTGGTTGCAGCAAGGAAATTAAGACAAAATTATCCATGTTACTGGAGAGTCCTCTTTTTCTTGTCTCATTCATAATCTTAGAAAATTTCATTCCCAAGAACTGTGCAGTTAGCAAGCTCTCAGAATGACTCTATTTAGTCATCAGACTATTTGAAACCATGACAAAGTTTGTTCCTCCATATTTTATTAAACTCAATTAAGTAATGGGGTCTTTTGTCATCGGTCTCAACTTCATCTTCCAAGGAAAACCCACTGCACTTTATAGTTCATAAGATGCCAACCATTCATTTCTTTGTGGTGTTGAAGGTAATTTGATTTATATCTTGCTCTAGTTAAGATGCCCATGTCTTCAAGTATTTTGACTCAGAGTTAGAGGCTCAGGTCAAGTTAACAATGGTAATCTGTCTCCCTGTTTGCAAACAATGAATCACCATTTGGATTTTAAGACCATGGTAAGCTTTGACTTGGCAGCTTGGTTCAAAGGTTGTCAGCAAAATGTATGAAAGTGGCCTGCATTTTGCACCTCTGATCGTAGATGTCAAGAATTTTCTAACAAGGCCACCAATATAGTTGTGAATAATTGGTAAGAAGGAGGAGTGGTTAAAGAAGCATTACTCCCATGCCCTATTTAGACTGGATTGATTTGATCTAGACTTAATAATATTAAAAGCTCTTCTAGTCATTCCCAGGTCACAAATGAAAATGCTTTTAAATTATTAAGAAAGAATGTGACTTATTTAGGACAATATGTAAGGAAAGAGTGATAAAGTGAAGTAGTTCATTTCAGTCCTTTACTTTGGACCAAGTAAACTGCCATTAGGAAAGGAAAGAGCTTCACAGAGAGTAGTTGCAATATTTTATTACTAATAGAATTGGAGTTTGTTTTGGAGAGTTGGCAGTCAAAGTAGCGGAAGTTGAGATGAACAATTCATAAACGTTAGGGGCCAGTTTCCTTTAAGTATCTTGTTGTTCTTATTCTTAAGGAATTCGGACAAAGGGGTGACTTTGAAATAAAAATAAAAAAAACAGATCTGGTCAACTTTGAGTTTTTCCTAAATAAACTCAGTGCCTGCCAGATGGTAAGCGTTGAATTAATATTTGCAAATTGAGTTAATGAAGTCTCAGGGGATGTTTATCAGTATGTATACCTGTCTTTAAAATATCAGTATTAAGAAATGCATTTGTTTTCACAAGCCATGACCTGAAAACAATAATTTTATGATTTGAACAGACAAAAGTCTACTTACTCTACTACATTATCTAATTTTATTGCATCATGTAAGGCAGCATTAATTGCTTCTCTTCTGTTTCTATTTTTGATGCTTTATTTTTCTATAGTGATAAAGAGGAAATAATATTCAGTATGCCAAATAGACATCTGTTTGTCAAGTTGGGGTTTGAGCTGATCTCTGATACAGAAGTTTCATTAATATTAGGTGAATATCATTTGTTGACTTTCATTAACCTTAATATTGATAGGAAGAAAAAATTTTCATTAAGAATTCATGTTATATGGATACCCAAAATGACACTCTAGGATGATAGTCAGAAAAACTATTACCTGTCTTCTGGTAGCAAATCTGAATAAAATAAGTAATTACTATTAATTATGCTGTTCCTGGATTCTACAAACTTTATTTTGGATACACATTTAAGGGTCTATTAACACACTTGAACAGAAGCACAAACACTGAAGTATTTTGGATTTCAGGGTTTCTTACCTCTACCTGGTCCTTCCCTCTTTGTCTAATCACCATATTGCTTATCATCCAGTTTATGAGTTCTAAGAGGATAATACTGATAGCTTTCATTACCATTCCAAAGAAGAGTTCTTGCATCAGATATGATTGGTGCCATCCACTAATGCAGTGGGTTGGAAATCAGTGTCCTTCTTTCTGTCTACTATTTCTATCCTTTTAATTCTATGGATCATGAGGAAAACAATGATTGATGACATAGCATCTCAAACTTAGTATCTAATTGGTTCATAAATAAACAAATATTATAGGAGCTAATCTTATTAGTTACTATGGTTTGGAATATATGATAGTCAACTTATTATATACTTATCCTAAAGTAGAATGTACCAGATTTCCATCATTAGAGGTGTTTTACTGATCATTTTTATAATAAAATTATTTGAAATGTAAAACTAAATAGAACTATGAAAATGACAAAATCCAATATGGCCCTCAGGGAGGAGGTGACTTCCCTAGAGTAACATGGGTAGGAATCCATAACTCCAAATGCTCAGTCCAGATCTCCTCTCACTGTTCTATCCTGATTCTGTGAAATGAGGTAAAGACATTAATCATAGGTCCTTGGGTAAAGCCTATAAACCAATAGAGTATATTCACACTCCCTTGCTGCCAGGAAGAAGTGTAATGTATTGTTTAAGAAAATAATATTGAGTCATCAATGCTGATTTTTGGCTGTGCACACTTTGGGCAAATTGCTTCACATTAGTTTCTTTAAGTTTCCTCTGTAAAATGAAAAGAATAACAATTGTTCCCTCACAGGTTTTTTCGTTTTTAAATAAGATGATACAAGTAGAGGGCTTAGAACAGGTCTGGCACATAGTAGTTACTCAGAAAATGTCAGTTCTTAAATCATGATCCTTTCCTCAGGTCTCCAAGACATTCATTTCTTATACCTGCTATTTGGTCATTCTTACCTTCTCTTATTTCTGCAATCTTCTTTTTCTCCCCCCACTTGAGTTCCTGCATTCTCAACATCTAGAATCTCCTAACCACAGTTTTAACTTATTTTTACCTTTTAGTAACTGAACAAAACACAAGATTGAAAAACAGGCATGAATAAATTAACCCTTGGTTTTCAGAATGGAGGCATTTCTTCTATGATTATTAATAGAATCTATCAGCATTAAATTGAAATGTTAAAAGTCATAGAATTTTGATTTATTGTTTGCCTTTGATCTGGAGCACTGATGAAGAGGAAATGCTTTTGCTAGATATTTATTAGTACTATCCACGCATCTGGAGGACGACAACCACCAAGTTCTATAAAAAGAGCATTAGCTGTCATCAATGCTCTCATAAGATACCACGCTGACAATGGTACATAAGGTGTCCAAAAAGGAGCATCATCACTTTGATTTCAGCACTGAAACACTCCAAGCATTTCCTTAGGGATTGTGCTATATATGAGCATATACTCAAAAAATAAGACGAAAAAAAAATGAACCAGGTGGAACTTGCTTTCACAATCTATTGTCTTAGGATCATTGTTCTTTCTGATCCACATGCTATGCTGTTTTCCATTCCCGAGTCCCTAGAGTATTCACATTCTATGGCTCTTGCTATGTCACTGCTCTATCAGTCTGCCCTCTCCAGCCAGTGTTCCGATTGCCAAGGTAAGCTGAAAAGGCCTGTTTTTAAAAACAACAAACAACAAAAGAAATATTTAGGAACAGACAGAGCCTTCCCACTCTTATACAATCTGTCATTCTAAAAAAAAAAAAAAAAAAAAAAAAATTCAGCACAATTCTTTATCTCCATTCCTTCCTTTCCAAATCTCCAGTTCAGGTTCATGTTGTCTCTCTCATCTGCCTGCAATGACCTCCAGCTGGGCTCCCATCTTCCAATCCAGTATGTACACTGTCATCAGTCTGATCATGATGTTTGTATGGCAAACTGCATGCACTAGATTAAGCCTTTGGTATTAAAATTTGATATTAAAGCCTTTGATATTAAAATTCTTCTTTTCTAAGGACCAACAAAACTCTTCAACATCATACTTGTTCCTAAACCCTGTTCTTTAGCCATGAAACAAATAAGTCTGTCACTTTCAATGAGAGACTTCATTCATTCATTTTCTTCCTTCTGACTGATGAATTCCTACTCACTCTTCTAGGCCCAGTTCTAATGCCACCTCTCTGAGGACACCCTGATTCCCTCCTGATAGGATTAGCTTTTCTTTTCTTTAAGATACCTTAGACTTTTTTACATGTCTGTATTAGTGGCACTTGTCAGATTATTCTCCATTAATTCTTCACATCTTTCTGAATTAGTCTGTTTTATACTAGTCTTATTCAATTTCCTATCATCAGTGCCAAGTATAAGACCCTGTGAATAATTTTAACTGTTGAAAAATCATTTAATAAACAAATGAATGTATAAACACATAGAGGGAGACAGTGTTCTCTTTTTATATAGGATCAGGCTTTCACACAGATCTGTATGTTGAACTAGAGCAGCTTTTCTTCCTTCTTTCTTTCCTTCATCAAACATTTATTGAGCACCTTCTGTGTTCTGGGTTCTATATGAAGTGTCGGGCACATTAAAAATAATAAAACATCGCCTTTGTTGCAGAGGTGTTCTCAATTTTAATATGAAAGAAAAACAGTAAAGTAGAAAAGTAATAATGTAATTTGGGTACCAATAGCTTAACAGGAACCTTCTTCATGTTTATAACTGGAATGTGGGGAATGTCTTCTGCTGTCCAAGGTCCAGCATTTGAGAGGAGCCTTGAGTGCAAATGATCACCTCCATATTGTGCCTTGATACTTTATCATTTGTGAAGGTGTTGGTAGAACCTCCATGAAGTATCTCAGTAGCTGCTGGAGAATGGAGTCCGATGTGGAGCATGACTTGAGGGTCAGGTCATTGACCTTAGGATCAGGACCCTGGATTCTAGCTTTAGCTCTGCTATTGATTAGCTATGACCTTGGGCAAATGATCGAGTCTACTGGATATCTTATCTGTAATTTGAGGATATTGGTCTAGACTCCAGATAAATGGTTATCCACCAGGAGTTTATGATAGGATTATAACTATTTGGCCTCACCAAAGGTTCAATGAATTAGAATAAAATCTCCTAGGATGAGGTCAGGCCATGTATATTTAGCAAAATTTTGCTGGTGATTCTAAGAGGCTCTGACTTGAGCTATATCTGCTCTTGATGATATCTTGATATCTGAGGTCTCTGGCAGGCCCCCACCCTGATTGAGACATGCAGACTCTAGGTCCACTCCAGTCTTTCTCCTTTAATAGTCTGTGAGAACCAGGAACATTGTTTCAAGAAACAATCAGATCAGTAGCTGACATCATAGGTCTTCCTGAAAGAGAGGAAAGAGATGCAGAACAAAGATAAGACAAAAAAAAAAAAATCCCCAAATACTGTGGGATGCTGGGAATCACAGCCAGCACCAAGGCCATCTGCAGCTTCTTGAACTTTAAGATGGACCCAGGCATTCTGATGCCCTGACTCCCATATATTTATTCTCTGACTGAGGCACAAAGATCCGGGTGAGCTAATGCATCAACCCATGAAAAATGAACAATTAAAACAATGAAGTTGTCAGTTCTTTTACCAGATTGCAAATAAATAACCTGCCTGTCAGCCTGGCTGCTCTGCTGGACCATTAGTTTAATACAAAGACATTCTAAGGAACGGGTGGATGACAGCTGATCTATCACCAGGCTTTTGATAAAGACCGGAGCAAAATATGCTGTCATAAACCACCGAAGGTCAATCCTAATTTGTGAGAGGCAAAATATTCGATGAAATTTAAATACATCTCTCTGCCCATCATGAAACCTATAGGCTTTAGTTTTTTGTTGGTGTTGTTTGTTTGTTTAACTAGTGGAAGGGTTATGTACTTGTTATGACCATCTAAAACACTTTTCTGCTTATGCTTATTTAGCTTGTCAGGGACGTTTTGCTGCTATAGATGGCCTCAGAGCTTGTAACTGTCACAGTGGAGAGACTGTGATCTTAGGACTGCACGATGTATCTTCTTGCCAGGCTGGACAGGGTCTTCCAACAATAAGTTATTCTATGTCATGTCAAATGCTAAAATTGTCATGGATTTCCAAACAAAAACTCAATTCATTGCATTTCTTATATTTGTAATTTGACTTCTATATGCCACCTAATAAAATGTTTGCCAGCCAGATATGTTGCTTACTGAATATAATGATAAAAGGCAGTAGATCACACAATTAAATAAAAACAAGGTCATTAAATTTCTAGTTAATACTTCATTTATCTTTAGATCTTAGTGGGAAAATTAAAGCTATGAATCACCTTTCAGAAGTCACCTTGAAGAAGATAATTTTTACTTCTTAGAAGTAAAAAGTATTATCAGAAAATTTACCTTAGAGTAAAACTAGGTGAGGGGCAGTGTTTATGAGATGGCCAGTGCTTATTTCTCTAAGTCACTTTGTCTTAGCTTGAATCTAAGCAAAACTGACTCCTCAATTTTTAATAAAAATTAATCAAACGCCTGGGAAGCCAACGAAATACTATTTTCCCTTTCCAAAATCTTTTGGATATTTATCTATTCAGGTTATATCTTCATGGTCAAAGTGACATAAATTTTACCCTACTCACTGTCAATTCTTATTTTTGAGTATATCCACTGGTTAATTAAATGAGTAAAATGTAGTTTTGATATGGAGTGGCAGCTGAGATCTACACAGAAGCCACACTAAGGTGTTTTGTGGTCATTTGATTGCCCAGAATGATTTCAGCGAGGAAGAGACATCAGCTATATTACTTCAAACTGGTTTGACCAGTTCTTCCAATGGTCTGAATGGCTCATTAGTAAACAAGATGAACAATATAAATTTTCAGTATAAATATTTCCAAGCTGATTTTCCTACCTGGTAAATTAAGCCATAACTTGGTCTGTTGTTCAGCTTTGTAATCCCTTCAAAGTTATATAATATTAATGTCCATCTCACTTCCTAAGAAGCATCCCTGAGAGGATGGGGGGGAAGCTCAGGGCTAATCTTGAGAACACTGGTTTTGTCACTTATAAACCATATCATGTGGGCAAGTGGTTCAATATCTACTTATGTGCATGATAACACATGCTAAAAGGAGAAGTTATACATAAAAACAAATACTGTTTTATAGGGAGGAGCTCCTAAAGTTTTTGGTTTTTGTTTTAAACAGGGAAATAATGAGTACAAATTGGTAGTTACAAAATAATCATGGGCATGTAAAGTAAAGCATAGGAAATATAGTCAATAATATGGTAATAACTATGTATAGTGCCAGGTGGGTACTAGACTAGTCAGGGGGATCACTTCTTAAATTGTATAAATGTCTAATCATAGGCTGTACACCTGAAATTAATATAAAATAATACTGAATGTCAACTGTAACTAAAAAATTAAAAAGAGGGAGAAAGTTGAAGGGGACTAAAAGGTCCAAATTTCCAGGTATAAAACAAATAAGTCATAGAGATGTATGTAGAGCATGGAGAATATAGTCAATAATACTGTGATAGCATAATACGATGTCAGATGGTTGCTGGACTTACTATAGTAATCACTTCTTTAGGCATATAATTGTTGAATAACTATTGTGTATACCTGAAACTAATATAATATTATATGCCACAATATTTTTAATAAAATATTTTAAAAATAGAATAAATACACAGGGAAATAATGTTATTATGTAGCACATTAAGAAGAGAAAGTAGTTCATGATCTAGACACTTCTACTGTGATCTGCAGTTAGTCCTTCCTTTCTCTGAGTTTTAGCCATTGAGAAGTCTCTTCTTCCTAAGTCTCACTGTAGGTGTATCTGGGGACTCAAGTTTCCCAGGTTCTTGCTGGGTCCCACCTTCTCCCAAGAATCCCAAGTGCTTCTTAGTTTGATTAAAACCTGTCCTTACTAAATAAAATGATTTTTTAAATAATTGGTGATGCTTTTCTCATATAATTTTTATATCATGTCGTCTTTAAAATATATATTTGTATTAATTTCCATAAAGAGTTGTGTGTGAAGCTATTGTTTAGAACATGACCTTATATGATAACTTAATCTCTAAGGGGTAAGTCAGAAGCCACTTGAAACATTTGGGAGTTCAGAGATTGTGGTAGGTGGAATAACAAACCCTCAAAGAGGTCCATGTCCTAATTCCTGGAATCTGTGAATATGTTGTCTTATGAGGCAAAAGAGACTTTGCCGAAGTGATTTAGTTAGAGATCAGAAGATTTTCCTGGATCATCTAGATGGGCCTAATGTAATCATGAAGGTTCCCTCTCATAAGAGGGAAACACGCAATCAGAGAAGAAAGAAGCTAAGCTTCTGGCTTGGAAGATGCTTGGAGGAAGGCACCACAAGCCAAGGAATGTAAGTGGCTTCTAGAAGCTGGAAAAGGTAAGGAAGTAAACCCCACCCACTCAATTTTCCAGAAGGAACACAGACCTGCCAATACCTTGATTTTAGATTTGTGACCTCTAGAACTGTGACATAATAAATTTGTAATGTTTTAAGCACTAAAATTGTGGTGACCTGTTACAGCAGCCATAGGAAATTAATGTAGAAACATTTAAAATAATGTAAGCCTGATTATTGGGTAACATACATGCATACCATTGCCAACATTCTATTTAGGTCTCTTATCAGTAACTCATACGTACCTGGGTCTCTCCCTCTGGAAAATTTTCATCTCCCTACCACTTTCCTATTCCCTTCTACTTCCCACTACATATACTTTCTCTAGTGTTTCAGATCTCAGTTAAATAGTGGTCTCCTCAAAGAGAACATCTGGAATTAACACCCCCCATCCCACACCTGCAAGTCCAAATTGGAGTCCCTGATGTTATTCTCTTTCATAACAACCTGTACCTTTATAACATTTTAAATTAGATGTTTTATTTGAATGATTGTTTTATTGTGTTTATCTCCCCACTATTGCAAGTTTGATGAGTATAAGAATTGTTTGCTTTTGCTCACTGCTGTGAACCTAACACATTGTAGGTATTCAAGAAATATTCCTTGCCTGAATGAAAATATTCCAATATTCTGCATGTCTTGTAATATGGGTTAAGTCATGCCCCATAGTGAAGTCTATCTGGAAGCATGAAACAATAAACTAACAAATCATCTTCTCTTTCAGAAGACACAAGGCAGGTTTTGCATTAACTTTGATTTCCTCTAAAGTGTTAGTCAATGTAATCATTAATTAACCAGGTGGCAATTGATGGATGTTTTCATGATGCATATGCTACCTAAGAAATGTTATAATATTTCTCAAAACTTTTCTTTGGATAACATTCAGAATGTATTTTCTTGCTTTTATTTTCATTTTCTTTTTATTGTTTTGCAATATATATTGAAAGTTCCTTCAATATCTTTAAACATCCATTTGAGAACTGATTTTAAGAGTTTTAGGAGGTTATGGGTACATTATTTTTATCTTCTGCAATTTTACTTCCTCTGGAGTTCAAGAATCAAAGGTAAAAATGTGCGTGAAAATTTTATTTATATGTGTTTCAAAAATTTCATGTCATGTGATTTCAATGTGTTTTTTTTTCTTGTTTTTTTAGAAATATGTATATTTTTTTCCTGATAGCAGATACATATATAAAGATGGTTTTTAAATATTGGATAATTTTCTCCATAAATATTTGAATGTTTTTATAATGTTTGCCCATATATAGCACCTTTGTTAACTAGTTGATTCTGATTTTAAATGTAAGTGTTTCAATGGAAAGGACATGAATTTTACTGAGGCACTATGAGATTCTTCTATGTTACTATATCCACTAGGCTGTTCCTCATAACAATTCACAAGATAGATTTTATTAATCCCACTATAAAAAGAATGGAAATTGAGAGTCTTGGAGTTCAAATAACTTATTTAAAGCCAGAGATAAGGTCAATAGCATTGGCCTACTTGTCCCAAAGTTCACGCCATTTCCTTTAGTAGACCACACAACATTTAATGGATGCTTGCAGACCAGCACGTTATCGTGATGGTTCTCAAAGCAGACTGGTTCAAATGTCCCTTCCCTCAAAAGGCCTATGCCAGACGGCCCCATACCTCAAGATGGAAAATGGCTAAGTAGATAGGGATACTGGAATTTAAAACACAAACCCTGTTGTGTTCAGCACAGCCACTTTGACTTCTCAGTGTTATTGATATCCATAGAGCACAGGGTTTTGTGGCCGCATTTGCTGCGGGAAAACCATGCTTTAGCTCACATAACTCCATGCCAAAAAAGAAAAAGATTTTCTTACTGATGGGAGGAATTGGATGGGAAGAATTTGTAATAACTGCAGCTCTAGGTTTCTAGATAAAACATATTTTAATTTTTCTGATGGTTCACCTTTCATGTTAGAAACTTCCCATTAGGGAGCTCCTTCCATCACAGTGTCATATAGGTGATGCCTTCATGTGTTTACTGACAGTAGGTGAAAGAAGCAAGCATATCACATATATCCACTCCCAGTCACCACGAAAATGCCATGATCAGTTATTCTTGCTTAACCACTTCTTCAGGCAGTAAAACCAGATATGCTTTTTGGCATACCTGGCAAGTTCAGGATAAATGCTTTATTGATATGTATTGGAACAATCAGTGACTCTCAGATAAAATAATGTCTAGACCAACAGCAGACTACATAATTAGCTGTTCAGAAACTGAGTCAGATTCCACTTAATGCTCTTTTATTTGTATATATCCCAGTCAGAAAGGGAAAATAAAACCCTCTTTTTTTTACTAATTGCCCTGTGTTTAATCAGCCTTTGTTTTTAATACTAAACAAGCAACCGATGGCCCTTAAAATCAGAATTTCTGCCACTGCTGTCATTATTCACTTAAAGAAAACTGGAAGATGAAATAGTCTTAAGGATAGTGGATGCTAAGAAGACAGCTGGCAACATAGGCACACAGGGGCAGTCAACAAAAACACAGGTGCCATGAACAAGACAGTCAACAACATCTCCAAAGTGACATCTTTTAGAACAGGTTCATTCGTTCACGATGCCATACCCTCTAGGTGATAAATAAAAAGGTTGACCCAGAAATTGTTTTTCAATATTAGGTCTTCAGGATATGTAATAACCAACTTGTCAAATTTATATTTTTTTTCACTGAATTTGTTCGAATTGTCTTTAGACACAACCATGAAAACTCAAAATGTCTACTTGACTTTGTTTTGTTAGCTGGAAAATATCCAAAAAGCCTTTTTATTTTCTTAACAAAATGGCATGATATTATTGAGAATTTGGAGCAAAAGGTTTTTACTGTTCGGCCTGTAAAAAGAAACAGCACAACCCAGCAGAGTAGCTGACAAGTGACACAAATACAGTACATGCTAATGTGCAGAGAGAAACAACCTTGAGAATTTAAACCGGCTGCACCAGAAAAAATATCTTTATCCAGATATGTGGTCCCTCATGAATTATACTATTATTTCAGTTGATTTTACCTGACATCACACTATGATTTTCTTCAGTGACAAGAAAATTGTAGCCGGCCCTTGACAGTCGGTCACAAATTGACTGAACAAAACAAAATCAAACAGTGAAGTAATCCCCAAGTAAATTTAATGAAACCTAAATCCCAAAGGGCAGCACACTTCTGTAGGCAATAGTCTTATTTAATAAATTTTTCCCTGCTTTCACTTTTAGAGCTATATTTACACAGACAAATTTAATTCATTGGGTTTACATTTCCTCTTCCCCTTAGCTTGTCCACCAGGCACATATGGGAAGGACTGTAAACAGGTATGTCAGTGTTCAGCCGAGAATGAAGACTGTCACCCAGTCACAGGGAGATGTACCTGTCTGCCTGGCTACCATGGAAACCACTGTCATCTCAGTAAGTGTGTTCTCTGCTTTAGTTGTAATTTATTGAGGAGACAACAATAAGGTGGGCCATCACTCCAAATGCAAAAAGGCAAGTGTTAATTCAACCTTCTAATCCATAGCAAATCTTATGGGAATTTTTATTGGAATGGTTGAAAACACATAGTTTGTTGTTTAAGTTGTTCTCCTATCTTGCCTTTTCTATTCAAAATATGCCCCTCCCCCCGCCAAAAAGACAAGAACTATATAAAAAGAAAGAAATAAAGAAGAAAATATAAACTGATTATTATAAATCAATATGTAGCAAATTGGCAACATATTAAACTGATTCATAAAGTAAGTTCCAGGATCTCCTTAGGAACAATCAAATTAAACAAATTGTTATTCTGGAATGAAAACAATGACTTTCTTAAAGGATAAAATGCCAGTTGGCTCATTGTTGTGTAATAAAAAGAGAATAGTTCCTACACCAAATACCTTATTTTGATCTGTTAGGACATTTTAACATCGAAAATGGTTATAGGAGAACACATGATCAAAAGTCCCAAGGAGCATGTTAAAATGTTCAGTCAGCTACTTAATTTTTAAGCTTGTAATTATTTGTAATGTACTTTTTATAGGTTTAAGAATAAAATGATTTGGACTCAGTTTCGTTTTTTTCCCCCAACTTGGCCAATTCTACTCTCTTTTCTCCTTAGTTGCTCCCATAGCAGATTCCTTCTGCTTTCCTTTCCAATTCTGCAAGTATATGGATGATTTTTTGGATTTCCCCCTCAAATGCCACCTATAAAACCTAGACTTATGGCCAATCTATTGATTTTAATTTTCTACAAGCCACAGAATGTGTATTTTGAATATCACTTTTCTTTTTTGTCCTAATTTTAAACATTACCAGCTAAAAACACAATTAAGTGTGTATGAAATGGTTTCAATTAGTATTGTATTTGGAGCCCACAACTATTGGAGTTATTCAAACTTAAAATGAAGATGTAAAATATAAAATTTGTAAAATGTTAATTATTTTTTGGTTATGGCAAATTTCAATTACCCTGGTACTGGAGAAAGAAGTGATTCCCTCACATTCGATTCTGTCACGTTTCTCAGGAAGAATTCCTTCCAGATAGAAAGGATATTTTATATTCATAAAATAATATCAAGTTACAATAGCTGGTAGTACTTCTGTTTCAGAAGGCAAGCTACCTTGGGTTGAAGGAGGATAGCTTTGCCTTGTAAAAGCAAGGCTGAGGCCGGGAGCCGCTCCTTGACTAGTGAGATTGGCTTAGTTCCAGGCAACACGTGGTTGGAAGTTGCTGCAAAGGTTCCTTGGCAACATCCACTGTAATTACAGGACTATGAAAAAGGGTTCAAGAAAATATCCATAAAAGGTGTAGCTGGCTCAAAGCAAAAGTTTCAGCAGCCAAAAACAACTGGGCTTTCATGTTCTCAAGTTCAGAGTGTAGAATCAAAATTTTCTCTCAGCAGAGGTCAGAGGAAGCCGACAAACGTGCAGTAGGACTCTCACCGCTTGTTCGTAATTTATAATGGGTCAGTCTCCACATGTGGATGGCATGTGAGCAAAACAAACTGTCTGGTAGATGTAAACTCATCAGGCAATGTATTTTTGACCATAAGAAATTGTAAAGTGACTACGGACCCTGGAAATCTTTTATTTCTCTAACCTGTAATACTCACTGTCTATAATGACTCTGAGAGAATTTAAGGCAATGAGGTCCTCTAAAACCATGGGCAATTCTGTTGGCAGTATTCACAAAATGCTATCACACTTGCTATAGAATGCTTTGAGAAACATAGACAACGGAAGAGCTTACCTGTGCCAGGAGGAAGTTTCAAGACATTGATACCTAATGCTCCTGCTCATAACAATACAAATTCAGACAGACCAAATCTTAATATTTATTTTCAATATCAAATAAAACTGCATAATAATGGCTAGTCTATGTGTGAGTAATTTGGTCAAATACTAGGGAAACAGATCCTGTAAAAAGCAGACTTATGCATTTTATCTGCTTCAGAGCTAAGTGCTTCAGGATACAGTCACAACCTTGCTTGTTCTGATTTTCTAGTGAAAGCCATTTACATCATCATAGTATACAGTAGCCTGTAATACTTAAACAAATCAGAACTGTGAATTCATATTCAAGCTTCTTCTTATTCAAGCTCCTTCAAGGAGAGGGGATGGTGCAAGGATGGGATAAAATAGTCACCCTCTAATGGAAAATAACTAAACAGCCCTTGCCAGAGAGACAAAATTTCCCAGGAGGAGTAGTTAGTTGTAAAGGATAAAGCAAAGGCCAAGTAATGATCAAGATGGAACTTTAGGAAATGAGGGCAAGGAGACCGAATTTCACTCAAACAAGCCAAATGAAATCATTATTTCTCGGTCATGTGTTTCCTTATTAAATTTGGTGAACATTTGAGCAAGGGATGTGTGCATGATTCCAGAAGTCAAACTTTTACATTGCTACAGAACTATGTAAGAAAGTAGAGTTATCCATAAAATTACTTATTCTTGGGGAAAAAATTTATGGGAACTTCTGTAAACAAGTACCATACTCGATATAAATTTAATGATTGGCAGGACTAAGAGATCAGCACATAAACTGTCTTTCAACAGATAGTGTATTTATTAGCAGGTTAATTTCATCAAGTTCAGTGTCCCTACTTCAAAAGGCTAAGTTGAAAGCTAAAAATTGGGTGATTTTTTTTTTTTTATAATACAAAAAAAAAGAACAGGGACAGATGATTCTATCAAATACCAAAACCACCATTAAGATAATGTGCAAAATGGGTATACATCAGAGGAAAATTATGTTTCCTAAGTAACTTCGACTCACATAAAAGTGATCTCAGAATATAAACCTTTACATATATCAGTTATTTAAAATTATCAAATAATTACACATAAGCTCTTTTTTCCTTTCAACTGAGATACTGATTCTTTGATATCCATAATTATATTCACAGTTTAACATTTTCCTCATTAATAATTTCATAAGTTTCACTTTATCAGGTGTTGATCTTTTCTTTATTTGCACAGAAATCCATGTCATTTTCCACTTCACAGTAATGTGACTCCAGAGTTTTCTATACTAATCAACTCTTATAAATTTAACCTCCTTTGTGGAAGCAACAGGCCAGCAGTACATACTAGACCTCATTGTTTCAAACTCCATGCCTTCAGCTTGCTTTATGTGTAGTTACTCTAATATTAAGCAGCTAACTAAACATTTTTTAAAGCATCATACATAGTAATGATAAAAATTATAAAAATTTATGTTCTAAAATACGGACCCAGATGGACATGAAATAATTTTTTATCTTGGTGAATAGGACAAAAGGAGGAGATGGAGACTTCCTTTTAACCACTAATTTTGTTTGTAGATGCACTCTTGAACTTTTATGAGAGAGAAAAAGAACTTCTTGGGAGAATTAAAGAATATTGTGCACCAAAAAAAAAGGGGGGGGTGTGAATTAGCTATACAAATCGGCATCCCTTAGAAGGAGGAAATGACAGAAGAGAATGTGAAGTGAATCCATCATTTTTCACAGAGTTGAATAAAGAAATACAACAAGTATCACAGAGAATAGCCTTCGGTATGAATAATTTTAAAGTGTTTTGCTTTCCATCTCCATCATGGAGAATTTTGTTTTAAAATCAGAAGAGAAGAGAGGAAAGAAGCAGCAACTCTTTGAGTTTGAGACTCAAGGTGAGAACCATGGGTTTTAGTACAGGATATATATGGGGATTATAAACCATCTGAATCTCAATAAAACATTTTTTTGTGTTGTTTCTACCTCTGAAACCTGCTACATGTGAAATACTTTTTAAAAATGTGCTTTACCTTCTGATTCTTACTACTACTACTACTACTACTACTACTACTAATAATAATAATAATAATAATAATAATAATAATACAAGATAAAAGGGAAGGAAGAAAGATTCATCTTGTCTAGCTTAGTCATTGTCAGAGCTATTCTTCCACAAGTAAAAAGATTTTCCAAGCAAAAGGAACTAAGGCAAATACCAAATATTTTTATGCAGGTCAAGCAGGTAAGGAAAAGGTTATGCTACATGCCTATCAGTGATCCTGCCACAGTTAATGAAAATTACAGCTACCATTGACTTGGGAGATATCTGGGTTTGGCAATGTACTAGATACTCTACTTTTTCACTCTAGTTCCTATAATAGGCCTGTGATTTTGTTATTATCCCTTTCGGTATGAAGGACCAGAATCTCAAAGAAAGGACTTACTCAAAGCCATAACATTGTAAGTGAAAGACATAGGGTTCAAATTACAGTCTATGCAAATTTAGCTACAACATTATGTTTTAAATATGTAACAAGAATAAAGAGGATTATCTTTAATCAGTGAAAGAATTTTGTGCAGTCAATATTTCAAGTCACTTCACTCTGTTGGCCTCAACTTCCTCATCTTAAAATAAGAGTTGAACCAGATAGACCTGAAGTCTCTTGAAACTCAAACTTCTATGAATTTAGAAATTGGAAGTTTTCCACAGAGACTATACCAATTCACATTCCCATCAGCAATGTACGAGGGTTCCCTTTTCTCCGCATCCTCTCCAACACTCGTTATTACTTCTCCTGTTGATGATAGCCATTCTAACAGAGGTGAGGTGGAATCTCATTGTGGTTTTGATTTGCATTTCCCTAATAGCTACTGAAGTTGAGCATCTTTTCATATATGTGTTGACCATCTGTATGCTTCTTGGGAAAAGTGCCTGTTCGTGTCCTTTGCCCATGTTTTAATTGGATTGTTCTCCTGGCTAAACACCTCCAATCTTGTATTTACTGCACAGATAATGTGGTTTTCAGCTCACTCTTTGTACTGTTCAGTCTCGTTGATCTTGAAGTCTGGCCATTTATCTATCTCTATAGCAGGGATCATCATGGTAAGCCACACAGTCATGAATATGAAACTAGAAAATTGAGAAACTAACAGAAAATAAACACTTCCTCACTGTTTGGGGCCATCTTGAATTCTTACTTGTATTAAACCCAGATCATTCCTGACAATACAAACTATAACACTTACATATTAATCAAAATAATAAATGTATCTAGGCTGGAATGAAAAAGCCCTGTTTGGTGATTATCTCCTATTCTGAGTATTCTCTAAAAGTGGGTAGATTTCCAAGAAAGGTCAAAGTTAAGTGTCTTATATCTTATTTGTGAGCAGCATCAGAAACTTTATGTCCCATCTATTTTTCTAAAGCATCTATCTATATCATCTCGTATCCTCAGATAATTCCATACCTTGAATCAATAGGTTGAAAGTGATTGAAAAATACCAAAGAACAGTAATTAGAATGTTAACCACATGTCTATGAGCATAACTTTAAACGCTGATTGCTTCAAATTACAGTACCTCATATGGTTTTGTTCTCCTTCAACAGAATGCCCAAAAGGTACATATGGTCCATATTGCCAAAGGACTTGCAAGTGCCTGAATGGCGGCAACTGTGACACCATGATTGGCACTTGTGACTGCCCTCCCGGCTTTATTGGGGCTGACTGCAGTCAAAGTAAGTCACCCTACCTATTATAAAATGGATATGATAAAACAGAATTTTTTAAAAAAAAAACCACACTTAAGAAGTAAATATTGTTGCAATTATTTTACATAATAATTTGCTACAGTAACAGCAGACACCAATTGGCCTAAATTCTAGGTTGAGGAATACTTACTTCAGGAGTTTGAGAGTTGAAGTCAGTGAACACAGCCAAAGAGAGCACTTTGGTCATAACTACTCTTGCCCCAGCAAGGCTGGACTCAAGTCAAGATTCAAAAATCTATTTGGCAAGAACAGAGCAGAGTGGGGATTCCTATGTGCACGATGCCAAACTCATTGTCTAAAGTTCCACAATTTCATTTATCCTCTGCAATATCCTGCTCAATATTAAGCAGTTCGCTTACTTACTGAAAAGTAAGCTCCCTAAAATCCAAAGACCTTAACTACTTATCATAAAAACAACTATTGACATAAACTTTAAGTGACTGGTTGTAAATTAAAGATCCCTTAAAAATGCACTGACTTTTTGGGGATATCCTTAGCAAATGAAATGTGTTTTTATCAGATCTGCCATTTTATAAATATTTGGATAGTTTGCAAGATGGAGATGACCTTTAGGGGAGATAGAGGAAACAATTGGTAGGAGAGCACAGGGTGGAGATGTGGCCCTGGCAATATTATGTTCTTTGAACTATGGTAAGGACGTTCTTTTTGTGACCCTTCATTGAGCTGTACATTTATGTTTTTTGCACTATTCTGTATAATTTGTACTTCACAGTTAAAAGAGTAAAAGAACCATAAATAGATCTTAATTAATGATAGAAGTACTGTGATTGTAAACTTGAGATTTCTTCATTTGGAAGAATGATAATGGAGTTTGTGATAGGGCAGGTGCTAAGTTCTTTGGATAAATACCCAGAGGTGAAATTGCTGGGTTATAAAGTAGTTCTATTTTTAATTTTATGTGTGTACCCTTATGTTCATTGCGGCATTATTTACAATAGCCGAGGTATGGACTCAACCTAAGTGCCTATCAACAGACAATTAGATAAAGAAGATGTGGAGATATCTATACCTGTATCTAGATATAGATATTTATATAATATTACTCAGCCATGAAAAAGAGTGGAATCTTAACATTCGCAACAACATGGATAAGCCTACAGGGTATTATGCTAAATGAAATAAGTCAGACAGAGATAAACAAAATACCATATGATTTCACTTATATGTAGAATCTAAAAAACAAAATAAATGACCAAGCAAAGCAGAAACAGACTCAAAGATACAGAGAACAAACTGACGATTGACAGATGGGAGGGGTGTTGGGAGACTGGGTGAAAAATGTGAAGGGATTAAGACGTACAAATTAGTAATTACAAAATAGTTATGGGGATGTAAAGTACAGCGTAGGGAATATAATCAATAATATAGTAATAACTATGTATGGTGCCAGGTGGGTACTGGACTTATCAGGGGATCAGTTTGTAAGTTATATAAATGTCTAACCACTATGCTGGATGACTGAAACTAATATAAAATGATGTTGAATGTTAACTGTAATTAAAAAATAAAAATTAAAAAAACAAACTTATGTGCTAAAGATATCCAAAATGCTTATCTTCCCCAGGCAGGTAGTTGCTCAGTGTTCTTTTATGAGGATAATTTTAATTACCCTGCCTCAGTACCCTGCTGTTCTGAGGATAAGAGATGAATAAGACATAGTCCTGGCTCCTAGTAGTGGAAAATTGAAACCTGGTGGATCCTGCCTCTGAGGCCTCAACAGCCAAGTTATCTTTGAATTTAAGCCAACCCATAAACATCTCCTCAAGGTTCTCACTGGCTCCTTTGTGTTTGTTCTTCAAAGAGAATCTTTGACAGAAGTTTCCTAATTTTCTCAGGCCAAAGCATCTTCAAAACCTATGGTTTCCCTGAATATTGGGAATACTTTTGTCTTCAAAAAGCTGTGATTCTGTATCTGAATACATTTCCTGCTTTGTTTTGGTGGCTAGGTCGGTCAGAGCCAAACTTGCTGTCTACCTCTTACAAGTTCAAGGAATTATGATATTCATTTATGCATATATTGTTGCTATATTTTCCCTTCGTTTGATTCTCAGTATTTATTTTATCTTTCTCTGCTACCTGTATTTTGGTAAGCATCTCAATGAATTTGTGGAATGAGGTTTTAGCAAAACAATGAAACAAATTGGTAAATGTGTTAATTTATTAATAAATTGATTTTAAATTTATATTAGTTCATATAATTAATTTAATAAACATAATTTATGAAAGATAATTTAATACATTTATTGGTTTCTAATAAATAATAAATTTACAAATAAGTTAGTAAATACATAAATAAATATTTGGAGATGTGAACATAATGGATCTTATATTACTGTGTGAAAGTGTAAGCTAAAATTCTAGAGTGGACTTTAAGAGAAAACATACTCAAGATTATTACACACACACGCACACGCACACGCACACACACACACACACACTTGCATACACACTTGCTACAACAGCCACGGGGACTGAGTTTGTAAGAGTCATTTGTATCATATATGTAATTGACACTAGATAGTTCGTTGGAATTCCTGATGTCAGCTAAAATTACACTAAGTAAGCAGCGATTTGAACAGTTCCTCTTGTTTTGTTTTGTTTTTTTCAAAGTAACTTTTAAGTTGCAATCCAAATTGAAGACAAGTCAGGGAAATCTGTTGATTAAAAGAAAGTGTCATGTATCTAAAAGTTTATAAAAATCTTGACTGGCAAAAGGTTTTAATAAGAAAAATCTGCTTTTGTTTTGCTCCTTCCTGCAGCTTGTCCTGCTGATCACTACGGGCAGGACTGTGTCCAACGCTGTTCCTGTGGCTCAAGACACTGCGATCCAGTGACTGGAAGGTGCCAGTGTTCACCTGGCCGAATGGGAGCCAGGTGTCAGCAAGGTAACCATGACTGCAGGGCCACTTGTTCATCCAGGCATTAACTATGCTAAACTACGGAGGCCAATTTTATGCCAGGCAATATAATTAAGTGGGCATTGTTTACAATACTTTTTTCTTAAAAGTGGCTTTAATAACATGAAAGTACATGCTCCTGTAGAACTATATAGGATATAGTCTACCAGAGGATAAACAAAAATTGAAAACAAAAACAAAGAATAATTTCTGCATCCTCTTGACTAGGGGTAGATTTGCAAATAACTTTGGCTAACTTTTGTAAAATTACCAGAAATTGTGTATTAGAGATATCTAATTATAAGAACAGAAGAGTTTCATGTCCTTTGAAACTTTCAGAAGCCTGCTGAAAGCTGAAAGAAAAATAAAAGACGGGGGAAAACAACAACAACAACAAAAAACAGCATGATCTCTGTTTAAAACCAAAACTTTCTTGTCCTAAATCATAATATTTATTATTATCATCATAGTACTCATAATAACAGAAGAAGTATCAACTTCAGGACATTGTGGACATGTGGAAAGGACGCTGGGCCCTTACAACACTTGAGAGCAGCCAGCAGTGTGCAGCCACTTCTCCATGGCTCACACAGAGGGGCAAAACTAATGACCCACTGCTGAAGCACAGGAGTTGGTGCATGGACAGGCCACAGAACAGAGTGGCAGGAAAAGTGGGAAAAAAACAAGAAGTGAAAAGACAAGTCATCTTTTCAACTCTGTACTAGGATACAGAGGACTCTGTGGGCGGTAAGCAGCCTTGCAGCTAAAGGAAGACCAAGCCTACACACACACACACACACACACACACACACACACACACACTCTCCCAACTTTGTGTCATGTGGAGGCCAGGAGGCTTCCTACCAGCTGAAATCATTTTTCTAGCCCCAAATCCACTCTACCTTCCCACAAATACCCAAGAAATAGAAAACTAAGTTGGTGGAAGGAAGGAAGGAAGGAAGGAAGGAAGGAAGGAAGGAAGGAAGGAAGGAAGGAAGGAAGGAAGGAAGGAAGGAGAGAGAGAGAGAGAGAGAAACTAAGCTGATACATTTTAAAAAGCTCTCTTCATTTTAGAAACAAAATGTGAAACTATTCAACACAGAGCAGTTTTGTTATGGAGCACATGAAAATATTGACCAGAAATTCAAAGGACATAATGAAAAAGTGTCCTCTATAAAATGTGAGTGCAATGCAGAGATATAGGGTTCATGAAATAAATGAAAACACAACAAAAGAAAATGAAAAAATAAGCTGGCAGAGCTCAGAAAGAAGTAGAACAGAAAATTAAACCTCACATCATATGAATTAGTGCCACCTAGAATGCAAGTAATAGGAGGATGGGTTCCACTGACGGGACAGCCAGGTACATAAAGAATATGCTTGAGGAGAATGAAAATAATGAAATGGAAAAGAAACATAATCAAATATAATATTCAAGATGAAATGAAAGAAGATCTGATGCTGCAGATTGAATGAATAAATTCTATCCCTGGAAATACTTATTAGGATTGATCATAGGCAAGGGAAAACTCCATTGAGAATATAAGAAAAAATATGAGATCTCATATAAGGGGGAAATCAATCTGGCCTCATACCTCTTAGCAGTATTCATTGCTAGAATATGGTTAATCAATGCCTATGAAGTTCTTGGGGAAAAATATAACTAGAGTATTGTATACACAGTGAAACTGTTATTTAAGTATTATGTGATGGTAAACAACTATTTTTAATAATAAAATGTTTCTGGGAGTATAGTGCTATAAAATATTTTGAAAAAAACTAATAAAAGATAAATTTGAGCCACCAAGTAATAAATGGAAAATCCCTGGTAAAAAGACTATTGGTGAGAAATACATTTTAATTATGGATAAGTTTAAAACAAATGTGGGGATCATTATCACATGATATAAGATAAATATATAAATATTATAACATGTGATTTTAGCCTAACTTTAACAAGCATGAACTGGAAGGGAATAGAAGATGGAGGAGAATAAGTATACTAATGTTATTTCTTCATTAGTAGTTGTGGGATGCCAGGAATAGAGCTGTGTCAAAACATATTGTTTAATTATGACAACTCAGTAAGTATATTTAAATGTATAATGGTAAATTCTGGAAATTAGAATGCTATCATTGAGAATTTAAGAATAAAAATATAGCCAACTAAAATCAAGTGGAGGAGAGGAATGAGTAAAATTAGGAGACAGCATAATCATATTAATTCCACCACCACTCATACTGAAGGGTCAAATGTACCGAATAAAGAAATTCATGATATTATATAATATTTCATGCACTGCTTAAAGAAGCTTCCTTAGATTACGTAAAATTATAAGACTTGCACTTAGAGAAAGATGGCATATATACACCTTTCCCTATTCCTTTCTTCAAACACAGTAAAAATTTTAGAAACTACATAAAAAGCAAATATAAGGATCTCTAAAATGTGGAGAGATGGCAGACTCTCTAGGAACAGCGGAGATCTGGGAAACAACATGTGGATGAGTTCCCTGGGTCTTCTTTTTTTGTCTTACTTATCCTGAACTGGGTGCAGAGAAGTCGGAAACACAGAAAGGCTAATCAGTGCAGATAAAATAAGGTTCAAAATAAGCCTGCTTCCTCTAGTCAAAAGACAAGGAATAAAGTAAACTAGCAAGACAAAAAACTTAGACAATAACCAGTCTACTCCAGGCACACTACAAATTAAAACTGCATCCTCAACTCCAGCCCCATCAGCAAAGACCAACTGAGGAATCTACACTTCACACTCCACCAGGATGTAATGAGACACCCCTTCCCCTGCACCAGGATCGTGTGAGAGAAGACCTAGTAGGGCTGGGACTTTCATCCCTGCCAGATAGGAACAGACCCCACCCTCGTGTCAGTGCAAACTATGTGGATTGTGTGAACTTCCACCCCCACCAGATGGTAAGGAGACACCACCTCTTTCCGCTAGGGTGGCATCGGATGAGCTATAGTAGAGTCAGGACTTTTATATCTACCAAACAGCGATAAGGCCATCCCATATTTGTACAGTGTCAGTAGAGGCCAAGTGGGGAACTATAAGGAGGCACCTCTACCCTTCTGTCAGTTAAGTGTCAGCAGAGACTTGGTGGGGAGCCTGAGCTCTCACCTTGGCCCAGCAGGAATGAGTCATGTTTATCCCCCTCCCATTTGGAGACTCATTGGGGAACATGGACTTCAACCTCTATCTGGTGAACTTCTTTTCTCACCAGTGCAGTGTCATAGGAGATTTACTAAGTCAGGAGATTTAAATGAGATCCAGAGGTTCGTATCATATTTAAAATGTCCAAGTTTCATTTGAAAATTATTCATCATATGTTCAACAACCAGGAAAATTTCAACTTGAATAAGAAACTTGAATAAGAAAAATAATTAACAGACAACAACACTCAGATAACATTGATGATAAAATCATCTCATAAGAATTTTAAAGAAGCCATCATAAAAATGCTTTAATGATCAACTATGGACATGCTTCAAAATAAATAAAAGAAGAAATAGAAATGCTCAGCAAACACAAACAAACAAACAGAAAAACCTCAAAGGATGGTGGGCTTAATAGCAGAATGAATAGGACAGAGGAACACATTAGTCACTTCAAAGATAAAACAGTAGAAGTTACCCAGTCTAAACAACAGAAAGGGAAAAGAAAACAAACAGCTAAAAATTTAAAAAATAAAATAAATAAATAACAAAGCCTCAGGATTTGTGGAAACATAAAAAAAGATCTAACATTTATGTCATCAGATTCTCAGAGGAGAGACAAAAGAGGGCAGGACTGAACCAGTATTCAAAGAAATAATGGCTAAAAATTTCCTTAACATGACAAAAAGTATAAACCAACAGATTCAAGAAGCCATGTGAATGCCAAACAGGATAAACTGAAAGAAATCCACAAAAGACATATCAATATCAACTTCTGAAAGCAAATAAATTAATTAATTAAAATTAATTAATAAAATTTTGAAAGCAGCAAAAAAGAAACAACACCCACCTTAGCTTAGAAAAAACAACTCTGAAGTAAAATGAAGGTAAATAAATGGGTACGGATACACCAAGCACATGTGAGCAAAACTAAATCAGTTGTCATGACATGAACATCAAGCAATGTTGATTTTTATGGCAACAAAGTATATAATGGAAAGGGCATTTACCATAATATATGGTAAAATTCACAGTGAAGATTTAAGTGTAATGGATATGTGTAAAACGAATAGCACAGAATCAAAATTCATAAAGCAAAAGCCATATGCTAGAAGTAGAAATAGGCAGCAAGAACTTATCAGTAGAAGATTAATTCATTTTATGTTAGCCCATACACAGATAAGTGTATACATATATGCATAAAAAATAATCTTACAGAAACTTGAGCATAATTAATAATGTATGTCTAATTGCTATAAACTAAACTCTGCACCCTGAAAAAGATATTATATATTCTAACTATCCATGGGACATTTACAAAATTTGAGAAAAAAGTCAAGCAATTCCAAAAAATATTGTTTATGACATTCTAGGATCACAAGGCAATAAAACAGTAACTAATAACAAACCTAACTCTCTTGCCAGGGGGAAAAGAAACCCACCACACTATACCACATGGGCATTTTAAAATCTCCTTCTTATATAAACAAAAGCAAACAAAACCAGTATTTCATATGTTTAAAAACAGAAATTAATGACATCCCAATTAGCTATGGGATAAAGTTAATTCAATAAACAAAGTAAAATTTATATTCCAAAATACTTACGTTAGTGAATAAGAAGTGATGAAAATAAGTGAAAAAACTAAAGAACAATAAAATACACTTAAAATGAGGAATTAGTAAAGTAAAACATAGGGAAAATATGAATTATTTAATGTTAAGTCAAATGACCAGCAATCTATACAAAAATAAAGTTGGATCCCTACATTATTTAATTCACCAAAATTACTTCCTAGTGTATAAAGTACTTAAAACAATGACAAAACTGACAGTGCTAGAATTACCATTAGGATTTTAATTTTATTTTGGGGGGCCACATACAAATCTTGACAAAAATGCAAAACCCACAGAAGGAAGAAAAAGAAAAAAAAATGGTGTTTTGCTTTAAAAGAAAAAAAACGTTCTTCAAGGACTAAAATAAAAACAGTGTCAAAAGGTAATCAAAGTGAAAGAAGAAAGACTAACAAAGCATTAATTTTCTTACTAAACAAAGAGTTGTTACATATCAATAAGAAAAAATTTCATGACACCCAATAAATCTTATGAAAAGATGATAAGTATCATTCATAATGTGAGAAATCCAAATTAAAGTTGCAATTATAAAGTTGCACTTCACCTATCATATTTTTATAATTTTTGTAAGATTTTTATACCAGTTTGACTAAAGATTGAAAAATAGGCACATTGATAATCCTTCGTATTAAATTTGCAAATGTCCTTGTAAGGAAATTTGATAATATTGTCATGATTTAGAAGCACATATCTTTTTATTGAGAAAATCATCTGGAGACTTACCCACACAGAAGTCTTTATTGATATTTACTTATATATCAATAAAGACTTCTATGTGGCTCTTCATTACATTGTTTATAGTAGCAAAATATTTTAAACAACCTACTTGTCCATCAATAGTGGAGTGATAAAATAAATTTTTGTTAGAGGCAACAAATCCTATGCAGCTGTTAAAAAAGAATGAGGTGCTTCTATTCTATATACCAATTTAGAAAAATCTTGGAAAATTTTATCACAGAAGAAAGTAAATTTCACATTATCTTTGTTAACCTTTTGGATTAAAAAAAAGTTTAAAGAATAAGAGAGAGCTATACATACATATGCCTTGTTAGGCATGGAATATTTCTGGATCTACTCAGTCATTTATCTATACAATTCAATAAATATTTATTGAATACAATGCCTGTTTTAAACATATTGAATAAATGGATAAAATCACAATATCCTGTTTTCTAGTGGAGAAGAGAAACAATAAACAATAACGTAATTAAAAGTTAATTGTATGTATGTTAATAGGGAATAAAAGATAGAGCACAATATGGGGCTTGAGAGTGCTAGGTAGGTTGAAATTATTAATTGAGTGGTCAGAGTAAGTCTCTTTGGAAGAAGTGAGGTCTATAGTACAGAAAAAAAGATGGTAACAATGGTGGTTTGACAAGGGAACCTGGAAGACTAGAGCACAAAGATGAAATACTTTCTTCTATAATATACCTTTATATAGTGTTTGAAATACTTATCAGGTAATTACATTAGCTTTAAAAAAACAGTAAAGTTATGTAAACAATTCTGTATGAATATGGTCCTAAGACTTAAACCTGTGGAAAAAAATCATTCTAGGTTGTTCTCACTTTTCCAATTATATTTTTTGTCCTAAGTATTGCCTTGGAGTCCTATATTTTCACAGATTCACCAGTTTCATCAATGCCTTTCAACATTCCTGTGGAAAGATGAACAGGCCTCCTGGATGATGAGATTGTTTTAAAAGGGTAGAAGGGAAACAGATGAAAGTTTATTTTAATAGTATAGGACCTGATGTCATTGATTCTGCTTAATTTGCCTTAAAGGCAAAAACTGAAAATGAATAATTAACGGTTAATTTAAGGTAGCCTATTACACATGTGATGATAATCTAACCATTTGTTATATAAAATTGTTATTTAAATAAACAAAATGAACACCCTTTTTCCATTTGGTACTAAAGTTAAACGCCCCTATTCAGTCAAATAAAGGCAAGAAAGTGTCATACAGATTTAATTCAAGTATGCGTTGTCTTCTGTATTAACCAAATGCTTTGGGGCAAGATAAAACAAACAAACACACAAAAACCCCCAAGACTCTTTAATGTCTCTTCTGTTAGCTGAAATAGAAAGAATGCTTGATGAGAAGTCGGAAACTCTAGATTTGAATCTTAGTTTTTATCTGTAGTCTGCTTAAGCCCAAGCAAAATCTAAGTCTCAGTGCATCAGTTTTCTCAAGTATAACAGAGAATACTGTACCCACATCACAGGGATAGTATATTTGTGAGTATTAAATGAGATAATTCATGTGGAAAATATCATTATGTAAAAATACTACAAACTGGAAGGTATAAATGGCAGGCCCTTAGCCAAATCCAGCCACAAATGTGTTTGAATTGGCTGATGTAGTTTTGGCTTCCACCGTACTATAAAACTATTTTAATTAGTTGCCAACATTTAAAGATTGGATGACTTTATATAAAATATGGATTTTTAATTTTCCTGAAAAAAATTATATTAGCTGGCTATGTTGAGCCTATATTCTTACGGTGAAACCAACTAAATGTGAGTAGTGGTTAGACTTGCCTTAGAAAGCCTTTGCTCTCCCATTGGTGGCACTTTCCTTCATTCGGTTATTTTCCCCCTGACAATGAAAGCTCAATTTTCCTTCTGTCTGGTCAGCTTCACTCACTTGTATCTTAATTCCTCTTGGCAGTGCATTTTTGTTTGTGTCACTCACCACTGTATGCTGAAGTGCTTTTCCGATTTCAGCACGAAGACATTAAAGAACAAACTGCTCATCTGTCTTCTTTATCATTTATGAGATGAAATATATAAAAGGCTGCCATTGCTAATCTGGGATTGACCTCTGCTTGTTCACTAGGGCATCTCCAGTTGCCAGACACATAATTATGAGCTAATAAATATGTATGGAGTGAATGAAAACATGAATGAATGACAGTGATGTGCCTACTATCTTAAGGATAATCTGAGTATTTGTTTTAATAGGAACATTTTCTTATGCTTTTACTATTTAGATATGATTATCTGAAGCAGAGAAATATGCTCATGTGAAATTTTTATTCAGTTAGGTGTGTGTGTGTGTATATATATATATATATATATATATATATATATTTTTTTTTTTTTTTTTTTTTTTTCCACTACAGAATGTCCCCAAACAAGGTATGGCCCAAATTGTGAGCTAAAATGTACCTGTAAAAATGGTGGCCTTTGCAATCCTGTGGATGGAAAATGTACTTGTGGCCTTGGATGGGCAGGAAATTATTGTGAAAAAGGTAAGTTGATTACTACCTTCTTGCATTCAATAAAAATCTAGAGCATACTGCCATTGGTTGACAAAATATAGTAGAGGCCTGTGAAGAAACTACTTTCCAATAAGTTCACACAAGCTGTTTATAATTATGATTGCATTCCCAATAAAAATAGTGTTGTATTAATATTGATTGATTTTTGTTACCTTGTTACCAAAATACCACATGAAAACTCTTAAGTAATTGTAATAGTGTTAATGTGAAAGAGCACCTCTGAAACCTAAATCCACTATCCCTCCAGCCAGTTTTGAAGCCTGAAGCCTTTGTGGATGGCAAATGTGCTGAACCTTGAGTTTCTTGGCATGAGGCTGACAGGCCTCAACCAGCACTGAGGCTGTGGGGCAGGTGGAGTGGAGGAAGCAGGGCCCTGGGCAGAGCTAGTTCACATTAAGAGTCGGCCAGCTGCAAGGGATAAAGAGGAGGACTCTAGGAGCAGAGGTCTCTAAACTTTATTTCATGAAGAAAAATTTAATCGTCTACCACTATAAATGCATTTTTACTCGTAACATTCATGTTTCTCAACTAATACATTATATGTGTTATAAAACATATATAAAGGTTTAACTGATATAGAATGGAAAAGATAAATACTCATAGTTATTCTAATGTTTTCTGTTCGAATCACAGTTGATTATTCTGTGAAACACTACAGAGCACGCACCCTACTTAGAGTGCACTATTGCAGGAGATGATTTTGTGTTTTGGCAGAATAGAGGAGAATGGCTCTAAGAGCGCAGCAGAGTGTGGCTGAGAGCACTGCTGGGGCCCTACACTTGGGGCACCCTGATTAAAAAAAATCCCCAGTGAACTTTTATCTAGATGGTTTCAACTATGGGGTTGATGGGGTATGGCTCTTTAGACCTTCGGCCCTGACATACTATCACAGTAGGTGTGATACCCACCCTCCTTCACTATGAATTTCACTGGCATGGAATTTGGCAAGGTGGCATAGAAGAAAGCACTTTGAAGTGGGAGTGGATAGACCCATATGCCAACCCCGCTCAGCTCACACTATACTCTGTGTCTTTGGGAATTTCACAGCCTCCCTGTGATTTGGTTTTCCCACTCAAAGTCTAACATTTCCCTGTTAAGTCTAACATTCAAGGTCATTTTCATGGAATTTTTTTTTTTTTAACATGGATGTCCTCCCTAATTCATGGGAGACATGTCTTTTCAATTTTCTGATATTAGAGATTACTAAATTAAATTAATAGCAGTACTTTAAAAATAGTACCATTATGTCCAAATTCTAAGTTGGATAACATCAGCATTTTGGGAGATGGGATATTTTAACTTTGATTTGGTCATTTAAATTTATTCTTTATTAGTTAATTATTTAAATTAGAATATTATTAAAATGTATTGTCAATTTATTTGTATTGTATCATTTAAATTTTTGAGTCACTGCGTAAATACAAATTTAATTTTGCAACATATTGACAAATTCTCCTCTGTATGGGGTTGTACCATTTTGTATCCTCATATGCAATATACAGATTGCTTGTTTCCTCAGAGCTTTATCAATAGAGTATGTTGTCAAAATTTTGGTGATATTTTGTTCAATATTTTTGTTCCTCATTAAGTGAAAAGCTAGATATTAATATTCATATTAAGATATAGCTATTGAGTTTCTAATTCACTCAATGTTTTTACTGAATTTTTTAGTGAATTTATTTTTCAAATGTCTTTTTTGCATCTCTGGAAGTAATTATATGATTTTTCTCTTTAGGCTGATAAATATGATGGATTTATTAATGAATTTCCTAATATTGAATGACATTACAGTCTTGGAATAAGTACTGCTCGGACATGATATATTACTTTATAATGTGTGTTGGTTTCTATGTACTTATATTTTTTATGAATTTGGCATATCAATATTCATAAATTGAATTGAGCTATAGTTTTTTAATGCATTTTTTTCAGGTTTTAAAATTGATGTTATACTCAATTAATAAAATGTATTTGCAATCTTACTTCCTTTCCAATATTCTGGAATAGTATAAGTTATAGAGTGATGATCTGATCTGTAAAGGATTGTAGAATTTTCCTGTGACACCTAGGACTGGTGGGATTTCTTTTTTTATTTAATTCAAGAGCTATTTTACTATTTTCTTTAGTGTTTTTCTATTATAATTACCCCGTCTAGGTTTTCTGCCTCAAATTAGGTTAATTTTGTTAAGTTATCTTCTATAAATTTTCCATTTAATTTAGGGTGTTTTTTTTTGTTGTTTGTTTTTTTTTTAATTAGTTTCAGGTGCACAAGACAAAGCAAAACTTAGACATTTATCATTTATATCCCTCACACTGTGTGAACCCCCCTCCCCCCATCCACTATCCCTCTGTACGTTCCCAAAACCTCTCTAATTTAGGTTTTTATATTTATTTGTATTTTATTTTCACATTTGTTCTTTTTGTCATTCCACATTTTTATAAAATTGTGTGTATTTGTGCTTTCTCTCTTTTATCTTGATTAGGTTAGCTAATGATTGTTATACTCTTTGTTTTTTCATTAATTCTGCTGTTTTTTTCTGTCCTCAAACTCATTACATTCAATTGTCTTAACTAGAGCTAAAGGTTTGGTGTTTTCTTTTTCAGAATGTCCCCCTGGGTATTATGGCCCAGGCTGTCATTTTAATTGCACGTGTCAGAACAATGGAGTTTGCAACAGGTTTTCTGGAAGCTGTGAGTGCCTCCAAGGTTACTATGGAAGAGTTTGTGAACACGGTAAACAGAGAAAACAAGTGGGCATGATATCGCATTAATAACTTTTAAGCTTTAAAACCTGTTTTTTAAATAATAAAAGTAATATATCAAATTAGATAAACTGGTAGCGCTTTAATGTTAATACTCTTACAGTGTATTTCATAGCTCTAATTTAAGTTCTAGGTATTGACCACTGCCATGATTAAGTAATTGGACTTGTTTATTCTTTTTGAAACTACTGTTTGAAAAACACCTCTATGATTTTATGATCATCTGTAGAAGATACAGGTAGACCCACCCTGAAGAGTCAGCTGCTGGTGTTACTGAATAAAATCATTCTACTTCCTCTGACTACGTTTAGGCAAAATATAGACAAAGAAGCTGCTTTTTTCATGTTAATCTAGAATTAACTCTGAAACATCTTCTTCAAGTTCTTTTTAAACATATTTATTTATATCTTCATGTGGACTCAATACTTTCACATATTATTAGGAAATGGGAGAATTATACAATAATTTGTCTTAGATGTCAGGGAGCCCTGATAAACAACACAATTAAGATGTAAGAGCTTAGGCTCTAGAGTTAGTTATATGTGATCTAGCTCGGCCATATAAAAGATGTATAAACTATTGACTTCAAGTTTCAGTTTCATAATCTGTAGAATGGGGATAATAACACCTACCTTAAAAGGTTATCATGAGGATTAAAAATATATATACATATAAGCATTTAGCACTGAGGCATGTTGCAAAATCTCCACTCATACTAATTATTGAGAAGGAAGTAACTTTTTAAAGCCTCTGAGGTGATATTAACAATGTTTAAGTTGTTTCTGTTTTTCAACTTGTTTTTAGGATTTGGTAAACATATTTCACAGAAACAAATCTTACTAAGGCTTTTGAGGTTTAGTACGCTTGCCAACCATTCTGAGGTTTCTTGGGTCAGAGAGTATGGATGTAAACATCTTGTGGTTTTCATTTGTTTATTTGTTTGTTTTGTTTTCAAATTGAAATAAGAGACACAGATTGGAAAAAAGCATCTATTCAAAGTTCATAAATGTCATACTATATACATCCTGCATCCTACATATCCTACAGGTGTGGTATCAAGGAAGATTTTGAACAGACAAGAGACAACACTCTAGTGAACTGAAACTGTAAAGTGGGTACATTATTGATTATTAGGAGAAGGAGTCATAAGTAGTGTTCATGTGGGAAGCTATAGTGATAGGCTAGGATTTTTTAATTCTGGACTTGGATGAAAATGGAAATGAAAGAGCAAAATATTTTGGAAGAACAATTGACTATATTTGGCAATTGATTTGAATATGGAGGTAAGGAAAATGAAGGAATCAAAGATGGCTCTAAAGTTGCAAGCCAAGGAATCTGGAAAAATGATAGTATTATGTAGAGAAATGCAGAAGTCAAGTAAGACAACCTTTAGGAGCTCAGTTTTGTATATAATTAAAATAAAGAAGATAAAGGAGATTTCATTTTTCTATGTATTCTGAATAACAGTTACACAAGAACAAGCAGAAGGAACCCTGCACTGGATCTTCCTTTGTTATTTATTTTTAAAAGAATTATAATAAGACCAAAAATGTAAGGGTATATATTATATAAAATAATTCATTCCTTATCTCTTTTTGGTTTCACCTCCTTTTCCTGCTCCCCGAATACATTTTTTTCTTAATGTTGTAACACCATGCCTGCTGGGGAAGTGTCATACCCATGAAGCCTAGACAAATCCAATTCTAGGTTCCTGGGGAGAGGGGTGGGGGGCACAGACAGAAAGAACGAAGAGAGAAAGTTAGAGAACGAGAGAGTGAGAGAAGAGAGAGAATGGATAATTGAAGTGTGAGGAAATTTCATCCCCCTCACATTCCCATTGGTGAGTGATGAGCATAACCTTAGAGAAAACTCAAGAGAGGAAATGGATATATTTATCTGTAGTCAAGCTTAGCGCTTTCAGAGTGAGCATCTCCCAGGGCACATGACAAATTTAGCAGTCAACGAAATACATTTGCTTGGATGACATGGTCTCTAAATGTAAATCGATTACTTCTTCTGGTGTTAAGCCACAAAAATATTTATCTTCTTCAAACTATGGGAAAAAAACAGGTTATACTGGACATACTAAGAAACAAATCTACCTTATGGGCCATATGTAAGTTTTTAAAAGATTAAATTTCAGAATTGTATACCTGAAACCTGTGTGACTTTACTAACCATTGTCACCCCAGTAAACTTTAATTTTAAAAAAATGTTACCCACTTTAAAAGACAACTTTCTCATAAGATGTTAACCTACTATACATCATATACTCTCTCTTTTATTCTGTCTTCTCCCTCCCTCCCTCCTCACTTTCCCTCATACCTACCTCTGTCATCCATTCCCAGAACTTCAAATATCAAGAGCTATATGAATCACCTTCCACAAATACTCTTATTTAGTTAATTATTTAAATTGAATTAAGAAAAAAAAACTTTCTTGCTAAATTTATCCTGTACCTAAATTTTTAAAACATTGCTCTTCTAGGTGTTTAGGGTATTACAGGAATTTGGTGGTCTTTGCCAGACTATAGCACATCATAGCAAATAAATTTTATCTACTTGAAGATATTTTAAATTTTATGGATTCTTCAAGATTATTTGTAGAAAATGGCATTTAATAGAATCACTCATCTAAATGACTAAAGTGTTGTCAATGTGCTTCTCCAGATGACTTTTTATTGTTTTCTAATTTTCTACTCTCATCTCCTTCTTTGGTCCTGGGAAACAAATGACCTAAAGCACATCCTTTAATTTTTCCTGTATTTATTCTTAAAGCCAAAATAGCATTTTGACATTTTTATTTTCCAGCATGCCTTCCTGGATTTTATGGTTTGAATTGTGCTCACATCTGTGACTGCAAAAATGGAGCTAGTTGTGATGCAACGAGTGGACAGTGCATTTGCCCAGCAGGTTTCCATGGCAGCCAGTGTGAAAAAGGTATGGCCAGAGCATTTTTAAGCATTTTTAAGCTCATGAATGGAGGAATTCTGTGTGACTGTTAGATCTTTCTATCTTCAGACAAACATAAACCCAAATCAAAAACATGGAATAATCACTTAAACTTCTAGCTTGGACATTAAAGCAACAGGAATTCACTCTACAGACAATACGAGTTCTGCGTCCTTTTGGTTTTGCTGCGGATAATTCAAAAAATTTATACTCCCCCAAAAAGTGTTTAATATCTCAAAACACCTCAAGCTGTTACTCCTCAGTAATCAAAGATTCCACCTCTGAATGATAATAATGGTATTAAGTGCTTTTAAAAGAATGAAATGTATTGGGTTCAAAGGTATTGAAAGAGATACAAGGGCTTTATTAAAAATATTTAAAGATGTGGATAAAGCATTTATTCCTAAAAAGTAATTGAAGCCATGAATGTGGCTGACGATAGAGAGGTAAGCTGAGAATTTGTGTTACTTAGTTTGAAACAGAATATCATGAAGTCCTAAACAACTGATCAAGCCTGTTCAAAACAATGCCAGACTACGTAGTTCCAAGTCCTATTTTAGCCTACATCAGGTGTGCTCTTGTGCACGTGGTTAACGGCAGCCACTAGAATGGTAATTCTAATATAATGATAGTGGTAATTGGACTTTGTTTGAATCAGAGTTATTGCCTTTAAAAAAGATTCATGTATTCATCCCATACCATAGCCTCACATGTCATTAAGAGCTTTACATATATCGCCTCTTGTTAATCCTTTAGTCACTGAGCCATTCATTATTTAGTGTTACAGCCTAGGAATATATGTATAGTGGTGCTTACAGTCTTCTCTGGAAATAGACAGCAAATAAATAAATAATATGCTAAGGAAAAATATTAAGAGTAATACACTTGGCTAGTTGACTCGATCCCCTTCCTTAAGTTCCAGTCTTCAAAAAGCTTCCAGAATATTCTAACAGGTCAAAGCAAATCAATTTTAGGACCTGCCTGTGAAATCAGGTATAAAATGAAGCTTCTTTCTGAGAATTCCAAAACTTTCCTCTTTTCTTCTGACCAGCAAATCTCATTTTATCAGCCCATTTTGCTCTTTGGGGCTCAATCTTGAGGAAATTCTATTTTTAATCTCAATTGACAGGCATCGGTGAAAGCTCAAGGGGTTAATGTTTCAGTATTTCTCTTTCCTTGGTAGAGTGCTCACCTGGAATGTTTGGAGACAACTGCCATCAACTCTGTGATTGTGAAAATGAAAGCTCCTGCCACCCAGTAACTGGAAAATGCCTCTGCCCGCCTGGGAGAACTGGAACCAGATGTGAAGCTGGTATGAGCTAAGTAACTCATGATGTCCCTCTGACTCATGGGTCATGCAGAGATGCTATAGATACATTTTTATACTAGAAACATTACTCAAAGAACGTCACACCACCACTGCTTGTCACCTTGCCTTAGTATGATTAAGTGGCATATGTAGTTGTTATAACACAGGAACCCATGTTAGCCTTGCAACTGACAGAGGACACCCTGTAAGTATCTCAAGGTGATGCAGTTAAACACCCTGATCACAAAAGTTATTCAGAGAAATCACTAGAATTAAGGTAATTAAGGTACAGCCCTGGTAGTAGTCTTGAGACCCAAGTTCTCAGCTATTCTTTGGGAATTGAGATTTATACTTCTGTGTGTGTGTGTGTGTGTGTGTTTGTTTTGTTGTTGTTGTTTCCCTTTTCCATTCACAGGAAGACTACCTAGAATGTAAAGTTCTAAATCTTTAGGGAGTGTCTTAAGATGAGGAGAAAGTAGATTGAGTGAATCATTGGCTCATCACTTCCTATTGAATTTTCATCTAGGTTGCTCTCTAGATGAAAAGGTTTTATATAATTCTCAACAGCCCTAAATGACTGACTTGCCATAGATTATGACCTAAAGTAGAGCAATGAATCTCAGAATTTACTTTCCTCATCTGCAAAAAAGAAGGGTTGAGGTTATGTATTTCTAAGATCATTTCCAGCACCAATCTATGATTCTGTAACCTGAGATCTCAGTAATGCTGAGACAGCCATAGTAACTTTCCAGGCTACAGAAGAATGCGATCCACCCAGCACCATCTCCCTCATGTCACTTTGCTTCACAGAAATAGCAATAAAAGCTACTTTCTTTGAATGCTAGGCACCATCCTAAACATTTGTGTTTTCATTTACTCTTTGCCACAACCCTATGAGGTTGTTCTAGTTTTATTCCTATTTGGCAGGTGAAGAAACTGATGCACAGAGAAGTAGTCCGAGGCAGAACCGAGATGTAATCCTAGGCAGTCTGATTCTGGACCGTGGGTGATGCTTTATTAGACAATACTGTACATGTGAATGTCTGTATGCAGTCCAGTACAGGGAAGCTCCAGTGGCTCATCAAGAGATTTATATTCTTTCCTATCCCTTTTTAATAGACTTTTAAAATAAGGCCGAGGAGTTCTGAATATCGAGTTGGAATCCTTTGGGATCTTCCAATTCAGAAGCTTACTGATGTTGACATTTCATTTTTGCGAAGCTGCTTTGTTTAAATCTTGAATCCTATGTTTCACTGAACTACAAGCTTCTGGAGAGTTGGATCCATGTTAATCTTTTATCAAAAAGAAAAACTTAGGTCTAGCACATGAGAGTCTTCAGCAAATTTTGTTGAAGGAATTCTTGCTTTTCTTTTCAGCATTCCTCATGGAGTTGTGGTAAACAAGTACCTGAACCTTGTCATAGCTAAACTAAATCTGTCAGAATGAATATCAGCATGACATATTGGTGAAGCCACAGTATACATGTCACCAAAGGCAGAATGCTTATAGTAATTGTGGTTTCATCTAAATACCGAAGAAGTCACTAATGTTTACTGAATGTATATTATATGCCAGGCATTTTAATTTACACTAGGCGCCTTCGCTATCATCACTATTTCCATTTTATAGATGAGGGAGCTGAAGCACAACAAGGTTAAGTAACGTGCTCAAGGTTAAGTGGCAGATTGAGGATTTGAAACAGGCTTTCTGCATCCAGAGCCAGACTTTTAATATCCCCTCCCAAGGGAAAGAAAGGAACAGAAATTGCTTTGGGTTACATATCTGCATGGTCCAATATGTATTGTCCATTAACTATAGGTTTCTCTTTAATTCAAATTTAGTTTAATTTAAAATTCACCCCCCCCCCCCCGCCAGTCACACATGATATTTCAAGTGCTCAGTGGACACAGATGATCAGTAGCTACAGTATTGTAAAGCGCAGCATAGAGCGTCTTCTTCATTGCAGGCATTTCTTTGGACAGCACTCAACGGGGGCTCAAAACTTGCCACTAAACCAAGAGAGCTTGTGGACAGGCTGGAAATTAAAGCCTCACTCTATGGACTTGCTATGGACTAAATTCTCAAATCACATAGTCACTCTCATCCACAGGTAAATTGCCATGTGACAGTGGATCATATGTGCTAACGTGCCCATTCTCTGTGGGCACCCGAACACTCCTCTTGTCATAAGCAATTTGGGGAACCACAGCCTACACAGATGTACTGCAGGGACTTTTATTTGCACTTTTATTTTCAATTAGGCACAGTTCATCTGCGATATTAACTGTGAGCAGCTGTGTCTATGCAGGCACTGTAAAGATAAAAGACCTCATTTTAATTTGAACTCTGGTAAAGGACCTATTAAACAACCATAATGTTAATTCATAAAAGAATGTAACAGCTTTTTATTGGATTATTTCCCCACCCCTTTGGTAAATTAACATTTGCAGACATTCAAACAGATGTCTTAAATACACATCGTTATTAACATGAAAATGTGGTATTTTTATAAATTAAAATCAGATTCTGAACTGCTCAGGAGAGATTCTAACTCAATTCTTTTTCAAACAAGAAGACTAGGTCTTACCACTAAGCTAAATAATCCTACACACTGGGCAGAGGTGGATGCACTGGATTAAATTTGAAATGACACAAGAGTTTTTTTTCAATTTTGATAAACTTCGATCATTTAAAGAAAAGATTCATTTCAGAATAGCGTTGTGTCACCGCCAAAACTCCTTTTACCTACCAGTTGTTCTTTCATGTAGTAAGGGATTGAATTGCTGTTTGCTCTGTAAAAAGAATTAATTGCAAAATTGATTTATAGGTTTTCATTTATCTTGTATTTAAAGTCTAACTAGTTAATTAAGACAAAAGAGCTAGACCACACCTTAACCTACCTTCATTATCCAAAAGAGCAATAAGCAAACATGCAATGGTTCATGGAGTACTTAGTTTGATTCTCCAACCTCGCAAAAGGCATTTTGAGGCAACAAAGAAATGTTAACAAAAATTTTCCTACACACTCAGAATGTACTCTAGTCCCCTTAGCCTCACTGTTTATATTGCTATTTTTAGAATTTCCACTTTCCACCTCTCCACTTCCTTGTTTGGGCTTTAATCTACATATGTTTGATACCTTGTGTCTTTCCACATGGTGGTGCAGAATGAGGAATGAGCACCAGCTGAGAATTCAGAAATCCAGCTCTGCCATTTGCCAAGGATATAACATTTGAAAAGGTCCCTTAAGCCATGCCAAACCTCAGTTTCTCTCTCTACAAAGAGAAAGCTTTCCTCACTGCCTTGCTTATCTCACAGGTTTGCTAGAACCAACCGAGTGAATGTATTAGGAACCCAATTGTAAATTGTTTAAATCTAGTGACTCAATGCTGCAAAGTTAAGTTTTTCTGATTCTTAAACAGTGGTAGTAAGTTGAATTACTCTCCAGTCTAGCCTTACTGAATCTGAACCCATTTTCTGTTTCCATGGGCCAGGCTGAGCTTTCTTCATAACTTCACGATCCTTCAGAAACAGAACCTGTTAATTTCGGATAATGGTCTGCTGAATATCAGACTAAAACCAAATGCCCAGGCTGGGATGTGATGTTTGGAGGCACCTTTTAGTCCACATTTAATTACTTTGATAAAGCTAACACTTTTTATCCCCTCCCTTCATTTCTCTACTGGTTACAATTACAATGCAATTCAACTAAAAGATAGTTATATCCCTTGAGATATATGGCAGGATTTTAGAGAGGTAGGTACACGGGGGATCTCTGGCCCTTTCGACATATTTTATGAGGTGAAAGAGTTGAATGTGTAGCCATTTCATTTTCATCAACACAAGCACAAATAATCATATTTTCAACCTAAGGACAAATTTCATATATTGTGTACTCTGGGTGAGTGTTGCCTTTTTCTGACCTCAGAACAACTAATCCATTTTTACTGTGTCCCTCACAATGTGACTGTTATAGGTTCTATTGAATAATCTAATTCTGAGAAGGCACTTTAAAAATTTAAATTTCTGTCCTGTCTTCTCCCTTTTTCAATTTGGTCACTACTTTCCTTGACACTCCCCAGCCTCCTGTTTTCCATTAAAGACCTTACTTTTATTGTATAGCATTCTAGCACGGGAAAAAGATACCCCATGGTTAACCAGAATTCTTTGCAAGTCTATCATTATCTTATTGAATTCCAAGAAATAGCAGTAAAAATACTGTTTGATAGAAAAGCGTACTTGAATTGCTTTTATTTTTTTATTTTTACCTCACAGAATGCAGGTCAGGCCAGTATGGACCTAACTGTGCTCTCAAGTGCCAGTGTGTTCACAGAGCTCACTGTAATCCTCTCAATGGGAGCTGCACTTGCCCCTCAAAGAGAATGGGTCCAACTTGTGAAGAAAATGGTTTGGACGATCCGCAGTAACCATATGCTAACAGCTTTTTAGCGGGTGAATAGAATTTTGCTGAGGTTCACCCATGATTCATGATTCATCATCTTAACTCTGTCAAAGAAATGTACTTACTCAACCATGTTCAGCCCAACCTCATGTGTTTTGAGGTGAAAAACAGGACATCTCAATTTTATGGCCTCCAAGCATAAGTTTAATTCTCTAGTCTACCCTTCCTAACTTTCTTTTGCTGAAGAACATGCCCAAGAAAAAAAGAATGTTTTTCAAAGATCCCAATCATAGTAACATTTTGGACTAATAAATGAAACATTTTTTTATATGCACAGGCGGTATTTAAATTTGGAAGTAAGAACTGCCTTCCAGTTCAGGTTGGACTGCACTGAAATATTCACACCTATTCACTGAAGACCTCAGTGGTCATTAAGTAGCTGGATTCTCTGTAGAAATGTCTAGAATTTCACCTAATTTTTCTCAGTATGCTGCCTCACAGCTAAGCCTGCTTCAGATTGTTAATGTCTTGTATTTCAAACATGACTTTTGGTGTGGGAGACTCTTAAGACTTTAGCCACATAAAGATCTGGGTAAATGTATGACGTGCACACTTGCGATGAATCATCAAAATGTTTAGTGGTGTTCTTCTTATCACTGGTCAGCAAACAAGAAAAAAAAAAGGTAGTAGAAATGATCAAGGCGACTGCTTAGCCTGCTCTGGGGGACACAAATTTCCCATAGAGTAGGACCTGACCAGAATCAAACCTTTAATCCGCATTGGTAATCTTCATCCAAATTGCTTCTCATTTAGGTCAGCTTTACTGCCATTTGTAAGCATGAGACCTGTGATGAGCCCAAGAAAGATATGGCAATAAATACAACTGTATTTTTGTTCTCAAGTAGTTTAAAAGCATTTAAAATTTCAGACTATTGGTTAATTCGTATTAGGTAACAGTATTTTCTTGATTGGAAATGTTGTTACTCAGGTTACTCATGCTTTATTGAGATAAAAATAGAGAAATATTGAAATTATATGACTAATGTGTATTCTCTAGAGTAGCTTTTAAATCAAAATTAATGTAGGATAGAATCGACTGAAGGATTTATGAAAAATACTTGGTGTTATCAATTCAGTATAGTTTCTGATCTTTACTTAACATTTATCTTCCTATGTCTCAGCATATTTAAGAGAGATATAGCATACCTATAATTGACAGCCATGCCAAATTTAATGTTATGAAATGCTATAAAGGACCTGATTAAATAACTTCCTTAGAGATTATAAATTGAGTTTGGTCTTAAAAGAGCCACAATCAACTTATCCTTTTCTTTTTTTTCTCCACCTACAGCATTGGGAATTAAAGTTTTATGTTTGTATTTAAATTCATTATAACTATTTTAATCAAATCAATTGAATACTATGCTTTATTCTGAATATGTGCTCATTTTTCTTACCTTTCATTTTTTAATCCCTCAGCTATCCCCATCTGATCTGCAAAGACAATAAAATATGTAAAAACAGATATCTCTCTTGGGCCATTATTCACTGTTGGATTCCCCTCATTTCATGCCAAAACAAACAAACAACAACAACAAAACAGTGAGAAAAAGCAAGAAACTGATTTCTCTTCCTTACTAGGGATGTTCTCTCCTATTAGGGTACATGAGAAACTCTAGATTTGGAGGGGGAAAAAAGTAAGGGATTTTTTTTTTTGGTTGAACTTTTTTCTTATCTATTTCATAATTCATTATAAATAAGAAGCTAACATATGTAATATGTTAAGCACAGTTCTTGGCAAATGGCAGATGGTCCATATATTATCTCTTTTTATCCCCTTTCCACCCCAAGCTCTAAAACAAACTATAAGAGTGGGGAAGCAAAGTCATAGTATCAACCTGTATTTACATTATCATATTAAACAAATTGAATTTCACTTTCATCCTCATATTAGTCAACAGGAAATAGTGCAAGTTACTGTAGCCACTTCTCTTTACAAATTTTTTATAGGTTGTGTTTCACATCAAAAAAGAAAATACGAAAATGTTTAAAATCAAGAATGTTTCCATTTTACGTTTGATTACCTTGAAAAATTTTGGTTTAGGTGGTACCCTACAGAAGCTAATAGTCATGTGATAAGTCATTCCTTCTAAAAATATTCAATTCATCTGCTTGAGGACACTAGCAGATGTCTGAGAATCATTGTAAGCAATGACATTTTATTCATGGGCCGACATAAAATAAATGTTCATCTTAAATAATGTAACAGACAGAAATTTATGAAACAGAATTTTCTTGCAAAGTTATACAACTAGAATTTTAAAAATTATTTTTTAATAACTCCCATGTAAAAAAATGCTTCAAATTAGGAAAATAGTATACAATAACCCACATTTATGAGCAAATAAATAAAGCATCCCTTTTACTTTTATAAGGATTTAACTGAGCTTTCTACATGTAAACAGTAATTTGGGTATAACAAAGTGTAATTTGGCTAACAAGAAATAATTTGCAGAGAATTTTTAAAAATTCAACTCATGCTTAATAGTGAAGCGTGATTTAACAGGCATGTCCTCTTTAAACTAAAGTTCAATGTCAAATTAGAATCATTGTCATTGGGTAATACTTCATATTACTCCTCCCACTTTTCCTCCCTATATAATCTGCTCTTTGAATTTAGAAATGCTGACCACAAAAGAAATTCATCCACTCATAATACCCCTTTACAAAGGTGCCTATGCTGTGATGTTTCAGGCTCTTTCATTTGAAACACAAGATCAGAGTGGGGATTATTATGCTTTTCTGCAATAATATAGCTCAAGTTTAAAGAAAACTGAGCAGATGTATGGAAGTGTGCTGGCTAATTTGGAGTTTCCATCTAACATGCCTGGGATATACCATTTCAGTTTAACACCTAACTTTCCCCTACTCTTTCTAACTTCTACATTCATTTATTGAGTTTTCCAGATGAGACAGCTATTTGACACAGGTTAAATTATTTTTAGAGAACTTGGAAATCATTCCAAGAGTTAGTGGCAAGAATGGCATTTCCTTTGTTAGAAATAGCAAAGAGGGTTTGGCTTCTCCTGGGCCTCTTTCACCTTGGTTTCTCCAGGACCTGGTAATACAGATGTAGCAAGAATTTGAAAAAGCATTTTGATGAAGTGAACAAATAATAGCAACTGTCTACACTCTAGGAGTTATGTATACAATTCAGTTGACATAACTTTTCATGGTTCTATAATAGAAAAAAAAAATCTAAGTAGCTGAGCTTTTAAAATAGATCTCAAAGCTATTCCAAAGTTTTGACCCTTTTAGTTAGTTATGCAGCAACTATTTCCTAGTTTTCCTGTTTACATTTTTGTTTTTAAAAAAATAACACAAAAATCAATAATTAAGGTCTAAGGTACGTATTTAAAAGCAGTAGATACCTCTTTTTTTATGTTCTTCCAAAGACTGACATACTGTTTCATCTCTAAATCTTTTGTCAGGATTACATAAAACACCATTTAATAATTCCTAATTTTAATGTTTGTATGCAAATGGCACAAATTTTGAAGAGTATTAACTAATTCAAATAACTAATATTAGCATTTTATTAATATTCTTCCATTGGATATCTTAAAAATATATAGAAAATTTCTTAATGCCTCTACTTAAAAACAATATAAGAATATTCATGAAATATAATTTTATTGCTCAGGCTTTATGAGAAAAGTTCAACAATAGTCCATCAGACAGAAAGATTCATGTGAAGAATTGGATATTAAGTACTTAAGTGTTGACAATATTGGTCTCTTGAAATATAGAGCATTGGTTTGTGAATAAAATTCCATATGCAAGATTTGGATGACTGGTAGTTAGTGCTGAACATGTATTTGATGAATAATGAAACTTGTGACTGATTATCTATCTAAATGGTCAATTGGTGATATTTCAAAGCACTTATTGATTGAAAAATGCCTTCGTTAGTGTCACTTTTTAACCATTGCCTAAAAAGCAATTTTCTGTATTTTAACTCTATCTTGAATTTACTAACTCACTCAAAAATATTTATTAAGTGTCTGCAACACCAGACACAGTTGAAAGCATGAAAAATATAGTGGTGAACAAGATGGATGTGTTCCCTGCCCTCATAAACTTACAGTCTAGTAGGTGATATTAGCCAATGAGAGCAATGCTTTTAAACATTCTTAGCTTTTCAGTTTTATAGTTCATCAATCCTTTAATAGTTTATCCTTTCCCAAGTCTATGAGTATTTGTCACAAATTTGTTAATTCTCTTATATTAATGCATACTTTGATAAATCAAATGTATTCTACCTAACTAAAAAAACCACTTAGCAGGTTTTACTCGATGCATCTACAGGAAATGAAAAAAAATTTTTTTAATTTGTGAAATGCCATTTTACATTTAGAGAAAACTATATTATTTTTTGCAGTGTAAAAGGAAAGTCCACTTTCAACCTGTTGCTGCAGCCCTAATAGCATGGGGATTTAGGCAGTGGAAGAAGAGGATAAAAAAAGAATATTTCTCTTATTTTGACAATTATCACATCCTTTTTGGCATCTATATTACCTGCTCTTGTGGTCAAGATAAATGCTTCCCAACAATAGAAGAGGGTTTTTAGACATTTTAAGTGTACATCTCAGTGGCATTAAGTACACTCATATTGTTCTGCTACAATCACCAAGGATCATTTCTTTTAATATAGGAACAACTCCTTGATGCCAATTGAGTAATGTGTAGAGTGTTTAGTACAAGTTGTCCGTCTGCTTGAATAACTTAATTCGTGTACTGCCTGCACTTGTGAATTTTTTCATATTCTGTGACTACTTTGATTATTTGAAAATATACTTTCTATATGTTTCTTCTTATTTGCTAAGAATGTCTGAAACAGAGACATTTTTACACTTCAACAGTTATACTTTTTCTGGGGATCATGTGCCTAGCAGAGAAGCTGTTTTGCACTAAATATATCACAGTTATAGATCATCCACTTTATCATATTTCTAAACGTGCTGGAAAAGCAGCACGCAAACTCATTGTACTCTAGGAGATATTAATCAAACTAGTAATTCTATTTTGAACAATCGTCATGGGTTTCCCTGATTTTGCAACCTTTTTCTAAATCCCTCTTCCCTGGACTCCACTCTGGCCTTCAGGCATTCACAGTTCCCAGCCTGTGGTTTGGAGGCTCCCAAGGCCTTAAGGCCTCAAGCAGTGTTTCCCAATCAGTATTCCATGGAATTACAAATTCATAGCATTTAGTAAAGGAGAAAGGGGGGAAGGTAGAGGAGAACTGCTTGGGTCTTATAATCAATAATAACACCAAAAAAACTAAGAAACTCTGAGTTAACTAGAGTAGTATACTTTACTACAATACTTGTTAGGAGCGCTAATACTATGTTACTGTCTTCCAATAGGAAGACACAGCATTTAAAGAATTCCAAATGTTTAATTAGGAGTCCCTTTTTTCAGGAGCGTTTTGAAACACTAGTGTCCCAAGAAACACGTTTTGTGGAATATGGTAATAAATGTGTACTTAAGTGAAGCCTTCAGAAACATCCTGGGTCTGGATATTCTGATTACACATTTTTGTGGTGTTTATAGTAATTTCCTGAGAGAATTCTAAGCAAGGCCTATATTACTTTATAGTTTCCCATGGGTCTGCTATGAGTCAGTAAGTATTTCTCAAAATAGAGCTTTAGAAATTCAAAGTAAATTGTTGATGAAGCTCTTGAAAGAGATCTGCCTTTCTTGCTTGTCAGATAAATATGAGAAATTTAGTAAATACTTCTTTAAACATTAAGGACAATTAGGAAGATATGAAATAAATTGTATTATTTTTAAATAAAATATTATAAAATTTTACAGGAATACATATAAAAAAATAAAAGACCAAAGTTTATTTAAATACATTAAATACCCCAAAGAGAGAATGTTCAATAACACACTGGAATAAGTATAATCTTTTTTGAACATCACTGAGCAGTTATATATGTTGTGGTCATGTCATAATTGAAGTGTGTGGATTCTAATAATATTAGAGTTTTTGCATTCTATGCTTTTTAATGATCTTCATATCATTTATTAAATGTTTTACATAAATTACCCCCAGCTTGCTACACACACACACACACACACACACACACACACACACACACATTTATGTTGTTGGTGGTGAAAAGTTATGGAGAATTTCCTTTTGGATTATACATTTAAGATACTTTCTGTTAACACTTTATTAAAAATTCCAAATTATTCCAAATAGATGTACATACTGTAGTATTCAGAAAAATTGTCTTTCTCACTTATAAACACCTCCAGTTCTACATGACATATATGTATGTATATATATGTATATATATATGTATTTAAAAATTAATAAATTGTGATATGAATCACAATTCATACAGATCAGGCTACAATACATCACCCAGTCAAAATGTGAGATACGATAACCTAGCTATATCGTGTGTTAGAAAACCAAACGAAACAAGGTAGCAACACTTACACTTATGGAGTAGACAATCTTCTGTATATGCAGAAGCACAGAATCAGAAAAGACCTTAAAGCCCCTCTAGTCTTTGTTTTATAGGCAAGGAAACCGAGGCTCAGAGAATTAGGTCCCACAGAGAATATATCACAGAACCAACACTTTCCTGTCTCTTATTTCTGGTCTCATGGCTTTCATCTTTTGCCTCTCAGTTGCTGCCTTTCCGAGACATGTGAGAAATTCTTTTGGCTAGGAGGGTCAATGAACTTTGCCTTACAGAAATCCCTTTGAATTTTAGATTTACTATCATAGAACTTCCAAACTGGCAGTGTCACCATTTAGTAGGTAGTTACACTATATCTGGGAGCAGTAGTTAAATGCGAATATAAGGAATTGAAGCCAATGAGAACTTCAAGGACATGTAATGATTTCACTGCCTTCCAAGAAAAATCATCTGGATTTTAAACATTTTTTTATATCTTCTTTGGCATATGTTATTAAAACTTTACATTGTAAAAGACTCACAGCCTACATATTTTAACAATATCTTAATTTGCTACAACTATTAATTTCTGTAATGAGTGATAAACACAATTCCTAGATTTAAGCCACACACACACGAACTCTTTATTTAAGTTTATTAAGTAAAAGTCAAAGAAACCTCTGAGAAGCATTATTGCTTAATAGCCCTACTTGTAGCCATAAAGAAAAGTTGCAGTAACTTTTTGTTCCATTAGTATGAGACAACTTGGGATGGAAACCCCAGAGACATGAATGAATCTATTCTGCATAATAACTAACTAACCAAGTGTATTGCCTTATATTTTACTTACTCAACAAAGACATAGTAAAGGAAATTTAAATAATTAAAAAATAGTTAAATAAAAATTATCTGAATATGAGTATACTTCTAAAACAATGGTTATCAAACTTGAGTCAAGAAGCAGAACATCTGAATATCATGGCGCTCAAGGTAGAAAATGAATTATTGAAATATTTAATGATATTATATGAGCTGGAATCAATACTGCTTGGAGCAACTATAACTCTCACATAGGTATATAATACAAAAATCTTAAATACAATATATATATAACCACAAAAATTTATTAACTGTTCAATTAGGCACAATCACCTTTCTGAGAAATTCCATCAATACAGTTTATAATACTTACACATTCACCTTGCCAGGTTTAACAATTATTAGACATCAATTTTTTAAAGAAAAACTTTTATTGGTCAAAATGTTAAAGAAAATTTAATCAAATAGGAAATTGGAGAAAGGTTGAGCATATTTAACTAAGCAATAGAACCCTTTCTAGTTTTCAGTACACCATTGCATAGTCTGAGAACTATTGCTCCAAAGTCTATATTATGGTTTGCTGATCAATAATTTAAATAATGCATAAAATATAGCGACTGTATTTTAATCTATAAGTGCCCAATTTTTGAAACTAGAGAACCTAAAACTTTACTCAATAATGTACTTTTTAAAACAAACCTATATATTATAAAAATGGTACTTATTTTAAATAAATGTTTTTATGATATATTTTCTTTGTGATAATGTATGTGTTAAGAGTCATAAGCATAACTAAAATATTACTTTTGGAATGAATTGTTTAAACTGGAGAAATCGATAGCTAGCTATAAAGAATGGTTAAATAATTCTGGTATTTGTTAGATCACCATTATTTGATTTGACAATGTTAATTCACTGGCTGATGTTATTCTTTTTTTCACTCTGATTACGTGAAAGTATTTATTGTGACAAATTAATCATTTTGAGAGGGTTTTCTTTCTCCTTCATCTCCGTGGGCTATTCTGGCATTTATAGGTATTTTTCCCTCAGATGTTTTATCCTGATTTTTTTTTTCTTCTTTGTGAACAATTAGAATATCTTATCTTTTCTAACTCACAGGGTTGGTGCCAAATTATTTGTTCATGAGGGAATACTCCTTAAACACTAAAGTATTATATATATGTTATTATTACCCTTTTCATCATTATTTAATCAAGCAAAATGTAGTGAATCAACTGGCTCAGTGTACAGATAAAATGGTTTTTACAGATGTTTTTTCTCAAACTGATTATGTGTGTTTATCTTTGGGTGATAATAATAATTATATAATTGGCTAATGACATTTATCAAGTTCTTAATATATACCAGACATCATCATAAGCATTTTTCAAGCATTTTATTTAATCTTCACAGTAATTATTTGGTAGATATGAGTTTGCATCTGATTTTTTTTTTTAACAGTTGAGAAAGTTAAGGCTTAAAAGGAATTTAATAACTTGTTAAGGTCATATAACTTCCAAGTGGGAAAGAGCTCAGGTTTGTCTTATTCTGGGGGCCAATCTCTTTCTTATGCATGTAATTCTAAAACTACCATATAGAATGAAATCTATAGCTAAAAAACTTGGAAAGTAATAAAATTTCGGTAAATCCAAATGAGAGTAGGTTCATACCCCAGATGTTAATTAAGACACATGGATTTAGTACCATTTTCAACCACCATTATTTTTGGTGCATAAACAATACATGTGTGTGCCTATTTTTTTTATATACATATAAAAAAGATGGTATCTCTGGGTGAACTTAACTTTAGACGAAAAAAAAAATCACATTAATTCTGTCTGTACTTTGTTTTCTCTCAATTCCCAAACAGATTCTTAAAAGTCAGAATAAAAAGAAAGTTATTGGGTAGTCTAAGGTATTGAACACTTCGGTTCTTAGCTTACAACAATAGTTCCAGATAAGTTTTGCCCCTACTTATCTATTCACTTAATTTCAGACCTATGTTATAGGTATTTTTCGCTGAGAAGAGGGCACCAGGTTTTCTTTTCACATTTGTGGGAATGGAATACTCCATTTTTCCAGATTCACAGGGTTAGAGCTTACATTCCTCATTTTAAAATGTTTGATGATGGCACTTTCTACCAAGAAATCTATCACCCACACCATCCCCGTCCAACTTATGTTTCTACATCCATTACAACATTTACCTTCCAGACACATCAGATAACTTGCTCTACCTTTGAACTCACCACACCTCCATGCCATTCTCTCTGCTTGAAATACTTTTTCTTTCCCTCAGCTTGGTAAAGTTATCCATCCTTAGAAGCTCAAATAAAGAGTTTTATCTGGCCTTAAACTGCCTCCCCCACCCAAAAATATAAAGCAGTTTTATTTTGGGGCTTCTATAGTACAGAAGCTGGCACATAATGGGAGAAAAACAGTGATTTATGGAATTGTCAACTGCATTAAAAATGAATTAAAGACTGATCTACCTGTCAAGAGTCCTCTTCTCTCTTACAAAATTTAAAGTTCCTTCTTTAAATTTCAAACACTCATTTCCCTTGCGGCTATAATTGGCTTGGACTAGCAATAGCCAAATGAACATATGTGGACAGTAGATGCCAAATAATGCAATTTTATTGAAATATGCATGTGGCTTTTTTGCTGGCGGGAGAGTATACTGCTATCCCAACATATATATTTAGTTCAAAAAATGCAGCATAAGGAAAAAACCAGATCCCATCTGCCAGGCAAAATAGCTATAAAGTGGAGAAATCAGGTTTTTTTAATGAATCCATTGAGAGTAACTTGAGTTATTTTTTAATGTAAGAGCAAATAAACTCTTGAGCAGAGCTGCAGAGCCATGTAGTATTCTTTTAATTTATAGCTAGGCCAAATCCAAATCCTGGTTTTAGCTAAATTAGAATGTTCCCAGAAGAGAGAATGAGTAGAAAATTCAAGTGGGCTTATTCTGGCCTTCTAAAATCTGGCTCACAGTCTAAGGGGACTAGAATTCCATTCTCAACTCAAGACAAGTAAACATTTCTCTATATATTCAAAAGACTCACTGCATAACTTGGCTGGATGTTTCTGTTTTCTTTAGTAAATGTCGACAAAAACAAGAGTGTTGTTCTTCCATATTCCAGTCTGAAGGAGTGTAGAATAAGGGCAAACACCTGTTCTCTCTTTTCTTGGCCAAAATTTCTGTCTCAATTTTTGGACTTTCATTTTGATGATTTTTTTTTCTTGTATACTAATAGGATCATTTGAAATACAACTTATTCAAAGGATTTTAATAGTTAACAAAAAAGATCTATATTGATAAAAATTCATTGTAATGTACGAGGTCTGACAATTAGGTTTGTGAACCTGTTGCAATGATGTTGCTAACTTTTTTTGATATCAGAGGGGTTATTCATTATGAATTTCTACCAAATGGACAAACAATTGACCAAGTTTACTAGTTGGAAAGACTGAAAAGGCTGTGTGCAAAAGTTAGATGAAAATGACCTGAACTTTTCGCCAACAATTCATGGCTCTTGCGTCACGACAATGTACCCGCTCACACAGCACTGTCTGTGAGGGAGTTTTTAGACAGTAAACAAATAACTGTATTGGACACTCTCCCTACTCACCTGATCTAAACCCCAATGACTTCTTTCTTTACTAAAAGATAAAGGAAATATTGAAAGGAAGGCATTTTGATGATATTCAGGACATCAAGGGTAATACGACGACAGCTCAGATGGCCATTCCAGTAAAAAAGTTCCAAAATTGCTTTGAAGGGTGGACAAGACGCTGGTGTAGGTGCATAGCTTCCCAAGGGGAGTACTTTGACTGTGACCGTGGTGATACTCAGCAATGAAGTATGTAGCACTTTTTCTAGGGTGAGTTCGCGAATTTAATTGTTCGACCTTATACATTTTGTAAAGGCATTGCAAAGATTCCGAGTTATTTGGGGATTGCCTCTGTTGAGATGCATTATTTTCCTTAATACATCACATAATCCTCCTTCATAGCAGGATGGAGATAAACTGTGCAAAAATATGACTTAGAATCCCATATTTTTCCAGTACTAACTGAGTATCTTTGACAGTAGTTTGACATGTCTGTCTCAGGCAGGGAATAACTCAGGTCGTATCTAACTTACAAGTTAATGTTGACATTTTTATATTATCATTATGAAACATAATAGGATGTTTGAGTAATTATATATAAATGCATTTTTAAAATTCTGTGCCTCAGTATCAGAGTCAGGAAACCTTACTTTGCATCCCAGCTCTACCTTTGGGCAGCTGTGTGAAGCAAGCAAAATACTTAATCTTTTAAACTTCATTTTTACTTATCTGGACAGAGCGCGAGACAAAGTTCTTCACCCAAATTAGCAAGAAGTTTAAATGAAAACAGAGCACCCAGTGCACAGAGCCTATAGATAATAAATATAAGTGGAATCTGGACTATTACTACAAGTTTTACCAGTTAGTAGTGAGACCGTTGACAATAATGACAACAGCACACAGATTGTGCATTCTGACTGCGTGCAAAAAAGCTGGTCTAAGCACTGTATGTTCATTAGCTTCATAATTTCTGTAACAACGCTTGAAGTAATCTCATTACATGCTTTTATTTATATAGAGTAAGTCTGCAATCTCATAAATAACATCTTGTGCAGGACAGTACTCTCCAAATTAAAAATCAGAATATGGGAAGTGAGAATGGAAAGTTCAACATGGTATATTTGAAATTAGAAATTCAAATCTCATAACCAAGAATTAAGAGTTATAGTTCTTCTTCCATGACATGTCTTTATATTCCAGAAGCAAAATACAGTTGACCCTTGAACAATATGGGTTTGAACTACTAAGGTCCACTTATACGTGGATTTCTTTTCCAATAAATATAACAGTTATATTAATAAAATATGATATATATATATATATATATATATATATATATATATATATATATATTAAGGGCAAACACCTGTTTTGTACACACACACACACACACACACAGAGGCGGTGCCAAGAAAATGTATACACATTTTAAGAAAGGAAAAAACTGTATGAAAATTGTAATACTCAATATATACCAATAACAAAAGATGAATACAAGTTATGTGTATACATTTTTTTGTCACTCCCGGTATATAGCAATATATTCAACCCATAGTTGGGAATCCGTGCATGTGGAGAGCCTGCTATACGTTTTGTTCTATACCATTTTATACAAGGGATTTGAACATCTGCAGATTTTGGTTTCCACAAGGGATCTTGGATCCAATCCCCAGTAGAAACCTAGCGGTGACTGTAGTTAACTTTTGGGGGAGCGTTAGAAAGAGCGTTATCTTTCTTAAGACAAGGTACATGCAGATTTTTGACTGTGCAGGGGGTCAACATTGTTCAAGAGTCACCGGTAAATAAAATACACATTTTTAATATTTATCAAGGAAGTGTATCCAAAATCCTGAATCATCCCTCTAGTATTTATACGTTTGAGTAGAATAAGTTTTCCATATATCTTAATTGCCCAAACTTTTAAATGTATATTCTATTATTTTTATTCGAACATAAATTGGTTTTGTATTTGGAACGAAGTTTCTAATACTGTTCGGCCAATTCCTGAAAGAATGGTGTTACAAGAATCTTTACTTCCAAACTGGGGCCAACAATAGTTGAAGATGTTATATTCATTGGGGATCACACAAGAGGCTGGGATGTCTGGGAAGGTTGATCAGAGAATGTCTTGACCGTTTTAAAGTAAAATGGTATAGAAATTGATGTAATAGAAAAAAAGGACGGATAACATGGGTCACAAGGGATCAGATGTGTTGTAAAAATCTAAGCCCATCTTATTCTTTGTGATTTGTCTTTAGCCCCTACAAAGCCTAAGCCAGGGGAACCCCATCCTAGCATTTATGGTACATAATTGACACATTGTGGTAAATTAGACAAGTCACCATACTCTGTCACTTCTATTCTGCTTCAATCAGACGCTTTATTATGAGGGATTTACTGCTCTTTTAGCATTGTTCTGAAGGGCAATTTGCCCCAGTGACTCCTTGCATAGTCAGCATGTTCTGTCAATATGAGAAGGAAGTGGGAGTGGGTTTGGGGGAAGAAAAGAGAAGAAAAGAAAAACCAAGACTTCTGACCTCTAGAGTGTTGGGCAAATATGTTCGCAATGTTTAAAATAATAAAATCTGAAGGTTAGAAGGACCTTGAAAACCCCATAGTCTTGGTTCTCACTCAGTGAAGCAGTCATTTTTATAACCGTACCTCTGATATCCACCCAACTTCTCCTTGAATGCCTTTAGTAGTTTTTGAATATCAGTCTGTTCCTTTACTGTTAAAAGTGTCTTTCTTAAATAAAGACAAGTGCTGACTCCACAGAACTTCGAGTCTTTGGAAAACAAGTCTTGATACTCCTCTACTTGACAATCTTTCAAATGGTTGAAGCCAGCTTTCATGCTTCATTACTCTTTCTTCTCCAGGTGAAAAACCATCCCTGCTTTAACAGCTCCTGATATCATTTGCCAGCCTCCTCTGAAAGTGCCCCAGATTGACAGTGAGTCCTTTTTATAATTGCCAAAACTGTAGATATTGTTTAAAATACATTATTATATAAAACTTTTTTTCCCTGATTATTTAAGTTATATATGGTTATTGTGGCAAGTCACCCATAATCCCACCTCTGAGATAACCCCTGTTTACATTTTCATGTTCTTCCTATCATCTTTATATATTTTATAACATTTTAATAAAATGGATTCGGTATATATTTTGAATCCTACAATCCTACTTTGTTTCTAATATTATGGTTTGAACACTTAACACTCTTTGAGAAAATGTCTGTAGCAATTCATCCTAAATCTAAATTTTATCCCTTCACCCTACATATCTACAGAAATTCTTTTTGAAGCACTTAGTCAACATCAGGACTATGGCTGTAAAGACGTAAAGCACTTGCCAGTAATCACTGATAACAAAACACTTCAGGAACAATAGAAAGCCAGTATTTTTTATTTAGAAAGTTGGTTTAAACTAAGAACACTTCTCTCCTCTTTGTTGACCAAGTCTTCCTTCTTTAAAAGACACTTCTGAGGCAGATAAAGAAATTTACACTCACTATTCATAGGGTGTTTAATCTTTGTATTCTCATGATGACAAACTGAGGGCCATTAGACAAAGAGACTCTCCTGATGACAGAGGTGGATCCCCAGTGAAAAGAATCAAGTGACGGTGAATCAGCACAAGGTTTTGTAACCATAGTTACTTTAAGTGTAAGATTATAAATGTATTGTTTCCATTATGAAAAATGCATTGACATTTCTTTATGTTTAGTCTTAGAAACCTTGTTATCATGGGTAGCCTGCTAACTTACTTATCTCTTCAGAGATGGGGAGGCTTAATTAACATTTAAACATTAACCTTGAAGATATGTCTTGGGAGGTAGCCAGGGTGAGGGATAGAACTCTATGAAAATGAAATGGAGTCTTCTCTAGAAATGCTTAAATTCTGAGACATTACCTCCTATGTCGTTATAAATGCACCTGAATGAAGTGAAGGGTAAAATCGGGGTACTTTGGAAAGCAATTCTTAAAAACAAAATTGCTATATGTTTTGTAACTAACCATTCATCTAGTTGTAGCAGATGTTTTCTTGTAAATAGTAAAAAAATATTTACAGTAAACCATTGGAATAATTCACATATTCATAACAATGAAGTAGAATATTCTTGTATGATTAGATTGTCACCACATTTGGGGAAATTACTGTCTCAGATTTTTTTTCTCCCTTTGTAGCAAATATCCTGACAACCACACAAATTAATCATTTGCATGAGAGGCTGACTATTGTAAACCACTATCTACTATAGAAGTATTGTATTGCTGCTATTTCCATCGGGATTTTAAAGAGCGGATACCAGTGTGAGTTTTCCCTAACTATTATAATAAATTTTCAGGGTAAAGAGTTTTCAACTGGCTTTCCAAAAATATTCCAACAGTAGCCTTTTCTTAGATATTTTCTAAAGTTTCTTTCTACCTTGTAAAGCAAAGAGAAACTTAACTTTCACAAAGCCGGACTATATCACTTAATAGGATAATTCTTCCCCAACTTGACATCCCATGTTTACCTGAGTCATATGCATCCTGCAGAATTTAGTTTAAACGTAATTTTCTCAAAGAAATCTTCTGCTTCTCTGCACCAAATTAACCATCCCACTACCCCACTACATGATCACATTTACACCCTCATAGCACCCTAAATTTCTTCATATGACCTACCACTTTTCATTCTTATCAGTGCCTGTCTTCTCCACCATCAAATATGAAACTATGTCAAAACAGAAACCTTATCTATACTTTAGCAGTGCTTCTTCCTTAGAACCAAACATAGTGCCTTGCACATAGCAGGCCCTCCAGAAATGTTGGCTGAATTAATAAAACTGATGTATCAAATATACTCTATTAGGGTCTTTGAAGCATGAGATTTTTTTATAATATTTTTATTAGTTTTACCTGAGAAAGGAGATGAAGATTACAACTCCATACTTTGGAAATCAAAATCTAGAACATCTGAATTGAGGCACACCCACAGTTAGTGACACACTCTACCATCTTGGGGAAAATTTAAGGCTTTCTCTCTCATTCTAACCAATGTTCTACCTCAGATGGAGGATAATCATAAATAAAGGGCAGTGTTAAGTCATAAACAAGGATATGGAACCCTCCCTGTGACAATGGAAGAGGTTAAAACATCTTATTCCAATCGTAAATTTTCTTTGTAATTGGGAATTGATTATAAGCTCTTGGTAGTTAAGAATACATGCTGTAGTGGAGAGAAATTAAGACTCGTAGATGAAAAAGGGGTGTTGTAATACATGCAACTGAAAGTAACCTCACAGGGTGATCTGATTATAAATTCCTAACTGGGCAGGTCATGGTGGGTAGTCATGTCTCAGGCATGTAACTTCTTTAGTAAAAGTTTTAAGCAAGCCCTGTCCATTGTTCTTGTGCATCCCCAGTAACACACACTTAGATGCCAAAAGTAATCCTCTTTCCAGACTCATAATCTTGTTAACTATCCTATATCTTTCTCCTACCTTTGTGTAATCTTCCTTAGTTCCCTCCTTAATTCCAAAGATATAAAAGAAACTGAAAAACTGTCCTTCTCTGGAGCATTGGAGATCTTCCCAGGATTGTCATCAGTTTGGGCTCAAATAAATTCTTATAAAAATCTAGAAGTTTCTTATGTTGACAGACTGTATACTCAACAGATGCCTTTGAAAAGTATATATTATTATTCTTTCTATTTACCTGGACCAGGACATTTGCTTCGTTTTAGGTAAAATGGTAATACTGTTTCATTTTAAAGAGAAATTGTCTAGTAAAAGTTTTAAATTATCTTCTTTGTAGAATCTCCCTATTTTCAGGGAATTGAAATAATAATTCTAGGTAATTACAATTTAGACTGAGGAGAAGAGACAAATCTCCTGTGCAAAAGAATTCCAAATAATGTACATAGGTACTCTACCCCGAAGGAGGTGGAGCATAACTCCCCGTTACTTAAGTACGAGCTGTGAATAGTGACTTCTTTCCAAAGAACGTCGTATGAAAGGGTGGGGTGGGAGGAAAGAGTAACTTTACAGAGGAGAAATCTTATGAGCACTCCCTCAGGTAGGTGGTTAACAGTGATAAGTCATGTTGGTAGCTTGTACCCTTGACTTAATATGATGAAAACGAGACCTTACTTGAGTGATCTTACTCCTCCTCATCTCAGTCTAGTCATGAGAAAAACATCAGCCAAATCCCAATAGAGGGATGTTCCACAAAATATCTCAGCAGTACTTCTCAAAATGATCAAGGTCATCAAAAACAAAGAAAGTCAGAAATTGTCACACCAAGGGGAGCACAAGGTAACATGCAACTAAATGTAACATGGTGTCCTGGATGGGCTAGGACACTAGGTTAAAACAAGGAAATCTCAGTAAAGGGTGCACTCTAGTTAACGATAATGTGTCGATATCAGTTCGTTAGTTGTAAAAAGTGCACTGTGCTAATGTAAGATGCTAATAGAGGAAACTATGTGTGGGAATTCTCTGTAGTATATGTGCAATTTTTCTTTAAATCTGAAATTGTTCTCAATTAGAGTTTCTCTTTTTAATTATTCTTTGAGTTTCAAGATTTTGCTAGAAAAAAATCTTGTAGTCATAAATTTAATCCTATTTACTCTAGCTGTTTTAACTGTATTTGTTTCCTAGGGCTGCCATAAAGAAGGACCACAGGCTGTGTGGCTTGAACAACAAAATTGTCTCACAGTTCTGGTAGAAGTCTGAGATCAAGATGTTAGCAGGGTTGGTTCTTTCTGAGTTCTGTGAAGACAAATCTGTCTCTTGCCTCTTGCCTAGCTTCTGATGGTTTGCTGGCAACCTTTGGCCACCCTTGGCTTATAGCTGCATCATCACCCTGATCTCTGCCTTTATCTTCAATGGTGTTCTCCCTGTGTTCATGTCTGCCCCTCTCCAGTGGGGAAAGGTGGTCTTTTCAACAAATGATACTGGAAAATTGGCTATACATAGGAAAAATAAAAGAAACTTAAACTTCACAAACATCAATTCCATATGTATCATAGATTTACATGTGAAAAGGAAAACAATAAAGCACATAAAAGATAATATAGGAGAATTGTATTCATAATCTCATTATAGGTGAAATTTTTTTAAATGTGAAACAAAAGTGCTAACCATTAGGAAAGATTGATAAATGGTGTTATATAGTAATATTGAACATTTTTGTTCATAAAATATACCATTAAGACAGTTAAAAATAAACCACCAAGAGAGGAAACATGCTTTCAACACATACTACTGGTAAAGAGGTTTTTTTCCCCAGATTATATAAAGAACTCCCAGATAGAAAAAAGAGAGAGTCAGATAACCCAACAGAAAAAAATAAAAAAAAGGACAAGAGAACTGAATGGGCATTACACACTCACACGTGCACGTGCACACACACACACACACACACACACACACACACAATGATAGTAAATAGTCAGTAAAAATATGGACTATATGAAAAGGTACTCATCCTCATTATTCATCAGAAAAATACAAATTAAAATCACCTAAAGAATGGCTGAATTTTATAGTACTGATAATAATAAATATTAAGGGGCAATGGGAATTCTCACAGACTAGTATTGACTAAAGCTGACCATATTTTATGACCGTGTACTTTTACTCTTCAATATATATATATACCCAAGTTAATGCAGAACCTGCATACCAGGAGACATGCCCAAAAATATGCATTGCAAGATTATGTACCATCATCAAAACTGAAAACAATGTTCTTCAACACTATGGCTAAATAACTTGCAACATATCCATGAATGAATGGATGTAATGTTGAGTAAAAGAGGCCAGGAATTATATAAATATATATATATATATGGTGTGTTTCAATAAAATTTAAATAAAGTTTTAAAACAGGAAAAACTGGAGTGTTTAACAACACATCAGGCAGTCTCTCTTAACAAGAAAGCTATGACGAAACTAGTAGTTGATATTTCAGTTCACTAATTCAATATTTTTCTTTTCTTTTTTGAGAGTGTTATCTCAAAGCAAATGTCTGTGTAACTCTCATCACAGCCATGAATTAAAACACTGTCAGTGCTTAGGAGACCCCTTTGTGCTCCTTCTTAATTACTTCCTCCCCCTCAAAATTACCAGTACTTTGAATGGTATATGTTTCTTTTGATTTTTATCCTAGCTCAATTCTAGAAATTGATTGAGCACTATTAACAGATAACAGAAAAGGGACACAGAGCAGTATGATCATATCAGACCAAGAAGAAGAGTCTATGGTCAGGGTGAGCAAAAGTTCCATCTCCCTTGACAGTTTCATTGATCGGTACTCTGATCTTAGAACCACTCATGAGCCAAAGAAGAAAGTGTTCTATGATCAGTTACTAATATCTACCATCTTAGTCCCTCCAGGCTACTATAACAGAGTACCACCAACTGGGTATTTGAACAGAAATTTTTTCTCATAGTTCTGGAAGCTGGGAAGTCCAGGATCAATGCACCGGCACAGTCACTTCCTGGTGACAACCCTCTTCCTGGTTCATAGCCTGTGGCACCTTCTCTCTGTGTCTCACATGGTGAAAGGGATTAGTCAGCTCTGTGGGGCTTCTTAAAAGGCACTAATCCCATCCATGAAGGCTCCAACCTCATGACCTAATCAGCTCCCAAAGGTCCTACCTTCTAATACTATTACATTGGGCATTAGGATTTTAACATATGAATTCTGGGGAAACACAAATTTGGGGGAAACATTCAGACCATAGCATCTACTGTTTAGTAGATATTTGCCATATTTGTTCTAAATTATACAGTTCCCAGGAAAGAGATTAGCTCCAAATCCTGCTGAAAGATAAATTTTGGAGGGAATGGTTGAGTTAAGCCTGGGCTTAAACAGACGCTCCAAATCTTGTCATATAAAATTAGCTTTCATTTTCCCTTCCGAATAAAAGGAGGGTGTGTGTATTTTGAGAGAGAGAGTGTGTGTAATGGAGTGGGGTGGAATGTGAGGTGGGGAATGATTTCTCAGTAACAGTAAATCACTAGGTAGCTGCTCAGCAGAGAGAGAGAGATGATGTAAGATTGACTTGGAGTACAAAGATTTCTCTTAGCATAATCTTTTTACATTTATATTTTAAAAGTACTATTGATTTAGGATAAATATTGGAAAATACTTAGAAAAAATATTGGAAATGGCACCAACTTGGAACCAGAACCTTGGTTTCTAATTTCAGTTATGTCACCAGTTAGGTGTGTAGACTTGTGCGAATTACTTTTCTTCTCCAGACCTCTGCTGCTTTACCTGTCAAGTCAGCAATTAAGACAACGTGGTCTCTTCATTTCCTTCCAACTCTAATTGTCTGTAATTCTATGATGGAGACCTTTTGATTAAGTGGAAAAACTGTGTCAGGCCTTTGTGACATAGAGTATGTTACTTAGCCTATGTGAGCCTCATTTCCTCATCTGTAAAATGGGAGTGAATATATCTACATCATTTGATTGTGAACATTACAGAGATGAAATCGTTAATTGCTCAGCCTGGCGCCTAGACCTTAGGGAGCTTCCAAAAATAGTAAATTGTAATTAGGGCCGAAATTATCTGCATAAAACTATTTCACCTACTTCAGACTCTGGGAATTTTCCTTTATTCTGACCTCAGAACAATTAGTGTCTGGGTCAATCATTTGGTAATCCATTCATCATGTGACATCTCTCCCATAACATTTATGTTTTAAATATTGCATAAATGTTATATTACATTACTAATAATGATAATAGCGGCCATTTATCCATCACTGACTATGTGCCAGGCACCGTGCTAGGTAATTGCATATAATCCTCATAGCAGCAGTGTGAAGTAGATGTTTCCTTGCTTAAGGGTTAGGTCCAGGTCATATTTCATTAAATATCTCCACAGCACCAAGCATAACTTGAACGCAGTAGATGCTCATTACATATATTTTTGATTGACTGAAATGTGGCAGCGGGTCCCCTGCATCTCCCTCCAATGTATGTAGTTATTTGATTTATAAGAAATTTCTGTCCCTGACTGTGGTCAGCTATTGAATTTATGTTTGACGAGAAAATCGTAGAGTTTGGCAACTCTGCAGTGATAGGTGATGTGTGATTCATTTGGGGGAAGAATAGACATTTTCTATTCAGACTTTGAATTCCTAGGTCTTATGGTTAGTCAATCATGTCTGTAGGAATGCATGGCTGAGCGGACAGAGTCAAAGGTAGGAGACTTCAATCTAAATTACTCCATTGTGTGTTTCCAGATATCATCTTGGTGCCCATTGGTAATATTTTCTATAGCCACTGCTCAAACATAAGAGAAGAATACAGTCTGGTGTTTGTTCATCTTAAGAGATATTTGTAATTCAGGAAGCCGGGTCCAAGCTGGAAGCAGTGGGTACCTAAGATGCAGAACATCCTGACCCTTCAAAGCTGCCAGGATATTTCCTAAATAAGTCACATCTGTCTGTATCCCAAGAAGCTGCGTGGGTTGACATACAATGGGAGATTCATGGGAACACGCCCTTCACAAAAGAAGCTTCAAAGCAGGAATTAAAAACTGGTTCTGGAAGCTTCTCACCATCAGAGGTAGCAGGGTGTGAGCTGGCAGACGTCTCGGAGAGCCACGTTCCAGCGGCTACTCTCAACCCTCACCCCCAGGAGGTTGGCGCAGCAGTTCCTCCACAAGTAACTGCTCTTGGCCTCCTTAAATTACCCCCCAGGTTCCCAATGGATGTTTTTCTTCACTTCCTCTATGAAATTACTTAAGTCTGGGTACTGGTCGGGGCAGGAGAGTAGTATGGTAGGTGCACAACAATTTCGGTTTCACCATCGGGAGAAATAGTCCTGTAAACACTTTCAAAGAGAGCCCACCAAGTCCTTCAGAAGGAAGAGGAGGCCAATGTCATGAATATGATTATTGTAATGGAGCAAAATGTCTGATCCTTTGGGATTCTGTTAAATCCAGCCATATCCCTGAGAAACATGAAACCTGAAGCAGATTTATTAATTAGGGCTTATGAGGGGCACAGAAAAGGCAGAGTGAGGGCTTTTTTTAGTTTCAGAGACAGAGCTCCATTCTAATCTATTTCTTTCCATGGGGGTAACTCCTGTATCTTTTTTTCTTTTCTTCAACCAAACATTTTGAGCTACATGCTCACAATATCCCTGTTGTGCCAAAGATTATTTTCAATTCAAAAAGAGAGCAGAAAAAAATTTTTTTTAAATGAATCAGTAGGTGGAGCTCTTTCTTTTTATTTATTTTTCAATTCAAGGTCCCATTTTTTGCGAGGGACCCAGAGCTTTTGAATAAAAATATAGGCATTTTAAAAATGAAAACACATATATGATGTGCTTTCCTAATTGAAAGAGTATATTGTGAAATCATTACTGTCACAGAACATTTGTGTTGCATGCGAACGCTTAAGCAAAGAAAATATATAAACCTAAATTGACTTTAGCAATTTGAAAGTGATAGTGGACATCTGTGTTCAATAACTTTTTGCTGGTAACTGGTGTTTAATATTTCATGTCAAATCAAGAAGAGTGATAGAAGGTTTTCTAACCCAGAGATGGCTGGCATTTTCACAGCACAGCCTGCCCTTTGTCATACTCACCATAAAGAAACCTGCTGTAGTGAGGGTTGAAATTGCACCAGTGTGACTCCTTTTTTGGAACTTACATAAACTTCCAGAATACACTGGTCTCTATTTTACTTTAGAATGATGTCTATAAGAAAAAGAAAAAAAAAGTTAAAGGACTTCCAAAGTTCATTATTTATATAAGGGAAAAAGGGGTGTGTGTGTGTGTGTGTGTGTGTGTGTGTGTGTGTGTGTGTGTGTGTTGGGGTTGGGGAGCTCTTGAAAGAAATTATAGAAGAATAAATCATCTAGAACAAATCTTACCTTTGTGTTTTCATCAATCCTGATTCTCTCCTAGTTGGTGTGCAGTGATGTTTAGGAACTTAGTTGCCAATAGAAACATACCTTCTTAAGGCTCACAATGAAGTGTCTACATAGTATTTAATGTTTATGTAGTTAGGCAGGTTGGAGGTAGGGAGTGGAGAGTAAGGGCAAGAGCTTCTTACTTTATCAATTTATAATATATTTTTGCATATCATCTTAGACATGAAATCTTGATTCTAAATATGTGTCTTAACAACAAATGTGATAAAATGAAAGACCAAGGGGACAGCATTATTCTTTGAATGCACCATGTTAGAACTTAGTCCTGAAAATTGTCATGTTGACCTACTAGTCACGTTAGGTCATGCTGACCTCCAGGTCTTCTTCCATTCAATTCTCAGGAGGCTGGACTCGAGGAGCTGCTTTGAGTCATATGTAATGAAAGTAAAATAAGAAGGCTCATAGAGTTTGAGTTAGTTTAGACATCTGGCGTCTTGGCATAGTTCATATTCATATTGATATAAGAGGGCTGTATATCTGAGCAAAAAAGTGTCCCCCTCCAATCCCCTAATAATAATGTGGTCCAGATCTTTATATAGGTGTGTGCTCTTCTTCATTTTTAAAGAGACTGATTCTAGCAGCAAAAAGCAAGATGAGGAAAGAATCCAGAAAACTGGAGTAATTTGCCTACGTGCTTAGATTCATCTAATTTAGGTTCAAGAATGGAAGGATGTAGAATTAAGCAAGTAATTTAAATTTTTTATAGAAAAATTTCTATCACCAAAAATCTGTTAGAACTAATGAATTCAGTAAAGTTGCAGGATACAAAATCAGTATACATAAACCTGTTCTTATTTTATACCTTAGCAATGAACTATCAGAAGCAGAAATTTAAAAAACAATCCATTTACTATTATATCAAAAAGAATAAAATACCTAAGCATAAATTGAACTAAGGAGGTGAAAATATCTATACACTGAAAACTACAAGGCATTAATGAAAGAAACTGAAGAAGAGACAAATAAATGGAAAAACATGGAAGAGTTAATATTTAAAATGTCCATACTACCCAAAGAAATCTACAGATTCAATGTAATCCCAATCAAAATTCAATGGCACTTTTCAGAGAACTACAACAAACCAATCTTAAAATTTGTATGAAATCACAACAGACCTCAAGTAGCCAAGGCAATCTTGAAAAGAAAGAACATAGCTGGAGGTACCACACTTCCTGATTTCAAACATATTACAAAACTATAGTAATCAAAACAGTGTGGTAATGACATTAAAAACAAATGCATAGATCAACGGACCAGAATAGAGAGCCCAGAAACAAGCCTACACATATATGGTCAATTAATTTATGACAAAGGTGCCAAGAACATACAATGGGGAAAGGAGAACCTGTTCAATAAATGGTGTTGGGAAAGATGGACAGCCACACACAAAAGAACAAAACTGGACTCCTATCTTACCCCATAGAGAAAAACAACTCTCAAAAACATGAATGTAAGACTTGAAACCATAAAATTCCTAGAAGAAAACAGAGAGGCAAGAAATCTCCTTGACATAGGTCTTGGCAATGATTTTTTTTTTGGATTTCACACCAAAGTAAATGCAATAAAAGGAAAAATAAAGAAACTGAACTACATCAAACTAGAAACTCTTGAACAGCAAAGGAAACCACCAACAAAATAAAAAGGCAGCTTATGGATTGGAAGAAAATATTTGCAAATCATATCTACTAAGGAGTTAATATCTAAAATACATAAGCAACTCATAAAATTCTGTAGCAAAAAAGAAACAAGCAATCCAATTAAAAAATGGGCAGAAGAAATGAACAGATGTTTCCTTTTCAAAGAAGATGTACAAATGGTCAACAGGTACATGAGAACGTACTCAATATCACTAATCATAGGGAAAATGCAAATTAAACCACAATATCACCTCACACCTGTTAGAAAGGCTATCATCAAGAAAGCAAAAGATAACAAGTGTCTGCAAGGATATGAAGAAAAAGTAACCCTCATGCACTGTTGGTGAAACTGTAAATTGGTTCAGCCATTATTGAAAACAGTACAAAGGCTCCTTAAAAAATTAAAAATAACACTAGTATATGAACCAGCAATTCCACTTCTGAGTATTTATCCCAAGGAAGCAAATCACTGTTTCGAAAAGCCATCTGCTCCCTTGTGTTTGTCACACAGTGAAGCATTATTTATAATAACCAAGACATGACAACAACCCAAGTGTCCATTGATGGATGAATGGGGGGAAAATGTTATACCTATATATGTACTCATACATACATCAATGGAATATTATTCAGCCATAAAAAGAAGAAAATCTTGCCCTTTTTGACATGGATGGAACTTGAGGGCATCATGGGAAGTGAAATACAAATACTATATGATCTCACTTATACGTGTAATCTTTTAAAAAAACTAAAGTCATAGAAACAAAGAACAGATTGGTGGTTGCCAGAAGCAGAGCGTGGGATTGGGGGAAATGGGCAAAGCTGGTCAAAAAGTACAAACTTCCAGCTATGAGATTAGTAAATCCTGGGAATGAAATGTATAGCATCGTGACTATAGTTAACAACGCTCTACTGTATATTTGAAAGTTGCTAAAAGAGTAGATATTAAAAGTTCTTATCACAAAAAAAAAAAAAATTTGTGCCTATGTGAGGTGATGGATGGTAACCAGATTTGTAGTAACCATTTTGCAATATATATATATGTCAAGTCATTATGTTCTACACCTAAAACTAATATATGTCAATTATAGTTCAATTTTTCTTTTAAAAAAGAATGAATCAAGTCTATATGTACTAATTTAGAAAAATTTGGGAAATCTCAGCAACAAAGGAGAAAACAGAACAGACAAAAGAGTAGGAACATACTCAGTGATATGATAGAGTCTAATGGCAAACCAAGCTAATTTTGTCCTGAAAAATATATATCTGTGGGCAAATCTAGGTACCTGAACACAATAAATCACATAGAGAGGGCATAGGGAACTCCTTTTTTTCAAAGTGGCATTAGTCAATATTGTAATATTTTCCATTTCTCTTTATGTCTTGCAAAATTACAGCCATCTTATTATTTGATCATTATTAATCTCCGATGAGGACCAAGGAAGTGTAAGCATCTTTCTTGTTGGGGATATATAGAAAAAGGTAGCTAACAATGAATTTTTCCCAAGAATCTTTGTGAGTGTGTTTGTCCAAGAAGCTAAGCAGCATGGATGGGGCTGATGGCAGGGGCCTCACGGCCACAGCCTAATAAACTGTTTTTCTCTTAAGGCAGGAAACTACAGTTGGCTACCAGACGTGGGCATTCAGTGTGTACATGCAGGACCCCAAGCTGATCTCCCTGGCAGATGTTAAAATGATAGCAAAACACAGGTAACATACATGAAAAAGCATAACCTTCTCTTCTACATCTGCCAGGGTGATCTGCCTTGGGGCTTCGTCTGTTTCCCATATATCCCTTAAATAAAATGCCAGCCATTGTGACTAGTTCAAAGGGTGAAAGGAAAAAGATGTCATCACTCAAATGTTTCCCACGGAGGGTATGTTTATTAGTCATCCGTCTTATATATCACTGTTCAATAGAAAGGTCCACATTTACAGTAACCATGTGCCCCCTTCATTTTCTCCAGGCTGCAAATAAGCCCGGACAATTTAAATGCCTACAAGCATCCACTTGTGAGCCATTGTAGCTTCTTGCCAAGTTACTGTGGTGTGGAAGTCATGGGTATGAACAGAACTTTATAGTAGAGCAAGAGAAATGATCTTTCCAGCAACATATCAAAATACCCCATTTGCCTCTTTACCATCAAAGAAGATACAACACTCAGTCACAGAATACCGTCATTCAGAAAACCAAGTCTCCTTTTATTAGGAGCCTGTTTCAGCTCCCTAACTGCAAATCAGCATCCTCTGCTGCATGTAAAAGAGATCTTCTTGTCAATTGTTAGCTCCCGTTACCTATTTTAGTAATAATCACTTGTGTTCTTTTCAATTTTAAACATTAACTGTCTTTTAAATCAAAATGAAATGGGTACTTGACAACTTCTGACTCAAGCATTTGATTCCCCATAAATCCTGGAAGGGACAAAGTATGCACTTCGCCTCTGGCACACCGCTTCAAAAACCAGAGTTGTGCAATGAGAGACATTTGAGAACCAGAGAGCCCTGTCCCTCAATGCCTCCCCAAGTTCTGGAAAGCAGTGGCATGTTGAAAATGACAGGAACAAAGCTGCTTAATCACATGGAATTAAGTGTGTGTGTGTGTGTGTGTGTGTGTGTGTGTGTTTGAGTATGCCAAAAAAAAAAAAAAACCAAGTTGAGTTTTACTTCCTAGCAGTCTTAAGCAATACTTTCTGGAGTATAATATTCTTCCATTTATTTACACTTTCATGATAATGCCTAATTTTTAATTCTGATTTTATTAGAATCATGTTTCTCACCTTCTTTGTCCTACCCAAATTCAACCAATTATGCAATTATAAACTTATCTTCTTCAAAATATTCTCTCCTCCAATGAAAAAAACAAGGTTATTTAAAAGTGTCACCTTCCCTGATTCCCACTCTTCCTCCTTCCACAAACATGATGTAATTAGCACATTATTGATCAGCCCACTGCAATTATCAGAGTTCCTTTACATTCGATCATTTTAATGATCCCATCAGATAGATAAGATAGGTATTATTACCCAAGTTAGAGAGGAGGAAAGGGAGGCATAAAGGTTAAGAGTTGTCCAGGGCTTTAGCTGTCCGTGGGCATTAGAGGTCAGAGGTTCCTAATAAACCCATAAAGGTCATCAAACCTTACGTATAGTAAACAGTGGAGCAGGAACTGCGGTCAGTGCTTTACATTCTTCATGCCTTTGAGTCCTCACAAAATACCATAAGGTAGCTATTAGAAATTTTATTTGAAAAATGAAGGAGCAGACTTCAGAAGATGACAGAGCTAGTAAGCAGGAAAGCCAGGCACAAACCTCAGTCTACCTAATTCGCAAACTGCTGGTGTGATCACTGTGCTCTGGCGTCCCCCAAACTTGCCATCTCCAGGCTGCTGCATGGACGGGACTAGTCATCAGAAGCAACACTGTTGACATTCCCTTGACAAATATATATGTTTTATTTCCCCGGATTCTTATAAATGTGACTTTGGGAGAAATAAGAACTGACAGTGCATATTATCAACCTAGACAAGGATCTGGTGATGCCGCCCACATTGTCAGAGAAGAAAAACAAGGCCACAAGAACCATTTTGGAGAATGAAATCAATTGGCCTATCATTCCTGGGAGATATTTGTTCTCTATTCTGTTCCCGACTGAAAAGAATCCAGTGCAAGAATACATTAACATGATATAAGAATAGCTAGAAGACAGTCAGATATGTTCTAAATGCTACTTCCCTTGTTTGTTGATATTATTCGTCATTTTCCCTTCACATGTCAAAAGACTTATGTGAGAGGGAAGACAGAGCTCAAGCTGGGGAAAGACTAGTACTTTCTGTCACTATGGATTGTGTCAAAACAACTGTTTCATACTCATCATTTTAAACAAACCTCTTTACTTTTAACTTAATCCATCCAAATGAGTCCTTCTTTTTCCTTCCCGGATTTACTTCCGAATTCACAAGCAATTATGGGGCTAATTGGGTGGTGTTCTGCTGTGGTCTGAGCCAACCTCCAAGTATGTTGGTTCTGGGGCTTCTCAGGAGAGGCTTTGGTGCAGAGCCAGGTCAGCCAATCCCTGTGACTGGCCAGGAAGTACCTGGTAGGAGCTAAAAGCAATTCCTAGTTGGTTGCTGCCTATCGTGTACCTGGAGGCTCGTGGGAGAGGCTGCACTGTGAAATGAAGATGTCTGTCACCAGAACCAGGCCCGGGGTAGCTCTGCCAAAAGCCAGAACATCCCGAGGCCTGTTGCTACCTGCTGACTCCCTTAAGGTTCAGCTGCTGATAGAACCTCATGTGATAGCAAGTTGGGTGAGACAGGCTCTCAGGGAGTTACTAGAGTGGGGAGAGTTACGGTCACCAGGTTAATGTAAATTATGGTTTGGTGTCAGTGCTGAGCCTGCAGCAAGTCAGCAAAAGTCTCAGAGCACACGGACAGAAGCCATTCACTACCAGGCTGGGGCCTGCTGTACTCTGACAGTTTTCCAAGAAAGAGTACAATGTGGAAGGAGCTGGCTACAGGCCAAGAAGTTGCCTCCAGGTTGGCAGAGTTGGGTGGGGGGAGGTCTCAGTGAGTCAGCAGGGTGGAGCTGCAGAGCTCACCAGGCCAATCAGATTCAAATTTGGCTGTGGTGGGGGCGGGCTCAATACAGGAAAAATGGTGTCTGCCTGCCAGCTACAGGAGAGGAGGTTCCTACACAGCCTACAGTCCTCCAGCCCTTGCCTGGAAACCACACGCTTCAGTCTGCCCCCCCATATGCCTCCAACTCACCCTGAGTCACCATCCCTCCACTGGAGCCCAAGGTGAGTGCCTGTGAACGAGTGAGTCTGTGTATGGGCCATTTAAGAGGACACCTGGGTTTCCTTCAGCCTCTGTCCCGCCTGGATGGTTGGAATGTCCAGTGTTTTTTTCACGAAATGTTGTGGGGGCTCTTCTTCCTGGCACCAGTACTCTGGGTTGGGTGGGTTGGGGAGGATGGGGTGGGGCTGTGGTCTCTCGTTCCTCTGAGGGGAGCCTCCATGGCTGAGAGAGCCCTCCCAGTTCTCAACCACCATAGGGAGGTTTGGGGCTTATTTTGTGTTTCCGCCCCTCCTACCAGTCTTGATGTGTCTTCTCTATATCCTCAGTTAAAAAACTTCTGTTCAGTTAGACTTCAGAGGGTTCTCCAGGTTGATTGTTCTATAATTTAGTTGTAATTTAATGTGTTCATGGAGGAACACAGGCACAGTGTTTATTTACTCTGCCATCTTGGATCTCCCAGAACCCTCCATTTTCTAGCGTGTATTTTTGTTTGTTTGTTTTAAAAACCATTCTATTAAGGTACCGTGTTTCCCCAAAAATAACACCTAGCAGGACCAGCAACTCTAATGTGTCTTTTGGAGCAAAAATTAATATAAGACCCAGTCTTATTTAATTATATTATTTAAAAATATTTAATTGTATTATTTAAAAAATTTATATAAGACCCGGTCTTAATGTAAGACCGGGTATAATATAAGATAATATAATACCGGGTCTTATATTAATTTTTGCTACAAAAGACGCATTAAAGTTGATTGTCCAGCTAGGTCTTATTTTCGGAGAAACACAGTAGGAGATGGGGCTTTTGGGAGGTGATTAGGTTGTAAGATTGTAGTCCTCATAAATGGGGTTAATAATGCTCATAAAAAAGAGACCCCACATTGCTCACTATTCCTTCCACCATGTAACTACACAGCAAGAAATTGCCCCCAAGTTACAACCAGGAAGAAAGCCCTCATCAGAATGCAACCATGCTGATGACTTGATCTTTACCTTTCCACCTCCAGAACTGAGAGAAATAAATTTTTATTGTTTATAAGTTATTCAGTCTATGGTATTTTGTTATAACAGTCAGAATAGACTAAGACAAGTATACAATATTGTAGCTATGGGAACCATGCTGTATAATAAATCTCCAGAACTTATTTATTTTATATAACTGAAATTTTGTACCCTTTGACTCTCCCCTCCTCATTTCCCCTCCCCACAGCCTTGGTAATCAGCATTCTATTCTCTGCTAGCATAAGATTGACAATTTTACGTTTTACACATATAAGATTATATGTGTAGACATAAATGAGATTATATAGCATTTGTCTTTCTGTGTCTGGCTTATTTCTCTTAACATAATGTCCTCCAGGTTCATCCATGTTGTCATAGGTGGCAGGATTTCCTTCTTTTTTAAGGCCTTATTCGGCACCATAGAATATTCTGTTCTATGCATATACCATATTTTCTTTATCCATTCATTCATCCATGGTGATTTAGATTGTTTCTATATCTTGGCTGTTGTGAGTAATGCTGCAATAAACATGGGAGGACATGTACCTCTTCAAGATAGTAATTTTAATTTCTTTGGATAAATACCCAAATGTGGGATTGCTGGATCATATGGTAGCTCTATTTTTAATTTCTTGAAAAACCTCAACATTTTTCCGTAATAGCTGTGCCTATTTAAGTTCCCACCAACAGTGTACCTGTGTTCCCTTTTCTCCACAATTTCACTAGCACTTGTTACCTGTACCTGTTGTTTTGCTTTTTCTTTCTTTCTTCCTTTTTTTAATGATAGCCATCCTAACATATATTTTATTGTGGTTTGCATTTGCATTTGCGTGATGACTAGTGATATTGAGCACTTTCCATATACCTGTTTGCCATTCATGCGTCTTTAAAGAAATGTCCTTTGAAATTTTTTTAATTGGTTTATTTATTTGTTTATTTATTCATTGCTATTGAGTTGTAGGAGTTACTTATATATATTTGGATATTAACCAACCCTCTGTCAGGTTGAAAATAATTTTTTTTTTTTCCATTCCGTAGGTTGCCTTTTCATTTTGTTAATTGTTTCCTTTACGATATAGTTTTTTTCCTTTATAGTTTGCTGTAATCTCACTTGTTTATTTTTGTCTTTGTTGTCTATGCTTTTGGTGTTATATTAAAACAAACCATTGCCAAGATTCATGTCAAATAATTTTTTTCCAATGTTTTCTTCTGGGAGGGAGTTTTAGAGTATCACTCTTAAGTTTAAGTCTTGAATCCATTTTGAGTTCAATTTTTTGTACGGTGTATGATGTGTGTCCAATTTCTTTTTTTTTCTTTTTTTTTTTTTGCATGGGGATCTCAAGTTTTCCCACCACTATTTATTGGAGAAATTATCCTTTTCCCATTGTGTATCCTTGATGCCCTTGTTGAAGATTAATTGATGTATATGCATGCATTTATTACTGGGTTGCTCTTTATTCTGTTCCAATGACCTGTATCTGTTTTTTATGCCCGTGCCATTGTTTTGATTATTATAGCTTTGTAATATAATTTGAAATCAGGAAGTATGTCTTTGGGTTTTTTCTTCTTTCTTTTCTTTGACACTTTAAGGTCTATGGTGGTTCCATAAAAATTTTAGGATTTTTTTTTTTCTATTTCTATTTTTTTTTCTATTTTTTTTTCTATTTTCTAATGGAAAATACCATTGAAATTTTAATAGAGATTACATAATATGGATGTTTTAACAATGTTAATTCTTTCAATCCATGAACACAGGATATCTTTTTATTTATTTGTCTCTTCAATTTCTTTCATCAATGTGATGGTTTTTAGTGTATAGCTCTCTCATTTCTTTGGTTATATTTATTCTTAAGTATTTTATTCTTTGGATGCTATTGTAAATGGAATTGTCTTCATTTCTTCTTCAAATAGTTTGTTGTTAGTGTATAAAAACACAACTGATTTTTGTATATTGATTTTGTATCCTGAGACTTTACTGAATTTGTTTGTTAGCTCTAACAGATTTTGGTAGAGTCGTTAGGGTTTTCTATATATGATATTATGACATCTGAAAACAGAGAATTTTACTTCTTCCATTCCAATTTAGATGCCTTTAATTATTCTTCTTGTCTAATTATTAAGATTAGATTTTTCAGTACAATGTTACCTAGAAGTGGCAAGAGTATGCATACTTGTGTTGTTTCTGATCTTAAAGGAAAACCTTTCAACTTTTACCACTGACAGTGATGTTAGTTGTGGAGTTGGCATATGTTGACTTTATTATATTAAAGTATATTCATTCTATACCTAGATTGTTGAGAGTTTTCACCATAAAAGGATGTTGAATTTTGTCAAATGGTTTTCCTGTATCTATTGAAGTTATCACATAAATTTTGTTATTCATTCTATTAATGTGTTATACCATATTGATTGATTTTCTTATGGTGAATTATCCTTGTATCCCAGGGATAAATATAATAATTTGATCATGGTGTATGATTCCTTTTTTTTTTTCACTTTTAATTTTATTTATTTCCTACTAAAATGAAAACAGATTATAGGGATGAATGCAATTTTATCGTAGTGTATGATTCTTTAACATGCTGTTTAATTTGGTTTGCTAGTTTTGTTGAGGATTTTTGATTCGGTGTAATTTTCTTTCCTTGTAGTGTCCTTTTCTGGCTTTGGTATTAGAATAATGCTGGCCTCGTAAAATTAGTTTGGAAGTATTCCCTCCTGTTCAATTGTTTGGAAGAGTTTGAGAAGGATTAGCATTAATTCTTCTTTAAATGTTCTGTAGAATTTACTAATGATACCATGAGGTTCTGAACTTTTCTTTTCTGGAATGTTTTTGATTACTGATTCAATCTCCTTGCTTGCTATTGGTCTCTTTTGATTTTCTATTTCCTCATGATTCAGTCTTGGTAAATTATATGTCTCTAGGAATTTATCCATTTTTCCTGGGTTATTCAATTTATTGGTGTATAATTATACATAGCGTTCTTTTATGATCCTTTTTTCTGTGTGGTGTCAACTGAAATGTCTCTTCTTTCATTGACAATTTTATTTATATATGTCTTCTTTTTAAATTAGCTAGGCTTCTCAATTTGTGCGTCTTATCAACTCGGTAATTTCAAATGATTTGTCTTTGAGCTAACTTATTTTTTCTTCTGCTTGATTAAGTCTACTGTTGAAACTCTATTGAATATTTCACTTTATTCATTGTGCTCTTCAGCTTCAAAATTTCTGTTTCATTATTTTTTATGGTTTCTGTACCTGTGGAACTTCTCGTTTGTTCATGTATTGTTTCCTGAGTTTATCTGGTTGTCCATCTGTGTTTTCTTGTAGCTCACTGAGCTTCCTTAAGATAATTATACTGAATTCTTTTTCAGACAGTATAAGCAGGAAAGCATGCATAGATCTCCTTCTTTAGGGTCATTTAATGGTACTTTATTTGCTTCCTTTGGTAGTATGATGTATCTCTGATTCTTTGCGATTTTTGTAACCTTGCATTGATGTCTGTGTATTTGAAGAGTAGTCACCTTTTCCAGTTGTTATAGATTGGTTTCAGGAGGGAAAGCCCTTAACCAGTCAGCCCAGTCAGAGATTTTGGACAGGTCAACAGACAGGCTGCTTTCAGAGTCCATGGACAAGAGACCTTGAACTTGGGTAACAAGCAAGCCTGCTGCTTGGGTTCATAGGGGCTGGTCTGTCATCAGGGTCCACTGAGGCAGGCCTGCTGCCTAGGTCCACAGGTGTGGGTCTGGAGCTGGATCCACAGGGGTCAACCTGGAGCCTGGGTCCACAGCGACTGGCCTAGAGCCTTGGTTCGTGAGGTCTAGTGTTTTTTAAAAGTAAATTATGGAGAGAATGTTGACAAGAATAATTTTAAAACTAGATAATCAAATGACTTCACTCCTGAAATTTATGATGAGTATCTCTCCTATGACCATATATAATATATTAGTATTTGGTGTATTACTTGTGCATATGTTTTTCTCATTAAACTGAGATTTTAAAAATCAGCTTTATTAAAGTACAATTTACATACAAAAAATACACCCATTTAAGTGTATACACCCATGTAATTATCATGGAAAATGTATTCACATCTGTAATCACTGCAATAATGAAGATTTGGAACATGTTTATTACCCCAAAATATTTCCTGTGCCCTCCCCACTCAGTTCTGACCCTATTCCCAAACCTAGGCAACCACTAAGCCAGTTTCTATCACTATGATTTAGAGTTTCATATGAAATGAACCATACAGTATGAACCTTTTGTTTCTGGTGTCAGTTGCTTAACATAATGGTTTTTAGAGTTACTCACATTGTTGCATATATCAGGAATTTATTCCTTATTGCTGCATAGTTCTCATTTGTATGGATGTACTACAATCACCTATTGGGCACTTTGTTTCCAGTTACAGAATAAAGTTATGTCAGGTCTTTGTGTGGACATATATTTTTGTTTCTCTTAAGTAAATTATTACGCATAGATGGGCTGAGTCCTATAGTAAGTGTACATTTAACTTTATGAGAAACTCCGCAAATGTTTTTCAGAGGGCTGACAATTTTGTATCCCCATCAGCAACATACTCGTATGAGTTCCCAGGTCCTCTGTATCCACATACTCATCAATACCTGACTTTGTATTCATTTTAGCCTTTTGAGTGGCTGTGTAATAGTATCTCGTTATGGTTTAAATTTGCATTTACATGAGAACTAATGAGCTTGAGCACTTTTTTCATGACTTTATATCCACTTATACATGTTTGGAAAAATCTCTGTTTAAGTCTTTTATCTACTTCAATTGGATTTATTTTCTGATCGAATTGTAAAATATAGGTCCTTCTCAGATACATGTAGGGTGAAGATTTTCTGCCAGCCCATGTGTTTCTGCCAGCTTGCTTATTCATTTTCTTAATGGTGTCTTTAAAAGCAGAAATTTTTAATTTTGATGATGTCAAATTTACTAACTTTTTTTTGTTTGTACTTTTATTGTTCTATCTAAGCAATCTTTGCCTTCTCCAAGGTCACAAAGATTTTCTTCTAGAATTTTTTTATATTAGCTTTTATATTTAAATCTATTGTGCTTTTTGAGATAATTTTTGTGTGTGGCTTAAAGAATGAGATTTTTTTTTCCCCCTACGTGGGTACCCGGTGTTCTAGCACCATATATTGGAAAGAATAGCCTTTCTCCATTAAATTACTTTAGCACCTTTGTTCAAAATCAATTGACCATATATGCATTAGTCTATTTCTAGATTCTCTGTTTTGTTCCATTTAACTTATTGTCTATTTTTATACCAATACCACACTGTCCTGTTATAGCTTTATAATAAGTAAGCCTTGAAGTCAGATAATTAAGTTTTCTAACATTGCTCTTTTTTTTATAACATTCTTTTGGCAATACTAGGTCCTTTGGCTTTCCATATAAATTTTAGAACTAGTTTGTCAATTCCTACTTTTTAAAAAGCCCACTGAGATTTTAATTTAGATTGTGTTCAATCTATACATCAATATGAACAATATTGAGTTTTTCAATATATGAACATGGCATAATTCCTTCATTTAAGTCCTTATTTTCTTTCAAAAATGTTTTCTATTTTTCAGAGTATAGAGTATGAGTATTTTACCTACGTTTTATTAAATTTACCCCTAAGTGCTTTATATTTTTGAAACTATTTTAACCACTAACTTCAATCGTCGTATTTTTGCATGTGTACAGAAATATAGAAATATAATTAATTTTTTGTTTATTAATCTTATATCCTATAGCAGTGATAACCTATCTTACTAGCTCTAGAAGCAATTTTGTGGATTCCTTATGAATTTCTATTTATGAATTTGCCAAAAAAGAACTTTTGATTTTTCTTTCCAATTTTTGTGACTTTTTTTTTTCCTCACTTAACTGGCTAGAACTTTTAATACAATGTTGAACGTATCAAGAAGTATGATAATAGGTATAAATTTTTCTTGGATGCACTTTTTCAAGTTGAAGAAGTTTCTATTTAGTTCTCCTTCTTTTTTTTTGTTTGTTTAGTTTCAGGTGTACAAACCAATGTAATAGTTAGACATTTATCATTTATATCCCTCACAAAATGATAACCCCCTCCCCCAATTTACTACCCTTCTGACATTGCATAAAGCTATTACATTTCCATTGTCTCTATTCCTAATGCTGTTGTACTCCACTTCTTGTAAATATATATATATATGTATATGTACATATATAATTATAGTTGAGATTCATTATTGTTCAGCTTCAGCTTCAGATGTACAGTGCAGTGATCAGACATGTACATCATCTCTGAAGTGGTCTCCCTAATAAAACAAGTGTCCATTAGATACCCTACAAAATCTTTACAACATTATTGATTACATTCCCCAAATTGACTTTTGCATCCCCGTGGCAATCTGGTAGTTACCAGTTGTGCTTTCTAATCCCCTTATCTTCCCCCTTATCCCCATCTCCCCCTCCCATCTAGCAACCCTCAGTTTTTCCTCTATGTCTCTGAGACTGTTTCTGATTAGTTCATTCATTTATTCTTTTCTTTAGATTCCACATATAAGTGAGATCATATGGTATTTCTCTTTCTCTGTCTGACTTATTTCACTTAGCATAATGTTCCATCCATATTGCTGCAAATGGTAAAATTTCATTCTTTATGGCTGTGTAATACTCCATTGTATAAAGGTACCACAGTTTCTTAATCCAGTGGTCTACCGATGGGCATTTTGGTTGTTTCCATGTCTTGGCTGTTGTGTATAGTCCTGCAATAAACATTGGGGTACATAGATTGTTTTGAACTAGAGTTTTGGATTTCTCCAGATAGATACCTAGGAGTGGAATTGCTGGGTCATAAGGTAGTTCCATTTTCAGTTTTTTGAGATACCTCTATACCATTTTCCATAGTGGCTGCACCAATCTGCAATCCCACCAACAGTGCTAATTATGGTGTTTTTAGTCATAAATGGCTGACGAATTTTGTTAAATAATTTTTCTGCATCAACTTTAATCATCATGTGTTTTTTTCTCTTTCATTTTGTTGATATAATGAATTCCACTGATTGCTTTTCAGATGGTAAATCAAACATGCATTACTGGGATAAACCCTAACATGATATATCAGCTGTTTTAAAATTGTTGAATTTGATTTGCTAAAATTTTGTTAAACATTTTTACATTGATATTTATGAGGGTTACTGCTCTGTAGTTTTATTTGTTTTGTTTTGTTTTTCCTTGAAAAGTCTTGTTTTGAGCATAAATTTGCTAGTGAAGCTATCTGGGTCTGGAATTTACTTTGGGGAAGTTTTTTAATTACAAATTCAGTTTCTTTAATAGATATAAAACCTTTCAGGTTTCTATTTATTTTTGAGACAATTTTGGTAATTTGTGTCTTTAAAATATTTGTGCATTTCATTGAAGTTGTCAAATTTATTACCACAAAATTGTACATAATATTGCCTAGTATTCCTTATATTAGTAATTTTGGTATTTTTTTCTTTTTTCTTTGATCGTTCTAGCTCAGGATTCATGAATTCTTCAAAATACTTATCAAAATTTTAAAATTACAGTTTTTTTAATCTAATTGCTACTATATATTGTCTATTTTCTGTTTCATTGATATCTGCTCTCATCTATATTATTTCTGTTCTTCTGCTTACTTTGAATTTAATTTGCTCTTTTTTATTTATATTTTTAATGTGGATGCTCAGATAATTGATTTTGAAACTTTTTCTTTGTTTTATATGAGCTTTGGAAACTATAGTTTTTCCTCCAGTGGCAGTTTGAGCTGCATCCCACACATTTTGATATATCTTTTTTTTTTTTTTTTTTAATTTTCATTTCCTTCAAAATGTTTTCTAATTTTAATTATGGCTTACTTTTGACTCATGGGATATGTAGAAGTTGTTGTTTATTTTACAAATATTTGGAGTTTGTCCATATATTTTTTGTTAGTTATTTCTAAATTAATTTCATTGTGGACAGACAACCATTAACCTCAATGAATTTATAAGGATTCATTATATTGTGGCAAATTGGTAATAATACATATTTTTAAGTATGGCTGGATTCCTGAGACAATATAAAAACATCTTCAAAAGCATTCAATAATTATTAATCTCTTGATTACTCAGGATTCTCTGAGAAACAGAACCAAAATATATGTATATTTTAAGGAATAGGCTCACACAATTACAGAGGCTGGCAAGTCCAAAATCTGAAGGGTGGGATGTCTGGAGATGCCGACAAGAGCTAATACAGCAAATCAAGTGCAAAATCCATCAAACTGGAGATCAGGAAGAAGCCATGATTATAGTTTAGTTCCAAAGGCCATGCAGAACACTCTTGCTCATGGGAAGTCAGACTTTTGTTTTGTTTTATTCGGGCCTTCAACTGAATGTGGCCCACTACATTACCTGCTTTACTCAGTCTCCCGATTTAAATTTTAATCACCCTCACAGAAACATCAAGAGTAATGTTTAATCACATATCTGGGCACTATGTTCTAGCCAAGTTAACATATTAAATTAATCAGCACTATGTCAGTCACAAAGTATGTACCATAGATACGAATGTCAGGCCACAAATCCAAGTGTACGAGAAGTTAAGTAGCTTCTATTTGGTCGTCCATTACTCTAGGTGGAATGGTAATTTACCTAAGGGATTTTGAGCAATTTCCCTATCCCTAGAAATATGTCAAGGTTGCTAAGATGCTGGTAGGGAGGTATAGTCATAGAGACTCTGTTAGTCATAGCCTCTATGACTAACATAAAGACTATGACAAGTATAGTCATAGAGACTATTCACAGGTTATCCCTAAGAAGCCCACAGCCACCACCTATGTGGCCTCTTCAGGTCTTAGGAACCTCAGCAGCCTCAGTGCCTCTCTGTATAGATTTAGAATTTTCTAACAAACTCACCTGCACAAATGTCTGTTAAGTAATGTAATCCAGGGCCTTGGTGTCTAGTTGAATGAGGAGAGAAAAAGGATAATAATACACAGATAAAAGATATAAATTAATATCTGAAATTTTGTAATCAGCCTTGGAAGCTTTAGTTGAATAGTTTATGAACTAATTAAGTATTCAAAATGCTCTGTGTTCATTTATTTATGCATATATACATTGATTCATTTATTATTTCAACATCCTAATCATCTATTATATTTGTATTGTTAGACTAGGTGCTAAAATGTTGACATGAAGGAGAAAGTAGTCTTGTCCTGAAGCTCATTTGGGAGTAAGAGACATATAAGAAATACAGAACAAAATAACCTCCAATGGCTCAAGTCTGAATTCTGGCAGTCAGCTTTGTCTACTCCTTCTCCTTTAATGTCCACATAGAATCATTCCTATTGATTTCACCCCTACACATATATATTGACTTTTCAAACTTCTTTCTGTCTCCCTTGCAACAATCCTAATACAAACCACCATCAGCTCTTGCCTGGACTTCAGATGTAACTTCCAAACAGCTCTTCCTGAATCCATTCTTTTCCTTCAAATGCATTCTCCACGGTAGGCAAATGACCTTTTAAAAGCCAGAACAGTTCATGTGGTTCCCTCCTTAAAAGTTTTCAATGATCTCCCATTGCTCTTCAGATAAAGTTCAAAATCCTTGAAATGACCTACAATGCTCTGTGTGATCCAACTCCTTTCTACCTCCATGTTTTGCTGCTCCCTTTCTAATTCACTCTATAAACCCTTTGGCCTTCTCTGTTCCTTGAGTATATCACATTCCTTCTCATCTCCAAGTTTTTGCATACTTGCACACACGCTGGTTCCTCTCTTTGGATGTTGTTCATCTCCTTTGTCTTTGGATATTGTCTGTATCCTTTCTCCACTCACTTAGATTCTCCCTTCTTTCTCTACCCTCCCACCTGCCAAACTCATTTTCTTTTCAGACTGAAAATTTGCGTTATCATAGAGGCTCTCTCTTTCCTCAACTCTAATATAGCACTCAGATCACTCTATTATATTCTTTCATGCTAAATTATAATTACACAATTGCACTTACATATTTATATACCTATCTATATATTATGTCTCTGCCCATGACCTGACTGCAAGCTTCATGATGTTAGAGGCTGTGTCTATTTTTCATTTTTTTTAAATTTTTTATCTTAAAGTCCCTACACAGTATCTGGCTATCGAATGAATGTAAAACAAATGTGAAAAATAATGCAACAGAGATACAAGAGATTTTGAATAATCAAGTGTCATGATTCATTTTGTTCGAAATGATGTCATTACCCATCTTCCATTACTCATGGAACCAAGAAGGATTATAAGAGAGGTCATGTTTTCCATTACCTTTAACACCATGCCCCTAAAGAGAATTAAGTGTAGTTCGTGTCTGCCATTGCCTGGTATTTCTCACTCTTTCCCTGCTTATTTAGCGTTCTTTTCTCCAAAATCACCCTTTTCTCTCCAGTTATGTAAGAAAATGTCTTCATGAAAGCCCATTTCCTCTCCTTGAAAATTTACATTTTAGAAAAGGACACTAAAGGACTTCTCACTCTCATGATGGAATTCTGACAACATTAGACATCAACATAAGGGATGATGTCTATTTTGATAGCCCTCCAGACTACGCTTAATGTGTCCATAAACGATACAGATTCTAGAATGTTGGTGATAGCCTTTCTACTTTGTCTCATTCTTGGAATCTTTTGAATTAGTCATGAGACACATAGGCAGACAATTCTGTTAGTGGCTTGATACAATGAGAATTTATTCTTAGGCATACAATAGTGTAATGCAGTATTCTGGGTTGAGTAGTTCTTCAGGCTTAGCTTTCTTCCAAGGAGAAATTCTCATGGTTTTGTTTTTGTGTAACTCTATCCTCTTCTAGGTGCTTGGAATTCTCCATACTCAGCCTACAGATGGGGAGAGACAATGTAAGGAGACAATGGAGGCTCATTTGTCAGGAGACTGTATAGGGTAACTCTGGAAATAGCTTACGTTAGTTCTATCCACATTGCATTGCAATAGAGCCTGGGAAGGATAAACAATTTGGTGAATAAATAGCAAGCTTCTGCCACATCTTTAAAGTGAAAGATTACTCCAAATCCTTAATATATCATCTAGAAACTCCCATATGTTCAGATCTATATTCTTACATTTCCCTCACACCAGCCTCAGGAGCCTGTGATCTTTACATATTTTTCAATGTAGTATTTTGAATAAAAGTTATTTTGTTGTGATCATAGTTGCTTTAATATAGGGAAGGGTGCCTAGAACTACAAAATATTATTTGGGACACAATTTGAAATATATTTCACGACTCCCATTCATCTAGACTCTGACTGTACTGGAATTTTCAAATAGCATTTAAGGAAAAGTGAACAAAAGACATCCTATTTGTAGAGTTTTTCCTGTACCTTACTTTGGTAAGAAGTAAAAGTATAATATTTACATAGCCACCAATTCCGTCTATGATGAGTACTTCATTTATTTAGAAAAAATAAAAATAAAACTGCTATAAAAGGTTTAGCTCTCCATGACTCTATCAACCTCCCCATTTCTAGTGAAAATAGAATAAACAAGACAAAAGTGTAGGCAGAGTCAATGAAGACAGAAATTAAAAGGTCAAAATATCTTATAGTCATTGCATCATTAATCCTACTATTTCTTTCCGATCTAAAAACTTTTTGTGGCTATTATGTCAGTCCTCTCTGATTCCACAAAGAACCACAGTTTATATATGTCTGGATCAAAAGCAAACCCCGGAAGCAAAACTTCCATAACATATGCAGAGCAGAAAACTCAATAAATAATTATAAATTGATGAACGTCTACCCTTTTGGATTAGCCTATTTGTACCATTAGTCTCACCCAGTTATTATTTGGTCAGCAAATCATTGTAATTTTAAGGGGTGAAAATGATAAATGCTGAGTTTCAAATATTCTAGAGAATTTTAATTCCCAACAATAAAGCCATGGCTCAACTAAGGTTAGCACCTAAGCTTAAAGCTTTCACTGCTATTTGATATCCACAGAGATTTCTTTCCCTTGCCCTGCAAAATTATTGATTTATCTTTTTTCTTAAAAATTGTTGAACTAAAGACGTAGAAAATTTGAGATTACCTTGGCTGAGTTGGATACGAGATACTGAATGTACCAATAAGTATCAGATTTCAAAAGATCTTTTGTTTCTTTCTTCAAATAATAAGCATAATGCGTATTTCTCAAATCCCTTACAAAAACAAGCTTCTGTGACATGGTTCCAATAGTTTCATCTTAATATGTTTTAAAAGACCATTTTAGAATCACTGATTTTTAGAACAGATGAAAATAGTTGGGAAAAAGCAGTGTGGAATGTGGTAAGATTCGCTTCTCTTGGTCTAAATTTATTTTAGAAACCTTGTAATAAAATATTCTAAATATAATACTGTCTTATATTCATTATATATGAAATATCATATAATTAATGATGTTATATTCTAAATATCACACCAGATTATACCCATCAATATTTCCCAATTAGCTGTTAACAGCAGAACAGGGAGATTACCTGATTAATTTTTGTATTTCCAGAACCTTGGACAATGCCTAACACACAGCAGACACTTGATAAGTGTGTGGTGAAAAATGAGTTAATTGATTTCTATTCTGTATTTATAAAAATAAAACAAAACAGAATGACTCATAATCTGATAAATAGCATAAAATAACTCACATTCCTTTTTTCTGGGCTATCCTCACCTCCTAACAACACAATTCTCAAATTCCACTGCAAAATATCACAACATGATTCCTAGTATAAGATACATGTGGTACATAGTAAACTTTTAGTAATATGCATTTAGTGAATGATTGCATGAACAAATGTGACGCTCAATTTCTAAAAATAAAAAAAAAATAAACTATGTAAATTTGTGAATTGAGTTTAGATATGAAAATGCTCCTTTGGAAAATGTAGGATGATTTTCATGTAAATACAATTCTATATAGTTGGTGGAAATAATTAAAATGTGATAAAAATCTACTTAACCAATTTTGTATTTCACCAAGTTCTACTTTTGAAAATAGCATGGACCATTATTCAAATTTCAAATTTTGACACCATTAAAGAAATGTTATGCTTATAACACATAGTTTACTTTTTCGTTACATAACACATTGTTCATTTATTGCTTATTTATGATAAACCAGTCATTCCAAAGATATGGAAAATTATTATTTGTAATACTACTACCATCATTTATTGACTGTTTACTAAATTCCATACATTTTACACACAATATCATTAAAACAGCCTCTTATTGCATATCGATTTCTTTTTCCTGAGAATTTGTTATTTAAATGATATTTTAAAATTCTGTATATCTAAGACAATAAATTTTATGAGAACAGGAAATACATACATTGTTTATCACTACACACCCAGCATTTGGTATTGAATCAGTCACATATTAGTGAAGACAAATATTTATCAATAAATAAATGAACACTGCACAGTAAATATTATTGCCCCCACCTTACTTATAGAAATAACTTAGGTTTAGAAATAGTAATAAACTTGCCCAAGGTCACATAACAAGTGTGCCAGAACCTGAAGCCATATTTTTTAATCTCCAAATCCATGCTATTATATGCATGGTCTCTAGCTCTTGAAAGCAAGCACAATGTTTTTACTTCTTGGCTTAGTCTGTACAGGATGCTATGACAAACTACCACACTGGGTGGATTACACAGTAAACATTTATTTCTTGCAGCTCTGGAAATTGGAGCCTGGAAATTCCAAGATCAGGGTGCCAGCAGATTTGGTGCCTGCTTAGAGCCTGTTTCCATCTTCTCTCTGTGTTCTCACATGGCAGAAAAAGGCAAGAGAGCTCTTGGGGGTTCTTTTAAAGAGCACCGATCTCATATCCTACCAGATATTAAGAATTAAAATGAAGCTATAGTAAATAAGAAAGTGTGATATCAGCACATGAATAGACAGACTGACCCATAGGACAGACACAATACAGTTTCAGGCACAGAAGAAACCTTGGTATTACAGGGGTGGCATGGTAGATCCCTTGGGAAATGAAAGACTACTAAATAAATAAAAAGAAAAACTCAATTCACATTTAAAAATTAAATTGGCCCCTTCCACTCATTATGTTAAAACCGATTGCTAATGTTTTAAAGATTTATGTAAGAAATATAAAATTAAAAATTTTTGAAGAAAATGTAGGTGAGATCCCTCTGAAATTAGGGTAAAGAAGACTTTCTTACTGCATTAAAAGCACTGACCCCAAAAGAAAAAAAATTGATGAATATGATTACATTAACAACTTACGTGCCTACAAAAACAATAAAAATACAAGTCACAAGCTCTGGAAAGATATTTGAAATATGATAACCAATAAAAAAATTATCTCAAATATTAAAAAGAAACCTCATTAGTCAATAATATAATTCCTCTCTAGAAAAGTGGGCACAAAGATATGAACAGAAGTTTCATTAAAAAGGAAACGTTTTTGTCAAGCAAAATCATGAAAAGAAGTTCAATTTCATCAGTAGTCAAGGATACGCAAATTAACATGTAGTGAGATAACCACTGTTTTACTCACTCAACTGGCAGAAACTAAGAATTTGACAGCACAATAATTGGAGAAAACATGGAAACTTAGTCATCGCTGCTATTAATTCTCTGTGCAGTATTAATTCATTTCAGTTAAATCCTTTTAAGTCTTATTTATTTGTTTCCTACCAGGACTCCATCTAATATACACATTTTTGCTTATGTCCTAGTTCTTAGGCTCATGGTTGTTAGGTATATTTTATTATTTTTAACACATTTGTTATTATATTTTATATCATTTATAATACATACTATACATATTTTATACATATTAAAAGGAAAATGTAACTTTTTAAAAACAATATGGCTGTTATCAATATAACAAATAAATTAAGAAATATGTGAATTTTATTTGTGTTTATACTTTTAAGTTCAAAGTAATTTAATTGGATAGAGTTTTATTGACACTAATCATATTTATAGATGAAAGTTTCTGAAGTACCTGAATTCCTGCATTTGTATAAAATAGGCTTCTGAAATGTCCCTATTTCTGAAATTCACTTGTAGTTCTCCTAAATGGTCACTATAATCAAGAAGAACACATTTTACAGATTTCAAAATTATTTACTCTTTGCAGTTCAAAAAAGTGCTTTTAAATATAGTTGACTCTCTCAGCAAGCTTGGGTGGTGGATGGATAAGGCACTTGTTAGAGGGACTATTTAAATAAACAGAAACTGAGTCTTCAAGAGGGTAAACGACCTACACAGGTCCATGCTCAGGCTAGTTGCATAGTTTGTACTATACTTGACTTTTCACTCTTTTGTCTACTCCCCCCACACACACACTATTTTACCTCTAAAGATAATAATAAGCTGGTAAGTCTGTGAAATGTTTCACCACTTTCAAAATGCTTTCCATATCACGTCATCTGTTTTGATTCTCACATTCACCCTTGAGTTTCTTTAACATATTTCTTTTCATAACATATGTATCATAATTTAAACCAAACATTATTAGCTATGAAAATATATCTTTCTTTTAAAAATGTTACTAGATAATCAAATCAAAGTTACAATAAAATAATCTTGGTTTTGTTTTATAGGCTCCACGATTGCATTTACTGATTTGTCTAAGAAATAAGTAAAAATAATTATTTTTGGAATTTCCTTTTTTTTTTTTTTGAGAAAGCAAATGAATGAATGAAAAAAAGAATGAATGAATGATTTTATCATTTAAACAGCTTCTGCTTTTCTGGGCTTTGTGAAGATAGAACAAAATGTGCTTCCTCCCTCTTATAGAAATCCACTAATTTTACATTTAGCAAAGTACAAAAGAAATCTTTCCAGAAATATTTCTTTAAATGTGCTATAGCATATAATGAGTTTTATTCAAATGAATAATGGATTATTATTAAAGAGTATGGTTTATTTTTATTCTTATTTATAAACATCCCGCTTAAATTTTTCTCACTCTTTCTCTAATATCCATGTGGTCTTGCTAGCTAATGGTAGTCTGGTTATAGGCAAACTACATTTCACATCCCATCAAACCCACCTGCTCACACTTGGCAGGGTTTGGCCTGAGTTGCTGCTCATTAGAGGCTCTGGCAGAGAGAAACGGTGGGTGGAAGAAGCAATGAAACCAGTTCCTGAAAAGTGAAACTGAGGTTTAGGTTTTATATGGGATTTTATTTGTTGAGTGGTTACACTGCTTTTCATTATACCAGATAACAGGTTGCTGGCAGCATATTTAAGAGATATGGAACTTTTAAGGGGCTGAACATGAAATTAAAGCTTGATGAAATGAATTCTAATCTGTGCCCCATAGTCATATGTGTGCCAGGAAATGTACATGTTGGTGCTTTAATTGTAATTGAGTTGTTCCCTTACAAGCAGCAACAGTATCCCCTTTGCTGCACATGGAGAATCTAGGAAACAATGCCATTAAGGGTTTATATGCCATCGTACGCTCCACTTTCTTCATAACATTACATAAGTTCTATAGGCATTTTCTGCCCCATTTACCAAACGGGCTCCAGTCAATGAAGTTTTTGCATTATATGCCCCCAGGGAAGAAAATAATGCAAGAGTTTTACTGTCCATGTTAATGCCATTTAATACATTACTCAAACACATGCTTCAGACCAACAGTTCTGATTACACAACTTTGGTTTAAAGTGGCTTCCAGACTGACTCCTTAACTGGCAACTTCTCAATAGCTCATGTCTTCCCAAACTTCTTTTTGGAGGACTTGGAAGGTCAAGGAGGTGCAGTTTGAGATGCTGCAAACACCCTGGGTTGTTTTCAATGTTATAACTTTATTGCTAAAAAGGAAAAGAAAAGGGTGTCCAGCCTGTTTGTTTTACTTTGTTTTTTTTTGTTTTTTGTTTTTTGTTTTTTTTAATGTGCATGTTTAAATGTCACTTAAACTGGAACTAATCCTCACCTACCTTTTAGGAGGCTGTCTTTGAAAAATGATTTAACATTCTAAAAATGATGTGAGTCCAAAAGTTAAAAATGGAAGTAGGAGTGAATAGTGAGGTAGAATAGCATTCCGTCTCTTTTTTGGAGGACTTGGATTTCACTCCACTCCTTTTGAGTAGAAGAAAACAGATCCGTCTTCTCTCTGTTTGGATAAGGAAGGGAAAGGGCTTAAAGAAGAGAAACATTTTCAATACCAGCTGTTCCCTAACTCAAGCCCTGCATAAATTTATTCTTTCCTGAGCTGGAGATATATTTTTTTTTTTTTTTTTGGATGAGCTGGAGATATTATGACAAAACCTTAAAGCGAGTAGAAAATATAAAGTAAATCAATGATGCCAATTTTATGATTCTAAGTTACCAATTTTTTAGAGAAGAACAAAAGGCTAAGGGATAAATTCACAACCGTTCAATCCAGAATCAGTGATAAGAGCATAGTTATCTAACAAAATCTTTTGGCTCTTCTACAGTCAGAGAACTTTCAAGGTATATCTGTGTGATAAACCCCAGTTTCTAATTCTTTTCACAAGGGTCTCCAACATACTTACACAGTAATTACTAGATATGCAAATCAAATAAGACCATCTCAAGACTAAGCAACTAGGTCTTTTATTTTTGGGTAAGTGTGGTTTTATTATCTAGACATAATATAGTCTTACTACCAAGGTCATCATATTAAAACTGGTTACCCAGTCTTAATTTTTAGAGATTTTTTTTAACCAAGTTTAAGTTCTCATTTGAAAGATTTAACTCATAAGCATGTTGCTAACTAAATTTAAGTTTGGGATGTGTGTGCGTAAGCTCAGTAAGAAGTTAACTATTTCAATATAAAAATATAAATGAATAAGCATGCCAAATGGGAATTTAAAAATGTAGTTTCAGTATGGCCTCAAAAATTATTTATTTTGGCCCTTGACAGTATGTCCGCTTAAAGCTAATTTGTGGGACCTTTAGGCAAGCTAAAATTTTACCTTCCCCTGCCCCACCCAATTTTTTATAACAAAGCATTTGCTAGGAAACTTTTTTTTCTTGTCTTATCCAGCTGGATGCTCTCCTCCCTAAAATTTTCCATTTCTTTCAATGGCACTTATTTTTTGGATTGGCTTAAATGAAACTTTTGTCTTTTTCCCTATACTCTAGTATAGATTCTATATTATTGCCTGCATTTTTCATCCTTCCAAACCACCCTAAACCCTGCCATATGAAAGGTCATGGATTTTGGAACTCAACAGACTTGAGTACAAGCCCCGTTAGCATCACTTTGCTAGTACCTGCTCTTTTAAACTTAATATCGGGAGCATCAGTTTCCTCTTCCAGACAACAAAACAGTTTTGTATTAGGTTGGTGCAGAAGTAGTTACAGTTTTTGCCATTTTTAACCTTTTAAACCGCAATTACTTTTGCACCAACCTAATAATATAAGAATTGGAGACACTATACAAAGATTGTGTGCAACTGATGATAACTCTTAAAATCAGGAACTGAGGGAAGGTAGAATGAAGATGGATTGATACAGCATTGTTGCCAGTTCCAAATAGAGTTTGTGTCTGTCAGGTCTGAAGACTTTGGAAACAGCCGCTGGTCCACAAGAGAGCAGCGAGTCTTCTCTGAGAAAGATGTCCGTGGCCAGGGCTTCACTTCCCCAGTGACTAACTCATCTGGGCAAGAGAAGTGAAGACTGAAATGTTCGGATTGCTGTGAAGGGAAGTCAGTCCGACAGACTGAGTTGCCTTTCTTGTCCTTGGCATTGTAACAGTGCACGGTCTTCTGTTGTTCCTGGAACCACTCAAGCATATAATGAATGGAGTACCAGTGATTGGAAACGGTCGGTGATATTTCCGCAAGTTGTTTTCCTTCTACAACTTGGTAATGGATTTTTCTAACTTTAACAGGATACTTGAAGTGTCTCATGATTTCAGATGCTATTGCCCCCTCTAGAGCCAAAATCTGTCCAGTTATCATGTCATTTTTTTTTCCCAACACTGAAAATCACTCCCTCTCTAAAATCTTAAATGTTTTCTTTGGAAGGTTACATGATCCTAAGCAAACAAACAAACTGAAGAGCCATTCTGGTTTTCTGAAGAAATTTGAACTTTTATTCCTTTTTCTAATGAGTTACGTTTTTGGTTCTGTAGATTAGGTTCACTGAATTCTGCAGAGGTCAGGGGAGAGTAAAGAATGTTTGACAGTCTGTGCAGGAGGGAAGTGGAGCTCTGTGAGGCTGACCCATTTCTGTGGACCAACACCTAGCAGGCCAATTGAAGAGGAAGGCAGAGGTCCAAGTGGTGAATATTAAGTAAAGCACTGTGAAGACAGACTGGCCAAGCATACATGGGTTAAATTTCCCAGCTTGACTAATAACTCAATGGATGAACTTGGATAAATGTTTCAAGTCCACAGTTTTCAATTTTCACCTCCTTGTAGTGTTGTGAGGACTAACATGAAATGGGCGCTTATTATACACTGGCCCCTTTTCTAAGCACTTTGTTTGTAATATTCCATTTAATTTTCACAACAACCCTATGAAGAATTAAGCAAATATTACTTGGCTTGTAAAAATGAGGAAACTAAGAGAAAGGACACCTGGCAGAAGGTAACAAAGTTAGTAATGACTAAGTTAGAATTTGAACCTAGGCAGTTTGACACCAAAGCACATAGTTTTAACCACTGTGGCATAAGTAAGTCATCTGATATATTGCCTGGCATATAATTAACATTTAATATGTGAGCTGTTTCACTTATATATTATTTATATATTTAAGTATATGTTCATATACATATATTTTTTTCAGAGTTTGTTTTTGGAAATGTGATTAAGAGTAAGCAAACTTCTCTGCTAAAACTAAAATCGATAAACTTTGAGAATTTCCTATTGGAGATATAAAGTGTGCAGCTACACTGGTCTCTGATTTAGAAAGATCTATTGGGTTGGTGCGAAAGTAATTAGGATTTTTGCAATTATTTTTAACCTTTTAAACAACAATATTTCCCTCTGAACATGGAGTGTAAATTCAGAGATGACAGAGCTACTCTAGAGTTGATTTTCACATTGGGTAGGATCTTTTTCCCTCTGTTCCTCAGGACATGATTTTCTTTCATAGAAAAAGAAAATTAAATGAAATTATTTTTCATTTCCTCTCTGATTGTGTCATCTTTATCTTCGTTATAAACTGAGATGATCTTATGATTCTTTTTCCCTAATTTTTTTTTTTTTTGGATTCCCATTTTTGCAGCTGATCTGTCAATTAACCTTTCCGTGGCTGAGTTTCTGTGTTCTGGACGCCATGAGGATAGTTCCAACTCAATGGCTACACACTAGGAGGCAGAGTCCCTTCTTCCATTACTGTCCACACAAACCAATACCACACCTTAATTATTTCATGGACAGTCCCAGCGCTAGTCCCCCTTGAATATAAAACTGCAGCATTAACCATAGAGCCTTCTACATCCCTTCTCTAAGCCACATCCACTTATTTCTCACCCCTCCCCAGGCATGTAAAAAAAAAAAAAAAGGAAGAAGATGAATTTAAAAGCTTCAACACTGAATTTAAAGTGAAGAATCAATTAACCTGATTTTCAGATTTCAATTCAAGTCAATATAAAATGATTTTTCCTTTTGAGTACCTTAAAATGTTCCTTGATTTTTCAGCACCATCTCCTAACGAGAACATCTTTCTCCATCTCCACCTATGTCCTTTTTCCAGTTCTTACCTTGTTTGCCCCAGCCTTTGTGACTCTGTTTCTATATTCACAGATCTTGGATGTGTTTCCCTCTCAGATGGGAAGCTACCTTCAGATTTGCCTTATCCAAAAATATTTTTGCTGACTTGCTTCACCCTAGGATAATTCTCGATGTCCTAAGTATAGAATTATGTTTCAGTAAACTATTGATTATATACAGATAGTTTGCAAATTCTTTGTGAAACATGTGTTTATATACATATGACATGAGTTAACAGAAGTATGTGAGCACTGCCTATTATCAAGTTCTGCCATTGTCACTCAATTTGGATTATGTTCTCCTACACAAGTTGAAAACTGCTTTATGAAGGTTCTCTACACATTTCATCTCTGTTTGTTTAGTTTCTTATGCTACCTTGTTTAGAGGAAGGAAATTTGAGTTTTAATTTTTTCCGTGTAATCCTGTCATCTGGTCTCTTTTAAACTTCCTACTCAAATGTTTTCTGAGATAATAAAAATATGCCAGTAGTTCCTTATTTCTAATCCAGTCTAATTTTTTAAATTATTTTTCATAATTGCTTGTATTAAAAAAAACCCTGATTTGCTCTGTCTTCTCTATTTAATACTTAATTAATGCCTGTGTATATGACCTATTTCAAGATCTGATTATTTTAAATAACTGTGCTTTTTCTAACTGTTCAAGAAACCAACCGATAAACAAACAAGTACATAAACAAAGATAAATAGATCAACCAACTCAAAAGAGCCTTTGAGTAGGAGAAGCCTAATACTATTTGGATATTCTTGAATGAATTCACATGAGAAATCTAGATTTATGCAGTACATAAATTGAGTTTAGTAACCAAAACCTTACATTCCAGCAATTTTACCAGACTTGTAAAAGCTGTTATTTTTAACTGAAGAAATGAAATTTGCATTGATTACCTAAACAGACTGACATTCATTTGCGTGAACATGATAAATCTACAGCAAGCACACAAGCCAAATAGCACATTCATTGGAAAATAGCTTCAGTGTGAAATTAATAAGTTCTTTTCCATTTTTTAACATGGGCAATAAGAACATTTTGGTTTTACTTCAGTATTATCTATTCCAGCTTATACATTGTTTACTTTTCTTAACATAATAACACCATGGCACAAATGCATTCTTTCCATGTGAGATAATTACATAAAATAAGTTAGTCCAGTACTTACACCTAGCCTGAATTCAAAATAGTTTTTTGTTTTTTTAATATTTTGATTATAAGCAAGTAAATGAGCATATGTCCAATTACATTTTGGGTGCAATAGCTTTAGCCACCACATTTTGGCATTTTATTTTATTAGCTAAAAGTTCACATATGGTTTCCATGTCTCCAAGCTGTCTTTAAGGATGCAAGAGTTGTATAACCTAACATTGTTTTCTTTCCTTCTCTCTCCCAGCCCCCTGCCTTTTTCTCACATGTGCTCCCTCAGAGAGTTACTTCTCTTAGTTTTAAAGATTATATGTGCAAATTGTGAAATACCTGAAAGTGTGCTGGTGCTTTGAAGAAATGATGAAAGAAATACTTTCAACCCTAAAATTTTTACCTCATAAAAGATTCTGAAATGAATGCCCAAATGTTTACTATAAAAACAGCAGTATTAGTATACAAATACATAAGGCTTACAATGATTATTATTTAGCTTCTTCCTTCTTCTGGCCTGGTGCTACACCAGAGTTTTTGCATTCCCTCCCCTCTTCAGAACCCTCCCCAGGAGCTTTGGAGTGAAGGAAGGGGAAGATAAGTGAACATCTTAAAGACTGAAATGTATAAGACACAGCCCTGCTGGTGAAGGCCACGGGATAAGGGAGCACAAAGAAAAGTATTCAGCTCCTTTTGATTTCAACATTCCGCCCTGTGTATCTCTGTTACTGATACAGTTAATGGTTTGGAAAATAGCAAGACTTGCATATTTTGGCCAAGAGTTAAAGACAACCTTTCTGAACAATGGCCTAAAACTTGGTTACTTTTTAAAGATGTCACTAACATTTCAAGAAACTTGGGGTAAATCAAATCTCTTTCTTTCTGTTGTCTTGCCTGTATATTGGAAATGTTATATCCAATTTCCAAAGACAGTAGAAATATTTGAATACGTTTATTTACAAAGATTTCTGAAACTTCATATACATGCAGCATTAAATCAATATTAGACAATCTTCAATATATATTTAATTTAAAAAGAAACACAATAAGATTCTGAAATAATCAGCTATGCTAAATGTTAAACTTGGCATGCTATTACAGTAGATCAGACACCTTGCTTTCAAATTTAAAACTTTAAAAGTTTTCACAATATACAGTCAGTTCTTAAGAATGAGGGCATAAAATATTTTGTCTTTTTCTTTTCCTGAGGAACAAATGTGATAGATGTACCGTGCAGCTGATACGATAAACGGCGTTTGAGTTTCATTGATCATCCAGCACCTACTTGTTCAGCTGATATTTTTCTATCATCTTCGTAAGCAAAAATATCTTTTTAGGTGATAAAATATCTTTGTTTCTTTGTGGAAAATAGATCATAAAAGAAAACTAACTGCTTAATAAATAGCTTTAGTCTTTTATTTGCAAAATCATTAACAGTCTAAAGGAAACATTTAGACTTTTTTTTTTTTTCACAGTTATAATATATTACGTTTTATTTGTGGGACATACACCAGTGGTGATGTTTAGAATTTGGGCTAACTATGAATGTCAAAGTGCAAATATGTTTTACTACTTTCGTTTCACTTTTCAAATATGTCTCTCACTTATGTTAACTACCCACCACCTCTATATTTTGACTTTTTAGAAAGTCAAGTTTTGCCACAAATTGCTAATGAAAGGTAAGGTGTCACAAATTTACAGTTGAATCAGAAATTTCAATTTCCTTTTAATCCTGCAGAAATATGTTCAACACTGATTTGTCATTTCCCATGTCCAGAACCAAACATTAATAGTATTGAAGCTAGAGGATATATACCCATTTTACAGAATTGAACCTAGTGACCTAGCTGCTCATATGACATGACATAAAGCTTGTAGAAATTCTGATGGTGTTAGACTATGGTTAAGACATAGTACAGACTATGGTTCCTATTGCAGATTTCTTTATACTGAACTATTTCTGAACGAGCCAATCTTTATATTATTATTTTTTTTCATGTTATTTGAAGAGAAAGTACACAGCCTCATATGAATGTTCTCAGGAATAATAATTATTATAATATAAATAGTAGGTACCATTTGTGAAACATCTACTATGCACCTGGTACGATGTTAAAATGCATTACATACATTATCTAGTTTGATGCTCCAACAATAACCTTATCCCCATGTTGTGCATGAGAAAATTAAATCTTAGAGAAATTACAAGTAATTTGTTCTAACCCATCTATAAGTGGCAAACTCATTTACTAAAGGGTTAATAGATTTTTCTAATGGTGAAAATTATATGGTAGAAATTATCCTTTTAATAATAGAGAATTTAATTAAGGAAATTATGTGAATTAGAACTTTTGAAGAATCTCACTGAAGGGCATTTTTAAAGGAACTTTAATTTTTTAATGAAAAAATTTATAAGTAATATAGGCATATGGTATAAAATTTAACAGACAGTATTATACAGTAGAAAGGATATCTTTATTCTCATCTATAATCTTCAGTTTTCCTCCTAAAAGGAAAATAAAACCACCTGTTTCTTATTCCTCCTCGTAGATACCCCCCATGTAAATAAGTGGCACACACACAAACACACACACAGATGTAAAAACACAAAACTCTTTCTTACCCAATCCCAAACAATCGCCCCTTCCTTACAAGGGAAGGTTGTGCTGGGTAAAAATGTATCCGGCTAAAATACAATATTTTCAAGGAAACTTTCCATCTGAGTGGCTATTTAATACAGTTCTGGCCAGTGACAAGAAAGCAGAAGTTGACAGCTGGGGCTTTCTGGCATGTTCTGTGAAAGCGTGTAGAATGTATGATTCACTCTGCCTAAAATATCAGTGAAATGTTGGAAATGGAACAAGCATCTTACAATAAGTAGGTGGCAAGCCACATGGTGAGAATTAATGAGTGACAGAAAGAAGAAGACTGGATTTTTGCTGGTATAATGGTGTCACTGGTACAAGCACACAGCTTTTATATTAGAAAAATAAAATTCCTAATTTATGCTCCATCCTTTTAACAGCAGCATAATATTCTACTTTGTGAATGTAGTATCATTATTTCTTGGCTCCCACTGAAGTCCAGTTAGGTTGTTTTAACGCTCCCATTAAAGACAATCCTGCAATAGGTATATGTCATTCTGTGCATGAGTACGTATATTTGTGCAATAAATTCCTAGAAGCAGAGTAGCTTGATCAAAGGGTGTGCATGTTTTCAAAGCTTAGGTGTTGCCAAATTGCTTGTCATACAAATTGTTCCATTTATTGACATAATTTCATGAAAAATAAGGTTTTTCCACATTCATATTAACGTAATATATCAGTTTTAGATTCTGTTTTCCAAACGGAAAAGTAAAAGGTATATCCCTATATGGTTTTAATTTAAAATTGTCATTATAAATGAGATTGAAATCTTTTTATTTGTTACATAGCCATTTATTTTCCCTGTTCTGCAGTCTTTGACACTCTTTGCCCAAATTTCATTATGTTCACTTTTATCTAATTATTCAAAGGAAATGTTCAACTATTAGGAAAATAATTCTTTTTATTTTTGTATCATCATTACAGTCCTTGTTTTTAATTTACATTTTTATGCTTTTTTTTAATCCATGCAGAATTCTTTTACACTTATGCAACTGAATTTATCCTCCTTTTTAAATAGCTTCTAGATTCACATCTACTTGAAAAGACCCTCTTCCCCACTCAGATTATAAAAACATTCTCCTATGGCTTTGAGTATTTGATCCATTTGGGAATTTATTTTTATGTATCAAGTGAGGTAGCGATTCAACTTTATTCAAGATATTTACTCAGTTGTTCCAATGTAGTTATAGAATAAAACTTTCCCCCTTACTAATTTATAATGCTACTTTTATCATACACTAATGTCTATCTATATCTGAGTCTGTTTGTGGCCCCTTTGGTCTATTTCATTAATCAATCTCTCTAGTCATGTGCCAGCATCACACTGTTTTAATTATTGTAACATTACAATGTGGTTTAACATTGGGCTTGGTCTTTCATTATTTTCATTTTTCAGAATTGTTCCTGCTCTTCTTGCTTGTTTATTTTTCCACATAAACTTTAGAAACAGCATGTCTATTTCCAAAAAGTATTATTTTCTTATAAATTTAACATTAAATATACAAATTGACGAAAGAAAATTCTTTCAGATGTTGTATCTTCCTATTTAAAAAGATTATACATGTTTGGTTAATTTAACTCTTGTTTCTTTAATAGCATCTTATGATTTTCTTTTCATAGATATTACGTATTTCCTGCTAATTTCTTCTTCTATATTTCACTTCTGGCTGCTATTATTATTATTGTAAAAGTGATGTCCATTTTATCTCTTAACTTGCCATTGTTTCTATACATGATTTTGAAATGTTAACATTGCCCCGACAAACTTATCCAAAGCATTTATTTCTTGGGAAGCTTTTTAATTCATTTTCTTGAATTTTCCTGATGAGTAAACATATTATTAGTAAATAATGATAATTTTCTTCCTTTCCAATTTTTAAGCTTATTATTGCTTCCTTTTTTTCTAATTTCAATGACTAGAGTAGAAATTCAAATTAGGGCTCTAGTTTAACTACAGAGTAACTTTGGACTATATCGCCATCCCCAGTGCTATGAAATTTACCCTGGTGCAGCCTTCTCTTGGAAGATATTAACAATCCATAGAAAATGTATGTCAACTGCAACTATTTGGTGGAAAACAATGTAGTAGAGAAAGGTAAAATGGTAGATAAATGTAAAATGTAGTAGATAAATGTAGTAGGTAGGTAAAATGTAGTAAATATAAAAACTATATTGAAAACAAATGAAATTCCTAAATAATGAAAATATTTACAAGACTTAGCTAACAATTTAACTTTTAAAAAAGTATTCATAGTAATAAAATTCAACATAAAGAACATTTCTTTAGAGTTTAATGTAATGAAAATCTATTTGAAAAATCCCTCACCCTGATCAGAATAGATGTTCACGTATATGATACTGCTTTATAAATATTTAAATATTCTTTACTGGAATCAAATTTCAATTATTTAATATGGAATGTTTTACATCTAAGTAATTGGAAACGTTAAGATAACTAGATAACTTTCTTAAATTAGTAAACTTTAGATAGAATTGTCAAATGTTTAAGCCCTCTCTGTTATTTGCTATATTTCATGTTTGATTTTCATGAGAAAGACAAAACAAGTGGATAAAAGAAACTATCACATAAGAAAAATGAAATGCAAAATAATGGATTAAATGAGATCAAAGATGATAAAGTCAGTTTACTCTGATGAATAGTTTACCTATTTCAACTGTTGATCTCAAAACTAATTTCACAGCAAATTCTTTCCTTAAAAAAAGAAAAAAAGAAAGAAAGAAATATGTCATGGCCAATAACTGCTGAAAAACTGTGGAGACTGGCACTTCCAAATGCTTGGCAGATTATTAAGCCAATTTTTATTGAGTCCACTCTAGCTGTTGGAGGGTCTGTGATTCCCAACTGTTTCACATCAGAGAATGAAAACAAGTAGGACCCAGCCAAGACCACATTGGTGACTGCCAGCCCCTTTATATGCCAAACATGAAAGCAACAAGTCCAGATGCTTTGATCCTTGCATTTTTGGATTCAGCCCAAAGTTACAGAAAAAAAGCACAACTCATGTTAGGACAACATACATTATAACTAGAAATCAATCAATAGCACTGTGACCTTCAAACTCAGTAAATGTTTGGAGTTAGTTTCAGAGCATGTAATCTAAATTGGGGATTGGAAGTTGGAACGTGTCCTAAACTAACAGAAAAAAAAAAGTATATTTTTAAAATATAGAGATTAAAGGAAGCAACAGATGAAGTTTTAATTTATGTGTATATGTATATGTATATATACATATATATTCATGAAGAATGTATTCTAATTTAAAAGACCCTAAATGGTCAGGAAAAGAAAGGCACCACCACAATGAAACCCTCTTTTCCTGCATATAATTAAAAGAGAAACTAAATTGTGGCAGGAAAATATATTGGAAGGAAATTATGAGCTTTCTCCCAATTTAGGGTAAGAGAATAATGAGATAATTTAAGAGGTGAGTCACTTGGTTGCTAAGACACTGTCCTGACTGCCAACTTATGAAACAATTGGCCCTGGTCTTGGCAGGGTGTGGGCCTAAATTCCCCAACACAGGTATATTGAAGAACTGGCAATGGCAGAGCTGAGCTGAAGAGTTCATGGCCAATCTGAATTTGTGCACAAGTAAAACTGAAGCCTAAACCCTTGCATTTTAAATCACTACCTGTGGCCAGGGTAGTTACTTGAAAAAATCTCCTGGAACAGAAGAAATAATGTAAAAAAATAGCTTAGCTTAGGGGGGCAGTATCTGGCACCAAAAAGTAATTAAAAGTAATTTTGCATCCTTCATTTTATTTTGTTTTTTAACTTTGCAATAATGGTTTGACTGTACTGTCACATGATTGCTGTCTAGACAACATTGTGTTAACCTCACCGTTTTGTATTGTAAAGCTTTTGAATTGTCCCTGGCACCAAACAGGCTGTTCTGGCACAAAAGCTAATTTACAGTAATGCTGATAATGTTCAAGAACCTATCATTAAGATTTCTCTTTCTTTTCTCATTTTTTTAAGTATACTTTTTCTTTGTCAGAAAAGTAAATTAGTGGTGGTGATAATAGTTTGCAATTTCTACTGACATGTCAGAAAGGCAATGTACAGATAGTCTAACATATTCAAAACCTTCCAGGAACTGGCTTCTCCAGTTCCTGGAAGATCTGGTCTCAACCTGAAAAAACAACTTTTTTTTTTTTTCCTGCTATATGAACTTACTTAAAATGCCTCACAGCATCTCTAAGAGAGTCGGGTCAGGGAAGATGATCATGTTATCAGTTTGATTGTGTTATCCTTGTGTGTTCTGGACAACTATAAATGTGCCCGTGCACAGGGAGGGCCTATTAGTGTTTCTAAATAAGACAAGAGTAAATTAAGGCACAAGATCAGAAGGTAGCCTTTTAAAAATAAGCCCATTTACCCAAGTCTGAGAACAGCTTGATTCAAAACTTAGAGACATTGACATAACACCCTGGAATCCATCTTTTGCATTAAGACTGTTAGTTGTTGCTAATCATTTCTTATATTGATTAATTCTCATATCTTTATATATGTATTCCGTTTTCTCAGAGGAATTCTCCTTTTAATTGGAAGCACATATCAACTAGGTCTATTTCTAAATAGATATATAAATGGCGAGTTGAAAAACATATGCATCTATTCATTTATCTGTTCATTCTTTATTGAATCCTTACCACTTGTGAAAGATTTTGTTGGAGGCTAAAGAGGATTTTTAAAAGTGGAAAACAGTATGCTATAATAGAAGGGCCATAGATTTTGGAGTAAGAATGTTTGGTTCAATCCTGGCTTCTTCACTTAGCAAGGATATGACCTTGAAGAAATCACTATTCTCCCTGTATTTTAGCTTCATCACTTTAAAAATTGAAATAAGACCACTACCCTGCACTAGTCTGGTCTTTGAGAATGAAGGGAGACAATACCAAGCAGATGAAAAGCCTTCACAAACTAAAAACATGGGGCCCACATAGGTGTTATAAGGAAAGGACCCTTTTCCTGCTCCAAAGGAGTTTTCCATTCATTTCTGAAGACAAGGTATCTTTACATATAATGGTTTTGCTACTAATTAAAGTAAGTTTTTGATTAATCACAACGAGTAGCAAAAAAGTATCTGCTTTAATAGTTACTTTACAAGAAAACATCAAGCAGACTGGAATAGTGAGCAGAGGTGTCAAGTTTTGAGAGGACCCCAAAGGATGGGTATGATTGTACTAGGTCAAGAAAAAGAGGAAACACATATAGTCAGGGAATTCTGTGAACCATGATATAAAAGTACAAATATATAATATTCATTCAGTTGATCATTTATTAACTGGAAAACATTTGTTTAGTAGGAAGAGAATGGGTTTATCTGCAATTCTTCGGGGAAAGGTGCGAGACAAAATGTATAGCTTTCACTCCTTTCTGATATGCTATAAAGAATTGTAAAAGCTGGGGCAACTGTGTCATATTGGAGATGGGACAAGTAAAAGATAAATATCTGAAAGGAAAGAATATAAAAGAGGCTAACAGGAACTATCTGTTCCAATTTCTCTAGCCCTAGCTTGCCAAGTGGGGAAGTGACACTCAGGCCAAAATATAGTGATGTATTTTTGGAACAACTCCTGGCTTAGTCCTGGGTTTGGAATAACCATGGAGGGGTATTTTGGATGGTGTATCTGGTCTACTTTGTGTTGGCACCTCTGATGTTGTTCTGAAGCTAGGTGAGCCACTCTGTCTTGTCAGAATGCAGGCAACTCTGGATGTCAGGCAGATGGCCAGGAACACAAAGAAAGGCCTGAAAGAGGGTCAGAGGTGGGGGAGGAAAAAAGGGGAGTTCAGTCCCATTCCCAGCTGGAGTACATACAAGAAGTGTTGGCAGGGTATGCCTTAGATCTATAGTCCAACAAGGAGTCTGAATAAAGGACAGTGGGTTGCATCCAGTAACTGGGTTGGTCATAAACTTTCCAGACAGGTTGAATGAAGTGACAAGAAATGACAGAAATGAGAAAGATACATGAAATAAAAAATCAGAAAAACAGAAATGTAGTTTCAGGATAAAACTTTTCTGGAGACCAGTAATGATCTGTTGTCTCAACTCTGCTTTGGTATCTCCATTTTTCCTTTTCCTTCCTTTTTCTCTGCTCTCAATTTCTCTGACAAAACTCTTTGTCTTCTCCCTCACTCCCTCACTTTCTTTCCTGATTGCTGTTTTTAGCAACCTATTCCATGAGATCAATTTCAAGTTCAGGATTGCATATCAGGATTTCATGTAAGTTATTTTTAGAGAATTGTTTTTTAAACAAACTGAATACTGAGGTCTGACAATAAAGTTTGCGAACTTGCCACCATGCACTTACATTGGCAGCACTGTACAAACAGCTCGGTAAGGTTTCATAACCTTGGTATATCAGTGTCTCACAGCTGTGTCCGTGTTGATGTGTGGCGGTGTCTTGCTGAGTGGTGTTCATTGTTGTTATTGCGTGTTTTTGTGTGCCGTCATGAGAATGTCTGAGCTTGAATTAGAGCAACGAACAACGAACATTAAATTTCTTGTTAAACTTGGCAAGAGTGGAAGTGAAATCAGGGACATGTTAGTCCAAGTTTATGGGGATAATGCCATGAAGAAAATGCAGTGTACAAATGAATCAAACATTTTTCTCAGGGGAAAGAATGTGTCACTGATGAAGAGAGATCAGGGTGTCCAATAATGAGCAGAACTGATGAAAATATTGCAAAAATTCGTTAAATTGTGCATCAAAATTGTCGACTGGCTGTGAGAAGCATAGCAGACCAAGTAAACATTGATAGAGAAACAGTTAGGAAAATCTTAACTGAAAATCTTGGCGTGAGAAAGGTGTGGGCAAAAATGGTCCTAAAGGAACTCACTGATGAACAAAAGCAAAGAAGAGTTGAAGTTTGCCAAGACCTTTTGGAAAGGCAAGACGATGTTTTAGGCCATGTTATCACTGGTGATGAAATAGGGTTGTACCAATACGACCCCTGAAACAAAGTGTCAAAGTGCACAATGGAAGTCAACCAATTCTCCACAACCAGAAAATTTCCCTCTGTCCAAATCAAGAGTCAAAACAATGATGCTAACTTTTTTTTTTATATCGGAGGGATTATTCATTATGAATTTGTACCACCTGGAGAGTTAACCAAGTTTACTATTTGGAAGTGCTGAAAAGGTTGCGTGAAAAAGATGAAAACAACCTGAACTTTTCTCCAACAATTCATGGCTCTTTCATCATGACAATGTTTCCACAGCACTGTCTGTGAGGGAGTTTTTAGCCAGCAAACAAGTAACTGTATTGAACACCCATCCTTACTCGCCTGATCTGGCCCCCAATGATTTCCTTTTTTACCCAAAAATAAAGGAAATATTGAAAGGAAGATATTTTGATAACATTCAGGACATCAAGAGTAATAAGATGATAGCTCTGATGGCCATTCCAGAGAAAGAGTTCCAAAACTGCTTTGAAGGGTGAACTAGGTGCTGGCATCAGTGCATAGCTTCCCAAAGGGAGTACTTTGAAGGTGACAGTAGTGATATTCAGCAATGAGGTATATAGCACTTTTTCTAGGATGACTTTGCGACCTTAATTGTCAAACCTCATATTTAAGATTTTATATCAGGTATTTTCATCTTCTGGAAATGGTGATTTAGCTTATTCAAGATGAGTCCTCCCACCCAAAATAGGGAAAACTAAACAACACAGAAACACACATATACACACAGCTACATCTCTCTATCTCTCTTTCTACAGATAGATGATAAATTGATAGATGATAGACAGATGATAGGTAGGTAGGTAGGTAGGTAGATAGATAGATAGATAGATAGATAGATAGATAGATAGATAGATAGATAGATAGATGATATAGATGGATGATAGATAATTTCTGTTTTAAGGAATCAGGGACCTACTATGGCAATGAGGCTAGCAAAGATAAAAATTTCCAAAATAAAGGAAATATAAAGGGATAAAAAGACCAGTCTAAAGTCTTGCAACATTCTCTCCCACCATTTGCTGATTCAGAAACAGAAGCTAAGAGGCTGAGGTTGAATAGATTTTCTGGAAGGGCACGTTAGCAAAAACTATACATTGTCATTCAATGCTATTCTACTTCAGCCTCAGGTCTATAGCACTGTGATCAGGCATCCACACAGTCCATGAAGTGATCCTCCTGAAAAGTCCAGTACCCATCTAGTACCCTGCATAATCTTTACAACATTATTGATTGTATTCCTGATACTGTCTTTCATATCCCTACAACTATAGTGTGACTACAAATTTGTATTTTCTAATCCCTTCACATCATCCCTCATCCCCACCCCTCTCCCGTCTTACAACCATCAGTTTTTTTCTCTATATCTCTGAGTCTATTTCTGTCTTGTTTGCTCATTAATATTTTTTTTCTTTAGATTCCACATATAAGTGAGAGCATATGGTATTTGTCTTTCTCAATCTGACTTATTTCACTGAGAATAATATTCTCTAGGTCCATCCATGTTGTTTGAAATGGTAAGATTTTGGTAGGTTTTTTGTTTGTTTCTTTTGTTTTATGGCCAAGTAATACTCCATTATACAAATTACCACAGTTTGTTTATCCAATTGTCTATTGATGGGCATTTCAGTTGTGTCAATATCTTGGCTATTATGAATAGTACAGCAATAAACAAAATGCACATATTTTTTCAAGTTTGTGTTTGGATTTCTTTGGATAGATACCCAAGAGTGGTATTGCTGGGTCATAAGGTAGTTCCATTTTCAATGTTTTAAGGACCCTCCATACTATTTTCCATAGGGGCTACACCAATCTGCAATCCCACCAACAGTGCACAAGGATTCCCTTTTCTCCACATCCTTGCCAACACTTGTTTGTTGATTTATTGATAATAGCCATTGTGACAGGAATGAACTGGTATCTTACTGTGGTTTTTATTTGCATTTCTCTAATGATTAGTGATGTTGAGCATCTTTTCATGTCTGTTGGCCATCTGTATGTCCTCTTTAGAGAAATGTTTCTTCATATCCTCTGCCCGTTTTTTTAACTGGATTGTTTGTTTTTTTGGTGTTGACTTGCATGAGATTTTTTTTTTAAATAAATGTTGGATATTAACCCCTTATAAGATGCATCATTGACAAATATCTCCTCCATTCTTTTAGGATGTCTTTTCGTTTTATTGATGGTTTTCTTTGCTGTGAAGAAAGTTTTTAGTTTGTTGTAGTCTCATATGTTTATTTTTCTTTTGCTTCCCTGCCTGAGGGGATATATCAGTAAAAATATTACTAAGGGTAATGTCTGTGAATTTACTTCCTATATTTTCTTCTAGGAGTTTTATGGTTTCAAATCTTACATTTAAGTCTTTAATCCATTTTAAATTAATTCTTGTATATTGCATAAGAAGGTGGTCCAGTTTCATTTTTTTGCATGTATCTGTCCATCTTCCCTAGCACCATTTATTACACAGACTGTCTTTATCCCAATGTAAATTCTTGCTTCCATTGTCATAGATTAAATAACCATATAGCCATAGATTTATTTCTGGACTCTCTATTCTATTCCATTGATCTATGTGTCTGTTTTTATGCCAATACCATGCTGTTTTGATTACTATTGCCTACTAGCATGGTTTGATGTCAGGTAGCATGCATAATACTTCCCATTTTGTTCTTATTTCTCAAGATTGCTGTGGCTATTCGGGATCTCTTATGGTTCCATATAAATTTTAGGATTATTTGTTCTAGTTCTATGAAAAATATCATTGGTAATTTGATAAGGATTGTATTGAATTTATATATTGCCTTAGGTAGTATGGACATTTTAACTATATTAATTCTTTCTATCCATGAACATGGTATATGTTTCCATTTATTTGTATCTTCTTTAACTTCTGTCTTCATTGTCTTATAATTTTCTGAGTACAAGTATTTTACTTCCTTGGTTAAATTTATTCCTAAGTATTTTATTGTTTTTGAAGCAATTGTAAATGGGATTGTTTTCTTAATTTCTCCTTCAGATAGTTTGCTATTGGTATATACAAATGCAGTTGATTTCTGAATATTAATTTTGTATCCTGCTACTTTACTAAATTCATTTATCAATTCTAATAGTTTTAGAAATTTTCTCTATATATAGTATCATGTCATCTGCAAATAATAACAATTTTACTTCCTCCTTTCCAATTTGGATGCCTTTTATTTCTTTTGTTTGTCTGATTGTTGTGGCTAGAACTCCCCGCACTTTACTGAATAAAATTGATGAAAGTGGGTAGAGGAGGAATTATTGACTTAGAAGGCAGATCAGGAAAAGAAAAATGTTATATTCAAACTGAAGCTTGAAGAGTAAAAAGATGATTTAAGAAAACACAAAAATGACAAAAAAGATATTTAAGATATGGGGAGAAGACAAAATTACCATAGTTGTAATTGGAGTTCTAGAAAAAAAAAGAAAAAGGAATTTTCTAAATCCTAACAAAAATGTCATTAAGCAGAGTCAAAAGTGCTGTGAACTCCACATAGAATCAATATAGAGAAAACAACATTTAGGCCCATCACAGTGAAACTCCAAGCCAAAATAAAGAAAATATCTTAAAATAATTCAAGTAAAATAGACTATTTCCTGGAAATTAGTAGCAATTAGACTAATAGCCTAAATGTCAGAAGTCAAAGAAATGAAGGTCAGAAGTCAAACGAATGACATCTTCAAAGTGTAAAAAGAAAATAACTCCCAACCAAAAATTCTATACCTTATAAAAATATTCTTCAAAAACAAATGCAAAATAATAACATTTTATTACAAGAAAACCTGAGAGAATATAGCATCAACAAACTCACACTAATGGAAATTCCTCAGGGATTTCATCAGGCAGACGGAAAATAATCTCAGGAAAGAATGGAAATGTGGCAAGGAATGGAAAGGGTAAATATGAGGGTTAATCTAAATAAATATTGACTGATTAAAACAATAAAGATAATGTCTTATGAAATTTAAAATATATGTATAATTAAAATACATGGCAACAATAAAAATATAAAAGCCATGAGGATAATAAATGGAGTAAAGGTATTCTAAGGTCCTTGTATTATTTGAAAATGTGAAATAAGTACCAATTAATATTAGATTATAAAAATCAAGGATGATTTTTTAAAAATATCTAGGGTAAGCAACAAAAGAATATAAAATTGCATAATTAAGCTAATAAAGGAGAAAAAAGGAAAGGGACGTGGAAAATTTGGAATAGAAAACAATAGCTAGATGATATTTTTAAAACCAAATATATAAGAAATAGTGTTAAAGTGGAATAAATGCTACAATAAAATACAAATATTATCAAACTGTATTTTTAAGAAAAGCAACAACAAAATCATATTTGCAAGAGACATACTTTAAATATAAAAAGTGTAAAATTTAAAAGAGGGAAAAGTTATATCCTGCAAATCATAAGCCAAAGGATTCTGGTATAGCTATTCAGTAGTCACCCAATATTTATGGTTTCACTTTCCACAGCTTGTTACCTGCGGTCAACCACAGTCCAAAATATTATGTGAAAAATTCCAGAAATAAACAATTCATAAGTTTTAAATTGCTTGTCATTATGGGTAGCATGATGAAATCTTGAGCCATTCTGCTCCATACCACTTAGGACAGCAACCAGCCTTTTGTCCAGCATATCTACAATATATAAGCTACCTGCCCATTAGTCACTTAGAAGCCATCTCAATTATTAGACTGACTTTTGAGGTATTGCAATGTTTGTGTTTAATTAACCTTTATTTTACTAAATAATGACCCCAAAGCAGAAGAGTAGTAATGCTGGCAATTCAGATATGAATTCAGATATGAATAAGCAGCTAAGGGGAGTCTACTGCGCTAATATCAGACACAGTAGACCTTAAAGTAGGAATCACTGCTAGATCTAAAATACAAATTTCATAATGTTCAAAATTCTAAGTTTTTTCTACTTAGTAAAAGCAAAATTGATAAAATTAGAAGGAAGTGTTTAAAAATCTACAATTGTTTTAATATACTTCACTCAGTAAATTGAAAAAAGTGAAAAATCAGTAAAGATATAAAAGAAATGTCATGATTAATAAATTTGACTTAAATGACATCTATAAAACACTACACCAAACATCAGCAGAGTGTATGTTCTTTACAAGTGCCCTGGAAACATTGACCAAAATCGAGCATATATTGAACCATAAAGCAAATCTTCACCGATCTGAAAGATTGAAACCATTAAAAAATACGTTTCCTGATCACTGTAACGTGAAGCTACAAATAACAAAAACTATTTTTAATTCCTTAAATATTTGAAAGTCAGTAGCACACTTCTATATAATCTGTGGGTCAAAGAAATCACAATGGAAAGTAGGGGAAAACATTAAATGAACGATAATAAAAATACAACTATCAACACTTGTGAAATACTGCAGCTAAAGCTACGCCTAAAAGGATATATACAAGCACGTGTATATACCCCCAAATGCATATATTAGAAAAAATGAGAAGGTTGAAAAATTATCTAAATATCATCTCAAAAAAAATTTTTTTTAAAGCAAGAAATGAAAACCAAAGAAAGTAAAAGTAAAGAAACCATAATGTGACAGCAGGAATTAATAAAATAAAAAAAGAAGCATGCAATAGAGAAATTCAACAAAAGCATAATAATTACTTTTAAAAAATTAATATAATTAATGGCAATAAAGCAACACTGATCAATCAATAAGAGAGAGAGAGAATTAATTGCCAATATTAGGAATGAAAATGGTAAATTCTACAGTTATTAAAAATAAAAATGAAAGGATATTATGAATAATTTTATGTGAATAAATGGGAAAATGTCTAGAGAAGATTTTTTAAATTAATTACTCGCTTGATATTAAGGTACTCCAAAGGATAAGTTTTAGATCAATACTCTGTGTAAGTCTAAGACGAAATTTCTTTTAGGACAATTCAGAAAACCATTGTAGTCATTTCCTACCCCTCATATTAACAAGTACAGGGCATTAGGAAAGCCATTAACAGCGATAGTACAGAACTATCCTTTGTGGTTTAGTTACTGAATTATGTATGGGGAGTTTTTAGAAGGTGACAATTCTATAGATTTATAGAATGAATGAATTTAGGGTTGGATGACATGGTGAATGAGTTGAGGAACCCTACAACATCCCAACAGTTCAAACAGTTCCTTAGCATATATGCCAGGTCTTTGCTGAGGTCTAACAGACCGAAGTGCCACAAAGTCCCTGGAGATTTGCCCACATTTGTTTTCAAAGAAAAGAATGAAAATTTGATGCACAAGGTATTCCTCCTCCTCTCCATGTACTCCCATTCTTAATCTTCTCTGGTTTCTTTCTCTTCTCTCTCTCGGAAAGACTTTCCCAAGCTCTATCTTCAGCTATGTCTCCTCACATTAAACACAGTTCCAATTAACCCTTCTTTATGGCAGATTCCCCCAAATCTCTAAGCCTGGTTTCCCATCTTAACTCAAGACCCAGATCAAATCATGCCCTTCCTCATCCCAAAGTTGAAAGCCCTCGATCCATGATTCAAACAATTCTGCCTTTCAATTCCAAACTACCATTCCAGCTGTACCTGTCATTACTCCCTCCAGCCCCACCTTGCAACCAAAGAGCTCCACTTGCCTTCGCAGCGCCGTCTGCCCCAGAGGAACATTTCTCTGCCTGTTCCAATGCATTCTCACACCCTTGCTACCCAGAAATGCCCTTCCCTCCTAAGTCCACCTTGCACATTCGAACTCATCTTTTCAAGGGCTAGCTCAAATTCCATTTTATCTGAGCAGCCTTCCTTCAGCAACTGTCCTGATCTCTCCCTTCTTTGTAGTCCCACAGCAACTTTCACCTTTGTTAGGTGAGTCCTCATTTATCCCATTTATACTTTTTATAATTGAGTCATTTAAATTGCTTTTCTCACTAAATAATAATGGTGGGCATCACTTTTTATTCATCATTGTTTTCCCTCAACTCTTAGTCTATAGTTTATACAATGTGACCAGTAGAATCCTTTTGACTTTTGAACTTTCACTCTGACCTTCTACTCATTTTGCTTATGCACATCCTTATGGCTAAACTACCCAACAGCTTCCCCTGGAAAAATCCTGTTTATTCTTTAATATTCAGCTCTTGGGTCATTTCCTTAATGAAGTCACCCCTTTCAACATGTAGAGTCAAGTTCATAATTTTATATGTGAAATACACTCTTCTATTGGAATGCCTAACAAGTATCTCTCACACAGAAATGCTTTATTTGGCACTAACTTTGTGATCTGAAAGTCGAATTGTATTTACATATGTTTTGTGTCATCTTGAAACGTTTGAGGCAGCTTTGACTACCTGCATTTTTGTATATTTAATTAATGTTACTAAATGTGACCAGATTGTGTGAGAAAAAAATATATTCCCACTAATATGTGTCTCCTCAAATAAAGAGATGGAGGGCAAAGGCAGTTGCCACAAAATTGCTGTCAAAGAGAAAGTATAAAAGAACAATGCCAGGAACCTCAATCGATGCTTCAACAAGATTGCTTTGGCTCAAGATAACTGTGTTTTGGGGGGAACTCTGAGTGGGTATCGCACGTCAGATTTGATCCGCATGGTTATGCCATGGGAACAACCCTGTCGAAAAATGTAGAGCATATACATAGTTTTCAGGAGAGGAAACCTGCCTTATTCAATAGTACTGAAGGCAGCATTCTTCAACAACAACAGAAAATCCTAATTCACCGAGCATGTTTGATGCAGGCATAAATCCAACATCTGGATGGATATATTCAACAATTGAATAGGCATTCCTAGTATGATCCAGAATTTGTGCCATTATACTGTAGTTTGATTTTATCCTGGGCTGTATTTCTAGATAGACAATGGTTTGAGATAGTGACTAAGTTGGTAGTTAAAAAAACATCAATTATCATTTTTATTAGAAATATATTTTAAAAGGTAGGTTGCACTGCTATATCTCGTTCTCTTACTGTTTTCTTAAAAAACTAGTAAACCTTGTTCAAAACACTGTGACAGAGCAAATAGGAATACAAAACAAGATGCCAGCTTTTGCCATAAAAAAAGTCACAGTTGAGTTGGGAAAACAAAACAACAACAAAATGCATGAAACTTTAAATAATGTTAAGAAAAACTGAAAACTAAACATGTAGTTAATAAAACTGTCTCTCGCATGATAAAGGATTTAGCAGATTACTTGGATGGGAAGCAAGAGGTGTCCCACCATTTTCTTAGGTCATAGGGCTCTGAAATTTACCAGTTGCACTCTCAGTTCAGATACTATATGTTCAAGTTGTATGTACATAATTTGGGTGTTCATCTTTCTGGTAGTTCTCAAGTTATTCTTTTAACAGGCTGAGTTGCCTGTCACAGTGATCCCATAGGCAGATTTCAATAACAGAATTTGTATAAATCACCCAGCAGTTTTAGATTCTGAATTTTAACCTGGTGATAATTGGCATTACTAAGTGAAGTTGAAGTTCAGTAGGGAAAATGAAGATTTATTTATGTTTGTGAAAATAATTCTGGTCAAAAATCATGCGACCCAATCTAAGTAAATAATGAAGTACGAATCCTTTCAACATAGGCTTGAAAATATTGGTTTAAATGGAAATGACTAAGTTTTTTTTCTTTCTTTCTTTCCTATTTGCCTCAGGTCGACCTTCCAAGCTAGATACATACCACAATACTCATCCAACGTAAGCGTTTTTGATTGATGAAATATTTTTAACAGAAATAGGGTGTACCAAGATTTTTTTTGGTCTTGTCCTTCCTTAAATTGATATTTAGTATTTTTCCATAGCTAACAATTTGGGATAAATCTGAAATACTCATTTAACATTTTCAACCACATTTCCTGTGGACAGTTTTATTCATTCATAACTAAAGACCCAATAAATCAGCCCATGTTTATTGACTGCTTGCTGTGTGCTCAGCTCTAGGCCATTTTCTGTGAGATTAGAAAGATTGCTTCCCTGGCCTTGAAGAGACTTTAATCCAATTGGGAAGATAATCAGCACACAGAAATGATAGCCACCTTGACTAAACCAATAGAATCAAACTTTTCGGAATGTGGAAAAGGACTTAGCTGGCGAGGAAAAAAAAGAGAGAAAAAATAATTCCTTGTGAGGGAACCCCAGAAACTGAACACATGGAATTCTGCAGGTGACAAGTATCCCAAAACCAAAGAGAGCCCTCACATACACCCAGTGTGTGCCAGAGCAGAAGCATAATGCCGGCGGAGCAGAAGGTGCTCCATGCCCCAGCAATTCCGGGCACGCTGGCCTACAGGGCACCCCAACCCACCCTACAGCTCCACTGCTCATGTCTTTACACTGTGTTCTTAGCCTTTTCTCTCATTTCCACAAGGCCCAAACCTATCCCCTCAAAGTCTACCCCAGATGCTGCCTCTTCCTTCATGATTCCCGATTGACCCAGCTGTTTTCTTTCATGAACTCTTAGTCTGCACCTCTCTTATTGCAGGATTATTTTTTTAATTTGTGTCATAACTCTTGGTGTCTGGATTTTAAGTTCTCACTTTTCTGCAAAAGCATCCTGACCAAAAGAACCAAATATAATTCTTCTTTATCTATTTGATAGAGCCTAATAAGGGCTATGCATTCAAGAAGTGCTTATTTAATGAACAGAGATGATAGCAACCAATCAATAATATGTGGAATAAACTGTAAATTGCATATTTGCCTTTATACCCACTTAATTGATTTTCAACAAACCAGTTGAAGTAGCACTCCAGGTCTTTGAGTAGAAAAATTCTGCATGTAGATTACATCTAGGTTATTAGTGAAGAGGCTTTTGTTCCCAAATGTGAGGTGACAAGGGCCAGACCAGGCCAGTGGCAGTGGCAATGGAGAGCAGTATGGAACCACATGATTGGATAGGTAAAAGACATGAAATAGATAGATAATGAGTTAGGTATGTTTCCAATTTTTAAGTTCCATAAAAGTTTGGATAATGTCTTGTGTGTCATTAGATGCCACGATATTAAACAGTGATTTGCAAATGAAAGAGAATCACTGGAAAGAAAATTGCTAAATCCCAATCCCAATCTGGGTATTCCCTAGCTGTATGATGTTGAATATGTTATTTAACATCTCTGATCCTCAATTTCCTCAACCATACAGTGTGAATAGTAATGTCAAGCTCTTTTGATTGCTGTGAAGAAACAAGAGAAAGTATAAAAATATGCTTACTTCAGTATCTGGCACATATGAGTCAATAGGTTAAAAATAATTATCAATGAACGTTTGCTAAAATTATGAGCAAATGAATTAGGGTGGAGTTGGAAAGGAAAGAGCAAAGAAAGGACACAGTGAAGGAGTGAAAAGCCCATTGGAAGAAGGTAAGAGTAATTCACGGTCAAGAAAATCAGTGGAGGATCTCAATGTCCTCTGATTGTTTCAATTGTAACAAAAGACCATGCCATAGAGGTGAGCCACTTATAAAAAAGGAGCTGGAACCAACAGAGTTCATTGTTCTGATCACATAAAGCATACCGCAAGATGAACTGGAGACTTCTTTAATATGAACAATTCTTATCATGCTGTATGGCTATTAGGTATAAATAATTCACAGTTAGGATAAATGACTATAATTACCATTTAAGGTCGCTTGACTTAACTGAGCATTGGGCAGAGTTAGTTATGGAAAAAAATGATGAACAAGGCAGAGGCTTTAGGCTATTGTAGCCACCTGAATTACAAGGGCATGGGGTAAAGAATAGCCGTTGACAGGACACACCATTCACTAAAGTATATGACTCTTGCTCTCTGCACCCTCTCTCCTTTTTTAAGAATCCCCAAACCTTAAGAAAATGAAGAGCAAGAAGCTTGTGACATGAAAGCTTTTAGAGTTCCTCAAGATATGGAAACTGATTTTAAAAATCTCCTAATACGTTAAAGATAATTTTGGGTAAAAGAAAAGGCAGGTTCAATATATCTGTACTATATAATTATACACCACAATATCTATTGACTATCTGTACTGTACGCTACCTTCCTTATACCAAAATAGTTTCGACTAAGGACAAATACATGGCATCCAAGCCAGCCTCCTCCTCAATGTCTGGGCTCTCATTACTAAGCCTGAGTGATTTAAATCAGAGAAGTTTCCTACATGACCATGGTAGATGTTACTGAGGGGTAGCAGAACGTACCACCCCAAAGTATGCCTCTTTGGCAAAAAGATAATTTTGAGCTGATTTTTGAGAAAAAGGAGACACAGAAGAAACTCTAAATATAAAGTAGAATTTACCCTGTTGCATGAGAAATCTCCATTTATAAGGGAGTCTCCCTTTCTGTATCAGGAAGAGAAGGATGACTCTAAATCACAATAAATTCTAATCAATTGGAAAATTTGTTTAAATTAAATCAGCGTAACAACCTTGCCTTTGTTTGCTGTGCTTTCCCTGATAATCTCCCATTACTGGGCTCCTTATTCCCAACATCTTTCTTTTGTCTTTAGCTGAAAATGGTATTTTAGGTGGTGGATTGGGCCATTTGGGGGAGTTTTATTCAGTTTTTCTGGGTACGTCTCATGTATACATGAGGTATACATGTTATTAAACTTCTGTTTGTTTTTCTGATGCTAATCTGTCTTTTACTACAAGGGCACCTCAGCCACAGAACCTAGAAGGGGAGAGGGTTAATGATTTTTCACCCTCTACATTACTCATGCCCAGTACTTCTCCTTGTTGAACCTGGTGTCAGCCCAGAACCTACCTCAACACACTGCTGTAGCTGCAAATGGATTGGAATTAGTCTCTGAATTAAAACCTGTTTGTCATCCTTGGTTCAGATATTTATCTCCCTTAAGGACATGCTCTCTAAAATTTATGTCTAGTTCTATGCATCTATAAAATTCTCAGTTCCAATAATCTAATTAACAGAACAAGGTCATGATTATATAAGCGGGGAAACTCTTGAGTATTGAAGTTTAAGGTAAATCAAGATTAAGGAAATTTACATCTATGGTTGCATGAATAACTTTATCTTATTCTCCTTTAGATCTCCTCGCTGTGCCTGCATTTGTGTGTAGAATTACTTTAATTTTCCCCGTGTTCAAAATTTTATCCCATATATACCTAAGTTTATAATCTCTTTTTTTAAATATTTTTTCTTCTCATTGTTGAGGGTTTCTGAACTGACTCATAATTCAGCCTGAAGTCTCCTAATCATTCCTCTTGGCATTATAATCAGTCTGAAACATGATGATACCAAAACACTTTTTAAACCCCTGGCACTTTGAATGATGATGCTCGGATCGCCTTTCAGGAGAGCAAAACTGGCAATTCTTTTTTCAGCGTACTAGACATTTCCAACAATTTGAGAAAAATAAATGTTTAAACATCTAGTATTCCAGAATTTAAAACTGGTGTATGATCTTTCTATACCTTTACATATTTTGAGAGGTTGTTTTTCTTATTTTCTTCCTTTCCTCCACTGTCATCTCACAAAGATTTCTGACCTTATTTTACATAAAAGTCCTCAAAGTTGTATGTGTGACTTTACAGTTACATCTTTTTTGATACTCTTTCCTTCCCCCCCATAAAAAACAAATGAGGGATTTGTCTCTTTATATTTCTTTCCAACTTTGTGAAATATTTTCCCCCAAATTAAACTTTAAGCAAAGAAGCTATACTATGTGGCTTTTTTCCTATCCCTCCCATGGCACCAAAATAAATAGACTAGGTCTAACTTTGGTTAATCTTTTGATTCTGTAGAAGACATATGCATAACTCAAAGATTTTCTCACTGTCTATGTTGAAGGGCCTTTAGTAATTAATTAAACTCACCTAAATCATAGTGCAAAATTCAATTGTATTTCAAATAAGTTTATTCTTTTTGTCATTTTTTTATTGCCTACATTTACTGAATGGCATTAAAGAAGGGTATGAACAAATATTATGGGGCAAGAAAGACCACATAACATTTCAGGGGTTAATGAGGTTAGCCTGGCTGCAGCAGGGTGCTTAAAGCATTTTAAAGAGGGGTAATAGTAGGTATAAAGTCTAAAATCAACCTATCACCATACACTATTACAACTTCAAAACTGTGCACACTCCTTTTACCTGGGTGTCTTTACAACATTTTAATTTGCATTGGGGTGGAGGGGGGGGAGCTTGGTAAGGTTTCTCCAATTCATCTTAAAATTAAACACTCTGGAGACCATTTTTAACAACTCTTTTGGGTCATTCCAAAACACCTCTGTTATGGAGATTAATACTCTTTGATTCTGAGCCAAAAGCATGGTTTTCAGATGTTACAATTACCTGTTCAGCTTCTCAAGGCAATTACTTGAAAGGAGTGAATGCTCTGGCTACAATTGCCTCTGTGGGAGCCACAGTAATTGCCATTCATCAGGGCAGCAACCTGCTGAGGGCATCAATTCACAAACTCTGAGCCATCAATAAACTGGGACCTGGGCCCCTGGTGCCAGCATTCTTTACACAATGAAATATTATTACTGGCAATTAGGTAAACAATGAGCCCACCGGAAGTGGGAAAGAGGTTGCCAATGACTACCTTAGTGAGTCATCCACAGATATCTTGATTCTTTTCCTGCAAGAGAAACACTCTGAGATAACTCTTTTCGTACTACCAGGATCCAAGTTATCACAAAGAGCTTCACAGATTAAAGAATGAAGAAAGAGGGAAATGTTCACAGATGAGTTTTTCTTTGAATCCGGAAATGTGGTTTGAGGAGGTAGATAACAGCCTTCTTATCATAGCTATCCATAGATATCATGTCCTGCTTTTGCAGGTAGCTGGTGCTAGGCAGAGATGAAGGAGAAAGGACGCCATGTATCTGTATCCAAACAAGCTAACTACACAGCGACAGTCCTGGGGCAAACCATTTTGTAGTATTCAGGGAATCTATGTTAATGAAAGCTGATCATTTGTGAAGGGCTTAAGAGTTCTAAAAGATTTTGTCATATATCATGAAATTTAATCACCACAATATATTGCTGAGGTACATAGGATGGGCATTTATTGCTTCTGTGTTGTTATTGTTTTTAATGAATGGAGAAAACTGAGGGTTAGGGATGCTAAGTAATTGTTCAGTCCCCTGAGGTCACTCCCAGACCAGTGCTTTTCTCACTCTGTCCTGCTGTGGCCCATCTTGTTCAGATGTTCCCATCTAATGTGCTCAGACTAGTCTGGAAGCACATTTCTAGCTCACCCAAAACCTACCACTAAGCACTTGAGCCCCTTTCCCTACCCATCAGAGAACTTCTTTTCACAGGGTTCTGCTTTGAGGGAACAGGGAAATCCTACAGCCAGGGAGAGTGGTGAGAAGTTAAGGTGAAGACCACTCATGCTAAAGCTAGACCAAGAGATGAAACTGAAGGTACCACCAGAAGCTTCAGAAAAGAGACAGGGCTGTGAAAGTTATTTGAACTGACAAACACAATGGTCACATTGAAATGCAGTCAAAAAGTTGACATATGATGAATGTTTGAGACGTTTCATGTAGTCAAAAAGAAATTCCTGAACCAGATAATTTCAGTCATTTTTCTAAGTTGGAATCAATGAGTCCCTCATCTCCACTACTGTTGTTTTTACCCAAATAAGTAATGCCCCTGAAATCTGTTTGATGGGATAAGAGAGTGTTGCTAAAACAGGAAAAATCTGTGAGAGCAGAAGTGGTGGGAGGTCAGGAATTTTTAAAAGGCACCATTAGAGAAATGATGTGGTTTGGGGTATGTTCCTAAGGTAATGCAGTGTGTGCTTGGTCAGGAAATTCTTTAGACTGATAAATCATATTTTATTTTTATACGAGCCTTAAGTTTATTAAATTCATTCTATATATCAAACAAGTTTAGGTTTGATAAAATATATTTCTGAAAACTAAGCAGGAAGTGGCAGTCTAGTGGTTAGAGCATGGATGGAGAATGAGGAGTTCTTTATTTTATTTTCACCACCATCACAAGCTCACAACATAATGTGATCTGCACAGAAGAGCTAATGACTTTTCTTCTACTTTTCTCATTTGAAAAACAAACAAAAACAAAAACACAGACTTTTTCACCCTTTGCAAAACATCTTATTCATGCTTGCTGGCTTCTCTTATTTTCCCTTTTCCTTTTTGTTTTGATTAATAAGCCAACTCAAACTTGGAGAACCGTGGCAGGGTGTAAGATAGATATCCTTTGCAGGTCTTTTAAGACCATTTTACATTTAAAAGAAAATGTCAAAGACAGAACAAACCCTAATGCGAAGTTCAAAATTGGTATATTTGACCTTTGTTCAGAATAGGAACAAAGGTTAACAAAGGGTTCCCAAAAACCAAGTGCATATAAAATATTCTAAAGAATTTCCTCTCAAGTCTCCATAGAAATACTACTAAGGCTGCCACAGTATGTAGGAAAAGGATTAATACTTAGACTCAAAAGGGAAAATAAATGTTAGAAAATAACTATTAAATAAAATACTGCTCAATGTCAAGAATATTCTGGTATAGATCATTTGTATAATTAAGCAAGTAAAACAATCATGGAGAATTACTTTAGACTTTAAAAAAAAAGTTGGAATTAGTAAACATTTTCACAAAAAGATGTGATTTACTTTTTTTACTTCTTTTCTGTGCATTCAAATGCCCCATTATTTTCTCCCTCATTAGGTTATAAACTTTTGAGGGCAAGGAATATGTGTTCTGTGTCTTATGGATCTCCCATAACTGTTGACACCTTTGATTGACAATGTGAAGAACTTGACTCTTAACTAAAGGATTTTTCCCTCCTGGAAATATGAAATTCTCCTTTGGTTTCTTAAAAACAAAAATGAGATCACAGATACAAGTTCATACAGAATCAAAATTCTAAGGGATTTAAAACATCAAATATTTTTATTTTATATTTTATATTATAATTTATATATTTTTATTTTATATGTATTTATGTTTTGTAACTTTTATTTTATAAAATTCACAACACTCATTGTTACACAATGAATGTTGTAGGGGAGGAAAAATTTTCCTTCTACCTTATAGGTTCTCTGGATAGTCTAATAATCAAATTAACATAAGGCAGATTAACAGCAGAAAAATAAATTTAATTACTATGTTTCAGGACCCCCCAAGAATATGAGACACACAGGCAGTAAAGCAGTTGAGGATTATATGTCATCTTGAGCTGAGGAGAAAGAAGTAGGAGTCTGAGACCTCAAAGGGGAGGAAGACAATTTACAGGAAGATGGAAGAGTAAATGTTTGGTAAACAAATGTTTGCCTTGCCATGCAGACAAAGAGATGCAGACAGAGAAAACTTGGAATAATCAGGCCCTACTAAATTCATCCCAGTGTACCACACCTAGCTCATAAATCATTGCAGCTATCCCTGGCAATAGCTCTTCTTCCTGGAAGAGGCCCTCTATCTATATTCTTTTAGGCAGTTAAGGGGGAGGTAAAAAGAAAAACCTCCTGAGTCTTTTGTTTCTTCAAAATACGCAGTGTAAATAATCCTCATGCCAAAGAGACACATTTTGGGGTGGCAAATTTTGCTCCCCTAAAGTGTCTTTAAAATGAGTTGACAGAATCTCTTCCCCTGATGTTTTAGATTTTAATCTCATCATTGCCGTTTTATATTAACTCTGGTTAAACATACGATTTTAATAATCCCTTTGTTGTGAACTTAAGTGTTAATGCCAAATACACATGATTAGTTATTTCCAATTAGGACCTTTATTGAAAATCCAAGACTGGAGGGAGTTTCAAAGACAATGAGACATTAGATTGCATTGAGCCTAACTGGTTTATTGGAGTGTTCCCTGTGGCATTTAAAACCCCTCGCACAGAATTTGAGATCGACTGCTCACAGTTGTACATTGTTAATTATTGCTCATAAATGTATATCATTTGCTAAAATAGATGGCAAGGTCCGTCAATGTAGCAACCATAACTTCTCATATGATTCATAGCATTTAATACTACTCTGAGAGGTGAAAGCAAATTCATTTAGTCCAAAATTTCACAAACCAAAGAGTATAACAGATTGGTAAAATAAAACAATTTTTTATTTACTTCGTATTAATAAAATTGTGTGTGTGTGTGTCTGTCTGTCTGTCTGTCTGTACCTAATGTATAGTGTCCACAAAAGAACATCCAGCCTAAGAAACAGTTTTATAAGACTTTATCTGAGCCAAACTGACAATTGCTGGGAATCAAAATCTCAATGGATTGATATATTACTATGGAGAATGACAGTTTTTCAGCTTATTTTATAGATTAGAATCAAAGGAGGAGACATAAGGGGAGTTACATAGAAATCATTGATGGTAGATTAGGGAGGTGGGAGAAAGCAAAACGGGGAAATCTCTGTGATTGGATATAAAGTACAATGGAGCGACACATCTTTTACATTGGTGGATAGTTAATATTTATAGTATATAGAGATGGTATGTGGGCAACAAGATAACAATGTGGCCTCATGCTCTGATTCTGGCAATTGTGCCTTTGAGGGGTCTGGAAAAGATTACTCTGACATTTCACAGTAATCTTTGGATGCACAAAGATAATAGATAATTTCAAAGTTAAAGACTGAACTTTGTCAAGGAAGTTACAGGCCTAGGAAGTGACAACCCACCATGACCCTCTTTTGGGTAAGAATGTTTACATTCAGACCACCCTGTGGGGTTACTTTAATCTTTGGGTTTGTAAGGCCCACCATGAGGACCACCCCAGTGCTTGTCAAGTTTGGAACGTGGCCCCTTTTTCATCCACAATCACTAATGATACATAAGAGGAGACATGCTGAAGACTTCTAGGTATAGGAAAAAAGATTTTGCATTGTGTTTTTAAATGAATCTGGTAGTCATTTATTTTGATTGTTACTAGTTGCACATTTTTTTACATAAGGAGAAATGCTTTCAAAATGTGTTCTCGACTCCATAAGAAAATGTTCAACTCTTATCTACTGATTTAACATTAGGAACTGTGTGGTTATGCATCACAAGGTTGGTGAACACATAGCAAAGTACTATTTCTTAATAAGACACATAATTCTCTACAACAAATTGACAGGCATTCTAACTAACGTCTCAATGATTTAAATTACTAGTAGTTGGAAGATAACTATGAAAATAAACCTTGAATATCACAGGAAAACTCTGCTTTTTCACTGAAAATACACTGATACTCTTTTATGATGACAATAAATAGATTAACTATAGATATAACTTAAATTTTATGGCAACGATTATGTAAATTTTTGCTAACATCATCTTTCACCTCCACCAAAAAGAAGACTAATGCCTAATCCAGTGCTTTGTGTTTTCTAAAACCTATATCAGCATCTTCTTCACTAAAGTTTTCTTAACTCACTAGCCCACACCCCCAACATGCACTAAATTTACAGCTACATATGTATCATTTTCCTCTGAAAATGGTCTGAAAACTATTGTGTTTCCCCCAAAATAAGACCGGGTCTCATATTATGTTTTGCTCCAAAAGATGCATTAGGGTGTATTTTCAGGGGATGTCTTATTTTTTCATGTACAACAATCACATTCATTCAAATACAGTCATGTCATCTTCTTCTAGAACATCATCATAATGTACTAAATGCGTCCGTCTGGCTGACAATCTTAACTGGGTTTACTTTTGGGGTAGGTCTTATTTTCGGGGAAACACGGTAAATGAACTGCTGTCCACAACAAAGGATGTAAGGACCACATTGAGACAGGTAGAAGAGGTAGAAACATGGTCTCACAAAAGACCCCACCCCTGACACAGCTACCCACAATAGAGAGGATCTTACCAGGTGGGAGCTTCTCCCAGAGGTGCCAGGGGTTGGTATCCCACTTCTGGCACCCCAACCCCTGAGAGCTGCACCAGAGAGACAAGCCTCCAAAATGTTTGGCTTAGAAAATCAATGGGGCTGATGTCTAGGGGACCCAAAATGCTCTTGAAGTCACACTCCCCTCTTAAACAGCTTGTGTGTGGTTTCACTTGCCCAGAGACACAATAGGGAGAAAAAGCAAACAAGCAAACAAACAAAAAACAACATCTCAATAAGCACCCAGACTGTATGAGAAAAACATTCACTGGTTAACCTAAAACTGTCAGTTGGAGGGGCAGGAGATAGTTGACATGCTGCTGGGAATCAGAGGTGCCACCATGTTTGCACTCCCTACCTAACCTGCTAACACAAGTGTGTGAGTTTAGATGCAGTCCCCCCCCCCCGTTGCCCTACTAAGACAGGTGGGGGTAAGCAGTTGCAGTGCTATCCCACTGCCTTTATGAAACAAACTTCCTATGAGTGTGGGTATTTGAAAACAGTCTTCTGCCTCCTGAATGGTAGGAAAACATGAATGATTATGCCATTCTCCCATTCCCTCCCCAAAGTCTTTGAGTGCAAGTGGTTTTGAAACCCTCGCCCCCTGGCTGGGATTGGTGGGCAGGAGTGGTCCCAGCATTCTACCATCCCCCAGTCTAAAGCTGGTGCCCTGCCCGTGCACAGACAAGGCACTTTCTCATTGCACTGCTGAAGCCTGCAGGCATATGCAGTCAAGACATTTTCCTGCTGCATTCCTGAAAGTGGTGAGAGAGCCCTGCCCCCTATACTCTAAAGCTGTCATGTTAAATCCAATTGGTATGTGCAATGCACACAGGGAATACCCCTGGATCACCTGATCCTGGTGGCCAATGATGCTGGTGTCACTGAGCTCCACAGGACTGTAACAACCTGAAAGTTCTTGGCAGGCCACTCCCCCCAGAACACTGCACTAAGAGCAGACTGAAACACAACCCCAGTCTTCCTGTGAATAAAAGTCTATTTACTTAGCCTGGAGGACAGCACATATGTAGAAGCTAAGGAGATGCTCCCCAATCGCTTCTCGGCCTTTTAGCTAAGATCAAGTGGAGATGCTCCCAGGGAACAAAAGCAGGGAGACACCATCCTTTTGTAATCCCTTGGCCTCCCTATAGTTTGACAAGACTTCCCAGAAAGGAGCTTAAACACTCATCTGCTGTCCTGATTTCAGCAACAGTCACCCAGGGGACATGTAGTCTGGAGGCCAGCAGAGATAATAGTTGTAGCACCATAGGACTATATAAATTTGCAGACTATAAAAGCTACTTACTGCCTGAGGGTCTGGCTTCCAATCAGCCTGAAATCAGGTGGTAAATGACATTCTTCCCCTTAGAACATTGACAGGTCTTGATACACCTTCAGCAGTGAGGACATATCAAGAAAAACTTAGGTGGACTAGACAATAAGAAAGGTGTAAGATGACTGACATCTAGGGCATGGGTGAACAAGAAGGACCATCAGCTAAACAAGGACTCTCCTTGAAGACTGAAAAAGGTAGCCATTTCACCTAGTACATAGAAGCATGCACAGAAAGATAAAAAATAATAATGATAAAATGGAGTAATATGTTTCAAAAGAGAAAACAAGACAAAGCCTCAGAAAAAGACCTTAAGGACATGGAGATAAGTAATCTACCTGATACAGAATTTAAAGTAATGGCCATAAAGTTGCTCATCTAACTCTGGAGAAAAGTGGGTGAACACAGTGAGTATTTCAAGAGAGACAGAAAATATAAGAAAGCACCAAACAGAAATAACAGAACAACAACAACAACAAAAAATACTAGATGCGTTCAACAGCAGAATGGAAAAAATAGAATATGAATCAGTGAGCTGGAAGACAAAGCAATAGAGCTCATCTAGGAACAGTAACAAAATGAAAAAATAATTTTAAAACAGTGAAAAAAAATACATGATGGGACCTCTGAGGCAACATCAAGTAGAGTAACATTCACATTATACGGATCCCAGAAGGAGAAGGGAGAGAAAGGGCCAGAAAAGTTGTATGAAGAAATAATAGCTGAAAATTTTCCTATTATGGGGAAGAAAACACACATTCAGTTCCAGGAAGCCCAGAGAGTACCAAATAAGATGAACTCAAAGAGATCACAAACATGACTCATTATAATTAAAATGGTAAAAGTTAAGATAAAGAGAGAATATTAGAAGCTACAGGAAAAAACAATGTGCCCTGTACAAGGAAAACCCCATAAGACCATCAGCAGTTTTTTTCAGCAGACACTTTACAGACCAGAAGGGAGGGGCATGACATATTCAAAGTGCTGAAAGGAAGAAATGTATAACCAAGAATCCTCTACCCTGCAAGGTTATTAAAAACAGGAGAGATCAAGTTTTCCAAATAAGCAAAAGCTAAAGGAGTTTATCACCATTAAACTGACCTTACAGGAAATGTTAAAGGGAATTCTTTATGCTGAAAAGAAATGGTATTAATTAATAATAAAACACACGAAGGTAAAAAAATTAAAAAATCGCACTGGAAAAGGTAAATACATAGTAAAGGTAGTGAAACAATCTCTTCTAAAGCAAATATGAAGATTGAAAGACCAAAGTAATAAAATTAACTCAAATTACAATAATTAGTAAAGGGATGCAAAAAATAAAAAGAAATAAAAGTGTCATCAATATACAAAGGGTGCCAAAAACATATATACACATTTTAAGAAAGGAAAACTGCATTAAAATTGTAATACTCAGTATACACCAATGACAAAAGATAAATACAAGTCACGTTTGACTTCTGCAATTACAAGAGATGCTCAAAGTGGTTACCATCAGCATCCAGACACTTCTGATTACGGTGAACTAATCACCATAATTGCTTGATCAACGTTGACAAAAGTGTCCACTTGTATACATGTTTTTGGCACCCCTGGTATACAACTTAGGTGGGCAGTAAAACTGTAAAGCTTTGGAATGTGTTCAAATTTAAGTTACTGTCAACTTAAAATAGGCTATTGTATACATAAGATGTTATATGTGAGCCTCACAGAACCACAAAGGAAAAAAAAACAGTAAATACACACACACACACACACACACACACAACAACAACAAAAAAAAAGAGAGAAAAGAATCACTATAGCACTAAAGAAAACCATCAAATCACAGGGAAGAGACAAGGACATGAGTAAAATAATTTTGTTATTGTTTAAGCTAATTTAAGTTTGGGTTTCAGTTACATAGAGACAGAAGTATACTAAGACAATGCTCAAAGAAAAGGAGACAGACAAACTTTATTCAAATTACAATTTTTCCTGGAGTCATCCAACATTGTTTGCTAGATTTCCCAAGTTATTCAAACATAGGAGTTAAGGTAAGTAGCAATAGTCACAGGTGACATAGGTAAACAATAAAAATAACTCCAAATACAGTTGTAAGCAAGAATCTTTTGTTGCTTTTGTTGTGGTCCTATGCTTACCTACTGCTGCTGTTGTTGCTATTGTTAAAGCCTTGGGTTTTCTCTACAATAGCTGAGGTTTATTAAGCGTTATTGTATGAGTCAAGTCATTCATTGTACAAGTGAACTAAGATTGTGGTTTCTTTGCATCACCAAGAGTTGAAGCAACCTGTCACTTAATTTTATTTATTTCTACATGGCCACCTAAGAACAAAGAGACGATCATTTTTTCAGTTCACACACAATACTAACAACTACTCAGGTGACTGTCTTAGCTCACCATTGAAGATTTTCCTTCAGTGCATCATCATTTGACTCATCCAGTTAATGGACAACACCCTTGTGCTTTGACAATTTCTAAGCTCACTATAATCTTTCCGGCCAATAGCTGTTTATTATTAATGCTCAGGTTTCATTTTTCTTTTTTATCTCCTATTCTTTAGTAAAGTATTTCAATAACTGTTTCAAAACCAAAGACACAGCCAGATCAAGCTGGAATCAGCTTTCCTAGATTTGAAACCTAGTTCTTAGTTGCAAGTTTTGTGCAATCAGCAGCCTCTCTGTACATTAATTTCCTCCTTGGTAAAATGAGGAATAAGTAGAATCTATCTCTTAGAATTGTAGGGAGGATACCATGAGTAAATATATGTAAGACGCTTAGAATGATCTTTACATGCCATACATATTTAGCTATTTTTTTCAGTCATTCATTCATGGAACAAATAATTCATTGAGATCCTAATATGGGTAAGATACTGTCCTGAGGCTTATGAGAATGAAAGATAAAAAGACATGGTCCTTCTCTGCCTTTAAGAAGTTAACTGTCTGAACTGGTATGAAAAAGTTAAGGTACAAGCAAAAATAACAATGTCATATAGTATTCAAAAAATACCACTTAAACTATATTCTATATAAAGAGGAAAGAAGACAGAGGTGGGTCAATGCTAATATTGCTTTTCTCTTATATTCATGTAATTTATGCAATACCCTGATTTGGTATTTTTTCTGTTACTATGAGGATCTTTTTTGTCAAAGCTTGCTTTCATGCTCATTGCCTTTTTTTCCACATAGCAAAGTAGCAAAGCATATTACAGTAGCAAGCAAAGATGCTAAAGAAAGTACCAAAACATAGAAAACATATCATGGCCTTCACCCTGATTACTAGCTGAGTAAAACTGACCATAACTTTCTTTATGACTAATTGTGCCCTCTAAATACTTTAGTAATTCTGAAAGCTCGAAGAGTATATCCTATTGAGCTTTGAATCTCTAGTAGCTAATAAAAGGTCCCCGATTTCAGAGATGTAGCCAATTAGAACATCACTTTCTCCTAGTCACAGTGATTAGTTCAGAAAAGGGAAAATAACCCAAACAAGAGTCAGGAATTCTCTGCCAGACAATTGTTGAAAGACTCATTCTGTCTACTGATTTTGCCAAGCTGTTGGAACATAAAGTACTGTTGCCAACAACCATCTTGCTGCCACCTGGAGAAAGTCTGAAAAGGAAACAGAACAGAGGTAAGAGAGCTAAAAGGGAGAACACTGACAATATTGGAAAGCTGAATTTAGCCGGGCTTGGCCTTCCCAGGTAATAAGCAAATGCATTCCCTGTTCGCTTAAAACCAGTTTGGATAAAGATGTTGTTTGCTCACACACAAGATCCAGAGTCCATGCTATTACTACTATTCACAGGGTTGTTGTTTTTTTTGGTTTGTTTGTTTTTTGTAAGTAAATCTTTCTAAAACATAGATTTAGTATTTGAATAGTTATGGAGGTAAAACAATCATCACTATTTCCAACACTGCATCCTTACCACAACCCTCAATACTGGCATTTGCACAGAGCTTTACAGTTTAGAAAAAACTCTATCGCAATGGATTCTAATTAAAATCTAGCCATCAAGAAGGGAAGTATAATATCATTATTAATATTTTATGTGCAGTAAAATTAAGGCTTTGATCAGTTAGATAACTTTCCTTGTTTAACTCAGTTAATAGATGATTATTTGTTTTCAAAAACTTAATTTTCCATCATAAAAAGAAGTGTATATTGATTTACACTTGTAGCCAAGAGGGAGCCGTAGGTCTAGATTTACCCTCTGGGAGCCATTTACCCTCTCATCTTAAACAAGTGGAAACCCAGTGAGGGAGGGGAAATATTGACAAACAGGCACCACAAGCACAGGACTATAATGTCTGAGACAAGGGAAAAAAACAAGGTGAACCATCAAGTCCTACCAATTTAGTGCGTGAAGGCAGTTTTCAAGATGCAAACCAGGCAGGATAAATCCAAAATGTGCCTTGTAGTCTCTCTGCGTTGAAGAGACAAAAACAAGGGAGACCAAGTCAACTAGAATTTAAGTGTAGAGTACTGGAAAGGAAGGAGCTTTGGGTTGTGCACAGAGAGAGAGTTCCAAAGACTTGCAGAAAAATACCTTGTATTTATTTATTTATTTTTTGGCTGAGTAATAATGCCTACTGGGAAAAAATTAATCTAAGTTCAGAGAAAGAGCCACCAGAAAGGAGTAGGCAGAACAAATCCTGATTCTCAAACTAGTCTGAAAGTAGTTTGTTTTCTCACTGGCCAGAGTGGAAAGAGCTTGTTATACAATAAAAGGGCAGAACCCTCAGAAGGGCCATGCATTGGTGGTGGGAATGAATTAGCCCTAGACCAAAGGTAGTGTAGTTCCAGTCTGAGTGTGAAGGCTTGAGAACCAAGAGAACCAATGGTGTAACTTCCAGTTCAAGTTCAGGAGAAAACCAGTGTCCCAGCTCAAAAACAGAGTGAATTCTCCCTTACCTCTCCTTTTTTGTACTATTCAGGACTTCAACGGGGCCCACCCATATTTACTCAATCTACCAATTCAAACGTTAGTCTCAACCAAAAATACCCTTACATATACACTCAAAATAATGTTTAACTGAACATCTGGGCACCCTGTGGCTTAGTCAAGTTGACACATAAAATTAACTGTCACAAAGTATAAACACAGCAATAAGTTAAAAGTAAAAGAAAAAGAAAAGATAGACCATGAAAACATAAACTTAAAAATCTGAAGTGTCCATACTAATATCAAACAAAATAAACCTCAGAATAAGAAGATTACTGGTAAAGGTATCAATTCATCAAGAAGACAAAAAAAAGAAAATTCTAAATGCGTATGCACCTAGTAACAAAGCTTCAACATACATAAAGCAATCACTGAAGAGAAAAAGAAAAGCTAACAGGATATACATTAAATCTATTATTATGGTGGGGATTTCCACACTCTTTTCTCAGTAGTTCATAAGATAAGTGGACAAAAAATGAGTACTGTTAGAGCAAAATTAGTGATTATTCAAATACTACTACCAACCTTTATAGACCACACCATCCAAAAACAGTGGAATACAATCTTCTTTTTAAATATGCATGCAACATTCACCAAGACAGATCATATCCTGAGCCATAAAACAAGTTTCAATAAATTTAAGAGTATTGAAATAGTGTTTTCTATTATTTAAAAAAAAAAGAAATTAAAAACAATACCCAGCAAATCTCAAAATAATAAAAAGTTATACAACACACATGGATCTAAGAATAGTTAAAAAAGAGAAATTAGAAAATATTTTGATTAGATGGAAATTTAAATGCAACATTTAAGAATTTGTGGTATGTAGCTAAAGCAGTTCTTAGAGGAAAATTTAAAGCTTTAAATGCTTACATTACAAATAAAGAAAGATCTATAAACAGTGATCTGAGCCTGTACCTTAAGAAACTAAATACAGAAGAGTAAATTAGGCCCAAAGTAAACAAAATAGAAGGATGATAAAGAGCAGAAATCAATGAGAGAACAGAAAAAAAAAGAATAGGGAAAATCAGCAAAATCAAAATTTACATCTTTTAAGAGAATAATAAAGTTGGCAAATGTCTTGCCATACTGATCAGAAAAAAAGAGAGCATACACTAATTATTAATATCAGGAATAAAAGAGAGAACTTCATGACATATTCTACTGGTATTTTTTCAAATAATGAAAAATATTAAAACTTTATATGAATCAATTTGAGAATTTTGATGAACAAATTCCTTTAATGTGCAAATTACAAAAGCTCATTCAAGAACTAACAGATAACCTGAATAGCCCTACATTTGCTAAAGTAATTGAATGCATAGTTATCAGGTTGGAGCAAAAGTTATTGCGCTTTTTGCAATTGTTTTTAACCTTTTAAACCATAATTACTTTTGCACCAACCTATTAATACCTTCTCTCAAAAAACAAAACTCACAAAATTTCCAACATCAGATGGCTTTACTGGTAAATCATGAACAATACAATGACTACCAATTCTACAAAAACTCTTCCAAAAAAATTAACAGGAACAAATACTTCTTAGTTCACTTTATAAGACTAATATCACCCTGATATCAAAACAGACACAGACAATGTAAGAAAATTAGAGACCAATAAGCCTCCTGAACATCCTAACAAGATTTTAGCAAATAAAATCCAGCAATATATATACACAACATAATACATTATGACCACATAGTTTTTAAGCAAAGAATGCAAGGTCGTTTTTTTTTTCCTTTTAAAATCAATCACAAAGATTCATTATACGTAGAGACTACAAAAAAAATATGATCAACTTAATTAATGCAGAAATATATTTGACAAAATATTTTTATGTTTGATAAAATTTAGGAGTTAATCATGATAAAAACTCTCAGGAAACAGAACAAAAAAATTGAAAATTAAAAACTAAAAAAAAAAACAACCCTCAACCTAATAAAAGGAATCAACAAAAAAACTAGTTATCTTCATACAAATATTGAAAACAAGGCCAATATTTCCTCTTTTTTTCTTTAATTCAATATTCAATATCATATTGTAAATTCTATCCAGCACAGCAAGGCAATAAGAGAAAAAAAAGCATACAGTTTGGAAAGGAAGAAATACATACTCTAGGTAGAAATCACTAAGGAATTTACAAAAATGCTATTAATATTAAAACTAAAAGGTAAGTTTAGCAAGGTTGCAGGAATCGAGGCCAATAAACCAAAACACATCACATTCCTATATACTAACAATGAATATTTAGAAATTGAAATTTAAAAGTCATGCCATTTACAATATTATCAAATAATATAAAAATTTAGGTTTAAATGGATCAAAATAATGAAAATGTGTACACTGAAATCTATAAAATATTTTTGAGAGAAATTAAGGAAGAACTAAGGAAATGGAGATGTGTACCATGTTTATGTATAAGAAGACTGAACATCAATCATTAAGATCTCAGTTATGACCAAATAGAGCCACAGATACAACAGAACCCCAGGTAAGATCCCACAAGCACTTCTTTGCTGGAAATTTATAAGCTGATTTTAAAATATGTATTGAATGTCAAACAATGTAGAGAAACTAAAATGATTATTAAGTTTGAGAACTTGCATTACCTTATATCAAGGTTTATTAAGAAGCTACAATAATTAAGTATTGGTTCAGAGAGAGACATATGGAGTCCAAAGTGGAACATGTACACATAGTCGAATAATTTTTGACAAATTGCTAAGGTTATACAAGTGAAAATAGTGTTTTAAACAAATTGTGCTATAAAAACTGGATATCCACATGGGGAAAAAATAAACCTAGACCTGTATTTCACACCATACAGAAATAAACTTATTTGAAATGGGGAAGAGATAAAATGTGAAGAGGTGAAACTATAAAAATTAACAAGAAAACAAGAGAGAAATTATTCGTGACCTTGGGTCAGGAAAATATTTCTTGGATGGAACACAAGTATAAACCATTAAAGAAAAATAAATAAATGTGATTTGATCAAAAAAATATTTATGCTTTAAAATATACTAAAGAAAACAAAAAAGCAAGCCACCGAATGGGAGGAAATATGCAGAATTTTTTAAATAAAGACTCTATATTCAAAATATGTGGAGAATTCCTACAACTCTACAAGGAGACAAAAGAAAGAAAAATAAAATTGGCAAAAGTTTTGAATAGAAACTTTACCCCAAAAGATTTACAAATGGCAAAAAATAAAAAACCCACAAAATGTTGCTTAGAATTGTTAGTCATTAGGGACATACAAATTAAAACCACAGTGAAATATCACACACTAGAATGGCTAAAATTTAAAGGCATGCATAGGGAAGGATGTGGAATAACTAGAACATTCATATTATACATTGCTGGTAGTAATGCAAACTACACAATGGAAAAATTCACAATGGAAAAGAGTTTGGCAGTTTCTTATAAAATTAAAATACATTTACCATACAATCCAACAATCCCACTCTTACATATTTACCCAAAAGAAATGAAAACAAGTTTACATAAAGGCTTGTTCTCAGAAGTTCATAGCAATTTAATGCATAATAGTAAAAACTGGAACTGATCCAGTGTTCATCCCCTGGTGAACGGAAAATCAAATTATGGTATATCCACGTAATGGAATACTACACAGAAATTAAAAGGAATAAAATTCTGATACACACAATAACATGGACAATTCTCAAAAAGAAATTGAAAAGAGCCAGATACATACTGTACGCTATGATGTATAATAAGTGCCTGTAGTGTAGTTGTGTCAGACAACACTCAGCAGAATTCATCATTGATCTGTACCTCTGTCTGTCCATTGTTTGTTCCTCCTTACAAGGTGAGAATGAGGTCTTGGTTTACATGCAATATGTTTCTTCTCCTTAAAATCAAGTAGTAATTTATGTAAAAATTTGCATTCAGGGCAATAGTCCAACGATCAGAGAAACATCTCCTTGATGAAGTGTATGGTCATTGTTAGAAAAGTTATGCACTCTCTACCTCTGCTAGAGCGTCTTATTAGATTCTGAGAGTATTTAGTAACCACCATGAAAGTCTATTTTAAGGAGTAGTGAGATGGGGATCATCAAGGTTAGTGATTTATCTTAGTATAACGCAAAATGACATCTTTCTCTATATCCTTATATGGATTCAGTCCATTATATGGTTACCCTATGTCATTATAATGTTTGTCATAGTTACTGTCTTTAATATTTAGACGTATGTGTACGGGGGAAAGAGAACTCTCTTCTGTCTGGATCAACACTTATTAAAATAGCCTTTACTGCTGATTGCAATAAGACATATTTAATGTGAAAAAGTCTATAGAGCTAGACACACAAGCAAATACATACTTCTGGAGAAAAGAATGGGAGTAGATGAGGCTATAAGGTAATTTGACTTCATTGTTTTTTTTTAAATTTAGTTTTTAGCATAAGAATATTTATGTGTAATTTATTATAATTAAAAAACAAACAAAAAGGAAATTTGAAAATTTGAAAAATAGTAAAAACAATAAATTCTGCATAATACTGCTAATATTTTGTTGTATTTACTTCTAGAACATTTCTATTTTTATAAATGTGTAATTATACATATATATTTAATTAAACTCTGGTTATACTCTACTTGTTCAACTCACTTTGTCATGATTGTATTGAATTCATTCACTGACCATAATTTATTTAACCATACTTCTACTGCTGAATATTCTCATAACAACATAAGCAACGTTATAAAGAACAAAAATAATCATAAATCTTTTTTTCTCAAATTATTTTCTTAGAGTACATTCCTACAAATGAACTTGCTGTCTCAAATGTGTGAATATTTTTAAGGCTTTTGTTACATCGCATGCATATTGCCCTCTAAAAAACTGTGTTATCTTAAATTTCTAGAAATAATTTTTAACAGTACTCATTTCCCACCACCATTGCCAATCCTGAATAATACCATTTTTTTCGTCTAGGCCAATGTAACATCTGAAAAATCATTTAATATTTTAATATGCATTCTTTGATTCTTTGTGGTGTGGACATTTTCTTATATTATTTATAACTTTTATGATGAGTTGCCTGTTATTTTCCTTTATCAGTTTTCCTCTTATGAATTTATAAAATTCTTCATAAATAAAAACAGTTCCTCTTTATTTTTATTTTATTTAAAAATTATTTTTATGCACTTGAATTTATTAACATTTCTACTTTTTGTTATTTACTTTGCATTACTACCAAAAACTCAGATACATTTTCATTTATACTTTCTTACTTATTTTATGACTTTAATACAATGCCCCTTTTAACATTTTAACCCATCTGCCATTTTTAAATAAGTATTGTGAGGTAGACATAAAGGTCTATATTTTCCAATTAATCAACAAATTATGCCACCCCACTTCCCATTGATTAAACCATTCTTTCCCACTAAATAAAATGGATTCTTTATCATATGAGTAAACATGTTCTCTCTGGTCATCCTGGGTTACTAATTCATCCCCCTTACTTGACTTATATATATGCAAACATACAGTTATGTTCATTCAAATACAACCTGAATTTCAAATTTGCATCATATGATATTTTCTGACCTGAAACAGGTGGGTTGAGTAAAGTGATGAATGTGTCTTGGGTCACTTTCTGAGTTTTCTAATTCCCTTCCTTTAATTCATATGTTCTTATACTAATACCATGCCAAAGTCATTATTTTAGCATTAATAAAATATCTAATTTTGAAAGCATCCTTCATTAATTTTTCACAACTTTTTTTTCTTGTTTTCACTTACTTATTCTTCCATAGAAGATTTAGTATCCATTTTTATTGAAGTTGCTTTACATTTGTACATTTATTTGGGGAGACTGACATCTTTATAATATTTGCATTCAGAAACATGACATACATCTATATATAATCAAACCTAACTGTATGTTTCTCAATAAAATTTTACATTTCTGTACGAGGACTTACAATTACATTTGAAAACTTATCCTAGAAAAAATGCTACATACCTCATTGCTGACTATCACTATGGTCACCTTCAAAGTACTCCCCTTTGGAAGCTATGCACTGATGCTAGCACCTAGTCCACCCTGCAAAGTAATTTTGGAACTCTTTTTCTGGAATGGCCATCAGAGCTGTCGTCATATTACCGTTGGTGTCATGACTGTCATCAAAATGTTTTCCTCTCAATATTTCTTTGATCTTGGGTAAAGAAAGAAGTCATTGGGGGACAGATCAGGTGAGTAGGGAGTGTGTTCCAATACAGTTATTTGATTACTGGCTAAAAACTCTCACAGACAGTGCCATGTGAGCTGGTGCATTGTCGTGATGCAAGAGCCATGAATTGTTGGTGAAAAGTATAGGTCATTTTCATCTAACTTTTTCATGCAGCCTTTTCAGCACTTCCAAACAGTAAATTTAGTCAACTGTTTGTCCAGTTGGTGCAAATTCATAATGAATAATCCCTTTGATATCAAAAAAGTTTACCAACATCATTTTGACTCTTGATTTGGACTGAGGCAACTTTTTTAGTGGTGGAGAATTGGCTGACTTCCATTGTGCACTTTGACACTTTCTTTCAGTGTCATATGGTACGCCCCCATTTCATCACCGGTGACAACATGGCCCAAAACATCCTCTTGCCTCCCCAAAAGGTCCTGGCAAACTTCAACTCTTCTTTGCTCTTGTTCATCGGTGAGTTCCTTCAGGACCATTTTTGCACACACCTTTCTCACGCCAAGATTTTCAGTTAAGATTTTCCTAACTGTTTCTCTATCAATGTTTATTTGGTCTGCTATGCTTCTCACAGTCAGCTGATGATTTTGAGAGTCAATTCAATGAATTTTTGCAATGTTTTCATCAGTTCTGCTTGTTACTGGCCGTCCTGACCTCTCTTTATCAGTGATGAGTTCTCTCCCCTCAGAGAAACGTTTAATCCATTTGTACACTGCTGTTTTCTTCATGGCATTATCCCATAAACTTGGACTAACATGTCCCTGATTTCACTTCCACTCTTGCCAAGTTTAACAAGAAATTTAATGTTTGTTCATTGCTCCAATTCAAGCTCTGACATTCTCGCAATGTCACACAAAAACACACAATAACAATAATGAATGCCACTCAGCAAGACACCACCACACATCAACATGAACACAGCTGTGAGACACTGATATACCAAGGTTATGAAACCTAACCGAGTTGTTTGTACAGTGCTGCCATGTAAGTGTATGGTGGCAAGTTCGCGAACGTTAATTGCCAGACTTTGTAGATACTCTCAATATATCGAGTTTATTCTGAAGTATAATTTTATGTCTTTTTTTAAAAAATACATTTTATTTTCCCATTTTATTATTCTAAGTGGATTATTATTGGTTATTACCCCAGCAAAGCTATCTCTGAAACCTCAAATTAGGTCAGAATCCCTGGTCATTTAAACTAACTTATTCCTATCAGGAAGAGGTGGCCACCACAAAGTGAATAGATAGCAGAAAATACAATGTGATGAACTTGGATCTTTTGTTCAATCTTAAGGGGGTCGTTACTCATCAACTCTAACAATTGCTGCCATTTAGGATTCTTCCTGGGCTTCTGATTTTATAAGAGAAGATAAAAACCTGGTTTTGTGTAAAATGAGCTCAGAGCTTCTAAGGACACATGAGAAATGATAAGGGAACACAAGAAAAATTGAATGTAAGAAAGTAGTAAGATCCTAGTAAAAACAGGAAGAGTTATGCCTACATTGATTTATTTATGTCAAAAATATTTATTGAGCACCTATTATGTGTCATAGTCTGTGGAGATAAATGTCTTAGTCAGCTTAGGCTGCTATAACAGAGTAATAGACTGGATGGATTAAACAATAAACATTTATTTCTCACAGTTCTAGAGTCTAGAAAGTATAAGATCAAGACACTGACAGATCTGGTGTTTAGTGAGCTTCCCTGGCTGGCAGTACTCCATGTGTATTATCAAACATCAGTGCCAGAAAAGTGAAACATCTACATTCCATAGGTAGAAAACAATGAAAGTTCCATGTTAGGTTCTATTCCTGGACTCAGCCCTGTATCATTTTTCCCTTGGTTCATTTGACTCTCTATGATTTTCCTGTAATAAACCATAACTATTAGTAAAATCATTTTCAGTGAGTTTTGAGACCCTTCTAGCAAATTATCAAACATGCAGGGACTGTTGCTTCTAAACTTTTGCAGTTGGCTTAAACTCTCGCACTGGTCATTTGAGTTAAAAGTCCTAAATGACCTGACTTTTAATATACACATACACACACACACACACACACACACACACACACACACCAACACACACTCGATGTCAAATATAGAGTTTCTTAGTTTTAATTGATATTGCTAGAAAAGCAATCAAGAAAATATTGGGTCCCTACTTGGAACAATATTTGTGACATAGAGACAGCAATTCTCTGAAGGTAGTAATTTTTCCAGACTGAAATATACGGAAGAAGAATTGCATTGATTAGAATTAGATCGAAAAGATACTCATGATTATAAGAACACCTAGTATTCCACATGTCCTAAATAAGTTCAGCTCAATGTATTAAAAGTGCATGCGGTAATGTGGGAAAATCAAAGAAACATGCAAATATCTAGTTTCAGAAATGAGTAAGAAAAATAGTTTTATAATTGGTACATAGATATATACTGAGGATGCCAAAAACATGTACACAAGTGGACACTTTGGTCAACGTTGCTCAAGCAGTAATTCATCATAATCAGAAGTGTCTGGACACTGATGGTAACCACTTAGAGCACCTCTTGTAATTGCAGACGTCAGATGTGACTTGTATTCATCTTTTGTTATCGGCATATATAATTACAATTTTAATAGTTTTCCTTTCTTAAAATGTGTATACATTTTTTTGGCATCCATTGTATTTATGGGAAAATAAAAAGAGACTACACTGAGCTTTGATTGATCGTGAAAAAATTCATGACAAGGACACTAGGCTGTCACTTAGATTCACTAACGATAATCTATTTTGGAATACAAATATCTCTCCGAGAACTATCTGCTTAGTTATCAGAAATAAAATCCTGGGTTGTTCTGAGAGAAATCTGATCCTATTTCAAATAACTCAGAAAACACATTAATATGTCTCCTGCACATTACTTCAAAAATGATAAACTTAATGATACTGAGAAAATGATTAAAGAAGATGATCTAAAATAGTAGACGTTTTAAACCTAGCTGAAATGTTTGGGTATAAGACTGTACCCTTCAAATATCTGAATAGTCATTATATACAAACACACATACTTCCACCTAAATGGTAATGATGAGTGAAACCAATTCCAGTGTGTAATGAGCTCAATGTAAGTAGAACTTTCCAGTTATCATAGCTGCCCCAAGGAGAATGAACAAACATGCATCCTTTGGGGTGTGGTGGGAAAATGTTTGTCTCAGCATATGATAGAGATTTTGTAGAAAGTACTCAATATGGTTAAGTGATTTTTAGTTAAATAACCTTTAAATAAATAATCTTAAAAGTGATTTTTTTTTATTTAGTCACCTTTTAATCACCATCAAACCTTCAGATTTCACATCTTTACGTTTATTTTCTTAGCCCAGGACAATTTAAAAATAGTAAATTACAAGTGGGGGTAAGTGGTTGCCAGAAATGACCTAACATTTATAAAATTCCTAATATGTGCTTTACATATACTATTTAGTCTTTAGAAAAAGTTTACTATCAAGCCTATTTTGTAAGAGGAGAGATAAATTCAGGTATTGAAATAATCTACCTAAAGTCCAACAGCTAGTTAGAAAAAGAGTCCACATTCTGACCAAGCCAGATCTCTCCACTTCTAATGACTAGGTTGATTCTTAAACTACCTCTTTCTAGACGCAGGAGATGACAGCCAACAAGTCAGTGAAGGAATGACTGAGACTCCCTATAAATCAGATCCAATATCTTAAAATCACAGCTGTCTGCATCCATTTAGTGGGGGTACAAACGGCCACCTCTATTTTAAAAAGGTCTTGAATATATCACTGAATTATAAGAGTATTATAACTAAAATTCATTTTAGTTTACACGTTCTGCATCATCAAGCCAATATGAGGGTGTATTCAGTATGCTATATCTAGCAACACAATGTCATTGCCATTTTTACGAAAAAAAATCCCATAAATTGGTCATGGCTTCAGAAAATTAAACTGACTGAGGTTCACATAAAAATCTTCTAATCTGTTCTGTGATGGGGTTGACAAGTTTTCCTGACTCAGCTGTGGACAACATATATGTGATGTCATCAGGATCATTTGGCTTCAAGTGACAGAAATTCAAATGGAACTAGATTAGACAATAAACAAAACTTACCAGAAGGCTGTTTTTCTGACCACAGGAAGGACAGAGGTACAGCTAAGCCTGAGAGATAAGTGAACAAAGCAATTGATCTTCCCCAGGAGTCCCTCTTTCCATCTTTAGTCTTTCTATTCATCTTGGTCTGTCTCAGTATCATTTTCTCCTACTGTAGATGACTTCCTCCATGTGGATAATATGGCTTCCAGAAGCACCTTAGCATTGCTCTCTATAGCTCCTATAATTCTACATTTCAGGGACTAAAACTTGTTTTAGTCTTAAGTGAAAATCATAAATAAGGATCCTACTTAGTTTAGATCTGGTATCTAACAATGAGACAATCAGTTGTTTCCATGAGAAAGAGTTCACATAGAATCAAAATGGCCCTGAGGGACCAGGCAAGGAAATTATAAGCCAGGAAGATATCACAATTAGCATTTATTACATTTGGCCTCCAGTTGAATCAGGAATTTTTAGGGAAAATTCTACCAAAACATGAACAAATTTTAAACATAAAAAGTTGGGCACTTAGTGGAGTAATTTTGAATTATCTAGAGAATGTACTTATTTAGGATATTTCATTGTTTAATGATGGTATGGGACAATATATATATATATATATTTTAGTCAAAGCCTTTTCCCCATAGTGTCTTAGTATTACTAGAGCATTAAATTGCTAAACTAATGGCCTAGAGAAACAAAGCCCTTTCACGTGTAATTAAGGTCCTATGGAAAAACTGAGTCCTTGATAAAACGAAGTTCTTTAAAATATTTTTGTAAAATATTTCAAGAACTGTTTCATCTTCTATCTCAGTTGTTCTAAAGCATTAGTTTATCAATTGAGGTGAAAGTGGGTAATATTTTTTTTTACTGAAGCAGAAGCCAAAACTCAATAAGAGCAATACATGAAAATGTATGTTAATCATTAGAAGAGGCTTAAAAATACGTGTTCCAATGACAGGGCTATCTAGATACAGTTCTCAACTAGAATACTATTTATGTGAAAATTCAAGGAGCTGCCACTAAGAAAGAGTTTATGCCGAAGGCAAATTGTCAAATCTGAAATGTAAGGCCTGAAAGCTGGTCTTGGACAGATTAAAAAAACACACAGCAAATAGACTGCATTGTTGTAGGCTGAAGTTCATTTTCAGAAATACATTGCTCAGCACTAAAGTGGACAGTCTAATCAGTTCCTCTGCAGAAACAGCAAGATTTTAACAAATGAAAGAAAATCTACAGAGATGAAGCTGTGACTGGAAAATTTGATCCACATGGTTGTATTTTTAGATCTGTCAAAGATTGACCTCCGTTTGTAGTTTTACTAGCAATAGTTTAATGTAGAATTAGCCTATATGTAGCATTTCTATATTTCATGGACTTGTGTTATATATTGTATTTTATCTATTATTTCTACAAAGATCATTCCCTTTAGTGCAAATACTTTTTTTCTTTTCTTTTTAAGCTACTTATGTTGGAGTTAGCCTATTCTGCATATATTTTATGTAGGATTATGGTTACTTAACCCTAAATCACTATCTATGATAAGAAATTTTGGTGGAAATTCACAGAGCATGGAATGTACTATTTTGTTACTTTCAAAATATCTAAAGACTAAAGTGATGGTGAACATATGGGGAAATTCTCACTGCTGGACTCCAAACAGGAAGATTCTTATTTTTTCATCAGTTTGTGGGAAAATCATGAGTGTGGAAAAATTGTGACTTCTACATATTTAAAACAGACACAACCTGGTTGTTTTCACAGGCATATCATTATTATTTCATAGATAAGTGAGTATATAAGTGTGTCAACACACACACACACACATATATATATGTGTGTGTGTGTGTGTGTGCGTGGGTAAGTAACATGGTGACTAAGGGATAAAAGCTCTAGAGAAAAACCATTACCCTATTTTAAACTATGTTTTTACTAAACCTATTATTGGCAATTCAGTTAACAATCATATTACTGTGTGATATTCAAATGTCAAATGCATATCTCATTTTCAACTAAGGCCATTACGTCATTCCTTGTCAAATGCACTGAAATATGGCTAGGACTAGCTTTGATTAGATAAGGGACCTCATGCTGGTGTTAGCAAATCCAACCCCAGGGATTGATTCTCAAGCTGAGGGAAATGGCAAAGTTATTATTGATGACGGTGCCAAAGCTAACAGGTTTCACATGTCCTTCATGACCATATGGCTACAGCCCCAACAGTGACACTGTTAAGAGCCGTTTGTTCAAGTGTCCTAGAATCATTGCTGAAAAAAAAGGTGAAAAATCCATAAATTTTAAATACCCACCAGTATGGAAGTTTTTTCAACTCATTATACGTTTCCTGGTTCACTGCTCTTACTGGAATCATATGAAAAATAATCCTTTATGTATGTGCAGGAGTTTGTCTCGTTAGTGAGACCATATAACATGTATATCAGAATCCAAATCTGGGGTTTGAGTCTGGGCGCAGTTCTAGCTATATGACTTTGGCTAGGTTCTTAATTTCAATAAATATCCATTTTTTTACACAGTTATGACTATTGTGAAAATTAAATAAAATTATGTATGATCTATAAATGGTAGCTCTTCCTGTTGTGTTGTTTAGCCTTTTGTCAATTTCATCAGCTATGTAGGGTATACATTATCGTCTTGTTCTAGATCAAGAAACACATCCAGCAAGGGAAAGTGGCATATCCAAGGTCACATGGCTAATAAGAGTGAAAGAGAATCAAGCTCAGGTCTGCTGATTTGCCATCCAGTATTCTTACAGTGTCTGGAGTAAAAGAAACCCTGTAAATTAGACTATAATTAAGGTACCACTATACATAAAGAGGCAAAGTGAAATAGTGAATTGGTCCAATTACCTCAATAATTCAAGCCCAAAAGTACCAAAACACTTTTATGTAGTATGTCTGAATATTTCAGGCCACATATCTGAATAATTGCCCAATTATTCATATCATTCTGAATATATGTATAAATCTGGCCCTTTTTGTGAGGGTGGGGGGTGAGGGTAGGCATTGAATCATGTCTCCAACCTTTCCAACCTAAATAAAGAGTATTATTTTTCATTTTCCCCTTCTGATTTGTTTCAAAATCCAGTGACTTTTTTTTATTATTAAATTGAAGTTTGTGGATACATGGGAAAATCTTTACTGAAATATGGTACTTCCCACTGTAATTTTGGTTTGAATTAGGCTGCTTACAAGCTCAACTTCATACAAGAGTAACAAGCCATGGCCTTCTTTGTGGATGTGTGCTGGGGGTGGAGCAGAGTTGAAAGCCCTTTCAGCTTTTATTCTAAGTACAGAATCGAATTCTGGTCCTAGAGAAAATGTTTCAATGCTGTGAAAAAGAGTTATATTCAAATCCGTTCAAGACAATTTCGGTATCAGGAGTTGACCAAAATTACAGTTATTTGAAACTGAAAGAAACCTGCCTCTCTTTTTTTGCCCCCTACTCTTTACAAAACATATATCTATTTCAAGGTAGAATTAAACTCTTCTGATTATATTTCCTTAGCTGCAGCCCTGAACTGAACATATCAGCATTAAAATGGAAATTAGTCACGTTTAGAAAACAGCCAACAAAAGTTAAAAAAAAAAAAACCCTATAGAAATACACATCAATTAAAATAGAATTGGGCATAGTTAAAATTTAGTGCTTGTACAGAAAGAAATCTGTCAGCCTACCATCACTTATGTCTGATAATAAATATAGTGCTTAGCAGAATGTGGGAATAACATTACCATGGATTGACAAGCCTATTATACTTCGAACAGGTACTACACAGAAAGTGGGAAAGCAAGTGTCTTTGTGCCCTGTGAAGTCTGCATTGTAGAATGATCCCTAAGATGAGGAAGGAAGAGGTTCAGACTCAATTAGGGCCCATTTGAAAGGCTATACTTAGTATAATGGTGTGGGTGTAAGTCCCTCTGCAAGAGCATGCCCACTTCCTCTTATGATTGCTGATGTTTTCTCTGCCCCCCCTAGTCAACTTTCTGGTCTAAACTGAAAGACAGTGAAAGTTCCCCGCAAGCCAGACAACAGGAGTGTGCCTCAAAGCAAGTAATATTGCCATTGTCCTGGCTTTAATAAGTCCTATCTCTGGAATTTTCAACCTATATGTTTAACAGTCTCTTCACTGTGCTACTTCATGTATTCGCCTGAGTATGGAATCAAGGAGGCAAGGCAGTGCCTTTAAAGAAGAGGTGCCCCACACATAGAACCCCAATAGGCTTTTATTGACCAGACATGAATGGAAGCCTTAAACACAGAAAAGAGAAAATGAAAGAATAGGAAGTGGTTATAGCTTTTATATACACTCTATTAAGGAGGGGAAACGCCCGCTTTTAATTTTCCTTGTACTGGGCACAATCTGTGACCATGTTTTTTTCTCACCTTAACCTAGAAAGGCCACATTAGGAATAAAATAAGTTAAAAGAAAAAAAATATTTTGCCAAATTGGGACTGCTAAAATGCTGATTTAAAAAAAAAAAAAAAAAGGCTTTTATTTAAGTAGCTATTCTTTGCCCCCAAAATTCTACTTCTAAGAGTGTTTCTTAAGGAAATAACCATAAATGTGTACAGAGACTTAACTCTAAGTCTCTTGAAGAATTTTAACAAAAATGAAAATACGAGGCTGGTTAGAAACAACATAATATATGCATATACAATGGCATAGAATGCAACAATTAAAATGGTGTCGTGAAAATTTTAAATGTAGTCTGTACATACCTATTTAGTTCTAACAATGGGCCAGATCCTGGCCACGTGCTGCCGTACAGTAGTTTTGCAGACCTTACTTTCTAGCAGTAAGACAAAACTGGAAATAATTATTTGAGATAAGTGTGATTGAATATTAACTGAAAAAAACAAACAAATTACAGGACATTGTCCTTCTGATTTTGTTAAATATGTATGCATATCTATGTATACATATGCTCACAAACACACATATTATATATATGCACTTTAGTGCATATCTGTTAGCTATTGCTGCATAACAAATCACCCCAAACAACAATCATTTATTAGCACTCATGCATTTGTGCATCACCGTAGGTCCGTGGATTGTCTGGAACAGCTCTGTGCCACATTTCTCATCCTCCTTAGAAGAGCAGGCAAGCCTGAGCATGTTCTTCTTATGGTAGTGTCAGAGGTACAAGAGACAGAACAGAAACAAAAGGTCTCTTTAGGTCTAAGTTTAAAAATATACAATGAAAAACATAGAAAAATCACAGACATCTAGGTACAACATTAGTTACCTGAATGATAGGATTTTGTGTAATTTTAAGTTTCTTTTGTTTATTTTTTCTAAACTTTCAACCACAAAAATGTACTTTTTATAATCAAATTCCAACAATAAAAAAAGTTATTTTAAATATTTTACCAAATTGAATTTTCACAGGTTCACTATTTCTTATATGTTTTTAAAATTATTCATATAGAAGGGAAACCAACTGGAGAAAGAAGATCTAATATTTTATGATGTCTATTTATATGTCAAAAGGATATAATTACCTAATGTGTTCCCCAGCCTGCCTAATAAACTCTGTTTATTAGGAAAAACCTGGTGTTTCCTCCTGTGTGTCTCCTTTACTTTCACCCAGAACACTTCACTTCTAACACTTGTGGTCAGCAAAGGTGTGGGATTTTTCCCCACCAAGCAATTCTCTGAGACACCCGCTGGGTGTACTACAGTTTAACTCATTCTGATATTATTTACCAGGAAATAACTTCAGATGTCACAGGTGAAGAGCTCAGCCCTACAAGACTGCTCCTGCCCCTCTTCAGATGCCAATCACGTAGCCAGGTTGTCACCTGTGCTTCTGATCGATCAGCTGTAAGTCTGAGATTCCCATGACCCCCTCCTAGGTTTGATTGATTTGCTAGGGTGGGTCCCAGAACTCAAGGAAACATTTACTTACATTTACCAGTTTATTAAAGGACACAGATGAACAGCCCAGTGAAGAGATACATAAGGCAAGTTCTGGGACAGTCCTGAGTGTAGGAGATGTGCTCTGAACTGCAGTCCTGAACTGAACATACCCTTTTGGAGTTGGGGTATGTCACCCTCCTGGTGGATGTATTTAGCAACCTGGAAACTCTCTGAACTCCATTGTTTTGAGATTTTTATGGAGGTTCCATTACATAGGCATGATCAATTATGAACTCCATTTCCAGTCCCTCTTTCTTGTCTAGAGGAGTTGGGGCACAGGGCTGAAAAATGCCAAGCTTCTAATTATGGCTTGGTCTTTCTATTGACCAGCTCCCTTCCAGGAGCCCACCCAGAGTCATGTCATTAGAACAAAAGATGCTCCTAATGCTCTTATCACTTAGGAATATATGAGGGTTTTAGGAGCCTTATGTCACAGATCAATATACAGGGGGTGCTAAAAAAAGTGTATAAAAGTGGATACTTTGGTCAACATTCCTCAAGCAGTAATTTGCTGTAATGAGAAGTGTCTGGACGCTGATGGGAACCACTTTGATCACCTCTTGTAATTGAAGAAGTCAGATGTGACTTGTATTCATCTTTTGTTATCAGTATACATTGAGTATTACAATTTTAATAGTTTTTTTTTCCTTTCTTAAAATGCGTATGCATTTTTTGACACCCTTTTTGTATATTTTCTATGATCTCACACTCTATACCACTGATAAAGTGGTGGAGAATTATGAAGATAGTATCATCCTTTTTTGTTTATTTACTTTTAGCATTTTAGAGAAACACACATTCAAAGTAAAGAATTTCAGTTGTCTTATAAATATAAATATCTCCTTAAATTTACTTTTATTTGTATGTCTGCAACTCTACAACTCAGTGTTTTCATATGGAAGGAAACTAGATAACACCTTGAGATGCTATTGTTGCTTTTCAGAGGATGTGGCCCTTCATCTTACAGCATTCCTCATAGTGGCATATAAAAGGAATGCTTTATGCTCCACCTCTGTTTTTTTTGCCTTTTTTCTCTTGTAAGTGGGTGTATTTTTTCTTGTGCTATTGACTGATTTAGGAAACCTTTTTTTCCCCCTCCTTTTTTTTTTTTTTTGTGCTATGATTAGATTGAGTGGTAGATGTTTCTAGTGAATCATTCCACCGCTTAGGCTAAAATATTAAAAGACAAGTAACTTGAGAAGGAAACTTGCATTTCTATAGCACTTTGCAGCAGATGTATCCTATTTACTGCTTTATTTTATTGCTTAATGACTGGATCTGCAGTAATTGCACCATTTGACAGATATTTATTTGTAAAATGTGATTCATTCAGTCAGACACTTTTAGAATGATTTTCATGCCAAGTGTTAAAATGGTGTAGGCTTGAGTAGCTCTTTCAAAAGATGCAAACATGCATGTAAATTCCATGCATCAAGCACATCTACTTTCGGCTCTTTTTATTATAGAAATATTCCAGTTGACAAAGAGTGCTAGTGAATAGACGGCAGGGACTTCTGGACTTTAATCAACCGCAATCACTGGCAGAGTTCAGAATTAATTTCCTAACCATGAATCACCTGCAGACAATGAATCACGTTCTAGAGAATTTTGCCAAGCAAAACAAGCCATCATGCCCTGTACAACTTTTAAGGACAGGGCCATGGAAACTCACTTGACTAGCATAGTTGAAATAGTGAAAAGAAAAGAATACTAGAAAAGGGTGGAACAAGCTATCAAACAGTGTCTGGTGACTTTCAGCTTTACAAAGACAAGGGAATGAAGAGTTTAACATGAAAACACTCTTTCTGAAATAGTCTACTCACTGGTTATATTCTGTTCCTAAATTCTAGCTAATGAAAATCAAGGTAAAAGATCCTTTGTTAATATTTTTTGGCTATGGAGTTTCTACACATTACAGCACAGACACCAGACATTTCCACCCATTCTTTAATCAAGGCATTAGAAACATTTTCTTTAGTTTCTGATTCCGACACTCTCTTATGGAAAGAGAAAAATGGGGAGATTTAAACATATATGCAGATAGCTTAGATGAAGAAACACTTTTGAATGAAATAGGCAAGTCATTTCTACATTTAAATTATTGTTATGGCTGCCTCAGTTTTCCATTTTCTCTCCCAGATATGTAAAAAAGGAAACTGTGATGTTCATTTGTTTCTAGCAATTATAAAAAAGTTGAGATAAAACTTAGTTGCAAAACACAACAAAATATTTAGCATTTTACATAATGTCATCAAAATAAGAACTGATCACTCAAAAAGAAGTTTTGTATTGTCAAATGTGAATGAAGTTAATTTCAAGCAGCATCAACAAGTAAACAATAAATAACAGTAAAAAATAAATGACCTTGGCCAACTCAAGATATTTGACATACACTGCTCCAAATCATGCACACTATTGCAAAGAAAATAAACAAATAGAAAATTTTTATCTGGAAAGAATAGTGAATAATAATAATTAGTGAACACATTATTAGACAAATATTAAAAACTCAACCAAAGATGAGACAATGTCTATGTTCATAAACTGGCTTGAATCTTTTAATTGATTAATCGATTATTAACATCAAATAAATTTACCCTTATAGATTCATCCAATTTGGGCATACGAAAAAAAAAAGAAGAAGCAAGATTCATGTCATATGGCACAAAATGAAATAACTTTCCAGATGGTCGATCATATTTCGGTTTACACCACGAAAACAGGTAAGTCAAGCTATGAAGTATCCACTGTCAGCCACTTTTGCCAGGCGAATGAATGGAATACATTAACCATTATTATCATTGAGTGAAGCTAGCTGAAATTTTTGTCTTTGACTTGTATACTATTCTCTGTCCTTCACAGTATGTTGTCTTCAGACCTGATTATTCCTCCTAACTTACTAATTGTCTTGGCACCTGGACTTACAATGCTCCCTTCCACAGGTTCTGTTATCATTCTGAATGCCTGGAAAGATGTGGGTTCAACCCAAACAAACCCTTAGTCTCATCTCCAGTGACTTTTACTTTCTTATGCAGTGTTCTTCAGGCACCCACCACCACGTGTAAATCTGGGACTTAACCTTTACATGATGCTGCTCCAGCTCTTAAATTGTAAATTCAGACTCTATGATTATTTGACACAAAATTTTGATTCTCTGACTGTTGCTTAATTATTTCCAGTAGTTTAGTATTTAGTGTTATTGTTTGACCACTTAACAAACAGTATTAAGAGCCTTATTGGTATCTTATATTGTTCTAGACAATGGATTTCCTAGAGTGAACCAGAAAGTCAAAATGCCTGCTCTCATGGAGCTTACATTCAAAACCCTGTTTCATTCTCAACTTTCCCATATCTTCTTTCCTACACAGCTTAAGTCCTATAGTCCATCATTTCAACCACTTTTAATATCTTAACTCCTTTGCTTGCTATTCTTCCGTTGTCCACTGTCAGAAGCTCAAGCCTAGAGGACTCCAACAACCTCCCTTCTCAGTATTTTTACCTCAGTGGCTGAACATAATTTGGAAGAAATCACATAAGTGTGCGGATAAATCCCACAACAAATTCATGGTATCCACAAGAGCAATGGAGGGCCCTCACCACATCTCAGAAATCCTTTTCCCCCTGCTATGTTTTCCTAGCTATTTTTCTAGATCCCTTGATACTTATTTCAAACAGACAAGTAAGCTTAATAATGTTGGCATCCAGTTCCAAATGGACCCACAAATCAACTCTACAATCCATGCTGTTACTAACAGATGATGGTGATTATTATCAATGCACAACATCTGGAAGCATCCTTCTTTAATCAGGGCTCAGGGACTGAGGCAAATACAAAAGGTTCTGGGCCTTGCTAGTGCAACTGATCTCCTTTGCCTTGGAGTTACACATTTTATTTATCTAACTTTAAAATCCAGCTTATATTCAGGAAGAACAATTAAAGTAGGATGCTCCCAAGTGTTGTTCATAGAGAAAGAGCAAACATATATAACCTCTGTCATGCAGGGTGTCATGCGGGGTCTCTGGTCCCACTCCCCGCATAAGAACACAAGATAAGGTGAGGCCAAAAAGGAACACCAATAGATAGGGGGTTCATACCGCTATATTCTCGCTGGTGGCGGGGTTGGAGACACAGGAAGCAGGAGCCACACTATCCGCAGCCTGCCATCCACTTCTCTGCCCTTCAACCTCACTTGCTAACTGCAATCCGTGCTTGGTAGCTTAGCCACAGCAGTTATATTAGTGGCCAATGGCTAACTGGTTACAGCTGATGGCCAGCTAGTCACAACTGATGGCCATCTACTACCTGAGCCAGCACCTTTCCATGTGAGGCCGAGAGCCTGGAAACTGCTCTCTGGGACTCTGTCTCCACAATCTCCCTGGGATGGCTGACCAGCAGTTCTACCACAAGGTGATTAAGTGTGCCCCAAAACTTAGAGGACACCTCAGTAGCGATTTGCATGTTTGTGCCTTGGTTTTCTGTAAAATATACACAGTAGAGCCAACTTAATAAGGTTGTTGTGAGGATTGAATGAGAAACACATGTAAAGTGTTTAGAATATTATCGGCTCCTCATAAGCGCTCAGAAAATGTTAGCTATTGTTGCTAATCCCATTTCCATCCATAATTGTGGCGCCATTTCTCTGCTTCCTGCCATACCAAACTACTTTAAAATACCATCTTTTGTGTTTGTAACCTTCATTTCCTCATCTCTCTGCCATCGCTTCCCACCACCACTCCTCTGAATCTGTTCTCACAGCAGTCACCAATGGCCTCCTTAACACTAAATCTGCTAGACTTTCCTCCTGGTTCTTGCTTTGTTGACCTATTAGCATCACTTGACATGAGCGACCACTCTCTTCTTCCTGAAACACTCTTTCCCAAGCTTATGTAAAGAGACACACCTCTTGATTTCTTCTTATGTTTCGGGTTATACCTTTTCACCCCCTTTTTCAGTCTTATCTGCCTACTTTTTTTTTAATATTGGTGTTCTCTATGGTCCTATCAGAGGGTCTTTCCTCACTCTGCATACTTCTCCCTACTATATCCAATTTTCATGCAGGGTGTCATGCAGGGTCTCCGGTCCTGCTCTCCACATAAGAACGCAGGATATGGTGAGGCCAAAAAGGAACACCTACAGAGCCATAGATAGAGGAGTCATACCACTAGAGTTTCACTGGCAGCTGGGTTGGAGACACAGGAAGCACGAACCACACGATCTGCAACCTGCTGTCCGCTTCTCTGCCAACCAATCAACCCCACTTGCTAGCTGCAATCGCGCTTGCCAACTCAGCCACCATCTTTTTGCCAGCCACCATCTGCTGCTAGCATAGCCACGGCAGTTACATTAGTGGCCAGTGGCTCACTGGTTACAGCTGACGGCCAACTAGCCACAGCTGATGGCCATCCAATCACAGTTGATGGCCATTTACTACCTGAGTGAGCACCTTTCCACGTGAGGCCGAGAGCCTAGAAACTGCACTCCTGGCTCTTTCCCCATGCCAATATACTCCCATAGAATTGCTATCTCTACACTTTAGGCTAAGCTATAGTCAAAAAGGAAATGGCCTACAGAATGAGGCTTATCTCTCTCTCACCTAAGAATCAAGGTGCACATGGTCCAGCATGGCAGCAGCTGTGCTCCACACAGTCACTCAGGGCCCCAGCTTCTTTCATCTGGCTGCTCTGCATCCCTACATCATCGGCAGCATCAGTGTCCGCTGTTCAAAGGGTTTCTGTTAAGTTCAGCATCCTGAGGGAGGGAAAAAGAAATAAGACAGTTCAGGGGTAGGCACTACTTTTTAAGTAAATGGCACACAAGTTGCATACCTCATATGTATTTACAGTCCACTGGTGAGAATGCAGTCAAATGACCACAGGGCTCCACAATGACAGTTGGGAAATGTGGACTTCAATTGAGACTCCTCAGAGAACAGAGGAGGACGGATTTTAGTGGACAACTAGCAGTGTCTACCACACCATCTATAAGTCAAAAGCTATAAATTATGTATCTTTAACCGAAATCCCTTTCCTTAAATTCAGACTCGAACACCTAACTGCTCACCTAGATAGTTCCACTCCAATCTCCCACTTGTACTTTGGAAAGCAAAGGTTCAAATGGAGAAGGATCTTAAGTTATCTGAATCTATTCGGTATGGTGATTAGCAAAAGTTTGGAGAGTGGAGGACTTGTATTAAAATGTATCTGAGTCGCTTTCCTCCTGAATTGACACTATGAGCTCCACTAATAATAGTGTGGTTAGTGACAGATTTTTGTATTCTCCAAAGTGAAGTCCCAGTGATCTTTCTAAAATACAAATCCAATATTATCACATATGTAACTTTTCAATGATCTTATTGCCCTCAGAATGAAGTCCAAATTCTTAATATGGCTTACAAGTCTTACATCCTCTGATTTCTACTTAATCTTGCCCTACTTAATCCTCACCCTGGACTTTTGACTCCAGATAAATCATTTCTTGCATGCACCATCTCTCCCTTTTCTTGAGATCTTTGCACATGGCATTCCATTTGACTGGAACTCTCTTCCTTAACCTCTGATCCTTTTGCCTGACTAATTCTTAATCACCCATCAGACAGCAGTTTAGTTATCATGTCTTCTAGGCAGCAATGGGACTCTCACTGGCATACGGGATTAGCAGCCTTTTACTATTTACCTCTTTAGCACCTCGTACTTACCCTCTATTACACTTATAAAACTTTGTTATGATTGTTTTTAAATCTATTTCCCCATTAAGAATGTAAACTCTGTGATGGTTGAAACTATTCTGTTCACTGTTATATCTTCAGAACTTGAATAGAGTTTAGAATGTAGATGCTCAACAAATGTTTATTAAATACTCATTTAATATTTGGATATATGAATAGTTTGAAATGACAACAAAAGTACTATGAAAGCATTTTATGGTAATTAAAAGTTCTTGATACAACTATAATTAAGATTATATTGAATAGATTGTTATTCACTAGAGCACATTTTTATTTAGAAAAATAATCCAATAACATTTTGAGAGTAATGAGCTGAATAAAATGAATGATGTCAGGACAGACATGGAAATGTCAGAGTCTGCCTGACTGTGGTCTCTCCCCCTTGCCTGAGTCTTTTGTGCAGTCCACATGTATAGAACTCTTGCCTCAGCCCCTCAATCTGGTTCTTTGAGGCTTGCTAGGTGAGGGTTATGAGGACATGGTGAGCACAGAAATACTAACCTATCAACCGAGCTGACTCTTCTTTCTGAGTCAAACCTCTCCCTTGGGCACTTAGGAAACTACTCAGCCATGGTGGCAATCAATTGTAACTGTATCACCAGTGATTACTGATAATAAAATACCGATGTTTATTAGTACTTATTTTGTTTGATTAAAACAAATTCAATGCCATCACTATTGTAGCATCACTCTTACCATTTTTCATTCTGGTATTTTCTTGAGTGAGAAAGAAATGATGCAGTTTATGCCAGAGCTGACAATGACAATTGGATATGCATGTGCTAGATCACCAAGTTATCTGGTTTGAAAACTGGAAGTAGGTGCGGTTCTCTTTTATATAAATAAGTTCACCTTTACATGGAGAATAAAGAGTCACCCAATATGAGTTCAACAAGAGCAAGCTAAATTTAACTCTGTTTCAATAGGTAAAGATAAAAGCAAGACTGTGGCTTAAGGAAAAAAGTCTCAGGACTGAGCAAGGCAGGATGGTGTTGCTAGAGAGAAGGATGAAGTCCTGAAAGCCTGAGGGTCCCAAGGAGCTGCAAATAACTCCTCCAGTGAGGGAGACAGCAATTCCACCAGTGGGTTCCAGCAAATATAGGTAAGTTCCAGGTAAGTATCTGTTACGTATAAGAATTGGATGGTCTAAACGGGTGTATTTATAGATTTTGCAAGGGAATTTAGGGGCTTGACTGCCCACACATCAGTACCATACTAGTTTTCAAATTTTTATTGCTAAAATTAATCACACTGTTATATTTTTAACATAACATTTACTGCTGAATTCAACTGGTGTTGTGTTGCAACATCCAGCTTTTAATTTTGGGCCTCCAGGCTTAAATTAATTTAGAGGACAATTTATGTCCAAAGAGAGAAAATCTCATTGCAAAGTGGAATTTACATGGAATGAGACACCAGGCTCCAAAAAGTAACTATCTCAAGGTCTCCTGCCAACACTGCACACGTGTCTCTAAAAGAAAGAGAAAAAAGAGACAGCCCTCCTTTAGGCTATTTCTATCAGCAACTGCATAAGAGGAAGTCTCAAGGTTTACCTTGATGTGTTCTAGTGCCTGATCCTACCAGGCATCCCTGTGGTTTTTTCCACTTGGAGATCTCTGGAGCATGTCAGGGAAAGCTGGTTATGTTCTAGGATGCAAAAGTACTGGAATGATGACTCTAGAGATGTGATGAAGAGAATTCTCAATAGTTTTGTGTGCTTCACATTAACACAGGCAGGTCCCACAGACCCGAATGTAGATACATGCTCTTTCTTAATTGTATTATTCTTTTCTTTGGTTCATTTGCTGTATTTGTTATTGTTCTTGTTGCTCTTGTTTGGTTTTGTTCACTTGAAAAGTCGATACTTGTAACAAATATGTTAATAAGTTATATACTCTTGAAGAAAGAATTCAGAGAACATTGTGCAATGTCTGAAAGAGCCATGAGTCTCACTATTTCTAAAAATTTAAACATTCTCAAACTTGCACTGGATGAAGAATCTCTAGTCCGTGCAGACATCGATTAGCTGTCTTTCATCTTCCCCCACCTCTTGCTCAAATTATGTATGAAACTATAGCACTGCAGAACTAGCTGCTCCCCAGTGAATCCTCAGCTGTCCTAGATATCATTTTCTACCACCCTGAAGGTTTAACTACAACTACATTTAATTGGCATTGGTGGGCAATTCATTGGGGGCATTACAGTGTGACTACTCAGGAAATGTCTGCCTGCCATAACGCTGGCAAACTTATTCCTCTGAAATCTCACAAGATCACTTGTCGAAACTTTTTGTGCTGCAATGTTGATGATATGCCCAGTTCAATCAATCAATCAGCAAATATTTATGTTAAATGCCTGTCCTATCACTATTGCTCGCATGAAGTTTCCCTTCTGTTGGCCAATGTGTTTGTGTGAATGGTGTTCAGGCAAAGTCAGGGTGATCTTTGTCTGACCCCAGGGGATAGATGCTGTTGTTTCTAGCCCTTCCCAAATGGAAAAATCAATTAACCCACCAACAGTTACTGAACACCTACCGTGTGCCCACATTTTAGGTAGGCTTATACGTGTTTCTTCTAGTCTGGTGAAATTCTCAAACCAGGGTCACTCCCTCCTTCTCTCCTTCCTTCCCTCTTTCAATAACAGTTTATTATATTAGCACCTAACATTTGTATAACATTTTGTAGTTAACAAAGTATTTTTATTCTTCACTTTACCAACAATTCTGACAGGGGGCTTTTTTTTATTTATTTTTTTCCTCTTTTACAGCTGAAGAACCAAGAGATTTAGATTTGTCTAAAGTCACAGCCAATAGAAAGTAGAGTAAGCATTCAAGTCCTCTAACTCCAAAGTGACTTTCTCCAGAACCCCATTTCTCTCTGCTATACATAAAGCCCTGCGATAAGTGCTTGATTTGGGTCATAGGAGTGATAATCAGGTGAATAAATAAGTTTTTAACTTCAGAAATTTAATATCAAAGGTTACCCAATGATTTATCTCACTCCAAAACAGAACTAAGAGCCTGATGCATTTTAGAACTCCTCCCTTGGATCCAGCTAGAGGTGACCCAAATCTCTGGAGTCTTCTACTGTTGCTTGGCCTCACAGGAGTTCTACATGCATGACTCTAACTTGGGACTGATTCAAACGACATTTCCCAGACCTATGCTTCTCAGCAGCTGCTTATCCAGCTGTGCCTAAATGCAGCGTCCCTTTCGTCTCCCTCCTCCGTTTCACCAGCTCTACCATTCACTTCACCGTGGTTGCTAGCCTGGCCCTATCATTCCACTCAAACAGTTTGTGGTATGGTTGTGGTTGCCCTTCCTGTACTCATGTCAAAGACATTGTTTCTCTGTCTTTGACTTGTCAAGAAGTAGAACAGCATAATGGTAAACAAAGCATGGAACTCTGAAGTTGGACTGCCTTGTTTGGAACCCTCACGCCTCTATTTACTAGTTGTGTGATCTCAAGCAAAGTACTTCACCTCTCTGTTCTTCACCCATAAAATGGGGATGATAGTAGTATCTACACCACAGTATGGCAGAAGGGTTCAAGGAGTTTCCCATGGTTTTCCCACACAAAACCATGGGAAAAAAAATATCTGACACATATTACGGTAAATGCTACAGGTCTTAGCTGTTACTATTTATTATTGCCTAAACTACTTAGCATCTTAAACTTTTTTTCCTTCTTTAATCCTAATCTTCCCTTGATCTCTGTGGCACCGTGTTCTCATAATATTATTCTATCCTTTCCAGTTGTTTTCCTCCTATTCCTTTGCTCACTCTCTCTCCTTTACTCTCTCTCTCAACAAATAAATGCTTAAGTTCTTCAACTTTCACTTGTAAGATCCATTCTTCCTATGTTTTCTATCCTTCAGCAATCTCATCAAAAATTGCACATTAAAATACCATGTTCATTCAAATACATACTTTCATGACAGACTTTTCACCTGAATTCATGATTGACATATCCACTTGCCTTCTTAACATTTCCCCTTGTATGTCTCACATAGAAGTTAAATTTAATCTTTCTCCCCAAACCGGTCACCTTCTGGTATTCCTCTCTCAATAAATATAACCAGCAGTCAATGTGTTTTTGAAGCTAGAAACTAAGGAGACTACGTCTGTCACCCTCACATCCTATATTCAATCCATCAACAATAAGTCCTGAATATTATATCCTTTTATTCAGATATCCCTAACACCCTACCAATGCTTCCAATATCGTTCACCTGGACCATTACAATAGCTTTCAAAGTGTTCTTTTCTCATCACGCTGACCTTTGTCTTTCCATTTTCCACACATCAAGCAGAATGATATTCTCAAACACAAGATCTTATCATTATTTGCTTAGAGCATCTTGATGTCTTTCTTATACTTTCATAATAAAGACAAAACAATTCCTTCATAGAGCCCACAGAACTGTGCCCCAAGAGCTTTAAATCATCTCACACTTCCTCGTGCTTTCTTACTACTGAATCATTGACGATTGTTAAATTTCATTAAAAATGCTTTGCTCCCTCTCACTACAGGGACTTTGCACAGACTAGAGCTTCTGCTCTTTTTCTCTTCTTTGCCTCAGGAGTTGCTGTTTATCTTGACACCTGGGCTGTATCATCACATCCTAAAAAAGCCTCATCTAACCTTGCTGACCAGATAACCTCTTCACATTTCTTTCTTCATAGCATTTACCATAGTTGTAATTTTATATCCCTTTATGAATTATATCTGTCTCATACAATAGACTATTAACTCTATGAGGCTACGCCTTAGGGGGAGGGTGGTTAGGATTGTATCCCCAGGACCTGATATAGAGAAAAATCTTAAAGACCTTTTTTATTCTGCAACCTCATCCCAGTAAGTACTTAATAATTAAATAAAGAATCATTTTATGGTCTGGATGTTCAAATGTCAAACACTCAGTTTGCTACACAAAAAAATTCGATCATTCTGCTTGAAAAAATTTTTTTCTATTAGTATTATAGAATCTGTTAAAAAAAAAAAAAAAAAAAAAAAAAGCCATCTGACAGTTCAGTTGAATGGCCACAAGAGAGCACTAAGAAATTAAAGCTTAGGAAGATGACTGATAGTCACACTTTACGTATGTGTCGTTTGCTGTTAAGAAGAATTGAAAGAAAGAGCTACTTCTATTTGTTCTTAAGATTAGAAATATAGTTTAGTAATTTTTAAAGCCCTTTAGAAAAAACAATATAGATAGCATTAGTAAAGTAACTGAAAAGACCCTTGAAGTAGGGCTTTTACAAATCAAGTTCATGTATGAAAATAAAAGGAAATAATTAGTCTGGGCAAAGGGACATCTTGAGTGGTCACCTGGCCCATCCATTCTGATTACGCGAGTCAGAAAGGCGTGTAAGCCATTTAGAAAGACCCTAGAAGATCCTGGCATCCTGTTGTAGAACACGGCCAACACTTTAAAATGTTAACTATTAGGAAATATATATTTTATAGATAATATTATTCTCTCATGTTGTAATTTAGCTACTATTTTAAATAATATCTAGGGGTACCTTATTTTTCCCTGAGGTCCGTCCCTATTCTTTATGTGTTCCTGTTCTACCTTGCTTATACAACCTTTGCCATTTTTTTTTCACTTGAAATTTTGGATGACATGAATTTTAAAAATGAATTTAAAAATCATGAATTTGCAAAATGACCAGCCCTGCTCCTGCTCCCCCTCCTCCTCCTTCTTCTTCTTTTTTTAAATATGGAAAAGGCCCTTTTTCCTAATTGCTCACTTTTTTCTTCATAGCGTTTCCTCAGCCACTTGAGGCCCGTGTTTCTCCCATCATTGAACCTTTCCAGATGCAAAAAAATAAAAAGCCTATGCGATGCCTTTGAAGAGTAGATTTTAGTGGTTTGTAATGTTCTCCTTATATGAAAAAAAAGTATTTTACCCTTCCTAGGAAAATAAAAAAATTGTGTTCTGGAGATGTGAAAGTAGAGAAGGAAGTGAGTGCCTCTGTTTTATTCATCACATCTCAAAATAAGTCTTTAGTATCCAATTAAATTTCTTTCAATAGCCAGAACTTTTAAATATTCTAAACTGTGTGGCTCAAGAGATGGCTTAGGAGCAGGATACTGAAACTCTGGTTGCACAATAGAGATAGCATTGCCATAAACGATGAGTAAATGCCGTAGTCATTTCCAGACTTCCTCCGGGTACCTTTGAAAGGGAGTTATTTCACTGTGCCCCGGCCTTTGCCCTCTTTGATAAAGAGGTTTATTGAACTTCTGAGGCTCTCCTGATTCATACCACTGTCTTTTCCCATTCCTTTTCTTTCCCATTCCCTGAACAGCACTCTCTTTCCACTCCCAGGCCTTTGTGCATGCTTTTAAACAATATATTGAAAATAAGAAAATAAGTTTGAACTTTAAAAAAAATTCCAAGGGAATGAAACAGAGCAAAGACATTCAAACAGGAAGGTAGAGATGTAGGAGATGAGAAGGGAAGGGCTGTGGGTGGGGTGGGGGATTAGACACGCAGGGTACTTCCTTTTCTATCAGCTCACTAGGGCTTTGGGTGAGTCACCTAACATTAATCTCAGCTGAAAAAGGAGATGTGAGAACACTTCCTTAAAGAAATTCTGCGAGTGGATACAGTAACATATAAATCTCTTTGAAAGACGTTCCCATAAAAACTCGAAGTATTATTTTTATTTCTCAGCTTGCTTAGCCTTCACATTTCAGGAATCATGGAGATATACTTTGCCAACATGAAAACAGGGAGAGTGCTATGAATTTTTCTCTTTTTATGTTTAGAAACTTAGCTTTTAAGTAGAGTTAATAAGTTATATGGCAAATATGAAGTTGCTCAACTTAATTAAAATAAAATGCCACATTCTAATTCTACAGTCACACAGTACCTAGCATGTGTTGGGTTCTCTCTCTAGGCACTAATAGAAACTAAATGAATGCAGGGCTCTGGCAAGAATTAAGGCAACTGTAGAAACAAGGGAATGAAAATTAATGGGCCCTGAGTTGGTTGTTGTAGATTACGACTCTGAAACCAGTCCTGAGCTTTTTCTGCCTAGTGGGCTTACGTAAACTCAATGATTTGGTCTTTCATCCATCCCTCCAACAAAACATGGAATGAGTGGCTATGCCAGGCTAGGCGATGGCCCATCAAGAATAAGATAAAGTCCCTTTCCTCAGGAAGCACACAGTCTCATGTAGGAAGACAAAAAGTAGGCGAGTAAGTCAATGAAGCAACTATATAATAGTGAGAAACAAGCTTATTTACATTCATTTTTTAAAGAAAATTCAGGCTACTCTGTGAGGAATGGATTGTAGGAGATTAAGAATGAAAGAGAAAAGATGAGTTAAGATGCTCTCCATATAAGTCAGCTTGTAAGCTTACATAAGCTTATCTGAGAAGTTGATATAAATTGATGTAAGAAGCTATATAAATCAGGTGAGCAAAGATGGTGTCATGGACCAGATTAATCATGTGATACTAAGTAGGACTGAGGCCTTTTGTGGTACATCTAGAAGTGTTTGGCAACGTTCCTTTGAAAGATAAGCATATTTTCTCACCAGCTAAACTAGGTGGTGACTGTCAGAATTAATGCACAAAACAGATGAGCCACAGTTGTTCTACATGAGAAAAACACTTTCACTTTGAGTTTAGCTCATCATGATTCTCTTCTCCAACTTAAGAACACTGTGTCAGAACTTTCAATGTGGATAAAACTTACTCTGCCTTCACTCCCCACACTACAACCCCGTGGATTCTCAAACTCCTCAACCATTGCAGGCAATGAAGAGGAAGGTAGGGTCAGTAAGTTGCTCCTGTTAACATGGAAAATGAGAGGTAGAACTGCTAACAGAACACAGGTACTATGTCTGGACTTCACTAAGGCTGTAATCAGAACCACATTGCTTTGTAACAGGAAATCTGGGCTTCTAAGAACTGCAAAGTGGAGATTTACCAACTGAACTAATCATGCAAAGAAAATGTCAAACTGCAATAACAGATTTTCATACTCCTGTCTGCCTAAAGAGCAGAGGTTGGGGCCCCTTCCCAGCATAGATCACAAAGCACACAATTATCTAGGCTCCACGTTTCAGTAAAGAGTTTTGCCTAAATGTGCCAGATATTGTTAAAAATACAAAGAACCCTGTTCATAAACACCAGGCTTTCTACTGATCCAAAAGCACATGTTTATTTGTGTGGTCAGTGGCCTGCATATTTTAAGAATCATGTAAATAATAAAGTCAAACTACTTTATTTGGTAAGAGTGAAATTGATGGCCCAATAATCAGACACATTTGTGAGTGGTTGTATCTCTACATATGCTATTGATGAAACAGCGACTGTATACATGTGAGAGAATTTATAAAAACACACTGCAAAATTTACATATTCTTTTATGGGAAGAAAAGATCTTTCTCTTTTTTGTTTCATGAACACAATTAGAAAATAGAATTTTTTTTTTATAATAACTATAATGACTATTCATTAGCTATGCCTCCAAGTGAAAAGAAATACAACAGTTTAAGACCAATCGGACCTGGATTGGAAAATGTTTCTAACCATTAAATATAATCAGAATATTTGAGTGATTTCTTAGGTTTTACCAGAGAGGCAAAAAAGTAGGTAAGTCTACTTTCTGAGACGGAGACAATTGTAGTTCCCCCATTTGAACGCTAACCAGAAAGAAAATTAAAGTTGAAAAAGTCTTCAATCTCACTGAATAATATGAAAGGTCAAAGAACCTGGACAAGGTTAAAAAAAAAAAAAAAAAGAGGAGTAAAAGTAACTCATTTGTGTCATGCACATATTATCTAAACAGACTAGTCAATAACAAGATGGTCAAAATGGAAATGCAAAGTGCTCAGTGAAGTCGGGATCAAAACCACATTCCCCCAATTCACCCTGTTTCACTGCCAAGTCATGGGGTGTATGATGGCTTTAGTCTGGTAACTACAGTTTGCAGGGGTGTTGGAGGTGGCATTGTTTTAAATTGTAATTTTATGGTAGACCTGATTAATGAAAGTCACAGACCAGATGAAATGTTTGATTTGAATCAACTGCACAGAGATTCTTTTAGGACATGAGAACTAATAACAAGTAAAAGCAGGGAACAATACTTTTAATAATGAAAAGGGGAAGAAAAAAATGCAATTTCAGATGTGCATTTAAAGAGTTAGGACTCACATACTGCTTATTTGCAATCTTATGAGTGAACATAGATCCACGTTAAAACAAAGCCACTATCTGAGCATGAACGAGCAATTTGAATTCAGAAATCTGTCTAAACCTTGGTTAGAAATAATTGCTACTTAAAATATTATAATTCGTTTTTAGCCTTCAACAATACATGTTATTTTAGTCATTTCAATATCTTTTTTTAAAAACTCAAAATATACTGTCTATAAGCACATGGTTTACAAAGGTCAAATGTATGTTCTACTAGGAAGAGAAACTGACTTAGAATTGTGGAAATTTTCATTGAGTTATATAAGATAAGAAGCTAGTTCTTTCCTAAGTGTTAAAGATGAACAATGTATTTTTTCCAAATTAATTACAGGTTCAACATCACCATCACTTAAGGAAAATATTTAGTATAAATAACTTTTAAATATTAATATAAAAATTATTTCTAAGACTATATTATTTAATCTATGATTGCTGAGGTGTTTTTTCCCCATAAAGTATTTGAATCATTATGATTCATTATTTTATTTGAGATATTACAGTAATTTAGATTCATTCAACACCTAAATCCAGTGATAAATATATTTATAAGTATTATCTTTATGTCAGTCCAGGGAGCTAGAACAACAGTCCTGCCATGAAAAGGGGTTGGAATAAAACCAATTTAAATAAATTAAAGATGAATGGTTCAACTTCTGTAATTATCAGTTTTCTTTTTTCCAAATGAGACCTTGAAGAGTAGCCTATTTTACTTGAATGCTGATCCTAAAATATTTTTGATTACTTTCCACTTTCCATTACTAAATCCACACTTCTAACCTAGAGATTATGAAAAATAATAATTTGCTTTTACACCATTATTCAGTTTTAGAACTGTGAATGACCCTACATTGGATAGTGAGTGGTTCTGCATTTATTGTCAAGCATATCCAATGACCTTTCTCCTAAAGCTCTGTCGGGATAAGAAGTATTTGTGAAATAAACAACGGGGGGAAAAAGGAGAAGAAAGAACATCTCATTTTTGTATGTATTTTGTGAAAAGGAGACTCTCTGCCCTAAGACTCAAGGTTTTAATTTACTTTTAAACCTATAGAATCACATTTTAGAATCGTTTCTGCAAGCAGAACGGTGTTTCTTACCAGAGTCACACTGTCTGCAAAAACTAGAAAGGCTTCTTTATATTTGCTGTTTGTGTGCTTTAAGTTTTCTAAGTTTTCTTTTCCAAACTAATGGAAGCATACAAATGTTGCATTGTAAATGCACACAATGGTGTGAGCTAACCCGAAATAATATGACTGTTGTTGACTACGACTCTTTTTTAAAAACATTTTTCCCCCAGCAGCTGCTTCTGACTTCAGTTTTGAAACATTATTTCCATGCACATCCATGAATTATTTAGAATTCCTTACTTTGTAACTCTGCTCCTGCTGGTTACAAGGCAGGTTTTGAACCATTGTCCCGAGAAAGATAAAGCACATACAAAACTGAATTGCACAGGAGGCCCTATTTATGTCAATAGAGTTCCCCCATAAATGCTTTTACTTTCAAAATTGATTTAATTATTCAGTAAAGTGAGTCAATAGTTCATTGGTTTTCATATAAATCAATGTAAAATGAGAGTTTGGATAGATACAGTATGAATAGAATGGAAAACAGTAAAGAATAACCTTGCATTATAAAAATTATATCTAGAATCATAGTCTCCAGCTTCTGTCTAATCAATCAAGGATGAAGGGTTCTCTAAAAAGTTAAAGTTTTATTCTTGTCTCTTTTTTAAAGTATCAGATCATCTGGTTTAGAAAAGTGCTCTTTATTGATATAAGTGATAGTCTCAATTTCTTCAGCAAAGAAAAATGCATTAAAACATCACTTGCTATCCAAAGGAAAAGTGAAAAAATCGACTGTCAAATATTTCCAACAAAGATGATTATGCAGAGTCTATGTTGTAGACCAGTTATCCCTGTATTGGGGGGAAAGGCAACACCATTTGGATGGAATGACACTAAGAAACATATAATGGAATCTGTCTTTTCCAAATCAAACCTAGTTTTCTTTGTTTTCCATTTTTTCTTTTGCCTTTTCTCCTTTCCCCTTTTTTCCTTGCTCTTTTCTTCCCATAACTTTATGTCTCATTGAAATTTTAGCTTTCTTACTACTCAGCTCAAATGGAGCATCTAAGACCAAGCAGATTTTTATATTTGATTTGAATTTTCGTCCAGATGATTTGCATCCTATATAGATACACCATTTTTCAAAATAAGAACTGGCAACTTTCAACTGCTGAGTTCAACTGCCAGTGCCATAAATGTAAGGTGCTATGATGGAGTCTTACAGTTTCTACTGGAAAAACTCAATAAGTGGAATTCTTTCTCTATCAACTTTCTTACATTAAAAGGATCAATTAAAAACAAAAAAAACAAAATATACTCAGGTTTATGGAAGAATTATCAAATACAAAGGCATACATGAATCCTTAGGGCAAAGCATCTAAGTTAAGACACATTTTTACAATTTGATTCTATTCCAAACATTTGATCATTTTACTATGTTTGAGGAATTAAAACTTTCTCTTCTGATGCTTCTTGCATTCTCCAATAAATGTTGTTTATAAAAACTGTAAACAAACCGAATGAATATGTAAAATTACCATCTAAGAATATAGCCTAAAATAATCATTTTCATAAATGTTTAAATAAACTATAAGGTGGTAGCATTGCAGATTCTTTGTAGAAAACAGGTTTTGGAAATTTGTCTTGATAGTCCAGCTATAAAAAAGATATTCTTGATATGTTTTAATAGCACACCAGATTCCTCAATGGCAGAATTAATATGTAATAATATAAAATATTTTAGGACATTATCAAAAATAAAATGTGTAGATTTTATCTTTAAATTGCTATTAAAATTTAATTTGCATTACTTTTTTTAAGTCAACACATTTTAAGGAGTTCCATATGACACTTTAAAGAGTTTTGATATAAATATGAATTTTTTCAAAGGAACTGAATTTCCCAAATGGTTTGAAAATTGTTTTAGGAATTTTCTCAACTTTATAGTTCAGTGTGTTAAAATAGTATTAAAATAATTTAATTTTAAAATTGTTAAACTAAAAAATTAGCAGTGTTAGACATTTTAGTAAATTATTAAGTAAAATTTAATTTGTTAGTTTATTCCAACACAGAATAAAATGGTTTTCTTGGGAAAATAATATCGGCAGTTTTTCTCAATAATGTAGAAGGGTATCTAACTACCCCCTTTGTTCCATGGTGTGAGCACAAATAGGAAGCACAACATATATTTTTCCAAACTAGTTTGAAATCGTTTTTCAAGAGCTGGAGCATACTTTGCATATATAGCTCTCAGTTGTTTGTTTCTTGGACAGGATATAGCAGTAACTTCCTACAATTTTAATTCATTTAAAAAATATACTTATTCCAAAAGTCATAATGACAAAAAATAAAACCAAGAATCATTGACACATTTATAGCAGAAATTTTGAAAACTATGTATGCTTTTTTGCAAGGAAATTTTGCTTCTTTTCCCCCAAATGCATTTGCAAGTGAGATAGACCTCATGAGTAGCAAAATATATCTTCCAATAAAGGTTACATATTAAATAGGGAGTTAATCTAAAATGCAATGTTCTCCACCTCTTCTAAATTATTTGGAAATAACTTTCCAATGTTGAGGAATAGCTTATTTATTTATATTTATACAGTGTTTAAAAAATGATAATGCACTTTTAGCCAAGAAATTACTTAAGTAAAATTATATGACTTGTGACTAATACTGTGTGCTTTTGTTTTTAAAGGAAAAAATACAATTACGTACATTGTTGGGATGTATTTATAGAGCATTTTTATTGTTAAGTTATGCTTTTAGAGCTTAAGGAACATTTGAGAACAATAATCAGTAGTGTGTAATGGTATTGTTAGTGGAGTCCTTTCTATTGAATTTTCAAGATGTTGTAAAACGAGATTATGTGAGTAGCACCTCTGGACACTTTTTCCCATCATTGTGTTAGTATCAATCGCTGACTTCCACCATTTCTCCGGGTATTAAATAGAAACACTGTTTCCCACTGCCTTGATTGGAGGGTTTATAATACATGACAGAACTGATAACCCTGCTGAGATTAAACATTGTAACCTTATGAAAGCTAAATGGAACCTGCAGCTCCAGAGAGTGTCTCTAAGACAGACCTGAGAAGGTACAAGTCTTAACTTTCACTTCTTGTTTTCACAAAGCACTTCTCCCCCTAAGCAAATCTGACTCAGAAAGACAGTGAGAAACCTCTGTCTTCTTTAGCTTCAGCCACAGTCCAGCAGCCATTCCACTGGCAGAGGCAACCTTTGCCAAATGCCGACACTAATGCCTTTCGGCAGAAAGTGTGGGCTCATGCTCTCTTTCTGGGCGCGGACATATTGCCAGCACACACCGGATCAGTTTGCAATTGGCAAGGCTCGGCATGGCTGGAAATTGAACCATTTATGAAAAAGGGGTGTCTATTCCTGGCTCTGCCCCTGGCGCCATCTATAACTATGGAAAAAGCCTTCTCACATTTGCTTCTCTGTTTCCCACATACACAAAAAGAAAAATGAAATTTAACAATCAATCATTGACTCTCCTCTATAAGAGCTATGAGGATCAGATATTAAAGTGTTACCTAATCTGATGTATTGAGGGTGGTGTACCAGCTTGTAAACACTGGCTGCAGAACCCAATCGATCTACAGCCGATCCCTGGAATTTTAAAGATTTCGGCTACATATTTATCATCTTCAGTGTTCATAGGCAACCACCCACGATCAGTACAGAAATTGCATGCCCTCTATTCTCCACTCCCTGGACTAATCCTAAGAAAACAGCTACTTCAATATAGCTCTGGACAGTGCCTTGTCAGCAGAGAACTGCTACCTATAACAACTTTTTTTTATATCTTTCCACCTGTCACTTTCTGTCCTTACTCTTACTGATCCCTTTTCCAAATCCATGCAGTGTTCTCATTAACTTTGAAACTTAGTCCCCACCCACTTCAATGAATTGCTGCATGGGTTCTGGCTCAGGAAGCCTCTTTCCTCTCTCAAAGTGTATAATGTGTTATGTTTCATTTTGATGGAGAGATAGCCGATGACCCATTGGAAAGACTATGAGCTAAGGTTTGAGTAGCTGATGACAATGTCATTACCTGCTGTGCAATGTATTTTAATTTTACCAGTTGACAGTGTCTTAATCCAAAGGAATTAATTTTTGATGGTATTTTTTTCTAGATAATTATATAAGCTAAAAAAAGTAAAAGCTCAAGTACAGAATTTTTCTGAAAAGAGATTTAGTCAACTGCAAAGTTACAATAGATAGTGATAGCCCAATGCTACTCTGAGCTTGTCAACTCATATATAAAATGTTTCATTTTGTTCTGGGCCCCTTATTCTAAAAAGATTGGCAAATTGTAAGAGTATGACATAATAAAAGAAAAATCTGAAAACCAAACAACATTAGGAACAATTACAGTAATTATGGATGTTTTTATGTGGAAAAGATAGACTTGGAGAGAAAGTACCCCCATGATCTTCAATGGACAGTGATATAGTAGAGGAATTGGACTTGCTCAGCATGGTTCCCAAGAACCACAAATTGCAAGAGGAAAGATACAGCTCAATGTATAGAATAAAGCTGTATCCACAGGATCTGTTAAAAATAAGAATCTTCTTTATCAGAGTATCTGAGACAGGCATCAAATGGTTGCAATGCACAAAATATCACTCTAGCATAATTTTTTAAAGTAGCTATGGAAAGAAAAAAGAATAAGGAGACACTTCCAGAACTCTACTACAGGCAGTGTGGTCAGGCTTCCTGGAAACCAAAATAGTGTCAGACATCTCCTCTCCCTTCTTGTCTCGGGAACCACAGTCTCTTTTCCATCTTTCTGTCTTTAAATCTGCTACATTCTTCTCTCTGCAGAATAGATTGACCCTTGGAAATTTCTAATTTCTGCACCTCCATAATTTCAACTTGTATGTGGCTCTGGCTTGCCATAGCAACAACTCTATTACTGTCTTTATCTTCCCTTAGCATTGTAAGCCCCGACAGATCTCTCTGCCATTTCTGAGTCTTATAGTTCAAATTTTTCCAACAGGATTTTAGTTGGTTTCTCTTGCGTCCAGTTTCATACCAGATCCAATTTGTTATACTAAGTGGTTTGTTCTACCAATAGAGTCAAGACCTTCCATCAAGTGCAGGGACAGGGAGCAGATTCTTGTAGAAGGGAGTATAGGAGAGACAAATACCAGCATCTCTAAAACATGATAGTGAGCTCCCTCCTGCTGCAAGATGAGTAAATACTGAACAATCATCCCCCAGCATTTTATAGGCATGTATACATTGGGAAGATTACCTATAAAATCCTTCTAACTTTTATATTTTGATCTTGTAAATTTCAACATAAATAGTAGATTTTAGGGGAGAATTTTTTGCAGGTTCTCAGATCACACCAAGTAGGTGACTGACCACACTCCCATTTATCTAGCCTAGTGTTTCCCATCTTAATATATGTGCCCACCATTCAGCCATTCAGTCATTCTTGACTCCACCCTTTCTTTCACTTCCCAAACCCAAACAACAGAAACTCACAATTCTGTCTCCTAAATAACCCATTGTTCCATAGACTTTTTCACTAGACTACTAATGCCATACTACTTCAAGTCACCATTGTGTCACATCTGAAATATTTCAAGTCTCCTAAATTGTCTTCCAAGGTCATTCTAACCCCATTTTCCACACTGTAGCTAGAGCTACTTTTCCAACCAATTCTGTTCATGTTGACCCTTGTTGAAAACAAGACTTATCAGGCTTTAAGTACAGAATCAACTGCCCTTCAAGAATCTACACAGTTAGTGTCTCACCAATCTCTCTGACCTCATCATATACTAGTTTGCTCTTTGTTCTCAGAGCCCCAGCCATACAGTTTATTTTCAAAAATGAAAATATACCAAGGTTTTTATCCCCTCAAGACCTTTGAACTTGTTACTTCCTATACCAGGAACACTTTGTTCTACTACCCTCAGGCTAGATAAGTTCAACCCAGCCTTCACATTTCAAATTAAGTATTATGACTTCAGGGAGGTCACCTCTGTTGAATGTTTGCTCCCATGGCACATTGTTATTGCTCTTTTGCAACATTCAACTCAGTCAAATTCACTAGTTCAATGTCTGCCTTTCCCACCAGAGTATAAGATCAATGAGGTCACCTGCTAATGCCTTCAAGGCAATGACAGCACTTAATATAAAATATAATTTAATAAATATTGGCAGAATTAATGGTAGTCTAGATCTAATACCAAGCATTCTGAAGATGTGAAATTCGTTGTTGTTGTTTTTTTTTCAAAAATGATGGAAACTTCAGACTTTTTAAAACCTGTAAACATGGTAGGGGAAAGCAAGGCACTTTGTGAAAACTTCTGCAATCAAGAGCATATTTTTTAAAGTGTGAGATTATTTTTCCACTGAAAAGAAAAGCAATAAGAATTTTGTGTGGATTATGTTTGATATAACTAAACATTACTATAAAGACATCTCATACAAGCAGGAAAATAATAGATTCTAATTCTTCAAAGAAATTTATGTGTCAAGTACCTAAGATATTCCAGGAACTACTCTAGAAATTTGAGCTACAGGGTGAAAAAGATAAAAAAAAAAATTATTGCCTTCATGAAGTTTATACTCTTGTAATATAGCATGGTTAATCAAATACACACACAAAAAAAATAGGAAAAAATGAAAACACTGAAGTGTTCACACAGACTTAGCTAAATTTTGTAAAACTTAAATATTTCTAAAGTGGACCTATAAAATAATAGTGTTTTTTTGTTTTTGTTTTTTTCTACTAACAATTAATTTTCTAGGGAATCTCCTAGGTGGTGCAGAGAGACACAAAGAAAAGTCTTTGGGTAGATATAACCTCTTTGTAGATTTGCCATTACAGAGATTTGTCTAAATATTATTTGAATCTGAATAACTTAAACTACTAGCTTAAAATAATTTCAAAGCAACAGAAAGGCAAATATTCTCATGCGTCTCACACTAAATAATTCTGCCAAAGAGGTTTAAAGGAATAAGTTAGTTTTGCTAACTTTGTCCCTTTTCATTTCTTTGAACAGCCAGGGTTTAAATCATGAACAAGAACAAGGCTGGGTAGCAGAGAGATCCAAGGTACCCAGTCCCCAGATCAGATTGGTTATGGGAATACGTGAGAATCTAGATGCCAAGAGTTGAAAAGAAACCGTGGAAAATAGGGTGATATGATATCCCTTTTAATCTCTTTTGTTCTAATTCCAAGGGATTCTATGTTGGTGCAAGCCAAACAATGGACTCTGTAAGAGCAAAGTTCACAGCACAATACATGCTCCAAAATGGATGTTAATGTGAAAGGAAATTGGGCCACTTAGAAAACAGAATGTTGCCTTTTGTCTTAAAATTCAAGCCAAATTTAACTCGGAGAAGATAATTCTGAACAAAATAAAGTGCTGTGGCATCTCATATTGGTTCAATTAGAACCGACATTTATGCCTAACAGAAGTCATCAATGCAATTGATAGCATGAAACACTTGTCAATAATTCATTCATTCTTTCAGCAAATATGTCTTGGGTACCCACTTTATATCGAGCACAGTTTCAGGCATTGAGGATAAAGAATGCAATAAAACAAACCCTATAGAGTACTATCTAGTGTGGAAGACAAACGTATATTAAATAAATACGTTTAATACAATGTCAGATGGAAACAAGTGCTATGCAAGAAAATATAGCAGTGTAAGGAGTTGAAGAGTGCTAGGATGTGGTATTTAGGATGAGGGGGGCAGGTATGACTTGTCTGTTAAGGTGACATTTATGTTAGAAAGGTGTGAGCCAAGAGAAGCTTGTTCACAGTGGCGTGTGGAGGGGTAGCTGGGATTCAGATCACGAGGGCACTATGGACCATGACAAAATATTATGGTGATTTGGACAAGAGTAATAGGAGATAGTAGAAAGTCAACAAAATCCATAGACAGAGAAGAGAGAGAGAAAGGGGAGCCCTTTCATCCAAGGCACGCTACTCAATTCAGTTCAGTTTAAAATGCTGACAAACTTCAGGACTGACGCTTGAAAGACAGACTTACGGTGCCTGAAAGAAGTTTTTCAAGTACATAAGGTTTATTTAAATATGTGATGGCTGATATATACAAAGTATGGGTTTTTGCTTTCTTTGTCCCTTTCATGGTAGTAGCAGTAATGAATTTTCAGAAGTTGCCAGATATCTGTGAGAACATCTATCTGCCCCATAGATATAATTTCTATAGAATTGTACTCCATTATTTAACATAGTTTTTCTACCCATGAGCCCCAGCCTGAACTTGACACAGTAACTAGACTGGCTATCCTACAACTACTTTAGAACAACTTTGTCTACTGTGCTTTAATTTACAAAGGTTATTTTTAAATCCCATTTTTTGACTGTTCTAAAGATTATAGGTTCCAAAATATCCTTTTAAAAACTAGATTTTAAATGCTTCCAGATTTTTCCATAATAGATCATTTTAATGATTAATTTTCCACTTTTGACAGAAGACAGGTCAGTTGCTTACTAGGGATTAAGTAGGGGTTCGGTGCAGAGGAACATGAGAGGGTTTTGAGGAACTGTTCTATATCTTGACTAAGGTGGTGATTGTGCATTGGTCAAATGTAGGGCAAGTTTTACTGAATGTAAATTATGCTTCAACAAACATGACTTTAAAAACTTTTTAAAAAGGGGAAAAGGGAGAGATGATGAACATCTATCTATATCTATCTATCTAATCTATCCTCTATCTATCCAGGCTCAAAAATAGAATTTTGGTGCAGATCATGGCTGAACAATTGGCAACGAAAAGCCCATCAAGGACGATAAAGAGCACCAATGATCTCTAACTTGCAGTAATGTTACAGTCGGTGAAATATTCACTGGTGGCATATTTGGATGGTGTGTTGTAATAGGCAGCCTCTAAGATGGTCTCCAATGATCGATGCCTCCTAATATTCATGCCCTTGGGCAGTTCCCTCTCACATTGAATAAGGGTGATCCATGTGCCTAATAGAATACTGCCAAAGTGATGGTGTGTGACTTCCGGGACTAGGTTATTAATGCATTGAAGCTTCTGCCTTAGTATCTCAGATCACTGTCTGGAGGAAGCCAGCTGCCCTGTTGTGAGGACTCTCAAACAGCTCTATAGAGAGATGCTGCAGCTAACAGTAATCTGCCAGCTGTGTAGAAATGAATGTTACAACTTCAGTCAAACCTTTACATAAGTGTAGACCTGGCTGACACGTGACTGAGCCTCATGACAAACCCAGAGTGAAAGACCACCCAACCAAACCATTCCCAAATTTGAGGCCCAAATAAACTATGGAAGATAATACGTGTTTATAGCTGTTTTAAGCTAATGGGAGTAATTTGTTATGCAGTAATAGATAACTAATACAGATACTGATGGACAGGAATATATGAAAAGATGCAGTATAACAGAAGTTTGAGAACTACTGGGAAAATAGTAATTATAAGGACTATCAAATTGTATGGCTACTGATATGGGCAATAGATGCATTGAAGAAAGGAAATAAAACATTTGCCAGGATTATTCACCACTTAAAGACTAACTGTGAAAATCAACCAGTCTTCTTGGCAATATATAAAGACACTCTCAGCTCCTGTAGCCAGAAGGCAGAAAAGGTAAGGATCAGACTGAGAGCTTAATTATGAGTAACAAAGCTCCAAAAGAAATTCGATTTTCAAATATAGCATGTCTGCAATGCCAAGGTCAGAATCTTGGTGAGAAGCATGGGATACTAAAACTTGGGATGGGATTATCAGGGTTGATGCATTAAAATATCATGAATTCAGAGATTCTACTGAATATTCTGAACCGGCATAAGTGGCCCACCCTCCCTGTTTAAGGCTAACACTTCTCTCTTATCTGAAAATGATGCAAAGATCTCTACCTTGTAGGATAAGACAAGCCATCGCTCTTCAGGATATACTTCCTGTTATGTCTTCTAAGCCAACAACTTGTGAGATCCTGAGGATGCTGGATTAAGGAGGGTGGAATATTAAGTTAGATAAGGAATAATTTATTAATATGGGGACACTCTACAATGACAGAGGATTTAACCTGGCAAAAAACCTAGAGAGATGGCGTGAATATACTGCTAAGATGACTTCTGGAAGTTTGTTGATCGTGATGGCTCAGCTAAGTGAGGTACATTTACCAGGTTATTATTCCAGAGAAGTCAGAAGGAATTTTAAAAGGCTGGGAGAGATAGGCATGCTTCAGTTCATACATTTCATAAGGCTAGAAACCCCACCAGATGGTTATTCTGTGGAAAAGCTAGAGGGCATTGTTCTCCAAGATGATAAAGAATGTGCAAGTCAGAGAGGAACCAGCATTGCTGAGAAGGTCAAAATAGCTGTCTTCTATAGGCCATACTGTTGACAGGGGACACGTCCTTAGAATTGTGTTCTCTGACAACAATGGAGGTGATAGGACCCAAAACAATATTATAAGCAAGATGGGAACAATTATTATAATAAGCACCAAGGATACTGAGGCAGCTGAAAGTGCATCTAATTGTTATTGAAATGTTTGTTTTTCACCTTTTCCAAGTGAATGGAATAGGTTCACCTCTGGAATCTAGGCAAGGCATGGATCCCTGGAGGATGACAATGGACTATTAAAAACTCAACCAAGTACTAACCCCACTTTTAGCTGCTATGCCAGATATGATATCTTTCCTAGAGCAGATTAATAAAGACTCTGGTACATTGAATATGGCCATTGATCTGGTAAACGCATTTTTTTGTAATTTTATCAGAAAGGAAGATCAAGAACAATTCGCATTCACTTGAGAGAGACAACAGTGTATGTACATATTCTTGTCCTCAGGGCTATATTAACTCTCCTATTCCCTGTCAGAGGATTGTGCAAAGAACCTAGACTATATGGATATTCTGCAGAAAATCACATTGGTCCAACACATTGGTGATGTCATACTATTTAGACAAAATGATCAAGAAATGGCAAGTATATTGGAAATCTTACTAAGGCACATACACTCTTGTTTTATTTTTTTAAATTGAAATTTATTGGGGTGAAAATTGTTAGTAAAGTTACATAGGTTTTAGGTGTGCAATTCTGTAACCTAAATTTAGGTGTGTATCATCTATATATCACATTGTGTGTTCACCACCCAGAGTTAGTTCTTCCATCACCATATATTTGATCCCATTTACCCTCATCTACTACCTCCTCCCTCCTTACCCTCTGATAACCACCAAACTATTGTCTGTGTCTATGAGTTGTTGTTTCTTCATTTGTTTGTCTTGTTCCTTTGTTGTTTTCAGTTTTATATACCACATATCAGTGAAATCAGATGGTTCTTGACTTTTTCTGTGTGACTTACTTCACTTAACATCACAATCTCAAGATCCATCCATGTTGTCACATACCTTCTTAAAAATTATAAATAAACCCAATAAAAATTCATAAAACTGCCATATCAGTGAAGATCTTTGAGATGCAGTGACCTGAGACACATCAGAACTTCCCATCCAATGTGAAGGACAAATTGTTTCATCTTCACACCTCTCATCACTAAGAAGGAAGTGAAATGCAAAGCAGGCCTCTTTGAGTTATGGAGGTAGCATATTCTACATTTATGGATACAGACTCAAATACTGTTTTGATTCAAATACTGGCACACACAAAACGTTGATAGTTTTGAGTAAATCCAAGGCAAAAAAATGTTTCCATAGAAGGTACAAATTATGATGCAAGATCCATCATGATATAAAAGTAGTACATCCAGAGTTGTAATAAGCATGGCCAGAAGGTACAAAAAAACTACATAAGCATGTAGCTCAGACTCCAATGGCAGTCAACACTGTTGTACAAGCATCTCTTCCTCAGCTCACACTTATGATCACGTGGTGAGAGGCATGAGATTCTTTGCAACATGATGAGGGAATAGGAAAAGTGTTGCAGTAAGTTCATGAATGGATTGGCTCAAACTATTTGTGTAAGCCAAAAATTAATTACTACTGTACTACTACCTCACTAATGGGTAGTACTGCAAAAGGTCAGTGATGGGAAATTCTTCTAATGAGAAAAGCTTTGGGCAGTGAACCTGATCATCCTCGTCACTGGGGTACCCCCTTTATATGGAGAAATAAATAGTCCATGTTAGAATGTATACAGATCTATAAGTGATTTGATTGGTTATTCTGGAACCTGATGGAGAAAGATTGGCAAGTCAGGGACAGGTAGATTTATGAAAAAGAAATATGGATGTATTAACATGAGTGGTTATGGAATATGAAGATCTTTGTATCACATAATGTCAGTTACAAGACAACACCTGCCAGAAAAGAGGCTCTAAACAACAAAATAAAAAGAATTATTCAGTCAGATAGCATTGCTCTTCCTGTCATTGGCAGCCCCAGTTCTTGCATAATAGATGCATAAATGGAATATCCTGATGGGAAGAATGGAGGTTCTGCATGGGACCAAAAGCATAAGCTCTCCTTTACTGAAGCTGATTTTCTATTGCCAAATGTCCAAAATACCATCAGTAGAGATAAACATTGAGTTCTCTATATGATACCATATTTCAAGGAAAACAACTTTGGTAGAAAGTTGATTACATTGGACCTCTTCTACCTTGAAAGGGGCAGCAATTCATCATGAGCAGAAACAACATATAAATACGTATTTGCCTTTTTTGCTTGAGGGCCTCATCCAGCACCATTAGCTGAGGTTGTGCAGAGTTTCATCACCAACATAGGATCCTACACAACATCATTTTGGAGGAAGGGACACTCTACAACAAAAAAAAGTATGGGACTGGGAACATGACCATGGGATCCATTGGTCATATAACATACCGTACAACTTAGCTGTTCTGGTAGAGTGATGGAAGAGTGTACGTAAGGGACCAACTTGGGGGAGATAAGCTATGAGGATGGGGCATCATCCTCCATGATGCAGTATATAACCTAAATCAATGATCATTGTGTGGTGCTCTGTCTTCAGTACACAGAATGCCTGAACCCAAGATCCAAGAAGTGGAAATAGGAGCGGTCCCACTATCATGACTCCCAGTGACTTGGGGAATTTATATTTTCCATACTGCAGGTTTAGAGGCATTGTTTCTCAGAAGGAAGTGCTTTTACCGACATTAAATGTGAAGTTCCAACTGCTGTCTAGGCACTTTGAGCTTGTCATGTCAGGAGACAAGCAGCAAGAAAAGAGATGGCTATGCTAGCAGGATAATTTACCCTGATCATCAGGAAGAGGGAGAGTTGCCATCACACCAACAGGGCAAGGAGGAATATGTTTGGTACTCATGTGATCCACCCGCATGTCTCTTGATACGTCCTTGCCAATTTTGATGGCAAATGGAGAAGTGAACATTATGGACTGAGAAAGACATGGTAACTATGAAATCAGACCTCTAAGAGATGAAAGTCTACGTCATCTCCACAAAGCAAGTCACCTAGACCAGCCTATGTACTAACCAAGGAAATTTAAAATAGGTAATAAAGGTGGGAGATGATGATTGTCAGTTGTATCCTCAATATGAACTATAGCAGTAGTAGATGTAGTTCATTCTGTTAATGTTCTTCTTTTACGTTTCTGTAGGAAAATATGTCCATCAGAATCATAAAAAAGCTACTCTCAGAAAGTGGATTTGAGCAATGCTAAGGGTTGTCTTTGTGGACATTGTGATGTGCTATGCATATTTCCCCACTTCAGCACTAATTATTCAGTCCTCAGCTACTGGAACTGCCCTCAGATGAAAGGAGCCACCTTATCTCAGACCATGTTCCCTCCTCAGGACCAGCCCTCATCCAATTGATGCTAGATGTAAAGGACCAGCTATCTGCCTTGCCACTATTTGGGACAATTCTAAAGGCCAACTCAGCTTTAAAGCTCTCCATAAAATGGAGGGAGTTCTTTGTTGTAATTGCATCACAGTTCAACTTTTCTCTCAGCCCAGTCCTATCTCCTTCACTCCCAAAGATATTGATTCCAAAAATATTCCACAATAAATTTCCTGTATACAAATCTCCATTTCAAAGTTTCTTTCTCAGAGATCCTAACCTATATCACAGGATTAGGTATTATTACTATTGTTAGACATTTAATATATATTAATTTAAGCTTGTTTATTCCCCAAAATAAACTATAAGTTTAATATAAAGTAAACCATTCCAATTGAGTAAAGTGAGACTTAGAGAAGCTAAACATCTTACCCATTATCACAGTCTATAATTGATCAAATTAGGATTGAACCAGGTCAGCAAATTTCTCAAACCTGCAAATCTTTATGAATGGTTGAGTATTGCTGTCATAGGCAATAGCTTGAACAAAGATTAGATAGACAGACAGATAGGTAGTTAGATGATAGATAGACAGATAGATGATAGATGATAGATAGATAGATAGATAGATAGATAGATAGATAGATAGATAGATAGATAGATGATAGATAGATACACAGATAATAGATGATAGGTAGGAGACTTGCATGGAGTATTCTATGAAGGGCAGTAGTGAATGGCAGCTGGAGTTTGGGGATATGAGGAGAGGTAGAGCCAGGTAAGTCAGAAGAGTTCACATTGTGATAGCCAAGAATACTACAACAGACATGGACTTACCCCAAAACTGAACCACTTCTGTAGAGTTCTCAACACTACTTATCCCCAAAAAGAAAAATAAATAAAAAAATAAAAAAATAAATAAATAAATAAAAATATGGCTTCTTGACAAGGGGAAAGCTAATGGAAAATTTACACTTGCCCCCTTAATTCTTTGCCAGGTATCAGATAGGCAGGGGAAGTAGGAAGAAGTTTATGGCAAAAGCATAGAAAGAAATTAAACCCCATCCCCCTTTCCAGGGCTTATGGAGTGAAGGTGCCAGTTGTGGAATGCTGTACTCCTACCCTCCTGTGTTTATTCAGCCCTGGGGCTTAGGTTTGCCTTGGAGTTGTAACCTTTATAAGGGGTTTGCTTAATAACAGAATTATTCAGCTGCATACCTCACCCCAATTAGAAAAAGGTTGTTTGGATTCTAATTGGCCTTGACACAAGTCTGCTTAAAGAGATTCCCCAAGAATTATAGAGCTACTTTCAGAGTTTGACTTGGCTGGGAATAAGAAATGTAACACGGTTTTTCGAATTTTCTGCACTTACCATGAAACGACCAAGCCACAGGTATCAAACATGCTTTGTTTTTGTGTTATAATCACATTACAAATTGAACATTTCCACATGTGAAAGTTGGCAAATCTAACATGAATGATTATGAAGATTGTAATTATATATATCAGGTATAAATGGCCTGCATATTTTCACTCACACAAAAGTGTATTTTCTCGAGTCCCTAGACATCCATGTATAGTGTGTTTATAGGATGTAAAACCATCATCCTATATATAAAACAAAAATGTATATTTTTAAGCCGTTATCACCAGGTCAGGTGATAAGTCGGCATAATATTTGGAAGGCGCAAATACCAGGAACGGATCGAGATTCCCAAGTTAACCGTGAGGAAATGACTAACAATAATAGGTTGATATCAAGAAGAACATAATTTGGACTAAATATCAGGAGGAGAAAAAATAAGCTTCCTGGCTACAATAACTGTTAAGCTATGAAACTAATTCCTAAGGGAAATGGCGATCTCTTCCTTACCCTGGACTTTGGAAATGAGGCATGCATTCTTGGAGTCCTTATAACAAGGCTTTTCACTTGTGGAGAGGAAGGAAAGCCTTTCTGTTTCCATTTCCTGTGACTTGATATTAAGGAAAAATCTCAAAAATCATGTAATTACTCATTAAATGTTCACCAAACTACCTTTGAGGGAGATCCTGCATTTACCTTGTCGTGAACATTATGTCTCCTGTTCCTTCACATTCAAGAAAAATCCCACAGGCAGGCAGTTTGTAGCAACCTGGAATTGTTTTATTCCAAACTCAGCTGGGTACTGACGGCCATTTGATGGTCTTTTACTCATCTTTGAGCACCCCTCCCTGCCAATGAAATGGAGATTTTTCTAAGAAATGCAACTGTATCCATCAGAGTTTCTCTCCTTATCCCTGCTCAATCCCAACTGCTTTTTCTCAACAGAGACTATTTCCTAGTTCACAGAGAAAATGAAAACATAAAGTATGAACACTATCAAACTCCCTCTCCACCTAGATCTCAATCTGTATCCATAATTTATTTTCCTTCCCATGGAGATAGAGGCCTTCTTCATGTCGCTGCGTACTGTGTCCTGACCCCCACTATTTCCTACAGGGACTTGCTGTGTCAGTCACTCACATTCTTTTCAAGCTCTCAACTACTCCCCCTTGGTTAGTTTCTTCTCCCAAGCATGTGATATGCTTTTGCTCACCATTTTTTTGAGGAGTGTTTCTTAGGTCACTTCTCTTGAAGGCAGGCTAGGTGGTATGGCTAGAATTTGGATTTATGGGCTGGGTGGCCATACATATGTATGTATGCAGGGTTCTCACAGTATGGAGATTCCTGGGGTGGGGAGAAGAAAGAGGGGGCTCCTGTAGGCTGTAGGGGGCTGGGGTGGATCTCTTCAATCTACTACATTTCAGAGCAAAACTTTGAGGCATTCAAGTAGTCAAAAGGGTAGAACATAAGGATAGAACATATTTAACAGTTTGTTCTGTTGGTTCACAGCTTTGGGATACTAGACATACAATATATTTGCAAACTGACTTCCTATATTGACCATTCTCTTGCAACAGTTATTGTTAAAGTCATTAATGATCCTTTTCCAGTTCTTTCCATTTGACTATATGGGCCAATTCCTCCTCCAGACTCTCCTCCTTCAACATTCTCTCTCTCAACATTCCTCCTTCTTCTCTGCCCTTTCGTATTTGTCTTTCATGGGTACCTCATTTGTCATCAGTCATCAAAATGGTAATACTTCCCAGAATTCTGTCCTTGGGCTTATTTTCTTCTGATCCTACATTCTCTTCTATCATGTACAGATTTTTACTTCCAAATCTATAATTTACATTGATGGGTCTCAGCTTAGACCCATTTTCTTATATGCAGACAATTCTTTCCATTGGGTAATACCATCTGAATGTCTCACGTGCATCTCAGACTCAAAATAGCCAAAATTGAACTAACTATTACACTCTCCACCTCCCTGCACACTCATTTCTCCTATTGCATTTCTTACATCTATGAATGACACTACCGTCTACTTAGTTCTCCAAACAAAAATCTAGAACTATTCTTGAGTACTCTTTTCTTTCTGTCTCATATCTAATCCTTCACTGACTAATATTGACACTACTTCTTAAATCCCAATTGACTACCAACCTCTCCTCTCCGTTCTGCCAGACAGTTCTTAGGACATGTTTAGTTTTTAATACATATGTATCATTTCTCCCCAAGATTGCTATAGCATCACCAACTCAATGTTTACCACGCTATGAGATGAGATCCATTAGTGGTTCTGAAGTCATTGTAGTGGATCATAAGCAGCACTTCTTAAAAATTAGAATGAATAGAATAGAATGGAACAGAATAGAAAATATCAGAGAGAAGTGCATAGTTAGAGGTAAATGCTATTTATTGAAATTTTTGATTTATTTATATTTAAGTATATACACATTCATATGTACATATAATTTATATGTACAGACATACAAATTATATGTATTACCTCATATGGATTCTGACACCAATTCCAGTGTGTGTATTTTGGGGTGGGCCTTGGCTTCCCCACATATCAAAGCAATTCTCCAGCACCAGCTGGTGTATAATTTAACTCAATTGTGACACTACCTACCCAGAGACAGCATCAGATTCCGCAGGCTAAGGGTTCAGTCCTGCATGACTGTCTACCTACCCCCACTTCAGACACCAATTGCAATTCTAGGTTGTTACCTGTGCTTCTGACGAATTAGCTATAGATCAGAGATTCCAACAACCTCCTTTTTAGATTTGATTAATTGCTAGAGCAGCATACAGAACTCAGAGAAACATTTCACCTATTAAGCCATTGGTTTATTATAAAGGATATAACTCAGGAACAGCTAAATTTTAGAGATGCATAAGGCAAAGTGTGGGGAAGGTACTCGGAGCTTTCAAACCCCCACACCCCCCTAGCAAGCCACTCTCTCTAAATCTCCACAGATTTGCCAACCTGGAAGCTCTCGGAACCCCATCCTTTTGAGTTTTTAAGGCGACTTCCTTACATGGGCATGACTCACTAAATCATTGGCCATTGAGAACTGATTCAACCTCCTCTTCCCGGAGGTGGAATTGAAAGTTCCAACCCTCCAACCACTTGATTGGCTCCATTGGCAACCAACACTCATCCTTAGGTGCAGTGCAAAGGTCAATTCATTAACATAACAAAGGCACCTTTATAGTTGTCAATACTTAGAATAATTCCAAGTGTTTTAGGAGCCCTGTGACACAAATGGCAGAAAAGACCAAATATGTATTTCTAATTATTTGTCACAATATCACACTTGGGTTGCAATTTAAAAAATATTTTTTTGCTATGAATAACAGTTGTAAAAGTTTGAGAACCATTGAAGTAATTGATCACTCAATTTCTAGTCTTAACCACTGCACTCCGTTCTCCTGGGGTGAGCTTTCTAGATTCCAAATCTGATCAACCTACATGATTGCACAGAACAGTTTGACCCTACCATAAAAACTATTAAAACTCTATATTGATTAAAACTATTATTGGCTTCTCAGTAGATTGATTGATTAATGCAAAGAGTAAAAGCTCCCAAAATAAACTAAAATTCATGTAAGAATTTAGTATATGCAAAGGTGGCATTTCAAATTAGCTACAAAAAGATCAATTGTTATTAATAATGTTGGGGAAACTAAATAGAATCTGTACCTTACATCTTAAACCAAAAAGAACTATAGATGGAACAACACATAATCTAAAAATAATCAGAATGGGAAACTTCTGTCTATATGTGAGCAAACTGAAAAAGAATGAAAAGATCAGTGAATTCCACTGCAAAATAATCTCTGTGAGGTAAAAACAGAAAATGACAAAAAAATAACTTAAAATTATTATTAAAATCACAAGTAAAATGCTGTTTACTTAGATAAAGAGCTCCTTGGAAAACAAAACCAATAACTCAATAGAAATACAGACAAAGAATAGGGACAGATAACTAAACAGATATAGTACATAAAAAGAAAAATTAATGGTCTTTGAATATACAAAAAGATTCATATAACTTCACTCATAATGAAAGAAATACACAGTGTTTTGTTATCTCAGACTGACAGCGATCAAAATATGGGATTATTTGTTGGGTTTGGGGAAATAAACACTCTCATACATTAATGATGGGAATATTAATTAGTGAGAATTCTTTAGGGAATTAATCTAATGCCTATATTTCTCGACCTTGCAATTCTATGACTACTTATCATAATATTCATTGAAGTGTTGTTCCCAATAGTAAAATATTGTAAACATTGGAAATACCCCTAAGTGTCCATTAATAGGGGATTGGTCAATGAAATTATGGTACAATGGAATACTATGTACTTCAAAAGAGAGAAGAGAAGGATAAAGGAGAGAAAGAAAAAAGGAGAATAAGAAAAGTTTATTTAAATTTATATGCAATGATGTCCTAGATAATTAAAAAAAAAAAGAAAATCTGGGAGTATATAGTATGCTACCATTTACGGGAGACATAAAGGAAGTAATATGCATGTCTTCTGGAAAGATATCCAAGAATCTCACAACAGAATTTGTGTTTGTGAAGGGAAACCAGATTGCTGGGATATAAGGACAGAAGGAAAATTTATTTTTTACTGCTCTCCTTTTTATAATTTTTGAATTTTTACTATGAGTAGATATTACCTATGCAAAAGATATAAATGAAATAACGATAATTTTTTTTAAAAAACAGGAGGGATTACAGTGACTGGTAATGTATTGTTATTATTTATTACACATGGATTATGCACCAAATTCTTCATATGCATCAAAGTTAGCAATCTTTTCCCCTACTACGTGGTAGCTGTTACTATTCCCACATTGCCGCGCTTTAGTTAATAACATATAATAGCTGTGATCTTTATCTGGGTGGGTCTGGTTCAAACGACTCACATTTTGCCCCTTGTTTTATCTTGCTGCAACACATTTTACTGAGATTCTCTTGATGGTGCCACACTCCACTAGCCAACTTGATGGCGCCACATCCCACTAACTAATTTCTAATCCATCCATCTTTTAACTTGCCCCTCTGCATTCCCTCTCCACCCTCTCAAACTCACACAATCCCATATGCATACAGAAATGACTTTGTTTGGAAAGCAACCACCTACCATGAAGTGACCCAGAACTTTGCACTGTTCCATGGATAATTGTAGGAAACCAACAAATAGTTTTCATGCTCAAGACATATGTGAGTAATTGGTCAAAGTTAAGTGGCATCCGTCCTACTCTGCATAGCTGGACTGTTCATGCAACCCTCAACCCTAACATTCCTTTGCAAAGTGTTCTGTTTACACAGGCAAAATTTTAAGCACATGGCTATATCTTAGGATGTCTTCATGATTAGATTCCAAATAGTCAAAAGACAAGGAGCAGGATACAGTTCATATAGAAAAATGTAATTGCTGGTTAATCAGTGGAAAAAATAAAATAACATCCCTTGTCATCAGGATGGAAGAGTGATTGAGTTCATAGCCTTTGGAGACAGATATACCTGGGAGGGTTCACAGTTCTTTCATTAACCTGCTATATAATCTTGGATAAGTTTGTTAACATCTTTAGCTTCAGTTTCCTAAATGAAAAATGGGAGTAAAATACTGTCTATCTCATGGGGAGGATTGTTGTGACAGTTAAAAGAAATGTAAGCATTATCCTCAGTGCTATATACATTCTAAGGATTCAGTAAATCATAATTATTGTTTTAGGTGCTATTTGAATACCCCATAGGCCAAACCATCAGGAGGTCCTATTGGCTCTCCCTCTATAATCTAACCTAAATGACACATTTCTTCATCTCTTCCGCAGCTTTTCCCTGTGTTGTCTAGTCTCTCCGATTCCATTCTTTCACCATACATATCAGGGTATATGAGGATCTTTACACACTTCACCTACATACACTATACAATTTATTCAGATCATTCACAAAGGACTTCTTTCCAGCATCAGGTCCTGACTTGAATGGCACCAACTCAGAGAGGCTTGCCCAACCAAAGTACACCTTTGTTTCGCATATCTCCCAGAGCCTAGAACAGTGTTAAAAAAATATTTGTTCTTCAAAATATTCTTGTACTACATTGTCTAATGTCATGTAACTTTAAAATAAAACCCATTAAAATTTTTTGATTGTGTGCTGAGTAACTGCGATCTTCACATGTTTCTCTATCATCATTATAAAGCATCTCTCATTGTCATGATAAGGGAACCAAAGTTCAAAGAGTTGCATATTTTGCTAGTATATTTCAAGACATAGGGATACATTGGAAGTACACAAAAGAAATTGTTCTCATTTTAATTATTTAAAAGGTTTTCATCATATTGAAGCAGAAAATGTGAATGTAAAGCTCATACTTCTCTGACATCTCTCTGACACTTCCTAATATCCTCTTTTTTTTTTCAATAAAGAGCAAGTACACAAAGAGACCAGTCTTACGTGGGCGTCTGAACTGAACAAAAGTATATTTCTTACTTACAGCTTATATCTTAATGGTCTGGTGTTCAGGATAGAAGTAATTCTATGCCACCACTAATTAAAAACCAGGGTCAAGGTTCTACCATTTTATAACTACATCATCTAGAACTTGAAGCTTTTTTCTTCACCAAATCAAAGGAAGAGAATTAAGAGAACTGTGTTTGTTAAATTATTTGACCCCAAAGTGCTATGTCCCTTCCCCTTAGAGTCCATTAGACAGAATTAGTCGCCTTACCCTCCCTAACAGGAATGTGTGCTTTTCAATATGCCCAGGAAGTAGTAACGTTGACTGCAAGTATCTCACTAGAATCTAATAATATTGCTGTAGTTTTTCATTGTATTTGTTTTTAAGATTAAGTGATATGTATGAAAAGTGGATTTCTATTTATATGTTATTTTAAAATAAAATTATCGAAGTATTAAAAAGTCATGACAAAGAAATATGAAGTAAACAATGATTCAGCCGGTGTACACATATACGAAAAATTGTGGTGATACTTAAATCGTTGGGAATCAGTATTCTTGCATGAGGTCATACAACTAGTTTGTGGCAGAAATGATAAAATTTCGGATCTCATTGATTCTACCTCTGTGCTCTCCCTATATTGCTGTTTCCTGTCCAAGAACTGTAGTAACCAATTAATCCTACACAGTAGCCCTAAATCTCTTCTGAAAGTTAAGACATTAATGAGAGAAATTCCACTTTCTCTAATTATTTTTTAATTTTTTTATATCTTTGGATGGCATTTTGAGAAACAAAATGAAATGACTTGGCAACTACTTTTTGCTAATTTATTGGACCTATTGGAAAAATCTGAAGAGGAAAGTATTGATTTTAAGTACATGAAAGAACAGCAAACAAAATATCACCCATTTACCAGTTTAAATAACAGTAGACACTATATTAACAATGCTAACAAAGGGGATTTTTTTTCTGTAAAGACCATATTGAAAAATTTAGAGCTAAGCAATCCAAGTCTTTATCTTTTAGACGTCAGTATTTTTTGCTCAAAAGAGGCTTACAAAACCACAGAGCTAAATGAATCTTTCTACATATTTACACTATCACAATAGATTTGCTTATCAAAAATTCTTCACTGAGATTTCTGATTCATTCTTCTGTTATTTTTTTAATCTGTCAAATTGAAGACTTAGTCCTTACTTTTGTCTTTGGCAAGTGAATTTTGATGAAAAAAATTGGTTCTTGACTAAATGCAAAGCAAAATAAAAATCTGCACTCTCCTCTCCTCCTTATGGCATTTTCCCCATCCCAGATAAACAGAACACCCAGTTTGCTGCTACCGTGCACTACTTCCTATGTCCCAGTCTTGCCCATTCAGAGAATGCCTCAAATCTGTCCGCTTATATTCTGTTTTCACCCTACTCTGTTTTCCCTTTTATAAAAATATCCTCTCCCTTTGCTACCACAGAGAAAAGGATCGGATTCACTAATTCAAAGTAATGCCGACTGAAATCACTTAATATGTCAACTCTTCTAGAATAACCCATTCTTATTTTATGTGAAGAGAAGGTGACTGTCACAGAATAGGTTGACTTCAGTGGTCATGGTGAGGAGATATTTTTTGACGAGGCCATGACACCAGCTGGCCTCCTCCTAGGCTTGTTCACTTTGCTTCTTCGGGGAAATCTCTGAACTTTTCTTCTCCCAGTTTATTTATCCTGATTGTAAAATGCTGCTGCCTGTAAGAGATGAATGGAAGACAAAATTTTACCCTGCAGGGCTATAATGTAGAGAAAATATTAAGAGTCAGCTTTGCCTTTTGAGGACATCAAACTGGGGCACAAATTGGGTTTTTGCGCAAGATGTTTCTCACTACTTTCTGGCTCATATGAGCTCAATACCATTCAGTTAGTTAAAGGAAACCCATATCTGATGAGTAGTTGTAACCCCAAATGGAAATGAAATCAACAAGAATCAACAAGTGGAAAATGGATACTGTAACTCTATTTTTTTAACGATACGTACAGTAAGTTTGTTGCTTTAAAAACATGTTTTCTTTTTGTCGATAACACATAAAAACAAGTTCAAATAGGGTGTCAATTTGGGCACATTTGGAGGTAATCTGACTCCTGAACTCATTACAGAAACTGTTGAACCAAGATCCCCTGTTGGACGCCAGAATTTCACTCCATTCCTCTCATACCCACGTCCTCACGATGAGAGTAGTTCACACTGTGGTGACCTAGAAAGCAGAAACTTGAGTTTAGACTCCAAATCAGCTGTGTGACCTTGGACATTGGACAAAAACATCACTACTCTTTCTAGGTCTCACTGTTGTCACTTGCATAGTGAGCAGGTTGGTCTCAACCAACACAAAGTCGATGATCTGAAAGCATCTCGTAATTTTCTCAGACAAAATCTCTTTTTTGTTCTGTTTTTGCTGTTTAATAATTTGAGAGAAGCTTTTTTGTTTGTTTTTGTAATGCTTTTTTCTCATTTAAAGAGTAACACATGTTTGTTTTTAGATGATATAAAAATGTAGATAAAAAGAAAAAAGCAAATTAATTTACCCATAATCCTACTAATCAGTAAAATGTTACACTATATAACTTCCAGTCATTTGTACGTAACCTGATTGTTCAGTTAATAACATGTTGAGATTATATGTCCATGTATTTAACTGTAGTCATGCAGACAATACAGTTTACCTCACTGAGTCTCTTTTGTTTGACTTCTATGTTCATGATAATTTTTGATTGTCAATGTTTAATAAACATTCATGTTTGCAAATATCAGTATGCAATGCTAAATGGTCTCTTACAATGAATTATTAGAACTGAGACTCTCTTGATCCTGAAGTATGCTCATAAAATGAAATATGTGGGCTTTTTTCTTAAAACACAAAAGTAATTCATTCTTGTTGAAAACTTTGAAAGTATACATTATAAAAACTTCCTTTCTTCACTCCAATCCTATAGGTAACCACTGATAATGGTTTGGTGTACATTCTTTCAGGCAATTCCTTTATTTATTCATTGATACAATAAAATTTATAGAATAGTCACAATGTGCCATACTTTATACTAGTCACTGGGGTTACAGAATTAATCAAAGTAGACACAGTTAGTGCATTTATGGAGTTTAAGATTTTAGGAGCAGAGATCTTACATTATCATCTATATATATATATGTGTATATATATATATATATAATTACAAGTTGTAATAGGTGCACTGCATTACACAGTAAATGGTTTGATGAGAGACTAAAACAGGACTACTTAATTCACATTAATAGGTTGAAGAGAATGAAAAGGTATCAGAGAAAGTTTCTCTGAAGAAGTAACAAATAAGTTAAAATCCGAACAGTAAATTAATTTACCAGACTAAGAATATGAGGGGTGGGGTTGGGGAGAGGGAGTTGTGGATTGAGAGGAAGATAAGAGGGATAATTCCAAGTTCACAGAGTACAATTTGTGAAGTCCTTGAAAGCACAGTCGGACTTGGTGTCTAAAAATAATCCAGCACATCTGAGACAAATAAACAAGTGGGGACAGACTAGAGAGGTAGGCAAAAACTAGCTCATGGAGGGCCCTGGAGGCCATGTTGTATTGATATCCATTCTAAAAATAATGGGAAGCTATTGGAGGATCTCCCCATTAAAACAGTATGCATGGTATGTCCAGTTTAGGTGGTCCTGTGCCAGATATGGTCTGTTGGTACCCAGCCTCATTCCCACCGCTCCTCTGTACGACAGGGGCCTGAAAGCTTGAAAACCTCACCCCCAGACTCCCTCACCAGCTGATTTCCGGTGAGGTACAATGAAAGGCACTAGTGAGAAGGCGAGAAAGCAGAAGCAAGGGTGACTCCATCAGCCGCAGCAACAGGTGATGTAAGCAATCGGCGGTAGTGACAGCTTCTGGGTGGCAGCAGCAGCAGCTATGCTTCCACAACCTCATGGTTAGAACTTCCTGGTGTCTGGTTTACATTCTTCTCTTCCTTTTGCTCTACCCGCCCTTCACAGCTTTGGTATACAACCTGCTGCACTAAATCCCTCTCCGTTTAAAATATTTAGAGTGGTTTCTGGTTTCCTTTCTAGACTTTGACTTCCTGCAGTCTTTTGATTCAGACAAATGCTTTAGTTTTTCACTGGCCATTATTACCATGGCATGCACCCCAAAGAAGTTTGCAAGTCTTTTCATGAATCAATATGTTTTAATTCTGAATAGCGCGTGACTACTTGGCTACAATTTTATTGTCAATCTTGGTATAGTCATCAGTAAGTGTCATAATTGAAATATTTTTTACAAAAATGATTCTTCAGAAATTCTCTGGAACAATGATTCCTGTGAGGATTATAAGGTCTATGTTTTCTGGAACAGTTCTAATTTTGCATGTGCTATCATGTTATCTCTCTGATTACCCTTGACATTACCAAATCATGTCCTGCCCTGAAAATATTGGCCCTTGCATATTTGTTAGTTTTTCGTATCATTCAGATGGTGTGGCTATTTATTGTTTTTGATGTCCACTTATTTGAAAGGAGCTACTCAATACGGCTATATGGGAACTGGCCTTGTCTGTCTGGTGCCTTTAGATGAGTTTAATTGTGCTCTTGACCAAGTAGGGTTTATTTAGGGTCAATTTAATTCTCTGTGCTTAGAATTTTAATCTGCACCCATTGTTATGAGCTCTTCCCTACGCACCTGGTAATTTCCTTTTCTGTTTGAGTTTACTAGAATTAGATTATTTCAGTTTTAAGCATCATATAGATAGACAGAAATTATACTTTTTCTTTTCTTTTTAATTGTAGTAACAAATACATAACATAAAATTTATCATCTTAATCATTTTAAGTGTGCAATCCAGTAGCAGTAAGTGTTCACACTGTTGTGCAACCGATCTCAAGTACTCTTTTCATCTTGCAAAACGGAACCCCTGTACCCATTAAACAACTCACCTTTCCTCCCTGCCCCCAGCCATTGGCATCTACCATGCGACTTTCTAGCTCTATGCATTTAATCAAATTCAAGGTGCCTAATATGAGTGGAATCATACAGCATCTATCTTTTTGGGACTAGCTTATTTCACTTAGCATCATGTCCTCGGGGTTTTATGCATATTGTAGCATGTGTCAGAATTTCCTTCTTTTTTAAGGCTGAATAATATTCCATTGTCTGTATATACCACCTTTTGAATATCTATTTGTATATCTATTTTTTGTATATCTATTCATCCAATCCACACTTTGATTGCTTCCACTTTTTGGCTATTGTGAATAATGCTGCTATGAACATACACATACAACTATCTCTTTGCAACCCTGTTTTCAATTCCTTTTGGATATACACTCAGAAGGAGAATTGATGGATTGTATGGTAGTTCTATTTTTAATTTTTTGAGAAACTGACAAACAGTTTTCCGTAGTGGCCTCCCCATTTTACATTCCCATCAATAGTGCACAAGGGTTCTGATTTCTCCACAGTCTCACCAGTATTTGTTATTTTCTGAATTTTTTGATACTTACCATCTTATACCCTTTTTCTAAATATATGTTGCACCGAGGACAGTCTTTTGTATTCAGAAATGGGTTGTGCAGAGTATAATGAACAATGGAATACTAACCTAAGTCTCTTGGGGGAGCTGGCTTGCTTTCGAAACTCACTCTTTGGGGCTCCTGGACTCAGTCTATTTGTTTTTTCCTTTCACTCTTCCCACTTTTCCCCACATTCCTTCCATTAACAATTCTTTAAAACTAGAGAATAAAATAAGTACCCTTCTTAACGTCACTTGCTTTCACATTTGTTTTCTCTCATGATAATTCTGCTAACTATTTTATAAAAGGTTTAACTCATGCCATGTTAATAATTTCAAAATGTAGGTTTGGGGTAAAAGTTTGGGTTTTTTGGTTGTTGTTTTTTTGTTTCTTTTTGGTTTTTTCCCCCAAAAAATGTAAGAAGGAAACTCAAAACACCTGCTAGGAATATGCAAACAAGATGACTAAGGTCCTTCCCTTATTAAGGAGGCATTTAGAATCTTTCAAAAGCACTAGTATTGCTGGTTCTGACTTGAGATAACCTGAATAAAGAAAGCCTGGGAACCAGTGCTTGGCACTCACCTTTCAGACTCTTCACAGCCAAGACTCAGACGCCTAAATGTCTCCCGGGCACAGTTGCATCTCTGACAGCCTAACTCTCCGTGGGCACATTTCCTCAGTTTGGAACATTCCTTTTCAGATTTCTTTAACTGTGCCTGAACCAGAAGGTCTGAAAAGCTTGGCTAAGTGTGGGTTAAAGAGAAAGGCACCCCTAGATTCTCAGCCAGCCAGTTCCTAGCCAGATGACTGTAAGCTACGTTCTTAAGCTCTCTGAGCTCCAGTTTCCTCATCTGTGAAACAGAAATAATGCTGCTTGCATGCAGGTCTATGTGGTGATTCACTGAGGCAATGGATATACATATTCCTGGCATGACACTGACACCATAGGCAATTTAAAAATTAATAACTCATTTTATTTATTCTGTATAGAAGTAAGATTGGTTGATGGTCATTATCTGAAAATAAAAGCATCAATGTGCCTATTCTTTGAATGGGTTTTTAATTGTCCTTTACTTTTTTGAGAGCTCTTAACAATTATACTAGATGTCTCATGTTTTCAAAGGACTGAGCTTTCTTTATTTTTCAAAGCCACATATTTGCTTAAGAAACATCTCTAACATTTTTTCTGGAAAATATCAATTCCCACTTTGGTATAATCTACAATAGATTCTTGTTATATTCTAAAATTGTCCTGTTAGCATAGTGTTTCTGTGTGTATGTACATATGCACACACACACACACACACACACACACACACACACACACACTCTATCCCCTTAGCTATTACCATGAAAATTATAAAATGCCTTTCATGCGTAGAACTGTTACCAAGTATTTCCAGAAATGCATTTTGATTTTCGACATTTACAGAAACTCAATGCAGTAGAAGGAGAAGCAGGTATTATTTCCCTGGTTTCACAGATGAGATTTTTGAGAGGTATGTGACTTGCCCGAGACCTCAAAGCCAGTAAAGTAGTGGAGCCAGAACTCAAACCCAGGCCTTCAGTTTCCAAATCCAATATTGTCTCGGCTGTATCTCACTGCCTCCCCACAGGGCCATGTGGTGGAGGACTGCTGGCGAAATGAATGGAAAAGAAAGCAGAAATGTAAGGCTTGAAAGCCTTTTCGGAATTTGGAGGGACTAAGTATTAGCAAACAACTGAAATGTCATGCTCATAGTCTAAGAAGAATTCAGTGCATTGGGAGTATTCAAATTGCTTTAGAATGTATAGTTATATTCTTTAACACAAAGAAAAATACACACATTCTAGACCTCCACTTTCTTAAGTGTGTTGTTCTTATATCCCAAATACTGGATTCTTCTTCTTCTATATTGACCAGATTTATAGCTTAAGTGTATTTTTTGACTACTTCTTCCTGTGCACACTTTCTATTTTTAAAAATCAATATTTATACCCCATATATTTAATTCCTATACCACTGACATTTAAAAAGGATATGAGGAAGTTTCTCTATGTAACTGGCATTATGGCTAAGAATAAATAAATGAATGAAGAAATTCATCTGGATCTATTTCCACGTGTCACACTTATTTATTTTTCAGTCCTTGTTAAAACCTCTACATTCAGGCAAAATTAGAATAACCATATAATACAACAATTGGCATTATATTTAAGAAGCAAAAACTATGTTCATAACTGGTCTCTCACAAGAGAATTTATCATATGAAAATACCACTCTTCACATTTCAACACTGTGTGTACATATATGAACACACAGAAACAATTATGGGCATGAAAATTAAAATACTATTAACTTACACAAGTGAAAAGCAGAAAACCTAAATTTGCCACACAGTTGAAATGATTGAAGGAATTATAGATCAAACCTGATGGAATATGGAGCAACTACTAAATGAGTATTTTGAAGAATTTGTAGCAATATGCAGGGAATTTTTTTTTCCCCAGTAAAGAAAGAAAACAAAATTATGTCTATCCTCTAATTATAACCTGATACCTAATTTGCACATGGACAAAGACTTAAAAGGATCATAGAAAATTTATAGGGGTTGTTTACTTTTTCTTTCTCCCTTGTGAATCAGTTAACAGTGTTTGTGCAATTAAAAGAAAAAATAAGAAACAGAACTCCTTTTGGCATGCACTATGCAAAACTGAGCAGAAAAACTGTAGGTTGCTCTGTCCTAACTAAAACGGGTGCCGCGGTCATGGAATGATACCAAGGACTTTTGTGTTGCACGTGACAGCATGACTTTGTACCACATGGAGAAAGTTCGAAACAATGAGCAGCAGATACCCCAACTCCTTACGGGCCAAGGGCTATCCCTTATGTCATCTCAAAACAATATAAACATGCCCTACATTCCATGCATCTGGAATGTAGAGGGGCATCAAGGCCCCAGACACCATATCTTTAAATCACTGGATCCCAAAGGGAAACGAAAATTGCTTGAGAAAGGAAAATACCACGCAGTGGGAAAAATAACCATTTTTGTAAGTCTTTATTTTTTAGTTGCTCCTCCCATAGTAATGCACTGAAAGGCATAACAGTTTATATTGTACAAAGCATTTGAAGAAAGTACCTCAACTTGCCAATTATTTCAAAATGAGATTACAAACAAAAAGAAAACAAGTCTGGTTCCTCAATAAAGGACAAAATAACTGAATACAGTCTGTTATTTACGTCTCTCTTTTAACATAAGGTCTGGAACACTTCATTTTACAAATAGGATTAACATGAACATAACATCGCACAAGCTTGCAGACAACCAGCATAAAATATGGGGTACAGTTTTTAATCAGAAGAATCATGCTTTCATGAAAGAAATTATAATCGTTTATACAATTGAATCGATTTCAGTATTACAAAAACTAAGTTGCATCTATTCATATTTATCTCATTAAGAAGGAAAACAAAACAACAACAACAAAAAAGGAATGTTAAGAAAAGCCAAACACTATCTGGCACTCCTCCCATACACAGGTCAAGTCACCTTGGTCCTTGAAATTCAGAAAGGGGCGTGCCTCAGACGTCAGAAAGTAGTGGCTGACTGGAACAGTGCTATTTTAATCAACAAACAATAGTTTGCCAACAAATAAATACATGATACACGCAACACACACAAAAAAATTAAACATTAAAAAACAGTGACATGATTGTCTAAAATCAAGATGTTATTACAAGGATTTGGCAAACATGTATTAGTGTAGTGGTACAGCGGTACTGGTGATGAACAGGTTACTTCACTGACTTAACCTCTTTGAGTATTGAACATCCATAGTTTACAATATACACATACCCTTTCTCCCTAATTTTAAACAAAGTACTTACGAAGGCAAAAGTTAACGGGAAACAAGTACTCCCTGTTATGTGTCTATAATGATCGAGTGTGCATTTCATCCAACTACTTCTGTCTTCAAAGGGTTAAATTACATAAAACTTTAACAAAGGAAAAAATTAAATCTGCAATTAAAAGCAACTGTTCCCAATCATGTGTCATGTGATCTTGTACAAAAAAAGAATTCAGTTCCTATGGAGTGTTCGTTCATATCAATGCTGCCATCTCAACTGTCCCTCTCACCCACCACCCACACTCTAGGGCAGGGTGACCTGGAAGATGCCTTCTCCCCAGCAAGTTTTTCATTTTCATTGAATTTCTTTAAGTCGCATTGATCCTCCAGAAGTCAGCAGCGGCTTTTGCTGTGCAAAACAAAATATCGAGAATAAATAGTTTCTTTTTCTTCCTTTCTTTTTTCTTTTTCTTTCTTTCTGTTTTTAATCATTCAGTTTAAGGTCACCAGACTTTAAATGAGTGACCCTTCAGGTTTCTAAGGCATTCTGCTCAGCAGTCTTTTAAATAGTCCTATATGAAAGAGCCATGCTACTGTTGGACTTGGTCCCACTCTGGTCAACCTTGGTAATGTCATACGTGGCTTATGGACTGGATGGCACTGGATTCTGCTGCAGCCCTTGCCATACTGTGCCACACGTTGGAAGAACTGTGGGATGTAGAATGGAGGGACTCCTTCTCAGACAATGACAACATCATAGCATATGCCTGGGGTAAAAAGGAGAGACTCAGTAAATGGCATTTGAAAAACATCACTTTTAATTTGAAGAACATTATTGGTGAAGGTTAGAAAGAGAAGGGATCCTGAGTAGGAGCGTCCCTCATGTGTGAGTTTGGAAAAGTGTCAGACGTGTGTGTGTGTGTGTGTGTGTGTGTGTGTGTGTGTTATGATGACATGGAATTACTGCTGGCCCTCAGTGCCTAGGGACCACAAAAGTGATACGATCCACAGAGCAAAACACTAGCTAGCCTACCCAAACTGTCAATTGTGCCTCCATTAAGAAACAGGAGTCATCTCCCTTCCCAACCATAAATATAACAGTCATCCATCCACTGTTTGTGCACACGATCAACTCACCAAAAATAGCATTGTGTGCTTATGACCGAAACTGCAAATATGAATAAGATATAGACTTGCCTTGACAGGATGATGGTCTAGTAGAGGAAACAGTTCAACCGACTCCTGCACTTTATAATTGAGAGCACTGAAGGTGAAATGACTTGCCCAAAGTCACTCAACTAGATAATGGGAGAGGCATAATTAAATCTTATTTCTGTCCCACTTTTAATCTAGTGTTTTTTCCAGTTCCCCTCCATGCTTTGAATATTCAATGCTGACACCCAAAGACCTTGAAAGTTGAGGTAGGTCAAGTCAGATCTACCAAAAATGAAACAAAACGCAAGACCCAACAGCGTTCTAACCTCCTTGTGCGCCACTGTCTGCTGAGCAGAAGGTGCAGGGAGGTGCTCTGTGAGGAAGTGCTCTTTCTTCCCGATTATCATGTCAAAATCTGAATAAGTGTTCAGCGAATCCCCCATTTGTTGCCAAGGAAAATATTCAAATGAAAAGTTTGGTCTTGACTTGGGAGTGAACTTTTCACTGTTGATTTGCTATTGTTGGTCTCATCCATTGCTAAACTTGCTTGTCAAAATGCTGCTGAAGTGGAATCATTAAAGTCCTGCCAAAGACATTCCACTGTCTGTAAACAAAGACAAAATGCCTCTGTTGTTAAGCAGAATTTCATCTCTGGGAGTCATGCTGAGACATGTGGCTGGTCTGTGGTTTCTTCCGTAATCATGGCATTCAGTTAGAAAATCTGCCCTTGCAGGCTGATTTTGATTTGCTGGGTGATTGCTCAAAATGTACACATTTGACTTTTATGTACGCAGTTTGCCTTCTGGACCTCTACAAAATCTCAGCAGATATATACCAAATATTTCATAAGCACCTATTTTCTGTTTCAGGCACTGTGCTAAGTCCCAGGGATTCAAGGATAAATACTATAGCGTCCCTGTCCTTTGTACAGTTTAAAGTATGGATGAAGTGAATGTTGAATGTAAACTGTCCATCCTAATTATGTGCTCACTTTTAGAGATGAAGATAAAGATTGGTCATCTCTAAATCTTTAACCAAACCCATTCTGATATTTGGAAAGATGGAAGGGAGTACAGAGAAAATTTTGGAATCCTGAATTTTAATCCTGGCTTCTAACCTGTCTCTACTCAACTAGCTATGTGATGTTGGGCAAGTTGCTTAACCTTTCAAGGTCACTTTCCTCGTATAAAATAGGGATCGTAATAACAAAATCTTGCCTCCCAGCGTTGTGGAGGAATCACAAGTACTAACTTACGTAAAGTGCTTAGCTCAATGTACCTAATACAAACAGTACCTATAATCATGAAATTAATTTTTGTAGGACAGGTTTTTCAGAGATTCCAGGTAGAATGCAGCCACTGTTGTACTGGTCAACAATTTTGGATTTAATCATTATAAAAATCACAGAGTAAATATATGGGTGTTTTGAGTAAAATGTTTTGAGTGAAGCATCTGAAATCTATTCAGATTACAGAAAATGGCAAACATAGAGTATCTGCCTTTTTTGATAATCAAAGGAAATAAACATTTTCATGCGTAAGGATCAATGCCCAGCACATAACTGACAGTTAATAACAAATGAATAAAGAGTCTCAAGAAAGTCAGTTTGCCAAAAGGCCTGCTGCCAAACCGCTATATGTGATATTATCAAGTAATAGTAAAAATATAAGCTGGGATTACAAAATGCTTATATTTATTTCTGTGACGGTAATTGTTAGCCTAGCTGGGCAGGTACTTTTTTTCAAAAGGCTGGTACTGAAATACATCATACCCATTAGCTCTAGATTTTTAGGCCCTCTGCTTCCTATTCATGTCTGAAAGTTTAAGGAATTTTTAGGTATCGTGTCTATGATGAAAAGTATTTTGGAGGAATAATTTTTAAATATTAAAAAATGAAAAGAAAACCTGGATCCCCCAGTTATCTCTGATCACCTAGGAAGGAAGAATGGGAAATTAAGTGTTTAAAAAAATATTAGCCCCCTTTTATGGTAGTCTCTAAGCGAAACTGAGATGCCTACTCTGACTAGTTTACTTTTAATGTTAAAAACTGAAAAATTCCTTTGTATCCCCACGGAATCATAGAGCAGGAAGGGGTCTTAGGTATCTTCTCCCTTCACCTCTCTTTACAATGAGGAAATGGTACCCACAGTCATGAAGTAATGTTCTCAAGTTCATGGAGCGTGGCAACTCCAGTGTTGAGGCTGGCTGTTTTAACTTCAATCCAGAAAGAACATTTACTGTGCCTATCACCATACATGATATCTTAGAGTTTTTACTGAATTGACTGATATTTAAAAACTTATATTATCCCATTGGCAAAATATTTTCCCCATCACATTGGCTGCTAAGACCAGCCCAAAACATCTCAGCCAAATAGAAAGTCATTTCTAAATGGACAAGTCAATATGGTCACAGGGTTTGATATGTCAGGCCACCTCCAAAATGGATGAATAGATCAAACAATTAGTCCAAAGTGACCAACAAACATGGTAATAACAGGAAGTTTGTTTTTGTTTTTTTGTTTTTGATTGACCTGAATGAACAATCTGGTTGAGTGTTGATATCAAGCAGAAAGTACTGAGTTCCTTTTTGTGTGTGTGTGTGTGTGTGTGTGATAAGAGAACTGAGGCTCTTTTAATTGGTATTTATGGATCCTTAAATAGATTTGTTTTAGTTATCATAGTGCTGATAGAATGCTGTAGAACCCAATGAATTTGGGTACCATTCATTTGTTCATTCAATAAAAATTGATAGGTTTCATTTCCAGATGTGCCTTTAAGTTGCTTCAGACTTTTGGCAACTCACTTCCTCTTTTATCCTCAGTTTACTCCTAAATTCTATAATTAGGTGACTTCTTAATTAAATATCTATAGTAGGGGACAAAAAATAGAGGACAGAATTCACTTTTCAAAAATCTTAAAATATAATTAGGTTGACAAAAATTATAGATGCAAAGCAATTAGAAAATAATTCTGAAGTAATATATAAGTAGGTGCAAAGAAACGTTACGGCCTATAGATGAAATAAGGGAATTGAGAAGTAAAGGAATTGTTATTGTAGGATATGGTTTGTCACAAAAGTTTCTGTGCAGAATGCAGCCATATTAATTGCTGTATTAGTTAATGATTTTGGATTTGGTCATAGAGTAAAGATGAACATTTTGAGTAAAGCACCTGAACCTGTTCAGATTTTAGAATACTGCAAACATAGAATATCTGCCTTTTGGCATCAAAGGCACAATGTCATCATAATGCTATACTGCTGGAAAATATATACCTGTGATTTGGACTTTCTGTGTAACGGCTGTTTAAGTTCCTCTGGCACATGGGAAGTACTAAAAGAAGAGAACTCAGCTTCAGTATATTGATTATCTTCCATTTTCCTCATTTTGAGGCTATCTGTGAAGTGCCTTATATGATCTAGAGCAGAAAGTCCAGTTTTGTATTCTTCCTCTTTATACCTAAAATGAACCAATGGGAAAGCACAGAGGATTTTTTTTTTCTTTTTCATTTTGTTATGCAACCAAATAACTTTGCATTTGAATCTATACAGTTGTTGAATGTTATATTATATTTGCAGTATAAAGTAGCATGCATCAATTATTGGGTTCTTTAAAAATGTTTACAAATATTATATCTTAAATATATTTCTTTTAAGATTTTTCATAACTAAAGCAAGCACATATTTGAGATAAAGAGGTGAAATCAATGACATGTGAAATCAGCAATGCAGTGGAGACAGAATTCATACGTTTATAATTTTCATTTAAAATAAAGCCAGTTGCAATAATATTTAATCAGCACCCATTATCCATATGAAAATATAATATTCCCATTAATTTCACTGTTTGGTTAATCTCTCCATTTAAAAACTCTATCATCTATATAGATTACATATATGTCAAATGAAGTGAAATTTATCTCAATATTATTTGACTAATAACAAACCAGACTATTGAGTGAATTAGATAGTGTTGAAATCTCTATTTTTCTTTAAGTTTTTTTCAGTAGAATCTAAATAAATGATCTTGTACCTGTGTAATTTTCATTTATCCTTCCTACCTCAGGTTAATCAGAGTTCCACAAACACTGATGTATTTATAGGCTTGTAGGTTATGTTGACGGCTACATTATTTTCATCTATTTAAAATTAATTCACTGTGTATGCTTTGCTAATTCAAATCCAATTTTTATGACTTGTTACTCACAAATTGCTTATCACCTGAAATATTGCTCTAATGGAAGAACAGAACAGGAGGAATTATAACCACGTGTATCCACTCTTGCTTATTTATTAATGTCACCCAAGGCACTTACCTCACTGGGGACGTCTTGCAACTCATCTCCAGGGCGCTGGTTTCTTCATAGTCATCTTCAGGGTTTCCTTCATGTAAATTACTTGTCACTGGTTCCTTTCCTGTTTTACCAGTAATATCATTGTCTTCATCCTCCTCATCTAACAACACCTCATCTTCCACTTCCTCGTCATCCAGTAAATCTGAATTTTGACTGGTCACTAAAGCCTTTTCATCCTTAAAGTGACTGCCATTCATTCTTTCAAAGCCATAAAAAAGAAACAGGTCCAGTTATTGGTTTCATGTTTAAATATGCATTTACCTTTATTAGCATGTCTTCCTAATAACAGTTTAGATTTTCAACATTTCTATAGTAAATTTTAGTTTTTATGCTTTATGGCAACCATGGGAAAATAATGAAACCTCACAAAAAGGAAAATGAAGAAAAAATAATTGGGTGATTAGTTAGATTATAAATGGAGCCTCCAGCAGAACTGGAAAAACAATCTCAGGCTCATATTCCTTATCAGGCCTTTCCCTGATAAATGATACTGTTACATATGATATAAAAAGCACACTGATGTTTTCTCTACATAATGTTACCTAATTACCATACAAGTACCCACCATTTAAAATAATAGGTTTTTGGAAAATTCATATCCCTGCACAACATTGACAAAAGTTTCGACACACATGCCTAAAGTGAATCTAAGACTTTAAAAAATGGTAAAGTAGCTGCCAAGGACCAACAGGTATCTGATATTTCTAGGTGACATTGGTGGTATAATATCTACTCAAACTTGGAAGTGATTGAGAGCTTACTTATTTGTGCTATTTTCAAATTATGCTTGATGGACTGAATGTAAAACATTCCTTCATCCCATGGTAATACTGGGGTGGGAAATTATTTAAAAATGTAACTGTACAAATATCTTTTGAAACTTACATAGCAAGCATGTCTAATATAATGATTTTAAAAAAAGACTATTATATTTAAAAAGTCACTTGTAATATTTTACTTTGTGGTTGCAAGGATTGCAATATGTGATTCAAAAGTTTAATTATAAAAAAAGAGTTTAGGGGTGGCCTGATGGCTCAGTTGGTTAGAACGTGAGCTCTTAACAAGGTTGCCGGTCAATTCCTGCATGGGATGGTGGGCTGCGACCCCTGCAACTAAGATAGAAGAAAACGGCAACTGAACTTGGAGCTGAGCTGCACCCTCCACAACTAGATTGAAGCACAAGGACTTGGAGCTGATGGGCCCTGGAGAAACACACTGTTCCCCAATATTCTCCAATAAAATTTATTTTAAAAAGTTTAATTACATAGATGTCCCAATTTAATACATTTGATAGTATTTATGTAACTAGGATAAACTTTTCAGGCTTTAAAGTAAACATTTAAAATATGTGCAAATTCAAGTTAAATTTCATAGTAAGATTTAAAAGTTGAAATTAAGTTACAAAATAATTATAAATGTTTTGAACTAGAGAATATCTTCTCCTGTCTCCTTTTAAAAATATATGACCAGGGAAGTTAAGGCACTTGCCCGAGTTCAAAAAACTTGTTAGAGATGAAACCAATAGGCATCCAGGTGTCCTGATTCCTGGGCCATTCATAATCTTTCTATTTTGTCATGCTCTTTCACCTATTTACTAATTCAAAAATCTTGCTAAGAATAAAGTTCTTGTTACAGTCATGTACTATTTTCACGTTTAATGTAACTATTTTTCACATGATGACCCCTATCACTTTGCCACATTTAAAAGGATGAGTGCCATCTAATATTTAGATTTCCAAGGTAAAAAAAAAAAAAATTTGAGTGTGACATATGCTTATAGCAAAAATCCATTTGAACAACAATGGTCATATCATCAAGTTTTTTATACAACCAATCTCTTAACCTCTTTTATCAAATAACGATGAAAACATGGTTTGCACAGACATAAATTATTATTTTCCAGTTACACTGCCAACTTGCTAGCTTAAATGGATCAAAATTGTTATTTAAAAAAATGAAAGAAAAAGTAAAAGAACAAAAGAGTGCATGGATAAAAACCAAAAGTAACAAAGCCAACATGATTAAGAAAACCTATTTGTTAATTATGCTTTCAAATGTGGCAATTTATGGGGGATAAATTATTCGTCAAAAGTAGCATGATAGGAGATGGGGGGGTAGTTAGATGACTCAATCTTCTTACTTCTGTGCTGTTTAGACATGTTGAAGCCAGATGTTGCAGCTATATGGTTCACAAATCTCCAATTAAGAGCTAGAAAATCTGAACAGGCACCTCTCAAAACCCAAACGATGTTTTCTGTTTAATATTTCTTATTTGCATCATGTAAATATCATTATTAATATGCAAGGACATTATTACTTTTCTTACTTATCTTTACTTTGTACCTCTGGTTATCTGCATCATTGTCTCTCCCTCCCCTCCCCCTCCCCCTCCCCCTCTCCCTCTCCCTCTCTCTCTCTCTCTCACACACACACACACACACACACACACTCACAAATGGGTGAGCAGAGTGAAAGATACATCCAACTGCACAAGTTGTAGTTCTTATCAGACTTCTTAAGGCTGAAGCATCAGGCAATAGCAGATAAGTCCTTTTTACTTTTGATACATTGCCATACAGGTTGAAGGACAGACGTGGTCATATATTTGTTATCTTGGGAAATGTTTATTTGAAGCTTGCCTTAATGGAAAAACTGCCTAAAATCATTAACTTTGACTTTTAATAGCATCAAAATAGAGGACACTAAAAATAATACTTACGTGATAGAAAGTAATGGTACTTTCATTAATTAACTTCATACTACTTTATGTACTGTAGCATCCTAATATAATATGCTACATAATAGTAACCACTATTGACCACTGATACAATTGAGTCCCTGTGATGACCTTCCCTTCTACTTGGCAGGTTTTGATAAAATATTCTAATTAGCTGTAAAGAGAAGCAGAACAGACTGGTGGTAAAAGGAAAAAAAAAGGGCTTTGGAACCAGATTGCCCAGGTGCATCCCACTTATGACTTACGTGACCTCTGGCAAGTTATTTAAACTTTGATGTCTCCATTCCTTCACAGATAAAATACATATTACACAATAACAGTCACTATCTCATAGGGTTATTACGGTCATGAAATTATTAATACATGTAAAGTGCTTTGAAGAGCATTTGATATTTAATCTGCTACCAGCCTTAGGTGGTCGATAGTAGGGTCACCAAAGTAAACACAGCAAATGTATTTGAAAACAGGTTTATTTCAGAAAGCATAGAGTTTAAAAAGGAAAACTCCAGCTTTACCTCTCTTCTGTGTTCCTTGGAGACTGGCTATTGTGGTTGCTATTCCCAATGAAATTTCGAATTTCTGTGAAGTAAGCATCTTCTTTGTCATCAAGAATCGCCCCTGTACTTTCCAGTTCAGAATGAGGTGACGATGTTGCTGTACCTGATGGGAGAGAAAGCCTTTTGTGAAAAAGACTATCATTTATATGGCAACTTATTTTGAATCTCATTCTTTCTTAATTTGTTCAATGTTTTTTTCCCCTAAAACAAGCTCTTTTGAATATTAATAACAATAACTTTAGGAGGTCAAAGTCTTCCTAATTTATCACAGTACACATGCCAATGAAAGTCCCTTAGGGAATATTTTGAACCATTGAAATCATGAGGTGTAGTATCTCAGGGATGTTATTTCTCCCACTAGCTCCCTCCTATTCCCACTGTGACATGGGACATTTTTATTTATACAAGAGGAGATAAAGTGAAGCAAATTATAGAGAGGTCTTAAATGGATTCTGCAAGAATATGTTTAACAGTCCAGTTGTAGTCAATATGTATTCATTGCTCCTGTGCTAAAGTATGCTACCAAATAAAGACTGAAAACATGCTGAAAATTCTGCATTCTGACTTGGTGAGCTAAACTGCGGATAGACTGAGGATACACTGTCCAGAGATTTGTGTGTATAGTATTAAGAGGACAATATTAGATTTGATGATTACAAGATGATCTTCAGCTTCCTTCCCTACAAAATTAGAATCATATACCTGCATCACAAGATTGCTGTAAGGTTTCCATAAATTTACAAAGTTATAAGCACTTTATATGTGGTCAAACTGTATACTAACATTCACTTCATACTGTTTATCTCGTCCACAAAATATCTACAATTTAATAGTTCATCACAATAATCTAGATGACAAAAACAAGAGGTTAGGCCATCCCTCAGCTTAATAAAGTTATAACCTGGGTCAACAAATATTCAATTTTGACATGTTACATTTTTAACTTATCGTTTTTCTGACGTAATTTTGACTAGAAGAATTATAATAGCACACCGTTAAACTATAGCCAGTTTTGTATACTGGATTAGACTTCTGTCTCTAACATTTGATGTTTTTAAACCATGATCATTAGATTTTTGGTTTTGAGGGAAATGAACAGTATATATAGCTCTTAGTAGTCATCCAAGATCATAAGCAATGTGCTTGTACAGTGGAGGAAGAATTCATAAAAAAATCATTTCCTTAAGGTTTCCACTTTGTGTGTAAATCCAACTTTTTTCTGTTCTTAAAAATCTCATTTCCTGAACTCCATGCTCTCCTCCTCCCCCATCTCCAATTCACTTCCCTACTTCTCTAGAAACCAATTGTGGCTGCACAGGTTGGCTTCACACACATATGCCAGCTGGTAAATAGTAATTAATGGCTTGCTATCTAACAATTAGAAGCCAAAGGCAAGAAAACCTATCAGCTCTTCTGCTAACTAGGTGCTGGCAGGTCTGGGTTAAGGGAAGTTTATTGCCACTTTTTAACTTAATTCTACAACAGAATTTGTGACCAAAACCACACACCACTATCATTTGCTATTAATCACTCTGATCGTATCCACAATGTTCTGTCACTAATCTCTAAAAACATTACCCTAGAGAGATTCTCTGAACTCCAGGCCTTCTGCAAAAGCATCCATGGTTTCTAGGCTAACATTCAGAGTGTGGTAGTCTGGTGCTGCTTTCTGGAAACCCTGCCACTCCTGGGGGTCACATTCTGTGCCAATAGGTGCAAAGATTGTTCCCTGCAATTTAAGAAATCTTGATTTATAAGTCTCCTGTGAGTTTGGATCATGGTTCTCTTTGCTTGAGATTGCCCATTGGGATGAATCCAGGAAAATAAAAAATAATTCAAATAAGGCTCTGAGTTGTATACTATTCAACAATCACATCACTCTAAAATCTCAAGGAAAAACAAATGTTCACAATAGGATCTGATTCTAGAGTCAAAGTGGAATGAGAGAAGAAAGATTATGTTTTCAAGTAATAAAATAAGCCATCTTCTCCTCATAACACAATTGATTACCTACCAGACATGTTCCCATTCTCATGTTTCTTGAGGTGTCTGTCTAAGTTGGTTTGTTGACCAAAACACCGATCACATAAGTGACACTTAAAGGGCTTCTCCTTGTTGTGGATGTTGCGAACATGCCGCTGCAAGTTAGAAGATATGCTAAATGATCTGTCACAGTATTTGCATCTGAAAAATAAACACAGAGAAAATTTACAAGCAAATCAAAAGATATTTCTCAAGACTAGTACCCCAGATATCTAAAATTATCACCCATAAAACACCACTTTAGAGAAAAGGCACAGGCAAGAAGACTATTCACACGGTCAATTCCAATAGACTTTGATTACTTTATAAAGATTATCATGATTTTATGGAAAATGATAATAAAATACTGGTGATTTCATTGCTCCTAAATTTATTAGGGTAATCAGTTCCACTGTTTTAAATAAACCTTATAAAATTAAGGACATTAAGAAATATTAGTATTTTTTTATCTTCTTCCTCGGACAATACAACTAAATGCTCTGTAAACAAGCATGGAACAAATTCACATATTCTTCAAATAAAGTAAAAAGATCATTTTTTAATTCAAAATTCAGAGTCTGAGTAAACAATTTCTTAGTAAACTCACTTTCTCAATTGCGAATCCTAAAGGAAATTCCTTTATCTTCTTCACAATAACAATAAACATTCCAAACTTTTAAAACTGAGGAAATGTGAATAGTTTAGTCTGATAGCAAAGATACAGATTTTCATAATCTGTACAAATTAGGAGCCTCCAAATCCTTTATTAACCTTTAAACTGTTACAAAATAAAGTTAGAGTGCCACTAAATTCTCCTTTTGGAATAAAAACAAAGGTCTTCATTAACCTCCCTTCTCCCTACTCCCCCAGTTTTCCATTTCTACTCTTCTTTAAAGAATCTGTGGCAGTTCTGAACCAGGTTAGTTTTTCAGGAAAGCACGTATTATTAGTTAGCTAATTATTTCTGCCTTCCATGAAATAAAAAAAAAAAAAAAAATCATAAATGTTGGAGTTCTCTTTTATATATAAAATTAAAATATAACTCCCTTCTCCCCCCGCCAGCTCTTACTGGTGAGGAGGAAAAGTGGTAATTGAGGGGGTATTCTCTAATATCTTAAAATAAAGATTGCATTATTTGTTTATGTGATTTTTTTTTTTTTGGTATGTGTGTTGTTGGGAAAAAAAAAAAAATCAATTTTCTCCAGATAACTTTTAAGTGAAAATGTCTAATTTAGCAGCCAGAAAATCCTCAGCTCAGTCTTCCATGTGTGAAGAACCCTTCTCCTCCCACTTCTGAATGCAGACTCTGTGGCTCAAGTTCTCTACATCAAAAATCACCCCATTCCACTCCAAGTGTTTGGGCTTCTATGGCTGTCTCTATGTGATGCCAGAAGTCTAGTTAGTTCAGTGGGGAAAATAAATCTGTTAAACTAGTTACTTTGGCATAGTATCAATAAACCAACTCAAAGACTGATTTAATTTCCCCCCTTAAAAAACTGTTCTGGCATCATGAGGTTCTTCAACTTTCTTCACTTATAATATTGATTTCAAAACTTGTGAAACCCTACATTGATAGTAGTTATAATATTTTAGCCTCTTCCTTTGGGTAAAAACAATATATATATATATGGAGTCATGGCCTTCTCTACAATAATTTTGTCAACTTCCAAGGCCCACTGCAACGAGAACCATGGTACAATTACCACAATTGTGTTGTACTAATAAGCAGAACAACCTAGGAAATACTGATAGAGAAAATATACTCCCACAAAACATTTCAGAAAAATTTTTACTCAAAACATTTTCCACACAAATCGTGAGGAAGAGAGATTTTTTTCTTTGACATGCTTCCAACTTTCTGCCTGTATGAAACGGGACTTTTCCAAATCTAATAAACATCATCCACACTAATATAAATAAAATTCGCCAATCAGGATGTTCTAACCAATAATTATCTGTTACTTTGTATCTTTCCTTTGCTAATGTCTTGGCAAAAGATTGAGTGCTCCTAAATAAAAAAATCATTCCATTCTACTCCAAGAAATTAGTAGGTGGTTAAAAGCCTAAGTTTCAGAAATGCTTAAAATGAACACATAACACAATCATGAGCATTACATAATTAAGAATTTGGATGTAAACATAGGGGTCACGGGAGCCTATGGGATCATAGTATGAGATAAAAACCCTGACGTGAGAGCTCTAGGTCTGGGTTTTAACTCTGGATCTGTTAGTACCAGACTATACAGAAGGCAAATGGCAATTGTGGATCTGAATTTTTTACTTGTAAAACAGGGGAGCTGGGTAAATACTTAAGATCACCAGCTATGCCAATATTTTGGCTTGTGTTTTTAAAAGCACACAGACAATAACAGCACCATTTATGGGATAGAATAAAACGACTGCATTGAAGTATAAAGAAAGGGCAAAACGAGCGTAATATCACAGTTGCATACCAGGCCCTTGGCCATAACAAAATGTAAGTGTGGAAATCTTTCCCTTTACTTAAGCAGAATTCCTGGGATCTGAAATTTTCTCAAAAAGGGACATTTGTGACAACATGGATGGATCTTGAGAGTATGATGCTAAGCGAAATAAGTCAGACAATAAAAGCAGAGAACCATATGATTTCACTGATATGTGGTATATAAACCAAAAGCAACAAAAGAACAAGACAAACAAATGAGAAACAGAAACTCATAGACACAGACAATAGTTTAGTGGTTACCAGAGGGTAAGGGGGGCGGGGGGTGGAAGATGAGGGTAATGGGGATCAATATATGGTGATGGAAGGAGACCTTACTCTGGGTGGTGAACAGAGAATGGGATTTATAGATGATGTAATACAGAATTGTACACCTGAAATCTATGTAATTTTACTAACAATTGTCACCCCAATAAATTAAAAAAAAGAAAAGGGAAATCTGTTAACACTCCATTTTTACATCTCTCTGAGACCTATTATATCAAGAGCGTCCTATCACATATAAAGTAGAAATATCACTTATGATTAGCGATTTATAAAACATATAGGAAAGCAAAGAATCTAAGAAAACGCTGTTATTTTCTAAGTTTAAGTCACTCTAGTTTTCTCATAAAATTTCCATTATCTTCAAATAAGTATTGGTCTGCCCATTTTCTTATTCTTGTATATAAAATGTCTTTGAAACCTGATAAAGCATTTATTTATTTTAATGGAAAAAGTGAGCATTCAGACAAAAATAATTTTACACATATGCAATACATAAGAATTTCAAAGCCAAATGAAATTATTAATATAATATTACATAAGATAAATAACATTCATTCCTTTGAAGAAATATTTATGAGTACCTAATACTATGTCCTAAACATTGCACATTAAACAATGTAGATTATATTTTTAAATTGGACTGGAAAATGTTGATTATTTTCATTTTTTAGTAAACAATACTACTAAAATTAGACATAATACTAAAATTAGACATGTGTCACGTGACTGATCTTGACATTTAACAGAATAACCTAAGAGGTGCTTTAGAAATTGTTGCTAGAATTGCCCCTCTTCTCATAATACATTCCATTTTATGTGTTCTACCCCAGTTCCACATTTTTTTCCTCCTTGGGGGCTTAAGGTTTATTCCTTAAATTTTCTAATGGGACCTGTGGACATTGACTCAACTGTACTTGGAAAACAAAGTTATATACCAATTGTTAACTCCTAGCAGAGATTTAAGGCTTGGAAAAGGAGGCTGCACTGCTATGATTACTGTCAATCAAAATAACACTAATTATTGAGAAAGAGCACTAAAATAATTTCTAAAATGACTTCAAAATGGCTAACATTTCTTAAACACTTATTCTGTACTAGACATTGCTAGAACTTTTAAAATGAGATATAAGAAGCTTGGATTAAAGAAATGAGGACTCTTCTAATTTTTATCCTAGCCATTAGTTAATTCTTCTTTGACTCAAAATCAAATAGAATGCACAAAAATCCTTTAAAATTGTGGCAATGCGTCCACTTTAATTATCATAGTAGTTATCAGGATAGTTAGTAAAAATCTCGTCAAACCTGTAAGGCTGCTCTCCTGTATGGGTTCTCAAGTGCCGTGTTAGGTTCGCAGACCTTGGAAAAATCTTGCCACAGTATCTGTTATGGAAAGATGTTTACAAGAGAAAGTCAGCACAATCGATTTTATTTCACTCAAGCCACATAGAAGCCAGATGCTTATTCCTGATTTAATTAATCTTGCATGGAACTCACATGTCTTTGGTATTTAAAATTTGCAACAAAGCCATTCTACAGATATAAATAACTCTACAAATAAAGACTGCGTTGTGAGATCTGGTTGAATTTGATCATGCATAAGCATGCAGTTTATGAAAATAGACTTTAGTTTTGATGACCCCCATACGCCTCTATATTAACTCTGTATCTTTATATTCACAAAACTAAACCAGACAAGGGGATACAAAAATGACAAGGGTCTGTGATTCTGGGTTGACGTAAACAGATTTCAAATGTTTCAACTCATTTTACATGTTAACCACAGTGACAATTCTCTGTACATTGAGTGGTATCAGATCAGACAAGATTCTAAGACCTCATCCATCAAGGTATGTTGCTATAAAACCTTTTCTGGAAACAGTGACACATTTTCCAAAGAGCAGATAAATTGATATGCCTGATGCCACAAATTTCTAAGGACAATTCAGAAATTATAAGCACAATTTATTTAAAAAAGAAAACAGAAACAAAAAACAAGCTTTATTGTACTACTGATGAGTAACAAGAAACTTATTAACTAGCTTTCTTCACTTCTCAACCTTATTCGTCCTTCATTAATGGCCTTATTCTTCAATGCCATGACAATTAATAAATGTATGCTTGAGGACAGTAGTATTATACCTTTGGATGAAAATAATTAACTGTGAAAGAAAATTCATAAATATCAAAGTGAAACAAGTAGATAGTATTTGGACTGTTTCCAAACTCATTTATCACAACCAAATGGCCTGTGTTAAAATTCTCATTTAATAATAATTTTTTTAAAACCACTATTTTTATATCTCACTAAATAAAGAGTACTTTGAAGTGCTTGAGATCTATCATGGTCGCTATTAATCATCCAATCAAGAATAATTTCCAAAACAAACAGCAGTGCCTTTGAAATCAGAGGGGAGATTTTTGGAAAGCCAGCCATAATTAACTTTGCAGTTACCTGCAGGTATAGCGTTCTTTTCCTTTCCTCAGGAGGTTCTCTGGCAAAGCATTGGGAGGCGCTCTGAAGTTGAACATGGAAGGAACTGACTGTAGAAGTTCACTGGCCTCAGGTTTTAGGGCACTGAAGCTCTCTAGCTTCTCCGCCATGTTTTCAATAGCTGACATCTGAAAGGCAAAAGCACAAGACCATGAGGGGCCCATCTGACATCCGTTCTTCTGTAATAACCTCTAGTAAACCAAGAACATCATTAATAAAATGGAAGCTGAATGCAACTGTCTGTAGAAAGGTTGTGATGTCCCAATATTATACAAACAATAAGAGAATTCATTGATTTTTGAAAATAACAAAGGTTATAACGCTTATAAAATGCTGGGTGGACTTTTTCATAAGACCTGGGTTAGATCATTTTACAATAATCTGATATACAATTGAGCAGTGAAATACATGAGAGATAATAAAGCTAAATTAGATTTTTATTAAATTAAGTGAGAGCATTAATATTATGTTAGGATACCAACAGCAGATGAGAAATTATAGGGAAAGGTCCTGTATGCCTGCCTTGTTAATAAAAACCATGGGAAGTATGGAGTCCCATGAAAAGAACTCACAGTATGAAAAACATCAAGTGTTCCAAAGCTACAGCTTAAGCCAAATGTGTCTATTGCAGAAAGAAAAATTAAATGGGTAAGAGGTATTTTGCCTAATACTATGTTAAATTAATATTTGGATATACCAGATTTTAAGTGGGGTTGTATACAAAGAATTTTGATGAAATATTAATTCGTTCTGGGCAAAGATTGAGTTGGAAGAACAGTTCACATAACATTATAACTTCACATAGTATAATTTGACATGGGTGTTATAAGATAAAGGGAAAAATTAGTGTAACCACACTCTTGGAGAACTATTCTTGAAGAAAAACTACCCTGCTGAATTCTTCCCCTCAAACAACCTAATTTATTTTGCTTATAATCTTCAAGTTTTTATCCACCTGCACGTGTATTTGACAGTCACAATCAGAGGGTGACATTTAATTTAAAGTTAGCTTGATCCTTAATGTCCACAGTTAGAGGGACTGTCCCCTTTCCTTCAACACTCCCAAAATGTTAAGTTTATTCAGTGCTTACATTTTATTTGGAAGCTGCTTAGTACTGAACTTTTTAAGTAGAAAAAGCAAACTCTCAAGCCATCTTGTTAAATCAACTCTCCCATTATTTATTTGGTTCTCAGGGCACTATGCCACTGGAGAGCTCAGAGAGCTGTTAAAAAGGTGTTTGCACTCTATATGCCCTCTGTATGTTTCTCAAAGACCTGGGATGGTAGACCAGAAGACTCCATGCAAGGATTAAAAATGGTAACAACTGCACATTCAAGCAACCATTCAGCCCAAGACGATGATTCTTTTGCGCGTGAGATGGCAGGACAGAGTCGGAGGCCTAATTTTCAAACTCTAAATTTCAAACTCAGGTAAAATATAAAAGGTAACAATTTCTACTCAAAAGGAAAAATTAACAAAATTATATATTCCATGGACACACATGGACACACATCTGGACAGAATACCATTGACTTCTTAAGCTAGGGCAAAATCTTCACAGGATGGTCTGAACATGATTCTCTTCTTACAAAGGGAATATTTTATGTTTGATTCTTCAAATGACTATTCATGTTGTAGTTAGCTCTCTTTCTTTTCCCTTTATCCTGGAGCCTGTTCTCCCATTTCAGGCCCAGACTCCTAATGCTAGCTACAAATTACAACGTACAGGGTACCACTGCCAATTTGCCAAATGTCTTTCATCAAACACAGTGCAAAAAAATCTCAGAGGAAAGTCAAGATACATTTACTTGTCAGACGACAAATGTGAACGCATTGGGAGGCGGTAGGAGCTATAAGCTCAGGGGTTTGATTCATAATCACTCAGCTGCTAAAACATTCTCCACAGATGCAAGCGGACAGCACATTTGTCACTATGAAGGATTTTGACACATACTGATCACAGGACAGAGATATGGAATGATGATGCTGCTCAGAGAGGTTGGCGGAAACTCTGTCCCTGCAGAATACGGTCATTATCCCCCTCTAGCCAGAGCATTAGCATGTTCCTATTACTTGGGATTTTATTTATTAAAAATCAATCCAGAAATATTTTATGATACTGTTTTATTTGCATTTATTCCTTCTAATTGTTCCTTGCAGAAAATCATTTTGATATTCCACCCACTGTGGAATAAATTGTCCGAGTGAAAAATGACCTCTGGCCTTCAAGCTGATTAGCAGTAACAAGCCAGGGGAAGGGTCATGATTGTATATATTTATTGGACAGAATAGTAAGTGCATGGGTGATGATTATAAATGTTTTATTTATGTACATTTAATATTTGAGTAAAGTTTCATTATCTAGTGGTTTTAAATCATTTGAGTGTCCACCCTGCCGACACACTCAGATTCCTGTGGCGATACATCTTATAGAAACACTTTTCCTTTTATATGGAAAATAGCTTACTCATGACTATTATTATTCTCAGCTTTCATCTCTAGCTCATATAAACTACAAGTCCTTCAAGTTATTTAAGAGCAATTGGCTGTTGAGAAATGTGTCTTGCTTTAGTAGCTGCTAATAGCTCCTTTTGAAGAAAGATCACTGTGATTACCTCAAATTGTTTCGATTTGGGGAAACCATCAAGAAATAAGAAAATATACTATGGGCTTGATGACTACATTACCACATTCTTAAATATAATAGGAAGAACAATAGGGGCTACTCAGGTGCCTCTCTTATAAGCCACCCCCACTTTGGACTTCTGGTGTCAAATGAAAAGAGGATTAAATTGGAGTGAGGAAAAGGGAGAGAAGGAAGATGGGAAGTGAGCTGAGGGTAGCTGTTAAAACACACACACACACACACACACACAACTTTCTGTCTAGCTAGCAACCACCGAAGCAACATAAAAGCCATCACTAAATCCTTCCTTTCATCTTCATGATATTTGCTCTCATAGCACTTAATCTCAGCTGAAAAGAATAAGTTTCCCTACTGGGACAGATAGAAGTGACTTAGACATCTGCCAGTTGGAGTAATTTAGCAATTTTGTGACCAACATTAGCCCTAACCAGTATTTTGAATTAAGGTGTTGGATTAAAATGAGCTTTATCTAGTGTATGAGTTAAAACCCCAACTTTCTCTGGCTATCTGGGCTGACTCATATGATGCTTTTTCTCGAATAACATTCATTTTACAGTGGTAACTCTTACCACAGAGAAGTGGCAAATTTCGGCATTCATTTTAAAGTCTGACGGTATTTTAAAAGTCAAGATGAATTGGGATAAATGGAACAGCATTTAGCTATACATATTTTTCAATTATGAAAAAGCCAATGAAGAGGGCAATGTGTACTACTAGGAAAAAGAAATTTGCTGAGAATGGGGAAAATAAAGGAGGAAAAAGTTAGATCATATAGTTTAGAAATGTATTGCCTTGTGTCCTATTAATGTCATAGGCTAATCTCCAATCAGTAAATGAGTTTTTTTTTTCCTATGGAACAGTAATTTTTATTTACATATGTAATAGTTGTTGATGGTATCTGCAGCCAGATGTCGGGAAGAGGAAGTCATTTCACCCCCTTCCAGTTCCCAAGAGGCTATTAACTTTATACTGACGCAAACTAATATTTAGACACAACTCCCTAGTTCTTACAAAAAAAAAAAGTAGCTATATCTCTAGTCAAATAAAGTTAGTATTTTTAAAAACATTTCAGCAGGCAAGATATCATCAACTGTGTCCTAAGCACTTAGCTTAACATTTATTATCTGGCAGCCAATAATGATGACATAAAGAAGTTTCTCATTAAAACTATTCAAGTGACAATCTGATTATATGAAATGATATGTTCAATAGCACCATAAATTATGTGACCTAATGTTTCACAAATTAGATTACACTGACTTTATCATAAAATAACTTTTCATAAATAACTTATGATGGGAAAGTTTGTGGATTTAGTAGTTTTCTATATTTATTCACTTGATAATCTTGAGAAATCTCAAAATTATGGCCATTTGGGGGGAAGTAAGTATTCATATTTTATGGTTATCTCACTCCATGTATCACATTCTGCAATCATAATTATGAAATCATTTAGAGTTTTTACCACTGAAAAGTAATAAAAAACATGTATTTAATATTTCCACTAATATCTATGTTTTATAATACAAATATAAACCATAGCTCTGAGAAACCTATGAATCAATGGAACGGGAGTATTGCCAAAGCATTGCGATGGCAGTTGCTATATCATTGTATTATCAGGAAATGGAGTCTAACTTAACATCTGAAGTTGGCTTTATAAAATTGGTAGAACTGTTGGCCATTTATGTAGGGGACAGCACTTTATGCTTGAAGCAGCCAAAATCACAGCCACTGGCAAGTAATACTCTACCTTAGAAAGAATGAGGACCGTGAAGCACGATACTCAGGATGTGCCTCTGCCAGAAAAGGCCAAGACAATCAAAGAACAACCCCGTCTACTACACAACTTTGCTTAAGGTTCTCTCTCTCTCTCTCTCTCTCTCTCTCTCTCTCTCTCTCTCTCTTGTAAAATAAATGAACTTAAATCTTTAAAAGTCTATCAAGATGAGAACAATCACAATTCATCACATATTCCACAAAAGAAATAAAATGGAGGAATTTCTACTAAAGGAACATCAGACAGGGGGAAGAGGTAAATGCTAAAGTTCTCCCCCTTAAACAATTTTTACATAGTTATATATAGTAACCAAAGGAAAACTGAACTTTATCCCAAGATTTTACTCATACCTCAGAACCAGTATAGTTTGAAGAAGTGAATGAAAAAGTGAAAGCACATACATTTAAAGGAAATTTTATAGTATATGTTATTTGTATATGATTCCATTGACCCAAGGCTTATTTGGCAGTGAAAACTAAATAAGCACTATATTTAATCTTGAATTAAAAATAAAGATGGCCTATACTAAGTAGCATTAGCTGACAACTGACTGTATCTGGAAATAGTAACTGAAAGCTAAGGAAGTGAGACCCAGTGCTGAAAGATCCATTAGCTAGTTAGATACAGATTTTTAAACATTTCATCTTATTTCTCCATAGAGTCAGAACTGAGTTCTGTCCTGGGATATATGATGTAAATTCTAGTGTCAGTCTGTGTCTACACGTAAGTTCAGGTTTTATCCTTTTGAAGGCTTTGTCAAAAGCATCTTTAACATGCTGATACAGGCTCCCCCAAATAATGGTAGTTTCCATTTAGTGACCTATCTCAAAGCCTCTCTAACAATATGCTCCCAAGTGCCCAGAAAGAGTTCTACATCAAGGTATAATTATGTGTAATGGGTCAGATGTATGGAATAAACTTCTTTCTGTAAACAATTTATAGCACACTAAATGCCCAATTATAACAAAGGATTTTGCAGCTTGACAAGCTGAAAAACTATCTTCTGAAGCCATACCATTTAATGGAAAGGGGCTCAGAATTCCTTATATCTGTACAGCAGTTTAGTATAGAAGTTGTTTTATAAAGCTATATTATTTTAGTCAGAAGTATAAGCAGGAAACTTACCCAAGTTCTCTGATCAGGCAGTTGGAACTGGGAGCAAAATTGAAACAAAAACAAAAAATTACTTCTGTATCAGTATCTTTACTGCAGTCTATCCTTTGAGAAACTAACATTCATACTAACTCAGTAATTTTTACTTATCATGTAACTATACCTTGAGTAAAATGCTGTGGAAATGAAAATTGAATATTTTTATAACACTGCTGAGTTGCCTCTATTTACCTAAATTAACTTTTAGAATCAAGGTTACAAACCAGATTGTCTTTTTTCCAAGAAAGCTAAACACTACCTACTACCAGCACTTAAACAGCAAAATAGATACATCCTCTTTATTTATTTTTCCTCAGTGAAAAACAAGATTCCTAACTTTTACTTTAACAACTAAAATTCAGTAATTTCTTGGAAAAAATGTAGTCTCTTGCATTTTTTTAACGTTAATAACAAAGAAAATAAGATATTTACCCAAATGTGAATCACTGAGTAACACAAGATGATGTACTCGGAAAAGCACTGCTTGATTTTTATTAACCTAGGACTCAGACCATCAGTAGTCAGAACACCTAAGGATATTAATTTTCAAAACTACAAAGGTCTAGTTATTTATGACAAGAATCACTGGAGAAAACTTCAGTGAGAGAGAAGTTTTCCAGGAAACAAATGTTATACACTTAAAAATACCATTTTTCTTGGTTAAAGGGGATATATTTTGCTATCGTAAGTTCTGGTATCTTTAATAAGAAAGATACATAGTTTTAAGGATGAAAGGTTTATCACAAAAGAACTATAACAATAAGAAACATTTGTTGAAAGCAAAATAGAAGATGAAGGGCAAAAGACATAAGTGATTTCACATCAATATATAAATGATAACTTGGGAAAAGATTAATTTTTTTCCAGTTCCTTGGGAAACAGTAACAAGAGGCAGACCCTTTAAAAGGAAGAAAATCAAAATGAATGAATGAAGGATAGAAACAGAAGTAAAACAGAGTCCCTGCTACAGATGTACACAAAGCCAAACATCTGAAAATAAAATGCATGAATAACCAAAATAAAATGCAAAAATAATATTAAAAGTATAGGAAAATCAACCAAGGAATAATAGCCAGTTTTAGAACAATGTTATTGCCAAATGGCAATTCAAATGACCTACCAATGTGAGCAAAAGTACCCAAAACAGAAATCAATGAAATGGACATTCCAAAAATCGCACAGTAATACCACTCCATCCCATCTATAATACTTGTGACTGTACCTCCTTTTCAAAATCATAACCTAAACTAAGACTTCACAAGTAATTTTCAACCACTTAGCCAAGGAGAACCTCCACTGTGCTTATTACTCCATTACATTAAACTAACTTATTTATAAGAGAAAAAATAGAGGGCTCAATAGTCCTCTAGTGGCCTGATATAGCAAACATACTTCTTTAAGAATTGAACTAAGAGAGGAAATTAGACCCTGAGAATGATAAAAAGCCAGCACTTATCTTTTAATTTTGATGTATAATATATGTTTCTATATCTTCTAGATATTTTGGACAAGAATTTTTAAAACATATATTATTATTCAAAAGTCAGTAACATGGCCTAATAATCTTTTAATAAAATTCAGTAAGTACCTATTGAGCCATTCACCTTTCATTGATTAGGAATTCTGCAGTGGGGAGGGACATGCTGAATAGAACACCAAGACATACAAACAGAGAATACCAGTACCAAGCATTGATGTATCCATTTATAAGTTTTCCCTAAAGCATTGAGAATATGTGGTCTCCTCTTTATTATTATAATAACCCTGAGAAATAAATAGAGTAGGTATTATTCTAATTCTGAAGAGGACACTAAAGAAGCCCTAGAGGGACCACAAGATTTGCTCCAATAAAATGTAAATGGAAAATGAAGTAATAAATGGTCTTATCCAAACACTTATTTAGCTACGAAATCATGGCGAGCCCTGGGAGCAGAGGTAAGTCCCTCCATTTTGGCTTCTTGCTCTGAGCCACCCTTGTTGCTGCCCAATGAGACAGCACCGAGAGCACACTGAGCATCTTTACAAGTACTTCTAGATATATGATATTGCCCCGCCAAAGAAACTGGCTCAGGAGCTGGCCAAAGGGTATTTTATTGACATTCCTTTATATTTAAAATGGAATACTTCTGCATCCATTATTAATAAGAGTGTTTCCTCATGTAGGTCCTTCCACATGCCAAGCACAATGTTAATTATGCTAGTCCATGAGCACTGGTCCTTACGGCTACCCTGGTACATCTGGAAGGGGTGTTGCCATTACACTGATAGAGAAGGCTCAGAGAGATGAACCACATTGCTCAAAACCTAAGCACTTTCGCTAATCAGTAGTGAAGCCAGTTGTGAAGCATTTATTTCTGGCCCCACACCCTGGGCAATGTCTGTTTGTTTATTTCTTTGTTTGTTTGAACATAGATCTGAGGGTAGGATGGAATTTGATACAGTACTAGAAAACACAGAAAACAATACTGCAACTTCAGAACATTTGAGGCAGTTTTTCTGAAGGCTTGAGGAAAATGGAGTGACCCAAGCTTCTCCCAGGCAACAGTCTCTAAGCCACCTATATCATAGTGATGTACAGCCGTTACGCATGGAAACAGCCATGATGGTTAGAAAATAACAAAGTATTTTCGCAGTCTTAGTAAATGGCCTCTGCCCCAAGCACCCTGCATGTCCTCCTGCTGCCCTAACCTGCTCCCCAATGACCCTGAGACAGCGCCCCCATCCAGCAACTAAAGCATTAACTGTTGGAGAAGCAGGGGCTCCAGCACCCTGCTCCAGAATACAGGAGTCCATTCGGATTGATCAATCTTCATGACATACCAGATCTTAAATACTTTATCACTCTTGATTATCACTAATAGCAACACACAACAAGATGCAGTCCTTTATACCAACGCATGATATTCTGGTGTGGAAAGAAAACACACTCTGCACTGTGCGCTCACCAGCGTGTTTGCCCCAAGATCTGAGGCAATGACTGCAGTGCTCCAAGCACTGTACACATGTCCTGTGTTTTATGATCCTTCATTAACTTTGGGGATATTCAAAGATAACATATTTTCTTGTATTATTTCGTTTAAAATATTTACATACTATATTTGTAACAGTTGCATGCACATATGGAGTGATTAGCAGGCAAAGTCTCCCATCTTATGAACCAGTAAGTTTACCATGGCTAGCTAGAAATCTTTGAATTTCAGAGAGGGTAGGGAACTTACATCCAATTCCCTCATCTTACAGATAAGGAAACTAAACCTGAATAGACTGAGTCGTTCAAAGACACTGAATCCCAGTCTTTTTTTCCCCCCTCCATTATACCATGTATCCATAGCACTTAATTTTGAAGTGATTAATTACTATATTTTAAAGATAATTAGAATAAACAATTTGATTATTGTAATTAAATGTATGTAACTGTAATATCCTCATAAGCATCTAGTTCTAATTAAAAAGGGAGATATACCTTTTGTATATCAAGAGGGATATATCTTTTGTACAATATCCAACACAAAATGCATATTATGTTCAGGTTTATTAGTCCACGAGGCCTACAAGTGTAACTTAGATCAGCCTAAATATAAATTATAAGTACCTGATAAACATCTACTATTTTGGAACTTGCTTCTTTTCGATAAAGTAATTATGTAAATAATATCATTTCTTAGCCTTCCTATATAAAATAAATACTAATTGGAAAATTTCTAACCCTTATAATACTAAACCATATATTTTCTCAGTTTGAAATAGAGATGATCTTTGAGCAATGATAGATTTCTGCAGCTACCCCAGAAGATGGTATTTCAGCTTTCATAATCCGTTGTTCAGGACTTTGGGAAGGTACTTGAAAAAATGAAGAAGTGGTAACAGAGAGAGTAGGAAGGACTGGGGGTGGGGAAAAGTCATACCCCAAGATGATATAATTTAATTATCTCCTAACTTTCTATAAGACAGCTTGCATAAAATTCCACCAATTTTATTAGAGGAGCATAATTTTTGGTTTGAATATACTGAAACAGAACAAATTAGTTTACTGTTTTCAAGCATTTTCATAAAACTTTTGCTTACTATTATAAAGACCAGAGCTTGTAGCCTTTAAAAAAATAAAAATAAAATATCAATTAAGAATCCAAATTCAAGCTGCTGATATATTTGTTCTTTCAACACAATTCTCCACATTTTGATTGATATATAAACCAATTTTTTAAATGACCAAATACGTAGGGACATGGAGATGAACCAATTACATAACACTGCTTTGTATTTTCCTTGCAATGGGAAATTATATATATTTTGATAAATGGACACAATTCCACTCAGCAAATAGCTCTGTGTATTGTGGTGAATTCCTGTGCAATTACAGAACTTTACTGGAATGCCCAGTGGTCTCTAGATAAATTCCTTCACCCTCTATGGTAACAAACTGTCAGGTAGACTCATTTCCTGTTTTTATCTAAGCACTAAACATGAACGACCTTCATGAGTTTGGGACGAGTCTCCGTGTGATCCATTTCTTACTATCGGTAATTTTTAAGCATAAAAGACAACTTCAATATTTATTTTCTTAACTGACTTTTGCTCACTCCAAAATAAACTTTGGCTCAATAAGTAGTTAATAACAGACAATAATTGACTACCAAAACCATGTTACTTTTATACATATATTAATTACTTTTACTTTAAAGAGTTTGGGTTTTAATTCTACTAGAATTTCCTGTGTTCTTCCACACCAGCGTCATAGGAAATCCTAATGTTCTCAAGATTTCTTTCATTTCATTGCACCTGCTTTTCAGGATCAACAAGTTAGTTTACAAGCTTGAAGTCTCAAATTCATAATACTTACTTGTGGGTGAAATAAGAATCCTGGAGAAGGTCTCAAGTATTTCTCTTTTAAAGCTTCAAGTGGGTCAGTTAGCTTTCTTTTCTCTACTCTGAAAAGTTAAAATTAGATTTTGGAGATGAATCAATCTCATATATCAACTACTACATAATCACTGACATTTAAAACAGCTAACAATAAAGCAAATGGTAGGTTTCTGGGAAGCACACTAATAAAAATATAAAGACATCTGTTCAAGTTCTTGAAGAAACTCATGGCACTTCTAGGTGATCAAAAAATGAAGGTCCTATTTATAATGGAAAAATCCTATTGAATGTCTAGTAGTAATAATGAGGAAATATAAAAAATGAAGAGTCATGAAGTCAGAGACTTTGGTCACAAATTTGTACCTTTCCACTTCAAATGTAGACAAGAATGCTTGGTGATTTTGAAACCATGAGGACAGGGTTCATTTTGAAAATTGAAGTCATTTTCTGCCAAGAAGGTGCACTAAGTAGTCACTGTATTTCTTCCGTATTTGCCAATAACAGCAAGAGAGTTTCTAAGCATGCTGTGTACCCTGCTAGCTACCCTTTGAGATATAAGTGTCTTCTTTTGGATGCCACTGCTGATAAACAGAGCAAGTGAAAGCGGGGTGGTGGGAAGAGGATGAGGAACTTTTTGAAGAGAGGGAGAGACATGCAACTTATCTACATGTCCCTTGTACGTGTCATTCTATTTTCTATTACACTTATAGGAAATGACATCATGGGTTAAATTAACTGCTTTTATCAACTGTTGGTAATTTTCTAATAAAAATTGTTGAATAAGTACCCTTTTAAAGTAGACTCAAAATGAATAAAAACAGCTACTACTTCTTGAGATTTTATATATGCTATGTTTTGCACACACAATTTCACTTACTGAAATAGGTGCTCTTATATCCATTTTATGGATAAAAAAATGTTTATGACATGGGAAAGATGAAATATTAACCCAAGTCTTACATTAAAACTGGGGTTTAGGTCTTTCATGAGTTAGGTAAAATGACCTAGGGCCTTGGGACTGAAATACCGGAGAGAAGATTAAGATTAGAATAAGCAAGAGGAAGATTAGGAGATGATGGAGAAAAACATAATGGGTATTTGGAGAATTTGGAAGCCTACTGGCATTGGGAGTGTCTAAGAAAGAACGTCTGAGAAATTATCTTCACAAAGGACTGAGATATATCACTGAGTTGGAAATGCAACCCTACTGGCAATGTGGAACATATAATCTACACATAAAATATTTTCCTTCTCTAGTAATAGGACTGCTACGGAATTAAGATACAATAATTGAAAAAAAAAAAAATGTGCCCAAGGATGGTACGGATGACTCAGATGTTTTTGATTGTCTTTTTTTTTTTTTTTTTTTTTTTACTTCCTTTGTCATGTTCAAATGGGAGTAGCCCTTAATATGCTGGCAATGTTTCTCGGTGAATGTATTGTAGGTAATATAGGTAGAAAAACAGTTTTGAGTGCAAAAAAATTGCCCCCCCCACAGTATCTATTAAGCAATAGGAACTTGATAAATATTGTTGAACAAAAGAATAGCACAAAATCGGCTCTTCATAAAAGAGAATCAAGCAAAAATATGCAAATACTTCCATCTTAAATAAGTCCAACAAAAAAATTATCCACCTCGTCTGTTAACTATGGACAATGTTCAAGATTTGAATGAGAAAGTAAATATGAACACTTGGTAACATTTAAAATACATAAGTATAATTATTGTTATTCATATCTTTTAAAGAAAACTGGTATTTAAAAACTAAATCATTCTGAATGGTCAAGTGAATGTTACAGTATATTGCCTAACAGGCTTTTTATTAAGCATATATGTATCCCCCAAAGAATTTTTGGATGCATTTAAGGACACTGGATAATGAAGGCACTAAACAGAGACACATTTTTTTAAGCCGATCACTCACATTATATACAAAACATTTTTGTGATTAATATTTCATTTCCTTCGGGCTCCTAACAGATTTATTTAGAAAGAGAATATGACCAGTACTTATTAAGGATGTGTTGGTAGGTTAACAGAGTAAGCTCTTGCTGTTCTGTGTCCCATCTCCTTCCAAATAACCTGACCCATGTAAGTACCCACACATATTTGCATTAATCCTTCAGGAGCCTCATTCTTCCGCCACTTGACAACTTGCTTTAAATATGGCTTTCCCATATTTTCCACTTTAAAAAAAAAAAGTGTTTAAAAATAAATTTATTGTCAAGGGAAAGAACTCCGTGGGCCTCTTCCAAAACCCCAAATTCAGAGTCATCCAAAAATAAGTCCAAACCTAATGAGTCGACTTTCTGAATAAAAAAAATGAATTCACCAGATCAAACAACTTTGCTCTCTGTTTTATAATAGTAATTTCAATGGTTTGTTAGAAGCTGTAACTTTATGGTGCGAACATTGTCTTTCATACATCTGTCCACATGTAATCGTCTCCCATCCACTCTTACCTGTAAATAGGGTCCATAAAGAAAGGGGTAGGTCTAGCATGCTGCAAGGAACCGTCTGTTGCCGGTCTTGGGTCAATGTTGTTGCCTTTCTTTTCCCCAAACACGTGGTTTTTTCGAGGCTCAGTAAGCTTTGTCCCACTGGCTCTACTTCTACTGCCCATACTTAGATCCAGGGGCTGGTCTTGACTTGTGGCAGGAGTCGCTGGAGGCTTGGAAGGTACTGGAGTCAAGGGTTTCTCATCCTTTCGCTTAGTGGTGAGGTCAAAGGGAGACTCAGAGCTTCCCTTCTGCTGTTTCTTTACTTCACTTGGTGATTGGGGTTCCATTTTCAAAGGTAACGATCTCAAGTCTCTATCAGGAAATGGGTACATTGATTGAGAGAATGCTGGAAAAAATGGGAGGGGAAACATGGAAGGGTAAGGTAAAGCTCCAACTTTTTTGTCTTGCAGCCCCACCAGTCCTGTTGAACCAAAGTATTTTTCAGCAATAGAAGCAATAGCCTTTATAGAATCATTCACAGCTCCTGACACCGCAGTTTGCTCCTCTAAAGATGGTGAGAAAATGGAATGATTGCTGTATTCTTTCTTATTATGTATTGAAGCCAGATTCTGAAGAGGGCTTACTTTGTCTTTGAACATTTTACCATTTTCTTTAAATTTTTCTTTATCACTTTCAATGTCACTTTCCAGATCAGAGCCCGAGGTTGTTTCCAGGTCACTGCCACTTGGAGTACTGACATCATCAAGGTCACTACTCTCTGACTGGTCACTGATTTTTTCAAGGGGCCTCTCTTCAGAGGACCTCTCGGGCTGGAGCTCCACTGGCTTATTGTCCCCTACAGTTGGGTGTTTAGATAGTGCCTTCAAAATATCCTGTGTAGCTGGCAGTATCTGAGGATGTGTCATGAGGGGACTTTGACTTTTGTTTGTCTGTTCAGTACTTGATAGTCCTTTAACAGGAGAACTAGCAGGTATCAAAGGAGGCCTATGGTACAAGCCGGAAGGAAACAGACCAGGGAAGCTAAAAGAAAATCCAGGAGCTGTTGGAAAGGTAAGACCAGCAGGATGCCTATTGGCACCAAAATAGTCAGCAAGGCCCGGGTTGGCATGACTCATATTAACCATGGACGTTTTATCCATAGCTGGGGTTCCAGGAAGTGAAATGCCTTGGCCAAAAAATCCACCTGCCGCAAAATGGTTCTTGCCCTCACAAAACCTCCTGTGTTTATTTAAGGAAGACGTAGTGCTGAACATTTGTCCACAGTCTTTGCACTTGATTTGGGTTCTGCAATCAGCATGCATGCGCTTATGACGACAAAGGTTTGAAAACTGAGTATAGGATTTATGGCAGACCTCACCTGTGTGCAAACAACAAAAAAGAATCTCAGGCTTTATGGCAATTGCTTCTGAATTTAGCAAGTATCACAATTGGTTTACCCCAAAATTTCAATTAGGAAGCCAGGAAAAGATGTTGGAGGCACTAATCTGGGTGCTCCAAACACAGAAAACCCCCCATTTCACTAGATTCCAAAGCAAGGCATCCAACCTGACAAATGTCTTGAGGCAGCACAATTATTCCATATATATATATATATATATATAAATATTTTATCATCCCCATTGCATAATATTTTGCATCATACTTTTGTCTTTAAATATTTATGAGAAAATCAAATCCCAGCATGCGTTGATTTCCCACCCAATTCCTACACTAACAAAATCTTTAAATTAAAGTCTTAAGATGTACTAAACATGAAACATAACAGGAACCCCTTTAAAATTTTAGATAGACAACTTAAAGAATTCTACATTGTAGGCACCAGAACAAAATAAAACAGGCTTTCGCTTGACCAGAAACTTCACCTTTATTCCCTGTCCCCTTGGGGAAAAAGCCCGTAACTGCTCTACCATTATTTAATCTGTATTATATCATATGCTCTCATCATTCACACATCAAAGCCACACAACAATGCACATTGTGTATTCGGAGACATTTTTAACAATCATTTTCATGATTTGAGAAAGACTGACATAATTTACAATGGCTCTATTTTAAGCCTGCAAAGGAAACTAAATTGAATGTAGCCCATCCTGCATTGCTGGTTCCCATGAACTATGATCACGTCCTCTGACTTCCCCTCACACCAGCGGTTGTGCTAACCTTCCTGCATTTATGAAACCCCTGTCCTTGGGAAACATGTCCACTTGTTGTCATATCTTCGCCGGTTATCTCAGGGCTTGACTTCTATGTGCTATAGCCAACTACGGTAAAGCAGAGGGCAGTGCTGTGAATGCTCTAATCCAAAAAGAAGAACACAGCAGTGGGTGTGGCTGAGAAATAACCCTCTTCACCGAGAACTGCCCAAAAAAGTAGAACATCTTCCTCCGCACATATGTGCAAACAGATCTAAGCATATTTTTAAGACCAAACTCTGTAACCCTTAAGGACTCCTTTGCTAGGTAAGAATCTCACTCATTTCGCAATCCAACAGGATTATAGGATCTGTTCCCTAAGCATCACCTTTTTTATTTTTACTTTAGGAAAGATGAGCCCACTTTATGTGTGAGCTTAATTTAATGCTTCTGTACACATTGAATACATACAGAAACATGATATGCCTCTTTGGTAATTGTGGAAACAAATTTATATAAGAAATTAAATTGAAGATAAAGTACAACATTTATTGCTTTCATGTGATGACTACCTTTAAGCAGAGAATGGCTGAGCTCCTGAGTCAAAACAATAATAAAAAAATTTAAAAAATGAAAATAAACCTCATTCAAAGGAGATTATAGACCTCCAGTGACACAAAACTCACCCAGAACTTGAAATAACCCACACACTACCAAAAAGGAAGCATCGAGTGATTCTATATCTATTTCATTTACTACTAACAATTAAAAAGCATTACTACATATATTAGCATGCGTAATAATAATATTAAAGGAGCTTTCAACTGTGGGATGATTTGCAACACTATAGAGGCTGTAACACACTTTTTAACAGGAAAAGAAGATGTGAGTATTTTCTTTTCAGATCATTCTACTGGAATATATTGACCAGATTCTGCTTTAAACATATATACTAGTTAACCATATACAATACATATATATACTACTTAAATGCTTTGATACGCTAATTAAAACCATATAATGTAGCGGGTAGAAACATGAGACTTTCACTAGTTACACTAACTCAGCTGTGAGCAATAACAAGAAATAGTAAATAAAATGTTGGAATTATAAAAGTGTACTCATAAGAAAGTGACACCTCTCCTCTGGGCATTAAAAGGTATTGAGGAAATGTCTTGATGAGTATTCAACCAAGGTGTAAGTTTTTGAAGGGTTTGCAACTTTTTGGCAAATAAATGTTCTCCACACTTCTTTCTTATAGCTGGACGGATTGAAGAAACCCAAGAGCTTCTCTGTATCAGAGAAGCAAACGGTGCATTTCACTTTCCCAGTTGTACCCTCTGTTACATAGATAAGTGGTGTCTGTGTCAGATCTCAACAACATAGAATCTGGGATGTTTCCTTAGGCAGAGACTTTATTTTTCTCACTTGAAGACCTGGCCTGGCCTACCACAAACCACCAGGCCTCCAGGTAAATGGCTCAATTGATGTTGAAGTCTATACTCTACTGTAATTTTCTCAGTAATAAGGAATTATCCAGCAGTTAACATTGCATTTTTCTACTTATTAAACAAATTAAGAGGTATTTTGAATATATTCAGCCTATTAGAGCATGTGGTTTCTATTTGGGCAGGCTGGAGGTTTCTGTAAAGGCAGTGAGTAATTACCTTAGCGCTGGTGACTTTAGGCTCGAGCTTGGCGGTACACTGTAATAAGAGACAGTTGCCATAAACACACCAGTGGGGGTAAATCGTGGTGTGTGGCCTTCTGGTGAGAAATAGATATCAACTCTAGGTGAACCTCCTCCACTCCAAAGTCGCTATACCAACTCCTCTTTTGTTCTGAAATTGCATGGCTATTATTTATAATTACCCCATGGTGCTCTGTCAGATTTTATATTTGAAGAATGCCATCTGCTATTTAAATTTACCGATAATTACTGCAAATACCTTCATGGGAAATCGTTCATGCAATCTGATTGGAAAGGGACACCCTATAGCACTTTAAAGTGAAACACTTGACTTCAACCCAATTAAAATTCCATATCCCAGAATTTTAGATGATAGGAATCGATATTTTCCGACTTTTATTTCAAATAATAGAGAAAGCATTAAACGGATGACCCTAATGCATTGCGGTGTGTGCTACTCTTTCTGCTACCAAAGCATACTACATTTAATAAAATTTATTTCCGAAAAGTCAGAAATAAATGAATTATGTATGCCTGTAGCACTTGCAAAGACATTTTTAAGGCATTACGACCTAGAGTCAAGAATGCCTTTTTGAGACAAGAAGTCACAAATTTCTATTGTATCCTTTATTTCCTGCGACTTTCAACAGAGCTTCCCCAAGGGAGTCTAGAGCACCCTTTTGTTTATCCGCTAGTCCTCTTCACTCCACCCAGGGAACAGAAGAACATGTGAGCAAAACAGGACTCTAGTGTAAGCTGGCAAGAGAAAGGAAAGCTCTCTTGGTGCTTGAAAGCATAAAAGAGGGCTGTGTTAAGGCAAAAAGGAGGAAGGCTCGTCTCTGGCACCTCCATGTTGGCACTGAAAATTGGGTTTTTTTCCATTAGGTCCTGTAGTAGTGTCTCATATACCTACTAACAGCCATCGTGTATTTGTCAGAAAAACTGTTTTGCAAGAGTTCCCAAGTCAGAGATCTTGCCAACTACTGGGTATGCTTCAACCAGTTCTATGCTTATCTGGATCCAAAATCAGTCTTGAAGTTTGTAGCACAGCTCAATGAGTCATTGTATTTATATGCCCAGCCGAGCAATGGATCAAAAGAAGTCCAGAATCATTGCCCAGATGGGCTGAGAACAACTGATTTTCCTTATGAAATATTTCAGCACAATTCAGAGAACAGGAGTGGGTGGACAGAGGAAGAAGCAAATGAGGACTTCGCTTTATTTTATTTGAAGTGTGTTACTAAAATGCTCTGTACAGGGAGATTCTAAGTAGGTGGTCAGATTGGATGTCCCCTGAAAACACACAAACACACTGCCTGTAAATTTGCTTTAGTGCAGTGAGTTACAGAAGCACCATGTCCAGCATCAAAGTGAGAATGTTCTGCTTTTCAAGTAACTGAGAACTACCAGTCTGCAGCCTGTCATCGGCAACAACGGGTAAAGGGCATTTTATTTACCCCCCCTTTCCCCCCCAACACATACACGCACACACAGAGTCATAAGCCTACTTGCCAGGTGGGGTTCTTCCGGCTTTCTGATCCAGAACAGGTTTTATCACTTCGTCTTGGTTAGTGGTATCTGCTATTTGTTGTTTTACAAAGCCATGAACATTTTCAGTGTGAGACAAATCTGGTTGTCTCTATTAAATCCTACAACCCAGGGAGGCTTCCCTTTCATTATTTAACAACTTCTCTTTTCTCTACCTGTTATTGATTTCATCCAAAAGAAAACACCCCAGGGATCATAGACAACATACCATGAATCTGGTTATAAAAGATTTTCTGGTAATAGAAAATAGCCCTACTGGATTGGATCATAAATAGGTAATGTGAAGACCCCTCTAATGGCCATGTGTGGCCACTCTCCTGATCACACTGCCGTTTGGATGAGAGACAGATGCAGGAAGGAGGGCTGGAGTGTTAAAAACTTACAGATAAAGGGCTTCACACTGCTGTGGATGTGCTTGTGTTGTTTGAGGCCCGACGAAGTGGCAAACGTTTTGCCACACTCTGGGCAAGCATGGGCCCGCGCACCAACGTGCTGAGAGCGAATGTGCCGCTGAAGGTTGCTAGGGTCCGTGAAAACCTGCTAGGAAATGAGTACTGATTAATCAAGAAACTTAATTCAAAGACACAATAAAGTAGACCAGGAATGACTCAAGAAGGAATTTTGTTTTCATGTTTTGTTTTTGTTTATTTGTTTTTCCCAAAGACAAAAAAGAAGTCATATTTCCAAAGTGCAAGCTCCTCTAGGGTAGGGACTGTAAATTATTCAGCTCTGTATCCTTAGCACAAAGGGTCCATTGGTATCAGCTGAATGAAATAATTAATGACATTATTAGACCACATTCCAGGCCTTTTTGATCCCATTTAGAGTGACTGGAGTTGAATAATAACATGCTGGCCATGACATTATTAAAACTGGTGTGCTATCTCCATCCTTTAAAGAACATGCTATGTACAACATTGGGGGGATTTTGACTAAAGTATCTCAAATCTATTCAAGGAGTTCCCCTAGGGGGTAAATTCTAACACTGTTTTAGTCAGTTACCATTAAGCTAAAATTACTCCTTTGGACACTGGGAAGAAAGGCAAGAAAGGAGGGAGGGAGGGAGGGAGGGAGGGAGGGAGGGAGGGAGGGTGGGTAAGGGGGAGGGGGAGAGAGAGAGAGAGAGAGAGAGAGAGAGAGAGAGAGAGCCACTTACACATCTGGGAGCAAAACATCTCTAAAGATAATTTCAAACATCACAATTTCCACTGGCATGAGAAAAAATACGCAAATGCTATGAAAATTTTGGGAAATTGAAATCAAGTTTCATGACACCAGGATGTCTTTTAGCTAGCTGAGAAACATGAAAATTAAATGATACGAATTATTGTTCTTGTAATCATCAAGGTGAGATGCATTCATTTTACTCTTATGTTGTTCTGCACTAGTCACTAAGGGACTATATTTTTAATTAGAATTAAGTCATGATTTATAGTGGGGACTTTGGTGGAAAAATCTGCAAATGTAGGAGTCTTCCATTCTTTCTGAATAGGCATTCAGAAAGTTTATGTGACTTCCTCACAAATTGCTATTAAAAGAAATCAGTAATTGCATTGGATAAAATTTTCATTCTCCATAAGGCTATAAAACAACCCCATGCTGGCAAGCAAGTAGCGGAACCAGGAATTTACCAAGGATGTCTGACACCTAGTTCTGGAACTCACCATTAAGCCTCACTTCCTCCCTTACAAAAATAAAAGGATACCCACTAAGTGTTTTTATACACTGTACTAATGCCTTTTAGCATACGACACTCAGTCTACTTTTCTCAAGATATTTATAGTTTCCCCTCTCAAGGCTTGTTTTTATATATCGTAGCAAGTGATAGATTAAGAGAGAGCAGGATGACAGAGAGGCCAAGTAGTCTACAAATTCACTGTACCTTGGCACAATTTTCACATTCATAGTGCTTTCCACTGTCATGTGACATCTGGTGGCGAATTAAATTGGACTTCCAGTTAAATGCCTTAGGACACTGATCACACTTGTATTCCCTCTCTTCAGTATGTGACAACATGTGTTTCTCCAGGCTGTTAAGAGAACAATTAATTTAGTAAGACATGGTGACAAAGAACACATTCATAAACAGAATGTCATTTTACTACTAGTCCAACTGGCAATTAAAGAAATAAGAAGGAAAAGTTGTTGAGGTGAGGAGGAGGAAAGAGAAGAAACAGGCTTGCAACAGACAACAGTACGTTTTATGTTTCCTAGACTGTGTCTCTCAGTAATGCAGAGAAGTACCCCTGTTGTTAGAAAATAAATCTGATACTGCTAGCAGGGATTAATTGCCAATTTATGGGCATGATAAACAACTAGCTATTTGTCAAGTTCTGGATTCACTACACAATCCTAACAGTAACACATGGCTAACACCTAAGTCAAACACAAACACTCAAACAGAAAATGTTAAGAAAATGCTTACGAACATTCAAGCAAGTATTCTATCTAATGTATATATATAACTTCTAGACTCAAAAAAGTACTTTTGGTATTATCTATGTCACCATATGGGAAAGTGAACTATAAGCTAACTATTCAACAAACAATTTCCCATTATAACCCTGGGATGGATCAACTGACAGGCAGATGGACTGATGGATGGGTGTGTGTATAGATACAGAAGTTGATATAGATACATAAAGAAATATTTTTATATAGAGAAAAATATTATATAACCTATGAATTAAGGAGGGAAGAAAAGTATATAATATTTTAAGTGGATGCACTCTTAAAGCCCTTCAAAAGAAAAACATTGTTAGAAGTTTTTCACAAGCATAATTACTGTTTTTAAACTTAGAATATTTTTCCTGCTCAAAGGAAACTTTTCCTCCCCTTTCTAAAAATGCATATGAAATCTGCATGAATATAATGAAAAGCAAATATATATATAATGGATTATTGTGATATTCAGGTGTTTGCAACATTTTCGTTAATTAAATACACACATGGATAACACATTAGGACACTACCCCCATAGAAAGTAACAGAGCTCCTCAGAGAAATAGCCTGCTTCAAATTTGAAAAAGAAAGTGTATAAGATGTGCCTTGAATATCTTCTTATGGCAAAAGCAAAAAAGAAAGTTATGATCATGTCAAAAGAATTAGGGTGCCAACTTGAAAAAATAAATGCCCACTGACCAAAGATGAGGATATTTAAGCATTAATAAAAATAATATTCTCATCTTTCAACAACAATAAAACACAAGAACAGAACCTCACTGTCACCCTTGGAAGATGCCGGGAAACCAAATCATTATTCTGAAAACTAGTAAATAAAATGAAAAGCTCATTCACATGGCCTGCGCCTTCTATATGAACTATACCTCAGGGTGAGCAAATAAACAATGAGGGGAAGTTTCTTTGAATATAATTAATTCATATAATAAATACTGAAAGAATGATAGAAGTAGAATACATTCATTTTGCAGCCCCTAAAGAATTAACGAATCTCAGCAATCCATATGTGCCTTCTGATGGAAATAAATAACACTGTCAATGAGGTATTCTTCCCAAAATTTTGAACCTAAATGTGATCAAGCTTGATATGTACTCATAAATCTGAGTTTACAGGAAAAAGGGGCTGGAGAAAGATGTTAAACAACACTGAGGGAATAAAATTAGAATTCGGATTGGAGGAAATGCTACAGGAAAATCACTCAATTTCTTGTATAAATAAATCATAGTGAGAGAGGGATACAGAGATAAATGAGAGAGAAAGAGAGAGAAGAGAGAGCTAGAGAAAGAGACTTATGATTTTGAGGGAAGCTATAAATTCAAAGAGATACAAGAGACATGTCAACCAACTGCAGTGATGTACCTTGTTTTGATCTTAATTCAACACTCTACAAATTACGAAATATTGGGGGAATATGAACACTGACCGAACATTTGATTATATTAAGGAATCATTCTTAAAGTGTGTGTTGAACTTACCTTTTAAAGAGTCCATACTGTGTACAGATATATAATAAACTATTCATGAATAAAGTGATATAATGCCCAGGATTTGTTTCAAACAATCCAAAATGACTGTAGCTGAGATAAGATTGGCCTTATATAATAATTCTTGAACCTGCACATATGGGGATTTATTATACAATCCTCTCTAATTTTGCACATATTTAAAACTTTCATAACAAAAAGTCAATTAAAAAAAAACTACCAAGCATGCAAGAAGTACCCTTTCTCTTCCATGTTTTATTTCTCTGTAAGATGAACCTCTAAATTCAAGTACCCAGTAAGACATCTGTGCGCCTAGAATATATTACCCAGTGGTTGTGTAGACTGTGTGCGTGAAAGTGTGTGAAAAAATGAAATGCCCTTTCCCATATCTTGATAAATTAGAAATACCTTTCCCATATTTTTTTCTCTTCCTCAGCTTCCTCCCTACAATTCTATTCATATTGGCACATGAACTTATGTTTCCTGCCCCATGAGTCACTCGAGTTGGTAAGGCTATTCTATTTGAGCACAAATGGCAATATCTCTGTGAACAAAAGGTACCAGGAGAGTACAGGTGTGTGGAGTCACAAGAAAGGCCTTATGTTTATATACACTGTGTGTTACACAAGTTGAAATGCTAACAAGAGAGTTAAGAGAGAGAAATCAACAACTGCAGGTAACATTGAACTGAGTTAGGGACATCTTCCAAAATCATTGTATGGGTTGCTATTCTCACTACTGTCCTTAACAAACCCATGCCATTTTATGACATATATTATATTCCAATATGTATGTCACATCATAAGCTCTGAAATCTAGTGATAAAAAATTGGCCTATACATTGAGTCTTTTTCCTGTCCCCTAACTCCAAGCGTTTGCTATAGCTTTAAGAGTATACTAAATGGCACGCAGTGGGAAACAAGATAGCAAAGCACGGGGAATTTTTCTTTCTTTGCTTCTTCTCAGCTAGCATAAAATCCATATTGTTCCATGGAATTATCAGCTATCAAATAATCAGTAATAGAAAGAATTAAAAGGCAAGTGGTTCTCACAAAAGCACATGTACATCGCTTTTCATAAACATAGAAGCAATTCAGTCAGTCATTACTGAGACTTCACTTTTCATAAGAATTTTATCCCAATTTATAGAGCTTTGCTTAGCCCTCCGGGTTCTTTCCATCTTTTGCATATCAACCTTTATTTTTGCCCCCCCCTTTTGTTTTTCAGTGGGGGAATGTATTATTTTCTCATCATTTTACATAAAAGATACAGAACAGAATAATGCATCATGTCAAGAAAGGATTTTTTTCATTTGTTTAAAGTATAAAGCAACACTATAGGATTCAATAAAGTGGAAAATATTCAGAGAAAGTAGGTTCTGCACATGGCTAAATTATATAACCATTTGGATGCTTGACATCAGGTTTTAGAGTGACATGTTAAATCCATCTGACTGAGCTACCGAAGAGTGCGTTTTGAGGGTTCATCCAATGTATAATTAGGTTTCCTTATTGTTTTCCACTGAATGTTTGAATGAAGGAGCTAAACTGACACTCAGTTTTGGCAGAAGTAGAGCTGACTCAGGCGTAATCTTACAGCTGATCAGCGTAAGAAGCTTTTGCCCCTAAGAAGGGTTTCCATACACTTCCAGGAGGAAGGAAGAATTACATTTTAGTGTTTAGCCTGGCAATTTTTGTTTTATAATGCTGTTCTTTATTTTTTTATAACAAAACTGAAGGAAATATGCTTAATCTTTGACATCACAGATATTGCTTTACAGTGTAAATGCTTGTTTTGCCCATTGGAATTTATTAATTTTATTTCGCTTTTTTAATTTGGACTCAATTATATTTAAGAGACATGCTGTGACACTTTTTGTTTAATTACAAATCCATGTTTTACCAAACATATATAATAATTTATTCTCCATGCGAATTTATGTTAAGCAGTAAAGATGAGTTTAAAGGGTACTCGGAAAGCCCTCTTATTCCCGAAAATGTTTTCCCTCTAATAGCTAACTTAGGTCTGAATTTTCAAAGCTAAAGATTAATTCTTTTGATTCAAGCTCCTCAGGGAATGAATTATACTTGATGCTTTTTTAGTCATTTATGCATTATAATGAACGACTGTTATATGAAATCCGTTCCTATAAGTGTTCTCACAAGAGAAACAGATACAGGGCAATCAACTGAGTTAAAAAGGAGAGAAAAAAGAGGAGGTATTAAGGAGAGAAAGGAAACAAAATGATAAACTGAATAAGTGGAGTGTCCAAGACAAACTGTGAGTAATTCACACTCCTGAATAAGTCCAGTTAATATACTACCATACGCATTTAAATACAATGATGTTATGTTCACTTGAAATCCTGATTATAGGTTCCAAGCATCATTTTCGCATTTAAAAGCAAAAGAATGAATGCAATTATTAAAACTGTTCATGGACCAAGGCAAAAACCATTAGCCAAAAACAAACAAACCAAAAAAAACCTATTAGTTCGTTATATACATCTCTGATCTGATAAACCATTTTGCAGCATGATTATCAGTATGGTTTTCAGAAAGTGGGTTCCAGGATTGCTATTTTCTTTAATAGGAATAAAAAACAATGTTTTAAATTAAATTCAAAGGATTATAAAAAGTTTACATATAGCTGAAATATGATTTTCATTTTGTTGAAAATAAATATTAAAGAATTATTTCATTTATATCATGTTGCTTTTTTCCCTTTTGGGAAATTCAACCTTTTCTTCACTGAGCAGGCTTTTCTCATTCTTTTATATATGTGCTGTTTACATAGTTGAAATTATATCTATAGGTTACACTGATCTGTCAATGGACCCGTCTATCTTTCATTCAGAGTACCAGAAGCAGTCTGTTTTTTGTTTTGTTTTGTTAGTTATCATCTAAGTGTTTCTAGAGATAGCTTTACTCTTTGGCATACGATTACTTTCATCAGCATCATTGTTGCACCACCAGTCTTGATTCTTCCTCTAAGTCATATTTTACTGCAATGCTACGCTTTTAGTTGCCGATAACACTGCTTAAATAAAAACAAACATTATATTCTAGCTGGTATCAAAATAACTAATTCCAACTTCATTGTAAATATTTTACAGATGACAATTTCCCCGAGAAAAATGATTTCTGAACATGTTATTAACACACTTGTCCGGCTCATTGCACTTCCAAATTTCCCATCAGCATAAATTCTGAAAATTCAGCATAACATTTTATTGTAAAGTAAATAAACATGTTTTTTAGTGCAACCTGCCATTTCTAACCTTTGCAAATCAGGAAAAACTTGGTCACATTCCTTACACTCCTGGATTGCATGTATCTCTCGAAGATCATTTTCACTTTCGAGTTTTTGTTGAAAGTCCTCTTCCACCATTGAAAATGCAGAATGAGGGGTACTGCACGGGAACTTTTGGTGATCTGCTAGCTCAGCCTTGGACTCAAAGAGCTGGTCACAATCCTCACAGCGATATTGTCGTTCTTCTGTAAAAATAATTCAGGTGTTACTAGGATGGGGAGATCAGAAAGTACCACCACCAACCAACAGATATAACTGAATTACTGAAGGCATAATAGGAACTATTTGGTTGTCATTTCTACCACTTGCATTTGAACGTAGGTTAGAAATTGTAGAGTAAACCCTTCCAGGATTTAATATTCACAGGATATTAAAAGTCGTAATGACCACTTACTGAGAATCACCTATTTCTTTAGCTCTGTACCTGGATGACTGATATTCCTTAAAACCTGATTATGAAGAATCAGATTTTTATCCCAACTTTCAAATGAGGGTATTGAAACTCAAAGAAGTTCTGAAACCAGTCAGAAGTTACAGAGCTAAGTGATTGTACCAGGATTTGAACCCATCTCTGTCTCATACACTTCTCACTGTGCCACGTTACCTGGAGGATGCATGGGACACACAGGCCTTATCTGAACCGTGCTTAAGCCTGGTTAATATCAGCAATTTGAAACGCCTCATTTTTACATTCATCATTACTTATAATGGGACACAGGATGTTTTTAGCATTCTTTTAGGCTAATTTATCATACCCCAGGGTCAGTGCCAGTTGGCGTGGCTTTTTTAAATAGCAAACATATCATGAATTTGACTAGATATAACAAGGTTCTAAAGTGTCAGGTAGTGTAGTATTGTTTCTATTCTTTCCATTTGAATAGCTTTTAGCCCACTCATGAGGCTATACTACTATGCACAGATTGCACAGACACAATCACAAAAGTCTTGAAAACAGCTCTCAGTGTGGAAAGACACCAGGGCAACAATATGAGAGATAATTGCTGTTTTGTAGACCTATAGACAGTTGTTCATCAACTGAATGTTTTGAGAGAATATTTTAGTCACCTCCCAAATACTAGGCATTTTGCTAGGGAATTAATATATGAGAAACTCAAGGGGATACACACGTGAACAGAGTGTGATATATTTTATGACAGATGCATGCATAGGGCCTAAAGGAGCTCAGAGGAACATGCTTAATCCATCTGATCTGAAGGAGAGATGTGCAGAAGATGTAATGGGTAAGAATCAGTCAGGTGAAGTGAGATGAGGGAGGACACCTAAGGCAGCAGGGTTAGAATGGGCCAATGATGAAAGCAAGAAAGAGTGTGGCAGGCTCCTGGAAGACAAAGCTGCAGTCAAGTATGACAGGTTTATAGGGTGCATGTAGGGGAGGGGAGGAAAATGGAGTTAAAGAGGGTAGCAAGTCTCTAGGGGCTTTTTAGGTCCCTGCTAGGAAGGAAAGAGAAAGCCACTGAAAGTTGGAAAGCTCCATTGCAGCTGGAGAAGCCAAGCAAAATGGTCAAATGGGACGTTGCTACTATCATCTATATATGCTACTGGTTTAAACTAGCAACAGGGGGGAAGAAAGGTAAAGAAATTAGGAGGGTTTGTCAACTTTGGATGTAGAAGATTAAAGAAGAGGGAAGTATTCTAAAATAAACCACCTCAGCTCTAAAGACAAGTATCTCGATGACATTAAGACACATAAACATTTTCTATCATCTGTTACACTATTCATATATTTAAGATCTTACATTTAGGATCTCAGCCAGCAGTCTGAACCTAAGCAAAAAGCTTCAGGCCACATAATACATGGAAAAGCCTACATTTTAAAAATAGCAAGACTCAGGTCGGCCTGGTGGCTCAGGCAGTTGGAGGTCCACAAGGGCCAGTGGGTTCTCAACCACAGGGTTGCAGGTTGGACTCCTCCACTCCCACAAGGGATGGTGGGCTCCACCCCCTGAAACTAACAATGGCAACAAGATCTGGAGCCCAGCTGCGCCCTCCACAACTAAGATTGAAAGGACAACAATCTGACTTGGAAAAAAGTCCTGGAAGTACACACTGTTCCCCAATAAAGTCCTGTTCCCTTTCCCCAATTAAAAAAAACGAAAAGAAAAATGGGAATAGCCTTTAAAAAAATGATAAAAAATAAAAATAAAAATAGCAAGACCTTAGTTTGAATGTTGACTCTACCACTTTCTAGGCATGTAGTCTTTGCCAATTAACTTAGCCTATGTAGCCTCAGTTTTTCTATCTGTATAATGGAAATAATTCCTTTCTTACAGGTTTGATCTATGTGTACAGATCTATATGTACAGATAAATGGAAAGTATATAATACCTAGCATATAGTACATGTGTGATGTGTGTGTTCTAATTTCTCTTTCCTAAGAAACATTAAATCCTAGACTTATAAAATACAAATCACCATTTAAACATCACAAACATAATATATAACATACATGGTTATATGGATGGATATAGATGTGACACATTGAAAACCAAAAGTAACGGATGGGTTCAAAAGTGTTATAAAAGCAGGTAATTTACAAATCATAGCCCTAAAAGAAAACTTGTTACTTCTGTTTAGGCTTTTTAGAATAGTAAACTAACCATTAAAATTTCCAAAAATAATTGTTTGAAAACCTTTTTAGATCTAACATTCACTAATGAAAGATGCCTTGAACCGGAGAAAGCCCAGAATATATTTTCTATCATCTAATCACTCCTCACTATCACGGAGCCCTTTTGGGTGAGACTCCCCATTTATGTTCAAACTTTACCAGGCTCATTGAGAACATAGGGCTTCTTAAAAACATTTGCTTGTCAGAGTTTCTAAAAAGAAGAAACAATTTCCAAAAGACTCCCAAAAATACAACCAGTATAAACTACAAGGAGGTGGAATTCAGCTCAGCCAAAGGAAAAAAGTTCAAGTAAAGAGGCAGTAAAGAGTAGTAGCTTCCTTCGCAGTAGCAACAGAAGTAGAGGCTGAGTCTCTCCCATTCAAATGGCAGAGGGATGGGAGGTGGTACAATGCCCACCTCTCAGCTAAGTTGGGATGGGTGACCCTTCCCAGTGGCCAACCACAAAACACTCTAGAGAAACCATCACATTATATTGAACCACATCACATTATATCAGGAGAGAGAAATAGAAAAGAGAAAGGAAAAATATTAAATTCTTATCCCAATGACACAAATCCATACAAGTAGCATTTTCTCTTAATCTTCCCTAAACATACATCGCGTGTAATTATAATTCTTTTTGATCCCCCTCTTCATTTGATTTAGAATAGGTCTCTGGCAAATAAAAATTCCTCTGGCTCTAAAATTTCCTCATCTCTACCTGTCTCCCAATCCCCATCCCCTCAACTCCCTCCCTTACGATCTCGTTGGCTAGGATTTTACTCAAGTAGAAACACTTTTCCATGTAATAGAACATTCGATGGGAGAAACATCCGCTAGATTTACAAAGTCTGAAACCAAGCTCTCTGAAATGACTTTCGTACAACAAAAGGACTCTCACTTTAGTCTAAGGCATTGGCAAAAGGTTTAACTATATGATGTCCCAATCCAAATAGTCAAAATTCCCTTGACCCCCACTTCAGGGAAGACCTCTGCTTACTTTATTTAGCTTTACAATAATATTAGCCAGATGTTAAACCAAGAGAAGGAATTTGTTAAAACTGACACTGCATAGCCAGGGAAACTAACAAACACCAAGTAAGATGGACCCTTTTGGATGCTCCAGCAGTCTCCAAACGAGGGTGATGAGGATGGTGGTGTGAGCAGTACTAACCGTGGATATCTGGTGCCATAGTTTCATGGGGATAGTCTTCACTCTTCATGAACAGCAGGAGCTCCTCTCCCGGTGCAATGTCTGCCACTACTCTATAAAATATCTTCAAAAGACAATAAAATAGGTGGGGTGGAGGAAAGAGAGAGAGAGAAGTGAATACTAAGAAAGGGCACGATATACACTAAAATATCTGTACATTTTCTCATACCTTAACAAAAAATATTCCTTTTATTTTTACCAAAAGAAGTGTGACTTCCTGTTTTATATACTGAAAATTAGCCCTCTGATGACAACTGGAAAGCCATGACTCTCATGCCACTTCACAAATCTTTTCCAAATCCTACTTCACAAATCAAATTTTCTTAATGCAAGGCTTGATGTGTCACATATACCCTGTGTAATGTTTAACAAAGAACTTTCCCTTCTCTGAATTCCTCATTCTAGTGAACCACACACACATTCAGAGAGTTGAATGTGTTACGCATTATCCGTCAGTGGTCTAGCTAAGGGTGGCTGGCAGGGGCACAATTGTTACCCTCCTTGATTGAGCATGTTCTCTCTCAAAAGTAGCACCTTCTCAGCAAGGTGTTTTTAAGCTAACGGTTTAGAAGGACATGACATAAAGAGTTAGGACAGTAAGATCTGTAGAGAACATAGTCAAAAGAAAGCATTTTGTTGTTTAAAACTCAGTCCCTCTCTCACCAAACATGACCGGCCCTCATGCCCCAGCTCCTAATCCCATTCTTTGAAAACAGGCATTACGCTTTCAGTTGATTCATTTACCAGGATTTGGTGTGGTGCTTATTCCCCTTACTTTCCAGCAAAATGTTGAGGAGAGGAAGGATTTAACAAGTCCATTAATGACTGATTGAAGCGCAGTGGGGCAAGTGCGAGAAGAATGCTGACCTGTAATTTCTGAGAGCTACCTATCTTTCCCCTAAACACCTCGGTGACTTTAGGCAAGTCATTGACCAATTTACTTGTCCGGGTTTCAGGATTGTTTTTTCATTTACAAAAGCATATAATTCATAATACGTACATATATAGAACCACATGTTGTATAAGTGAATCTAAGATAATGTATATGTTAAGTATATCTCAATGAAAAAGTATTTCATTATGAAAATATTTAAGGTATTTATTCATCTTACCATAAACATATTCTTAGTTTGTAATTTTCTAAGATTATTTTTCAACAGTTTCATTACCAGATGGAAGTTACGGAAGAATGAAGTTATACAATTAACTGGTAAAGATGAGCCAATTACATTTACAGACACACACACACACACACACACACACACACAATATACCATCAAAAGCAACAATGACAATAACAAAATAAGGATTCAGTTTTGCTCAATCTCAATCCAATGGGGAGAAAAATCACATAACACAAACTAGTACACAAATTATTACTAAGAAATTGGAAGGATTATTGTTAGAAGACATTGCCTCAACTATTGTTTCTCGTAGGATCATTTGATATTCCGAACTGAGAAAAGTTGAGCAAATTAATGTCTTATAAGATCAACAGAAATGTACATAACTTTAGTTGTATTTGTGTATTTGTTTATCTTTTGAGAAGCGTAGAACATTAAACATAAGTGTGTGCCTCTTTATTCCAGTAGGTGGCTCTAAAGTCCAATTGTTTATTTTTCTGTTAAAAGACCAGAGCACAAAATTGTGCTAAATTCAAAAAATAACTCAATGAAGAGCATTTTCTGCTCAGTTTCTTTCCTGTTGAAATATTTTTTTTATTCAACAGTAATTTAACCATGAGAAGTTAGTTCATAGAAAATAATGTCAAACATAAAATGTTGCTAAAATATATTATAATATAACCTAAGATTCTTTATATCTATCCATAGATAAAATCCAAACTATTTAGGAAAATTGTTCCTTGTTAAGTGACCTTTCTACAAAACCCAGCAAATTTACAGTTTGTATCTTATTAACCTTAACCTTAATATTTTCCCTTCTTTGGAAGTACACTGAGAAAAATAGTTGGGTTCAAAAACTTACCAGATTAAAAAAAAAAATAGTGTGCATTTGCTTTTTTCCCCAAACCTTCCAGTTAAATGCTTATAAGTACCCTGTTTCATTCTGGAGTTCTATTTCCCCTTAGAAAACAATGGACTTCTCTCAACAGCTTGAATCACCTCTTTTTGGCATCTCTCAAAGGTTTAACTTATTAGCTTCCTTTCCAACAACATGTTGACATTTGAATTGTGACATATTAGAACTTTTCAGTGGCTTCTCGGAAATAGTGAGGTTAAAGAGACAATACCCTACAAGACCGTAAAACAGTGCAGTTGTCTCTGTTGCAGAATGCTCCTTAGATACACATGCCAGATCATTTTAAGAAAGTATTACGATATCAATATTTCTTTAAGTCGACTATTAATGACATTTTAAATATACTCAATCCAATGTGAACAGTCCAAGAAAAAAAAGAAAATGATGGATACATTATAACTATATATTATAAAGACAATTCTCTTTGTGGGACATAGATCACTACTGTAATTTCCCTTTAAGTGTCTAGATCGTCATGTGAAGAATATTGAGTACATAAAAAATAAAAGACACAGAAGAGTGTTGATGTTGGCTTTATTTACTGGAGGTAAAAGGTGACATTCCAGGCCATGAAAGGCAAGGCAAAGCAGAGTGGGTTTTAACTTCAGGGTGTTCTTTTCGATTTTAAGTGAATTTTTATGGTGCTCGTGAAACTGAGGTTTGAAAAGAACTGGCTAGCACCAGACGTAATGAGGGCAGATTCTGGGCATGCTTCCTCATATAGCAATAAGAATATGCCTCGAAGTCCCATCTACCACACCCTTAAAATCTAGTGTTTTTTTCAAGGTTGTTGGCTGCCGCGTGAGATCTTCATTATATCTTATCTCTTAGGATCTTAGAGATACTTAATTAAAATTAGGTTTTTCCTCCTGTAAACACAATGGCCCCAAAGTATACTTTGAATACTTGAAACCAGAGATGTCTACACATACAGTTAGTTTACTCTCTAGCAATAATAATTCACCAGCAGGATTTAAGAATTGAGAAGAGTAGTTCAAACAAAAATATAATTGCAATTTGTTACCTTAAAACAATTATGTGGGGGAATGACGAAATGTAATCTTGGAGAAATCATGCTTTTCAGAAAATAAGATATCACTTCTATGCTTTTAGGACATAAAATAGGTGTTTCAGCACATAAAAATATAATAAAGAACAGAAGTGATTTATGTAGCTTTTCCTACCAGTTTGTATATTAAGTATGCTTGACCATGCTTATAAAAATAAAACCATAATGCTTTTAAAATCAGTGTATTCTCAAAAACTTGGCTATATTGTAGAGCTATGAATTATATGTCATCTGAGTTATGTACCAGAAGCAGAGACACGACTAATATAACCTCTCTGGTTTTTGTGTTGGAGAAAAATGGAAGGGAATCAATTACTCCGTTAAATTCCATAAAACAGTTAACAGGTCTCCTCTCCTACCAGGGGGTTTTATGGAAAAAGTTATCTGGATCCAAAATAAAAATGTCCTGGATCTGGGATTTTGTGATGAATTCAACTCAAGCATAAAAGAGGGGCTCAAAAGTCTCAAACACTTAGAAAAATTTTGAATTGATTCAAAACGGTTGTTGATTCGTTATTTTGCTGTGTCTCTCTCCTAATTCTCTATTAGAAGGAAAAACATTTAATCCTCCCAACATAACGTGAAAGATAAGAGGAATGGGGCCTTATAATAAGAAAATAGGATTACACGGGAATTCTGTTTTTTAAAAGGCATGATAAAATATTTTTAAACATAAAATATTTTAACTCCTCTAGGGTTCTCTATTTGATAGTTAACACCAAATTCCAGAAATACAACAAGTTATGAACATGACCTAACTCTCCATACATTAGAAACTTTGGAAAGTTGAGGTGGTCTTTTCATTTCATCATAGAAAAAATTTAATTTTCCCCATATTTTTCTTTTTATTTTTCCAAAAAACTATATTTCTATCTTTGTAAGTATGTATATTACATGTGCATCTCGGGATACTTCAATTTATAAGAATAAATATTTACAGTAAATATTTTAATAGATCTTTTTGTACTATTCTATTTTTAAATTTTGCTAAAATAGCATACTAGTAAAATTTCTTAACATTTTTAAAAATTCTAAATCATTCAGAAATTTGAAAATAAAACCAGAAATCCCCTAAAATGTTCATTTTTACCACTGTTGAAATTCACAGTTTAAGGCATAAATATAATATTATACATGTATATAAGAATTACTCAAAACATAATTATTAAACTAACTTATTTTAATCAAACTTTGAAACTAGTTTCAAATGCCAAAAGACTATCCATTCGGTTAATATTCACAAGGCTAAGGTAGAGATAAAAGGAAGTGGTGATGTGAATTTGATTTAGCAAATTTTAGACTTCCAAAAGGTATGTTTTCATGCAATTTTATATAAAAAATATATATATGCTTGGATAGGTTATATATTTCATATGTGACATACAAGTATGTGTCTTGGGGAAATTTTTAAATTTGCATTAAATATTAGTCATCTCATATTTTAAACATTAATATATATGAATGTTGAATGGCATCTAATTGGTTCTAATTATATATCATGTTATATGTAATTATATATTATATCATATATAGTACGTAATCTATATTATATATGGTTATATATTATATACAGTTGGAATTGGAATTAAACCTATTTTATTAAATGTCCATTTTCTTTTGTTACTTAAGTGCAAGAAGAGGATAGCCACTAAGGAGAGTATTGGCAATTGTAAGCACTCTGATAGGAAAGTTAATAGGCCATAAAAGACTTTCAGATTCCTCTTTATACTGTCAGGGCCTGTCTTCAGCCTAGTACTCCATCAAATTGATGATGATACCATTTGTATTTATAAATGGTAATAACGTGGGTTCTTGTTTATTATCCTATAAAATAGAAAAATCTAAAATCCGTCAGACCAGCCTTACTGTCTAGTTTGCTATGCTTGGATCGATTTAAAGTATTATGTTTGTACTATTGAGACAGAAGAAAAATTCAGTGTACAAGAAGGAAAATAAGAGAGAAAGAAAACAGATCTTTTACTTTTAAAAGGATGAACAAGGCCTCATTGTTATGAATCTCCGTTTATTTTTCCTGGTCAAGCACTGGAAGTTTTATTTATGCTTAATAGACTGCATTTGGCATGTCTAAAAATGACAGAAGTGTGAATTATGAATGACCTTCAACCTATTCAGGAAGTTGTAATAATTGAAATAATAGAGAAATGTACTCCCTGCAAAAATCTGTACTGAGAGTCAACTTTTTCAGACTATCGCTGTCTTTCCACTTTGAAGTTGACAGTAGATTTCTTCCTCTCTCAGCCAAATTCAGCCTGAATGCTTTATTTTCTATAGCTTCATTCAGTTTACCAGTCAGAAGACTAGGAAAAGCTGAATGGAACTTTAATGTTTGGAGGTTAGGTGGGAGGGGAAGTAGGTGACAGTTTGCATATCTGAACAAAGTCAACATTTGATATGAACACATCTGTCAGTGTTGGTGCTGCGAGAGGTAACATCAAATCCACAGAGATAACGAGTGCACGTGGACTGGCTTTAGGAAACATAGTCTGGACCTCTGATCTACCCACAGCTATGTGGGAAATCCCGATTCAGGAGGGCAAAACTGATGTCAACTTTATAGCTTCTGGAAGAAAGACCCTAGCATATGTTCTTAGCGCAATTAGCAAGAGATAACAAGTGTCTTCAGCAGACAGAGAGATTGATGACAGAATGCAAAGATATTTGTCCAACAGAGTGGAAGCTTTATGGTGGCCAAGCTTTGCCAAAGCAAACCATCCTTACTTCCTTTAGTTTCTCCAAAGAGATGGTATCCTATATTTTTCTTTAGGGTGACAGCTACACACTAAAAATATGTTGAGAAATGTAATGGGATTGTCTTGCTATATCTGCTTCCTAAATGAAAAATAGGTATCCACTGGTTATTTTCAGAACAAAAATATTCATGGAGGAGTTTTCTCCCCCCACATTTTAGCTCTTTATGCTCTTTGTTAATAATGCGAAGAGAAAACCAAGTAGAATGTATTGGATGAAACAAAACACAGAGAATTGACTGTTGGTATAAACAGGGCAAGTGATAAAGGTCCACTCATTATATATACTTGGAGCCTACAGTGTACCTACAGCATGGAAGCCTTGCAAGTTGTCCCTTTAAAAAACCTCTAAAGATCTCTCTACAGACCCCACAAGAAATATCCTTAGCCACCGGTCTTTAATGTCGCCATTTCGTCTGATTCTGTGAAAACTGATCATTCTGAATGGTTTCAGAACGTTTGGGAAGATTTCCATCATTACATGATGAGGAAGCTAGAGATCATCTTTGGGTTTTTCACTAGGCTGAAGGCTTTTCTTGTGACCTTGACCAACATGTTAGTTAAGGTGGCTTGTAATGCATTTTGAAGATTATCTTTTTGGTGCCATTCCAAAAGTGGCTGGAATCCAGTATGGGCATGCTGTTTTGAGATCTTCCTGCATGAAAGGTGTTCCATACCAGGCAAACACTAATTACTTAAAATGTGCACAGAATACTCCAGGCTGTCCTATTTTCCATTTATGTGGTCTGCGAATCTTAGTAAAATTCCTAATCTGTGTAGTGTTATGGCAATGTTGTGTCCTGGGCATTATTACATGAGGAAAACACTTTGAGGGGGTTGGGGAGAGGCAGTGCTATTTGTTTTATCACATAAATATCAAATTGCAAACTATGTCTGAGACAGTTTCATCTTCAGGTGAAGGAAGTAACTTATCAGCCAGACAACACCCCCCAAAGTCAGCTTGGGCATCATTCACAAAGCCAGTCTCTGGGTATTGCCAGCTGGCATTCATCTTAAAACAGCAGAGCATAACTTTGGTATAAAAGTGGAATTTGACTTAAAAGCAAAGCAAAGAAAATGCTCAAAGCCAATAATAATTTTAACATCAAAAGAGGTCATAGAAAACGTGGACAGAAACCCGTGTAAAGGAAGAGCAAATTAACAAATTATCTGACAGTCTGTGCAAACATTTTTTAAAATTGGAAAGAGGCTAACGAATTACATCTTGATTTTTACATAGCAGATCTTCCCTTCTTTTTTGCATAAACTGTAATAATTGAATGATGCAAGAAAACACAATTTTTTTTTCTCAGTAAAAAGCCAAAGAAAATAACTTGATGACTGAGCCCATAATAAGCCTGAAATAATAATACTGCTCTAGTGTCACAGTGCTCTCACAGAATCGTTGACATGGACCTAAGGAGAGGGAAAGCGGGTGTGCCAATTCAGCCATGATCATCCTGGAAGCAGTTAAAACTTTATAAGGTAAAGCACAAACGAGAACATGCCTGTTCCAACTGAAAACACTGTAGAATCTTGCTGCTGTTCATCAACCACAAGAGAGCTGGCAGAATGTCCTAAGTGAATTCCAACCTTGTATTCTCGGAGGGGCACTCGTTCTTCTATATCTGATTTCTTCAAAATATACATCAGGTATTAGATAATCTCTTATCGACACATGTCTTTTTATTCAGAGTGAACAGCAGACTTCTCTTATTCTACTTACTAAATACCAGCTGTCAAGGGCCTGTTTAAAAATGAAAGGACTTATCACCTTGTGTAAATGACAAGATTAATAATGTCTTGGGTTTCTGAGAACTTTATTCTACTTGTAGACCATGTTAGGGCAGGCCAGGCGTTTGAATGAAATCATGTTCCTTCCTATGATACCGAATACATACACACATATAAAATATTACCCCAAAGCACACATCCAGATCGTTCTAATTATCATGAGTGGAAAGGCAGGTCTTGTTTAAGTCTAAAAAGTCAACTTACATAAATTGTGCCTTAGTGACCTGTCTGATTACAACCAATATCGTTTCATCATGAAGAAATATTAGAGAAAAACTTGTATCCAGAGAGCTATTCCTTAAGTATGCAGAACTTATGAACATATCATAGATGAGAACTGGCATTGTTTGAGATGGATCGGGGGATTTATGGGTCATCTTGCCTTTGATATTGGTGAAGGGTATAAAAATGTGGAGGTAGGAGGAAACTTTTCAAAGGATGGAGGCATAGGCAGGACCAGGGTGAGACCAATTCTAAAGCAATGTGATGTGCTACATCCACCCCTCAAAGGACATCAAAATATTCTGACCAAAAAAAAAAAAAAAAGAAAACTCAATAAATCATCCAGATGTTTGGCCTACTTGACATGAAACACATGGGTGCTTCCAGGTGTAAATGAAACCTCTGAATAATTAATAAACCATTTTCATGCTTCCTCTGCATATTTGGTCCTCCTGAAGACCTATTCTGGAAAGAGCTTTCGTCATTCAACTCTGCTTTTGCTCCTGCCCTGCTCTACCTCTCAGAGACAATTCTTGCTCCTGAAAGCAACCAGGGACAATTTCACATTGTTAAAGTGTAAAGATATTGAAGCATTCTCTGTCTCAGTAAAAATGTCCAGCTAGACACTGTACCACAGCAGTACAGCGATGTAGCATTGTACAGAAACTTTTAAGGAATAAGGGCAAAAATCATTCGGACTTCAAGGATAAGGAAACTTAAGTGTTTTTAATGCATCTACTATTTTATGACTTGAGTATGACTGTGGTTTTAATTTACTAGTATCTTTGGTGTGGCCCTTTTTTACAAAGATAAATTACTATAGCTAACACAATAGTTTCAGGGGGGAATAAGGATATCAGTCAGAAGCTGCAGCTACTTTGAAAATATGATGTAGCATATGGTTATGCCAGTGTTTTCTGAATTTCTATCTCTAAAAACATCACTGCAATAATTTCGAAAACATGAAATGAAAGAGATCTAAAAATAATAAATTGAGTCTTTCAAGGCAGCATTATCAAGAAAAAAAGCTGCCACAGAGCTAACTATGGTTCGAAAAGAACAAAAACCTGAAATAAAATAACTCACAGAAATCTATTGGAAAATTTAACCTCAGGAAAATACCCTCAAATAAAATGCTTGCAGAGAAGTATTAGAAAAATGTAAATGAATGGCCTTTGTTTTTATGATACAAAACAGATTACATCCTTTATCAACTTTATTTGAAAATCAAAATCCATAGTGTTTCTAAATATTTCTTCACCCCCAAATAAATCACATACGGATTTTACCCAGTATACATGTTTTGACTGTCAAACTGTATTATCATCTTAGCAAGCACATTTATTCTCTTCTATACAACTCCCCACATCATTATAAAACTATTCCAAATTGATTAAACTTGATCATTAACATTAGAATTTTTTAAAAACTCTATCTTTGCAAAGTAAACTCTAATTTATCCACTCTTGTTTTGTTCTGGGTCATCATTTCACATCTTTGTTAGATACCCTAATCATTATAATGGCTAGACTGCAGTTGAAAGATCCACTGAAATTTTTCCTTTTTATAGTCCAAGACTTATACCTCTCATGTTATTAAAATTTATTTTATGAACTTGAGTGCCATTTAATAATCAGAGCAAAGAGAAACAGTTTTTACAATTTCAGACTGCTTCATTTGCTTTCATGTTGTGCAGGTAAGTTGATGTTGCTCATGTTTAATAATTACTCCTGACCCAAGGTCTCTCTGTATGTCTAGATATCAAATAATATCTCCCACAATAAGAGTTTTCATTATGTGATGAGTTCTGTTTATTCACCATTTGGCAGCTCCTGTTCCTCATGGAAGAGAAGGTGAAAAAATAGACCTAGAGTATCTCTTTAGTCAGCTTTTTTATCATGGTACCTGGTCCAACTTTCACATTTCAAAGCTGTTAGTCTTAATTGGCTTTTATAAATATGCATACAAGCTTATAGATAAATATGTTTATAATATATGCATACATTATTTGGGTGTCTGTTCTCTTTTGTCTTGTCAAGTGAGCTAAGTGTGATGGTATGCCTACATGCCTATCACACAAATCTGACTTTTACCTCTGAGTGTCCTCTCATGTTGTTTATGGGTGAACTTACTTGACCATGTAATGTCAATTTCACAATTATGTTATTTGATATGCACTCTGTTATCATCCTAGATTTTTGCCAGCATAGTATGTAAGTCTAAAATGAGTACTTACAGAAATAATAGGTATGTATCTAATATTGGCCTTTTATGATTTTCCTGATTAACTATTTTCCCTGGTTCTTCAGTTCAAATAAGTAACTATGTTATTCATTAAAGTATGAAGCCAGCATATTTTCTTTTTGAAAGCAATGCATTTTACAATGTGTACCTCAAAAGTAACTGTGTTAAAATTATAAATGCCTACTCTAATAAGCAACCTATTTCAGAGATAGAAACAGCAAAACAGTTTCCCTTTTTAATGCAACCAAGGTTCCCAATGACAAGAGTATATTTATTATAAAATATTAGGCACATAAATAATAAATGAAAAAATGAATTGGCTATAAGTCCGATTCTTAAACCATCTTTTCACTGATCCTACAACAGTTTTACCTGTCTAAGGAAATAACAGCTCCTATTAGTAAATATGGATAGCAAATACTTATTATGATATAATTACATTATTTCATCTTACAGCTGCCTTTTGAGGTCCTCCAGTTCCTTTTTTAGGAAACATAACATGAATAATTCACTAATTTATAATATCTATTGTATTTCCCACATCTACAAATAGTGGGTGCTCAAAAAATGTTTGCTGTTGATGGTGACAGTAACTCATATGACAGACTTGGGATATTTTCTGCTTACAATCAATAGCTAATTTAATAACGTTTTCCTTTGTCAATAAGGCCTCTTGTTTTCTTACGGCAAAGGGAAAAAAACAATTGATTGGTTTATTATTTTTGATATATGTTGAAGATTTTTAAATGATTCCCATTTAAACTTAATTTTATAATTTACTACCTCTTATACAGTTTAGTCAGTAAAAATTATCTGATAGCTGGTAAAATGCCAAAGAATAATCTCATAATGATGATTGAAATAGAGTCTTAGACCATATGACGCTAGCATTACTTAACAGCTTTCAATTGAAAACATCTAATTTAAACTTCTCTTTTTCTTGGTGCTGATTTTCATAGTAGATTTGCCAAGCAACTATTTTAATATGGTCTTTGAAACGTAATTTGATTTAGGTAACCACTGGGTTAAAAGAAATAAATAATGATAACATAATTAAATTCTAACCCAACAATGTTTATAAAACAAAAATTAACAGGCTAAACTTCTTGTTGTTTTAGGTATTGTCATACTCAGTTACAAGATTCATAACCTAACTTTATTGAGTGTAAAATATGTTTCATGATATTTTCATGATCTTATTTCATAGCCATTGTTATTAAAGTTAAGCTCACTGCATGGGCCTTCATAAAGCAATTTCCAGGAGTGATATTTTTAAACTTTTCACATATACAAAAAATAGTATTTTGATTAATCTAAAGGTGCTTCTCATTTATAATTAGGCAAATCAATATAAAATGCATAATCGGGTAAGTCCACACATAGATCACACGAATATATCTACCAATTTTTCTAATAAAATTATTTCAAGTATATCATTTCTAATTTCTGTGTAAATTCACAAAATATTTTTGATTAGCTCAGTAGTTTCTATGACTGTCTCCCTGTTATGGTGGTAAAAAAAAAAAAAAAGGTAAAGAACAGCTAGCAACAATTAGTACTCAGTTTCTAAGTCATTCAATCACATTAAGAATACTGGAGCATTTATGAAGTTCACTGGTACAGAGTGAATATCCTACCACCCAAAAAAGTAGAAGTGAAAGAAAATAGTACTGAAAATGACTTTATTCTGCATCTTACTTATATTTGTGCATTACTTTTCACCATATCAACAAACAGGCCACGAGGGTCTACTGCAGCTCACTGTTATTTTTATTCACCAGGCTTCACTGATACTTTAGTGCTCTCAAAGAAAGACAAGAAAATCTTTACAACATACCTGATCATTTATCTGGCATGCAACGAGGTTATGCTGATCATAACAGCCAGCGAACCTGATGTACTTGAGCCAGCTTCCTACATCTGGTTCACTAGCATCTATGCAGAACTTCACATTGCAAAACTCATCTAAGATCTGGAAGGAAGAAGATGAGAACAATCAATTTTCACATCAGTTCATTTATTAGAATGGTTAATTGCTTGAAATATTTTATTCAAATGTATATTCCTCCTTTGAATCTTTAAAAGAGAAAATTCAGGCAGCTTGCATATTAATAAAGAAGGAATAATAATAAGTTATCTTAAAAGTGGCAATGTACTGTTTTTTAAAGGAATTAATCAATTGTAAATTATTACGAAAAACTGATTAATTGGTTTCAAAAAATGCTTGCTTCCTTGTTATGTATAAAAGAATGTTACTGACTTAATTTTATCCAATATGTTTTTTATTTAAAAAAATCACAGTGAATAACATATACTAACAATATTTCTAAACTAAATAGTCAATATTTTAGGTTCAGATAGTCTTCCCATGTAAGTGTATACTTTCACATTTTTGCACTTTAAATTAATTCAATTAAAAACTTTAAATATCTTTAAATTCATTTTCAGTTTGCATTTCTCTACCATAAAATCATACCCCTAACTGAAGAAGATAGTAACATTTGTCTCATAGATGCTTCTGACTAAATTAAAGAAAAGCAAATGAAAATAAATGATTGGTAAACACTCATGCAAAATATGGCCACCTAATGTCTTAGCACATGCCAATGCATATTTCAATTTTACGTTTAGTAAGCAAAATAACAAAATTGACTTGTGAACAAAATATATAAGAATATTGTAGTAAATTGCCATCATTATACATGGTTGTTTTTCATGATATTTCACATTCAGCCTATCCTAAATAGTAATCATTATTTAGGACACTTATTAAACAAAAATCAAAATGGCAAAAGTCTATTTTTAAGCTTCTGCATACTTAAACAAAACTATACTGATTCACTAGCAGCAATAATGTTTTAAACATCAATATCAAAAGCTGCAGAGTTGTTGACCTGATGGTGAATAACTACAAATGTTGGTAATGTTAATGTCAATCAGTTAATGCAAACTTGAGGAAGTTTCCTATCAAAGACTAAACAATGTAGTCTAGAACAAAAATTGATGAATTAAATAAGTCCCATAGAACTCTGCTGCATCTTATACTTATATGAAAGTTAAAACTAAACTCTTGGGTATATGAACCAAAAGCAATTTTGCATAGAATTCAGGTAATCACCCAGTTGCAGATTCAACTCATTAACTCACCACAAACTTCAAGAAGAAGCCCAGTGTTCTGCGGGCTGTAGTCAAGAGGCATTATGAAAAAGCCTTTGGCCATGAGGCAATTAAGGGAAATAAGTAGTCCCACAATTTAAAAACGAAAAATCGGAACAGAAGATAGGGATAATAATTGCAACACACCACACACACATACATACACACACACACACACACACACACACACACTTTTTCCAACAACACTTCTTCACACCAACAACAAAAAGTCTACTACATTAAATACCCTCTCTAAGGAGGACAAGTTTTTAACAATTTCTTATTTATAACTGCAAACTTGAAGTTGTTTTCTTCGACTCTCACTGCTGAGTAACTCAAATGGCAACTTGGGATTCCTCCCTCCTCAGATGTCTAGAAGAAGCATAAATAACAATAGCAATACACATTTTAAAATAGTAAAAAGTTGGGGTTGTTTTGTTTGTTTTTGGGTTTGTTTGGTTTCTGGTAGATCTTTTGTTGTTTGTTTTCTTGACTAGCAAAAAGGCAGTTCTGACACACTAGAGAAATATTTAATGAAGGAAATAGGGTGAAGTCAGTGAAATGCAATATCAGTTCCATTCCATATTTGCAGAAAGACGTGGAAAACTTGTTAATTTCAAAGTCAAGAATCATCTATCCTCTTAGCTTTCGAGCATTCCCTTTTTGCGGGGGCAGGGAGTTAAGTGTTGCATATACTGCACATAAAAATTCTAGGTGTAATTTTATTCCGTGTTAACATTATTGCCATTGCCACTGTCAACAGTGAAATTAATTTAAAAACAGGTTCATTTCCAAAGAATGTCTTTTCATATATATGTTATTACATGATTATTCAAATATTTCACCAACATATTAACTTTCTTATTGTTAATATTCTTGCCCCAAGACAAAAGCTTAACTTTCTCTAGAATCGTCTCCCCTCCCCCGGGTGAATTATTCACTTTTGATTTGCTAGCAGAACTGCATTTGTCTCTCCAATGTCTTAATCGTCTCAGAAATCTCGAATAAAATAAAGTAACAACACATCTTCCGTCATTTCATCTAACACACTCCTGTGTTTTTAAAAGCTTTTAAGTTCCAAAGATAGCTTTAAAAAAAAAAAAAAGAATTCCCTTTAGGTGGACTTTAGAGAAAGGCCCTTTCAAAAAGCCAACAGCGAAAGGGGGGAAAAAAAAACCCACAATCTAGCCAAAGGGTCCGAATGTGACTTTCTCGCGAAGCAGCACACGGTGTTGGACAGCAAAGCTGTTACTTGGCAAGGTGGAACTCGGTCGAAAGCGGCTCCAAAGTCGCGTGGCCGGTGCCAGGAATTCAGATTTTGGCAACCCCACCTTCTGCGTCCCTGATACCGACGGACAGACACACGGAGGGAGGGGAAGCAGGAGAAGAGCGCAAGGAAAAGAGGCCGGCAGCCGGCAGAGAGACCCACCGAAGGCCAGACGACCCACCCTGGAGACGCGTCCAGACCGCACCGTTCCACAGGAGGAACAAGGAAATCGCCAGTCCCAGCAACGTAGATAAGCAGCAGGGCTCCGCGAGACTGCGGGCAAGTAGGAAAAACAGGCTGGGGGGCGGGGGGCGCCCGGGAGAAGGGGTGCCAAGGCAGGAAACTGTCCGAAGTTACAAACTATGCACATCGCCAAGACTTTTTTTTTTTTAAGTGAGTTCTCTTACCTTAAGATTTCTATGGCCTCAACTCAGCAATAAAAGGCAATCACAGAAGAATTAAAACAAACAAAATAAAATAATCAGCAGCCCCCAGCTTTCCTGCACGAAAATCCTTTCAAACGATCCCGAGCCACATTTCGAGAGGTTAAAAAAAAAAAAAAAAAAAAAAAAAGGCTCGCGTCTCGGTTTCCGAAAGGGTTTCTGATAACTTTGTCCGTCTCTAGGATCTGCTCGCCAGGACCACGCGTTTCAGATTTATTGTCCGCCAACAGTGTATTTTTAAGACCAGAAAAGCAGTCTCCTCTTGTCTGGGTGACCCGGATTTGGTGTGTTTTGGCTTTTTCTCCCTTCCTAAATGAGCTCGGAGCTATTCCTTCTGGTTCACATCACCTCCCTCTTTTCTCACTTTCTCTTGCTCTTATCAGCCCGATGTGTAATGAAAGTTATCTGAAACCCACTAAAACTTCTTCCACTTCTCTCTCCCAGTTCCAGGAGGTGGGGGGGGGGGGGAGAAACAAGCAGGAGGAGGAGAGTTTGAAAAGGTGGGGGGCCTGGGGAGGTGAGGGGAGCTCTAGCCCCCTTTCAGATCCTCCGCAGCGCTTTCCCCGGTCCTAGACCCTCACGGGATCGTCCCCTTTCGCAACTCCAAGCTCAGCCGCCGGGTTTCTGTTTCATGAACTGTCTCTTTAAAGAGGATCTGCTCGGCCATCCAGAAAGAACCCGGGGCGAGGGAGAAAGGGAGCTATCTCCCGCCGCCCAGAGTGATCGGAAGCCAGACGGGCTCCTCTTTCAGTAAATTTTTAAAGTGACAGCAGCCTCCTCTGGCGGGAGAGGTCACAAAAAGGTCGCCAAGACCTAAGTCCTATAGGGACAGACTGATTATGGATGCACCATTCCCCTTAAACATGTAGATTTCTCTGGGTAAACAACCAATGGGGAGATCTCGCTAGGCAGAATTTCTTTCCCCAGGGAAATATCCTCTGTTTCACTGTTCTGAACGCACAAGTGTAAGTGTGTGCGTGTGCGTGTGTGTGGGGGAGGAATGGGGGATGGGAGTGATGGGGTGGAGGAGTGCTTTCGGGTGTGTGAGGGTGTGTGCACCAAGGCTGGGGGTGGGGCGCTCGAGGGGCAAGGATGAGGGTTAGAGTAAAGGGACGCTGGCTCATGGTAAACATAATTACTTTAGAAATTCTGAGAAAACAGCAGCCTAAGAATGAAAAGTTGACATGTATATTTCCAGTTTTCTAAGCATCTTTTAAAAATTATTATTGAAATTCGTCTCTAATCTGTATTCCCTCCATTATCATAGTTAGGTCAGCAGAAGAGCATGCTACTTTTTCAAATCATATTTTGCTTAGAAAGAGGAATTTAAAGATCTGAAATATTATTTGCATATAACTCGCCCAATAGAAAATTATGGGTTTAGAGAGATTGACAGTTGTCTGGTGAGTTTTTGCCATATTCTTTGACACACTAATTAAGACACCATGACTTCCCAAAAGTGGAATTAAGCAATTTGACAACTCAGATTATTTTTAAACTTTTAACATTATAAATGCTGCTTTTGATGACCAGTACTATACAGTGATTAATAACTTTTTAATATCTATGGCCAATTTTTATCAACATTTCAGAAACGACTTTGGAAGAAAGAATATAGGGAACGCGTGGCAAAATAAAAGTGTCTTTGGAATTACTTTAGCCAACCTTGGAAAACTTAGTAAAACCCATCGGTTAAATGAAAATAAACGCTTTTTATCACAAATCTCCATTCATAAAAACAAATGGACAAAATCCAAGTTCTCAGCTCAACAATGGAAAGTTAAGCAAAGCAAGCGAGTTAAGGGACACTTGAGGGGGAGGGGTGGAGAGAGAGGGGATGGAAAACTTGCTTATGTTAAACTTTATCTGCAAATGGGGACAAGTCCCCTTTTTGTTTTCTCCAAGTGCAAATAGATGTGTAAATCTAGTAGATCTATATTTCCCCCAAAATGCTGATTTGAAAACAAAAATAGTAACAAAAGGGAGGGATGTGGGGGAGAGCAAATGACAAGAGGTGGTGACTAATTCGTTTCGGTGGCCTGTTATCTGTGACATTGAACTGTTATTTCAGATAATGGCCATTGTTTGAGGGAAAATCGCACAGCAGTGGTAGGTAGGACAGGAAAAATCCTTTGTAAATAACCTAAAACCCGGTCAGATATTCCCATAGAGTTCGGTGCTTGAGAACCTTTAAGAGCTCCGGGTTTGCCTCCATTGATTTCCTGCCCTTCCTCAACTTGCCCATTGTCGGAGCCCTTTTTTTTTTTTTTTTTTTTAATTTAGCCATAAATTGGACCGGCTCGAGCTATGAGCTGTTCTATTTTCTTCCTGTCAGGATGAGGGATTTGTTTTATGATGCATTGTGTATTAAATACAAGTAATCTGGGGAACCAATTGCTTCAGACAGTGCGGCCTGATCAGGGGGTCTGAGAGCTCAGCGCCCCAATCCTCCTCCCCAGCCCAGCGGCCCCCACCTCCTTGCCCTTTATAAAGCTTCTCTGAAAAGGAGGAAACGTATGTGGGTAAAACAAAGGGTTGTGTGGAATCAGTGGCAGGTCCTGCTAAATTAGGATTTCGTGGAAACGGCCTCGGAGTCTTTTCCCTTATATTGGGTTCGGGTGGGGGAGGCGGGACGACTTTTAAGGGTCTGGGTAACTTGCAGATGCGGCAGGAGGCCGGTAGATGGCGATGCGCCCCGAATTAAGGCGCGGCGCCCGAGGCTCCAGCCACCCAGGTGAAACCGCAGCCGGCCGCCCGGCGCGGCCAGCCGGGTTTTGCCCTCTGCCTTGCCCACGATCCCGCGCATTCCGGAGCCTCAAGCCGGGACGAGTGCACCGTGAAGTCCGGACCCAAAGACGCGGGCATGAGCTAAGGCTATTTCTACATGTAAATTCTCTTCCCCAAATAGAGCCGAAAGACTGAATGAACACTTTCTCTCTGAGACCTTGAAAGATTTACCTAGAGAGATGAGGGAGTTACCTCATCATTAGTATTTTGCTAATATCATCATCCTCAGTCTTGTTCTCTACTGAATAACGTGAGAAATGAGAAAGGCTAAAGGAAATCATCAGAAGGACCGGGAAAACACTAAATCTCAATCTCTCTCTCTCTCTCCCTCTCCTTTTCCCTCCCCCCGACACCCTACCCTTTAACTATATAATAACTTCATGTTAAAGGCATTTTTTCCTTGATGACACAACTTGAAGTTTAAAAATTGGGTCCTGAAATCCCAGAGTAGCTAGATGGGCCTTGTTTCTCATGAAAGGAGCCTTTTGCTATTTAAATACTAACCTTTTAGAAGATCCTGGCATACCTGATCAGAAGTGAAACAGAAGAGGAGACAGGACTGGAGGAAAAGGTTTTGCAGGGGACTGGTTTTTCTGCCCAGTTAACTTGCTTTCCATCAGAAGATCTCTAAAATAATAAATAAATACAAGGAGCCAAATACCACCACCAATTCCCTTTATTCCTTGGGATTTCTGGTGAAATCTGTTTACAGTAGTTCCCAGTTACAAATTAATCTGCAAAAGCTGCTGTCTGCTCAGCAGTAATCAGTAACATGCGCGTTCTGCAGTGTTTAGCGCTGCCCTTGAAATGGGCTATTAAAAATAATGGTTTTACTATAATCTCAAACCAGCTTTAATTTGCAAACATGTATCAGGACAGATGATCTAAATATTAAAGAGATGAAACAACAAATGCATAGCTTTGGGGAAGGCAGAAAATAGAGTGATTCATCAGCAATGTTTAAAAAGAGAATCGTATTTTGAAAACATATTTTTCCAGAAGGAATGACTGTTTTTTCTGCCCTGTTCTGTTAATTGTTGTTTACCAGAAAAGGGGGCATTGGAAAATATGAGGTTTTAGTGTGAGCTGATAGATTTTCTGGGAGCTGTAAAGATTCCCCCTTTGGCTGATGGCAGGACTGGGGTGGGAGAGGTTAATGTGTTTTCTTCCTGGTTTGAAAAGGGCATAAACCCTCCTCAGGTCCCTTCCTTCCTCCCCCATCTGGGTTGATTGCAGAATCTTTAAAAGGCTCAAAGATTTCCAATAAGGCCACTGTCTCTGCCTTCATTGTGTAACTGTTTATTTAAAATAAGTCAATATATTAGTTAAAGCAGTAAGAAGTTAGTGCTCCAGTATTCAAGTGATTCCCACAAGACTGTAAGCTGATGCCTCTTTTAAGCCTTAAACTTCATGGTTGTCCCAGAAGTAAAAGTTCTGCTAATGGAGACCCTATGGGCATGGTACATTCCAGCACATCATTAAAGGAAAGAAAAGCAGTCCAGCCAAAGCCAGATGAAATGACTGCACTGTCCACTTTTAATAGGCTTCCTGTGGACAAACAGCCCTGTAACACTCTGCAGAGGACAATATTTAAAAACAAGACAACTTGCTGGCAGTTTTCAATACCATAAAGTTAATAAAGTATGTTCCCATTCACCCTGACATTATGTTTTTAGTTTATAGAGGAAAGTACTTTATAACCTCAGCCTAAGTAGAGTTCCCTTAATTCTGTAGCTTTGGGTTTCTTGAGGTGGCTAAACATACACTGAACTCAAAGCCTGCCATTTTTGTTTTAACACTGTTTTTTGTTTGTTTTGTTTTGTTTTGTAGTTTTTCAAGAATGTACAAGTGCATTTTTACATTTCTCAAGTGCAGTTTCATCCATGGAGATCCTGCACTGTTTCATACAGTTGATGTCAAGAAGCATGAAATAATGTGAGAAATTGGCATTTGGCTGAATAATAACAGCTTGCTAATTAAATTAGCTTCATGTATACATATTGATGTGTGTTTAAAAAGAAAATCAATGCTTCCTTTTCCACATCTGAATATAATTTTGTAAAATCTTACCTAACCTGAGATAAGAAAATATATGTGTGTGTGTATGTGTGTGTCTTTAGAACTCAAGAGAATTTCCACTGATTCTCATATAAATATTTCTCCTAACATAGGAACTCCAATTTGTCTCTCTACTTTCTTTCCCTCCAGTTCTTGACCACCTACAATTTCTTCTCCCAAGCCTTCTTACTTAAGGAATAAACCTTATAATGAAGCATAACGTTTAGGCAAGAGAAACTAGATCAGAAAGCCATGGAATTAAAGGTAATACTCTGTTTAATTTAAATTTATATGTTGTAATCAGGGAAGTATTTCACAAGCTTGGCTCCCTAATCTTGAAGGTGAATTCTGTCATGCTGGATAGGTAGGTCCAGCAAAATAGTCCAGCACAATAAGAGTTTATAAACAAAAAGGGCTCTTAATGTCTATAGTTACCAACCCACATCACCACTACTCAAGGAAGATATTTCTGGTCTCTCTTGATAGACTTTTGTCTTCTTTTTTTTTGTTGTTTTACTGTATGGGGGGTGCGGGGAGCTATTTAGAAAAGAAAAGAGGAAATTAAAGGTAAAAAAAAAAAGATGTAAATAAAAAATTTCCCTTGGTCTGGAAATGGGCCCGACTGAAAGCATGTTAATCTCCACCTCAGTAATTTGGTTCTCCAGGAGAAGACAGAAGCCCTGCTGCTGTGCCCTGCACTTCATAAATCACATCTTTATGTGGACAAGGTCAGGGCACCTAACAGCTCAGACATGGGCCTTTGCAGTGGCTCGAGGATTCAGGCATGTTTACTCTCCTGCTCGGCTCTCCGAGGAGTAGTCCAGCACGCTTCTAATTACTTTTGATTATTTTCATTTGCTGGGGTCAGTCTGGCTTGCCAGGACTGCTGGAGGGTTGATTTCCTACAAATCTTGATGTCTTTGTAGGACGGCACTGTGTGCGTTCAGCATTAGCACCCCGTTATTACAGCACGGGATCCCTCATAATAGATACTGTGATATAAAAGTTTCCCCAGTGAACCATTACCTACTTCCCTTTTTATTAATTAACTACACAAGCATAATCACCTATCTGATCTTTCTTAAAAATGCAGATGACTTACTTAACAGTTGAGTATTTTATAGTATATTTGGCCAGAATGAAAGTGAATTTTTTTCTTTTTTGGCTTCAACTTTAAATATATTTAGTAATGAATAGCAGCTCTTTGAAAACTAAGATGAAATACTTGGTTGAGACAACAGCTCTAGTGAATAAATTATTATATTCAAAGATTTATTTCCTAACCTCCAATTAAGGAAGGCTGCCATATTTAAAATTTTTGTTGGGCTATTTTGATGTATATCAGTCCTAAGCTATTACACTGAGTGGTTATTTTGTGGCTAAAGCACAACAACAAGAAACGTATACCAAGCTTAAAACACTGTGATAAAAGAAAAACTTTAGTAAAATATATTATAGTAAAATTTTGGTAGAGAAAAAGAGACAAAATACCATTATTTTTCTCTTCTTTATCCCCCAAATTAGATAGTAAGAGCTCTGATGTGTATGCATTAAAAGATATATTCAAGAAAAAAATGAGCAAATAAATGTTCACAAAAACTGAAAAACAAATATGCACACAAAAAAACCACACAGCACACCAATCTGATTGTTCAGATAATACGCATTTTTAGATCACTGAGCAAAAAGTACTACTATCTTTTTATTTTGCAGAAGATGACTTGGATCATGATTATAATTAGCCTCAGAAAGCCACATCCCTTATTCTTCTTAACTTTAGAACAAAGAATTAAGGTGCTAAATGCTTTTGGAATTAACCTCAATTTTGTAAGGAATTAATTTTTTATTACTTTATTAATTTTAATTAATTCAATCTTTTAAGAGAGCATTTAGCACATTGTGCAATAACTCTAGGCTCAGCTCCTTCTCTGAGGCTTTAGAAAGACCATTTAAAAGAGCCTTTAGACTCATAGTCTTGAGGGGAAAGTTAGTTGGAAGACCTTTCTCTACTCCTGCTTCCGCTCCTAGCTATAAGCCTTTGGGTAAGTCGCTTAACCTTTGACTCAGTTTCCATGAAAATTTCATAATATCAGCCTACTAGGAGTGTTGGGAAAATAAATTGGGTAATAGAAGTGTGAACTGCTCTGAGTTCGTGGGAACAGGTCAAAATACTATAAGTTTCACAGTATTTGTGTTTGTGTAATGAGTTAGAACAGAGTTACATACACACACAATAAGGAAGATAGTCTGGTCTATACTTTGGGGAATAGCAAAGTATAAGTATTTTTTTTATCTTCTTTCTTCCATTTCAATGCCAGTTGCCCTAATCCTTACCCTGACCTATGGAAGAGAAGAATTTTAAGAAAAATGTTTTTTTTCTCTCAAGCTGTGCTACCCCCGAAGATGTCCGTTTCTGTCTGGCTTGCAGCTGAGTTTGTTCTGTCCCACCCACTGTGTTTTCTGCCAATCAGTAAGAGAGAGTTCTGAGACAGAGGTAAAATACCACTGAGATCCAAGAGCCCTAAAAACCTGGGTAGGAGGGGACACACACACACACACACACACACACACATTTTAGGTCAATATTTGTTACTAAGGCCTGGAAATTTTTTATCTACAATATCCTCTGGTGGACTTTAAGTGCCAGGATGACAAGAAATTGGGTCTACCTTTTTTGCCCCTATTGCCCAGAGCCTAACATAATGCCAGAAATATAGTAGGTGTTTAGTCAATGTTTGTTGAAAAAACGTATCAAGTCCTTACTTGATCTTCATTCCCACCTAGTTTGGATGCCTACCTTAGCTGCTCGTTACCTTTCATCTGCATTATTACAATGACCTCCCAACACAGCTTCTGACCACCACTCATCCTCCCACCAGTTTCTACCCTACACTGAATTTTTCCCAGCATCAGACATTAATCACTCTGCTGCTCAAAATTCTTCAGTGGGTACCACTGGCACAACGATTCAGTATAAACTCATTCCATTTTTTTTTAATTAAATGAAGCAATTTATGTAATTCACTTAGAATCGTGCATGGCACAAAGCATATGATCAATAAAAAATAGCTATTATTATTATTATTGGTGTTACTCTTATAATTGTAATTCTAATCATTATTGTTCCTCAGCCTATAATTCATTTTGCCTCAATTATCTTGAATAAAATCTTATCTGTCCTTCAAAGCCCCTTCTTTTTTATGCCCACTCATTCTTACCAATCAGGTTTGACCTTTTCATGCTTCACCTCAAATCATCTGTGCTTCTCTCCTGCTTTCTAGCCAGTTCTACCTTAACTTACAGTTGTTTCTATTACAGAAACAACCATCCTCTTGTCCTCTTCATGGCCATTGTAAGATTCTTAAGGGTGGAATCAAGTTTTATGCACACTGACATCTTCAGTAGCATCTTTCCCTGATAGGCTAAATTATCTCTGAACTTCCCCTGTAAAGGTGAATTAATTATGGCTAAATATCTGAGGAATTGCTATATTTAATATCCAAGGAAACTGTGCTCTTTCCCCTTGGGAATCAATTAATGCACATAATTCTCTTTTAGGGAATTTAGAGATAGAAATTCCTTCACTGCTACTTCCAGGAGTAGTATCTTATTGCTCTCTCTCCCCACCCCACACCCCCAAATTTCTGTTTCTGTACCAACTATCTGCCCCTTATCTGGTGCCAGCCCTGGACAACATCTTGGACTCCGCCCTTTCCCTTATTCTCAGTGAACATTTCTTGGCTTGGTCAATCTGTTTAAGTGTTTCTTTCTACAGGCCCTTCACCTTCCCACTCGTCACTGGCCTAATGATGTCCCTTGTCGTTCTAAGCCTGAATTTTGTGGCATCTTTTCACCAAAAATTAGTCTTCCTGAAATAGCAAAGTTATAACAATGTTTTTCTTGACATAAAAACAACAAAAAGTAGAAAACAAAGAAAAAACAAACTAATGTACTAGAAAATAAAGCCCCAAATCCAACATGCAATCTCCTCTATAATTTGACATCAAATTTATCTTTCCATGTTCATGTACTGACTTCTTCCGTCCACACAGCACACAGATCGTTAGCTCTGGTTAACACCCAGGGATAGAGAATAGAAGCTCTTGGCCCTTTAACTGTGTTCAAGCAGGCTCTTCACTTTTCTTATCTGATATTCACAGCATTCAGGAAATGAAACAATAGATCAAGGAGGTGAAGTAATAGTTCTATTCATCAAGCTAATACATGGCTCTCCAGGGGCCCTTCCTTGAAATTCTTACAGTGCTCATTATTAAAATTATTCACTAGTCAGTCATAATATTTAGGGTCATTTGGGATATTTCTGTTATCTGCCAATGTGTCTATAAGCTGTTTGATGGCAAGAAATGCCCTTCACACCAGTATTTTCTAGTCAGGGAATTGCTAACAGGTATTCCCTGGAAATGTGTTCTGTGGTCAAATGAGGTAAAGACAGCTCCCTCTTGGAGCTTCACAATGAACAGCAACTTCATAAATGCTCGTAGACTATCAAAGTCTAAGTCCTTCCGAAAAGTAGCCTATTTGGCTTGTTTAAGGAAGCATCAACACAGACATGTAAACATGTATGAAAGTCCCTTTCCCCTTCTACCGGAACACCTAATGGGAATAGTTGCAGAAGTAAAGCTTCATATTACTTTGCTGTTTCAGCAAAGCGTATGAGCCTTCCCCTACATATTTTTCTATCAAATGACTTTTTTTAACGCTTGATCAAAAATGTTAACTACAAATAGTAATTGATAAACAAAGACAAAATCAAGCCTCAGCTTTTCAGTTAATTTCAAAGAATTGGGAAGGCCTATCAAGCTCACAAAGTAGGTTATCTGTAAACTCTGGCCAATGGATCCTTTGCCTATAAAGTATCGTACGTATACTTGAGCACATGGTCTGGGAACCTTCCAAAGGAATGTGTACAATCTCACTTCAAAATCAACCCACTCTTTCCTATCCTCTTCCATTACAAGCCCTTCTAAAACACAGATTTTATAACCATGGGTATATTTACAAGCAATGTTTTATACTATTCAGGCTTTTCTTAATAAGATTTGGCATTATCTAGATTTGCATTTCCTCAGGAGAAAGAAAAGCAACAAGTCGATCTCAGTCTAAGGATGCCTGAATGAAATGTTTAAGAATGTGCCTTTTCTCCCCTTTTTGGTATTGGATTCATGTGTTGGGCCTGCCGATGGCTGTCTAACCACTAAACTAAGTGGACATTAAATCAGATGGCATACAAAATTACAGGAATTTGATCTTTAGATAAACCACAAACCTCCGTGAACTAACATTGTTCCAGATGAATTAACTCATCATCCTGAGGAACAGAACATTTCACAGGAGCAACCACACAATCTTCTCTGTAAATAGCACTAATGGCTGTGATTAATATGTGATCTATTGAGAGTGCTTGCTTCTAACTAAATAGGCATACACTAAATGAAGGGAGGAGGGATGGTGAGGCAGCTCTGGCCCCAGAATTATTGCTCCACTTCAAAGTTCTGATGGTGGGTGCTGGTTATGATGTCTCTGTTACAGAATTATCAAAAAAAAAAAAAAAATGATCAATATGTTAAGTTCTTAGCAATGATTTCGTGAAACATTTATCTTTTCTCTATGTTGGAAATCCTAAAATTCTATTTTATTACGTCCATGACCATCTCCAGATACTTTAAAAATAAAAAAATAAAATCTCTGTAGAGCCAGAAAATTGTGGTGGGCTTACAATCCATTTAAAGGGATTCACGTCTTTTGATACATATTAAATGGAAAAATGTCAAAATATTCCAAAAGTTGTTAGTGTACTGATAAAATCTCAATATCATTGTGGAAATATGGACATTGATTTCAGCTGTGGCTTTAAAAATATATTTCTATAAATTTTGTTCAATTATTCAACTTCAAATAAAGTCCTAATATATCCTGTCTATAAACTCCAGAATTAAGTACTGGTCAATTTCCAATATGCAGATTCTCAAAGGTATTTGTGTTTTGGTATATAGTTCTTGGCTGGAAAACAAATTCAAGCTTGCTAATGCAGTGCCCTACAACTAGAAGCGAAAATTGCCAGAAGGGACTTGAATGGCAATACTTACAGAAAAAAGAAAAATATGCACCCTGATTCACACATAATTTCTCTCCCATATGATCTGGACTACCAATTCACAAATAAACCATGGATCCCAATCATGAGATAGAAAAAGTCAAAATTATGAGCCCAGGAAGGTAAGATTGAAATGACTACAGATTTTAAACTATGCTTTTGTGTGTATTCCATCATCTTTCACAATTTGACATTCTTCCTCCCAGTCTCCTGGCCTCCTCTGATTATCAGAGAATTCAGGCTCCTGAAGGAGTACTCTCCCCCCTAACCCCACTCCCTGCTTTTAGCCTCAGCCTGTTCATACCCTGCTGTAGCTTAAAAGGGCCAGTTTCACACTCTCATCTAACAAATACTTGCCTCTGGTTCTGCTCATGAACTGCTGTTCACTAGACCCACTAGGACATCCCAGGAGCCACAAAGTTGAGGAGCGTTAGTGAATATGACTTGATTAGGCCAAATTATAGAAAGCTTTTCAGAGCCTGTTGGCATTAAGGCTACATTGGATTGAAAACAGAAAAAGGCAGGGATTTTAAGTTTCAGAGTGGTAACATTATGACACCATGATGATGACATTATGACACCAGCAGAAAGACTTCCGAACCATCAAGTGCTGGATCATGAGCTTTTAAATGATTTGGAGGCATGAACCAAATTAAGATGAAGTTGCTTTGTCAATTCAGACTAATTTTTTTGTTATTGTTTACAAAATGGCTAAGATGTTGATCTTTGAACATAGAAGTGCCCTGCTCAACTGTTTATCAGGAGTTCCCCCAACTTTAGCCCAAATCTAGAAGTAAGGCAATACAACCGTATCAGTGCCCCAGGCATCAATGAAAAAATAACATTAGCAATCTCTGTTTCTCCTCTACCATCTCCACCCCTGCCATGGACTACGACCTTGCCCCTTGCCTGTGGAAGCAGGCCCTCTCCTGGCAGCTGCAGCCACTTCTGATGAAGTGGCTATTGGCTGCCATTTCCACAAGCTCCCAGAGAGATTATCAGTTTGCTTAAGAACTATATCGGATGGGACAGAAAGCATAGTAGGGATTACACATTATCCATGTCAAGGGACTTCACGTAAATGATTTAATTAAGTCACTACTGATGTAAAACCATGAGTGGGAACAGCAAGTAAAATTATCACCACAACAAAAATAAGAGATGCAGACATTAGAGAACCTGCTCAGGGTCTCAATGCCAATGAGTGGTAGACCTTTGGGTGGAAGACAGAACTTTCAATTCTTACCTAATGCTTTTTCTACTATACCAGTTGTTCTCCATCTATCCAGGCAAAGAGGCTAGCTATAAATTTGTTTCTCTGTGTGTGTTTTTCTCTTTGAGAATCTGATAATTTGATTTATCCCTCCAATTCACTTTGATATTTCCTTTACAGTTTTTATTTTTAAACATTTTCTTTGAAGTCTTTCAAATTACAAAAGCAATACATGCTTCTTTTACCAACTAACAATACAACACAAAGGTATTTCACCGTTCTGAACCAATTAATATTTAGTCTGTGTATTTTTTTTTCTCGTAGTATTCTTTGCTCACACAAAATGAAGGAATATATATAAGTATATATAAATATATAAATAAAATATTATATATATGTATGTGTATATATATATATATATATATATATATATATATATATCCTTTGTTTTTACCAAAAACAAAGTGTTGTACTATATATATTTTTCTACAACTTCCTTTTAAAGATGTGACACTATCACAGACATGCTACAGGTTATTCTATATCTAATTTGAAGTTCTTTTTCTAATTTCTTTATGCATACATACAGCCACATGTAAATACATGTACTCATACACAATTCTACACCAACTCTTGTGTTTCAGAATAACTGGGTTATCTCCCCAATCCCACACCACTCACTAATTCCTTGGCTCTTGATTCACAGGTTGAAAATGACCAAATTAATATGCTACAAGATAAGGTTTAGAAGCCAGAGAGAATAAAAAATTAATGTAAACCATTGTCCCTGCTGTTAAGGCCTATGCAATCTATTTAGAGAGACAAGACTAAGCTACTTGAAAGAACAGCAAATAGTACAAACTGTCAAGTCATTAAGTCCTAAATTATGTGGCTCTAGTGATAAGTGCTGCAGAGATTCAGACAGGAGGGAGATGCATAAAGGCTGGCACGGTAGGAAAAGCTTTATGGAAGAGGTGAGACTTTCGTTCATTCAAAGGCTGGGCAAAAGTGGAAAAAAATACTCCTGGGGAGTTTACCATGTGCTAGAGTTAGGATAAATGTATTTTCAATGTTAGGGTAATTGCTTTGATAAAACTCAGCATCCTATTGTTCCTCAGGTATATAAAAACCATCCCCATATGTTTTAAAAATACAGACTGTAGTAGCCTAGGTATATGTATGTTCATGTGTGTGTTCTAAACAAAGAGATTAATGTTGCTGATGGATTCTAATATAACAGACAGATTTATACCCTATGTTGGGTGAATCTGTCAGCATACATTAAAGGAATGTTGAAAAATAATTGTTCTGGTAAAATCTAAAAGCAGTAAATAAGTTCATGAAACTTCTGGAGTAATTATTTAATCTATGAATAACTGGTAATATACTAATCGTACATATCCAAGCATAATGCAATGTAAGCTAACTAGAAACATTTTATTTCTGATGATGAGTTCTCCTGTTTTAACAACCAAAGACATAGTCTATGTTATAGTCAACTTATTTGCAATAATAATAATAATAATAACAAAAATCACAAAGCACTTCTAAATCATAAGCGTATGACTGAGTATATAAGCCACATTGCTGTTTTCTGTGTTTGAAAATCGATCCACAGATTTAACCTTTTTATAAATGATTTGGTTTAGATTGAAAATATAGATAAAAGATACCCATTGTATTTTATTTTCAAAGCAAGTGTATTTGAATATTTTATTCCTAACATTAGTCAGTCTAGTTAATTTCACTCATTTATTTATTTATTCTGGGAAGAAATCCAACATTGCCTGCCTGCTAAGTGCTAAGGATGGGCAGTAAGTGGAGGAAGAGAGCACCACTCCATTATGTGGTGCATCTGATTGGCCTTGCCAAATTCTCATCTTTAAAAATCCCAGTAGCAACAATGTGGCAAATGTATTGGGGTAGAGGAAATGGATGCTGGGTGACCAATGAGAAAGCTAGTGAAGTAATAGAAGGGAGAGATGATGGTAAAGTGGTAAAATAAAATAATTATAACACAAGCATTTATTAAGTGCCTACTCTATGTCAAGTGCTTATTATGCATCATTTTATTTAATAACTCACTAACAGTTGGCATTTAGGGTCACTGTGAGCTACTCACTGATTGGCAGAAACCCTAAGGAATGTTAATCTCAGTTTAATAATAAATATTAGATAAGTAAAGGATGTACCCACTAAGAGCATTTTCAAGACCAATCTAGACTCCTGAGACATAAGTAAAACTATACTGCATATTAGTAATTAATACAGTTATTTTAAGAATGTGAAAACAGAGGCCAGAGAAGCAACATGATATTTTCAAGGCTCAATCATAATCAGAGTGAGAACAAATTTGTACCAGTGCCTTGGTCTGTGGCATCATACCATTTTTTTCAATTACTTTCTCATTGATTAATGCATTTTAATTATAGTGTGTTAAAAAATAAAAAAAACACATGAAAAAGAAATCTACTACTCAAGACAAAGAAGAAGGGCCCCGCTTAGAAGTAAAATTCTAATCTATTACAGTTCTCAAAAGTGTATCACATATCCCCATGTTACATTCTTCTCTTAGATTTGTGTAAACACATAAAGATAAAAAGAAAAGAAGACAAAACAATTTGTTATTTTTCTGTCTATAACTATGACTCTGTCATAATAGGGATGCTAACAAAAATAATGAAATCTGATTTTTAACATGTCATTAAACCATAATTATGTCTCATAGCCCAAGGAAGGTCATTTGGGGTAATTAGTGGTGGTTTCCTCCTAAATCTAGCATGTCTGCTCTTACTATCTGCTTCCTTATCTGATCATTTACACTGTTTGAAATTTCCTTGTGCTTTTATCATCAAAAACCACTTGTGGTCTGTATCCTGGGTGCAATGCATTGACCCCATGTCATATTCCTTGTGTAAGCCACGTTCCTAGCTAAGTTTCCTGACAAAAGTTTTGTGTACACAACAGCCGGCATAAGTCTTGACAGGAAATAAATTGGTATATATAGGTACTCTTAAAGTAGAAATCTGTTCCTTTCTTTCAAGATATCTTTTGAAACTGGTTACTGAGAGTTCTTAAAAATTTTAGTGAAGACACATATGGGTACATGTAATTGGAAAGCATCTAAGATTTCACCTCTTAAAACTGTTAGTTTATAAATTGTTTATTGCACCCATTAGACAAAATACATTTCCAAACTGTGACTATGCTCAATGAGTATTCACGCTAGTGAAAAATAACATGAAAATGCATTAAGAAAATGAAGCAAAGTTGTAAAACCGATTACTTTCAGTAAAAGGGGATACAGTATAATCAAAATGTTGCAATTGCACCGGATGGTCAAGCCATCTACAGCATATGAGAAGTTTGTAATTAGTCTATGTTTTTCATCACTAGGAAAAAAATATGTGATTTTAGATATCATGTTTAAAGCACCTACAGAACCCAAAGTTGTCATGCTAAATACAAGAGATCTAAAGATCTGCTGTTACACATCCATTACATTTAGTGAGCTGTCCTTCTGGCTTTTTTGAAGTGCGGTATACATGATCTTGCAGGGCGAAACACTTTATGTACCATACGAAATTTGAGGCATAATGTTTAATGTTCACAAGATAAGTTAACAAAACTGTATGCTGGTGACTTTTTTATTTCCCTGTTTTATGTCCTTCAAGTACTTTAAGGAAAGATAAACAAGAAGGTAGGAGAATAAAATGTGCCTTTTCCTTCTACCTTTTTCACTTTCTTTCCTAAATTAAATTATAACTGCTGATTTGCACCCAAGGAAGAAATCATGTTAAAATATGCTGGGTTTCTTTCTTTTTTTTTTTCTTTCTTTTTTTTTTAATGTTTAGATAACAGCTTTCAAAACACAGCTAAGTAAAATGTGTTTTGAGATGGAAAACATTTGGTCTTTTTTCCAGCTTTCAACAGCTTAAGTGAAGGGATTTTTAATGTTCCCAAACAGCTGGGCCATACTGTGTGTATCATGAATCCCACTCTCATTGAAGGATCCCATCTCCCTCATTGCATGGAGAGGTTCCCTTTCTTATTCCTATTCTTGCCGCTTGTTCATCTTAATAGCGTTCCATTATTATCACAGCTTTTCATTGGTAATGCTCAGAGCAGTGATTGCTGGAAGAAATTATCCTTGAACAAAACAAAACAAAATTTCTTGAAAAATACAAATGGTTTTCTATCTATTATGTGGCAGCTGTTGAAAACAACAGGTTAATGTATAATAACATTATACATTATAATATCTACAGAATAATAATATTAATGTGTAACAGGGAAAGGGAAATGGCATTCTTATTTTCAGGATCTTCCGTAGCTTTCTCAAAGGTGCTACTGAACATTCTAGTACACATTACCTGAATTGCCTAAATTTTTATCGCTCTCTCAACATCACCCCGATGCTCAAAAAGAGTTTTTTAAGAACAACTAAATATTTCACAATTATTTTCAAAACCCTTACCAGGTAAGGGGTTGTACATAAATGCATGTATCAGTATTTATTTATACAACTATAAAAAGTAAGGTAATGAGAGGGTGTGGATGGCAATCACACATAATGTCAATTCAATGTGAGAAAAAAGGAATCGATATTAAAAAAGCCAAAATATTGTAGAATACTTATTTAATGCAAATGTACTGAATTAAAGTCCATCTTATGTTTAACAACAGTTTTATAGTTTCATAGCCCAAAAAGTAAAAACAATAGTTTGAAAGTTTGCATACATTAAATACACAAACCACGCAAATAAACTCTATTCATAAATGTAGATAAATTATGTAAACTGGCAAGAAATGAAAATGTCATTGTCTATTTTCATGATCTGTTATTTGTTGTTTTCTAGCAAATTTCACTTTTTTCTTTATCTATTTGTCTCTGATTTAGGGAATGAATTGGATGGAACCACATCCCCAGCTGAATATTCACTCCCTGTGCCTTCTCCTCACCTTCCAGTCCTACTGCAAGCCTTGGGGCCTTCTAGCCTTTTCTAGGAGCCATTGCTAAGTGCTAAGGATGGGCAATGAGTGGAAGAGAGCTTTGCACCATTATACTACAACACATCGGATTGGCCAAGGAATTCAAGGTCTCACACAGTAAAAGAAAAATGCTGTAGTATGTATTACTACTGTGTAGTCCTAAATAATAAACAACTAATATTTAGATGATTCAGATTCTTAGCAGTCATTTACATTGCTTTCACAAATCCTGTGTGATTGCTTTTCACCATGGTTAATCTCTACTTCCCAACCCCTCCTCTAAAAATAATCAAACTGCTCTTGGATAATTAAAAATTTACTTTATAGGTAGGTATATGATCTATACTTCTATGAATAGCCATGCAACCCTAATGTAGGAAAATTGATTCTGCATGTCTCTCTCTCTCTCTCTCTTTCTCTGTCTCTCTCTTTCTCTCTCTCACACACACACAGATTCAAAATTGTTTTTAATAAAATACACCAAATGGATACATTTAAATGGCTTTTGAGTACTTTTTCTTTCTGTTTTCATATGTCAATTGAAAATGTTATAACTGCCCTTACCCTCTGGCAACCACTAAACTATTGTCTGTGTCTATGAGGGTAAGGGACCCCTGCTGGTGCCCAGATGTCTGTGATTGTCAATCACCTCTTGTTACTCCCATTTTCCCTCCCCTTGACATAAAGGAAGACTGAACTCTGTTCTTTCCTAAGGTGGGTTTGAGGCATCACTAAGTCCCCCATCTTCTCAGTTGGTGCCTTCTTGATCAATAAACCTTTTCTTATTCCAAACTCTAACATTTTAAATTTTGGCCTTTTGAAGTGTCAGGCACAGGGACTTTGCTCTGGCAACATTATCTACCCAGCTGCTGACTGTGATTCTCTAAGAGAATATGTCTTTAAAATATTCTCTGTGAAATAAAATAAGTAAAATAAATGAAAGAAATAAAATCTCTGAGAATTGAAAGAGAATAGCAGCTTGTTATATGAATACATGGGTAAGGAAACAAAAGATACTTATAAAACAACTGAAATTCTGTTGGTAAATAATTTGATCATTTTTAGAAGAATTTTTAAAATGAGTTTTAGACTTTTCATGAGTTTTTGTTGTCTTAGATTCCAGAGCTAATGCTGATAATTTTCCACTTTACAGTGTTATCTAATTTTTTATGCTGCTTCAAATTAAGCTACTTGCTTTTTTATTAAATTATGGTATTGTTTTGTTGTAGTTTGGCTGAGAGATGTTAGGTTAAATCATTGTACCCATGAAATTGATAAATTGCCCGTTTGTTTCTAGATTAAAACACTGCTAGGTCAGATTTGTTAACATCAATTGCATTATAGTTTGTTATCATCAAATGCATTATAGTTTGTTATGGGTAAACCAAAATGTGTCTAAATTTATTTCCTATAATAACTTAAAGGTTCCATGTTGACCTTCCATCTAAGAGAGAGAGAGAGAGAGAGAGAGAGAGAGAGAGAGAGAGAGAGAAAATATGTATGTATTTTAAGAAAGGAAAAAACTGTATTAAAATTGTAATACTCAATATATACCGATAACGAAAGATGAATACAAGTCACGTTTGACTTCTGCAATTACACGAGGCACTCAAAGTGGTTACCATCAGTGTCCAGACACTTCTGATTATGGCGAACTACTGTTTGAGCATAGATAACATCTTTTAAAATGGGTATACATTTTTTTGGCACCCCCACTATATATGTACCAAACTGTCTTGGAGACCTCACTAACCCATTTTGTTAGATTCTTGACGCTTAAACCTTATACTCAGACTGGGCTAAAAATAACCAAATAGTACATTGGTTTTCATTGAGGGAGCTCTTCTGACTAAAACCAGACAATTGGCAAGTCACACAGAAAAATTGGAATACTAGGAAAATATTCAAATTTCCATACAAAGAGGTGATTTCTTTAACAAATAAAAATTCAAAGACTATAGTAAAAGACAAATATTTATGATTTATAATAGATTATAGATAAAATTCATCTGCATTAAATTTAGACATATTAATAGAAACACTGCTATGTGGGGAAGGATAAAGAAAATTATATTTGCTCAGATTTGATTTCTACACTTTAAAAAGTTATAGATGATATTTCCCCTTTATGTAGCACAAGTTCACTCCTTAAAAATAGACTAAATTAAATTTAACAATGTACTTTAGCTGAGGAAAATAGCTTTCAAGAAGAATTTGTTTTCTGTTTTATTATTTAATGTATGAAAAATTATACGTGATCTTTAGCACAAATATAATATTTAATATCTTATCCTGGATCGCAGTTGAAATCTTTCCCTGATTTAGACATATTAAGTAGAAGAAAGACTTGAAAGTATGATTGAAGAAAGTCAACATCCGGAGTTGTCAAAAATAACTTAAATTAATCTCATTAATTTGAACTGAAATAATCAATATGCTATAGAAATTATTTTTAAATGGAAATAATGGTAATTTTATTCCAAGTGTGTTTTGCTATGTTCTTTGCAAACATTCCACAACCCAAGTGGCATACTTTCTCTCATATTACTAAATGTTTGCTCTGACCTCAGAGTGTTAATACAAATAAAAATATTGACTTTTTCACACTTATTCAATACCCACTGAAAAGAAACCTAAAGTACCATTCCAAATTCAGTACATATTGTACTTTAAAAAAAAAAAATCTTCAAAATAGAATTCCAAAATGTAAAATAATATGTCCCAGATAGTGAGAGCAAGAAGTAACCTTTAGTTTCCCTGAACTAACTTCCTGCTTAACCATCTTATCAGAAGTCTATCTTAATAAACAGAGAGGGGCAGCACGCTACTCTGTTCTGTTCAATTCTATAATGAGGGCAGTTCTACTTCTTTTTTTTTTTTTTTCATGGGAAAGAGAAAATGTCAGCCAGCCAAAATACAAAGGCCAAGATGATATCTTATTAATGGTCCAATGAGGTAATATTTTAAGAAAATTATATTTAGCCATTTATGTAGTTTATACTGGAAATGAAATCCCCAGACTGTCACAAAAGCTATTTCATACGTATACATGCCTAAGGTTGGAAACCCTCTTCTGATTGAATTATTCTATTTTTACTTCTGTTGATTTAGATATCTATTTTAATTATTAAAATTGTCTGTCCCAACTCAGACCTTAAAAGTCTATACCAAGCCTCTCCAATCTCTTAGAAGTAACCCTTAAATTATATTGTTTCCCATGGTACTTAATTACAAATCAGATGAAGGCACAATTCAAAGGTATACACACTTTTGTGGGTGCCAAAATGTGAACTTTGCCAAATTTATTTTTCCATTCAGCACAGAGTAGCTGAAGCTATAGTGATTTCTCTACCCTGCATTATTAGCCAGCTTCTTGAATTCTGGAAACATTCCACAAAGCTTCACAGGGAAGCCCCTCAGTTATTTACCTAGGACTGGGATAACTCAGTGTTTCCCCAAATAAAAGTTAGCAGCCAGGGGTTTTCCTCCCTCATATTATAGAATAAGGGTACACTGTTGAGCTCAGCAGTTCAAAGGGAAACCCAAACTACTATACCAACCCATTTTTAATAAACTTACTAGTGCTTTTGAGAATCTATTCATACTGTCCTTTTCTACCAAGGAATGAATGGGCAATACTGTAAATCTTTTAATTCTCCATTCTGAGCCTACATATTCTAAATCTAATGGGCAGTGTTTTATTTGTAAATTACAGAACAGTCTTCCACACGCATATGCTAAAACTCCAAAATTGATATTCTGCCTTCCATCTTGTTAAATTTCCTTTTCCTTTGAAAACTAAATTCTCGAAATGTAATCCTGGAATTTCTTTTTGTGTTTATATCACTGTATGCTTACCAATTATTTTGCATTAATTTAAGAATGTTTCTCTCCTCTAAATATACTCATGCATAATTTAATTTTAAACATGAGACTTTTCTATGAGAAAATAATTTATTCTTTTAGTGAAGAAACAATAGTGAAGATTGGAAGGAAGAAGATGTTGCAAGTAAAATGATATTGTATTTTTCTATTTGTTAGAAATAAACAACCTCACCTTACACCTTAAAAAACTAGAAAAAGAAGAAAAAATGAAACCCAAAGTCAGCAGAAGGAAGGAAATAATAAAAATAAGAACAGAGCTAAATGAAATAGAGAACAAAAAGACAATAGAAAAAAATAATGCAACAAAGAGCTGGTGCTTTGAAAAGATTAATAAAATTGACAAACCCTTGGCTAGCCTCACTAAGATAAAAAGAGAAAAGACACAAATAAACAAAATCAGAAATGAAAGAGAAGTTACCACGGATTCCACAGAAATACAAAGGATCATCCAAGAATATTACCGAAGACTATATGCCACCAAATTCAATAACCTAGAAGAAATGGACTTCTTAGAAACATATAGCCTCCTAGGCTGAATCACGAAGAACTGGAAAAATCTAAATATGAATGTCAGACAATTATGTTCCCGAACTCATCCTAGAAAAAGTGCTAAATTTCTGAATATCACTTTGATCACCTTCAAAGTACTTCCTTTGGGAATCTGTGCACCGATGCCAGCGCCTTGTCCACCCTTCAAAGGAATTTTGGAACTCTTTTTCTAGAATGGCCATCAGAGCCGTCATCGTATTACCCTTGATGTCCTGAATGTCATCAAAATGTCCTCCTTTCAATATTTCCTTTACCTTTGGGTAAAGAAAGAAGTCATTGGGGGCCAGATCAGGTGACTAGGGAGGGTGTTCCAATACAGTTATTTGTTTACTGGCTAAAAACTCCCTCACAGACAGTGCCATGTGAGCTGGTGCATTGTCATGACGCAAGAACCATGAATTGTTGGCGATAAGTTCAAATCGTTTTCATTTAACTTTTTCATGCAGCCTTTTCAGCGCTTCCAAGTAGTAAACTTGGTTAACTGTTTGTCCAGTTGGTACAAATTCATAATGAATAATCCCTCTGATATCAAAAAAGTTTAGCAACATCATTGCAACAAGTTTGCGAACTTAATTGTCAGAACTCCTAGACCTATCAAAAGTAAGGAAATTGAATCAGTCATCCCAAAAGCAAAAGTCCAGGATTGGATGCCTTCACTGGTGAATTCTACAAAATATTTGATGAGATTTTACAAATGAACTAAATTGCTTTGGTGCCCGGGAAGAAAGCTATACTAACCAATAATTATTGATGTAGATTGTTAGATTTTCATTCATTCTGAACTGTCTATTAGACTTTATTATTCTTGGAGACAAGGTCCTTTTCATTTTTATATCTCTTTTAGTGTGCAGTCCAGTGATTTGTACATAGTAGATACTCTATATGTCTGATGAAATATTAGTTTGAAATATTGTTTTATAACATTTTATATCATGGCCATTATAATCCTTTAACAAGAGAACTGGAAAAATAATCCTTTAAATGTATTTGGAAATTGACCTGAAAGAAAAATGAAAATAATTATAAATAAAATAAATGATTATTGGAATAAATAATTTGATAGTTATTTGTCAAACACTTAACTCCATGTCACTCTGAATCAGACAAAGGAAGTGATGAAAATGTATAATAGCAGAAATAAGAAGTTATTTCTCACCTATCATAAATGGAAAAATCCATTAAGAGAAATAGAGAAACTTGCCTGAAGAAGTACTAGAGAAAACTATTTAAGACATAGATGAAAGGGTGGGGCAGGGAAGAACTATTGGTCTTAGTTTTTTCAAGGGAAGCCAGAGAACTGATTCCAGCAAAATAGAAAGTTCCCAAGAGAGAAAATATTAATACAAAGGAACACGAGGTCACATCATAATGAGCCATAGGAAATTGCTCATGAACTCATGGAGTTCATGCAATGAGCTCCATCCAAAGTAGAGTATAAGATAGAGGAAACTTATGTGAAATCCACACGAAATCTAACAGGCAACACTGACAAAGAAAGAGTGGAGGAATGAGAAACAAGAGGAACTCCTTTTGTCCTGGATGCTATAAATTTCTACTAAGAGGACTACATGTAAAAATTAAAGAAAAAAGAGAAAAAAAAGTCTGCTCATGATTTGACCTGACACAGAAATGCTACTCATGTTTCAGAACGGGGGTGGCAGATAACCTTGTATCAAGTAAGGTAATCATGCCACCTTCAAAGACATGGGTTTAAATTTTTTTGAGTTGTCTTGTGCAGATTATTGTCTACTTTATTCAATATAATGTTTCCCAATATCCTAGAAAATCCTGACAAATGTCAGTTTCTTTTCTTTCTTTTTTTTTTTAATCATATTATTGGTTTTCACTTTATTTGCTTCTGGAGCTACCCTTGAAGATATATTTAAAGGCTTAAGAGTCTAGAAATTATCCCCCAAATAAACTTAATTAAAAAAACAAAAAACAAATTGTAACTGCAAATTTCTTTCTATTGATATGGGCTATGAAACAGAAAATAAATTATATAAAAATGGTAATTGACATTTTAATTATTGCCATTTTATAAAATTGAAGATTTTGAATGCTAATGGTAAGGAGGAAAGTAATAAACCCAAGGACAGATCTGAAGATTATATGTCCATAGGCTAAAGGAGTATTCAATAGTGTTCATCACATTTGAATTCCTAACATGGTACCATGAAGACCCAGTGGATCAGGAGGCTGAGGACATAACATTGTATTGTCCGAGTTCTACAGCACTAGCAGCTAGCTTTGATGAGTCACTTAGCCTCACTGTTCATTGGCATCTATGACTGGAAAAAAGGAAGAAATCTAAAGTCTTATGGTCTTATCGAATTCATGTGAAAATGAAGTGATATTGGATCTCAGGGCACTTTACAAACACTAAGTATGATATAAGTATCAATTAAAGGATTGTTGTAATTATTTTATTTACATGAAAATGTCTTCCCATAGCTTCCCTTGAGGAGAGGATGCATGTTTTCATTTTGGCCCTGTTCATACTATACTTATTTCTATCATTAGCAAATGCAGTAAAAAATGAACATAGGAACACAAACCAAATGTGAAAATTACAACATTTGACACTAAGAAATAACTACTTCCTCTTTGAAATGGTCTGTATCTTTGGCATTCATGACTCACTCTCTCCTGGCTTACCTTCTACTCCTCTGGATTCTTTTTCAGGATCCTCCACTGGGGTCATTTTCTCCATTTGCTGAGTAAAGGATGGGTTTCTCCTAGGGTTTTGTCTCCAGCCCATTTTCCCTTTAAAATGCCACTAGATTCTCTTCCAACCATTCTCAAAGCTTTAATCCTCTCTCCCTATACTGGTAAATCATAAACCCTGACAACATGTCTAGCCACAAGCTCCTTTCTGAACTCCAGACTGGTATATCCAGTTGTCCCAGTAGCATCTTAAATTCAATGTGACCAACTCTGAAAACATTTCCTGTTTTGCTCTTTCTCTGGCTTGCCCTATCTTAGACTCTATACCTCTCCCACATCCTAACTCCAGCCAATCCGCAAGCCTCATCAATGGTACTTCCTAACTACCGTGTTTCCCTGAAAATAAGACCTAGCCAGACACTCAGCTCTAGTGCGTCTCTTGGAGCAAAAATTAATATAAGACCCAGTTTTATATTATATCATATCATATCATATCATATATTATATAAGACTGGGTATTATATTAATTTTTGCTCCAAAAGATGCATTAGAGCTGATTGTCCAGCTAGGTCTTATTTTCGGGGAAACACGGTATTTCTTGTATCATTGTTTTTCATCCTTGCTTGTCTTCTCTCTAATAATTACAGTTGACTCCCTGCATCCAGGCTTGCCCACATTAGACCCATTCTGCCAAATGCAGCTAGTGATTTAGATTGTGCACAAATCAAACCATGTTAACTCACTGCCTGAAGGCCAAGGAACTTGACATGACAAAAACGCACTTCATGTGGCCTTGACCACTCATGTCAAACTCACATCCTCTTACTCTTTATGTTTTGCAGTCCATACATACATAGCCAATTGTAAGTTCTCACATTCACTTTTGTGGCTCAGGTTCTGAGCTTCTGGTTTGGCAATTCCCTCCTTCTCAGTACACCCTTTCTACCTTCCATTTACCTGGTGAACTCATACGCATCATTTTAAAGACTTCATCTCTGGAAATGTGCAACTTCACAAACTCCCAGTGGTGGGCATTTTGCTGTGCTTCCATAGCCTCACAGCCATAAATTTATCTATCTTTTCTTAAAAACATTTATTTAAGATTTCCAAAGACCGGGAAAAAATGTCTTATACACCTTTGTCCCTGGCTTATATCAGATGTTCGATTAAAGCAAAACTACATTTTGAACAAATCAATAATGGCTCTCCCAGAAAGCATGTTCTTGTAGCACAGTTACACATCACTAGTATAAAAGATAGGAATGGATGACTGACGTCAAATTTACAGAGGTTTCCTGTCTTATACTCCGGACTACTGCAAAGGTTAAGTAGCAAAACAATAATTGTAAATGGCATAATGCAAGAAAAAATCTTGAGTAAAACCATCTTTATATAAACCAAAACCTACACTCAATAATTTTACACCTAAATTATCAGTAACATCAGTAATATTTCAATTACAGATAATTTTTAAGACATTTTATACATATCAGGCTATATTATATATATAATATTTTATATATATATATTACATATTTTATATATATATTTATATATATTATATTTTATCCATATCAGGCTAAACCTATCCATATCAGGTTTAGATCTTTTTTCTAAACCATGACTCCTTGTGCCTTCTAAAGAAAGATACTAGATCTAGGATTCTGTAGGATGACGTCCCGCTGAAGGTGCATTTGGATAAAGCAATTTATCAGAGAAAGACAAGGTCATTCCTTCCTTATCTTCCTTTTTCAAACTCACATCATATTTACAAGTTAAACAAAAGAACATGCTGCTTCCCTTTATAAAAACATCTGACACATTACGCAAATGACCACTGCTGACCATTTCATAAGAAATCAAACACAACTTGATTCACAGAAACCATGAATGGAGACAATGTCTTAAAACTCGGGCTTTTAAAAAGCAGACTCTGTCTCTTCTGTTAACTACTGATTGCCTTTTCTGTCTCCTTCACTCACTGGGTGGATATTTACCTGCTCTGGTGAAGAGAGTAGATACTAGGGTCTGAAATTGGATAGACCTTTGTCTCACTACTGCCTCTGTGGGTTTATCTTTCTAGCTCCATGATCTTTAAAAGTTACCTAACCCTTCCAAGACTTTTTCCTCATCTACAACATGGGACTAAGAGCCAGCTCGTAAATGTGCTAGAAATATTCCGATGGCTTTGAGCATATTATCTCATGTAATTCTCCCAATGATCCTAAAACATAGAAATTATTATTTCCAGTTTACAGAAGAAACAGGGAGGTCCCAGTGGTGGGTTTGAATGGTATATCTCTAGTTCTCTGTTCTCCTGTTTCTCTATACCCATTTCACAGTGTTTGTGTAAAGACCAAATAATTCAATAGGAATAAAATATTTATGATGGAGAAGTACTCAACAAATGACCACAAAGTGAATAAAGACACCAAGGAAAGCTCAAGAAGAACCCAGAAGCCACAGAGTCAAGTTGGGCTTTTATAAAGTCTTCAAGTCTAGTTTGTATGAATTTGGTTCTGTTTTATTTCTTTAACCCATATCAAGAGGTTCTAACCTAAAGGAAGGATCAGGGATGTCTCCCTCAGGAAAGGATGTTTAATGAGATACGAAATATAGCAATGAGGCAGTTATGGGCAAGAGAAAAACAGGCTGAGAGAAGAGCTTTTGTGGTTATTTGCTCCATTACTGGCTTCCTGACTAGTTCATACACTTGGGGAGGGTATAGACCATGTCTATTTTACCCTCTGACACAGGCCTTAGTAATTAGCATGGTCAGAGCTCAATACATATGGAATAAGTGAATGAATGAATGAATGAATGAATGAAGATATGTATAAAATATGTGAGAGCCTGCGGGCAAGTTTAAGGAACTGAGAGAGGACCGGTAGGGCTGAAGAATCAAGAGAGGTGGTAGGCTAAGGAGTCTACAGGAGCCAGATGATGGAGGGCCTCCCAAGTGGTGATATGAATTTTGGACTTTATCACGAACGCAATGGGAGATCACTGGAGGGTTTTCACAGAGAAGAGACATAATCAGATTTGGGATTTTAAAATACTACTTGTGAAATTGGTGATGTGCCTTAATCCTCAAATAGAGCAGAGTCCAGGTAACACCATCAAGAAGGACCTGGGTCCCTCAAAGTTAATCCCACCCCATTTCAGTTCCTGGCATAAGCCAGGAACATGGAGCTTGGGTGGGGAAAACAGTGTATAGCCAGCAAATAAGCAGTGTATAGCCAGCAAAAAAAAAACAACAGTGCATAGCCAGCAAATTCCGCCATGAATTTGGTGGAATCGGGGGGGTTGGGCAGCTAAGATAAAGTTCATAAAATACACACAGGAATAACTTTAAAGCAATAGTACCCGCATGCTTGGTTCTCCCATGTTTGATATTTCAAAAATGAATATTTAAAACATAAATTGCTTCATTCTTTCCCTCTGTATTACTTAATTTCTAGGTAGTAATAAATCCTAGGACCTGTTATGCTAGATATACAATGCCAAAGTTTTATTATTTTTTCTTATAACTCGTAAGACTATAAAGCTTCTTGGAAACAATCACTAAACTGTCCCTTTTGTGAGGTTGCTAACCTTTAGTAACATGGAACGCCTTTCACTGTACAAGGCTTTCATGGCACATTCAGATTAGGCACTATTAATCACGAAATTACACTTTGCTAAACATGATAAAAAGTTCAGTTTCGGACACACTATACACACATTATTTATTTAGCAGAGTAATAAAACATCAATGTGTTCTGAAAAATTGACAGAAACAAGAGTTATTAAAATCTCTTTGATATGTACTTGAAAGTTCAAAAACAATTTTTATAAGAGGAATGCACTTTTTAAAAAATATCTAAGACTATTCACAGGCTTTCTTTATATATATGTATATATATATATATATATGTATATATATATATTTGTGTATATATATATATATATATATACACACACACACACACACACACACATATATATATAGTATCACCCATGCCTTTCTTTCTAATTTATGTTTAAACAAATTTTAGACACGGCAAGCAGACTTATGCTCTACGAAATAAACTATGAGATATTGATGCAAAAGCTCTTGTGCTGAGAGAGCTCAGAAACCCTACACTTCCACTCTCAATGTCAGTGTGTTAAAAGAGATTTTAGTAATGGCAAAGCCAGTCAACAGGGAATAATTAAACTCAAGTTGTCTGAGATTTTCTGTGATGTGTGGAATGATAGTTTCCAACACAGCTGCTGCAGAATGTTTGCCTAAGAAGAAAGTGTGGTTGACCAGAGGCTCCACGCAGTTCAGAAAAATGCAATGAAAAAGCTTGTTGACCTCTGAAACAATAGGTGGGGCCTATGTGAATAATAAAATCAACACAAAGTCAACAACGAAGCAAGGCTGGAACAATAGGGCCATTTCAGTAGCACACCACTGAAAGTTTTTAAAAGGAGAGAATGCCTTTATGGTAAACTGAAAAATATCTATGCTTGGCACCTTCACCAACTAACAAAGGTGCAGGCTGGCAACTGTGACCAATGAAGCACTTTGGAGGAAGGACATCAGTTCCCTTTTCTTGAAAAAGTTCTTCAAATTCAACTCATTAAAAGGACATATTATGTTTCTTTCAGTTGTGCAGTTGGTCTCTCTTTCTAAGCTGTCAAGCAAGCAGCCATAAGCTCTCATCAACGGCATGCTGTCTCGTGAGCCCCACACCCCACTCAGTTTCTGCCCTAGACCTGTGGCCCAGCCTCCCTTAAGCGTGAGTGGTTCTCAATTCCACCAGGTCCTTGGTGGTGTAGTCAATGTTAATCTGCAGTGCAGATGAAGAAGAAAGACAGTTTGTGAGCCAGTGTGTTGTTTTACTTTAGGAATTCCTTTTTAATTTTACCAGTTTTTCCATTGTCTGGCATTTATAATATTGTCACAAAGTAAAAAGGCAATTATTTACCTCACTTTTCCTATCTACAGTACTTTAAACCTCAGGTCTAATATGATTTCCATTTAGAAAAATATTTGTATAGCCATTTACAAGGCCTTATAAAGCTAAGGCATGCCAAGGTAGTCCAGATTTTTTAATTTATTGTGGCTAGACTTCGTTGGCACTAAATGAAAAGGTTTTACTATCTAATTTTAGTGTCAATATTAATATATATACGCATGCACAAACAGATGTATGTAGTATGAGCCCACTCTGTGTGGTATGCAAGTGTCTGTAGGTATGTGCGGTAATTTCAATGCACAAGGTACTTGTACATTGGCTAATAAAATTCATCAAGATCAATTTATAATGTGCCTCATGAGAAATAATTTCCTACAAGTTATCATGTGTCCTATTAAAATGTCCCTTCCCTGATCATCTTCTCACACATTTCAAACTTGAAATGGGCTTTTAAAGATAATGGGTATTTGAGTCGCATGGGACAAGTCAATATGCTTATTTTTATTTCATAAAAATAAGTGGGTTCTCAAGCCTCACCACCAAAGGTTCTAAAGAGATGAGAATAATTTTTTTTTTCTTTTTAAGTTTTGGAGCCTCTTCCTTTCTTTTCCTTATCATTTATCTTAACCACCAGACTCGCACTTGCCTGTTGCATATCTAAAAAAGAGAAGGAATTTTCTGATGTATGTATATAAGTCAGTGTATCAAAAGTCCTAAATCAGAGAGATTTAAAAAATTTAATCCAATAAATATTTATTAAGCAGCTACCATATTCTCAGCACTTCTAAGTAGATTTCAAGTCACAAAAAAAGGCAAGCAACTTCAAATTACTTAGAAAGCTGAGCTAATAATAGCAATATTAAAAAACAAACAAACAAACAAACAAAAAAAAACACCTGCTAACTTTGATGAGCCCTTACCATGTGCTGGGGGCATTGTGCTAAGAATCTTTGCATAAGTCTGCTCATGTAGTCCTCATAATGAATCCGTGAGACACATACTATTATTATTGCCATTTTATATTCAAGTAATGAAAAACAGAAATGTCAAGTAACTTGCACAAAGTGACACACGCTCATGAGCCAGTCAATTTGGCTCCAGATTTGAATCCTTAACCACTTGACTTCACTGTCTTCCTGAAGACCTATTAGCTAGGCCTATACTGTCTAAAATGGGAACCACTAGCCACAAGTAGTTATGTAAATTTAAGCATACATTAAAATTAAAACTTTAGTTCTTCAGTCACATTCAGTGCCAACTGTAGTGAACGACGCAGATATGGAATGTTTGTATCTTTGCAGAAAGTCCTCTTGGTCATCGCTGACAAAACTCAGCAGCAGTGCCAGGAAAAAAAGTCATCCCTTGACTCCACATACCACCTAGTAATTAGGTTAGTGAAATTGGTTAAAAAAAACAACACACAAAACTTCTCCTAAAAATAATTCCAGATTTTAACTATGCCTCAAAGTTTAAGTGCTACCATGTACCTGCTCTTACCTAGGATGTAACTTTGTGAATAAGGTGAGGATTCAAAAAGTACCACAGACCTATGTGTCACAGAAACAGTCTTGGTGACAGTGCTACCAGAGGTCCTGGATAGGATGCTTGGTCCTAGGTATAGGTAGTGACAGCTGCACCTATCAGGAAAGAAGCCAAATGGAATGAAGCAACCTGGCATAATGGGAAAAGACAGGATTATGGAGTCAGGGGAACCTGGGTTCAAACCTCAGGTCCAACTCCCTGCTTCTGTGACCTTGCTCACATTAATTAAGCTACTTAAGTCATAGCTTTCTCACCTGTGCAATGGGACTAATAACGCCTGCTTTGCAAGGTGTTATGAGAATTAAATGAGACACATGTAGAGTTACTGCTCAGAGGAGGCCCTTAGAAAACTACTTACGTATATTTGGAGATGAGAAATGCAAATCAAACTAGACAACAAAATAAAGAAGGAGAGGGAGAGGGATCACGTGTGCAGGTGTAGAGCTGCTTGAACTGAGTCTAAACATTTACAGAGGGGATATGCTTGAGATGAATTACCACAGAAGGTCGCTAGCTGAAAGGCATTTGGCAGGGCATAACATGAAATAGAGACGCCAAGGCTAACAGCTATTATTAAATGTGTGCATACTTTAACCACAGTGCTTAGCACTTTTAGTCCCACTTTATTTGAAGGACCATCACCACACTCCTCTCCACTGTGCTTGTTATTTATAAAACTAAGCAGGTTCTCAGGCCTCACCCCAAAAGTTTCTAAATTGGGAGATCTGAAGTTAAGCCCAGAAATCTGCACTTTAAAACAGTATCCTAATTTTTGATGCACATGGTCTATGGACCACACTTTGAAAAGTATTAGAGATTCAACAGGTTTAGAGCAATGCCACAAGTTGTGAGTCTGCATCTGTAGGGAAGCTATCTAACAAATCCAGTCACATGAGACTTGCTGAGAACTCACAAGTGTAGGAAAATTGCCTTTAATTTGCACGGCACAGAGGTTAAGCCCATGTGCCAAAACTTATACACTTTTCTTAAAAGAGAGTCATTTAGTGCCAATTTACTTTGATTTAGGGCAACCATCCAACAAGATTGGCTATCTGTTTTCCTGGACTAACGATTTTAGAAAAGTTTTCATCCTTTATGGCAATAATATAGAACCCACAGGGCTCAAAGAGGGGAGCTTCAGATACCTAGAGAACTTTATTTCTCTGGAACTCTAACCTCCCTGATTTGCATTAACAAAGGCTATTTTACCTGAACATCTGTGAGTATTCAGATATTCGATCCAAAAACAATGGGCTAAACAGAGCTTTTGAGATTGAGCAGTGAGTGGAACAGAGGTCAGGCTCTGGAGTCAGACAGACTTGAGTTCCAACCCTGGGTCCACAGCATCCTAGCTCTGAGGCTTTGTGCGATCTAATTAACCTCTCTGAGCCTCCCTGGCCTCGTCTCTAAGGTGAAGGTAATAACAGTACTTATCTCACTGTCTCTCAGAAAGTGGTGCGAGTAACGTGTACAGCACAGTGTCTGGCACATAGTGACAGGGCGTGTCATTGCAGTTGCTACTGCCACCCCGGCTGTGTGATGGGGATGTAGAGGGCTGGTTGAACCTCGTCGCTTATCTGCTGTCGGTGGAGTGAATACACAATGCAAGGGAATAGACAAATGCATTCATTGCCACGATTAGGGTTTCTGAAGAAAATGAACTTAACTTTAGTTTTCTACCTTTCTCCTCTGAAGTATATTCTCTCATCCCATCAGTTCAGCAATGATTCTGTAGATTTGAATCTCAAACCTTCCTATTCTGAGAATCTGTTACCCCCCTATCTCCTTGACTCCAGACTTTTCCCCCTTCTTATCCACTCTGTGCTTGACTTTAAGATCAATCGTCCTAAACACCTGAAAGACCAGTCTTGGTATTTCAGTCGTTTGCTCAAAAGCGTCCTTTGGCTTTGCCATTGTAGCCACAGCAACAGGAGGAGGAACAGCCACAGCTCACATAAATTGAGGGGCACTTCCTACATCACAGATCCTGGACAACTGGATGAGGTACAAATATAAGACTCCCTCTCTGCTACCTAGGAGGCCACGGGGACAGCACTCTGGGGCGGAGGCAACTGATAATGTTAAGGATTGCAACGAGAGTTAGGAAGAGTGTGTTTCTGCAGGCCCCTCCTCAGGGACAGCTGAGAGCAAATTTGAGTTGAATCATCAGGAATTGACCAGGTAGAGAAAGTGGAGAAATTGGAGAGCAAACATAGGGCACTTCCATGTGGGAAAACCAGCACAAACAAAGACGCACAGTGGTCATGACGTAGGAGAACTCTGAGTGGATGACGATTAGGGTGAGGGCCAGAGAGCGGGGAGAGAGAAAGCTAAAGAGAGTTTGGAACTAAATCACCAAGGGCCTCATACAAGATCTGACATTTAAGTTTGCGAACTTGCCACAGTTCGCTTACAATACCTAGCTTAGAAGACTGGTAACTGGCTCAGAATGTGGGGTTAAATATTTGAGAAAAAGGGGAGGAAAAAAGGGAGAGGGAAGTAAATAAAGGAAGGGGAAGAGAAAATGGAAGGAAGGAAGGAAGGAAAGAAGAAAGGAAGGAAGCAATTTAAATTGGTCCTAGTCTCAGCAAGGCCATTAACTAATGGGTGACCTTGGTCATACATTTTGGTTTTTTAATCTATAAAGCCATGATATCACACTAAGTTTCCTCTATGATCCCTTCCATCTCAGAACTGGATTCAAAAAGAAATCACACATTTATACACATGGTTCAGATTCCTGGATAGTATTTACATGATTCAGATTCCTAGATAGAATAATTGCATAACTGTCGTCTGTGGCTTTCAATAACTTTTAAACATAAAACAATATTAACTGCTAAAGAGACTATGCTAGAATCTGGATGACCTTACACTTACTAGCTAAGTGACCTTGACCTAGGCACCGAGCCTCCTCTGATTCGGTTCCTCTACCAAGGAGAAAAAAGAAATGGTGATTGAGGATTAAATGAGAGAGGTAAGCAAGAATGACTTATGAGCTGCAGTTGGCTTTACATAAGTTAGTCATCAGATATTATTTGTAGATGGCCAGCTTTTAGGTTGGAGTTTCATTTACGGAATAGCTACCTTGATTTAAGGAAAGTCACTACTGGAAACATTAGTCACTGACACATTAGTCACTTGACACATTAGTCACTGCTCATGCAGTTACGATCAATATTCAGTGTGTAGTTATGTGAACAATTTAATAAAAACTTAGAGATGTAAACTTATTCCCAAGCAATAGGAAGGTAATTTATTTACTGTGAGGTATTAAAAATCTGACTGTACAATGCCTTTCAAGGGACCCAGCACCCATCACGATGCCTGTTACAGTCTTCAATTGGGAGTGTTACCTGGAAAATCATGGTAGAAGTGCCCAATTGAAGAGGGTGCCTTCTCACCCTTCAAAGAAGTTACAGATTTTAAGAGTCTCTTCCTGGCTCTGATCAACTTCTCGCCTTACTGACAGAGTTTCAATTTAACCAAACCTTGCTGAAACAAATGACTGCTACACCATACTGTTTCTCATTCTTTACCAAAGAGTTAAGTTTCACTTAGCAGAACATTCATCAATAAGTAAGAAAATGTACACAAATACAAATAAAAATGGAAAAGCCGACACCTTACAGTTTTTTGCCTTATGTAAGCTAAATTTTCTTCCATTGGAAACAGAACTACTTGTGCAGGTGGTTGTTAAATGCTGCCAGCTGCTCTATGGCAATATAGATTTTGAAACAGGACCCTGAAAAGAAGGATGGAGAGGGGAAAAATAAAGAAAGGGTGTGGAATAAGACTATATTGAACTAATTCCCTGGGTAATACAGGAGGGGGAAAGCAACTTCAGTCGTAAACAGTAAGCAGAATTTCCATTCAGCTGGCCTGCAATAAATTTATTTTTCCAAGAAAATGAAATGGAACAAGAGAACAGACATACCTGCTTTATGTTAAGGAAAAGCATGTATGAACCTAATACAGGAAGAAGTTGTTTAAGACTGTACATCCTTGAGAAAATATTACCTCCATAATAGTGCCAGGGTCTCTGTTAACCTGGGTTATCAGCTACATAAATTAGACGCACACTGGAGTAATCTAACCTGTACAGCAGTCTGCAGTGCTCATATAATGTACACTTTACTCCATTGTTGGCTTCCTTTTGTCCTCCTTTCTACTTGTTAGATTATTTTTAAAGAATTTGTACCAATACTGTTTTCAATATCGTATCATTCATATTGTACCAACAGAATAAACAATTGCTGAAAAAATAATGGATCAAATAATAGATTCCTGTAATAAAATTAGCAATACCAATACAAGCATTAAGAGAGATCACCCATTCACTGTTTTAAGGACTGCAGTTCTCTCTCAATACCAGAAAATCTTTCCTTTCAGCAAGTTCTTGACAGTGCCAAGAGTATAATTCTTAATATACTAATGTCAGCTTATCACCTATGTTGTTTCCGAAAGCAAGAAACAGGATGAACGGGAAAAGAAGAGGGGAAAGAAAAATAAAAGAACAAAAAAGGGAAGGGAGTGGAAAAATAAAGGGGAAAAAAAGAGAGAAATGAAGAGTTAAATAAGAAACTGTGGACCTCAAAAGAGAAGAGGTGGAGATGTCAAAAAACACAGGGTCAACCTGACATGCAGTCTCACCTTCCGTAGAGATTTTTTTCTTTTTTTTTTTTTACTTTGCCAGATAATTTTGGGTGACTAGAGAGCTTTGTTCTGATAATAAAAGACAACCACAATATGTAAGCAAGATGTTAGTGTCGGTGTATTTCTGAATAGCCCTAGAGGAGCTATGAGTGCCTTCCCTTATGGACAGAGGTTTGTGGTCCCATTTTTTGCTGGGTCTGCCACTGCCATGGCTCCGCCTTTGTGTTCTCTGTGAACTTAGTGTCTTACCCAAAAGGAGTCATCCAATCTCATTTTACCAACTTCACTACTAATTCACAATGGCATATAATGTCCCCACATATGGGTTTTTAGGTCATCAATGAGGCTGAATGAAACCATTCTCTTGTTAAGTATGGAATTTAAGAACCAAACTGCTGCAAGTTGAAACATCAGTCACCGGCTCTGGAAACATTATGTTACAAAGGCTGTGATGAAGTTGAGGCACGGCCCATATTTCCAAAAGTAATGACACTTCATCTTAAAGGCCCACTCAGTTATGTCACATTTGTATTTGCATCCTATAATGTAAATGTATTAGCTCCAAATTGTTTGGTAATAAATCATCATCAAAGAAATATGTTTATTTTTATTTTTAGTATTCATGACTTGCGTGATCCTAGAACAACATATATTTAGTACTGCAGAGCAATGAATCCATAACTTTGAGAAAAATGGCTTTCTAGATCATTAAGACCTATGTTGCTTTAACAGTTAATCACATTTTCACTAATAATATGACATAAGTCCTTTACCTAAAGAGTGAAAAATGAATGAAACCTTTGCTTGTACGAAAAAGTCCTCTACTTGACCTTTACCAGAGGCAGAGGGAAATCCAGTGTAATCATTGAAAGCTTTCCCTACAGCCGTATCAATACTTTCATTCAGCCAACAGACTTAGCCTTCAGTTAAGGCTCCTTAAGTCCCCAAACAACAGAGGGAAAAAATCCTTCGGGACTCTCCTATAACTTTGAACCTGGGGTCATGTGGTGACGTCTCAATGAGCCCTGCATCTTCTGGAGAATACCTCAGATAGCTGACCCAACAAAGACAAATATTATGGCAACAAAAAATAAATCTGCCATTTTTAACCTTTTCAGGGAAAGTAATTCACTTATTGGCTTTAGTTAAAACGTCTTACCTTTCTTCCCCTTTTTGTTGTATCTGTGAGCAATTTCTCCAGTCACATTGTTTATAGGAAGTGAAGTTATTCGTAATCATGCCTTAAGAGTATGTACACAAACTGGACATCCTAAAAGACCACTATGTATTAAATTCCTGATTGTTTGACATAAATTCTCTCTCTCTCTTTCACTCCGACAGGAATCTTCTCATTTATTTACGAATAGGTTAAGACCTTCGCCTTGTTTCTAACTACGTTCCTAAGTGCTAACATATATTAAGTAAATTTAGAGCCTCTTCTGCATAGGAAACAAATTAAATTGGTTAAACATGGAGAAAGACTAAATGTAATCCATCTCTTGTCATGTTTATGATATCTGAACTCATCTTATATGAATGTTCCAATTTGGCTGTTGTAGCAGATGGGCTGCTTATGATAAACCATAACTACAGACACAGAATGTGATAATATAAATCATAAAGAAGATAAATAATAAAATTCTTTTAAAATAACTCTGGTTAAATATTTAGACAGTCAATTTTTAAGCATACTCGCACACAAAAATAGTATTCACATATCTAGGCAAGGAAAGAATGGTACTCAACCATAATATAAACATAATCTAAATCTAAACATTCAGGATTCAAGGTATTTTAAAAATCTGAATAAATTTTTAGAGTAGCAAACAGTAAAGTAGGAGGCCATTTCCAGAGGTACTCAAATTAAGAGAGGGAGGGCACTTAGAGTATCTCTTAATACAGACACCTTCCCATTCCAGATTCCATTTCATAATTCTAGAATTAAATAAAGCCTTTTATATTATGACCTGTTTTCTATAATAAAGAAAACCGAACATGATGGAGAACTTATTGTTCATGACATTGTTGTCAATTTGTATCAGTTTGTGAGCTCACTGGTGCTTAGAGTTTGCTTAGAGTTTGGAACGTATTTTCATCTGAGTCTGATCATCTCAAAAACCTGAACATGGGCTAGCTAGTATCCAGCTTGTACAGGTAAGGAAAGGAAAGTTCAGAGAAGTGACTTGTCCAATGTCACATTACAACCTTGTCTAAGTATAACACATAGTGGAGCCAAAATTTGAAAAGACTTTTTTGATTCCTAAACAGGTGGCAATTTTCTTAATCATGGCACTCTAGTCCATTTATAAAAAAGGATAAAGATTTCAAATCAGGGAAATGTGGAGTAAATTGCATGGTGTATGTAAGCAACTTAGTTCCTTAGCCCATAGTTTGAAGATGGCCAGCAATAAAGGGGTAAATGACCAGCCTGGTAGTTGGGAAGGGGGCCCTGGGGCCAATTATATTGTATAATTGTATATGAATACAAATCCACCTTAATAGGAGGCCGCCTCTACTCTCAAACTTTCAACATGCATGGAAGTGGCTGATTTTACAAATAAGAAGGCTCTGACTTGGTGTAGTATTTCAGCCTCTAATAGTAAGATCGGTTCCCATCTGGGCTGCTGACCCCTTACGCAACTCCTGGTAGGTAGTTGTGCTCCATCTGAAGATGAACTTGGAGAGTTCTTAAAATGCTTTTCTAAAAAATGGCATTGTCCCTCCCTTCTCTTTTTCCTTCCTTTCTTTGATTCCTTATTCTTAATTGAGCTCCAACTAAATGTCAGGCTATTCAACTGCAAACAGGGCAGGCACAGGCCGAGACATCATGGACTTACAGTCCGCTGGTGGGTACAGATAGCTCAGCAAGCAGTCAGGACTGTGGGCATACATAAGAGGAGCACCTGCCTGCATCAGGGAAGGGGCTGAAAGGTAAAGGGTCATGATGACACATGGAAGACTTCCCACATGAAGTCTAGTCTAAGCAGAAACCTAAAGGAAAGTAGAACTTAATCAGATAAATGGAGGAGGGTAGTGTCATGTATTAAAAGCCAAGGCTGGAGGTGAGTTGGATAATAGCACGTTGGGACAGTTTTGTTTTGTTTGTTTTTGATGGAGTGAGAAGGAGGTAAGGAGTCAATGAAAACGGGAAGAGAGAGGTGGAGAGGAGAGTGGGGAGAGAGAGAGAGAGACAGAGACAGAAAGAGGGGAGGGTTGATTCTTGTTACATGGTGAAAAAAGGAAAAATGCGAATGAAAGCATCAAAATCTGATTTGGTGGGGTTTTGTACACTGTAAATATGTTGGATTGCTCAGAAAAAAATAGAGAAAAGCACATGTATGTTGGAGTTAAAGACTAGGGTAGAGAGAATGCACGTGTAATGGCCATCTCAATGGAACCAAAAGTATTCATCTCTGCTGATGCTGTCTGGCCTTCGAATTTAAAAGTTTTACTTACTGGACTGTTCAGGAACCTAAATATGCAAAACTCTGGGCATAAATTTTGTGTCACAGTGAAGGGTTCATTGTAGGCCTAGAATCAAGTCTCAATCTTTCACTGAGAACCCATGCTCTAGGGAATGTTTGTCTATTTTTGGTTGAAACTTTTTTTCTAGAAATATGGAATTGGGACAACAGAGCCCAGACCTTTTGGTTATAATCTTGTAAAATATGTTGAATGATACAAGCAGTGATGCCAAATATATAAGACATGACACTACTCAGTTGTAACTACTAGTATTTTAAAGAAATATCTATATAGAAGGTGCCAAAAACATGTATACACATTTTAAGGAAGGAAAAAAACTGTATAAAAATTGTAATACTCAATATATACCAGTAACAAAAAATGAATACAAGTCACGTTTGACTTCTGCAATTACAAGAGGTGCTCAAAGTAATTATATATATAGGCTATTTATATATATAAAATTTTTCCTCTGTGATAATGATTTTAAAAGCATTTTCCAAAATCTCAAATAATTTTTAATCAAAAATTTTAACCTATACTCCTACGCCTTCCAGGTTATGAAAATTATGTCTGATATGCTCTGTTCTATTTTTCTATAATTAATGCAGTTGAAAATGTTATAATAGAATGCAGACATTGTTATGAAAGAATATACAAAAAATAAGCATGGGCATTCCTTTTCCATTTTAAATTGTCAACTGCCAAACCAGTATCTTGCCATATTTGTTTTGGATCATGTAGGATTAATCAAGAGAGTTTAGTTAAACTAAACTCCAGCTCACCTTAATTAACGATATCCATTGAATGACTAAAATGCCTACTCTAATTGGGAATACTCTCATACTTTCACATATAGTATGAATGTCAATTTTGTAATTATGGTGCAATTTACCAAACCTGTCAAATAACCCTCCCTGAATTACTATTACCTACACTGTTACTCTAACTTAAAACATGACATGGTGCATTCATTCGCAATATAAAGGTAATATCTTGTTTATTCATTTTTTTATCATTGGAGTCTCTTAGATATTGAGCTCAAGAATATGCAAACAGGGACAATCTAGAAATTGTCCTATTCCATTCAAACATTTTATCAGTGACATGCATGAAGGGGTAAGGGGATACCAGTGACATAAGTTTAAGGGAGTAGACTTGGGGTAAAAGTAGAAAGATCGTGAAGTACTAGAACCCAGATATTAGATTATCTGACCAGGCCAGAGCTATGTGTCTATATTAATTTTTAAAATTTAACAAACATGAATAGCCAGCACCTCTAAGAAATTAATTGCCTAAATGCTGAATACAGAAAGACCTGAGTTAATCATAGTTCATATAACACAGACATAGAGATTTTGGATAACTGCAAGTTTTATAGCTCAGACCGGGGTATAATTATCCATAATCCATAATCTAAGAGTAGTCTTAGAAATATAGCGTGCATAACAAGGGAAAAAAATTGTTCCCTACCCTGCATTTGCAGGACATTTCTGGCATTAATGATGTTGTCAAATGGGTAGAGTGGATAAACTAAAGACTGAGGAGTTCAGCTCTTTGTGTTACTTTCTTGAATCATCCCTTTCTGCTCTTTGGATTTTTACACTAAAGCTAAAATAAATAAATTTTTGTATCCTAAAACATTTTATAGACTAGAGAATTATTAGTCTAAAAATATTTAGACAAAATAGGTCTTCAACATTATTACACAAAAATATGGGGGGAAGAAGAAAACAAATGAAAGCAGCATCCCTCAATATTTTCACACACACACAAAAAAACAAATCTGAAGAAAGAAATAATTAATAATGAAATACTTAATGTAATTTTCAAGGATACCACCACTGAAAAGCTAAGGCTTATCCTAAATGTTTAGAATGTTAATCACCCATTTCAAAAAGATTTTAGAAATCTAAGCTCATTAGTACAGTTTAGATACAAAAAAACCTAATCAACATTTGTGTTTATGTATACATAAAAAGAAACCAATATCAGTTGAAATTGATATAGACAATCCTTTTATTAAATCATTTTTCCTTTTTATATCTCACTTTGCCCTCTGAAAATACATAACAAAGGTAACAAACCGTTTACCCCAAAACACTAATACTTTATTGGCTCATGATTACACTTTTACATAAAACTGAATATGAACTTCATTGTATTATTGTTCATACATGCTCCCCAAAGATGGGGGGAATGTAGATTATAAAATCGATGACTGAACATTTCAAGATGAGTAAGCATGATTTGGGACACATGTGACATTTTCTGATAAATAACCAAGAAGGTATTTTCTCTACCATATAAAACCAAATCTTAAAAAATGTCACTTCATAAACAAAATAAATACCAATAATGGCAATACCATGGGTGTGTGTGTGTGTGTGTGTGTGTGTGTGCGTGTGTGTGTATTTTTTTTTTCTGATGAACAACAGTGAGTCTCAGAAATCGCTGGGGTTACTCTTTTAGGAAGCAGTATTTGTGTATTTCTCACGCTGACACTATGAAGAGACTGAGCATGGGCGCTGCTCCCAAGATCACTAAGGGTTCCAGTGCCTCGCTGTGCCAGAAATACTGTCCTCCTGGTTGCAGCCACTCAAGCTCATAATTACATATAGCACCAGCCTACTTAATATCAGACTGAACTTGCTCAAGTGGCACTGATGACTAACAAGTCACAGGATTACACTTATATACTGGGGGCAAATACTTGGCCATCATTTGACAGAGCACAAATAAGTAGTTAGCCATGACCCTGGAAGACCGCTGTACACAAGAGAGGCAAAAGAGTGTCCTGGGAGCGCCCTGAATTGGACTTACGACCTATCTCAGCCATGTGCTGCCATATTATTCCAGCAAGTTATGAGACCTCTTTCAACCTCAATTGCTACATCTATTAAATAACAATCCCATGTTTGCATGAATTTTTTTGTGAGCATCTAATCAGATAATGCATGCAAAACCACTTGCATGAACCTTACAAAATGAATACTGTGACTTTAGTTAATCCCTGATCATACCTCTGCACTGCCCCTGTTCCACTGTAATTAAACAAGACTGTGCCTGTCCAGAGTGACAATGTGCCTGCTGTCCAGGTAGATCTGGCCAGCAGTGCCTTTCCTTGAAGGGCCAGTGGCCACCACATGTAGAATCCAAATCTGATCCCTGCAGATTGTAGAATATGGCTAAAAGCAAAAACCTGGAGCATAAACTGTGCTTGTTCTTCTTTAGTCTATTTTTAGCATTAACTAACTTTACAGAAGCTTAAGACATGGCTTCCCATTTTATAAGGAATAAAGGTACAAGCACAAAAAGAGCACATCCGTGTGATAGATAGTTTTTGACTCAGCCCACCATCATTTCTAGTCAGGCTGTAAAATAACTTTTATTAATGCCAATTAATTCCCTCACAAGCCTGTGTCACTTTATAACCCTCTGCTTAAAAGAAATCAATTGTATGAGTTCAGCTGAGAAATAACCATCATAATAGATGTTTGTGCTCTTGCTTTACTTTTCTCGGGTAGCCCTTAAGGTGGTCAGAGGTAAAAGCTAAAGATGCATTGTAGCCTGAGGGATGATTGAATGAAAAAATCTGGGGGATGGGAGCAGAACCTACTCGGATAGACCAATTTCCCACCACTGCGAGCCAGAGCAATTGATTGATGAATCCTTGCTCTGTCAAGAGGCAGCCTTCAGATTTGATCACATAAATACTCATTCAACTCAAATTCTGCTTGACAAGCCTCAGACAGCTTTGTTCTGTCACAGATATCGTTGGAAGGAAAATGCTCCATTAATCATCCTTAATTAACTTTACCATAGTCTGCTGAAACCAATATGCTCTCTGGCTAAACCTCGTACTTAGCCAGGATTCTATAGTTATCAAATAAAAGAGAATATTTCAAGTTTCTTCTCTCTTATAGCTATTAGCTAGCTTACAGGGATTCGGCATGAGTAGCGTTCACAGGAACTTATGTCCATTGATTATATGAGATAGCTTATCAGTGGGTACATTCTTCACTAAAGGAAACATAATTTTAAATGTGACTGACCTACATGAGATGGCATTTTATATCTATATCTCACTTGATGCTCATAAGTTCTAATGTTTCCTTCCCAATTCTCAGGTATTATATGTCCTGATATCATATTCTAAGTAAGAGAAAAGAAAAATTTTAAAACAACAGTAATAAAGCTTTAGTTTGAAAAATAGAGTCGCTATGGCACAAAAATGGTTTGTGGTAAATACATAAACACACACACACATACACACACCCCTTACACTTTAGAATGCTTCACAATTTTCATAAAGCTTTAATATGAGACATGATCTTGTTTTGATTTTTTCTTAGTACTCGTATTAACCAATTTTCTCATTTTAGAATTACTTATTGGGAAGTTTTGACAACAAAACGATCATAATTCAGTAGCAGCAAAGACAAAAACAAAAATGAGAAGTGTTCAAACTTTAAATAAAAATAAAGTGCAATGTGTCACCTGCAGTAAGTGTACAGTTACAGCATATTCCAATCCACTCAGATGGTGTCTGCTCACTCACAGGCTTGATAGGCTTCAAGACAGATTTTCTAGCAGCTTTGGATCTGAGCAACGTTTATGTGAGTACAAGGCAATTCCAATGTTAGTGTTAGTGACCATTTCAGACTGTGTGTATTTAAAACTGAAATTTATATGATGATAGGTGGTTCTGAGAGTTACAGAAAGGGAAATAGACTTCCAGAGTGTTAAGGGTGTGCATGCTCGTTGTATGTGTGCAACCTAAGAAGAAGACCATTTAAGTTTGAAAAGTGATGAGCTCAATAAAGACTAAGGATGAAAGAGTTCTGAAAATGACTGTCCCTTTATAAAAATCCTGGTTTGGCACTGTCTCAATGCTATATTTTGCCCCCCGCCCCAAAGAGCGGTAATGATGTAACAGTATGACATGCATTTGGTTTACCATTGTTCTTTCTATGGTATTTCTTATGAGCTATAATTTTCTAAACGGAGGCAGAGTTAAAAAGTCTGTGGTAAAGCGCATCTGCGTGGATGGCAGATTTGTCAAAACAAATAGAGAGTCTTGTCCCCTTTGAGCAAAACTTTATAAAGAACATGTTTTCACAGAAATCCTAAAACATAGATTTTTATTCACCAACATTAAATTAGATTAAATATATATATATATATATATATATATATATATATATGAATGCTAAAGAAATAAACTCGATTTAAAAAGTATGTAAACTATTTATAACTTCTACGACAATAAAACGTGTCAAGTTGGTGGGAACAGTTCATAACAATAGATGACTTCTTTATTAAAATGCTTCAATACTTTATATTTACTTATTATAAAATAGGGTTTTACTTTGGGAGTGAATACCTATCTTAACTGAAACATTTATATGAAACTCTCATTTTACTTTGCTCTCTCCCTTTGCCTACGGGGGGAAATCAGACATGGAAGTCTTTCTTGTTGTAGTATGTCTTCTCTTTTAAATTCTGGTTAATATATGTGTGAATTATTATTTGCTTCTCTTTTTGTTAACATACTTCTTCCCTCTATTTTGCTGCTACAACTTCTTCTATTGTTTAGGCATGAAGGTCCCATCGCCAAGTCTCGATTTCTCTGCCCCTCTTCCATTCCAAGTATCTCTTCCTTTGTCTAATTTCTTCCCTTGCTGTGGATTCTTTATCCTTTGCTGGTCTTCTTATCCACTGCTCATTTCTTTTCTGCTCTTTCCAGTTGAAATCTATTTCCTGGCCACTCTTCCATCTGAACTTTTCAGGCTCAAGTGCCTGTTTGCCAATTACTGTGCTGGGTGGTTTAGACAGTAAACTACATATAACGGGCCTGTGCAGTGGAGGAGGTAGGCATTAAATACTGAATCCCAATAAGATATAAAAGCTATGGTAAAAGTTTAGTGTGCTATGGTAACACATAATTGTGATATAATTTAGTCTGTGAAGAGCAGTCAGGAATGCCCTTCCTGTGAAGTAACAATGAAATGGGAACCAACAGACAGAAGTTTTCAGACAAACAAGAGGGAACAACCAGGGGTGGTATGTATAAAGTACCAGATGAGATTCGTTTGTTCATTCATTCATTCACTAAATATTTATTTTCTCCTATGTGCCTGTCTCTTATGTGTCTCTTATGTTACCTGCAGTGGTCTTTTATTGGTTGAATTAAAACAGTGATATTTGGGAAAACATGGAACATACTTTTTAAACCCCCCAAAATACATCTGAACTAGAAATAATTTCAGAAACACTGGAGAAAATATGAAAACTACATTATAAGTTATGGTTTATTTAGAGCCTACTTTGGAGATACATCTGCTCTTTCTCTTTTGTCTCCACCCCAGCAACAGCTGAGTGGATTCCTGGTGATGGAGGCCCATTGCAGTGGTAACTGGTGGAGAAGAAAAAATGATAGGAGGAAAGGGGAAGAGAGAACTCATCATCCTCTCTTCTGGTAGCAAAGCATTGAGATGCAATTTAGAAATTCATCCCTAAAACAGTATGTGTTTAACACACACAACAATATAACGGCACCCATTTCTGGGGCTTATTAAAATCTGGAAGGGGAATGATCAATGATCTTCTCATAACAAGATCTCTGGCAAGGGGATCTTGCCAAAGAGATTTGATTAGTGGTTATTTCATGGAACATCTACTATATAGGTACATGTTTTTTCCAAAGTTAGCTGTTGAACTGTGAAAAAAGTGTGCTGTAAATATCCCAAGGAAAGTTGTTGACAGCATCCATTTAGGAAGACTACAACTTTGCTTATGTTATTCAAGATATTTAATATCAAGGCATACTAAAATGTTCTCTATTTTAAGTTAAGAAATGAGTTAATTAGATTCATATGTATCGGGTGGGAGTTGGGGGAGCACCATGAATGTCCTTCTTCATTTCAAAGGTCAAAGACAGCATTAATTATTTTTAACTAATGTCTATTTAACCACATGCAAACTTAAATCAGTTTGGGTCTGACCAATTCAAAGCCATTCTTTGGTTCCCTGCTCTGCTGAAATAATTGACTAGGTTAGACTTTGCAAAGGTCACAAGAACGGACGCAGTTCATATTATTTCAGCTAATAACATAGTTCTTAAATCAAAATTTGAGAATTGATCTTTCAAAGTCACTTTTCCTCTTTATATTCATATGTAATTTCAAATTAAATGATAGATGTATCCAAACTTTTTATTTAATTAATTTTTTGTAACAGAAGACACAGTGGGAGGGTTTTTTTTTATTATTATTAACAAGATCTAGATTTGTCTAAAAAAGAAATTCAAAAGGGAATTAAGAAAACCATGGGAAACTTGGCATTTAATGAAGTTCTAATGAATGCAACCGGATGTGGGCAATCTGAAGGAAAACATTTAGGCAGACATAATGCCAAGCCAGAGAGAAAATGAAAATGATTTTTGGTGAAGTTCAGGCAAAATGTACTGCACAGGAGAGTCAGGTATTTTGGCAATTAGGTGTTTCAGGACTTTTTAAATCTCACACTGAAAATTAAAATTGTTCCTTTAGAGTAAGGTCCTCCTTAGATTGCTTAGCACCCTTTCCCCAAGCCTGCAATTCTTGTTGAGATGCTAGTTTCATCCTAGTTTTGCCCTTCTTTTCCAAGAATGGTCTCTACCCCTGGTATTCCAGGCTTTTTGCAGACCATCATTCAGATGGTACATGGAACCTCCCTTCTTCCCCAAAGACTCTCCCAACTAATCAGTGGTATGATGGTGATTTCTCCTCAAGACTCCCTTATCTACCCTTGCAGCTCCCACAAGCTGTCTTACTCTCATCACTCCACAATATACATTTACCCCTTGGCCTGTAGATAATGAAATCTCTATTGAATATGTACATCTGCTCAATGTTTATTTAGTTGCAGGTATGTCTTTCCAACGTGGTCTATGACAGTTTTATCTCTCACACCTTAGATGACAGAGAACATATTTACTTAATGCATTTTGCATTATGCCTAGCACTTCGCCAAGTGTTGATAATATTCAATAAGTGCATTTGATTATGATATATTCAACTGTCATTTTAGACACACAATACTCGTGTGTATGGCGGGAGGGGGGAGGTGTAGACAAAATAAAATTCAGAAAGAGAAAAGCTCTCCTGGAATGAAATTCAATCCCTGATTTAGCTATTTTCAAATTACAGCCAATACCACATTAACAGAGCTTAAATGAAATAGAAATAGAGGGTCATATTATTATTCATTTCTGTAGGTCCAGGTCTTTCTGTCTGAATTAAATGGTTCCTTTCTCACTAATTAGAAACGTTTTGCCCCCTCAAGCTATAGTAATAGAGACCTGGCCCATTTTAAAAAGGAAGAGTTTTCAAATCAAGGTTTGCATAAAGTTTAGCGGGACTTTCAAAACCTAGTTGTAGATTTCCATAATAAATGTATTTTACGGTGGATTATTCACCATTCAATCTATAAAGCACGCTGACTATATTTAAATCTGGATAAGGTCCACTTTTTCCTGTGTCAAAATGCCGGCTTAGCTAAATAATCTTACATTTCTAACCATGCTTAAAGAAACAAAATTTATGTATGGGATGAGAAAGACATTCATAGATAATTTTTCTGGCTTTAGTACCAAGCACATTCATACTTTTCTCCTAAATCTGAAACCAAATATTTGGTTTCCTAATATTTTTCCTGTCTACTGGATTTTTCTTTCCTTCTTCTATGTGGTCACTCACAGCCTGGCCTTTGTGTATTCTCCCAAGAAAGGATTGTTTATTTATAGTAGCAGTCCTTTCTGGGGCTCCCTGTAGACTCTGTTTCCAATGGCATGTGGAGTTACTAAGCTTTTATTGTTGACAAGTGGTAGGTGGGATCCAAGCTTTTGTGGTTAAATTGTTTATTGATAATTACCTGTTAATTACCACACTGCCTGACTCCTGTAATTTACTATAATCATTACTTTCCTTTTTCTTGAAAACCACGTGCACCAAAAACAAAAGGTGAAGATAAAAAATATACCTCCTTAAAAAAAAAGGTTTTTTTTTAATTAAAACTATTTAGAGTCAGACCATTTCCTCGTCATATAATATTTAGATTTAGAAAAGCAAGTCAGTGTTATTAACATAATTGTAACTATGCCTAATAATTGATTTACAACTGGTGAAAATAAATTTGGGTGGCCGTCATCAAATTAGGTGTCACAGAGTATTCTTGAGTCATTAGTGTTTTATTTTACTATAGAATGTTTTCCTTCCTAGAGTTGACCAGAAAAATCTTTAAAATCAAAGACTTGAAGTAAAATGGATCAAACTCCATATAATTTGTTAAAGATTGAAGCTTTTTTAAAATCAAGATTCCAGTATCCAAACCTTTATACTAATGCAGTTACGTAATACCCTGGATTTCCTGAGATATGCATAGAGAGGCCTTTACACTTTACATAGAGTTATCATTTCTATAGTACAGTCCTCTCTAACCAACCCTGTGTGGGAATGTATCGATGTCCAAGGAGATGGTGTACAGCGGACTGCTTCAGTTTCCATACGTCTCAAGAAATCCACCCTAATCCATGCTCCCAAAGGTCTTTTCAGTACTAACAGCATCTGGTAAAATATCTTACCACTAGAAAAGATTTAAAGTTAACAATCAAATTCTAGTTTCTGAGAATCGAAATTAGCTCTGCCAGGCAAGTAGATGGATTTTTTAGGCGTACATTCTTGAAATGTAATATACAAGGGACTGCAAAGAACAATCAAATAAAATTCTATAATAGCAAACCAAAAAAGCCTTGGAATAAACAGAGCCATCACCGTGCCTTTTCTTACCAACTTCCCCTCGTTTCCACCTTTTGACTCTTTTACTAGGCATTTTCATGTTGTACTGAAGATAAGCGTGGCCAACGGGAACTCATGAAATTTGTTGGAGTCATTGATTAAAATCAAATTTCAGAACCGTTAGTGGTTTACACTACCCAGTTTACCTCGGCAGGAAGCAGCACAGAGATGAATAGCAAGAATCCTTGAAGTGTATTATGTTAATCGATCTACACATATCTTCCATGGGGCTCCCCTTGCTAAATGCAGCCTTTTTAAAATACAGGGCATTTTAAAACCACAGCGGAAAGAACATGGCATTTAGAGTTCTAATAGCTGGTTTGGAGTATAGGCTTGACACTTACTAGATGTATAAACATGGACAAATCACTTAACCTCACTGAAGTTCTTTTCATCTTTTAAAAAATCAGGACAAAAAATAATAATATTGATTCAACTCATTTCTTGAAGTTCTTATAATGATGGCAATGATGTAATGATATGATAATGCACATGAACAAACTTTACATACTGAAAAGCATGATATGGTTATAATACCATTAATCATGAAAATAATAAACACCCTTTTAAATAACCATTAAAAGAACTTTGCTGGACATAGAGAATAGAAGTTCAAACCTATTTAAAAATCTAAGTAAGAGCATCAGTACACACACATTATAGCATTTCAAGAAATATTTTTCCTAGGGAGAGATTAAAGTCAGGAAAGGAAATGGAACAGCTTTGGTTGCTGTCATTGCATTCTTAGTATTTTACTTGGGAGAATGAGGCTTGTCAAATGGAAAGACTGAAATGAATACATTTCTCAGCTGCTTAGCAGATATGTTTTCCAATATAAGCTAAACATTTCAACCAACCTCATTTCCATGTGAATATTTGCACTCCAGAATAGATAATGGGAACGTTAAGGGAAATGGGTTGATCTTGGCCTTGGAATTATATGGCCTAGGTGTAAATTTATTCTTAATCTTCAGCCATTATGTTTTAACATTCCTAGCTGAAATTTAGTTGAGCTATCAAATTGTTCAAAGGCCAGTTCATGCCACAGCCTGAGAACCACCACTGGGAGAAGGTGGAAACCCCAAACCACAACCAAGTCCATCCATAGGGTTTTTCCCCATGAAGGTTACCACAACATACTTAACATTGTTACAGACAAATTGCTACCATTACCAAGCCAAACAATTGTGATTTTATGTTTTTAAATAGTTTTGGTAACTCTTTAGAAACTTTACAGCTGGAAAGGAACTACATCTTGATGGAGCTACATTTATACACTTTTTCATTCGTTTCCTGATCTAAACAATAGTCCCAATCGCCAGCTGCACATCAGTTACTCACAGGCCTGGTCTGGGTCTATGATTCAGCCAAGCTCTGCATAATCGTCCCAGCTCCCAATAGTTTACCATCATTGTTTTGTATAATTGGAAACAGAATTATTTATATGCCTCTGCTTACTCTGCAAGCAAATTTACAAGGCAACTGTCTCTCTTAATCTATAGTAGACCTAATGTAAACAGTAATGGAAAAGAGTATTCAGATTTATTACATTACTTCCTTAAAGATCAATATTTAAAATGAATACATATTGTGCTAATTAAACGAGCAACATATCACAGAGCTACCTACACGAGAAATTTACAATGGCATAAGACATTTTTATACTCTGTCCTTACTTTCTAAGAATACCTTGTTTCAAATGGAAAGGAAAAAAAAAAGAGTTACAAGTTCAATGTTAGTTAGCCTCTTTGTAAACTTGCATCCAAACCTGTAACCTCAACAGACAATATATTAAGCTATTAAAAGGAGAATTAAAGTTACATTGAGTGTGACTGACGCACACAAGAAAATGAATCCGACTTTGCCCTACGCAGCACAAGACGTACAATTCAGAGTAGACAGCGGTGTGGGGTTCTGCAAAACCGAGCCACAACCTGCTGATCTTAGGGCAGTTATTTCAGTTTTACTCTGCAGTTCCTGGATTCTGTGGCTTTAAATCACTCTCTCGCTCTTTATTTAGACATCATCTTGGAGCTTTAAAATAGTATCTCGTTGACAAGAATCTGAGGTCCTTCAGACCTAATAGCACGTCAAGCTGCTGGGCTGAGACCTTACATGCCAAGTCCCAGGCTACAATGAATTTTTATAAGTGAGTTATAAACCCCTCAAAAACAGGGTTTATAATGGAAACGCTGACAGACTCTTAACTATCGAGTTTCTAGTGGGTTCCTGTTTAATATACTGTATTTCTTCCCCTTTAAGATATTAATTTACTTTTTGAATGTTCATTGCTAAGATTAAGCATAGGTTTTTGAAATGTGTTCATAGGCAATTTATGCATGAGTAGAAATGTACTCTTCTCCAGATGTACAGAATACAAATTTGAAAATGATTTATAGGCCACACCATACTGTACATTCCGTTCCCTTCTGAAAAGTTAAGACAAGGTTTTCCTCTGACATAACACCAGGATACTCTATATATGGTAAATACAATATATTAGCAATAGTCATATAAATTCTTGAGATGTCAACTTTAGGATGGGTCAAAACAGGAAAGGTAAGCTGCCAGGAGCAGTAGACTAAGGGTGGTAAAGTGGAAAGTTTCAGTAAAAGGTAAATTAAATAAGCATATATTCGAATAGAAGCTTTCTATCTTCAGGAATTAGTTTCACATTTGGTCCAAGTTAGATCCTTAGAATCTTAGATTGTTAGAATTAAAATAATTTCAAAAATCATCTAACCCAGACATTGCAAACTGGTGGCCTAAGAGCCACATGAAACCCCACAATACGAATACGGTACATTAAAAAGCAGGCATCTAATGATGACCATCATCAATACATGGAAAATTTCACCCCAAAAAGAGAATTTCTATTTCTCTTTAAAAATGGAAAGATTTGGTAACACTTAACTTGAATTTTCCAATAGAAGCCATTATCTGGGGGCTCAGTAGTGGCAGTTCCCTTTAGAATGGGTATGTGTCCTCCTCTGTGCCAATGTCCAGGTTTCCTGTTTCATACATTCATGTTACCTTCCTGGCCCTGGTGTACTTATGTTTGTGAATCCTGTGTGGAGATTATATTGCCCAGGTAGCCAAGCTTGCTCATGGTAAGGCTGAAATAAAACTATGGTCAATTCTTACATATTTTCCTCTCTGTACTATCAGCACATTCTCCTTCAACACAGTTTCTTTACTTGGTTAATTGCCTGTTTAGAGAAAAATGACCCCAGTGAAAAATAAGTGGAAAGTACTAAAAATCAGGTTCATCGGCTACTATAGCTTTGCTTACCCCCATGCCATCTGACTTAAAGAGGGTTTAGTCCTGTACTTCGGTGACCCTTCTGGGGTACAAGAAAATCTCTACTGTTCCAAAGGGTGTGGTGTTTTAAAGCTTGCAAACACGTTTTGTTCATAGAACACTGATTCTCAAACTTTGGGTTCACTTAAGAATCACCGGCAGAGTGCTTAAAATTATTTAGCCTGGGCCCCACAATAGATTGGTTAAATCAGAATTTCCCAGGCATAATTTGAAAAACCATTCCCATTCTAGGGTTAACAGGCATTGGTCCAGAAGGTATATAATGACTTTATTATATTCAAATGGAAATAGTAAACATATATTTGGGAATGAAAATGATGTACAATAGAAAATGGCTTTAAAAGCAGTTTTAAACTGTTTCTAGATAAACAAAATGATGATAGAGGGTGCACTACAAAATGATCTTGAAACAGAGTGACCTCTTTCCTAAACAAAGAAATTGTAAGACTATCCATAGCTACTCACTTCATGGTAATGTGCTTTCATCACTGAGGAAGAAAGATATTCCTAAAATAGCTGGAAAATAAACAGTGAGTATATAAATGACTGGTCAGGCAGCGAGGAAAGGTGCAATATCTCTGAAAGATGACACAAGATGTATAGGAGTTCCAGTTTAAGAATAGTTCTCAATGTTTCCTGGAAAGGAGTTTCATATCCTCAGGAAGAAGCGACTATCTCAGAATATCCCATCTGGATACACAGAGGACGGAAGTCACATTTACAGTAAGAGTTGAGCTTAAGCAGAGAGTAAACTAAAATTAATATCTGGTAAAATCAGAAGAGCAGGAATTAGTCATGTAGAAAACTATTTTGAAAAATATAGATATTATGTGAAAAGAGCGACTATACAAAATTTTACAGGATAACAGGACCTTTTATTAGCTTTCAGAATCCTGGTAGCACATGGTCTAAAGACTTAATTTTCTTAAGCAAAAAACATAAAACCACTACTACATATATACATATGTGTGTACGTGTGTGTGGTATGTGTGTGTGTGTGTTTATTATATATGCAGGTGACGATCTATATCAATTTCTAAGAATAAGAGAATGCTTCCTAGTATAGAAGATATTAATTATTGTTCTTAATATTCCATTTCAAAAGCTCAAAAATCATGAACTTCTCAAAAGATTTAGGTAACGCCTAATTACTTTACGTCTTCTGTTAGGATCCATCAAACGTTGCCTGGGCATTACAAAGGTTATAGTTTAGAATTCAGAGAGAGTTTTACCCAGTACCTGCAATCCTTTAGAAATCCAGAAGCAGCTCTTCCTTATTCCCTCACCACCCCTCAGCATGCTGACAATGTGCATAACAGAAGTAACAAACTGTCGAATTTCAACTCTCTTATTTGAGTCCCTATAACAAGCCAGCTACTGTGCTAGAAAAGTTGACAGATGTAAACTCTTGAAACCTTACAACAAGACAGAAAGGTAATTATTGCTATTTCTTTATAGATAAGGAAATTAAAAGTCACTGAGAGTAAGAAACTTGCCCGAGCTCACAGGGCTGGCTGATAGCAACTCTGAGGTTCAGGTCTGATTCTGTGACAAAGCCCTTGATCTTTCTATTATAAGGGACTCTTTTAGATACTATTTATATATACGTACTGTAAATCTTTTAAGCCAAATAATGGGGTATATTTATTGAACTTTGTGGTGCAGTTTATATAAAAAGCCCTCTCTCTAGTTATCTATCTATAAAATCAAAGCTCGTAACAGCCTCTATTTTTGATTCAAGAAGTCAGTTATTAGAAAAGGAAAGATACAGTGGAATTGGAGTCAGAAATGATGTCAAGTCAATAGCATTGCGATAGGTATCCCAAACTAATAATGTCAGCATTTAGAACATATTTAGAGATATTTTATTTCAATTACTTTATATGTTAAAGTAAGGGTCAAATTGGCCATGTAGAGAAGAAGAAGCATATTTCTAAAGTCATGGAGGCATTACTGCTAAAGAGTCTATGGAAAATAATCTATACAATATACATAGATATCAGTAATGAGTGATATATTGACAGACATTAAGCGGTAAAAAAAAGAGTTCTCAAAATAATCAAGGAAACAACAACAACAACAACAACAAAATCCGGTTAAAAATTGGGCCTGAATAGACATTTCTCCAAAGAAGACATACAAATGGCCAATAGACACATGAAAAAATGTTCAACATCACTAATCATCAGAGAAATACAAACAAAAACCACAATGAGGTATCACCTCACATGGGTTAGAATGGCTTTCATCAACAAGACAAATAATAACAAGTGTTGGAGAGGCTGTGGAGAAAAAGGAACCCTCATACACTGTTGGTGGGAATGCAGATTGGTGCAGCCGCTATGGAAGGCAGTGTGGAGGTTCCTCAAAAAATTAAGAATAAAATTACCATATGACCCAGCAATCCCTCTCCTGAGTATCTACCCAAACAATCTGAAAACATGTATCCATAAAGATATATGTGCTCCAATGTTCATTGCAGCTTTATTTACGGTGGCCAAGACATGGAAACAACCAAAGTCTCCTTCGATAGATGAATGGATAAAGAAGTTGTGGTATATATACACAATGGAATACTATTCGGCCATAAGAAAAGATGAAATACTACCATTTGCAACAACATGGATGGATCTTGAGATTATTATGCTAAGCGAAATAAGTCAGACAGAAAAAGTCGAGAACCATATGATTTCACTGATATGTGGTATATAAAACTGAAAACAACAAAAGAACAAGACAAACAAATAAAGAAACAAAACTCATAGACACAAACAATAGTTTAGTGGTTACCAGGGGGTAAGGGGGGAGGTGGGCTCTAGAAGAGGGTAAAGGGGATCCAATATATGATGATGGAAAGAGAACTGACTCTGGGTGGTGAACACACAATGTGATTTATAGATAATGTATTACAGAATTATACACCCGAAATCTATGCAACTTTACTAACAATTGTCACTCCATAAACTTTAGTTAAAAAAAATAATAGGGGCCGGCCTGGTGGCTCAGTCGGTTGGAGTTCCGTGGTCCTAACTCCGAAGGCTGCCGGTTCGATTCCCACATGGGCCAGTGGGCTCTCAACCACAAGGTTGCCAGTTCAATTCCTCTAGTCCTGCAAGGGATGGTGGGCAGCGCCCCCTGCAACTAGCAACAGCAACTGGACCTGGAGCTGAGCTGTGCCCTCCACAACTAAGATTGAAAGGACAACTTGACTTGGAAAAAAAGGCCTGGAAGTACACACTGTTCCCCAATAAAGTCCTGTTCCCCTTCCCCAATAAAAAAAATAAATAAATAAAATAAAATAAAAATAAAAATCAAGGAGAATATTCCAGAAATGTGATAGGAAAATGACTTAGGGCTAAAAAAACTAATCAGGAGAAACAGTGATCTCAGTTTCTCTCTCTCTCTCTCTCTCTCTCTCTCTCTCTCAATCAATCAATTTTATTGAGATATAATTCATTAATTTTAAGTGAGTAGGTCAATTACTTTTGACAAATGTGTATAGCCATGTAACCACCATCCCAGTTGACACAGAACAGTTCCATTTTCCCAGAGAGCTCCCTCATGTCTCTTTTCAGTCAATTTCCCCTTCTCTGCAACATACTCCAGGCAATTATTGATCAGTATAGATTAGTTTTTCTATACTAATCAGTATAGATTAGTTTCCTTGTTCTAGAATTTCATGTAAATGTAATCAGAGAGTATGTATTCTTTTGTGTTTGCTTTCTTCCACTCTTCACAAAGTCTGAGAGATTTATCCATTGCATAGTATATATATATATATATATAGATAATTCATTCCTATATTGTTGAGTAGTACTCCAATGTAGAAAACACCAAATTTGTTTATTTATTTGACTATTAATGAATATTTGTGTAGTTTCCAGTTTCCTGGTATTATGATTAACAGTACAGTCAGCGTGTGTGTATGTCTTTTTGAGGACTCTATGTTTTCATTTTTCTTATGTAAATATCAAAGAGAATATCTAGGAACTGGACTATACAGTAAGTAACTTCTAAACTGTTTCTCAAAGTGGAAGCACCATTTTACATTCCTACGAATACTGTATGAGATCTCCCTTTTGAGATATATCTTTCTACTTTCATGGGGCTAAACATTGCCTTTGGAACCTGGGACATGATTTCAATGGTCACACAGATGAGCAAAATATGAAGACAAAAAACAAACAAACACTCTACTACATATCAAGCATCCCAATTATCTGTTGGCCTTTTCCTCTCTCACCTGACAGGGAAGGTAAGGGTCTCCTCCATGCCTCTGTGTTCTTGTTAAATTAACCAATCAATGGTTACTTCTCTGCAGCACCATTGACCACTACCTCTTTCTGAAAATATGTTCTTCCAGAGAATTCCATGACACACCACTCCTGATTTTTCTCCTATTTCACAGAGAGGTTCTACTTTGTCTCCTTTACTAATTCCTTCTTTAGATGTTGTAGGATCTGAGAGTTTAGATTTAAGCCCTTTCCTTCTCCACATTCTCTTCTCTTAGGATATCTCATCCAGATCCAAGACTTCAATAACCATCTATGCTCATGACTCCCAAATTTATGTCTTCAGTCTTGACCTTACTTTTGAGTTTCAGACCTTTATGTCCAGTTGCCTACTTGACATCCCCATCTGTATGTTTCATAGACAAATTTAGTTTTCTCCATATGGAACTCTTGAAGTGCCTCCCACCCACTCCTCACTCACACTCTCTATTTTCAGTCATCTCCATCCCCCAAATAGCTCCACCTGTCATTGGTTCTCTCAAGCCAAACACATTGTTGTTACACGCGGTTTCTCTTTTGCTCTCTATCCACCTTCAATCCATCGGAAATGCTTTTGAAGAGTTCTTTCTTTAAAATATAGCTAGAAACTGTCTACATTTCTCTCTCTCTTTCCACTACACTCGTCAAAGCTGGCACTACTTAATGCAGCTGTCTCTCCACTAACATCCCTAAAATTGGTTCTCCTCAGAGCAACCAGAGTGATATTTAGACAACATAAACTGGATCTTGCCATCTCCCTGTTACAATGTTCTGATGGTTTTCTGCTGCATTCAGAAAAAAATCCAGAGTCTTTATACCATGACGTCTATAGCCCTACCAGACTCCTATGCCTACAGGACAAGAGTTGTAGTTAACTGTTATGTCCATGAATAAAAAGGACAGGATGAAAGACAACATATGCTTAATTGCTTATAAGGGGGCCAAACTGAACAAGTGACCATTTACACTGTCTTTTAAAACAATATGAAGAGCTAACAGCATAGGAAACCAAAGGACATCAGCTACCTCCCCTCTGTGACCTCTATGCTACCAGTTCTAGTCCTCACTTAGCCCATTGACTTAGCCAATTATTCCACTGCCCCCTTACTTACTGTGATCCTGGCCTTTATAATGCTCCCTAAATATGGCAAACTCCTTCTTGTCTCAGGGCCTTTCCACCTGCTGTTGCCACTGCCTGGAATGCTGTCACCAGCTCCTTCTGTCATTCAGACCTCACTCAAACAGCCCATCTTCAGGGAAGATTTTCTCACCTCCTCTTTTAATGTAGCCCCCTCATCACAATGCTCACCCCCACCCCCCACCCCAGGACTGAACATCACCATATTTTCTTTCTTTGCACTTTTTACTACTTGGAATTTGCGTACTTATTTAGTGATAGAATATAAAATTTCACCACAGAAATTGAAGGTCCATGAGGGCAAAAATATTATCTGATTGCTTTATACTTGACATGTAGCTTTTAAGCATGTTGTAAGTGCTTAAAATGTATCTGCTGAATAAATGGGTCTTTATGGAAATGAAAAAGTGAAAACTATGCCTGTGAAACTTGGAGTTAAGTTTAGTTTCAAACTCATAAGTATTTTGGAAGATCAAAAAACAAAAAGAAAGCAAAAAAAATTAGAAAAAACTATATGAGAGCTTAGTTAACTTTATCCTGTTTTAGCTTTTTAAAAACTTCCTTTACTTTCCTTATTTAAAAAAAAAAAGTTTGTCTCCTATGAAATAATCATCTTTTTGCTCCATTTTGACTTTATATTCTCAGTCTTTGCCCTTTTAAGAGAGTGACATGGGGGTCTATTTTCAAACAGGGACACACCTGAATGACTCCAAACTTATGAGCCTGAACCAGTTTTAAAGATCATCAGAGAAGAAAATGTCACAGGCTTTTTTAGTGGTTTTAGGTTTTTCTTTTTAAAGAAACCTCTCTGGCCCTTAGAGGAAGAAAAAAAAGGACAAAGTTATATTTTTGTACTCTTTAAAGACTGTCCCAACTTAATGAATATTTTTGCCAATAATACAAGATTAAACCAATTTATCTGCCCAGAGAACATGAAGTTTTTATTTGAAAGAGGGTCCTGAAACTGAACCAGAAGTTTCCGTTTATTTTACCAACTGGGACCCCGACTTCATCAGTAAACACTTCCTGCTCCCATGGCTGAAGGGCTATATATTATCTGAAATAATTTCTTTAGTCTGTGACTGGAGGAAGAAAAGTGACTTGCCCTTATTTATCTTTTTTAGGGGCTCCATGGATTTTAGTGTCCTTGAAAACAAGTGATTGAGAACAAAGAATTAGCAATAATACACATCTGTATGATACCATTCATCTATAGATCTCAAAGCAGTTTTGAGTGTCTACACTGTCCCCATCTTTCAATTGCTAGAGTATTTTGGTTGAAGGCAGGCAATACAGCTATATCTGTTCCCCTCTGTGGCTTTGTAAAAGCCAACATTAAAAAAGAAAAAGAAAAGTAACACGTAGGGGTGTCAGTGGGATTAAGCAGGCCTCACTCAGCTTGCAGTTCTAGCAGCTGAAACCTAAACTGGCACGCAGGGGATGCCCAATATGTATTTGTCAAGTTTAATTATATAAGCAGGTCTTTAATATTAAATAATGAAAAAGACATATTTGAAGGGACACATTGGCATTTGCAAACAGAAAGAATGGAGCCCAAGAGCACTACAGTTATTCTTAAATTTGAAATAAAAAAAAGAATGCTAGGGAACTCCATTTTGATTAAAAACAAACTCTTAAATCTTTTTACAGTGATAGTTTTCACAAGCTCTTGGTTACATTTTGATAAAGGGAAAAGGTTTTTTGTTTGCTTGTTCCTTTTTGGCTCTACTTAGCCTTGAAGCCATTGAGCACCCTAATACTAATAAATGTTATGAGGTAAGTAATTCAAAATGAATTTTAATAAATGTGGTAGTGGATGATTCTGAACATATTTACCTCTACCTGGATTTATTGACATATTTTTTCATTAATAAGAGGTGCCAATATAATATTTTATATTATAATTTTCTACAATTAAAATAAATAAGTCTGAAAGTTTACAGGGGAAATACTCTCTAATGTATAAAATATATATCATGTATTTTTAAAATCTATCTAGGTGCTTAAAATATATCTGTTGAATTAGTGGGTCTGTATGGAAATAAAAAAGTAGAATTCCTCGGCAAAAATCAAAGGCAAATGCTGGGCTTCTCTTGTATAAGTTTGAAAATAGAGGGCAATTTTTAGAAAGCCAGTATCATTTACTGAAAGTAGCCATGTTTGTTTAAATTCATATTATATTCCACGCTATTTAATTATTCCTTACACAATGTTTTTTGGATTAAACTCTTCCATAAATAAAGGACAAAAAACTAATGTGAAAGAAGTCTTATGAAGTATTTTCCAGGAGACCCGTTGTCTCCCTCCACCCCTTTCCTTTTTTGAAAAAAGCAGACTTTCTTCTAAAAGAAGCGATTTTACATGGTGTGTAAAACCGACTTGGACAAAAAATGGAACACAAAGATTAATCACTTATGGTGAATTTAAACATGAATCCGTGGAAATTCTCCTTCTCTGAAATCTTCCATTTCTTTTAGAACATTCTGGTAATAAATTGCTGTGAGTTTTTGCCATATCCTATGTCTTTACTCACTGGAACAATTGATGCTTGGCATCTATTCAACGATGGTTACATAAACTTGTAAAAATAGGAGCCAGTTCAGTGTCCCTTTAAGAGTCGTTTAGGGAAGTTGTGCTCATTGATTTTTACCCTGATTATTAAAATTCCTCGTTAAATCTGCCTGAAAACCGAATGCAATTTCTTTTACCTGATGTGGCAAAATTCACACTCACTCTTCCCCAGGACCATTTTATTACAAAAGAACAATAGATTTCCTGGCTGGATAAAGTAAGGGCGCTGTGACTAATGCACTTTCTATCCTACAGAAAGCCTAATATTGTTAATTTACAAAATCAATTCAAGGGAACCACTTTGAAGGCAAACTAGGGCCATGCATATGGATCTCTCCAGAAATGATGTGTCAGTTCCAAGGCTGGCATGCCGCCTCAGCTGGCATCTAGCAGTTTTTGCTCTTCCAGGCAATTTGGCCCTTGATTTCAAACAAATGCATCCTGAAGGCCTAATGCCAGGAATAGTTTGATATGATTTATGCTCCATATTTTCTCACAACCCAGAAAATTTTAGACCTAAAAGACATATTTTTTCATTATTTAACATTTGCTGTGAGTCGTATGTAAGCCAAAGTTATTTTAGTGTCAACCTTAATTTCTCTGCACCTCTGAGTGAAGTCAACTCAACAGTGTTTCCACCTCTTGTTTGTTGCACAATAAGAAAGTTCGCTGGCTGCTATCATTGATTCCTAAGTTCCAAATCTTTCTTTTCTAATGGTAGCATGGCGAAAATAACATTTGGTTGCCATTGTTTGAAGTCAAAGTGACCACCACTTAGATTGTTTTTCCCCAAAGAATTTACTGTTTTAACCAAATTCACAGGAATCTTTTTTTCCTTATTCAGAGCTTACGGGTATGGAAAACTTAGATGAATTTCTTTGGAAAGTGAAAATCATCTCTTGGTACCCTACCAACCCTAAATAGAAATCAGTTGTATAGTTTTTAGCAGTGCTTATTTGTAGGTATACCTTAAAAACAGTAGTTGAAACAGTTCCAAATCTCTGACATGACATCTGACCACTGGCCACCATGTCATGATGTAGTGTGGGATTTCCCCAGCTTCCCACATTCATCCTTTTCTATTTTAATTTCTAAATTGAGAAGAAATAAAGGGAATACTTCTTTAAGCAAAACTTCTTTCTTAAAAAAAAAAAAATGGACATTAAGCCATCTTCATATCCACCATTTACATGGACTACTTAAAACAAAACAAATATAGTGCCCCGTGATTTGTCATAAAAATCTCCCATGATAGCCTCATAAATAAACAGAAATGGTATCATACAGGACAATTAACAGAATGTCCCACCCCATGGGTTGATCTGGACTTCCTTGCACAGCTAGATAACAGGAAGGTGGATTATCCATAAAGTGGATAATCGGCATCACAAATGAACTCGTGACTGCATGATGTGGCTTATGAGGCCAGAGTACCCACTGACTACGTGGTTCTGTACTCACTTTGACTTGACCTATACAGATCAGATTTCTCACCTCTTGCCTATGCAAGTCAACTGTAGCTAGACCTGTATTTGTTTTCCTGTGGTCTTCCTTTGATTTTTTTTATAAAATAGTTTTGTGAATGCAAGAAGATATAAAACAAAACCAGGAAAAATTCAGATAGAGGATTGCAAATTGGGTTTGTAATAAGATAGACCAGTGTACTTAAAAACAACACTGCTCAAGTTCAGAAAGATAAAGTAGCAAAATCTTTAGCATTTTTGCAAGTTGCCCATAATTAACATAACCTAACCATTACTTATACAAAATTCTCAAAACAAAATAAATATAGAGTTTGTAATTTAAAAATTATAAAACTACCCACTTAGAGTAGTTTACCTCACTCGCCCACAAACATAACAGGTATTTACAGCCTTGCCCAGGCACTGACAATTGCATTACACATTCTAAATTCTCAGTGCTTCTGAGTACATATTTTTCTTTTAATACCTGTATTGTGAAGCTAATGCTTATGATAGTAATAATTTGACCACTACGAATACTGACAGACTTTTGTAGAATAGCTTGTAGTTTGGGATCTAGAAGATAAAATTTTATCTTTTATGTTTAAGGAAAGAGGAGTCTTAATGTGTGCTTTTAAAAATACATTAATTTTTTAAAAGTCTATGAATTCAGAGAAGTTACAGAAAAATGCTCCATGTAATCAAAGTTATGAGACAGTTAGTGACACTCTAAAAAAAAATTTTAACATTAGAAGATAAAACTCTCAACAGAGAGATTACAAGAGCAGGCTGCTATTTGATTTGTAGTGAATCATTTAAATTTAATGGAAGACACTGAAATCAGGTGCTTGCATGCCTTAAAAATCTTACTGACTTAGCAATGTAATGGAAAGTTACTTCAGACAATAATCCCAACAATGCCACAACTTGGGTGGGAACTCTGTAAGAAAAAACAGGAAGTGATGCCAAGGATCACAAAAGGACACTTCCCTTTGATTGGAATGAGTATTTTAATGGCCCAAGGAGTGCTATGCACCCAGGGGGAGACAGGGGGAGGCAGTGTCTCTCAGATAAAGCCCACAACCTGTGGTCTCACACACTGATTTCAAAAGTGTGGAAACATCATGTCAGATTAGGAAAAGTTCCTATTTCGTGTTCAAATACTTCAGAATGAGGTCTGTATCACTGTTAACTTATTTCTTAATCATTTTGTAGCTTATAGACAAAAAGTCTGCTACTTCTTGCCCAAATTCATTCTGGGAATTTACATTTTCTCTCTTTAATTACTTTTTATAATTTTATTTTGATAGAGAATGTTGCAGCACATTGAATTTAAATTTATTATTACAATGGGTTTGGGTGGGCGTACAAACTCAGCCATGAGCACTTTCTTTTTGCTCCTCCCACACTACCCACTCACCTAGCACCACACGTGTAGTTGCACCTGTGTGCTTTGCACAAATAGCCTCAATTATGTCAAGCTCTTGGGTGTGTTGTACCTACCAGATCTTTGGTACACTGTACCACCCAGTGTCACTGCCATTTATTGCAGCAACTATATATTGAGTACATTATCCTCACTTGCTACAAAAGCAAACACTGAAGTGTCACAGAATCAAAGGAGTCACTTGAAAATAATTTTATGGGCAGAGTTACTGAGTTTTCTATTGCTCTGCCTCCACCTCAATATCACTCTACAACAGGTCTTTAAAAAATGTCTTAAGATCATTCCCAGGCTATAAGGTAAACTTACAGCTAATTTTCTTTGTGGCAAAATATTAGGAGGCCTTAATGTATAATTAGAAAATACACTCACTAGCTCCTCTTCTCAGATATCACCTTTTCAGTGAGACCTACCTAGAATTTCTATCTGCCCCTCACCTGCTGACACTTTATATTCCTTTTCCTTGCTTTGTTTTATCTTCTTAGCATTCATCTACATACTCAGCTACATATTTTTCTTAACTTGCTTGTTGTCTGTCTTCACCAGTAGAAGAAAAATTCCAAAAAGGCAGGAATTTTTGTCCGTTTTGCTGACTAGTGTATATCCTGAGACTGGAATAGTACCTGGCCCATAGCTGGGGCTCAAAAAATTTTTAGTGAATGAATAAACAAATCAATGAAACCAAAGAGGGAGATTAAAGACAGACACAGTATAAAATAATGTTTAATGGGGTAGATTCTAGTTTCAGATTTTTGATTCAAAATCCTCCTTGTGCTTTTCATTGGTTATATAACCTTGAGCAGGCTATTTACACACTCCTTTTCATCAGTGAAATGGCGGGGGGGGGAACTAGAACTACCTCACAGTATTGTGTGGATTAAATACTTATTGTATAGAATTTAGCATCATTGCTGAAATAGTATTCAGTAAAGAAATGTTAACTAATAGTATTATTATTATCATCACCAAAACCATCGTCTTCAGCATAATTTTATGATAGCATTAGATTATCAGTCATGAATGGCTATTTTAAAATAATTTAGTAAATAACATTTTAGAGTATATTCACAAATTATTCCAGTTTCTTTTTACATTCTCTGTCTGGCTATATAATCAAGGATCCCACTATTCAAAGAGAATTGTTTCCTCCCTCCCCAGCTTCCTTCCGTGTCAGGATCTGAATTTTGTAGCTGGAAACTGTCCGTTCATTACCGTTAGCCATCTTGGGCATGTAGGCTTTTCTGGGGCTCAAAGAGATGTTTCAGGGAGGGTCAGTGGGTACCTCCTGGAAGTCTCTTGGTCTGGTTTTGAATAGTTTGGGCTAAGTGAACATTATGGAGTCATCCGGCTTTTAAATTTTATGATTTTTTTTTTTGGCCTAACTTGCTCCTCAGAAAAAGGGCAACAAAGTCAACCTAGGAATAATCATTCAAATGTCTTGCTTTCATTTATTCATTACCCATGTATTCATTGCATTCATTCATTTGTCCATTCATTCTACATATATGACTCTGTAAAAAGGCAGTATGGGGGTTACAAAGATAAATCAGACTGCATATGTGTCACCAGCTAGCATTGCACCAGTGAGAGGCAGACGAGAGGCCTGAGCAAAATGCTTTTTTGTTGTTGTTATTTTCTGCTATTCCTGGTCTTATCTTACAGTTGCTCCATAGATGTGCGTTCCAAAATGATAACCATTAGCCACATGTCATGGTTTAAATTTACCTTAATTAAATTTAAAAATTTATTTCCTCAGACCACTGGCCATATTTGTGGTTAAAGACTACTGTATTGGACAGTACACATAGAGAATGTTTTCATCATCCCAGAAAGTTCTGTTGGTCGGTTGGTATTACTCCACAGAAGATGGAGTTACTGATAAATTTATAAGTAATAAAGAATTTTCTGGTGTCCACCATTACCTGATATTGACTAGCTTATTAAAGCAAACTTAATTGAAATAGCAAGCAATAATCATTAGCAGAGATTCCAAATTAGTTTAAAGGTACCTATGGTTTTGAAATTAATTCCAAACATTGGCTGCCCTCAGTGCCTTGTTACAGCCTCTTATTCCTGCCATTAGACAACAGCAAACCTCACATATGGTGCCCTGACTGGTCACATGATTTTTTAATATCCACATGATGGCACTAAAATGGCCTATTAGATTTACAGTGTCATTAACCTTCCAAAATAAAATGAGAGTCTGCTCTGGCAGGAGAAAAAAAAAAGTGTGACTGCTGTTGGGTTTTGGGTAACCAGTCTGTGAGGAAATGCTGACAGGGGTCAGTGTGACATCATCTTTCATTCGGCCCCAAAGCTGTCAGGCCCTCCCCAGATGTCTGAAACACAGATATAAATTTTCATTATCCAGCAGCAAAGGGCCAGAGGTACACCAAATGAATTTTTTACCAATCAAATTATAGCTCGTTGCCAGATTAAGTGTAAACGCTAATTTTGTGAAGTTTTCTTCTGGTCATTTATCTACAACTTCACAAAGTAACCTTGCTGAAGCTGGAAAGATTTCTAAATCAAATTATTGTTTTTATAATCTCGTTGTGGACACCACAAAATTGAATAAAAAGAAATTCCATTAAGAATGAACGGTGCCTTCTTCCATGGAACAATTAGATTTTTTTACATTTTTTTTTTTTTTTTTTTAAGAAAATGCAAAGCCAAGGAATACTAAGGAATCAGAGAAGACATGACTTCACCATTCTGGGTCTTAGTTTCTCCATCTATAAAATGGTGGGACTAGATACAGTAATTCACTAGCTCTGTGATATAAGGATGGCAATAAGGATCAATGCTTCTATATCGGCAAATTTCAAGTCCAAATTCCTATATTTTTAATATGAGCTTTGGAAATAAAATGGATCCCAATTAAAATTTTGATAGATTGTATAATTTTAACTATATATTTATTGCTTGGAAATTAGAACTCATTTTCCCTTAGAAATAATGTGACATGGTACATCATGGTTATATTTGACATTACAATGATATACAGTTGTACTATAACAGAACAAGTATTCTATCACTGGTAGTAACAATACTATAATACCCAATCACTTGATTCAGCAATATGCATAGGAAACGGTATCCATGTTTTATGTCAGAAACCTCATCTCTTCTAATTAAGAGTCCACAGCCCCTCTATCCTCCTTCAAGTTCCATCCCACTAGTCGTGACTCCTAGGACCTCAGGTAGGACCTCCAGCAGGATAGGAGCCCAGCCGAGAGAAGTAAAGCAGAAATGGAGGGTGTGGTAGGGGAGGTAGGGAAGGGAAGGGAAGTTCCAGGCATGGGAGGGAAAACACTGAGGGAAACTTGGAACTCTTGCCAGGAATAAAAGCCAGAAACTCTTTTCAAGAAAAGGAAAAACAGCAACTCTAAAATTTTCTTCTGAGCCCCTGGAATGCTCTATTTGATTACTATGCCCTAAGTTTCTTCTCAGTCATTCTTCGAATTTAACTGGGTAGCGATACACATATTCTCTCTCTCTCTCTCTCTCTCTCTCTCTCTCTCTCTCTCCATATATATATTTAAAAGTTATATATATATTATATATATATATATATATATAGAGAGAGAGAGAGAGAGATAGATAGATAGATAGATAGACATACATATATATATATATAGACAGAGAGAGAGATTAATCTATCTATCTATCTATCTATCTATCTATCTATCTATCTATCTATCTATCTATCTATCTATCTTGTAGAAAAAGACCAAGAGCACATAGGTTCCAGGAATACCCAGTCTTTGCACCAAGACATAGAAATGTTATATTTTAGAGGGAAAACCACACTACATATTATGGGCCTTTTATCCAGGATGGGGTGGGATACCTGTACTAAGGAGCATGATAAGAAGTAGCTTAGTGGTTAAGGGGAAAAGTAATCTGAGAGGAGATGGAGAACGTCAGCTCCTGCAGGGACCATTCCAAGTCTGCCTTCCTGTTTACCTCTCACCACCAACAATACTGTTACCTAAGCTTATGTGCTAGACTGATAAAGGAGTGTCTACGGAAAATCAAAGGCCCAACCATGGTGAAGCATGAATAAGAGGTGAGTGGATGGAAATTCAAAGCAATGGCAAGAGTCAGGTCAAGCTTCAGTGGTCATCCAACAATGCAAACCAAGTAAGTTGCTTCTGTGTTTGAATGGCTTGAGGGAGAAAGCATGGTGTTCTCAAAACCCAGCCCCAATACATTCGACAGGCCTCTGTCATCCACACACAGAAAAGCATAGTTCTATCCTGTGTCAATCACTTTAATGGAAAACCCTATGTCTCAGTCATCCTATTCAGATCTCCCCCAACAAACTTCACCATAAAAACAGACTGAGGGTACTAGGGATACTGTGTTTCCCCAAAAATAAGACCTGGCCGGGCCATCAGCTCTAATGTGTCTTTTGGAGCAAAAATTAATATGAGATCCGGTCTTATTTTACTATAAGACTGAGTATGATACAATATAATATAATATAATATAGTATAGTATAGCATAATATAATATAGTATAGTATAATAATATAATATAATATAATATAATATAATATAATATAATATAATATAATATAATATAACATAATATAATATAATAATATAATACTGGGTCTTATATTAATTTTTGCTCCAAAAGATGCATTAGAGCTGATTGTCCGGCTAGGTCTTATTTTTGGGGAAACACGGTAGACAGAAGGGAGAGAAAATAATTCCCCAATCCTTGAAAATACTGAGATAGCCCATTGCTTACAGTATGACTTAATTTTAAAATAGCTGGACTGAGTTTAAAATGTATGGTATTTGTGATCCACCAGGGACTGAGAAACAAGGCAATGGGGCCCACAGAGACTCAAAAAACCTGAAAAGCCCTATGGGCCGTAAGGCCATCCAGCACTTGGCTAACAGTACAACAATCTGTTGAGTTGAGCATAAACGAAGGATACAAATTAGATTTCCCCTGAAAGCCACAAGATTAAACATTGAGGGGCAAGTTCTTGGCAAAATGTATGTGTGTATTTTCCAAAACCAAGTTTAAAAAGAAATCACAAAGTCTGTTAAGTACATTGGTCAGATTTTCTCATACTTAAAAGTTTGCTTAACTTAAATGAACACAATATTCAGGTAAATCAAGACGGAGATGATATTGGCAATCATAATGAATGCATTGATTTGGGGCACTCTAAAATGAGTTTTATAGAGAAATAGTATCATTCAGTATCAATATGGAAATTTTAGCATGAGACCCACACAACTATATAATATTAAGACTATGTAAACTATGGGAAAAATTAAAAATACATCCTAAGTATAAGTGGAGAGATACTTGGATTTTACTTTCAATATCCCGTAATCTGTATATTACTAGCTAATGTTAGCTAAGTGGGGATTCTGCTGCCCTGGATGCTGACAGATGCATGCTTGGACTTCACCATCTCCAAACCAATGAGAATAGAATAGGTTGAAATGGGTCAATGAGAGTAAGTGGGTCAACATGTTTTTGAAACTCAGAGAAAAAGTTCTGCCTTATCAAAAGCTGGTGGTCTTAGCTGTATCTTCTCCTAAGTGTGCAACACCAAACACAAAAGAAGGAGCCATACCCAGAGGTCCCCTATCCCACTGTCTTGTGCTGCAGATTGAGATAAAATATTTGGTGGCATATCCTAAGATCCTTGCTTGAAGGGCCACAGATTGGTAAAAAAAATAAGTAGTGTACAATGGGAATGGTTCCAAAAAGTATCTGTGAAATAAAAGAAGGGAAATTGGCAAAGGGCTCCTGATTTCAGCACGTAAGCTTCCATTGTCTCTTTTCATCTATTCATTAAGTTAACAGAAGTTCTGAGCACATATTCCATCATGCACTGCCTTAGATTGACAATTATCTCCTTGTTCTCCTCAAAGTGTGTTCCCTCCACCCCCGCTCCACGTTTCTTTTTTAATCCAAGCCCAAGGAGAGTGAAATGAAGGTTATGGTAACCACGAACCCATGAAGGAAATCATTTTACCTAATTTGACCTGGATAAAAAAGAGTAAGGGACGGAAACAGAGTGCAATTTTCCATAGGGCCTGTTCTCTCTCAGAGTAGTTCTTTTTTTCCAGATCTATTAGAAAGGTGAATAAAGCAATTTGTGATAAATACATATAAAGTATTTTATCTATTTAAACTTCATGAATTAAATGGATTTTATTTCCTAACCCTTAAAAATATACCTTTCCTATAATTTCTCCAACTGGTTCTGTGCCTGAAGCTAATATTTATCAATCATCTACTATGGGTCAAGAAGGTACAGTTATTCTCTCCATTTTATACATGAGGAAACCAAGTAATAGAGAATTTAGGTAACTTGCTCAAAGTCATAAAACTAACACTGTAACACAGAATTGAAACGATATTTTTTCTCCTTCAGATATTGAGTTTGGTGCAAAAGTAATTGCGGTTTTTGCAATTATTTTTTAACTTTTAAACCACAATTACTTTTGCACTAACCTAATATTACAATGTGGATATATTGTTTTTTTCAAGAGAGTATATACAATGATCAATAATGAAAAGGGGAATCAGAGTCATTCTCCCAGGTTAACCAACAGCGATTCCACATAAAGTTCATATTGACTAGAAGGAATTTAACTGACTTGTGCTTTATCTCAGAACTGCACTAAAAGCAGTTCTATTTCCACCACCTACCAAAAAAAAATTTTGTTTTGGTGTATACATGGCACTGGGCAAGAGAGTCATTGAAGTCATTTGATTTGAGAAAAGATTTTCGTGTATAGACTATAAAAGACAAGAAATCCTTGCCCGGCACGTAGGAGGGCTCTAACTTAGCAGTCTTTAGTCTCTTCACTGTGTGACCTTAGGGAAGTCACTGTCTGGGCACTGCAACTTCCTTCTTTGAAAACAAATATTTGAGCTATTGAGTCAAACTCACTGTTTTATCTTAGAAAACAGCACAGCCCGTGGTGAAGAGTACGGGTGGGTGGGTGAGGGGGTGTGGAGAAGGAACACAGACTGTACACAGCACTAATATTAGCTATAGTTCACAAATGGGAAAAAGGACTAGATAGTTTTTACTAAACAGCAAATCGTTAAAAAAATTTTTATGATCTGAAAAAGCAAAATGCAAATTTTCTTTGTAATACATACTTAGATTATAAGATATGCAAAGGAAGGGAGAGAGAGCACCTCTAAACAAATTCTTCACAATTCATATTTTTGTAAGTCTCCTCTCTATTGTGATGCTGATACAACATCCTATTTTTTTCCTCTATCAGAAATTTATTTGCCAAATGCCCTATAGGGTAAAGTCTCTGACTGAAAAATTCTGTACTGGTTTTCATTTCTTTGTATCAGAGCTGATAGGTATCAGTGTGTTTGATTTTCTGGCTACAGGGACAGGGATGTCACGAACAGGCTCTGACTCCAACCAGGACAATCAAGTAGCATAGCTGAGTGAGAAGAACTTTAAGATAGACTCTCTTAGCAACCTGAGCAAAAGTTGGGCCATTCCTGACTGGTAGGCTGGACACAGAATTTAGCCCAGGAAACGTGCTGGGAGGGGGGATATCAGTGAAAAGTGCCATTGATAATAGATGCAGACCTGTGCAAACCACGGAGTGAAATATTAGGTTGATGCAAAAGTAATTGCGCTTTTTACAATTATTTTTAACCTTGTAAAACGCAATTACTTTTGCACCAACCTAATAGCTTGTTTTGGAAAAGAAACAAGATTAGAAACTTGACAATATTTCATGACGAGGCTCTTCAAGATATGTTCCCAGAAGTGGGAATCAGCACGCAGGAGGAGGGCAGCACTGCCAAATTTGGGACTTCCTCACTGTGAAAAGGAGTCCCAAACAGAGTATGGGTTTGGAGCAGTATACCCGATGGGAACAATTGTTTTCTCATCTGAGATTCTGTCTCCCAGAGCTCAAGGACAATTGAGACAAATGCATTCAAAGGTCAAGGGAACAGACAATGCTGGGAAAGCCGGAGAACCCAGTGGCTAGCCCCTGCGCTTCCCGTCCCCACAGAGAGATCTGACAACAGCTAACGTAGCTTGAAGCAATCTGATTAGAACAATCTTGAAGCGTTCCTGAGCAATTTCTGTGGTTTTGACTGAGTTCCTCCTCTACTGTAGTTTGTGCCGCAAATCTACCACAGATTTGGCGAAACAGATGATTTTTCTTTAAAAGAATTATCTATGGTGGTTTAGCCATATTTCGGGTGATACTATAGCGGGAAGTCATAATGGAAATACTAGCACATGACTTGTTTTTCCTAACCTCCGTGTGATACCTGTTGCCACTTGAATTTGATCATTTAAAGTCACTCATTGTGCAGGGGGATGTTCTGATAAAGGAATAAAAAGGAACTGAAAAGTAAGAGAGGACAGCTTACCAGGCTCTTACAAGCTATTATTTATGCAGAGACCGGTTTTTCAAGAGGCTTAAAAAAGGGGGGTGTATTTTTATAAGATTACAGTAGACTTTTTCAAGAGAATAGTATATTGAAAATAAAAACAGGATAAAAATAGAAAAGAAATTTATGAAGGAAATTCAGAGATGTGATTATAGCATCACACTAATGACATTACAATTAACCTCAAAGGCATTTTCATGCAAACTTCCCTTTTCCAACATAAGTCACTCCAGCCAAGGAATAATCCTGTCAGACTGAAATACTGCATACTTGGTGTGAGTCTAAAAGTGTTTCGGCTTTCTTCATTTTGTTTTTATTGCCAAGTTGGACAGCAGTAGACAGAGCAGTTCTGGAGTTAGAAGGATACAATAGTCTGCAGTTTTAAAAGTTTAATGTATTTTACGCTCTTAACTCAAATGCACCTTCTAAATCCCAAATTGGGCTATTCTTAAAGCTTATACTATGCACTAATATTTTGGCTCACTGGGTGGGATAACATTGGACCCAGTGAAGCTACTATTCAATGTTTTTTAAATAAAGCATAAAATCACTTGATAAACTGCATGCTGATTATCTGAGCCAAGCTTTTCACACTCACATGTATGTAAGTGTTAACTGCACTGGCTTGGAACTGCTGGTTCTGGCTTTCAGGTCAATGGCCCGTTTACTATCCTAAAATCTTCTGGAATAGTTCCATAGAAATATCCTTTGCTTATGAAAAAATTGCCAATCTTACCAATCCCTTATATGGGAACAAAAGAGCTTCCTTAGGCCACTTGGGAGTATGACATACTTAGCTAGGATCCATGTCTGTGCTATGTTTGGTGGCCACCCATACAGGCAAGTAGAGAGGCAGTTAACAGATACCAAAAAGTCACAATAGCCTCCTAATAAAAAATCTCTAAAACCAAAAGCCCAGAAATCATGTTTTCCAATTGGGTATGACACGTCCTGCTTAGTCTTCTGATCACACGTTCCAGCAATTTGAGAAGCTTAATCCTAGATCCCAAGAGAAGATGCAGATACTATCCCAGGTCAGTGGTAACCACCAGATAAGGAATTAGGTGAGGGTGAAAGTGGCCAATTGAGCTGACAAGGGTCTGGGTTCTGGATGTGGGTTTTATTTCTACCACTCTCCATAGCTTCTGGTGCCCTCCTGTAGGGCATTATTAAAAGCTAGGCCTCTTGGTGGCTTGGCTAAGATGAGTACTTTGATTATGCCCTGGAGACAGCACCCATGAACATGAGATCTCGGTATCTCAGAAGCCTCTACAACCGGGTACTGTTGTGTTTTAAATCATATGTAAGACTATTTTCTAATCAGTTGTGTGGATTCTCTATGCCTTCAGCTATAAATTCTTTTCATATCATAATCTAATGTGGGTCAAAATATTTGTGAAACACGGAGTTGATTAAATGCAATAAAACTAAACAGAAAATTTCAAATAAAAGAAGATTAAAAACTGCCAAAAGCTCAACTTAATTACATTTTTTGAATTGTCTTCCTCTACTCCAAAGCATTTTTGTCAAGGAAGAGTTAGTTCAGAGGGCTCTTTATAGGTTATACTTGAATACACAAATGTTCTCTTTGAATTTACCTCTCATTTCCAGAAAATTTCTCTGGTGTCTTGAAGTAGCTACCTCTTCTCAGAAGCCACTACTCACATATTCACCTTATTCCCCCCTACGCTAGACCTTTGTCACTTATATCTGCCGTCTTGGCCTTTCTCTGAATGTTCTCTTTCAGTGCTGAAAAGAAAAAAAAGTTCTGTCTTGCAGGCTCCCTTTATCAAGTATACCAGTTTTTCCTTTTCTGAGATACATGGGATAGGAAGCATCTTGCCTCCTTGATAATATGACAATAGTGATTGCACTTTCAACAGAGGACCATTAGCTTTTCATAGCAGGTCAAAGGTTGTTTTCATGGGGATGTTATAAATAGGTCAGTTTTCCTAAAGGAAATTTGGATTGATTCCCCAGATACCAATGTATTACTACTTAATTCTTCATTTTTTAATTTAATTATTCAAAAGATGTTTAATGAACATCTATACTGTATCAGGCTCTAAACTAAGGTTTCTCCTCAGAATCCCAACTCATACATTCAGCTCTTTCTGGAATGGTTGAATCCTGCTCTGAAAGAACCCACAACAGTGAGAACTAATTGGTTCGATCTCGAGTTTTTTGCTAAAAAGAGAAAGTGGGGCTTTTACCTTCTAGGGTCTAGAGTCTAACTTTTACCCTAGGCCTACTTTTACTTAATTTCCTACTTGGGCACTATGATATCCAATCATTGGCTCACTTTCACAATGGACAAGGTGAAACTAATAACTAACTAATTAATAATTACTTAATCAATACCTGAGATACTATGGCCTATGGTAAATGCCATAAAGGAAATAAAACAAACAGGATGATAAGATTAAGACAAACAGAAGTAGGAACCTTTAGATAGCTGTGGTCGGAGAAGTCTCTTCTGAGAAAGTGATATTTGAACTGAGACCTGAAGTCTGAGAATGAGCCTTCCACACGACCTGAGAGAAGTGCCCCAGAAAGAGAAATCTTTGAGGAGCAGAAAAGAAAGCCAGTGTGGCTGAAGGACACATGCAGTGACATGAAGTGAGTAAAGGGGAGAGCAGGAGGTAAAAGAAAAATCCTGTATGGAAGGCCCAATGGCCAGGGAAGGATTTGGATATTATTCCTTAGAGCAAGTTCTCAGTATTTCCCACTGGTTGCTTAGTGAAATAACGTGCAAATGTATTTATCCTACATACTTGGTCTAGTTTGGACAGTGTCCCAAAGTTCAGCAATAGGGTCTTTCCCCTTCTCTAGGTCAAAATGACTGGCCAGTGTAGCTAGAGCCCATAAGACCCTCCCAAGGTTTTCCTCTTCTCTGGTCATAAGAGAAGGAATTCAGTTCCAGGGTTCTGTAAGTTTCTCATTTTTCTCTTGAATTCACCTTTTTGAGTGATTCCAAACCCTGGTGGGCTTTCTCAAAGACCATACCCAAAATTGCCATTTTAAGGCCTTTCTATAACAAAAGTGAAAACCAGTTGGACACAAGAAGTCATGTCTTTTGAAATTTTCCAGTTCCACTACCGTAACCTATTATTTGCTGTCTTTCCAAGCATGATATAAGCAAACCACAACAAAAGCTTTTGTTAGGAGCCAACTTAATAGCTGAAAGGTTGATCTTTAAAAAGAAAGGGAAAGCTTCAAAGAACTTGTGTATTGCAACTGGCATAAGAATCACAGTGAGCTGTGAATTTGGAGAGAGTAACATCAGACACATCAATAGAGAGTAGTATGTTTATGGGAGGAAATGAGTCGCTGAGGGAGTATAAGGGAATATGGCCCCATTTTACACGGAAATCCAGTAACCATTTGGAAAACACATATATGTATATACATCGTTCTCAACTATGTTTGTGGTGTGGTTTGGAAATGAGAATTTTCAAAAATAAAATTCTTGAAAAGATTTTTTTTTTTTTTAACCACACTATTCAAAGCTTCAATGAATATTTGACTCAGGCCCCAAACACTGCATGTTGCCAGTTTTTCTCAGCTTAAATTCGAGTATGCCCCTGTGCCAAGCTGATTTTTAACAACCACTACCTTTCTAAGCAGCCCTTTCATGTAGATTTACTTGAAAATAGCATCTCAGCCTCTTGTCACCTCATGTTCTCTTCCAGACCATTCACCCAGGTCAGTTTCCTGGCAGGTCCTCAGCAAGCAGTTGGGGGTTCTTCATAGACTGAGCTTGGAGTAATTATGCTCTGTAATTGTGGAGTCAGGGCCTGTCTCCCAGTCAAGATTAGAAATGCCAAGTCATTTCCTGTTTTCAAATCGGAATGAAAGATACTGACGTCTGATACTGGTTTCCCTATGTTTCAATTATTGTGTGGCACCCTGGAGCTGCTTTTGAGAGATTCTCTTTATAGTACCTGGGTCCCCAACATAATGCTCAATCCTGGACCAGCACTGGAGAATGCAGAAAATGATTACAGCGATCACATTTGATAACTCTTCAGGCCATTCCACCTAAATTATGGCAACCTGGGTCTTATGGTATGGGGAATCTCGTCTGGGGATGGACTTATTATTGGGTGCTTTGTAGAAACAGGAGGGCATCTGCAGAAAAGGGAGGCGAGAGGCATTTGGCACATGTTAAAGGGTAAAGCACCTTCTTCTTAATTGTACAGATCCTTGTATTTTACAGCACATTAAACTTTAAAAGGAAAGGTAGCAAAATTGAGCATCTGTTTTTTTCTCATATAAATTCAACTCCTAATAAATACTAAGCAGAGTTTCCTCAGACCCAGTTGTGGGCAGATAAGCAGTTCCATACACACAAGACTAATTGCAGTGCTCTCTAAACCTCATTCAACTGTCTTTTTTATTTCCCTGCCAGTGAAACCAGCTTTTAGCAATTGGGTTTTGGGAAAGATGACATCCCAAAAAAGAATCATAGCCAAAATAAACAGTGTTAAGATGGAGAATAATACTAAAAATTACTCCTATTTATTCCATACTACAGTGCCTTCCATTGTAAAGTGCATTCTGCACCTAAATTAGTCACAGTAATATGATTTTCATGCTGGAAATGAACCTGTGCATATCCCCCAATTTCCTGACTTTGGAAGAGTAAAATATGTGTTGCTGGTTATCAGATTTTAAAATGTATTTCCCTTTCACATCCACTTATTTCTCTTGAAAGTGACACAAAATCTCTAACCATAGTAGATAAGGTTACAACCTGCCTGTTACATTTTATAGCGACAGCTGTATAACATTTAAAAACTAAAATATAAATGTGTCCCTTCAGGTCAACTTCCTATAAAAATGTGCTTATGGTATAATTTTCTTCAAAGAAAAGATGAGACAGATTTTGGGGGTTGACACACAGACCATAACAATACACTGGGACCTGTGAAGCTGTGCATTTACTATTCCCCAAAGTGGTACTCTGTGCCATCCAAACAATAACCATGGAGAAAGATGTCAAAAGTCATTTGGCTTCTTTCTCTGCTGCCTTCTTTTGGTTGGGAAAAAAATCAGCATTTTAGATTCCATCAAGATTCTTCAGTACACTTTAAGTTAAGCAAATTGAATTAAACTATCAAGTTAGTCAATTAAGTCATTGAGGAAATGACTTGAAGAGCAAGAAGGAAGACTAGAGATAAGGGACGTAAAAGCAATTTAGGAGGGGAAAAAAGGAGAAATGGGAAAAGAAAGGAAAAGTAAAGGGGGGGGGCAAAAATGAAAAAGTTAAGAGAAGGAAATGAAGAAAAGCCATGTACTGTAGATTCTTAGTTGGTTAAAAAAAAAAATTCTAAGAAACACGTTAAAAATCCTTTAATTATTTGCAATCACTAACTTGATCTGTTTCTGTACAAACCATGTATTTGCCATTGTGTGAGTAAGTTAAAACAGTAGCCCAGCTTCCACTTCTTTTTTTGTCATTGGTTCCTATTCCTGGCTGTATTTCACATTTCAACCTGCTCACCATATGTGTACATACTTATGCTTTCTTTGCCACTAATTGCTTCTTTTTTGACAATACCATCTATATGTGCATAGTATATGGCTGCTTTTATCACTTTAAGCCTATTAATGCCCAGACTTATGGTTCCCAGAGGAATTAAAATTAACCAGCTCTCTAAATATTGTTCATGAGTTGGAAAACTCCTGTATTTTAGAATCTCACTTCAGTTGTTTTTAATTGGTTTGCAATATTTCACCCTTCAGGGCTTGCCCTTAACTTTTCAAAGTATATATTAAAAAAAATTTATGAGAGTGATATGAAAGGCAAAACTTAGGAAAAATAAACACTGCTTTTGGACAATGATAGTACTTATACTATGATTTAAAGCCTGATTTTATAGTTTGGTAGAGACTAAACTCTTAATCACTTTCCACTAACTTCTATTATCATCAATGAGATTTTTACCTGTAAATAAGATTCCAATCTAATGTGCTCTATCAGCAGAAAACATAGGGCTTTATATAAAGCAAATTCTCTTTGCATGGATTTCATTTTTAGAGCTAGAGATCCCTAACATGTTAATTTGTTCTTTGCGTTTGTCATAAAATGTTGCTGTTTATAGAATATGGAAAGAAACTTCCCTTAAATACTTAGTTTTCGAAGAATGGTCACTTTGTATGACCCATAAAAAAAATCACTGACAAAAACTGCCCCTAACCCTGAAAGAACCATTTATTGTTAATGACAAATGCGCGCACACACACACACACACACACACCTCCCAAGTATATTAATAGTGTTTACTATTCCTCAAAAGTAAAGGGATAGGTACCATGGATAAATGACAACATATCTAAATTAGAACTATACACTGCTATGTTTCTGTTACCAGGGCAGAGAGAGAAAAATATTAATTTTATTTACATAAAGAGCAAATGAATTAATATAATAGTAATAATGTATGTCATAGTCATGTAAAACAGAGAGCATTTATATTTTCATTCTTAGTTTCCCCAGATGCAAATATTTGCTATCTCTTTCTCACAGGTCCTAGTATTAAACCATTTTGCTTTAAAAAATAAATACTATCAAGAAATTGTGAGCAAGTACATAAACCTTGAAAATGCCATCCCAGCCATGATATTTCAAACAGAAACATTTCTTCACAGGTAAGCTTTCTCTTAGAGTGTTGCAATATCAGTAACCAATGAGGACTTGGCTTTCAATTAATATTTGTTAAATAAACGAGTGACTGGAGAAATGAATAAATAAGTGGAGCAATAAAGCCACATGGAGGTATCAATCTGCAGTCTATGAGGGAAGAAACCCATTCTTCGATTCTAAGTAAGTTGTTTTCACATCTCAGATCATTTTTTATGTACATATTTCCTATATGTGATAAAAAGAAAAATCTATGCAGAATGTCCCAAATTTAGGTGTTCTAAGTGTTTCTTGAAGAATTATCATAGGAAAAGGGTAACACTGACGGATGATAATCAATGAATGAAAAACCTTTTTCACTTTATAATGGTGCTTGCCTCTATAAAGAAATAGCATATACTTGTATAATAACAAGCGGCACGTGGTTATTAATTGTGAATTCCAAGGTTAAGAACCTTTGACTTTGTACGCAAGAATATTGAGATACTTCACTCTGCTCAAACATTCAACAAACATACCACTTGCTTTCATCTATACTAAGTCTGTCACTTGACTTTTGACCTTTCATTTGGCACTGTCCTGTCATTTCTTTGGTTTTGCAAATTTTAGCTTCTCACTTGACCTCTCAACTGTGACCTTTCACTTGACCTGTGATCTCATAAATTCTGAAATCTCATACATATAATTGGGGAACAAATAAACAAAACATCTGGATGAACCTCCTCCTAAATTAAGTCTGAGTAGATGAAACATAGACTCGAACACTTCAAGACTTCAGTAAGTAATGTAATATCCACTAGGATAATGTGTAAATAGCACAAAATATCTTCTTAAGAAAAGACTATGATACATCAAATTGTTATAAAGTAGTTCGTAACAGTTCACCTACAAGCAAAAGACTCAGAATTAGCTTCCATGAGACTATTTCTCTGGTCTGATCACATTTTAGAAAAAACTAAATTACTCCAGTTAAAAATGCACATCTTTAATGTAAGTACTATTGACTTTTAACATCTTATTATTCATGTACTGGGAGTCAGAGCTATTGCCTAAGGAAGCACCAAAAGATTTTACCCAGATTAAGATCGTGTAACTCACTATAGTATTCAATATAAAATTGGGTATATTTTAAGTGCTATCTGATCACCCTTTATCCCTCACTCTCCATCACACTTTTTATTACTTTTGTAGCACTAATCACTATCCAAAACAATCTTTATTGATGTGCTATCTGTCTCTCCACACTAGAATATAAGCTTCATGAGGGCAAGAAATTTGCTAAAATATTAAGTCCCCATCACCAAAAGGAAGATCTAGCACTTTCTAGTTGTTGAATATTTGTTGAATGAACAAAAGAATGTTAGTCATAAATGCAAGTATCCTCTCCAAACATCACTTCACATAATCGCACATCAGAGAAAATGTCTAAAATAAATCTTACTAGCTAATTTAAAAGTTATATAGTTCACCCACTTTTTAAAAGTCCAACAGCCTCTCAAATTCATCCTGGGCTTTTCAATATTGGCATCTTACTTTTATTACTCTCTACCATTAAGATATTTTTCTCCCACAAAAACAAAAACCTCCACAAAAATCATCTATCAGATTAATAAATGTTGATAATTATCCTCAACTGCCAGTTCTAGTATGAATTTAAGATTTAAGTCATACTTCTTGCTAATTAGACTATAGTCACATTTCTCTCACTAGATATTTGGATTCATATACAGCATTAGGAAGTTAGATTTAGATTCACAGTGATCTGAAAAGAGTTATGAAACATTAGAGAACATCAATTTTAATGTTTTGCTACCTGAAATGACCACAAAAATTTTACACTTAGGCATATTCCAGCTAAAACTTATGATGCACTTCAGATTACAGTAAGGAAAACCCAACCAGAAACCACAAAACAGACAAAAAGAAAAACTACTGAACAAAATAATTACTAAACAAAACAATTTAGAGGCAATCTTTTCTAAAGGTTTAACTAGAATATCCCCTGGACTTTGTTACAAAAATTTGAATAAGACATAAAGCTGAGCCAAAATTTGAATAAGACATAAAGCTGAGAAAGCCAACTTTCTCTTAAATAAGATCTTCTATAGAATCCAATTAAGGAAATTTCAGTTTGAACACTAAGAAAGAAAAAAGTGAGTTTTCACTTTCAAAATGGTAGTAGAACAACATCCATGAATATTTATATCCACTATTTAGTCATTTAACAAAAAATGATGAATTGATAAATGCTAAAAGGTAATATGATTGATCCTATAAAACTTTAACACCAAATAAATACTAAGAATGTGATACTTATTTAAATCATATTTGAATATGTTATATCTTTAGACTAACACATATGTAATAAGAATCTACAATAATAGACTAATAATATGTTTTTTGAAATGTAGAATAATTCTCGCCTTTTATGGGTCCCAAAATACAGAAAGAGATGTTAAGAAATGTGAATTGCTGTAAAAGTGAAATTTAAACTAATCACAAAACCAGGATTTTCTAACTTCCTCAAGTTAAGTTGAGTAAACGGTTCAAAGTTTGGCTAAAGTTTGAGGCTCTCTCTTGTTTAATCCAAAGCAGTTCATTTTTCCTTAAAGGTAATCAAAATAGTCAGACATGGTACAAATCATTTTGTTGGAAAAGAATTATGTCTGTGGTTTATTTAAATAATGTAATACCAATAAGGGAACTTTAAAGAATATAGAGTATTTGAACTATATAGAGAAATAAAAATGGCAAAACAAAAATATAAAAGAAAATTAAGTACAGGAATTATTTTGTAGATACCACTGATATATTAGTCACACTAAAAATGTAATATAGAAAGAATAAAATCTAAGTAATAACGATCAAAAAGAATAGCTCCAAAAGTTCACCTCAAGGGAAAACTATTAACTACTTACGAATATATACTAAAATATATTATAATCAATATTTCAATAAGAAGTTCTAGAATTTCAGATAAAGACTAATATGGAAACAAGGAGATGTTCAAACTTTTATACCCTAATAAATAAATTAGCAAAGTTACTATTTCTGAGTCATATCCTACATTATTCTATTAATGTAATCCAAGAAATGGTATTTTTTCCAAATAAGTAAAGAATAGAAACACCAGTTACATTTTAAAAATTACAAGGAAATTGGTAACAGAAACAGCTGTGGATACTGTTAAAAGCAATGTGGAAATTTCGAGGAGAAAAAAGACAGAGTATCTAAATCTATTGTGTTGATATAACAAAGCCCTGACTTAAAAATAAAAGCAAAGTTTGCTGGCTTTACTTATGCTTTAGGTAGAAGCTTTTACTACAAGAATTCAACTGCTGAAGTTCATTTCCTGTCTTTAATTCTAAACGAGCAATTTGCTGATAATTTCCTGTCTACATTTTCATAAAGTAGAAAGAACATAACTGGTTAAGCTTAATGTTTCAATAACCAAAGAAACTTCAGCAAGCATGGCTTAGGAAATTAGACAACTATCTAGAAACTAGTTTTATGATTATAAAATACCTGAAAACTGTTTATCTCCCCCAAATGTTTGAAAATATTCCGAAGGCCTTTGTGATTACCTCTCTGACCCCAAAACAAATAGAGCACCATTGCTTTGCCTCAGTGGGCCCAGAGCAATTAAAGTTGAAAGGGTATGAATCCCCCTGAACTCTGAGCTGTTTCAACATAGATGAGGAAGAAATGACCTCTGGTGTGGTTTCAGCCTACAACACACCCCCTAGCCCCTCATCACCACCATCACCACCATCACCACCATCACCACCATCACCACCACCACCACCACCACCACATCTTTATGCCTAAAGTAAAACTTTGCTTAACGTGAACATTTTATAGACTATTCCTTTGGATTCATGATTATCAGCAGTTTTGATCAAAATTAAACTAGCACACAACTAAAAGAGACCCATCTGAAATCTAAATTAAGTTGTCAATTAAAGATGAAGAATGACTTGTTATTATTGCCTTAAAATGAGGCACCCTCTTTTTCCTGTTGAGATCGCAAAGATCTTCCCTCCGAAATCTACTATAGCATCGGCAGAAGTAGATCTTATGAAGTGTACTATTACCAAGACTCAAAAGAGGGCATAACCAATAAAACCATGAAATGTGGAGGACATTTGAAAAAACTTCAATAAATGCCAGTTTGTGCCACTACCCACCTCTACGTGCCAGCGAGTGGTAGAAAAGGAATCAAATAGTAATTACAAAAGGAGATTTTATTAGACAGATTTAAGGGGAACAGATGAGCCCAAATCCCCCTTTTTATTCTCTACTGTACACTTAGCCAATGCTTTCTCCTGTAAGAAAGGCTTAAACAGTAAGCACAAATAGCACAATGAAATTGTCATACTCTCTCAGCGTGGACCTGGATTATTTCAGCCACCAGCAATGTGAGTAGCTGCAGGTGTTGCACTAAATAAAGTAATATAAAGTGTCTAAATTGTAACAGTGGAAGTACTGTTTCAAGACCCTTGTCTGCTTTTTATTAATAGTCAGATTCCTTCCTATCAGCAGCCACAACTACCTTTAGCCTATTATTCAGCAACAATATTTTGATAGGCAAAGATCTATTTAAAATCACTGTTGATATTTTGTGACCATAGTCATTTTGGAGTTGAATAAGCGTTCAATCTTCTCACAGAAGGGGAGAACGTAAACTTGTGATTCAGGAAAAGAGGAAACCAGGGGTTACAAAGGTGGAGAGGCCAAGTAGAATGAAACAGACCCCCTCCATCAAGTAAAAAACTTGGCAGGATAACTAGAAACAGACCAACCCTAAATCTTTGGGTTCATGAGCTCTTAGTAACATAATTAACTGAAATAAACTAATATTCCAGTGTTAAGTTTCACCTTAACATACATCAGCAGTTATAAGTAATAACACCAGGTATAAAAAATTATAATAAAAAAGTATTCATTTTGTTTATGGAATGTACCTTAACATAAGGGAAAACATTCCTTAACATATTAGTGTAATTTCTGAAAGGGAGAAAAATTATCTACACAAAGAGAACTGTCAAGTTTACCTCACTCTTTCTATCAAGAAGCATTACTGTTGGGGAAGGCATGCTGATCAATTATTAGAAGTTCCTACAAAAACAGAGAGTAGCAGATTTCCACAGCATTATTCTTGGGACAAGAACCACTAATACCTAGGAAAAAAATGTTGAACAGGAAATGTTTGACCAATGTTGCATCACAAGATATCAAAAGAATTTCACTTTGGCTACTTCAGTGAATAAAGTCAGGACATTCTTGATTTTTTAATAGCCTCTGAGCGTCTACACAATGAATTTTTTAAAAAAATTAGTGATACTAAACTTTTTCCAAAAGTTCCTGATGAGTGAAATAAAATAAAAATCTTCTAGAATGAAATGTAAAAAAAAAAAAAAAGAAGTATTAGTGCTGAGAGAGTAGATAAACAACATTAGTGATCTGTGAATAGCATTCAGGAAATTCCATTTATCTGATGAGCTGTTGGCTAACTGAGCAGTGTTTCATATGTCACCAGCTAACTAAAGCTCTCCATTGTGTATACAGATTTCTTTTAAAGACGTTTTTCATGTTGTTTTGCACATTAGGAGATAGTTTATTTCGCAGTAAATGGTAGACCCAAGGAAGGAGTCGTCTTCCTTTTCTTTTTTCTTTGCTTTTTAAATTGAGGTCCATGTGTACCTCTGTACAATAATTCCCCAAATCCCTAACTCAGGATCCTTGTCATAGGACTGCCTGTGGCAATCAGCCATGGTTTCTTTTTGAACAAGCTTTCTTTTAACACTTAAAGCCAGGGATGATTTAACAGAAAGTGTCTCAAGTCGGTGAGCTACAGCCCCTTTAGACTCTACCCAAACAAAGCTACTAATGTGTGGTCAGTTTCTTGGCAACTCCACTCTCGGCTGATAACACTCCTGCCTGCTATTCTCCAAGGAGCCGGCTGCTGGAAGACGGCTCGGAACCTCATCCCCTTGCTGCTCCTGATGCGGGCGATCCTCCGACTGCTAGGCGCCAACCACAACATGCTACCCACCGTGAGAGAGCAGGACGCGGGCTGCTCTAGTCAGGACTTATCGTCTATCATACTGATTGACGAAACCAAGAGTGAGCAGAAAAAATAAACACGAACAGAGGCTGCAGTGTATGGGCCAGTCAGCTGGGAGTTTTAGTATTTGGCCTTGGTGATCCTACTCTCATGGTAGGTTATCTTTTCCTTGTGCTATCATTTATCATAACTTTGAGGGCCAGGGAGTGAAAAAAACCTACAAGTTTTCTATTGGTTACATTCATTAGACTGGTTTCTTTTCGTTTTGTTTTGTTTTGTTTTTTTCCTTAGCACTCCTTCCTTTGCCCCCACTCCGTAATAATCCCGTCCCCTCAATAGTATTCCCTAAAGAACGGTGAAATTAAATCTAAATACAGTTCTCCCCTTTTACTCCTATTCCAGCATAGATCATTGCAAGTAATTAACCTTTGTTATTCCATCAAATCTAGAATGCAAACCTACATGTTCCTTTACTTAAGTCAGACCCCATAATAAATCTGCTTCTATAGCAGCTAAACCCAATGAAGATCCTGGATGTTGTTCAGTTATTTGGAAGACTAACATCTTCTTCTTAAATAATGGCACTTGACTTTTTCAGGCACAAACCATGTTTTGTATTGGTCTTGACAGCCACTATAAAGTACTCCCCCAAGTGTCAGTAACAAAGATGATTTGTATGTGGCTTGCAGTCTTCCAGTGTCTAATAGCTTTCTCATTCCAACCCAGAAACAGGGAACACAGGGCAGCTGGTTAAAGCTGATACAAGCATTTCTTCTCTCAGCAGGCTATTCTTGCATAACCATTTATTTTGCAGAGATTTAAAGTGCCTGAAGGATTTAATTATGTACATAGACAACCCCTATAAACTCTATTCTAGGGTTTTTATTGACTTTTGTGCTGGGCCGCTCTTAGGCATTTCAATTAAGTGTTTTTATAAGAAAAACTACAATATTGTAAAAAAAAAAAAAAAAAAAAAGTTCTTTATAGATACTTCCAAACAGTTTTCCCCCTTCTGATTGAATAAACTCTATTTAATTGACAAAAATATCCAGGTTAATTCAAGGTTTAGTTTTTCCACTTTGGAAAAAGAGGGTTTGAGTCCCACACAGGTTTGTGAAAATGGAGCTGCCAATATCAGTGAAGGAACCAGGACAGAGGGAGGGGGACAAGATTACTTTGTAACATACTCTGAAAAGTCACAAGGCTACCTGTTACTTGGGAGTTTACTCAAACTCATAAGGGTAAAAACCTAAATGCAAAATTTTACATGTTCCACTTAACAAGTGCAGAATAATAAATTACCAAATTCATTTGGAGCACCCGCCTGACAGGTCTAACCCTCAAAAGTCTCCAGGAGACCCCAAAGCCGCCTTTGTCTGCCTTCTTCAATTGCAGGGCTCAAGTATTTACAAGGCTTCTGCAAACCTGCCTTCATTATGATGTGGGATATTTCAGTCCCAGCAGGTGGCCAACAGGAGACCAGACCTGCCTGTGAAATATGTAATACTTTTTCATATACTTTAACCAGAAATGTGCCCCTCCACAACTCTCCTAACTGTTCTAATTTCCCTTTCTCCTCTTAATCTCCTCAGCAAGCCATGAGCTTGCATTAAAATCTACCTAAAACATTTCACCCACAGGCAATGTAATTCTGAAACAAGCAACCAACATTTCACAGCTCTGGAGTAATAGATTAATTTGAACCTAATGTTGCCGTCGTTTACTGCTCCAAATGTTCTGGTGTAGACACAGCCCCAAGGCATGGTGCTGTGGCATGCACAACTTTGGGAGCCGGAGCCACAGTTGGCTTAACATCTGTGCATCACATTTGCCATGTGCCTCATTATCCTGCACCCCACTGTGCCTACCTGTCCCCCTCAGCTTCTCAGCCACAGGCGATCCAATTTTTTTCCCCTGCAACTAAGAATCTTTGTTCTCCTTCTCACTTACTAAATTTTTGTGAGACCTCTGCACCCAGGCCGTGGGGATTCTGTCCATGTGAACAGCTCAGGCCCCTTAGATTCTTAATTCTCCATTAGAAGAGGAAAAATTACAGCATTAAGTTGCTGACGTGCCACTGCATAAATTGTGCCATTTGCAGAATCTACTAGAGTCTGTGACCAAACACGGGAGCGTGTAATAAAGCATGGCATTGTTGGTTTTGACTTTAACAAGTTTGGTCGGTTTCAATTATCTGTAAGCAAAGAAAGAGTTACTTCCAATTCCAGGTTTAAGAGGGATCAAAAAAAAAAAATTCACAGAAACAAAAGGTTGTCACATCAAAAATTAAAACCAAAGGTCTTGAGCTATTTAAAGAGTTAGCATTTCAAAGCATATTGCCACAAAGAGTTGATATTTACAACCCCCACCCCACAAAAAAACAAGACTTTAGAAATATATGTAGTAACCAGGCCAAACAGCTGCTTAAATTTTAATCCTGCTTAAACACTAAAAGAATCGTATGACTCTTTTATTGGTTTTCCATTGAAAGTGTTTGGGGCACCCATTTAATAAGGGACAGAATAAAGATTTAGTCCTGCCAAAATAATTTAAAATATGCAAAACTTAAATAATATCCATTATTAGTATAAAGTACAGATATTATTAACATCAATAATGAAATATGTAAAAAGCAACAGAATAGCCACACTAAGGGTTGAATGTAGAAAAGCCACCATCCTTGCCACAAAAAAAGAAGAAAAAATTAAAACCAGAGGAATTAGCCTCAAAAAGACCAAAGCTATGAATAAAAAAATTTTAAAACATTGTCTACATATTACCTTTGACAAGCTGGATTTAGACAGTAGTCAACACATAAGAAAGGTGGCTTAGTGCTGTTCAATTATTTACTAGTGTGATAGGAAAATAATTTACTATGGGTGATAGGAAATTAATTAGTTTTAAATGATCATTTTCATAGACCTAATAATTAAAAGATAAATCAGATTCAAACAATTCCTACAACCTATCACTCAAAATTTTAATCCCTAGACAAGAACAAAATTGAGGTCTTGGAAGAGAATTTTTTAATGCCCTCCCCAAGTAGAAATATGCTTTGCTCTAGAAATTGTGTTGGAGTTGCACACTTCCCCGCATTATCCTCTAAGTCCACACACACCAGAGCATTGAGTCTTGCACATTTCATTACATGCTTGAATTAATTTATCCTATATGGAATTTGTTACCTGTACAATAAAAAAGTCGCTATTCATTATTGAGAGTGGACAGATGGAACATGTTCACTTAAGATATCAATAAGAAGAGAGGGAAAAACTTACAATCCATGTGGCACTGCCTTCTCCATCTGGTAGTTCCCTGTTTGTCTGCCAGGACTTTTTTTTCATCCCCCAAATAAAAGTGAACATTTCTCTTTGGAGTTTATGGAACTTTCTTAGCTATTGACCCTGAGCCTGATTTATAGATAATATGCAACCGTACAATTAAAATATGGTATTTTCCAAAGGCAATCCATATCATACCATAGGGGAAGGTTTTGAACCTAACTGTAAAAAAAATAATTAGAACTACTATTTATCTAAAAGCATTATGAGATAAACAAAATAGTTTTTGCTTTGCTAAATCATGAAGGCCACTGAACAAGTTATTTCATCCTCTAGGAAAACACATTGTAAGCTACATAAATACAAAATTAGACAGTAAAAAGGCTGGCAGTCTCAGGCAGGAAGACTATGTTAGCACATCCTTTCCAAGCCCTTTATCTGGCAGCTGATGCCTGATATGGAAGGGAAGAGGCTCAATCAACAGGTACATCCCAAACCACAGCTGTTACATGATCACTTTACCAAGACGCAACACACAAGCCTATCACTCTTGGAAATATGTTAAATCCTATCATAGCTCTGTAAAAGTTAAGTAAATAATCCCACCTAGTAACCAAAACAGTGCACATACACTTTTCATGTATTTACCTCTTCTCCAACGTGTTTGCTTCTTATTTCTGTTCTTTTTTTCATTAAGCTATCTTATTATATGAAAGACACAGGGCCTGATCTAAATTAGTGTGCTATCTCCAAGCCCTGTGACTACTATTAGGAAACATATACCCATTTTTCTAGCAATAGCCTACCATTTAACAAGATCCTTGCAGGGGAGAAAAGCTAACTAACTAATTTTTGTATTCAATTTTGGATTAGCAAAGTATTTTAATGTAACACTATAATATGTTTTAAGTGTATTCCTTGAAACAATTTCTAAAAAGTATAGCAAGATAGACAATAAACATTTATTAAATACTATGTGCTTAGCCCACAGTCCCAAAAATGTGGATTAAAATGCGATGCATATTCTATGGTACTTTTGACACTTGAGAATTTTTTTTAAAAATAATGAAACTTCACTGACATGTATTTGAACTGAATCTTTAGACATTAAGACTGTGACTACACAAAAACATACTTTTTTTCTAAATTACTTTGTTGAAAACATGGTAGAATTCAATTAAACTGGACGTTGGGTCAATATGATACCAGATAGATGACTTTCACCAGTTGCTCCACCTAGCTGCTCATTTTCCTCTTCTCTCGAATAAGAATTCCTATAATATCTGCATCATATAATCATGAAGATTAAGTAAGACAATATATGTAAGAGCTTAAGACAGTACCTGGCACAGCGTAACAATATGTTAGCTGTTATTTTTTTATTATATGTGCATTCAGAATTTTGAACAAATTTTAAACCATATAACATCATTAAGATCATATTGGAATCATCACCTATGAAAATTATCCCAAACCAATTAATCTGAATCTACAGGAGTAATGACCATGTGTAGCCAGAAATGAGAACCTCTAAGGAAGATGTCAAAATTCAGCAAATTGGTGGCCCCTACATGTTCTGCTTTGGCTATTTCATTGTATCCTCCTGCAGCAAAGCCTAGCTCTGTGATTTGTATATAGTTGATGTGCAGTTATCAAATAAAACAGAAGCTGCAAGATCTACCTCTCAAGTGTGCATTGCATAAATTCTTAGTCTAAAAGTAAAGTTCCTACACATTTAAGGATGCATTTCTGTGCGTCATTCTGAGATTACCTTTTTGTCTCCTGTCTATTTGACATCTCTCCACTCATCTCTTCTTTCAGTACTGTTATTAGCTGAATTGTGTCCTCCCAAAATTCATATGTTGAAAGCCCTAATCCTTAGTACCTCAGAATGTGACTATATTTGGAGATAGGGTCTTTAAAAATTATTAAGTTAAAATGAGGCCATTACATTGGGCCCTAATCCAACCTGACTGGTGTCCTCAAGAGAAGAGAAAATTTGGACAGAGAGAGAGAGAGAGAGAGAGAGAGAGAGAGAGACCAGGGGTACACACTCACTGAGGAAAGGCCATGTTAGGATACAGGGAGGTGACCAGCAACAAGCCAAGGAGAGAGGCCTCGGAAGAAACCAAACCTGCCAACACCTTGGTCTTAGATTTTGAGCCTTCAGAACTGGGAGAAAATTAATTTCTATTGTTTAAGCCAACCAGTTTGTGGTATTTTGTGATGGTAACTCTAGCAAATGAATATAAGTACATTCATCTCCACATTCATTGACTCATCCTTAGGTAAGTTTCCAGGCTCCCCTTTTCTCCCAAATGCCCTACCTCCCAGCATAATCTAAAATGCATCATATTTATTTACATGTCTGAAAGCCACAATACTGAGATTTCTTAGGCTAATAACTATCTAATTTATCTTTGACTACCTAACACCTACCATGTACGTAGCATAATTGTGAATGAGTGAGTGAATGAATGAATAATGAACACCTAAATAGCTACCAAATCAAATGAATGAATAGTAAGTACTTATTAAAAAAATAGAAGACAAATTGCCATAACAGAACCATTTCTGACTGCATGAAAATCATCCCTACACCTGACATATTGTGCCACCAACTCATACTGCTGATAAGCAAAGCACACAGACATAAATATGTAAAGAAAAGGACAGAACAACACACAATTCTACAATCTCTGCACTACTGTGAACAATGCAATCAACAAAACCTATAAATATCTTTGCTTAAGATCTGCAAATCTTCCCTGGCTCTCTGCCTAAAGCAGAGGTATGTTCACTCTTATTCTGGCCAATCTGTATCCTTTCTACTTTGAAGACTGTGAAACTGGTACTGAGATTTGAAAATCTGGCCTGATAGATCAACTAGCTTTTAAAAACTTTGATCCTTAAAAATCTGTGTTTAAACAAAATTATGTGGTAATAAAATGTAAAAGAGTTTGCATTGTGTTGATATGGAATGATTAATAAGCCATAGCACTTTAGGCTCCGTGACTTAGAACGTAGTTTAAAGCCAAACAGAGCTCTAGGAAGCCACCCCAGTATGATGGGCACTTTATATCACTCATTCATGGCACAAAAGCCAGAAGGTGGACCTCAGAGATTATTGGTGACGAAACCACGAGAATCAAGGTGAATCAGCCAATTTAAGTTTCACTCTCTCCCCTTCTATGATCGAATGGAATGGAGGTTACATGCCTGTTTCAGAATTTATTATAAAATACAATAAAATAGTGTGAGCAGACATCTTATTTTTATTGGTACTTACATTCTGCATATGATTAAGCACAAACTTGCAAAGAATTAACCACTCCACCAACCCAATGGATCTTGCAGGAGCTGGGAGTGTTTCAAAGGGAAATGGAGGTGGGGGGGTGACCTGAAGCCCTCTCCCTTGGGTCAGTGCATGCTGGGAAGGGAAATGAGCTACAGAGCAGACAATTTTCAGCTTCAGTGGTTTTACTTTCTTTACCAGGCTTCACGAAAACACACTGACAAAACAAAGGACACAAAATTAATGACCCATGCATTCTGTCAATTGACTCTTAGTAGCAGTGGCCAGTTCGCCTTAATTTTTTTGTTCACATTGAACATGTAGCCCAAGGCATTGGTTAAGGTTCGCTTAAGAATTCTTCAAAGGCATCACTTGGTTTTCATTAATTTGTTAACTGTAACTTCTCCTTTCTGGTAAGGAACCCACAAACTAAGTGAAGGCCTTTATGCAAAATGAAAGAGCAAAAGGCAAATGTTTTGACCAACCAGTCCTCTTTTGCCCCCAGAGCAATCATTTCTCACTCATGAATATTAGAGTAAATTATATACATCAGATTTTTCTGGAACTGAACTATATTTAAACCTTCTTGATTTTTCCAGAAACCCAAATGTAAACTCTCAGCTATTGTAGAGGGATATACTATAGCTTATTATTTCTATGAGTAATTATATCCTAATTATTCCTGTGGTCTTTAACCAATAATTTTTTATGAAATCTGAGTATGCATGAAATATAGTCAACTAAATAAAATTTAAGAATTGACAAAAAGGCAATAAGAATTCAAATGTATGTATAAATGGAACAAAGATTATACCACCTTTAAGACACTTTGTGTCAAAATTTTCTTTCATATACTGGCCCAAAATGGACACTTCGATGTTTGAGTAAATTTTTCTATTTGCTCAAAAGCTACAAAGAAGGTTCACCTCTATGAATATCTTTTTACATAAAATTGCAGAAAAGTTGAACAGTTTTATAGGAATACATAAGTAATGAGTACCGAGGCACCAATGGCAGGGTCTGAGTTTTCTTTATCAAATTTGAAACCAGAATATAAGATGAGGCAACAGTTCCTTTGAAGCCTTGCAGGAAGTTGGTAGCTTCAACATTTCCCTTCATAAAAAATAAAAAAAGCAGTATCAAGACAGTTCTACGTGTGAAGGAGTCTACCATGAGGCCATTTGCTAGTTTTTAGCAAAGGAAATGGATCCCATGAAGCAAATGTGCCATTCCTTTCTGTAAGTTTCTCAGACAGTTATAAAACATGATAGCAATGCTTGGTTGGTACAACTTCGTTAGTTGTGTGTGTCAGCATTTCCATTACAAACCCTTGATTTTCAAGGTTTTATAATTCAGCTGTGAAAAGTTGCTTTAGAAAGAAAGTTGGCAAGACGGTCTCAGCCAGGGAGTTTATCAAATTGAACAAATCTTTGTTTAGCTATCTCTCAGTTCTGTGAGCCAAGGTCTACTCCCAGTTAGACATGCCAAACTTACAATGACTTTAATGCCAGAGAGAGGTTTTTTTCTCTCTCTCTTTAAATTCACTCCACAAGAGCTTCTCTCATTCTTGTTTCAGAAGCCGCCAGGATCCAGCTCATATCCTGTGTAACCCAGTGGGAGAGGAGCCACATCACATGTAACCCTGTAGGACATACGAATCGAGTCTTGGCCAAGTGTATCCAGCATGAAATGTGGACAGCACTACAGAGAGACTTGGAACTTTTGAATGTGTGTGTAATTAAAATGTAGGCATATCATACAACTGCTTGCAAAGTGAAGTGGTGCTCATTTATTAAAAGCCTTGTCGACTGTGGGAACAAGTGTGTGTTTCAGGAGAGTTCTAATTACTCAGAATATGAACTTACTGCTACCTTATGTTTGAAGAAACAGAGGGTAAAAAAGTCAATTGAAACTGTGTATATCATTATTATATACCTGCCGTATATAATCTTAAACACACATTTATTTTATTGATATTGCGATGTTGGAAATTTATATAAACCTGTTCTTGAAAAGAAGTAGGGCAGTTTAAACCAAATATAAAATTATACTATTTATAAACATATAAGGAACTTAGAAGAGACACGTCTGGACATGATGGTATCATAGTTCATGATTAAAGATTATCAAAATATTTTGTAAAATATTTATCCACACATGCAACAAATTTCATCTAAAGTTGTCGATTTCAATATACTAGCCTAGATATCTTTGACACATAAGAATATAAATCAGACAAGACTTCTTCACTAAATGACTTTTAGGTCTGACAAGGGAGACAAACTATACATGTAGATAACCATAATAAATGATCTAAATGCTAGGCATCAGAAGAGAAGAACAGAAAATTTATTTTGGTAGACCAGAAAATGGAGATTTATGGGATATGCCTAAGTACATATTAATATTAATAAATCTGTACTATAATATAGTAAAATTCAAATATTTAAATTTTATATAAAATAAGTATAACATAAATATAATGTACAGTTTTATAAATACTTAGTTTGTATATTTAAATATAACATCTATTAAATTAATAATATAATCATGTCTCAAATTAATTCCTTCCTTATTAAAAGTCTATACTTGGAAGATTTGTAAATTTACAGAGTCAAGGTAGCTGGCCTATAGAGACATTAGAAGACACCACATAGCAAATTCAGGTGTCATCAACAGTTTTAGGAAGTCCAGGCCTCATCAAAAGGCTTTTGTAGATGGCAGGCTAACAGATGGCTAAAGCCAGCTATAGTTTGTGTTTGTTCAATATCTTAATCTATTCTCAAACTTTGGATTTGGCAAAACCAAAACCGCATTTTGCCAAGTACTTTCTCCCTTAATTTTTAAACCCATCTGCATTTTCAACGACACTTAATCCATATGTTTCTTATTTTTTTACACTTAACTCATCAAATATTTTTTCTGTAAGAGTCGTTTGACGTTCAAAAGCCTTGTCTTTTTTTAAAATAGAGAATGTTTAGCTTTTTTATTTTTTTACTAGAGGTTTTTAACATTTCCCCCCTCAAAACGGGAAGTTACATTCTGCCAAGCATAAATTAATGTGAACATGAACACAATATGTTAATCCATTGCCAAAAAGTTTAATTTGTTTGGAAATTGCAACTTCATGAAAGTGATCACAATTAAAGAAAAATATGTGTTTTTCAGAATCTGTCTACACCTAGACGGTGACTGACATAATTTAAATTTAAAATAATGAAATTTACTATAGCTGACCAATAAGAGGGGCAAGAAACGTCTCTTCAGCATGATGCAAAAGGAAGTCTCAGAAAGTCTATTTGTAAATTAAGAAACTGCTTCTTTTTCACTAGGCTATTATATTTCATTTTCTAACGATTGTTTGGAACATACACAAGTAAAAAATGTATCAATTACTAGGACCTTAAACTGACACATTTCCATGGTAGGAACATGTGTATTTATATATTACATATTTATTCAGAAAACTTTATTGTTTATGGAATACATTGATATATACTCCATACTATTTTCTGAACTTATGTATTTGCAGAACATTTTTTCCAAGAAAAAATGTGATTTTTTCCAAGAAAAAAAGCAGTGATAATTCTTATAATGGCTTTACAAAACTTAATGCCAACATATAAAGTCAACATAAACACATTTTTAGAAGAAACCCTAGTAATAAAGGAGTGATCGAACAGTCTACCCTCATCACATTTTTGTACTTCTTCGTACCCCAACCATAGTCAACACAGCTAGGTTCATGGTAGGTGGTCATTGCGTTCCTATCGGATTAAGTTGAACTGAATGCAATGGTATTAGTGATGAGTTATATCATGATGATCCAAAGAATGACACTCTAATTCCTGTTAAAGTTAACAATTACTTGCAAACCCATTTGTATAACTTATTCCTATCATGTGATACCATTTGTCAATGAAATTCTCTCTTCTGAGTTCCCACAGCCAGTAGGATACAACTCTATTATATAGCTAAGCATATTCTGTCAGGCAAGGGAAGGTGAAAATCTTGGAGCGAAAATCTGTAACTAACCAGAAGATGCCATCAGGAAGCAAAATAAAGGCTGACATCTATGGTGTGGGGAGCCATTCCAGGAATACAATCCCATGAATGCATCATCAATGGACTTTGTCTCTAAACCTAGGAACTGACTTACAGATTTTGCTCTAGCCCCATAGTCTGAAATTCTCAAGCCAAGAGATGTTCCAAGAATCTCTCCTACCTGATTCAGCAGACATTCATTCATTCAACAAATGCTAGAGAGTACCTACTTCATTTCAGGCACTCTTCACTGTAAAAGTTCTTCCTTTCTTGAAGTTTACATTCTAGTGACTTCACCACCTTAAGAGCCCATTCTCTCAGGAACAAAATGATTTTTTACATTTCATGTTTAATTTTTATGTTAAGAAAACACATTGAATTATACATCCCTGACTTTTGATGTTAAATAACTGATATTGTTTTCAACAAGTTCTGGTCTTGACAAATGTCATAATATTACTTTCAGATAATTTCTCACATAAGGTATGAAACGGGAAAAAGATAACTATCAGGTGTCAAAAGGAAAGTGAGGGAAAAAAAATTTTTTGGAAAACACTCCAGAAGACAGAACGTTTTAGGGCCATGAAAAAGTTGGAAGTGGACAGAGAAGAACTGATCAATGAGGCAAACCGGAAGACAGAAATGATACATCTACACATAGATGTCATCTTGGAATTCATCCAGTCCAGCAATTGCAAACCCAGAACCCACAGGTGTCCTCCCTACAATGCATGGCTAGTATTGCTGCTAGCAGACCACGGAGCCATACTATAGTTTCTGAAATATTCTAAAGGACCAGAGATCTAACAAAGGAAAGGATGCATGAGAGTTGAAACCTATTTGACTTTCCTGATAACCCAGCTCCTTCAGGTTTAGATATCAATAACTTGTCCATAGTCACACAGTTACTATCTCTTCACATTACTTGCAAAGTTTTCTTTTTGTTTTTATTGTTTTTTTAATTGAAAGAAAAGCAAATAGTTTGTATTGGAAGAGAAATTAAAGCTGATATCCACCAAATGCCCAGGACAACAAACCAACACGGTATCTCAATTAACACACCAATATTTTGAACTGAGTGATATCCCTTTTATAAATTAGAAGTCTATGCAAGGCTTCCTGATCAGGTGCCATACCTAACCTAGCCAAAATGAACAAACTTGCAGACTTTGGTTTTTCTCTGTGCTCGTATTGCCTCTCCTAACCACTAGGTATGTGGACCTTCTGATGGGAACATAGGTTAAGTATAGATTATTGAACAAAACAAAAGGTTGTGGCTCGGGGAAAGTCTCAATGATCAGCCTCTTTTTTGTTGGTTTGTTTCCTCCTGAGGTAAATCAGCTAGAAGATGTGAAATACTTTGATCTCCTTGGAATTAAGATGCTAGTTTAGAAGCTCAAAATAATCTGATCTTAATTCTCTATAGTAGTACAGACTTTATGGGTCCAATTCATTACAATCATCTAGTATTTCCATCAAAATCTTGTGCTGTTATGACAACCATTTTCGAGTACTGACTTCTGTGTTGTGGTTTGAACATGATATATTCCAACTTTCAGAAGACATGCAGCTGGTGAGGCTACTTTAACTGCCAAGATGATGTTCCCCAATTTCCACATCTGCTTCAGCTCCTCTGTCACAGCATCGTCACTAACTTTTTTCTCCATTTTTTAAGAATTAGGACAATTACATTTCCCTGGAGCAGGCTATCAGCGTACACCCAAGATAGATTTTTATTTATGTGTGGTTTCAATTTATAGATGAGACATGTTTGTACCTTATGTTCAAAATAAGTCCTCTCCTGGCTTTTTCAATGGTTTGGCTTTTTCACAAAATGTAGGTGCTCTCAAAAAAAAAAAAAATCCGAAGATATTTAACACATTTTAAATATTCATTCTCTAGTTTTTTCTAGAATTCTGTCAGAAAACTCTTCAAAATACTTAGCCTCATCTAGTTTCAAATCAAACCAATATAAATAATGGGTAGAATTACTAACCTGCAGGGAATGTCATCCTAAATTTCCTGGCGCTGACTATGTAACCATAAGCATGACTGGTGTATTTACTGGAGGCAGTATATACTGTATAATGTTCCCTGAAAACTCATGTAACTAATGCAATATGATAACCACCAGGGTGCTACTGTGACGTAAAGGATATATTACAATTTTATCCAATTCAAACAAGAAAAAAAATAGTTGACTTTAATGGTCCTGCCCTCTAAACAAATACATTGCCTGTTCTACTGAACTTACAATTCAAGGTTATATATAAGTTATCCTGAAATAAAAATAATTCTATTGCATATACATTCCAGCACCAAGATATGATTCACTGTTTGGTCAATTATTTATAACAGTCATTTCAAGGAATTAAGTGTTATGAAGGCCATAACTTTTATTGAGAGCATGTAAGAAAAAAATAAGCAAATTCAATAGCACAGACTTTCCAGGGTCCCAGTCCTAGCAGAGCCGGCTTAGAGATATCTTCTAACTTTTACGATGCTGATTCTCCTGAAATAAGTCCTAGGGCAAGAGCAAGAGCTGGAGCTTAATAGAGACAGAGACGGTTTCTCATCCTGCTTCGAGGGAGATGGCTAGCACAGTGCTATTGAATGTAAGAATAACTCGTAAGTGGTCCAAAAATGAGAACTTGATTTTTTAAGATGTTATAGTTGGTTTGAAAAATTGAATTAAAATGATATCCATGAAAGAGAGAGAGAGAGAGAGAGAGAGAGAGAGAGAGAGAGAGAGAGAAAGAAAGAAAGAAAGAAAGAAAGAAAGAAAGAAAGAAAGAAAGAAAGAAAGAAAAGAATGAGCAAAGCCAGACAAATATAAATAGCCTGGTATAAATGTACCTGGCCCTTAGCTAAGGCTACAATATACATTATAAACACCAAAGAGTGTCAAGAGCATTTTAAGAAATTGGTCATCCCTTTCCACTTTGTGAGTAATACTTGGGAATGGGATAAAAAATAATAATGGCCTCTAGGGAATGTTTAAGAATGAGGTAATTTGCATGTTTCTTCCAGAAAACATTAACTGTATCCTTCTCCTCTGCCAGGATAATTTTGAATTTCTGGCATCAAAGCTGAAATTCTCTACCAAAGTTGATCAATCTCCTGTTACCACTCTATATTTATGTTGGTGTAATAGTTTATTCTAGGCAGTATTAGAGTGAGACTAGTCAGCTATTTAACCTTCAGGTTTTTATTCAAGGCATCATTGAAGAAAATCCCTGAACTCTGTGTAGACCAATTTTAGGGCAATTTTTAGATTTTAATTCTTCCGATTTTGGTGCCATGGCAACTCAGCCAAGTTGAGTGTAATGATTACTTCTCTAGAGAAAGACACTGGATAATTAAGTTTATTCCATTCTCCTTTCCCTTTTTAACTTCTGTCACATAATATTTTGGCTTTTTCTCAACCATCAAATAAAACAAGTGAGCTGTGGAGGAGCTGCCTGAATTGTGTGGATAATTGCTTCTACTTTCTTTAGAGATGTAACCTATATATTGTATTTTAATACATACCTATCCTGATATCTTATTTCATAAGAAGGCAACTACCATGTGCAAGTAGAGATAATGCATTAAAAGAAAAAGTAGATTTTAGAAAACTCATGACAAATACATTGGGATAGAATCATAGAAAGATCTTAAAAACCAGAATGTAGAACTAGAAGTTACTTTAAAGTTTATTTGCTTACAATCACCCTTTCCTCACAGTTTGGAAATTGAAGCCCAGGGAAGTGAAACAACTTGCCCAAGTCATAGATTATTTCCAGTTGCTCATTTGAAAAAAAGATAAATACATTGGTATCTCCATTGCTGTTCTCCCTCTAAATTCTGCTAAATCTATTGCCATATTAGACCACAGAATAACCTCTCCAACCCCTTCACCAAATCCTTCTTGCCTCCTTTCTCTGGGCTTTGTGTTTCTGAGTTTGTTGTTATTGCTGTTTTTGTTTTGACTGTGGTTGTTTTGATTAGATTGTACTAGCTCACCTTTTAGGTGATACCACAGGGATTATGTCTATGTAATAATTCTGAGTACACCCATACCAATTTTCTGTGAATGAGGAGTAATCAATATGGCTGTCATTCAAAGCCACTAAATCAAAATTTTGCTACAAAGTAAAACAAATAAGTCTTGGGGATATCATGTACAGCATAGGGAATAGAGTCAATAATACTGTGATGGCGTGGTATTGTGTCAGATGGTTGCCAGACTTATCATGGTCATCACTTTAGGTATATAAATATTGAATAACTATGGAGCACCCCTGAAACTAATGTAATATTGTATGTTAGCAATATTTTAATAAAAATCTTTTAAAACATTTCTGTGACACAGAATTTAAGCACCTCCAGTGCCCCTGAAGAATTCTAAAGCCCGTCAAGTCACAAGGAGGTACTTAAGGTTAATAATATCAACTATTACCTGTATTCAGTTAAATGTGTCTTCACATTGTAGTCACATGTTTAGTCTCATTTAACACGTAAAATAATCCCAATAAAGTAGCCATTTTAGCATTTCTGTTTCACAGATTAAGACTGACCACACAGTGAACAGCAACAATGCGGTTCTAGGGTTTGGGATCCCAAATCTCTGGCTCTCTCTATTCTACTATAAGTATATAAAACTCTTTAAGTTGAAATACTGAGGTACTATGGCTGACACTGCCCTTTATCAAGGTCTGTCCTAATCAGTTGTGTCATATTTAACAGACGGGACTATGTGGTCAAGGAAACCAAGACAGAAGCCATGATAAGAGGGAAAAGTGTCCTATACTTTTTTGTTTTTGTTTTCTTAACTGCTGGCTGCTTTCTCTTGTAGAAACAATTTGGGCTGTTCTGAAAACTACCACTTTTCAACTCTCCATGGTTCAATCTCTTTTTCCCATATGTTTTAAGGTAGTGACGCAACTCTTATGTTACCCAATATGACTGCCTTGAAGATCAGTCCTGAGAACATTTTTGAACGCTATGCTTAGGTGTTTTTGGCTCGCTTGTGATCATGCCTTCCTCATTCTTTTCCCTCAAAATATCTTCTATTTTTCAATGAAGGCGCCTACTTGAGTCTGGGGCATAATGACTAAAAGCATTCCATGAAGAATATGTTCACTAAAAGCAGGGTAGTGTATTAGGTAAATGCATAGCCTCTGGAGCCTGAATGTGTGGGTTCAAATCTCAACAGTTCACAAATTGTGTGACCTTAGACAAGTTATTTAATTTCCATGTGCCTCAGTATCCTCCCCTGTAAAATGGGTTCTCATGAGAGTTTAATGGTTTATGCATATAAAGTGCTTAGAATAGTGACTGACACAAAGTAACTATTTAAATGTTACCTACTATGACTGAAAGCAGGTATAAAATGAGGACTACGTTAATCTCATTTTAATTTTTTGTTGGTTGGTATTAACAGCTTTGTGTCCCTTTGCTTTTAGAAAACACTGGATTCCTTGACATTTGGCCCACTAAATGTTTCATTTACATTGGTTTTAAAATTGGCTAAACTTACTCATCCCATTTTGAAATTTGCCTTGTAAAATGAATATACCCAGTGACCAGAGTTCTAAAGAATTCATGTTGAAACTACCAAATAAAACTCGTCTGTTGTGATATGTTCATTTTCATTAAAAAGACATCAGTCTGCTCTGTGCTTCCATTAGAAATAGAACTTAATCTCTGACAGGCATTTCTCATTTTCCAGTTATTCTCTAGGGAGTATACATTGGCATGCTGGCAATGATTTTTCTTTTTTTTTTTTTTTTTTTTTTTGGCTTTGCACTGTGGTTGCAAATGGTGTCATTGTTCTTGGTTAAATCTGTGAAAAGTAAGCCTGCCCCTCTCATTTTTTGGCTTCACGCTGAAGTAGCCTTCATGGCAAAGAGCTATATGAGTTTATCAGTCTCTATTCACTGCCCATATTCCAGTATGATCAAAGTCCGTTAAAATAGTTATACACTGAGCTTTGTTTTCCCCCCTTTTCAGTTTCTGCACTTGTCAAGAATGGTAATATTTGTTGAAACAAAATCCAGGTTTTTCTATTTGTTGGTCAATACAGGAGCTTGTGAGAGAAACAAGACAGGATAAATATTTATTCTTGAAGTTCCTTGCAGGCAGGAAAAACAGATTTAGTTGTCACTTGCTAATGAACACTGTCTCCGAATATTTTAAACTACTTAGTCATACTTAGGACAGATGTTTAAGAAGTCGTTAATAAAAACGTGGCACTTACTGTGTGGCAGAATTCAGTGTACAGATTGGAGATTAGTTCTAATGATTCCAAAGATATGAGAAAGAAAAAATGAAAAACATTCCATGATCATAGACTACTTTTTCCCAAAGTAGTTTGTTCATTCCCTTTGGGATCCTTGTTGCATAATAACTTTTCCTCTCAAGTGTTTTCTTTACAAATAGTGTAAACTTTGGCAGCTTCTATCTGAAATATTAGATCCTAAATAAAGTTCAATAAATGCAAATTCACAATATTATAAGAGACAGAGAGACAAAATTCTTATTTCTATTTTTTCTTTTTTTTTTCTTTTCTAATTGATCTAAATTATTTTTCTTTGGCTCTTATTTAATAACACATTTTACATACATGGAACTCTGTGTTTATTGACTAATTGTGCACCGTGTCAAATTATTGATGTAAGATATTCAAAGTTCTGTGTAGATCAGCCAGTCAACTTCCTCCTAATTGCAGGTTACAGATTAAGAAATTTAAAAAGGAAGATGTAGCTATCAGTAGTGCAGACCACTGGTTCTAACTGCGTGCTGGGCAGTGTCCACCTTCATGGTTTATCCTCAAACAGAAAAAGCAGCACAGGTCACATTCATTTTTAAAATACTGGCTCGACACTCCATCTTTGAGATAATCTTAGTAGAATTAAGTACCCCTGGAAACAGACATACTGGGGTGTGTCTTTTGCAAGTTCTGTTATTTATTCATCAAATGTTTATGGGAGTCTACCTTGTTCCAGGCCTTGATCAAGGTGCTTGGAATAACTCAATGCACAGAAAAGAGGAGAAAAGTGCTGTTCTCTAGGATCTTCCATTCTAACTTCTCACAGCAATATTCTAACATTTAAAAATAATAAGCCTTTGCCACTCCTGCCCAAGGACTGCTGCTGACCAAAAGCATTTTAATAATAACAATATACCTTTAATTCATAACAGACTGGCACATACTTTAGTATTTGATTGTCACATTAGACGAATAGGCCTTTGTGCCCTTTTCGACCAAACTCCTACCCAAATGGAAAAGCTCAAATGCTTCCTCTGGGAAGCCCTCTCTGACTCATCATGCAAATCATTTTATGTTACACAAGATGCTTCTCAGATAGCAAGGAAAATGTCTCCAATTTTCCCATACCATGTCGGTTCCTGTATTTAATCCCTTCATTCCCCAGCTGTGCTTGCACTGAGCTAGAGTCATGTGACTAAGCTTGACAAGTGGGATGTAAACCAAGGTGACGGGTCACTTCAGTCTGAGTACTTCAGAGTTTGTCATTCTTCTCCAACACTCTCTTCCCCTCACAGGGTGCATTTAGAAGCTTTGTGCTGCAATGGTAATATCACAAGGACGCCCGGGTCCACAAGCCAGTGTCTGAAGAAAACCCTCCACCAACCAGCACTGAACATTGATTGAGCAAGACATAAATTATTGTTGTGTTAAGCCATGACTTAGGGATTTGCCTGTTAAGGCAATTGACATTAAGTACTGTGACTAATGCAGCAACAGAAAAATAAATTTGTTTTGTGTTTGCCCCGAAGAGTCACCTCTTTCAGGTAAGAGACAAGGAGTTACATTGAAGCTGCATCAGGTTGCTACCACCTCTGCAAGGGCTGGGGGCAGAACTGAGCACAATCACGCATTTACCCCAATTTAACTGCCTCTTTCCCTAATATTTTCTCCTGTCTTTTCTCCTGATCCAAAACAAGAAATCCCGTAAGTTGCCCTTGAACAATGAGCTGGGCTTTCGTTAGCTATTTGATACCATTTCCTCAAGATAAAATGTATTTAAGTCCTGCCACTGAAAATTGACAGAGCAGGCACTCCTATGTCTAAATCCCTTTAGATCATCTATAGAGCACTTTCTTCACACACACACACACACACACACACACACACACACACACACGAGTCTATTTTTTAAACATTCTTATACTCATAAATAGGATGGTTGAATGGATCCCAATTAATTTTACCACTGAAATATTAAATAAAAATCTGAGTTTACTGTCTTAAAGTAAATAGGTTATAAAGATTGCTTATAATAGCTTAAAAACAAGACCCATTTGCTTGCATAATAATGTCTTTCCTCTGTTTTAGCATGAAGGATTGGGAAAATGAGGGAATATGAGTACAAATCCTGCACGCTCAATGAAAGCTTTATTATTAAGTAAAATTATTTTTGCTTCTTTTAAATATATCAAATTTCACTGTGTTTTGGTAGAAAGATAACAAATGAAAATTATTTTTTATTCCACATGGAAAAAAAAATATGGCTCAGGGCAATAGCTAAAGTCAATGTAGAGACAGGAAAATAAACTATGCTGTTAATTAATAGATTGAATAGGAATCTGATAACTCCACACAGGGGAGATTCAGATGTTAGGTATTCTAGGTCCAGAATCGATAGCCTTGGAATTAAAACCTGCAATCTAAGTAGACTATGCCAAATATTATAATATACTTAACTTCCAAATCCCTGGGGAAATTTTGAATCTAACATTCAACATGGGAAAATAATCACATGTCCCATGTTCTCTTCCATAATTTGGTGCTATTACTTTTTTGCCTTGGCTGCTGGGAAGCTCAGAGACAGGGTCTGTACTTTCTTAGTGCTCTCTTCAGAGCCAGTTATTAAATATACTGCTTTCTCCCTTCTTTTGCTTTCCAGTATTTATCTTATGTTAGTTTTCTTTGTTTTGTTTTTTTTGCACCTATATTTTTATTGTAAGCTGCCTCAAGTACTTTTTGGAAATAGTGGTACTATAAATAAAATAAACTGAAAAACAATAAATTAAAAAATAGCACAGTATCCAGTAAAAATATAATCATATTTCTGAGACTATCCATATGAAACCAGAGAATATTAGTTGAGAAGGGACCATAAGAGTCATCTAATACAACATCCTTGTTAAGCAGATAAGGCATCAGACCCAAAAAAGTTAAATAACTTATATAAGACACACAGATAATTAGAGGCCATTTCTTCTGCATCATTTCATCCCTTTTTACTATGGGATGTATCTCTGTTTCAAATACAATGCCCAAAACATCACATATGATACTAGCTTAATTTATTTACTTAACACAAGTTTTTGGAAATTTCTATGTAAAGAGTGAGCATTTAAGCCTAATGTACTCTCGAGACCCACTCTCATCCTTTCCACAGACTGCTGCTGAGGCGGCTGCCAAGGGAAGGAGATTATTCCCATGGACTCCTGCCAGGAGTCTGGCTGGGGACTATGCGCAGGGCTAACTGTTGCTTTGAGTAGCTACATTAGTCAGGAGTTAGAACTGTCAGGATCTCTCCCAATTAGGAATGCTTCAACAACAGCAAAACAGAAAGAAGTTAAAGAACACCCGGTTGCCAATATACTTGATATATAAATCAATCCCAATTTGGGGAAAGATTTTGTTGACCTTACCCTGGGGCTATGATATATGGTAAATAATGGTGTCCTCGAGCTGTTCATTCTAAATCACTGTGCCACCAGTAGGGTAATTGCTGGGGCTGATCCTGCCAACACAGGTCATGCTATGGCTAATATATAGGATCCTCTCCATCGGGCTCTGCACTGATAAGATACGGCAGCCAAGCATGATGGACTCCAGACAGAGGGCCATACATGCTGTGCACGCAGACAGATATGGGCTTCAGAGAAACTCTGCTATTTGGAAAACAATATATTCACAATACTCTTGCATGAGAGCGAGCATGTACAACAATTATCTGGTAAAGTACACTTCAGATGCTCTAATGTCTTAGAAACACTAACATGAATAGCTCTAATGTGTAGCTCTATACAAATCCAATTTTCAAAATGATGAGGCAGAGTTTGGAATTTGCCATGGCAGTCATCATTGGAAGGTCCTTCTTGATAAGCCTTGTCATTAGGCCCTTTTCAGCCTAGAGATTTGGAGGGAAGGGGTTTGTGACATCAATGAGTTGGAAACCCACAGGCCCTTGGCCAGCCCTGAGAGCAATAGAACCCCAGTAGGAGAACAAAATGGTACATTAAAATGCATGTCAAGTCAATATTTTAGTAAAGGTCTAATGGGAGAGGATGGGTTCTACCGTGTTATTGACTACATTGTCCCATGCATACCAGGTAACATATCAGATTCTATTAGGTTGGTGTAAAAATAATTGTGGTTTTTGCAATTGTTCTTAACCTTTTAAACCGCAATTACTTTTGCACCAACCTAATAATTCTCCACAATTTTTTCCCTTCACTAGGACCTTTGGTTCTACTGTTGTAGTCAGTGGCTAAGGATTCAGTAGCACTGGGCTATAAAGCCATTCTTCATTTAGGGGACTCAGTGACATTAATGGATTTCTGGGTGTGGGAGTCTTCCAGCATTATTGTTTCTTAAAATCTCCTTGATGTCTTCAGCGATCTGTGGTCTGTATCTTGCCAAGAGCAAACACTATACATAGAGTGTGTTAGTTATGATGTAACATGGCTGTCAGTCTGTCATTGAGGAGGGTTTTCACTTTGGTCATTTCTTGCTCTAAATAATTATCTTACATTTAAATCAACATAAAATGAATTAACTCAGCAAAGGAAACTAACCGTAGTGAGACAAATTCATTGCCAGACAGCACCATAAATCTCATTACTAATGAGATATTGGCAAATAAATTCTCCTCAGTGTTGCCCACAAATGCATCAGCTGGTAAAGTTATGTGTGAGCGCAGTTACTTCCTCTCATAGGACCTGGGAGATTCTGTCATTGAGAGTCATGGTCCTAAATTATATAACCTGGATTACAATATCAGGCTTTTAAAAATTGCAGGATGAAGTAAGCAAACTGTTTGCTATTTCCTTCTAAATATTTAAATGGTTTTCATTAGTTATCTATAAAGCATGCCTAGGTGACATTAGCATTGGTCGCCACGGCCAGGCTTGCTTTCAAACCAATGTAAACAATAGAAGCAGGGTCTTATTGAACATGGAAAGCCAACATACAATTCAGAGATGATAGTTCTTAAGATTTCCTCCCATTGTTTCACTCACATAAAGCAACCATAACTTATAGTCCCATACTATATTTGGTCATTTCATACTAGTAATTTCAGGAAATACTATTAAAGAAAAAATACTGTAAAATATTGTGCCTCCAAACTTTAAAGTAATTAACTTAATATGAAATATGGGGTACAGAGACAAGTTGCCAACCCAATATCAATTCTTCTTTTTTTTTACCTTACCAATAATAGGTCCAATGTTATTTGGGGCATTAAAAGGCAGCAGGGGGAAAGAGAGAGAGAGAGAGAGAGAGAGAGAGAGAGAAGAGGAGAGAGAGAAGAGAGGTGACTTACTGGCGTGCACCATTCTTTCTTGTTGTTCTTGACCTTTTGTTGCTTAGAACGTGCACTTTGCAACCATCTTGAGAACAAGAGGATGGAGGTCACACTTAATAATAGTATAGCAGGAAGCTAGAAGGATCTAGAGTTCTTGATGACGTCATGGAGCTGTCACACCAGTGGCTGGCTGATAGCTTTCACACTTCTTTTAACTTTTAAGCCACTGATTGGGGAGTCTGTTACTCACACAGATAAAATATGGAAGTTGCAAAAGTATTAGCTTGAGGCCTTGTTTCTAGTCTTTGCCCTTCCATATACTGTGTGGCCTTTGAAAAGCTCTCTTTACATTTCATGGCCTTACTTTTCTCTATAAACTGAGTTGGACTGGATGATCTTAAGGAAACATCTTCATTTTACTAGTTGTGATTTGTAACTGCCCATCTCTACTTTTCCAATATTATTCTTAAATTCCCATGTAAACAAGAAAAAACTTGATACTGGGTAGGTGAATTTTAGAATAAAAGATGAATAAGTGGGACAAATAGTTACAAATTCTGAAACCCAAAAACCAGCATATGACAGTTTACACAAGTTTTTATTAAAGTTAGCTAATGTTTTAATAAATACTATCACTGACATAAAATGTTTGGGACTCTCAAAGAATCTGATTAGGACAGGTAAATAGCGCGGGAAAGAGCTGCCCTCACTTGCTTCTAGCTCCAATTGGGAAAGGGACTTAGGGGGTCTGCGGGGTGAACAGTAGGGAAAAGATCACCGCTAGGCCAAGTTGTGTCTGTTTGACTCATATGATGGAACATTAGCCAAATTGAAGTAGCCCTGGGTCAGAGTTGAGCTCAAGGTGGTTGGAGCTGTGCTGCATTTGGTTAAAATGGAGCCTCCCTTCTCTGTTCTCACTATCCCCATCCCTTCTTGAGTACTTCTAGGGTGTACTAGAAAAGATGACAGAAGAACATATCTCTACCACAGTCCGTTTGTACAGAGCCCAACAGTTCTGCAGGGGTATACAAATCAATCTGTAGTTATTAGTCACCTACTGTGTACATGCCATTTTGCCAGGGTTTGTAGGAACTGTAGAAACAGGAATAATCTCAACCCTTATAATCCAGGGATGTGGGGAAATACTCCTATAATTTCATCTTCCTCTCCCAACTGAAGAATGTATTATTAACACATAGAAACCAGAAGTCACTTATGTCACTCTGGAAGATTTCCCCTAAAGACCTGGTTTAGTGCACATTGCAAATAAGTACCCTGAAAATCAGAGAATTTTTCACAATCTTCAATCTTCCCTCTGGCCGAGAGAATAATTCTGAAAATATATATATATATATATTACAATTCTATAATGATAGCCAATTAGTTTATTATGTTATTCATAAGAAGCAAAAAATTTAAATCTATTACAGCCTCGATACGAAGTTTCCATGTCCCTGTTTGGCAGTCAACATCCAAGCAATCTTTCTGTACCCACAGTGCCCTGTACAACATTGAAACTAAATCATCTGGAATGGAAAATCTTTGATATGCCTTTCATACCAACCTTGTGAAGAAAGATACATGTCTAAGTTTATGGCGACAAACACTGTCATTATCTCTCTTTCTTTAATATTTAACCAATCTGAGCACTCAGAGGGAAATGTTATCTGAAATCCAACCACTTTATATACATTCACTTGGTCTTCTTTTGACCATTCAACTGGCTTTTCTCACAAGTATCTCAAATACTTGTTTGGAAAGCTTTTCTCAAGTGGGTGTGCAAACAGGAGGAGGACTATTCTTTAGCAATCCCTCTGTATAAGCCTCCAATGATACTATCTTTTTGTACTTTAGTTAATGAAAAGATAAATATGATCTGTGCTATGCCCAGCTGTGTTTTTCTTGCACTGAGGAATTCACAAAAGGAAAATTTTAAATCACACATTTATCAGTGAACAAGCTTGCTAAAGCAAATAGATTTCAGCCTCCTGCGTTTGCTTCAATAAAAGATTAAACGCTAATAGGGCAACTTACCACACTCAACAGATTTATGAATAATCAAAGTTTGGAGGAAGGCCAGGCCGTTTAAGAACATTACCTACCAAACAGATGCCAATAGTATGTAGACATCTTCCCTGTAGCTAAGCAGCCGTATTTCCTATCACACAATTCAATATTGACTGAAAAATAATTGGCCTTTACAAAACATTTATTAAAATGCACCATTTACCACACACCCAACACATGTTTTAAAAGTTCAGGCAGAGAGGAGGATGCAGATGGGGGAGACACACAGTTTCTTTCTAATGACTAAATGGATTTCATGAGTAAACAGCAGCAAGTCAGGTCTGGAATCATGAGACCAAGAGGCTGAATTGTCAAGGAGTTCTTTAAGGAATAAAGGGACTACGCACCTTATCATATCCAGTTTTTGAACAATAGCTTGCATCTGTGAATGGTGCTACTCTCAGTGTACACAAAGCCCATTTTTTCATGAGCTTACTTTTGTGTTCTAATGCTGTTCCTCGGTGGTCAGGCTGCCATTATGTTGTTGCCCTCTTTTTTAGATTAATACTCTTAGTCATAGAGAGTTCATTGAATGCTCTGTCTTACCCAAGGTAGCATGTTAAGTTAATGATTAAGTGAGGGCTGGAAACACCAGGCCAAGTTTCTAACTCTTTGAAAAATATTGCTTACTTCTCTAGCCTACATCTTTGTACCCAGCTTTAAAAAGAAAAACATCAGCTAATTGATTACTTGTGATAGAAGTCACCTATTTAAAAAAATCTCCTTGCTAACAAATTCTGAATACTATGTGGACAAAATGCTCTTGTCAAAATGCACTGAACTTAGTTACATGAACTCAAAACACACTCATGGTGTGACTGGAGAAAGAAAACTATCACCACATTTTACGGGTTAATGTGTCAGAAGACACCACTGGATTCCAGTTAATCTCTTGCCAAATTAGAACATGTTTCTTAATATTTTAGCATCATTCTCAATAAAAATCCTGGTCATGCTCTCTTTCACAGGAATTCTTCATCTAACCTCACTTAATGCCAGGAAGAAGAAGGTATCATTTGCCCCTGGCTTCCAAGTATATCTGGAGTAGGTTCTCAAATCATTTAATTATTTTAGTTCTTTGGTGCTCTTTTTAGTTATACGGACATCTTTGGTTTCTTCAATTTTACCTGGACTTTGAAAAAGATAGTAGGTTTTCATTATGATGCAACTTGCCATTAAGTGGATTCAGAAGTGTTTTTATCTAAATTTTGCCTTCATAAGATATACGATTATATATGTTTAATTCACACTCATTTGGCCCATGGCATAGATTTTCCTAACTGTCATTTAAAAGGGAATCATTTCACTGTGCATATTCAAGCACACCCAACAAAATGGACAATATAAAGTAGTTGAAACCCACTGACTCCTAGTCAGAAAGGGACAATGTTCTAGCCTAGTGTCTATATCACAATCTGAATAATAAACTTTTAAAGTTGGACTATACCAAAGACTTGCATCTAGCTAGATACCTAAATCAAATTTATAAAAAGTATAATAGAGGACAGGAGTAAAGAATGTGAGAGAAATACGTCCTCAGTATGTGAACAAATTGCTCACCTTCACAGATAACTGAAGTTCATCATAAAGAAATTTCAAGGTTCCATGCTTTGTCTATACATATGCCTATACACAATCCATATGATTTGTGTATCTAATTTTTAAGTTTATTTTTAAAACACATTGTTAAATATTAAACTCAGTGCAACTAAGAACACTTGTATGCTAGAAGTTTTGAAAACTTTTATAACCCTTTTAGAAAGCACGGAAAGAAATTTTATAATATGTATAAAAATATTAAGTATTTACACTCTCAGTCTTTAAAATTCTATTGTTGGAAAAATACATTCATTAGTTTATTTGTTGTGGTGTTATATTTCATAATCTAAAATAAATCATGCAAGAGTCCAATAATAGGGGAAAATGTAAGTAAATTACTGTACATGGATAGACTAATAACTGTCATCACAATAATTAGAAGGCTAATGCAACAACCTAAGTCCACATTTATGGTAAAATATTAAGCAAGAAAAAGTTGAAGCTATAATAAATTTAATTAGACGTAGCCAAGCAAAACTTTCTAAAGAGTGAAATTGTTTTCAATTTTTTAATTTTTTTCTAATCCTGTTTATATGTTTTAAAAGTGATGACAAGAAGTTGAGTCCTTCTTGGCTACGTTTAAGTGTGAGATACAACCCTCCCTGGCCTAAGAACCCCTGGGCATGTAGACAGCAGCAGGGACGAGTCTTATTTCTCCACTGGGATTCAGTCCCATAAGACAGTGATCTCCAAGCCACTGGGGTTGCTGCTGGCTTCCTGAACATGGACCAAACTCATACAATCCAGGTCTGGAAATGACGCCCACTGTCCTTGAGAGCCACTCCCCCGACATCAGAGGACTGTCCCAAGAGCATCACCGAGAGGGTCGGCAGCCCCAACCCTGAGCACAGCCATAGCCTCACCCTGGGAAGCCAAATTGTCCTGAGGAGGTGACACAGCCTCATCACCAGGCATTCTTTGGTTAAAATATAAACATCCCAATGTCAAAATAGTCAAAATAATCACTAAATTACCGAGCCAAACAACTGCTTATTGAGAAAACCAGGGAAGGAAAAGACAGCTTTAACACTCCAAAGTCAAAAAAAAAAAACACAACAACAACCAAAAAAGACTTTCCAAGTTTATAATTTTTTCATGTCTGTGTTTTAAAACCAGATATTTATTGCTCTTTTAAAATGTCTCAGGGTAGCATTTTCAGTTCTGCAACAGTGCTGCTAACATTCCAAGACCAGCTATCGTGCAACTGCCCATAAAAAAATTAACACTACCAAACCCATTTTTTTCTGTGCTTAAGCTCATGCCAATGAAAACTACCCTATAGGCATAAACTTGATATTTCTGTTCACCACACATTAACCTAGAGTTCCTCCGGGTGTGATGCCCAGGTGATTTCTGTGATGCAGATTTCTAAAAATCTGGCTGGAAACCTGCATGATTGAACACCCCACTCATGGCAGGGTACAACCATTGATCTTCTCTTATTTTACCCAATCTGCACTTAGTCTTGGAAGGTTAACCCTTTGGCAGTATGAATTCACATTGCTAAACACAAAGGGAGTCCCTCTGGGGGCTTGTGAAAGTGCATTACTTCCCAAAGTAGGACCCAGGGACTGCTGGGAGTCTGACATGATTCATGAGAGGCAAGGAGAAGAAGTGGCTGAGATGGGAGTTGGAGCGAGACATAGACTCTGGAAGGAATAGAATCGCAGACTCCTGAAGGTAAAGAAAACCTTAGTGATCACCTAGCATAGCCCTTTCAAAGCACCACACAACTAGTTAGTGACAGGAGCTCAGTCTAGCTTTCTTTCCACAGCCCCAGAATATTTTGAGGTGAGAGAAATAGGGGCAGATGGAACCTGGCTATAGAGAAAAATAATAGCATTATATATTATAAAAGAAACATAATGGTAAATAAGGACAAAATATTATATATCAGGATAATCCTTAAAACATATTCCGATAAGGTCCGGGTATAATTTTTTAATTATATCGAGATACTGAGGAGACCATCTTGGAAGTTGGCGGTGGGTGGCGGCTTCACAGTAAGAGTGTCAAGAAAACAGAAAGCAGACCATTCACATACCTAACCAGCCCCCTATGACATTCAAAAGTCAAGGGCTAAGCATTTAGTTCAACATATACTCCCCTTGGTCTGGCAATGTAATTCCCCATACCCCATTCCTCACACTGTTCCAATAGAGAGAAAGGTCAGAGGGTGGACACCGGGTGTAGGAGGTCAATTCAACTATCTTCACATCTGGTGAGGCAGAGAGGACTAGGGGAAGAGCATGAGCCAGGGACAGAGGAGAACAAGCTGGACGAAGAGAGACATCTTACCCTGTTAAATTCTGCTTGAAACACCTACCTTGCCAAAACATAGGAATATGAAAAAGAGATAGTTACCTACAGAAGAGGAAAATCGCATCCACAAAACAAGTTAGCTGCCCACACGCTCTTTTATGTGAACATTTAGATATTTATAAAAACCCATTTGCATAATGTCCCTTTGCCACAAACAGGGCATTTTTACAATTCAGAACATCTGTCAAAAAGCAAGGTAAACAAAAATACACTATACGATTTTGTACACCTGTTCCCACCTGCACATTCAAAATCACAGAGATAGATTTAAAGAAGAATGTTTCAAAAAGTCAAAACCATATATGTTGCAGGGGTATTCGACCAAATTACCTGTGTCCATCGCTGAAGTTCTCATCACAAAGAGTGAAATTCATCATGCGTCTACATAGATACAAGCAAGCTACATCAGTGAAACATAACCAGGAAGAGAAAATAAAGACAATCTCCGCCGTTAATCCTAAAACTGGTCAATAATTATCTAGGCGGTATCAGTTATGTTCTCATCCTAGTTGGCCTTTAAGTAAAGAAAAGGAACCTGTGAGCAGGGCTTGGGAATGCTGCAGGTTTTCTATGGGACTATTATCTTAGGCGGCATGTGTGAAGAATGGGGTGGATGCAGTATGCAACCTACATGTTTATTGCTTCAACATTCTACCCACTTCTGGAGAATCATTGCTCATCCTAATTCCAAACAAAAGTCCCAAATGGGCAGCAGGAAGTTCCTACTCACTATTTAGTTCTTGGAAACCCTGAGGGATAGATAAGTTTTGTCACAATGTGCTAAGTCATGGCTGCATGGAGGCCCCTAAACCAGCTCACCTCCAAAACTGGACAGACAGGAAGGAATGTGTCACACCTCTCTCAACTTCCTTAAAGATGAGTGAGGATTACTGCTAATTTAGAACTCTGCCTGATTTTCAAGAAAGGAGAGATACATATTCAACATACATCCTTTGCTTGGATCCAAGTAAATTTGTTCATGAGAACTAGAAATCTAAGAAAACCCATTCTGTAAACTTTGCTGTTGCTGTTTTTTTTTTTTTTTTCATTTTTATAAGATTTGTAAAAATTAAATTTATTAGGGTAATATTGGTTAATAACATTGCATGTTTCATGTGTACAATTCTATAATGTGTCTGTATATTCCATTTTGTGTTCACCACCCAAAGTCTAGTCTCCTTCTGTTACCATGTATTTGACCCCCTTTACCCTCTTCGTCCTCCCCCCAAACCCTCCCCCCAAATAGTGTGGAAACAGCCACACTATTGTCTGTGTCTACATAAACTTTTATAATATGCTTCATGAACTAACCATATGTTCCCATTTCATAGCATCACACTGTTCTCCAAAGGTAAGTTTCCAAAAATACCTACAGCTGAAGGTAGTATGGGGTTTGAGCAAGGAATAATCAAAAGATCAAAGCAAAATAACCTCTGGACACCAGGATTAGAATTTACATTTCAGAGGCAAATTAAATAATGCTAAAAAGAGCCAAAGGGATAGTTTTCACGTGAAAAAGCTAAAACAAAATGTTAAAGATTCTCTAGTTCTACTATATGAATGTGACAAAATGACCAAAAGCTGTACTGTCACTTATGACTATTTAAATTGAAAATTATTAAAGTAAACACAATTAAAAATTCAGTTTCTCATTTGCACTAGTCACATTCAACTGCTCAATAATTATAAGGATGGTGCAAAAGTAATTGCGGTTTTTGCAATTATTTTCACCTTTTAAACCGCAATTACTTTTGCACCAACCTAATACATAGGACTAGTGGCTGCCATATTGGACAGTCCAGATTCTAGAACATTCATCACTGTAGAACATTCTGTTGGACAACTCAGATTCCAGAGCTCATAATGGACTTTAAGGTGAGCATAGATATACAACACAAGCTAAAATAAAAAGCTGTGGCTCCATAAATGTGCACAATAGGGAGTGACATATTCAAACCAAAAAATACCCTTTTATTCTTGTTTTGGCTCAATCCTTATTTAGAGGGGGAAAAACCTTTCAGAAAACAGGCAGGTCAATGCCATGATTCAGGGAAAGTTCACCCTGCAGCTCTTTCTTCAATGTGGAAAGGCACAGGTGTGTGTGTGTGTGTGTGTGTGTGTGTGTGTGTGTGTGTGTGTTTGTGTGTGTAGAACGTGCCAGATGGTATGGATGGTCCCATGTGATATTAAGGTGAGGTAAGGACTGGCACCATTTGATCTGACCTCAAAACAGATTGCAATCGAAAGGGTCGTTCTTAAACAGAATAGAGCAAATAGATATTTTTTTATCTTCATGGAGTTAGCTGTTCAAAGAAATTTGTATCCCTGAAATTTGCTCAGGATTGAAATGGCTATCCAGGTGTTGTCATTGGGTCCGCTTTTGGAAGGTCTTCTGCTTAGAGTATTTAAAGTACACTATATCTTGTGAGCAGGAGGACTTGATAACGTCCCAACATCATCCTGTCCTGGAATATTGATATCCTGGTAAATGCCTTAGTTTTCCAATGAGACACAAGTGCCAATTTGAAATACACTGTTTAATTTCACTCTCTGTTTCTTTCTCTTTTTTACTGCTCCCATCTAATAATGTGTGTGTCCACATGCTTGCATGTACAGGATAGTCACATGGTTATAACAGCTGTCCAGAACTAAGGCTCCAGACACCACACATTCATTGTGAATTTCAGGTTAAATTGTTTTACAGTGCCAGATACAACACAAATATCTAAAAGTATACCTAATTCTAATTAGTGCAATTGTAATAAAGAAAAGAGCTAGTATTTACACTTAGTGATTATGAAATTTCAAAATTATGTGTCAGTTTTCATATTGAATTGATTATTAATGTAACTTCAATTTTTTTTTTCAACATACATGACATCTTCGTCAAAACTAGGGAACATTCACTGGTGTACTGACTTCTTGTGGATTCTCTGGAGTTTTTACTGATGGCTGAAATCCAGGTTATGTTAGAATAAGAGTCATTTGAATACATATAACATTTTACAAAGCACTGTAACATGTAACATTGCATTTGTCTGCCATAGCCATATATCAAGGATTTTACAGCAGGTAGTATTTTAAAAGTGAGGGGGGTAAAAAGATCAGATTCGTTATGTTATATGCTTATGGACTGCTAGCCCAGTATGCATTACTAAAAACTTATTTTAATTACACAAGAAATACATGAATGTGTTTTTTCTTAGCAAATCTTATGCAGCATCACACATAAGGCTAAAGCCCCTGCAACCACAACGCAGCCCATATCTTCTCCCCTCCTCAGGGGCAACCTCTGTTATCAGATGATATGTGTCAAATATTTTTTATGCTTTTGCAACCACTCATAAATATCCAAGAATGCATGCACAAGATTTGGTATAGCATTGTTCATAGCAACAACAACAAAATATTGGAAGCACTCTAATATCCAAAAATTAGGGAATAACCAAACTAATTGAAAAGAATATGCTTAAGTCTATATTAAATAATTTGAAATAACTAAACTGCTTAGAAAGTACCTGGCACAGAGTGAGCACTATATATCAAGCATTTGCTATTTCCAACATATATATGTATGTATATGCATATATACATATATACATATATGTATACATATATACATATACATATATATGTGTATATATATATACTGGGTGAAAGACACAAACTGCATAAAGATACATACAATCTGAGCCCATTTATGGCATACACGCACAAACACACTGACACCACATATTTCTAGGAGTTCCAGGATTCCATTCACTCCATAAGGCTTCTTTCCCTCTTTCAGGTCATGAAGATACTTTCAAACTATGGCCCGCAACACAGTAAAGATAGAGAAGAAACATGTATGTATATTTTATCTGTTTTTCACCTTTAATAGCTTTCAAGGATAGTTCATTTTGTCCTTGACTCCATAAGAATTCAAACATAACCCCTCCCCACAAACAAAGAATTGGATAAGAAAGAAGAAGCCAACAAAATTGAATGAGTATAAACTCTGCTTTGCCAGGGTCTAACGCTTTCATTTCTACATGGAAGCTTCTTGTCAGATAAATCTTAATTTATAGCAGAAGAAAGGAATTGTGCTCTACTGAGCACAAGATCAAGAGATGAATTTTAGTCCTGGTCCATCAGAGTCTCCCAGTTGAGCACAGAGCAAGTCCCTTAACTTCCCTGCTTCAGAGGCTTTGGACATAAGAGTCTTTCATTATTTCTGCATTGCCTAATGGGGGTTCTTTCTTCACGATCATGCATGTCCTTTACAAATGAAGTCTCCTTTGAAGACAAACAAGAGATCAGATTAAGCCTTTCAATATATATTACTTCTGTTTCCTCTTGGTTCACCTCTCTTTGCAATGGCTAATTCTCAGAGGGATCCCAGACGTGAACTCTGCTCCAACTATCAAATAAGACTGTAGCAAGGGACTCACACCACAAAACATTCTTCTTGACTTCCAACCAGGGTTTCTCCCAAAGAGATGCCCCTGGACCATCTGCTCCAGAAAAACTCAAAACCATTCCATTAATCATGTCAGTCTCAGCCTTTCCTCTTCTAACCCTGAAGAAATCTTAATTATCCTCCTGGTTCAAAGTGTTTCTGAATGGACCAACTCAAGTTTCCCTTAGGGGAAGAGCATCAGAGATGCTACACTTACAAACACAAGACCAAACACAGTTCCTGGAACAAAGTAAACTCTCAAAAAACATTTATTGAATAAATGATAGCACAATTTTACAAATATGATGAATAGGGATCTCATTTGTGCATTATGTTTATTTTTTTCACCAAGCTCTGTACCAAGAGGAACTCAAATGCTACGTATGTCTTGCTCTCTCTTTAAAGAGCTACATTAGCCTTAAGCCTCCTGACATTCTCTGGGCTATCATCAGAATTTTGTGCTCACCCCAAGGTAAATCTTGATTTTGCCAAAATCCATGGTGATTTAGTCAGTCAGTGCATTGGACAAATCTAGTTCCGCAAGTCAGGATCCATTCCTAATTGCCTATAACTGGAGTCCATTTTATTTTCAGTGCTTGAATGTAAATTTTAGACTATGGTGTGCCAAATTCATGTAACAAAAACTTAGTGTGTTTCCAAATTTACTTTGAGAATTGCAACATAAAAGTCAACATAAAAAATAAAAGCCTTTATATAATCTCAGAAACATAGTTCTCTGAAGGTTGTTTCCAAAGGGTAGATGGAAAGCTTTATTAGGTTCATTAATACAACTAAAATATTATTCACATTAATTTACTAATACTTTGACACCAATGTACTAGAATGACAGACAACAAAATTAGGAAAAGGTGAAGCTGACTGGTCCAATGAGCAGTCTCCATCAGCACCATCCAGAGAGAGCAATGAGGGCTCCTGACAAATGACCAACTCACCCTCCTTCTGGTCAGTCCCTTGTCCTTGCCTTACCCACTGCTGTCACATTTATTTGACCTTAAGGAGACAAGTAAAATATTGGGAACTGTTTCTTTCCAGAGGTGTCGAAACACTTAAAATAAATGCTCAATACCTTGAAACTAGGTTGTACTGGTGGCCACTCCCAACTCCTCTCAGTAGAGGACCACTGATGTCCACTGATATCTAAGACAGGCTCAGGTGTACTTGCCTGAGGCAGTTTTGAATGAAAAAAATAGAACAGCCTTCATCCCCACTATTTGACAGAACCTTAATTTAATTTGATTCAATTAAATTCAGTGATCAGTTCAGAGTTAGTTTGGTTCACCCAAGTGTGACCTCCACTTTCCATTTTTAACCATTTCCTCCAACCTGGGCAGGAGCTCTGCTTCCCTACACCTCACCCACTATCATAATAATCAGGACCTCAACAACTTAGAGTCAGGCTGGGGTCCAACAACAAATCCCAATCTTTCTTATAGTTTGAATACTCTGTCTTGTATTTAGAATCAATGGTCTTGTACCTTGGCTGGAACACTGACATTCGCTGGGTAAATTTCTTGAATACCACTCTCTCTCCCTCCTCCCACAAGAAGGGACACAAGAAGACCAGAGCAAATTACCTGTTAAACAGTTGTCGAATGGGAACTATGTGGTACATATGAGGAGAGGAGGAGCGGCGAGAAAGTGGGTAAGTGAGTAGTGGTAGTAGAAGCACAGAAAGGGAAATATGGGGAGAAGAAAAAAAAGAGGAAAAGAAGAAAAAAGGAGCTTTCTGGATTCCCAACAGTAGAAAGGCTAGAGAATTCCATTCTGAGAAATTGAAGATATTTTACATGTTTGTATAAATACATGGATATGTGTTTGTAAGTGTGAAAATCTAACTGGATGCACATACAGTTTTGTTTCATGATAACATAATTAGATAATGCTATTTAGTTAATTTCTACTTATTCAAGTACATCTTATAAATCCTGCTCAAGTCAATCTACATTTTAATTAGCAATAAGGTTGCCTGGTGATTTGCTATTTTGTTTCTTTTCTTAACCACAACACAATACTAACATTCTAAATAGACAAGCTTATCCCTTTGATTGTTGACATTTTTGTTGCTTCCCAAAAGGCAAAAGCTATTTTGCTTGCAAAAGCAAAGACTAGTGTTTTGTCGTTTTTATAAAAGGGTCAAGATTTTTTTAAAGCACCACCCTTTAAAGTTCTTCCACAGAGATCTCTTTGAAATGAACAGTAGTCCCACAGATAGAAATTACAGAACAGAGGCAGAGGGAAAGAAGACAAATGGGCCACCTATCATTATCAGCCATAAGTCACCAAAACTATAACTCTTCTGAATGAAATAAAGCTAGCAGGAAGGGCAGAAAAGTCTCTGGAACCTGCTGCAAGATGAGCCACAATCTAGAACTGGAGTCATCTTTCGCTTTTACTCAAAATGTGGGTAAGGGGGGTGGGGGGTGGGAGATGAGGGTAAGGGGGATTGAATATATGGTGATGGAAGGAGAACTGACTCTGGGTGATGAACACACAATGGGATTTATAGATGATGTAATACAGAATTGTACACCTGAAATCTATGTAATTTTACTAACAATTGTCACCCCAATAAATTTAATTTAAAAAAAAAATGTGCAAGTCATTGGTCAAGACCAGCTAAATACACTGCTCTGCAACCTCTACAGTTTCCACGCATTTCTTTAACCATAAAATATCTTGAGCAATTTGCTGTGAAATCCAGGTAAATATCTGACCCTAATGAATTTACTTTCTTTCAAGTTTCATACCATTCATCAATCTCATATACTAATCCATCATGACTGTGGTTGTACTAGCATCTTGTGCATCCATTCAACAAATATTTATTATGTGCTTATTGGGTAAGGAACAGTGCCAGAAACACACACACACACACACACACACACACACACACACACACACTCACACAAACATACAATTCTGTGCTCTAAATATCCTAAATATACTGCATCAAGTTACTTAGCAAGGCTGTCTTCAATGACACTACATAGGAAACAGTTATACCGAATCTTGCTACTCAAGGTATGATCTGTGGATAAAAGCATCAGCACCAAGTGGGAACGTATTAGAAATGCAGACTCTCAGTCCCACCCCAGAACTGCTGAATCAGAATCTGTATTTTAACAAGGTCCCCACGGAAGTTGTATTCACATTACAGTCACAGAAGTTCTGATGTAAAGGAAACGTCTCTGAGCTTAGAAATAGTGGGACCCTGGTTCTGTCACTTACTTCTTGTAGTTTCCATTTTTTTCCTGCATAAAATTAGGAAACATGTACTGTCTGGCTATAGGAGACTGATAACCAGGGTTATAACTCTTCATGAACTCTGAAGCACATACTGGATTGACATAAGATCATTTTATCGTTGTGATCATCTTGCCTCATAATAAAATCATATGCTTTATTTGTTTGTAAAAAGAATTCTTTGAAACTTAAAGGTAGATGTGGTAAAAGGAACAAATTTGCATATGAAACATTAGAACTTTAGTCACTAGGGTCTGTTAGTGTTTGGGGTATTTTTTTTTTTTTTTTGCATATTATTTCCTTTAGATTACATTGCTGAACTTCCAAGTCTTCCATTAATTCACAAAGCTTCCTCCTCCTCTCCACTGAAACAAAGAAGAGGAGAAAAGATGGCTGCATTAAACGCTTCTCATTCAACAGTCCCAAAGAGCTTATCCTTACCATATTTTTCCTGGTCAAGTAACCATCATCTTTAAAAGTATACCCAAATTCCAGCACTTACATAGGTTTCTGGAGGAAGATGTGGAGAGATGCTTTAAAGTAGAGCACAAGCCTATTTGTGTGCACTGTCCTGCCTGGGAAGGAAATGATGATGAACCAGATGACCTTTTGGGATTCTTTCAAGTGTTGGCTCCACAGTCTGCTATTTTCAAGACCAAGCAAATAAGCAGCATCCACAGTAGCCCATAAAGTGTGGTTTGAGGGATCACACGTCCATTCCCTCCAGATTTCGCTTCTCATACGGTGCTGTAGAGACCCACCACTAGACTCAAATCATGGGGAAAGATAGTATTTACATAAAAGAGTGTCCTTAAAAATACATGCTGTCTAGCACATTGTCACATGTTAATGTAGGCAGTTTTTATTTAGCAGCCATGAAGGAAAGAGATAGAAACTATTTGATGGTTTACTCATTCATTTATTCATTCTTTTGCTGAATATTTCTTAAGTGCCCAAATGTGCCGTACTCTCCGTCACATTGGAGGGCCAAGCAAGATGAAGAGGCTCTTTGCCCTAGCGGAGAATATGACCTAGGACAGCAGTCCTCAAATGTTTATTATCATATACCCTATCAATAAAATTTGTGCATGCATCCCAAACAGATGTATGCATTTATTTATAAATTACTCACTAGGCTACTGGACTAAAATATTCATATATACATATATTATATGTAGATATATATGATATAACATAACATTAATATGTGTATTGAAATTTTTAATGATAGTAAAATGGCAGAAACAGGTCTTTAATACTTTTCTGTACCCCAATAAATCATCTTCTATAACCCTTGACATGTGGGTACCCACCTGGGCGATCCCTCCTTTACAGTAATTTCTATGAGAGAATTTTTGCCATGGGAACAGTATTATCCAGAGTATGTGATTATTTCAGTTGCTTCCACAATTTGAACAAAAGAAATTACATGAGTTGTTCAGAATTAGAGACTCAATCTACTTTCTCTTTGTATATTTAGTAACTTAAAGTGCATAGTAGATATCTAGTAAATAATGACTGTATAGAACTGAGGAGGAAAGGGAAGATTGAGGGATAAAGGGAGATAATGAGTGTATGTATTATAAACAATAATTATTTGTACAATAAGAAAAAATATAGCTTGTTTGCCAGGAAAAACATAATGAGTTATCTTGATTATTAAAATAATAATAATAATAACAGAATAGATTCATATGCAGAAGCACCTATCTCTAGCTCACTTCCTTTTGGCAGTTGAAATATCTAGTCATAAACCTCATCTCTAAAATTTCTGGGTGTACAATATTACTGGGTTTCCTCTCTTTTTCAATAGAAGATAAATTAATTTTACTATAAATAATCAAATAGGTTTTGAAGTGCATTCACATGGAGGTTCCTTAAAATTATTTACCTTGCCCATAATTCATTGAAAAAGGAAATGGTGATAGATGGTTACATAGTTACATGGCCTCATAGCTGACACCTATAACCATTTCCTTTGTTCAAAATCAACTGTATTTTCTTTGTGGCAAATGACTTCTACTGATAGTTGGTAATACTAATATTTGTGTCATGTTATCAAAAACATTTCCTAAGAGTCATGGTTGTAGTGTTATCAATAATATATTTATCTGTTACATCAAAGTTTTAGTGTAATAAACTTATCACCATTTCTACTAGTTTCCCCCACGCTCACTGTGGGCTTGGACAAAAGGTGCTTTGTCAAGGGTGTCCCCATTAGAAACAGTTCCTTCAGGTGCACAGACCAGTGCCAGGTCCTACAACCAGATTTCTCTGTTGCGTTCAGAGCTCCCCCATCAAGAGTCTGCAAAGGAAAACCTTCCACAGTCTGAGAGCTATGTAATAAAGGAAGATGAATTCTAGGGTACCACCTAGGGTGCTGCATCTGATGCCCTAAAACTCCCTGATACGACAATCTAGCATGTAATAGCCTGCCAGGAATCCCTAGGTCGCATTCTAGCAGCCTCCTCTGAAGGCTTGGGAATCCTGAGTGTTTAGCTGAGGATCACTGTTCACTCTGGGCAGGGATATGCTCTAGGGGAAAAAGTCTATTTTTGCCTCAGCTTAACCCTGAGGGTCTTCAAAGTTCCAAATTGATGGAGGAGAAGGATTTTCCCAGGAACCCTTCTCCCCATCAACAATTAGACCTATCTCACAATCTGAAATCTCAAATGGTCCCTAAATCTCCAAGGAAATTCTTGCAGCAAAAATGCTGGCATCCATTTTGATAAAGTATACACGTGCACAAAACACATGCATTTACACATATATGTGGTATATAGGCCTAATGTGTGACTAACAAAAAAAGTGTATGGTAGGTTTTATTGTTCTCTTTTTTAATAAAAAGACATAGGGGCTCAGAGATTTATAGTTCATCAGAAATCCCATTGCTAGGGCTCAAACGTGCCTCACACAGCACACATAAAATAATAATAAAATTCTCCTTATATAATCAGTTCATTTTTATATCAGTGTTGCTATAATTACTGCTTAGTGCTGTGTGTGTACATGACTCCCCTACTTCCACGTACATCCTCCATCTCAGGCAGTGACTCTCCACTTCCGGAAGTGGGAGAGGAGAAGTTGCCCTTCCTAACGTGACCCACGGTGTGGCCCCCACGGTGTAAAAGGATGTGAGTCCCAAGCAGTGACTCTTTCATCACAAGGAGAAATCTGACCCTTCTTTCAAATGTGTGGAAAAGGTGCAAAAGACTTTTTTTTTTTTGTCTTTACCAAGTATTGGACTTAAATTCCTTCCCAGCTAACCCCTAAAGGCCCTTGTGGGGGAGGGCTTCTGGGCCATTATGAGAAGTGTTTGTAGAGCCCCTTCAGTGCCACGGTGGACAGGCCGTGCAGACCGAACAATAACAGCCAAGTTGCAGACATGCAGCAGGCCCTGCTTCCGTGGTATTCTGACAGTGCCTTTTCAACACGTGAACATTATTTCTTCGAGCAGTAATCCCACGGTCCTTATTAAATTTTCCATATCCCACAGACCCCACCACAGCCTTCCATCCCACCCCGAAGAGCACTCTCCTCTCCCAGGGCAAACACATTCTACAAGAAACTAGAACAGCATCGTGTTTTTGCACTCAAACAAGCTGGACAGCTGGATTTGCATGCTCTAACAAATTGAAGCCCCAAACTTCCTTCATATCTGGTTTCTTGCACGACTTCAACACCGTATGTGACTGGAGCAGACAGAGCAGGTTTGGGGAAAAGGTGAAAGACACAAAGGAAACCTCCACTCAAACAATACTGTTAAAAATACTCGGATTAGTTAAAGATAAGATGAGCTTTCATTTTCCTAAGAGTTTTATCTTTATAGATAGGCTGCACGATCTATAAGAAAGTCTTAGCTGAGTGTTTTGGAGTCAGTTGGTATTTTCAAATAGCATGTGCTGTGGTGTTTCCTTGGGGGGAACACATTCCAATTTCTTAATGGGGTGTAATCAGTAACACGTTTGCTTCAGGCCTTATAATGATGATGCTGTTAACTGCATTCATCAAAAATCTTTTAAAACAGCTGTTTTCAACCAACTTTCGCTGTGAATGTACTTTTGTGTGTTTAATGTACTTGGCAAGCCTTTTGAGAAAGCCCTTGCCTACTGTTTTATTTGTTTCCACTTATGAAAACATGCGTTCACTGTGAAAATCAGATGCATTTGTAAAGTTATCAAGGAACTCGGAAGAGAAAGCGACCCTCTCCTCGTCATCATCAGCAATTGCTGAATCATCTCCATGGATAAAAGTCTGCTTTGAAGAAATGTCCATGCATATGTGTAATCATAAAATGACCAGCAGCATTTTTTCAGGCAAAAAGTGGGATGAGCATATTTCTTGAGTTAAGCTAGAGATAGAGACAGAGAGAGAGAGAGAGAGAGAGAGAGAGAGAGAGAGAGAGAGAGAGAGAGATTTTGAGGTAGAGAGAGACCCAATAGGGCCACCTGGACAAAGTTCAGAAGCAACAATTTCCCACTAGGCAGCTTGTGCCCTGCTACCTGGGAGAATCCTACCCAAATTTATCCACCAAGTCGTACTATCTCCATCAGTATTCTGCTCTGAAATGCAGGAATTATCCTCAATTATCCTTATTAAGGATAAAACACCTTCCTTTCTTGTAATATTATCCAGCCAGAAAACAGGCAGCGTGTACAAATGGTTGGTTGAAGTCTGGTCTTTGTTTTCTGTCTTCCTCACTTGACAATGCTTGCTGCAAGGAACCGAACCAAAATAAAACTGCCAACCACCATGTTGTGTAAAACTATAAAAGCAGGAAAAATTTCTTTGCCACTTTATGCCCACCAAACCCCCAAAGTAGACAGGATTGTTACTATGTTGAAATTTATTAGCCTATGCTGTTATAGATATTTTTAGTAGTCAGAGCATGCAATTCAAAAGCAAACAAACAACCACAACAGGCTCATATCACAGGTATTTATTTGCCCACCACCTGGTGAGTGCTGGGGGTGAGAGGGGTGCCTGAAATCCCAGTGCCCTGAGAAGGCCCAGAAACTGCTCTGCTTCTTACGCTAATCTCCTCATTTCCTCAATGATGAATTTATTCCCTAATCCGCAATCACTGGGAAGGCAGATGCTTAAACAGAGTAACCTAGTGCATTGTTGACTTTGCCTCTTCTATGAGCCCTAAACAATATAAATCTCACAACTTTTCTCATACTCAGTGTGATAGTGAGTGCCAAACCCCAGATCGGCAGGAGTCCTATTTCCTGGGCCTCAGAAGATAGAAAATATCACATTTCTATTTCATTCGACCCTTTCACTCTCTCTGCCATGCTTCACTGCCTTTACAAGTCACCATTTCACTGTTGCAACAAAGCTTACAGGGACTCTAACAGGTGAGGCCTCAAGCAAACATGGGAACGGAGTGGGGCTGGAAAGCAGGCAGAGGACGGCCAGGCTTATCTGCGCCCTATCTCGCCATTTCTTACCACAAGGCCTGCTCCATGACAGCCAAGTTGTCCCGAGGCAATGGCTCAGTAATAAGATACACAACAAATAATGGGGTTTTTTGCTGGAAAAATATATACTCAGGTAATTAAATTGTTAACATGATGGATGGCCTTATTTTATATTTGAATTCAAAGTGACTTTCTGTATCATTCAACTAAAATGGCTTGATGTTACAGAAAAAGAACAAAAACCAAAACATAACTCCAGAGAAATGGGAATATAGATTTTTGTTCATTTATTTTAAAAATAAACAGGTAGTTTTCACTGTGCTAGGTCCTAATGTTTACCTGAAGTGCAAGGAGCTGGAGTTCATATTTCATATTCATTATTTCTCATTCCTAATTTTTTTAGACTCTTAAAAGGTAAGGGTATAGAAAATGTGCCAGTGGATATGCTTTATTTTATGCAGGAAGAGTTAAGAACATGTTAGAGAGACCTATTGTTCAAAAGGTTCCAGAAGCAAGACCCTAGTGTCTGAGTTTAAAATGTTAATGGACATTCATTTTGCCCACGTTGAATCCCAAATGACAATATGTTTTGTGCCCAAGGCATGATTCTGACTAAATCAATAAACTACCCTAAGTTTGATAAAAGTTTTACAAAATATCCAGGACATTTAGAGTAATTGTTAACATCTGCTCATTATTCAACAGTGTATGCAGGTTTAGAAGCCAGATAAATATATTTATTCATCAGCAGCCAGCATGTCACTGCTACCTCAGTGGTGACATAAAACAGTGAGACATTAGAACTTGCTTTAGTCTTGGGTTCAGAGAATACAAATGAACCATTGTGAAAAAAACAGAAAGTTCTGCTTTCTACATGTTTTACACTGAGAGAAAGACAGAGAAAGACAGAGAAAGAGAACGGTGGGGGGCGCGTGGGGAAGAAAAGGAGAAAGGAGGCTAGTCAAAAAAAAAAAAAAATCTTGATAATTTACTTTGAACAGAAAACCTGGGGAATATGCAGGGAAAATAAATAAATAAATAAATAAGAATATAAATCTTAGAGAAGGGATCTGAAGACATCAATCCTTGCCGCAACATGAAGAGCATTTTTCTTGTTTATTCTCCAAAACACAATTCAATTTTGATTTCTTCTTTTATTTCACAATATAAGAAAGTTATGTCTATACTAGAAGGGTAAAATAGGCTTTTGAAAATAACTCTGAAAAGGTTCTCTCTATCAGAATAGAATTAGTTCTTTGAGAATATCTACCAATTTACAGCTGACTTGTCTTAAGCCAAAACCAGCCGCATGCATATTCACTGTTTCACAGTAACAAGGAAATATTAACCAAATCACATCCACTCTTATTGGTATCCTATAGGGGTGGGGAGGCATCTCAAGTGCTTTTATGTGGGTTTTTGTTATTTCACATAATTTGGTGTGTGTGTGTGTGTGTGTGTGTGTGTGTGTGTGTTCCAAGTGCCCTTCCAGTAGTCTCTGTGACCTCCAGTGATGCTAATAGATCTCAAGTAATGTATTCCTTGAGTATTTGAAGCTGAGTTGATTATTAACTTCCAACTACCTTGCATTATCCTTAATCATGATTGTGTAAAATTGACTGAATAAAGTCGCCTCAAGGTTTACCTCTTTGGTGAGGGAATAAAGCTGACAATATGCCATCAACTTTAATACAATCCACTAACATCAGACCTTAGAAACTGAACTGAGCCCATGAAAGGTGCAAAGATTCCAGAGAAAAGGGTTATTGTAGTAGAAAGTCACTGGAAAACAGTGCTGCATTTTTCCGAAGTGTAAGTCGATAAACTCACTACCACTGTGTGCACAGTGAGTGTCACATAAAAGGCATTTAATAAAATTGGATACCTAAACAATACTATATGTATAATATCCAACTCGATCTAAGAGATTAGTTGAAAACACTAGATTTCTCTATGAGAACCAGAAGATTAGCAAGGTAGAGATGATAAAATTAAGAGTGATGCTATCTTGCTAATTAAAGCTGTAAAAGAAGCAAGAGCCTCTTCACGGATTGTTCTGTTAACTAACCTATAATTATATTGTCAATTGCATTAACTTCATTGCCCACTAATAGAGTAAGTTTCAAGGGAGGCAGCCAATGTTGAGATGGTTATTTATTTTTATGTCCTAATTAATCAGTACTGACACCAAACCACATCCTTCCTCCTTGCTCATTATTTAAATGACCCATTTATATGGATGAACCTCTTTGCTTTGTGCATTTCATTATCACATTAACATGCTTTCAAAACAAAAAGGGTTGTTTCTGCTTCAGCAAGTACTTTGAACAAACAGCCACTTGAACTACTCCTGACAGGCTATGCAACCCTCATCTCTCTCTAGGCATTTATACTGGCCTGTTGGAGTTTGACTATACTCAAAAGATCACGACTTGGAGATAAAAATTATATATATATATATACACATCCCTGGAGAGTTTTGTAGTGATAGGTTAGGAATAACAGGAGGATTTAGCTTAGAAAATGAAAGCAGGAATTCTAACTTTTCATCCAAGTTTGGGAAGCAACTTTTACTTAGCTAGTCATTTCTTCGTGTCTCGTATTTGGAAACCTAAAAATAAACCCTGCCACTGAGTAAGGCTAGACTCTATTGAAGTCATCAGATTGAAATATAATTTAAAAAGTAACTTCATGAGCCCAGCTCTGGGACATGATTCCCCTCTAGTAAAGGCTCCAGGAGCTGTATTAACTGTTTTGGGTCGCTGTGCCTCTGCCCTCTGATGAATGGTTCAATGCTCAGACTACATCATGAGAAACCAGCCTCACTAGCCTTAAGCATATCAACCCTGATACCACCCTAGAAAGTATTGTTGGGGAGAGCACAGATGCCTTAATATGTCCTAGTAAAAGGTCTTTCCCCAAAAAATTGTCCCTTAGAAAAGAGGAAAGATTCTAGATTCAAATGTTAACAAAGTCCTTTTATTAATATATAATATTATGAGGAACATGCTCTAGGTTACTTTTGGGGAAAATGCATTAGCTGAAAAAAAAAAAACTGAATTCAAGAGTTGCTTTGGATGTTTATAGATAATCCATAACGGAATCATTTTTAAGAAGAGGTAACAACATTTTACCCAGATTTGTTAGCTATCCCTTTACATCTGATCTCACAATTTCAAAGGTTTGATGAATAGCACTATCATTTTAAAATAACCTTTAACAGTGTGTCGGGAAATTTACTTTGTGGAGCCCACGAATGTGCACCCACAAGACACTGTTAATTTTATCATCTCTACCTTGCTAATCTTCTGGTTCTCATAGAGAAATCTGGTGTGTTCAGCTAATCTCTTAGATTATATTGGATATTATACATATAGTATTATTTAGTTATCCAATTCAACCACCTTTTATGAAATGTCTTTCATGTGACAGTCACTGTGCATACACTGGTAGTGAGTTTATAGACTTACACTTTGGGGTCTAAATGTACATTATTGGGTACTCGGGCCTGGGCTGAACCTGTGAGTGACAGCCACATATACAAATGTAAAAAGTGATGTGCCCCAGATACTGTGGATGTCAATGAAGAAATATGCCCTAGAAAAATATTGGTGACTCAACAAATAAACTTTAATGATGCTGATGATGTACATTTTAATTTTGAATAGGAATATGCCAGGAGAGTGGAATAAAGCAATATCTCTAGATTCACCAATTCTGTAAACATCCTTTCATAATGGTCAAAAATCTTTTTTTTGAGTTTCGGGTTAGATATCATCAGTTATCACTCTATATTTGGAGTCCCTTCAATGGGGCATGGACTCTATTTGGATATGGTGGTGGTTTTCAGGTTCCATCCTGATGAAAAACCTACAATTTGTAGAGTGTATAAGAACAAACAAAATCATGACTTATACTCCATACTTTCATTTATTTTTGGTGGTTTTCTCACGTTTGCAACAGTTACCAGCCACCTTCCTATTACCACTCCCACCTCTGCGGTCTATGTTGAATTCCACTTATTAAAAGGAAATCCTTCTGTATACTTTACCTAAATCCTGCATCTTTTAGTTAAAGCTCATTTCATATTATTCAAACTTCTGTGAACAGTAGTTCAACATCATCCTCTTTATGGGAAAAATCCATGATTTGAAAATAGTCAATAAATCATTCTTTATCCTTCATTTCCCCCTCTTGAATAAGCTCAACTCCCCAGGGCTTTCCCCATAATACTCAACCTCCAACTCACTATCAAGGCATAACTAAGGTCCTGGGAGAAGTAGTCATGTATTATGGCTAATTATAACATTACATATTATATAAGACTGTAATGATTATTAATTTTAAATAGTAAATACAATTGCCATAAAACCTGGATTATGCCTTCCTCTAAGTTCTCAGGAAATTCTCAGATTTCTCCTCAACTACCTCAGCCTACTTCAGAAATGTTCAATTCTCTGCGTCAGTGACAGGGGAGATCAGTTTATATTTAGAAAAAGTGGGCAAATGTCAGGTATGGAACAGATTAAAACCAGGGAAATCTGTTCCCTCGTAACTTAAGCCAAGATTTCTAACATTGAAAGGCAAGTTAATTAACCCATTTGATACAGTCATCATCAGAGCACCTATTAGTGAAAGCGGGCTCTATTTCAAGCCTCCATTTCAAGACTCTAAAATGCTTTTTTAAAGGAGTACATACAAAATGACCCAATGAAAGTTTGCTTTGTGTTGTTTTGGGTGAAGATGGCTATTCTGCATGTTTCACATCAGGCATTAGATTCTATGTCCACATTAGAGTCACCTAAGACCAGGTGTCCAAATCTACAGATTTTGGTCATATGACTAATACCAGACAGAGCCACATACTACAGGCAAAAACTCAAGAGCTGATATTTATTTCAATAGATTCACATTTTTAAATGTATTGTCTAATTTCTGTGTATGAGACAGGAAGCATGACACTTATATTGGGCCACAAATGCTTAGACAACTAATTCGGTGTTTTACATTTTAAAGATGTTGAACTTATAGAGGATGAATCAGCATGTATTTACTGTGGAAGGCTGAAGTGTTGCTTCAGTCTCCCCTCCTGAAACCCATGATTAAAGTTTGTTGATTTCCCCTTATTTTTTGTTTTCTGAAGAAGATGCCAGAATCCTACTGTGAGCTCTGTGCTAAGCCTAGAAGATGCATGCAGATCCCAGTGTGTCTCCCAGGTCCTCAAGGTCAGATTCCTATGAACACTAACAGGGGCCCTAAAAGAGCTAATAAGGGCCACGGGCTGTGTGAGAGGAGGGTGTAAGAAGGGGAGGGGATTTCTGGTGGAGCCTCCTCTACACAGTGACAACTCTTGTCATCAGAGCTCCCCAAATCAGTCTTATAGGAGATTGAAGATCTGAACTTGGGTATTGCAGAATGTTTGCAGGCTCCCAGGGAGTGGGAAAAAGATCTGGATCAAATTATATTCAATTCGGAGGCATGTGGGGCATTCTAATGATTTCCATTGCCCCTGTGGTCATCTTGGGTGGTGTAGCTCATTAAGGTTCAATCACAAAACTAAGGACTCAGAGGATGTCAGACCAGAGAAAGACCCTACTTGGGCCACCTAAATTCACGGAGATGAAGTGACTTGGACAAAGCCTCAGCACCAGGTCATCTTATAACCAATAGTAGGTACCTCCATGACTATTAACCAGGTGGCTAATGCTTGTCTTTTGAACACCTATCCCAGGAGGAGTTTGCTAGAATGAATCAACAAAGTGTGCAAAGACTCCGAGAGAAGAGTTGCCTGACATGAGCAGTGCCACCATCAAACACTCTCCTGGAATTCCAGAGTAGGCTCCTAACTCACTCTCATGCTTCCATATTTATACTGACAAGCATCGATTCTCAGGAGAATCATACTCTCCTGACCCACTCCTTCCACAGTCTCCTGTATGTCCTAAGTGTGCCCACAGAGAACTTGACCTGTTTGGACAGGGCTCTCAGCAGTCTGGGATTATATTTATGCTCTTGCCCATGTCTGTTCCTCTCTGTTCCATGTCTGATCCATACCATATTGGAGCCTGATCCCCAAACATGTTCCTTCCCCTCCACCTGGCTCTGAAAACTGTTTTCTCAATTCTCTTCTTGCTGTTCTAGAAGATTGTCTTTGTAATAGCTTAAATAGCTAATTTTATTAATTAAAAAATGCTTCACACTTTAATGCCAGATAAATTGTGCACATGATAATTGAGACTGGTAATTTTCAAACTGTGTTTCTGTGGTTCCTCAGAGATCATCAGAGAAAAGAGGTGGTCACAGACATTGGGTTTGGAAACTCCTACCCCCACTTTCACCATAGTAACCTAGCTGACTTTTACCTAGTTTAAATATTGGGCTTCTGAATAAGATATTGTTTAAAAATTTTACTAACAATTGTCACCCCAATAAATTTAATAAAATAAAATTTAAAAAAAAAGATATTGCTTAAAGAAAGATTTTGACTGCTTTTATTTAAAAGGGAAAAAAAAAAAAAACTTTTACATTGCAGTAACACCTGACTCAAAGAATTTGCCACCACCTGGTGGTAACATACCCAAATTTCAACATACCTAAATTTTTAGCAAGGAGTAAGTTGAATCTGCTACCCTAAAGTTAGAAAGATGTATCAGAAATGTCTTAGAGTATAACTATGAAAAAAATGCATTAAAAAACACTATATCTCTTTCAAAATGCAATGTGATAGTATTTGAAAGTTAGCATTCCATAAAAGAATTAATTTGTTGTATGGATCTCATACTACTTACAGAAAATATTTCCATTGTGTCTTACAAATATTTCAGCAAGATAAAATAAACTAGAAGAATTCTCTCTTTCAATATTTCAATATCAGTGTTATTTATCTTCAAATGCCTGGGGGAAAGATTCATTTCTTCTTTTTCTTGGAGTCAATATACTCCTGGATAAATTCTACCTGAGACATTTCCTGAACTACTCTCCACCTCCACCAAAATGAAACAAAGGGAAAAAGCAAAGACACCTTCCCACAGACCTTTATAAATGACCGCACAAAGAGAATAGGAAACAAGTATTATTCCAACCACAAGCACATTCATGGAGGGGTGGAGGAAGAAAGTGAAAGTTTTCATTTTCAGGCCTTTCAGCTCTCACACAACAGTAATATATTCAACTGGTTTTGTTCATCTGACCACACTAACCTTGCTCTGGCCTGATTGGACAATACCCTGTTCAGGTAAAATATTTTTAGCACTCAGGAGTAAGTTCCAGTAAGTTAAGCACCTGGATAGTGGAAGGGGAAATGAAACCTGAACCCTGCCAATCTCAATTGCTTCTCTGTCCAGACTCACAGAGACCCCTTCCAGCAGTAGTATGTGGCACTCCTTGCCTCTCTCCTCTGGCCATGTGATTCGGAAGTCATTGCCCCCTTGCTTATAGTGATTGTCTTAGGTTAAGCTGGCAGGTAGAACACAAGAGAATCAACAAGACAGACCAAGGGCGTCTTGCCACATCCCTCTGTAGAGAGCAGAGGGAGCAGGAGTGAGAGTAAGAAAGCCAAAGAAATATTTTTGGTGGCAGGCTGGAGGACACAGAAGGAAGGTTTACCGCTCATGGTCCCTCAACAGCTGCAGTAAAGGTGCTCCTTAAGAAGCCACGATTACTTTGTATCACACCTGGATTTGCCAGCAAGATTACATCCCTACGAGTACTTTGTACACCATCAGCGGGCACGTGACCTTCTAAGCAAATAGCAATTAGCCAAATTGGCAGAGTTTGCAACTGAAATCCATGCCTAGTTCCCCTAAAACTCATCCAGCACTGTTTACCAGCTTTTCCTAGAGTCAATTATAAGGAGCAAAATGTGACTTGACTCACAACAAGTAATCAAGTGAAAGTAATAAGAGTGAGGAAAAGGAAATAACAAGAATTGATTTAGCACCTTTGAAACTTAAGGGTATTTTTCCTGACGTGAATGTGAGAATGACCTACAGTACTTCTCATACTTAGAAGAGATGGAGAGAAGTTGATTTTACTCATTTAGAGTGTGTGTCACCATTAATTTTTTCAGTATGCTAAGAGCATGTCATAGTAACTATTAAACACCCAAGAGGTCTAAATTGCTGTTTAAAATAAAACTCGTTGTTGACCATTACTTTGCAATTATTGGATGCTACTACTGTCATTTCATCTTATGGATTTGTGTCATAGCATCATGTGTATAACACCCAACACTACCAGCTGTGCTCTTCCAACAGTTTTGAGTAATATTTAAATTTTCTGTAGTGATACACTTATACTGGACATGTACAAATCCAGTTGCATAAAATTTTATGTGTTTCAGAAATAGAAAGTTTCCATAAAGAATCCAAAGGAACCAAAAATGCTCAATGTCAAAGTTGCCCAACGAGAGAATAAGTATGTTAACACACACGAATTAGCCTTCCTGCTTCAGTTATTATACAACAGGCTACATTATGACTTGCTGCCTTGCTCTGGGGCCAGTATTGCCTATCTTGAGATCACTTTTGATACTCTCATGGTAAAGGAACACCAAACAGTAGTCATTTATCTGACAAAAGACCTTGTGTTTTTCTTATTCTATCAATCATTAAACTAGTATAATGTCTTTTATATGTTATTGCTTTGACATTGATTAACACTCACGTCAGAGGAAATCTTTGAAATTACAAATCCTTTTGACCATCTGAAGTTGTTTTGCCTTGGTTTGTTACAATTTTTTTTTTTTAACTGTCGCAATAGAACTAAGATGGGTTGGGAATTTACCCCATAGTTCAACTTGAGGTGTCTCTTTTATGACTCAAATGTTGTTGATACTCATACTTTAAAAAAAAAAATCAGCTTTCGATATCTCAATGTCAACTTTTATGGCAAGCTAGACTGACTACCTTAAGAAGAAGGAATACCTCTGAAAAACAGTCAGCTAGGTACAAGGTTGCTGTGGTGTCATTGGTATTCTTGCTCCTGGCAAATGCACAAAGTCTCAAGGGAATTTCAACTGAAAATATGAAAGGCTCATTTTCATATGCTTGAAACAAATTTCACACAAGTTTCTTATGATTTGAAACCACAAACAGAAACTGTAAGATGAGTGTCCAATATGACAAAGTGAGAACTTTGAATATCATAGGGTAACTCATTCACTTCTAAACCGCTCCTTTTGCAGGAACATCACCCATAAAACCTGATTATACATCATCCACAACCATACTATCATCCAGCATTGAGAGAAATAAAATTGAACAAACACTTTTGTTTTCAATAAAGAGCAATTTAGAGGGTGGGAGAAGAACCAGTTTCCTTCTTGGAAAAATCCACGTGTTGTAAAAAACATCTTTTATTTAAGGAGTGGATTTACCTCATTGTATCTATATTTATAACCTGCCTACTTTACAGAAAGTACAATGGGATAGAAATAGATACCAAAATACTTCTCTAATATACATCACTTTAAATGTTATCAATATGAAAATCAATATAAAATGTTTCTTTACATCTTTCTTTAACTATCATTTTAATATTAATAATTTAATTAAATTATGTAGTATTTAAAAATCAAAGACTGAATTTGACCCCAGGGTATGTAATATGTTAAAGATAATTGGTACGGAATATTTCACATACATTCCATCTCTCTTCTAAGAATCAAATTCAATCAAAACAGGAAGACATGAGGCATGGAATTATCTGCATGCATTTATTCATTCAACTAACACTTAAGAGAGACTACATTCGACATATTGCAGTGTGCTGAGAAGGAAACATTACACTTCCCTTTATACACAGGGAAGTGATTTTACCTGTAGGATAACCAAATCCACGGTTTCAGGAAGTGAACTATAATGGGGTTTTAATGTCCTATGGGCCCTGCCTCAGCATTGTTCATTTTCAGTAAATGAAAGCAATACAAGCTTTGCAAAGGGATTTTAAACAATTATGGGGGAAACTTAGAAACAAATCCAAATACCACCTTACATGTAAGATTCTGGAAACTACTCATCTTATGGAGATCTTTAATCTAAAATCACTGAAGGCTCCATGAATATTTAAGAAGCAAAGACTCAAAAAAAGGCAGTTGAAGAGAAAATTTCTCTTGGTTGATTTTTGATAAACAGATCTCTTCTAGGACTCCCTGTTCTCAGTAGGAATTGCCTCAGAGACACTTTCCACCTATAATCATTACTCAAGGATTAGGACCCAAGACACCACATTCAGGAGGCCCATTTATTGCAGACAGATGGGTAATGGTTCAAAAAGCAGTTCTTCCAGTGTGAAGAGAGACTGTAAACCTGCACCCAAACTGAGGCAAAGAGGTGGGGCCGCCGCTCCCCACCCAGCACACACCCACATTCGGGTTTCTCATGAGTTCTCTCCCCACCCAGGCTGTGGTTGCTTTTCCTTCCTCATCTGATTCCACTGGGATTAAAATGTTCTTGAGATAAAATTAAGTGAAGAGTTAAGCGTGCAGTACAAGATTAGGTCACCAGATCTGGGATTGAGTGAACATTGTGCTGTTTATTAGCAGCATGGCTGTGGACAACTCATTTAAGGTCTTTCAAAGCAAACATCACCCCAGTCAGACCAGAGCTCATCTCAAAGTCCTCATAAACCGGAATCTGATCCACATAAATTTTTTCTCTGCAGAACTTGCTAAACCAAAACCCCCATTCCCGTTCCAAATACACCAGCATGCTGTTTAGCCACTACAGGAATTTTGACTCCCATATTTTCATTAATTGTTCATCCATTAGCTACACATTTTACCTGGGTAATGTACCTTGAGTCTTGATGCTAATAATTCAGTCTCCTGCTCCCTACTCTCCAAAAAAAAAAATACATCATATGCAAACATAAATTAAATTACATATTTTTTTCTTAAAATATGGGCTAGATAAGGCTTTCAATATGAATATGGATGTGTATTTCAGTTGACACAAACCTGGTGATTCTTAATTCCTTCCACATCATTTCACCTTCCTTTCCACTCCACTCTATTCCCTCATGTTTCCAAGAGAGCTGTGAGTCCCTCACAGAAACCTTGCAAAGATTAAGGGACCCATTGTTTGTGCACTGCTTAAGATGGTAGTGCTAACTGAATGCACTCCAACAATAATTTTTTCAACATTTTCATGGAGTGTTTTAGATTTATGTGTCCATAAGGTCATTATCTTGTGGCCCTCAGCCTATTGCCATGTCATAACCTTTGTTCAAGAGAAGTCCAGTCCACTGTCGTGATTACAGATTTGACTCTGTTAATAGAAAAAATGCAAACCACTAAACATTGACTTTCTGTTCTCATAATAAGAAAATAGACTACAATTTCTATCAAATAATCAAAATTTACACTCTAAGTTGGAAGAAGCCTTAGAAGTTTAGAACAAGGTCCTCTTAGATGATATCCTCTCTTATAAATCATTCAGGTAGAAAAATTTTTTGTATAACAAATGATCTTGCAGCCTCTGTTTAAATACATATGGTTACACTACCTAACAACTTTTTCAGTTAGCTGAGCTCGGTCAAAATAGCTTAAACTGTTAAAGCAAAATAGCTTTAACTGCCCCCTTAAAATTTTAGATTCACAATTTTAATTAATTCTCTACCAGCTTGTGCAATAATGAATAAGTCTAACCATGCTACTACATAACAGCTCTTTAAATATTTGAAGTTATTGTTCATGTTCTTTCTAAGCCTTTTCTTATCAAAATGTCCTTAGGTCCTTCAACTCATTTATATGATCGTCTCACTTCTTGCTATCTTTGTGTCCTTTCTTTGGAAGCTGTCCAGTCCATAAATATCTCTCTTAAAACATCATGCCCCAAAATGAAGACAATAACCCAAACAGGCTCTAAGCACAACAAAGCTAACCATTACCCCCATTAAATTAGGTCACTGTACTGCTATACTGGAGCCTGGGGTTCTATTAGCTTTTATAGCCACTCCAGCACCTTGTTGGGTTATATTATAATTTGACAAGGCCTCGCTCAATAAGTGGCCCAAACCAAGACATGAACTTTTACTTCTGTTTCTTTTACTATCACTAGTAAATGAATTAACCTGAAGCAGCAATCTTTCTTAACTATTTCTTGAACTGTTCCATGGGGTCAATATTCAAACGTTAACCGTAGCTCTTGTTGTTTAACGTGATGTCATATTAATTAATGTGGAATTCATGAAATATCAGTGTGATTCTGCTTGATAATAACACATCTCATCATATTCTACACAGTGTCGTGGTGGTTCTCTGAAACTGAAAGAGCCAACCAAGGTGAGTGTCTGACTAGATTAGGTCTACCCTGAACAAAATTTTTTTCCTCCAATCAAAACATTTTCCTTTCCCTCTTCAAGTGATTATGGGAACACAGAGTTCTGACGAGAGGAAAAATGTATCATTCATATCACATGAAGCAAGATGCCACCCAATCCACCCTAGGGGAAAGTTGAGAGAAAATATGTCTTTTATTTTTTTCTATCATAATACAGAAAATAAGCACTAGCAGTGTTGATAGCCTATGGCTTTTCACTTAGAATCAACAATACTGGCACGTTCTATGATTTTACTTTTTCAGCACCATCCCCAAACAAAGCTATGAAATGTAAGATGATGTGAATGAGACCCTGAAATTTAAGGAGGCAGAATAATGGCTTGCAGGTGTGAACATTATTCATATTTTAAACAAAATTAAATTCTTCCCCATTACTCTAGGAAAATCAATATCACATAATTACCAAGAGGTAAGATGCTTCTGATACTTAAAAGATATGCTAATTTTGATGACAGTTTTTAACTCAAGTTAATCAAATAGAGTATGTGTACAGGATTTATATTATTAAGAATAACACCAAAGTGAAACTTATAAACAAATCCTTCATTTATAGCCTAACTAGTCTGTGAAACTTATAAACCCCCAAACTACAGGAACCTTTTATGTCAGTTTCCTTCAGGTTTAAATCAGTGTGCTGGGAGCAACACAAAAGAGAGAGGGCTTAGAACTGACATCAGTGCAGTTTGTTTAAACACCCAGATGATTAGAAAAATGTGATTATTCTAAAAGATGTTAAACGAGGGTTTTTTAGTGAATACGTGCCTATCTAAATGTCAGGGAAGGCTATAAAATGTTCTCTCTAGGATGTGGAATAGAGAGAGAGTTACTCTACTTGGCCTTTTTAAACATGATCAGGGCTAGGCAGGTACTAGGCACTCTGGCAATACTTGCTGAACTTGAACATGTAGAATCTCTGTCTGTGACTTCAAAAGGTAAGAGAAAAGGAAGAAAGAAATCCAGGCACCAAGCCCTATTTGAAATGAAGTATAAGGTTACATAAAAGAAGAGAACCAAGGCTCCAAGTTCAAGTCCCTACACACTACCAGGTGATGGCAAAGCACAGGGACCAGAAATGCTATATCTACTGGTGTGAAAATTGCAGAACTTGTTTCGTGCCCTTTCTTTTCAGTTGAGCATTTTTTGTCATTTTTGTTAAACTGAAAGAAAAAGAAATCTGGTGAATTCGTATAATTAGCACATTACGGGTACTTGGTAAATATTTATTGGAAAACTGTATAAACAAATTTTTGAGCAAACGGAAAGCTGTGAAAGAATATGAAATTTTAAAAAATAATATTTTAGAATCAACCAAGAGTCTACTGAACTGGCCTAAAATTCTGTAGTGTCATCCGAAGTCAAACTCCCCCTCTTCCCAGAAGACAAGAAAGTTCCTTGCTATTCCTTATTTTCACACAATGGCACACATTGATAGAATTTTCAGAAAATTGCACTCATGGACTAAGTGGCTAAAACTGATATATATATATATATATTTCACCACTACTATTTACTCATTTATTCAACATATATTTATGTTTATTAAATGCCAATTCTGTGCCTGGCCTAGAGAACCATAAAATACCAGAAATGAAAGATATATTAGAGGTCATTCATACCACGTGTTGCAATCTCTGGGACCTTAGTGGCAGGGCAAGAAGTACAAAGATGTGAAGAGTCAGGTGTAAGATAACAGACCATGGTGAGGTTTGTGTGGAATTAAAAATATATGGCCCTCTTAAGACATTCAAACTATTTGTCTTTTTCTTTTCTGAACACTGCATCTGCCAGAAGCAGCCCAAAACCTGGAAGTTGGCAATTATAATTTTATATAACCTCTTTAATTTTGTTTTTTTAATAATCAGAATCATGTTCTGTTTCCAATCTAATAAACCCATTGCATAGGAAAGCTTTATGTTCCTCTCTCTCCACCATTTTACTTCAATGTCCCCAATCCACTAAATGATTTTGTGTATTGGCTTGGTTAGGGGTTTTTCTTTCTGTCTTCTTTGCTATATTTACCAAACGCCAAATAAAGAGTACCTTCTCAGGAAGAAGAGGATCAGCTTCTAAACAATGAGATCAGACACTGCTGGCTATCTAGAGGGGTCACCAGAAGCCCGGGGAACAGCTGCAAGAATTGTAGTTGCTTTTTCAAAAAATATGAATGTTAAGCTCAAGTGACTACAAAGCAATGAAGTGACTTTCATGTTTGCTAAATGGAAGCAATTTCATTACCCTTCATGCATGAGAGATAAATTTTGGAGGAATTTTCCCGTTGTCCCACCCTCCAATGAATCAGTTGAATCAAATAATCTGTATAATATTTGGCTCAACAAATATTTGTAATGGTTGAGCCACTTGTGCATTTAGTGACAGCTTTGATGTTTTAAAATGGTTTTCTATGTTATGTGCTATTTTCATACATCTCTATACATCACCTGTTCAGTTGGGATTTTAGCATTAAAAACAATTAATTTCAGTGTTGACTACTTGTCTTTTATTCTTATAGGAATAAGACAGCTAACTTGACACATATAAAAACCATTGTATATCTTCAACTCCTGTTCTTCCAACCTTATTCTTCTGGATGAAACCAATTGACAAGTAACAAAATGTATGAAAATATAAATTGAATGTAAATGATCTAATATGAATTAATGGTGATGAAAGCTGCTAGGCTACTCAGAAGTCAAAGTAATTTCCTTACATTCTAAACATAAGAATTACTGAGCTACACAGAGAATAAGATGGCAGGATACCTGAAGTGACATTGTATAGAATATTTCTCATCACCCTACTCAATCCCCTAAAAATTCATATAACCCTGAAAACATTTTGTTACCATAATATAATTAAGAGTCCTTAGTTAGTTGGCTGATTACAAACATAATTTGGTGTTCTTTTTTCCTGTTCCTGTATCTATTTATACTTTCCACTATTTTGGCTCTTAAAATGTTACTTAGAGTTAGTTTTTATAAACAGTTATCTCTCTTCCCAGCCAAATTCTCTCCTGAGGCTTGTACCAAGTCCCTCCTACGTGCCAGGCCCTGTGTGAGGGTTCCTGGTACATAGTTGATGCTCAATAAATGTTTACTACAATGAAATCCTATGTGGGGGGGGCCTTAAGATTTCTTTATTCTATCACCAATAAATTTACATTACTATGGAAGGTAAGACTATTCTAATCAGAATGAATGAGGTTAGATACAAATGATACCAATAGGATTCAATAAATAATAGAATTAGTGAAGGCTCTTTTGAAAATTAAGCTCCCTGAAAACTGCATTTTTATACGTTTATTTATTGTGGTAGTTACAGTGCTCTCTAAAAAGGAGCAACTTAATTCATAATATAATCATCTTCAGTGCAGTTAATTAATTCCAGATTTTATTACATTACTTGAGCTCACTTAATGCTTTAATCTCATGATATGAGGAGGTGGCAAATGTAGGTTCAACAAGTCATCTGGAAAGCCAAGGGAGTTATAACTTGCATCTCAATTACAAGGCAAGTTCTGATAAATGATTAGGACTAATTGTAAGGGCTGAGAAAGAAAAAGTCGCAATACAAGAAAGTCCAAAGCACTTCAGAACTCTAAGACCAGATATCTGAGTTCCACAGTGGCGGAGAGGTGGGGAGGAGAATGAAAGACAAAACATGGAGGGCAGGAGGCAAAGAGTGCCTTGCCGGTAACCAGGGTGTTCAGGATAATAGTAAACTTATGCAAGAAATAAACCTGTCGTACAATGGATACGTTGACAGTCAGTGCCAAGGTTCAGCCCACTGGAAATCAGAGTTGCTGAAATATATGATTAGTGTTCTGTTTCATGCTCACTTTCATGCCACACCTTTCGGTGGAGGTCATCTTTCGAGTCATTAAATAATCTTAGAGTGATATGTACACAGAAGAGTTTGTTCCTTATCTTTTCCATGTCACACCTGGTACTTTCCATGAGCTCTTTGTTCTTGTTTTAACAAAGTGTGTAAAGGTTGTTTTTTGTTTTTTTTTTTTCCTTTCCCAGTGACTTATTTTAACTCAGCATTTTAACCCTATAACAACCACAGTTATTTGGAAAGTCTCTCGACCTAAAAACACATGCTAAAAAAGATAGTACAGAAAAATATAATTTGATTTCAAACAATATACTCCAGTTTAAAGATTTTTAAATAAGTATATCCAGTTAAATTGCTACCCGTCCATTCCTTTCAAGTAAATATATTAATTCAATATTACTTGGTAATCTAATTCTGACTTAAATTTGTTTTACACCACTAATGCACAAGTGTTTAAAGTGAGGCATTATCAAGGTAATAAAGAAATTCATGCTATCATCTGCCTTTATATAATTATAATAGAATGTTATGTAATAAGTATAATAGATTTTTATGGATTAATATATACCATATGTATAGATTGATATGTAAAATATATTAATTTGATTGATCTTCTCAACAATGACCATCCTAAGCCGTGAGATAGACAAATTTTACAGATGAAAAACAAAAAATTCCAAGAACTTAGATGACTTATGTAAAAATAGAAATAAGAAGTGGAAGAATCCAGACTAGAAGAAGCCTTCTGGATTCTTGCTCTTCTTGAAAAACTTTTAGCTTCTGAGATACCTCACTGTCCTGGTTTTCCTCCTGCTGCTCTGGCTTTACATCTCTGTCTTCCTTAAAGATTCCCCCTTCTTTTTCAACCTCAAATGAAGACAAGACCAAGGGCTCGTTCCTTTGCTGCCTTCTCCTCCTCACCCTCTAGCAGGTCCCATATACTATGGAAGCTTTAAATATCATATGAAAGTTGATGACACCCAAACTCATAGCTCCAACCCGGACCCCTTCCTTAGGTACAGACTCATATAGCCAACTGCCTGCTTAATAGCACCTATTCGGGATTTCACCACCATACTTGGCTTACCATGTACAAAACAAAATTTCTGACTTATCCTCCCCAAGCTGGTTTCTATTCTGACATTCTATACCATGGAATATGGCTGCATTGGTCAAACAATAACTGTTTCCCTCCACTTTCTTTACCCTTAACATCTTACCCATAATTTTTAGCTTTCCTGTCTCCCTCACAAATAAATCTTAAATCCTTATTTTCCTCTCCAATCTACTGTCATCACTTTAGTCCTAGCCACATCATCACTACCCTACAATATGCTACAATCTTTCACTCCTAATCTTGCCCTATCCAATCTATTCTCCATACAGAAGCCAAAGTAATCTTTCAAAAGCAGAATCATGTTAAGATACATCCTGACTTAAAACTATAAAAGCCTTCCCATTAGAATGTTTTAAATGTTTAACTATTAATAGGTAATACATTCAAGTATTCCTAAATAAATAAAGAGCATAAAAAGATATTGCAAAGCCCCACTATCGTCCTTGTTTCCCACCTACCTAGTTCCTCCCACCCCATAGGCAACCACTGCTCTTACGTTCTTATCTCCCATTACAATTTTAATAAGACATAAACATCTTGTCCTGGCTACTAAGCCCAGCTGGATCAGACCTTGCTGCTTCTCCACTCTCACCTTGTCTCATGCTCCTCCTCCCTGTCTATGCTCTACTCCTCTGACCTTTTTTGGTTCCATGAATTAACCAAATTCTTTTCTGCCTCAAGTATTTACCCACATTCTTTACTTTAACGAGACCACTCCTCCCCTCTCTCTCCAGTCTCTTCTCAAATGCCATCTCTTGGTAAGGTAGATTTTCCTCTGTTGCTTATTTGGCAAACTGATCCTAGTTGTACTTATATGTTATTTTATGTACTCATACCCTGCCTCTCTCTTTCACTAGATGATAAACTCCAGGAGAACATGGGCTGGGTCTATTTATTTATCTTTCTGTAGCTGCTATTCCTAGTCACTTAGAAGAGGGGCTCAATGAATACTAAATAAAGTGAATTAATTAATACTTTCTACCTGCATAAACATTGAGACTTAATTAGACATTTCCTGAATATTTATATTTACAGATGCAGTAAAAGACATTATACAAATTGATCTATAAAAGGAATCCTTCACCCCTCCAAAAAAGTGAGGAAATAGGGTTCTTAAAAAAATTCTACGTGTTAAAGAATGTCATGGCTTTTCTAAAAAGGCTACTTTAGGCATAACAAATATTCTATCTACTCTTCAAAGATAAAGGGCAAATAAGAATTACATATTTTCACATGACTTCTTACAGCAATATGTTTATTAATCCAAAGCTATTGCATATAACTTCATGCATGGTATCTAAAGTTCTTTATCATTTGTTGTTTAAGAGTTTTCTTTTACTTATACTCTTGCACATGCTATTAGTTTTCAATCCAAATAAAGATATTAAGTCAATAAAATGTTAGGAAAAAACACTTTTAAGTATGAGTGAAGTGTTTATTTCTTCTTTCCTTTTAAAAAGGGGAGGTGTCTAATGCTTTGTCCTGAATGAGCTTGTTATGATCAACTTTGTGAATTCTCTCCCCATAAAAGACACGTCTTCCTTCTCATCCTGGGCATGGCTGTACATCGAAGGACACTCCAGATATTTCCCTTTCAGATCTCAAAAGGAAGTATTAATCAAACAAAAGATGGGAAATTATGACTTTCAGCCACTAAGGTTTAACTGAAGTAGCCAAGTTTTAGTTGATCACAGGGTACAGGTAACTATCCATCAAATAACCCATCATAACAAACATTAAAATGTCTGGGTTAATCAGGACAGAGGCCAAGAATAATATTTTCTGCTGATGCTCAATAAAGACTACCAAAGGAATTCCCCTGAAACTGTACTCTACAAACATGTAAGACCTAAAAAATAACAGTAAAAAGGAATTCTGCCTAACAGTATCTTAAACAAGGCAACAGCACATTCTTTTGATGAAATACTAAATGGCTTGGATGACATATGCAAGTTTCAATTACAAAAATGTTAAAGCAATCTCAAAAGTCAATATAAAAATATATATGCATGTATATTTTAACTCTCTCAAAAATGTCAGAGAATTTGATACAACATTCAAAACAAATAATATTAATAACATCGCATAAACTACTGATACCATCATGCTCTAATTTCTTTTCCAACCCTCTCTTCCAAGAATTAACTTTATCTGGAAATCAATGACAACTACCTATACAGAGGAACAGAAAACTGTAGGATATAGACTGAAAAAAGAAATTGCCTTCTTTCACTATTAGGATTCTTATGGCGTTTTATGACAAATACTAGAATTGGTCTTGTTTCCATATACTTGATGAGATTACGGACATTTTTGTCTGTATCAGAAAAATATCCATAATGTTTTGCACATGTCATATATTAACACACATTCAACATTCATTCCATAAACATTGGCTGAGCACCTACTATGTGCTAGGCACTATCTGCACAAAGTAAAAACACCCAATCCCTACCCTCAAGTCACTTATATTAAGTTGATCATATGAAATTGCTGATACTTAACCCATTTTGACTCACAAAATGGCAATTTCATGTATCTCAACATAATAGTTTTAGAGCAAATTGTGTCATCAAACAAATTAATCCTTAAAATCACCATCAGCATTTTGGAAAGTCCCATTAATTCTGGAAAGTCACTATGATATCATTTAGTGATTGCCTAGAAAAGTTCTTAACAGGGATTTTTGTTGTTTACTTTGTTGGGCGAGGGTGTCTGTTGTTGTCATTGTTGTTTGGAAACGTATATTAATAATTATTCAGTTCTTATGCATTTGTTTCAGTGCCTTTTCCACACCCAGTTAATATTTGATTGACCTACAATCTCCTCAGCATTAGTTACTTATGATGTGAGCGCACACACACGAGATAATGTGTTCCCGTCTCTAATCTAAAGGAACTCTTCCTTTTCTTCTAACAGACATAGCTATATTCTTTTTTTCAAAACTTGTTTCCCTAAAAGGATTTTAGACTGCTTGAGAGTAAGATCAGAGCTTATGCTTCTTATATGACCCACAGCCTCTATCCCACTGTCCTGCATACAGTAGCCACAAGAAAATTACCGACTGAATGATAAATTAAATTATAAAAGGAGATATATAGTTGAAATAATGGAGTAATATCCAAAAATGAAAGCCATGGAAAAACAGATACTACATTTCTTGCCAACCATGCTACTATTTGTCACATGCTATAGCAGTGGCAGTCATATCATTTTCTAAAGTTATGCTTCACAATGACTCTAAAAAAATAAGATCACAATATCACAATATGAGTTCTTGGGTATCTCTAGTACATTAGAGAGCTTTGTGCATTGGATAGTGAGTACATCTAGTTATGTCAGCTAGTACAAGCAAATTTCCAATTTTGCGTAGGAAAGGAAAATATTTTTCAGGAAAATGAATAATAAGGTTTGTATTGTGATACAATAAGGGAAAAGCTTGGTAAGTTTATACAGAGACCGTGGAGAGTTCGAAATATCCAACCACTGTCAGACTTTCTTTAAATGGAGCTTTCTCTCAAAATAAACAAATAGCTGAAAATATCCCAATTCTGAATAGCTGGCTTAAAATGTGAATACCATACCCATCTAGCAAAATTGACACACTTCCCCAAATGATTAGCATATAGCGCACATATCAATTGCTTCATAGTACAAGAAATGTCAAATGGCACTGGAGACAATGCCATGCTTTCCTGTACAGTGCAAACATATTTCTTCTTGAGACACAGTTTACATAATACAGGAAACGGCTTCATCTGGTTCCTGGTCTTTTTGATCAAGTCAAAAGCCTTAAAGGAAAAAAATGTTTCTTTTACATTTTACGTGTTTTTTTTTGTTTTTTTTTGTACTGTTGTTTTTCACAGATTATATTTCCCTAAATTGAAAATGGGAACTGGACAGATATGGAGCTCTAAGAAATGTGCTCTAAGAAATACTTTACTAAAAGGAAAGCTCACAACCTTTTCATGAGTTCTACAGGTGGTCAAAAAGAAAATGGGAAAAAAAAAAAAGCTTGTGACTCAGGAAAAGTTAGTTCCACAGTTTAAGATAAAATGTTTACTTCAAAAATATAAATAAACTCAAAGGCTTAGAGGTAGGAACTACTTGGAGAGTTTGAGACGCAAGATGGCCACTGTGGCTGATTTGACAGAAGAGGAGGTGGAAAGAGATGAGGTCAGAGGAGAGCTGGGGCCAGACCAGGTGAGGCCTTCGGGACCTATGAGTGTCGTAGGGACTTTGCATTTACTCTGAGTGAATTGAGAAGCCATTGGAGAGTTTTGAGCAGAAGAGTGGACTGACTTAGGTTTATCATCAGTCACCTTGCCTGCAATGGGGAGAAGAGAGTATAGTAAAACCAGGGTGAAACAAGGGGACCAATTAGATATACGAGGTCTGACAATTAAGCTCACGAACTTGTTGCAACGATATTGCCAACCTTTTTTGATCTCAGAGGGATTATTCATTATGAATTTGTACCAACTGGACAAACAGTTAACTGAGTTTACTATTTGGAAGTGCTGAAAAGGCTGCATGAAAATGTTAGACGACCTGAACTTTTTGCCAACAGTTCATGGCTCTTGCATCACCACAATGCACCAGCTCACAGGACACTGTCTGTGAGGGAGTTTTTAGCCAGTAAACAAATAACTGTATTGGAACACCCTCCCTTCTCACCTGATCTGGGCCTCAGTGACTTTTTTCTTTACCCAAAGATAAGAAGAATATTGAAAGGAAGACATTTTGATGACATTGAGGACATTAAGTGTAATATGATGACAGCTCTGATGGCCATTGAAGAAAAAGAGTTCAAAAATTGCTTTGAAGGGTGGACTAGGCATTGGCATCGGTGCATACCTTCCCAAGGGGAGTACTTCGAAGGTGACCATAGTGATATTCAGCAATGAGGTATGTAGCACTTTTTCTAGGATGAGTTCACGAACGTAATTGTCCAACCTTCATCAGGTCAGAAATAGTTGTGATTTAGACCAGAGTGGTGGAGGTGGCAAGAAGCAAAAAGATTTTAGGAATATTTTGAATAAATGAACTAATGTAATTTAATGATTAATTAGATTTAGGTGTGAAAGAATAAGAAGAAACAAGAATAATTCCAAGTTGTTTTTGACCTGAGAATGGGGAAGAGTGCAGAAGGAACATATTTGGGGAGGGAGGAAAAAAAACAACAGTTCAGTTTTTGACCTATTAATAGTGAGATGTATGTTAGACATCCACATGGAGATAGCATTTGGAAGTTGGATCTTCAGGGCTGGAATTAAAGAAAGAGGTCTAAGATAAAGATACAATGGAAGTCATCGTGTAGGGTTGGTACTGAAGCTCTGAGATTGGAAGAAATCACTGTCCCAGAGAAGGTAGATGGACAGCAATGAGAAGAGTTCCAAGTACTGAGCCTCGGATGTGCCAATACTTAGAGGATAGAAAGAGAACAAGGAACCAGCAAGAGATTTAGGACCCACCAGTAAAATAAGGAGAGAAATAGCATTAAATGGTTTTCAGGAATTCAAGAGACTAGAGTTTTTCAAAAGGGAGAAAATGATTAACTGAGTCAAATTCTAAAAGTATACCAGAGGGTAAGGGGGGTGGGGGGTGGGAGATGAGGGTAATGGGGATCAATATATGGTGATGGAAGGAGAACTGACTCTGGGTGGTGAACACACAGTGGGATTTATAGATGATGTAATACAGAGTTGTACACCTGAAATCTATGTAATTTTACTAACAATTGTCACCCCAATAAACTTTATTTAAAAAAAAAAACATTAAAAAATCATTTTCAAAAAAAAATTCTAAAAGTAAATTGAGCAAAATGAAGTCTGAAAATTCACCATTATATTTGTCAATATGGACATCACCAATGGTTTTAACAAGAGAATCTCTTTGGTGACATGAGATAAGAATGAGAGAGAGAGAGAGAAATTGTAGATTGTAGCGTTTTGCTCTAAGAAGAACAGAGAACTAATGCAATAATTGGAGTGGTAAATGGAGCCGGGAGAGGTTTATTTTTAAAGATGGAAGATTTACAGTGTATTTATACATTGATGGAAATAATCAAAAAGGGGAGCAAATCGGTGATGCTGGAGAGAGAGGGGAGAATTGCTAGAGTATGTGTGTAGGCGGGTTAAAGAGGGAGGATGGGATCCTGTTCACAAGGGAAGAGTTCACCTTAGATTGGAGCCAGGACATAAGGGGCAGGGTGACAAGAGAGAAGACAGAATGAGAGGTGACAGATACAGGAGGCTTCATCAATTTGGTGATGTGGCATATGGACATTCTTGTCCTAGTCTAGTTTCTCAGTGAAATAACAAATATGGCTATTAGCTGATAGTGAACAGGAGAGGAGGTCTGGGGGTAAGGGGAACAGAAAATGTAAAATACTCGCTGGAGAGTGAATGTTTATGCCCCCACCACCACCCAATTCATATGTTGGAACCTAATCCCCCAATATAATGGTATTTAGAAGTGGAGCCTTTAGGAAATGAGGAAGTCATGAGTATGGAGCCCTCATGAATGGATTTAATGAGCTTATAAAACAGGTCCCAGAAAGCTTTCTCAACCCTCCAGCCATGTCAGGACAGAGCAAAAAGATGCCTGTCTATGAACCAGGGAGCAGGTCCTTACCAAACTCTGACTCTTTCAGTGCCTTGATCTTAGCCTTCCCAGCCTCCAGAACCAGGAGAAATAAATTTCTGTTGTTTATAAGTTACTTAGTCTATGATATTACATTTTGTTATAGCAGCCCAAATGGACTAAGATAATAGTTCTTTATGAATGGTGTAGAGACATAGTAGGTGGAGAGTTAGAGTTAACTAGGGTTTGGGACTGGTCAGTTGAGAAGTAAGGGAGTTGAGGGTATCTGTGAAACAGTGTTTATAAATGATGGGCCAAACTGGTTAAGACTACTGGGCCAGGACAACCAATCAGGACAGTCACTGGTCCAGAAATAAATTTCCATTTTATTAAGCCACAGAATTTTTGGTACTGAATCCTAACCTAATAGCTAATTTAGAACAGAAGGTTCTTTATGACCCAGTCCTGTTTTATTTCTGTTCTTATGCTTTGTGATCTGCCACGCACATTTAGCTATAGTTTTCTAGACTATCTAGAGCTTCCTCCTTCCTGTCCTCTTCATCAGGTCAGCCCCACTTGGTAACTTCTCTTCTCTGGACATTCATTCCACAGTTATGTTATTGATTACCTCCTAAAGTGGGTCAAGCATGAACTAACCACATTGCATAGTAAATATCTTCCCCACAAACTGCTGCACAGTGACTGGCATATACTTGCCATTTATTTATAGAAGAATGAATGAATAAGTGAATGAACTGTCAACCATGAGTTCATCCACAACCATTTTTCTCTAGAGGTGGGGTGTGTTAAGAGAAAAGGGAATTTATATAACATGCACAGTTCATGGGTTATGCTGCCATCCATGTTCCACTCCAATATAACACTAACAATGTAATCCATTAATTAAAATTACCACTTAGTAGGTTAAAATTACTGCTTTCTAATTTCTTTTTGCATTCATTCACATTCTTTCAATAATTCTCATAACTGCCTTTTGATAGGGAAGTGTGAGAATAAGAAATCAGAGGAGAATGGAGAGAGAATAGTAAAAGACATCCAAGAAGGAAATGGAAGAAAAGAAGAAAAGATGGGAAAAGAAAAGAAAGGAATGAAACAGGGAAAAAAGGGAAGAGAAAATGTGGAGAAAGCAAAAAGCATCAGTGGCAGCAATGGAGGGAGAGGAAAAGGCAAAGAAAAGATCATAAGGAAGGATATTAAAGGAATTGCTTACAAAGCACTTAGGGGAGTTCAGAAATTCTGGAAATAAAAGCTGGAGAATTCTGGAATATTTATAGTAATCCTTTATTCCTCTAAATATCGAAGAATATTTTGATAGTAACAACAGGCCATACTTACTGAGCACTTATTATGTGAACAACACTGTGCAGAGCCCTCTACAGTTATCATGCTTACAATTCCTCAAAACTACTATTATCCTCATTTTACAAAAGGGGAAACTGAGGCCCTGACACACAGTGAGTGGGATTGCTGAGCCTGAAATCCAGACCTACCCATGTTCTTACCCCATGGCTCATCTCTTTGCCCATGCTTCTTTTGCAGTCAGAATATTCAACCCAGCATGGATTCTGAGCCAGCTGACAAGGCTTTCTCACATCTCCCATCCTTCTCAGGCCAACTCCAGAGGAAAACTGAGAAGGGAGACATGAGGAGCCACTGGGATCAGCCCTGTGCTCCATGACCCCAAGGACCTGAATGTGAAGCAGATGGGACCCAGACACTCATCCAAGACTCACACTGTCCTGTTCGGCTCTTTTGACACTTCATTTGGATATATCTGTTTATTCTTTTTGAAATACATTTGTGCTCACAAGTTGGAAACCAAAGTACACAGACAGAAATCCTTTCTAGAGATGTTCCGCCTCTTTCCGAGAAAGGATGGGAAACAAAAGAACTCAGCCATCTCACTGACATCTGGAAGAAAAGTTATCAGAAAGCTAAGAGCCTTGTGTGTCTTTGCATGTTAGGCCTTTGGACAAAATTTTCTGGATATGTGCACACCAGGAATAACAAATTCACAGCCATATACTGTCCTGTGTCCCTGTAGCCTAAATAGCAACCATTATTATCTGATTGCAACAAATTCTCACTGAGCCAGAACAGAGCTACAGAGTCCTTCATAACGCATTACTCCAGACAGCCATTAATCATGGATGATAATGAGCAAAGGACTGAAATAAATTTGTGACTTCTGGTATAGACATATGTCATCACTAGACATAGCCTCATCAGATTATAAATTGCCTAACACAGGTAAGGTCAAACATGAACCCAAATGTTTAAGACTAAAGCCATTTTTCCTTTGGTTAATAATTATTTTTCCAACATAATCAACAAGAGCTTGTGCTTTCCTAATTAGAGTTTTAGAAACTAATTGGGAAACAACATATTTAAATTGAGAAATGCTAATGCTTCTGAAAGGCATAGTAATTTTTAAGGCCAGACCAGGAAATAGAAAACTTTTTGACAGGACCTGGGCTAAAAGCCATGGATGGCATCTACTGTTCAGTGTTGTATAATTTACAAACTTCAGTTCTTTCAACAACTACTCAGAGAATGAAGTTGCTAAGTAAATATACAGCTCAAAAACAACACAGAAGAGCTAACTCACCCCTCACATCTTGCAAAAAGGTGGTGGCCCTAAACAAAAAGACAAATGCACAAGCTGCCTGCCAAAAATACCCAGATACCAAACAGTCTCATTATAACAAAAAAAATTTTAAGTTTCCTAAGATGCTTCAATGAACTAAAATTCTTTTGACTCCATGAGTGAAATGCATTTGTGGTTGACATGGTCACATCAACAGAGTTTGCTGATTTTATTTTATGTCTAGGGCTCTGTAAAATGAGGCATAGGGCACAAATGTCACACACAGAGGAGGTTTCATGTACATTCACATATGTCAAACATTTTTCACTTAGAAGAAATATAATTTTAATCACGTTTTCATTATTACATGTTTCGGTAGTCAAAAAAAAAAAAATCCTGCCCATTTTCCCTCATTTACATCTGTCTATCTTAGAACTCTCAGGACATTAACAGTCACAATATTTAATAAATTAGATTAAAAGGGCATGATCCCACAGATACAGAAATGGAGTTAACTTTTTCCCAGTGTCTGGACCTTACAAAGAATTTATTACATAGTTGTCTTCAGTCACTATTATCCTTCAAATTAATAATTATGATGGGACAATAGAGCCCACGGATGAAGGTTAGAGTGATATCAACGATATTACTGCCTTACGCTGTTAGAAAAGTTTTATTTGCTTTATAGAAACTCTCTGCCAATTCTTGCATTAAAGTTAAATAAGTCACTGAAATGATAACACTTAAAATATAGTACCTAAAAAATTAAATGTTACTAAAAATTTTTTAATTCAAAGTTTTCAAAAAAGTTAAACAGTATTAGAATATGTGGTTGGGGATTTTTTTTTCCCTTGTTAACGTGACAATCATTATATGATACTCAAATTAAGGTTAATATCCTAGAAAAAGAATTCCTTTTGTCAACTGGTGGTCTGTGGCTTGAGACTTCACTGAAAGGTTTCATTTGAAAAGGCTATGAAAACATCAGCCACTGATCCAGAAGTTCTCAACAGCTCAGAGATGCAAGGTCATTCATAATTGTCTCCATCTTTCTTTCCTCTCTCCAGAGTATAATTACTTCAAGAAACAAAATCCTGGTTTATTTTACTGAAATCCAGAAACTCACCGCTTATATAGCAACAGCCACTTCCCTTATCCCTGGTTTAAATATCCATAACTGTCACCACTCCCAGGTATATTCTACAGGACAATGCCTAACCCTTAGTGGGTCTAATTTTCAGAATCTGCACATTTTTAAAATATCAGCTCACTAGTCTTTAGCACCTACAATGAATTTGTCATATGGAAACAGCTATTAACCTTTGGTTGTAAAGAAGGGAGATAGAACAGTGTAGTGGAAAAATAATAGGATCCATTTTGGAACTTAGTACCTCAGCTCCATCTTTTACGAGCTGTGAAAAAATAGGAAAGTTATTCAATGTTTCTCCTGCCCTATATCAAAGTGGGGAAATGATACATACCTCATAGGGCTGTTGTGTCGGTTAAATGAGGTAACATGACTATGGGCACATGGGTGATAGAACCTCAACAAATTAACTGTCTTGATCAAAAAGATGAGAATCAGGAACTATTTCAAAAGTATAACATCATATTAGGACAGGAAAGGAAGCTTGTGAATCACCTAACCAGAACCTTTCACACGTCCAAAAGATTTAGCAAGGAGGAGGTCGCTGAGTGACCTTCACCAGAATGGTAGTTTCAGAAGAGTGGTGAAGACAACAATGAGGGTATAGCAGCAGAATGGTAGGTAAGGTACTTCCACGAAATGTGGCTGCGAAGTGAAGGACTGAGAAATATGGGGTTGGGCATGGCTTTTGGAATGTGTGTGTCTGCTGGGTGTCTTTAGGATGGGAGAGTTTGAGCATTTGCATGGCTGAAGGTCAAGGTCAGATATAAATAGGAGGCTCATATAATATATCACCCAAACCAGACATTTCTGAGAGTGAAAGTGGATGCTATTAATAATTATGATGGGACAATAGGCGCAAACTGGAACTGTCCCAGACCAATTGGAGAGTCTGGAGACTCTTAGGATAAAGAGAGATGTTGAAAATATGCAGAGGGAAAGAAAAACTAATGGAGCAAGATCCCTGAGGAGACAGGAGAGAGTGGGATCTGAGTAGAGACAAAGTGGGCAGGGGTAAGAGAGGAATAAAAAGGTTAACTCTTTCCCATGTGCCAGACACAGGTCATAAGCCAGCTACGCTCGTGTTCTCGGAGAACTAAGTGATTATGTTGGGGAAGGGAAGAAGGGCGTGGGATTGTCCACCAGAAGAACGTGTGATATTAACCTTTGAGAAAATGTCCAAGAATCTCTGTAGGCAAGTGGCAGTTTGAAAAGCATAGTCAATATTATAATTGAGTGAATTTTCTTGCTTTCTTTATTGGCCACGTATTTATTTTGAAATTTTAAACATTGAAAAAGTTGTTTTCTTTTGTTTTTGTTTTTGCTTTGTTATCACACGAAAACAGGCTTAAAATGATTCATAAATTCTAAGTGAATGATAGGAACATAGCTGTCCTTTAGTGAGGATATGTTACTTTCCAGGTTCTAGCTAGATTATGTATAATATAATATAATATAATATAATATAATATAATATAATATAATACATATATATTCATATATACATACAATATATATGTACCAGGGGTGCCAAAAAAGCAGTAGTTCACATAATCAGAAGTGTCTGGACGCTGATGGTAACCACTTTGAGCACCTCTTGTAATTGCAGAAGTCACACGTGACTTATATTCATCTTTTGTTGTGAATATATATTGAGTATTACAATTTTAATACAATTTTCCTTTCTTTAAATGTGTATACATTTTTTGTCACCCTCTGTGTACACACGTGTGTGTGTGTGTGTGTCTGTATGAGTTCATAGACTATACATCCCCCCAGTGGCTCAGGGATAAAGGAGCTCAGCAAATGTCTGTGGAATTGAAGTAGACTGACTGCCTTCCTACCTTGGCATGGCTGTATTAGCTAACAGGAAACACACCAAATTTAAAACACAGACCCATTGTCAAATCCCCTCACAATGACCCATGTGGGTCATTCTCTGTTAGGTGATTTAGCATCTCTGAGCCATAGATTTCTCATCGAATTATTTGTCAGGTTGTTTATAAAATTACTAAAAATATTATATATATATATATATATATATATATATATATATATATATATATATATATATATTTATTTATATTCTATAGAATAATGTTTTTATTTATTTTATAAACATCCTGATAATTAATTTGATGAGAAGTCTGAAATCAGAAATTATACATATAATATAGATTATTTATAGCCATATATAAATAAAAATATGTATAGAGAGAATACAAAATGTAAACTTATATTAAATGTTTGTACTAATCTTATAAACAATCTGACAGGTAATTGATGAGAAATCTGCAGACATTGTTGATATTTGTTGAGCCCCTTTATACCTGAGCCATTGCGGAAATGTATAGTCTATGGGTTCTATGCTCAAGAAGTAAAGCTTATCAGAGAAAAAACATTGTAAGCCACTAAATTAAAAGTAAACCAAGAAGTGGTAAATGGAGTAGAGTGAGTACTGTTGAATACAAAATAAGTTTAAATCTGGTTTAATTGGCTTAATCTGATCAAAAAATGAGTCACAGAAGAGGAGGCAGCTAGGCAAAGCCTCAAAGAGTGGGGGCAATGATATTTCAGGGAGATGGAATGGGTCTGTATGTGGTTTGATGGAGGGTGGTCAAGGGAAGGCTTGGGGAATACTCAGGCAAGGTATAAGGTGGAGGTGAGTGTTATCAGAATAAAAGGTGTGGGGCTAGAAGACGATATAGCACAAGAGATATGATTGGAAGTAAAGAGTAAATACACTCTTTTTCTATTAGTTTCAGGCATACAGAACAACATAGGTATGTTACATAACTCACAAAGTGATAACTCCAAAAAGTCTACTGCCCACCTGACACTGAACATAGTTATTAAAACATTATTAACTGTTTTCCCCATGCTGCACTATACATCCCAGTGATTATTGTTTTTAATTATAGTTGACATGCAATATTATTTTATGTTAGTTTCAGGTGTACAGCATAGTCGTTACACATTTATGTAATTTATGAAGTGACCCCCCCCATAAGTCTACTACCCATCTTACACTATACATAGTTTTTACAATACTGTTCACTATATTCCCCATACTGTACTGTACATTCTCGTGACTCTCCTGTAACTATCAATTTGTTCTTCATTTCTTCGCCTTTCTCACCCAGCCCCACCAAACCCCCTCCCACCTAGTAACCATCAGTTTGTTTTCTGTATCTATGGGTCTGTTTCTGTTTTGCTTATTTATTTTGTTCTTTAGATTCCACATATAAATGAGATCATATGGTATATGTCTTTCTCAATCTGACTTATGTTACTATGTATAATACTCTCTAGGTCCATCCATGTTGTTGCAAATGGTAATATTTCATTCTTTTTTATGGCAGAGTAATATTCCATTGTATATATGTAACACAATTTCTTATCCAATTGTCTATTAATGGGTATTTTGTTTGTTTCCACACATGTAAATACACTCTTCATGGTTGTTATCTTAATTCAATACCAAACTAATGAAATTGGATTTCTTTCTGAAGAAAACAGGGAGACACTGAAGATTTCTTCCAATTTCTATGGCTGTCCTACCAGAGGTAGGATTATTGAGGGCTGGTGTCTCCAAATATCTTCAACTTTGTTTACAGGATCTTGCAAAATAATATTGATCTCTTCCCATGTGGCACTCCCTATAAGCAAGATCATTTATTTCTGAGCTATAAGAAGATACTTGACTTTCTAGCAGTGTGATATGACACTTAGATTTTGCAGGAGGATTAGCTGAGTCTATTATGTGCTTCCTCTTAGGTGGTGCTTAAGTATTTCTAAACTTACTATGTTATCTGGAACCAAATATTTTTACTCTCCACTCTCTACTGAGATGGGATGAAACTTGCCAGTAAAGGTATAAATGTATCACCTATCTGACAGGAGTAGAGATTAGGTGCAAGGGCTAACACTCAATCTTATCTTACACTCACAAGAAGGATGTAGGGCTTTGTCTTTTGTATACTGATTTATTTCCCATATCCATGCGTTCCCCTGGCAGCTCACTACATTAATCTCTCAACAAGCTCTAGATATAAGGGGCTTCCTCATTAAAAATCACTTGAAATCTCTTTCTCCTAAGCCAATCACAGCTGACCACGGTGGAATCAACTGAACACCCTGATGAAGCCCCACTTTGAGAAGTTAAAGTATCATATGGTTAATTCTTTCTACAAGAATGTTTCAGCATCCTAGAAAAAAATATATTAAAAACAGAAAATGCTAATGAATGGCTACTGAAGACACACGATAACCTGATTCATTCATCAAGAAGCTCATGCAATGATGGAGCATGCTTTAAGAAAAAAGTAATGGTTCTACAGGGAAAACATAATATACCGGGTCCAACCTGAGGCCTAGGACATGCAGAGTCATCATACAAATTCACACACATACATTCACAACCAAGACAGGAAGAACAAATGTCCCTAGGGACCCATCTTGACCTCAGAAATAACCAGCTGAGGAGTTCAGAAACCAATGCTCAGTGAAGGACCATCACCTCTTTACCCCTTTCTTCTCCCAGTAAAACATGAAGTCCTTAGAAATTCACCAGTGAATGTTGTATTGTCTTTTGTCACATAGCCACTGGATCTATCTTTCTATATCATGGATGTACACAGACATTTGGAGAGCCTATGAATTAGAGGAAAGACAGAGAGACAGACAGGCAGACATCATCAAGAGCACCAGTAGGTCAAGATTTCAATAGTGAACCCAGAATTTAATTTAAGGCAAGATTGATGTCACCCAGTAAAGAATATGTAACTATTTACCAAATCTGACCACAGTCCCCCTGCCTAGGAGGCCACCAAAGGACCTGAGTATTGCCTCTGCAGCCCTTCCTTCAGACAATGCATCCTTGTTCCCTGGCCTCCCAGCTGTGACAGGCATGATAAAAATGGAGATTGTTTTTATACTCTATGTACTGTTTCTGCACTGACAGCAACATGGTTATTTGCCAAATAATCAGAGTATGTTGGCTATTTATAAATAAAGCGCTTGGTTTTGACAGTAATCTGTGCAGGGAGGACTTGGAGATTAGACAAAAAATGTCTTCTTTCCCATGTGTAAGAAAAAGGTCCCCTTGGCTATTTTTCAGCAGGCTGAAATTTCTTTTGACCAAAAGGCAGCCAGGAGCACAGCTATGACATCAGCCCAGCCAAAGCCCTGCTCTCTCCAAAAGGACACAGGGAAGTATTTTTTTCTTCCATGGCTTGAAGGAATGTGTTCCTGGGGCTTCCTGAGTTATACAAGGAGGATTTTATTTCACTAGAGTAGAGGCCTGGGGGTGGAGAGGAAAGGAGTGCGGAAACTAATGTTCAGCGAACTCCCACAGTGTTCTGTGCTTATAGAAATTGTTTTGTTTCATCCTCACAATAACCCTGGGAGGTAGGTATTATTGTTCCCAATATACAGGTGAGGAAACCATGCACACTCTGCTGTGGTAACTAACACTCTCTTCACAGCGATCTGCCACAGAAGTCGTCCGAGGTACAGGCACAAAGTTTGAGAAAGAGAGAGAGAGAGAGACATTTCTCCTTTAAGAAAACCATTTTCGTGGCTGGAGAATTTCAAGCACATGCTTCGCAGTATATATACTTAATATTTGTTTTGTGAAAAAATATTTTACAGTGTTTGAAGTGTTTTTATAGACAACATCTCTCAAAACTTCATTGAAGAAACCCACTGGGTAGGAGGTAGACTTAATTATTATTTGACAAATGAGAAAACTGACCTTCAGAGAATTTAGGCAAAGTGCCAAAGTCACAGCTAATGAGTAGGAAGAAAAGGGACTCAAACCAGATCTGATTCTTCTTCCCCCGGTGCATCATCTTCCACTTCACTGTGATTCTCTCTTATGACTGAACATGATAGAAACTCAGAATCAAAACTTTCCTGCTCGGGTGCAAGAAGAAGGCAATGACAATGGACACGGCTCACGCCATTAATGCACTTTGCCAGGAAGAACTTGTTCAGACAACTGGAAGATTCAACTGTAGGGACTTTTTACTGAGGGTATTTCCACAGCCTCTTCTCCACCACTCTCCTCCCTTCTCTGCCATCTCCCTCATCCCAGTAGAATCAAGCCACACTTGGCACAGATCAAAGTCACCTTGCAGACTGTCCCTCCTATAGTTAATCACAGCACTTCACACTACACACCTGGTATATTCCAGGCAGCAGACCACTAAATCCAAAATGATCGATACCAGAGCATGCAGTGTAATCTAGCATGACTTTGAGAATGCCTATAAAATAGTGAAACATCTTCACTGGGCTTCTGGGCAGGAGGTGAAAAAAGTACCACAAAATGACAGTGTGGCAGCAGGCCATTCACAAAACGGGAGCAACGACGAAAGGTCCAGTTTGTTTCACTTGTTGAAGTAAACCTTGGACTCTTTCCAGCAACCACTGGAATCTGGGTGGGATGGTCTTTGGGCCAGTGGGTTACTGTTCTGCTAGCCAAATCCCAAGTGAATGTTTACACACTCTGCTCTCCACAAGAGGATTCGGAAATACCGAATAAGGGCCATGATATAATAACTGAAAAATAAAATCTACCTCTCACCAGCACTTTTCAAGATGCATTTCATAATTCAATTCATCCCCTTTAAAGGATAAATTTTAGCACTGTTGGATAGTTTAGGATAAATGTGTCTGATGGGCATGTAAAGCCCCAAGACATTCTACTTTATAGCACTCTAACACCAACAAATCTTGACTGTGAACTGAGACACTGTTGGAGAAGATGGAAAATTGAGTTCAATACTAACTTGGTTTTTGATCCTTCAAGAACACTGAACACACTGTATCAACTAACATATACAATCTTCTGACGTCTGAGTGGCCTGTACTTCCTTTTTAGAAGTTGGCTGACAAAGTCTGCTGCTCCTTTTAGCTTCTCTAATAAAGGAAGTGAAATAACTACTTCGAATGTTATTTATGATTGGATCTGGGAGTGATAGTTGCCAGATGTGAGGTACTTCATGTAAACTATTAAAAGATAAAGATCCCTGAAGTTGCATTGATTTCTACAAAGCAGAAATATAAACCGAAGGGTCAAAATAAACATTGTGCCTTCCAAAATGTGTAATACTGAACGCAATACCCCTATGTGCCTGCCACTGTACTAAGCAGCAGAGGTGAAAATATGAAGAAAATGAGCTGTGAGTAGCTTAGAGGCCAATCAAGGACTGAGGCAACGTGGCACAATAAGGGCCGCATCAACAGTGTGTGCCAACCAGTGTCGTAGGAGCATGGAAAGGAGGAGAGATTGTTCTGTTCTGGAAAAAGAGCTTGAGGAGGCTCACATTGGAGGTAACACTTGAACTATGTTCTGAATGATGAATAATATTTTGTTGAGGGTCTATGGGGGAGAGGGGAGAGGGAACCCTCTAGGCAGAAAAGAGCATAGGCGGAACATTAGAAGAAAAAGAATAGGTGCTCTTGAGGATATGGGGCAATATTCTAGTCAGAGAAAAAAACCTTTACAGTATGTTGTTTTGAAAAAGTATATTAATTTCAGATGTAAAAACATTTTCCTTGTGTACAAGTAAATACTGTAATTGAAGTGACAGAGTAGACATGTAGAATTTATTATCTGAAAGAAAATCTAATCAATAGGTATTTCATTTCGAAAAGTTAATGAAATATTATGGCAAGAGTGGCCTTTTAAGCTTTGATTTTTAGATTCGGAGAAAGAGCTTAATTTTCAGTGACAAGGTCACTACTAGTTGAATGGTCTCCCACAGAAATGACGGGTTTTTTTCATTCTTGAATTATTTATTAAAATCAGACTTCACTAATCGGAGTTTATTTAAACTTTTTTTTTTTTGTAGATCAGCAAATTAAAATCATGTTACCTTTGTTATTTCTACCAGTTCAGAAGGGACATTAAAGTACTTATGTGAAATTAGACATTAATTTCATGAAAGTGTTATTAGTGTATAACAAAATCCTTTCTTCTCAGTTCATATTAATTAATATTCAATGCAATATGTACACATGTATTTAATACTATTATCATCAAGGAAGGGCAGAGGGTTCAAGTCATTGTAAAGGACAATGTGGGTATATTTTATCTCCTGCTAATTAGCAAAATTAGATGAGCTTCTGAAAGATTATCTGAAAGCAAAGATTTGCCAAGCCTACTTTCAATAAGCAGTTTTTATGCTCCCAATAGCCTAAGACTCAACTCTTCGATGACAAAAATAAATCTTTGGGTACATCCATCACGGTTAAAGCAAGCCACTTCCAAGGTCAACTATAGGGTCAGAAACAAAAGGCGTGCCAAACAGCCACATATGCAAAATCATAGACATCAGCTCATCTAAAACAAATGCTCTACCTCACAAAACAAAAATTATTTAGTTGTTTACATTTATGATATTGTGTTGATACAGCTCAATTTGGAGATGTAATGAAAATTGTGCATGTTTTTGCCGTTTGGATGATATCTGCTAGAGAAGATGTAAAAAAAAAAAAGGCATAAAACCATTGACCCATATTTTCACCAAGATCCAGGTTAGGGAGTAAACTGCATATATCTTGGTCAATATATATAATGCAATAGACATTACATACACACTTTATCATTATTTAGGCAGTCTTTCTTTCAGAAGATGTCTTTGCTAAATAAATGTGTCCTCATAACTGCCTTTGAGAAGTAGACATGTGCTGATCCTATACACTCTACACCTTCTTTGAAGCCCTTGAATATTTCACTTCAAAAACATGTCCTACTTTAATTATATCATCCTGGTACATGAGAGATAAGGTGATTTCTCTACTTCCTGGATCAAAAGGAACAGCAGGATTAGACAGAAACAGCACATCAACTATTTTATTAACTGTCTCTAGATTTAACATTTGAACATTTTACGTCCATGCTACAACCCTCCTTTCAGTGTCTATGAGGAAGTTTCTGCACTTTGTTTGACCCGACTGAACTTTGTCACACTGCCTTCTCACCACCCCTGCTGAAGCAAGCCACTAAATCTTACCAACTATCTCTTTGTTGTCTCTTGTACGTTCCCAGCCCCTCCTTCCAATCTTACCAAGCCAGTTAAGTTGCACTTTTCACCTTCTCTGTTGACATAAAATGAAGTAACTGCATTTATTTGATTATTGACTGCACATTTTGTCAACATCTCAAATTTTATAAGTCAACTAGATCGTGTTTCAAGGCAAAGTCCTAAAATTTCATAGCTCATCTCTATTTGCTTGCTCAGAGCAAAGTAACGAAATGAAAAACTCAGAACTCTAGAGAAAGTTTGTTTAGTCTTGTCATCATATAACTGAACTAAACTATTCAGCCCCGTATAAGTGTTTTAAAACATTCTATTATAGAAAAGGAAGTTATTAGTTTGTTAAAATATACTTAAATTTGATAGGCATTTAACCAATGTAGACTGTGTTGGAATGAAAATTATTAGAGTGCTGAATGCAACATGAATTCATTGTGGTAGAGAAAGTAGATGTGGCAGCTGTAGAGAAGTACTCACTTGCTAAATGAAAATGCTAGGGGTAAGAGGGCTAGCTCACAATTAAATGTAGTAGAAAACATTGTAAGTCTCCTGTTCTCCACCAATAAGGTAAAAGACTGTTGTACCTCATGCCTGGCACCATGATCACCTGAGTTTTTAAAATATTTCATGGAATACATTATTTAACCCTGTTAATAAAATACTGGGCTTAATGTCATTTAGATCCAAAAGTGTGACTTTAGAACAGGACCCTTACTTTGAAATACTGAACTGAAGCTGCTGGTGGACATAGTTAGTTCCTTAACTAACATCCCAAGGTTTACAAAGAAATCCCTTCTTGTGACTCTACCCATTCCCAGGTAAGAAAACGTTATTTGATATCAACATGGAAACATATTGTTGAGTGCATACATGGGTTCTCTTTTAGAAAAACATAGAAATTTAATTTTTTTTAGGTTTGAGAAACCCATATATGTTTTTTAATTGGAGATTTCACTTGGAGATATTAGAAGTGATTTTCGTGAAAAACAACAATGCTACTTTCTAATGATTCCAAAAATACTTGAAGTCAGTCAGCCAGCCCAGAAATTATGCCATATGTTATACTAAATTGCTGATTAGAATAAGATTAGAATTTTCCTATGATGCTTCTATTCTGTACGCTATTTTTGGTCTGTTATATGAATCAAACAGGTTCAGACCTTATAAGAAGGAAAATCACATGAAATAAAATGTAGGTGTACAAGTCAAACCCTAAGTAGTGAACCAAGCATCTGCCTACACAAATAGGTAGTATCTGTAGTCTAGAGCAGGGGCCAAAAATCAGACATCCTCAGGGGTCAGACAGGTTAGGGAGATGGTTGATGCTGGCTTCTTAGGGAATGTGATATGGTGAGAGGTCCTGATTGTTGCCTGGACAAAACATGTGCCCAATGTGGCAGCATCTTTAATGTTTTAAGTCTAGCCAAAATCCAGACTTTTTGTGTGAAATGTCCCAATTATTAAATGCTGGTTATGAACTTCATACTATTGATACAAAACAAAACATTTCTATGGATTTTTGTTTGCCACCTTTCATAGAAATTTCCGTGGGGCATTATATGGACTTTAGAGACTGATCTTAGATATAAATTATGAATGCTGCCCTTCAAAAAATAACCATGAGAAGGAACAAACCATTGAAAGAAAAATTATTTAAGATGATGAATTCAGAGCCACCTTAAACCAAGGACTCTATCTATTCCTCATCCTAAAATACTAACAAGCACTGACAGGATGCCAAATACCAAGTTCTTTGTTGGAATCTGAAGACAGAGTGATAAAGAAGAAAGACTCAAGCCTGAACTTCATGCATTTACAGTCAAATGGATGGACCTGCTTATAATCTTAGCATGCACTGAGTGATTTCCTGTCTTAGAGAACTTCAGGATACAAAGGAAATCCCTCCATTTCTTACTTTCCTCCATACCTACATATACTTTATATTCATTACAGTTTCATAACCAGAGAGCTAGGAAAATTGTCTGTCACACTGTTCTATCCATCTTCTTAAGAAGAATTTGGGTAGGGATTTGAACTTAACATGATGTAAAGGAATGCATAATTCTACTGGCAAATGTATTTTAATCTTCTTCGCTGTCTTGTTACATACACTGCTACTTTCCTACTAATATCCTTGCTTCCCCCCGTGCCTATGGAGAGCAGCAGTGTACTCAACTAAAAAATTATGTTTCTGAGATTTGAACGGCCATATGAAATTAAAATCTGGTTAATGAAATGTGAGCAAAAAAGGTTGTGTGGCGCTTCCGAAAAAAGGTTGTGTAAGCCTTTTGCCCTTTCCTACATCTTTTTCCTTTCTGTAACCTAGATGTGATAGCTTTGCCCTTTCCTACTTCTTTTTCCTTTCTGTAACCTAGATGTGATAGCTAGAGCTCTAGTGGCCATACTGTGACTCTAAGAAAACTTTGACTATGAAAGTCACCAAGCAAGGATGATGAGACAAAAAGCTTGAAAGAACTTGGGCATATTGATGGCATTGTGAGATTACTGAACCAACCTCAGATAGCCCTAACAACTGAGATTATACACAAAAATGGCTAATAAATGGTTTCTTAATGCTATGTTGTAATACATATGTTCTATTTCAATATATGTCCAATTAGCAATGTACTGTACAAAATTGCAGCAAACAAGGTTTTAACAAGGCATGTCCATCAATCTTTGCATATGCATCTATGATGGTTTGCCCCAGATGATTTCTATCTCTAATTTTTCTTTAAAAAAAAAATGTGTCTTTAAGATATTCCAGAAGAAGCACTCATGGGTTTCAATAAATATAATAATATTTACGCTTCGATACTTTCTATCCACCCTGTAAACTTCCTATTATGTGGGTGGAAAAACAAAAAACAAAAACCTCTTACCATGTTCCAAGTGCAGTTCCAAAATTACACAGTGTCAATTAACCCAAGGTGATATCTCAAAATACCTGGAATACTTTTACCTTCAAAACCATGTGGAGAGCATGGGCAAGCACTGATTCGGGTATTGGCAGAAGTGAATCATTTACATATTCTTTTCTAGACTACTAAGAGAATACTTTCATTTTAGGAAGCTCTTGGAATTCCATTGAATTAAGCCATCTAGCTTCTCTCTTTCCAGAACTGGCCTCACAAGCCAGTTCTTGTTTGTTGTGAAGTTGGATTCTATAGCCTAGCCTTTCCCAATATTCTTTTGTAAATATATAGGTGACTAAGAGGAGTTCTATAGCAATATTTTAAAGGAAAATTGAATTAAAGTTTTTGAATTAGAATTCTGGAAAATTCTGGATACAAGGGAAACTGTTAAAATGCTACTACTCACTCATCCCATAAGCATTTTTTTAATACTACATTCTATATACCAAACAATGAGCATTTAAAGCTGTGTAAGAAAATGTATCTACCCTCAAGAATCAATTAGAGAGGTAGACCAAGTAAGCAAAAAATTATCCTGCAGCATGACAAGTACCAATATAGAAGGTATTCACAGAGTTTTATGTGCGCCAGAAAAAGGAATATCTAAATCTATTTCAGGAGTCAAAAAGACTTCTTAAAGAGCATATGGGTAGGTGGAATTTTTAAGGGTGATTGGGAATCAAGTGAATAAAGAAGGGTGAAAGGCATTGAAAGTAAAGGAAAAAGAATCTGTTTGGAGCTCACTTAACTATTATTTGAGAGGAACATAAAAACACCTAGCACAAGCCTGTGACTAAGCTAAAAAAAATTAATTGAGCACTTCCACAGTAGAAAGATTAGAAAAAAATATATCATTAAATATTTTCGTAATTCTGTATCTAAAGTCTAGACAAGGGTAAATAATGATTTTAACTAATTATAATTGATACCTATGACTCTTCCAACATCTTATTCCATGAAAATACTGAAATATATCTGATTCCATGAAAATTCCTGAAATGGTTAAGCAAAAATAAATTCTCTTTCTTATTTTTGTAATGTCCCAGGGCAATAAATACTTTTCTTCTTGATTTTGATTTTTATCAAAATAATGAAAATTATATAATCCATAGAAAAGACATTTCACAATATCAAAATAAGTGACATTTCCATTGAAGTAATGTTGCCCATTGTAAATAACACTTTACTGAATGTAGATAATAAAATTTTCATCCTTTACTTATATGTATGCACCCTAAATTTATATATATATATATATATATATATATATATATATATACACATATATAAGCAATATAGCCAAAATTAGAAGTTGCCCATATATTTACAGTTAAAGTATAGACAAATTTTAGATAATAATGTTGATTATGATGTCATCACAAATATCATTACTTCTGCCTCTATTCGTACTATTAATCATAACAGTTACTCCCCCACCACTCTTATGCTTTTTCATACTTATGTTCCAACATGCTAAATATATATTACATTTAATGCTTCTACTACTACCACCAAGACAAACACATTAGTACCACTGTGCAAATGAGAAAAATGCATCTTATGAAGGTTAAGCAAGTTGTCACTGACTGCGCGGTTAATAAAAGAGGAAGGCCAGCTAAACATACTCGTGACTTCAAGAGCCCAACTTTACCACTTACTGACTGTGTGGCTTTGGACCTCTCTAAATCTAGGTTTCCTCATCTAAAAATTGGCAACAGCCATCATATCTACCTAATAGAATGGCATTGAATATGGAATCTAATGTTGTATATAAAAACACTTGTAAAATATGCACAACCATAAAAATATTAACTAGCATCCCCCATGAAAAGGTGATAAAAGGATTTATGCAATAAAAATTTGCAGACAGAATTTATCCACAAAAATAACTTATAGTAAATGATAATAGAAGGCAGGAATAGTTCAGTGCAAGTGTTTCTTATAGCTTTACAAGTGTCATAACATACTGGAAGATGATAGAGACCTTAAAAACATCATTTATCTTAAGTCTCACTTAAGATTGATCTCAAAATACATAGGATGAACCACATAAATTGACCCTACTATAAAAATTCAAAGGGCTTGCCAGAGTCATCTTTTTTTTATTTTAATCTTTTAAAAGCATGTTTAGATTATATTCATTTGATTTTAGTGAAGCTTTTCTCTAAAATAAATTGCCTATACATGCACACACTAACACATGTGGAATTCTTTTTCTGTAATCCTCAAAGAGTCTTTTGATTCTTCTTCTGATTCACCAAAAAAGAGTCAGTGAGGAAGTGCGATGCGTCCTGGGATTTGGATGGCTCCACAGTCACTGTGTACATTTACATGGAAACCAGATGGTTGCAGAAAATGTTTTTTTTTTATTAAAAAAATGGATCATTGAGGTGTTTCCACAGACTCTTATCCACTAATGGATAAAAAGTGCAAATCAAAAGTGAACTAAAGGGAAATGGCATGCAAAATAATCAGGCAGCTCATCGCAGCTTAGCCACACATCCCACGAGACTCCTTAGAAAGTAACATTTTACTAGGACTTAGAACATTGTGGTGAAGAGTCTTGGGCTTCTGTTATTCAGGGAAAGTGAGGGGGAAAGGGAAAGGGAAATCTTCGTCCAAAAAGTCTTATGCCCCTTGCCCTTCGAAGGCTTAATTTTGCTTTTTCCTCCCTGAAAAAACTAACCACAAGTTTATAAGACGGGATGTTTAAGGGGCTTCACTTTTTAATCTCACAATATTAATTCCCTGAAGCTTTGAACTGACAAGCAGGCCAATGTAAATGAGCCAGAACAAGAGTCAGAGCCAGAATTTTTGTTGTACCATGACAAAAAAATGTGTTATTAGTGCTCAGTGATTAATGGTCATGCAAGAGGAAGGAATATAACAAGTATAAGATTGTCTCGGTATGTGCATGGCTTACAGAATATCAGGGCAAAATTCAATCGACTTTACTACATTTTCATATGTATATACACAGATACATGTTTTGTGTAGATTCTGTACCATATGGGACATTTTATGTGAATTTTAATTCACATTTAGCATTTAAAAAAATGCGTTAAAAAAGTCTAATGGACACTCATACATTTGTGAAATGTCACACACACACGGTAAACCTTGCTTAATAATTAATGTACTTATTGGTTACCTATACTATATTTAAATCTTGTCTTAAATAATTTAGATTCAGTACCCAGTGGTGAGTTAATTTCATTGGCAAAGCAAATTAACCAAATCTATGGTAACTCATGCATGCCATCACAGAGGATAGATTTAGTAAGCAATGCCGTTAAAATGCAAACAATTAGGGAAGAGAAAAAAAAGCTTGGCATCAAGGGGGAAAATAAAACCACTTTTTTAACAAAATAAAAAGTGTTCTGGAAAAATATGATGTTCTAACTAAAGCATAGCGTTCCGTTTTATGAAATTTAAATTAATAACATTCTCTTTCCTTCTGCCTGACCACCAAAAATATTTAGAAGACTATAAGGCCCTGCTCACAAACTATACATGTTTATAGAGCACAAATGAAATGTCAGCTGTTCATCACGCGAGGATGAAACAGAAAAAAAGAAAGCCTGGAGAAAGTTAGTCAGGATGGGGAGGGGATGAAGGGACAAGAGACACAAAGAGGTAATCCATCAACCACATCGACTGCCTTGTGTCAAAGCTACAAACAGCTGGGATATGCCAAGCCAATGAGAAAAGCAGCCCTGATATTTGAGGAATTACATAAAGTGTAGGATAAATAACAGGATGATGATATAGTAATTGCCTACAATAGACGCTAGGGAATTTTCATTTGATCAGTTGCTTGCCTAAACCCCCTCAACTTGGTCTCTTATTACAAAGACTGTATCCTCAAAATAAACAGACCCAGGACCACCCCACTATCCCAAGCAATGAAAAGTAATTCATGGAATAAAAGTTTAAGGAATGTTATTTTCTCATACTACAGATATAACATTTTAATTTTTATCTTGTTTGGTATTATGATAACATAATGTTTTACAAATAATTGTTGCAGGTAACGAAAAACTAAAGTCAAAACTAAAAGAAACAAACAAGCAAACAAACCATTTTTACTTATAATGTTTGAGAAAAGGAAGGTCTACATAACAATTATGATTTCCCACTTCTTTTCTTTTCACCACTTTTCCAGTCTTTTCTTTTTCTTCCCTTCCTCCCTTCCTCCCTTCTTCCCTCTATTCCTCTTTCCTTCCTTCCTTGCATTCTTTTTTGTTTTAAACCCTAAAAGGAAACTCAGTCAGTAGACATTTTATTTACTCTTTTTGAAGTATCTCTCTGGACCTCATTTCTGAGTTTTTCTTTGTTAAATAAGACTTTCTTTAGGGGGGGAAAAAAAAAACTTTCCAGCAAGAAACATGCAAATTTTTGCTTGCTCTTTTCTACTTTCTCATAGGACTAAATCTATAAAGAATTAGTATCTGGCTTTATTTCATTGTAATTTATCCCATCAATTTACATAATGATTCTTTGTTACTATTTTGGATTTTACTCTTTGAAACACCAATATCATTGCTCTGAAACCAATTCTGCTGCTCAAAGGGAAAGTATACATAAAGAGACAATACAATTAAGAAGTCTATCTTTGTGCGTGAACTAATCGGGTTAAAACTACAGATATGCAAAATAAAGTAAAACAACTGATGTTATTAGGTCATTTCATCCATACAATTGGTTCTCAAAGCTAAAATCACCTGGGAAGTTTTAAAAAGGACTGATGCCTGGACCCCACCAACCAAAGATTCTGATTTGATTGATCAGGATGGGCCTTCAGGATCCGAAATTCTTCAAACTCCTGAGGTAATTCCAATGTGCAGCCAGGAACCAGAGACAGAGAACACTGGTTGATGAGGAGGGAAGTCATTCATTGCAAGAAAGAAAGGATTGAAGTGAGGACATCGATCTTCTACAAGCACACTGGGACGATGATCAAACATTTCCAACTCATCTATGACTTTCAAAAACTGTTGCATTAATCAGGGGGAGAAATGGAAAGAAAAGGCAGGAAAAATAAATATTCGCAGGTATCCCCTTGGAGCCAATGACGCTCTGAAGGTGGAGTCTAAAGACAAATATGCAGCTCCTAGTGAAGAACCATCTAATGAAGAATATGCAGCTCTTCAGCTAAGGCAAGTGAAGCCATCATCAGGCTCTATCTTTGGAATTTAATTACCTAACTAACCAAATCTATTTAGATGTTCCTTCCGCAATCCATATTCCCTCAGTAGAGGTAACAGAAAGTTCACAAAGGCGGCAATAGTATTGCAATTCTAAGAGAGCTCCAGTTCTGCTGGCCTGTGACAACTAAGAAAGGAATGGCCTACACTGCTTTATACAAAACACATTTTTTTTCCCAGCAGTCTATCTTTCCGTATGCCACTAAATTCTGCCTTCTGCTGGATTGAACAAGGAGGCCAAAATTGGCCACAAGACAGAACTACTTGTCCATATCAGATAAGCCATAGGAAAAGAAAAGAGAGAAAACAGACTCCAAAGAAACTGAGTTAGTAAGAAGCTCAGAACTGTTTGCTAAGAGCACAGCATTTGAGACAATGTAGACTAATTTCACTTTGTGTTAGGAAAGATGGCATTTCCTGTATTCCCTGTGCTATTTTCCTTGTGATAATCTTCCTCAGTCCTGTTTCTGACACAGAATACAACTTTGTCTCCTCTTGTTTGGCCTCCAGTGCTCTTTTCAGCAAGCCAAAAGCTGAGGTGAGATCAGCATGGGCTCGAAGCTTGGAGAACAAATTTTATAAAATGGGAAATGATTGTTCCAGTGAAAGCAGAGAAGACATTTGAATATTCTATAAGTATAATGTTCAATATAAGTACTTAAATGTATAATTGGGATTCATGCAGTAAAAGAAGATGACTTCACAACCCCATAGTTGAAAATTTTTGAAGCACCTTAAATTTTGTTACAATGTGTTAGGTAGGATATGTTTTCATTATTTATGTTTCTTGTATTTGTTTTAATCCAAAGTAATATGAAATGATTTGAAGAAGAGGAGTTCAATAATCAGTTTTATTGATAATTCAGCTGGTATTTGATCCATTATTAAAATATTGTGTACCATATATGTATGTATATATAATAAATTTATTCTTAAAAAAATAAATCCAGTTTTATTAAATGAGGATTTCAATCCATTTATAACAAGAACAATTTAATTTTGGTATCGTTATATACTATTTACTACTTAATAATTTTTAGAGAAATAAGCATTGGCAGAATTTATGCAAAAATAAGTTGTAGAGAATTTACTATTTTTCAATACTTGATTTTGTTAGATTTCAAAATGGCTGTCCTGAGTTCATCCTTAGTATTACTGTTTATAATGATCATTTTATATAAAATAGTAATTGTAACCCATCTGACCTTTTTACCCTTTTCACAAAGATGTTAAAATTCCAGTGAAATCACATACTGTTCTATGTAAGTCACAGGAAGCTATCTTTTCAAAAATATGACAGAAAGTCTTGTAATAACATTTCCTGAGTACAATCTTGGGAGCTTTCAAGGAGACCATATGAAGTCATAGAAACAGAGCCTCCTATAAAAAGTGAAAAATATTAATAAATACAACATTTCTCGCTCATCAAATAAAAGATCACCACAAAGGAGTACCTCAGAACCTAGAGAGAAAATATTTGGTATCTTAAAGCAATTCAATGAAAACATTAAAAGTTACACTCTTTTTATACTTGAGGGTAAGGTTAGGTCCGAAGAAACTCAATATAAGTCACTTATCAGTGTTTAAAATAAAACACATATTTAATACGCATCAGTTGCTGACCATTTTTCTTAAGCTTTAAAAAGATTCTCCATTAAAATGCTGTATTTCTTCCTTAAAAGTTTTGTGATAGGTTTCTAGCCATTTTCATGTATTGCTACACAGGAGAGAATGTCTAGGCAGGTGATTTAGTTAAATAGATGGCTGCTAAATGAGAATGAACTTTGACTCATTTAAATTAACTTCAATATTTATTGTTACAAGCTTGACAATGCTCTTGGAAATGATTAAGCATGACCTCTAGAATAAATTAATTTAATAAAAAGGACTAAACAGTAACACAACATTCAATTTAAGAGATACCACCATTATTTTGAAATCAGGACCCCATAAAAGGTTTGACATGCGGCACAATAGAACCAAATCTGATTTTTAAAAAACAATCTCAGTGATTTCGTGTAATTTTACCTAGCGAAATTCAATGCAAGATACTGTGAAAATGATGATAATGACTATACCAAAGAGAACAAAGTAGTTGAGGCTTGTTTGCAAATTTTAGTGAAATAGGAAGTGATTCTGTCTTCATGTTTGATTGCTTTGATTAACAACATTTGTCATCTACCTATGTAGAATCATTGTTTAATTTAGAAATTATTTGAGTCAATCTATGAATTAAATCATAAGCCTAAGAGTAACATACAGGGAGATATAGAATACCATCACTATTAATGCTTAATCTCTGTATATAATATATATTTTTAAGTGAGAAGGAAATACAGTAAGAAAAATAATTTTTATTTCCTTGCTATTATGAGACATTTCTACACTAGTGCCTGTAATGACTTTCTGTGATTCAGGAGAATGAGACCTCTCAGACCTGTGGTTCAACAGCCTAAGCTCAAAGGAGATTTCAATTTATTTATTGATTCCACACACACACATCCTTTTGCTAGTTTCAAGAACACTTTTACTGATATTAATATTAACCTCCATCTTTTTAGCTCAAAATGACACTATCAAAAGAAAAAAAAAATGGCTCTAATACAAACCCCCAGAGGAGTCATTGTCGCCTGGAATGATTTCCTGTTGTTGCATCTGTGTATGCTTTGTCCTGTAGCCAGGCATGTACACTCTTCATGGACAAAGTCCCTGTCTGCTATAAACCCTCCACGTTCTGAAGCCCTAGTCAAACACTACGTACTCAGAAGGTGCCCAAGGTGTGTTCCTGGAACTGAATCCTTGTAAGCAAGCATTGTTAAAACAGGACAGTGGCCCTTGCTTCACCTCCAGCTGCCTACACGAATAGATATAAAAAGATGTAGCTCTGTGTGCAAGTGTATTTTTCACATGGTGACTAATACTTAATATAATCTATACTCAGGCATTACAGGAAAGTAAAGATGATATCAGCGACCAACCCTGCATGACGGTCTACCTGTCCTTTGTGACTATTTTCAATACTGTTTACCAAAGGAAAACAGGTTTTCAAAAACCCATTCCCTTTGTTAAGAATGCAAGAGAATTCACAGATGCTGTATATTCACAAAATGCATAGGTTTAGGATGTAGAATTTATCTGGTAGTGATATCATCAGAGGGTGATCGTATTCAGTCACACTGAATACAATCATCTTTAATGTGCCTCACGTATTGTCCAGGATCCAGGGCCCTTAAAGAAGCTGTTCCAACCACCAGAAACCTGGCCTTTCCCATGTCCTATGACCTGTCCCTTCAACTTCTACACATTCTTCCTCCACCAGGTGAAATTTCATTTCCTCCAAAAAGTTTCCCTGGATGCCTAATAAATGAAGGTAGGTATCATAGCCCCTTCTCCTCACACAGTGTAATAATTATTGCCTGTATCTTAACTGTCTGTTTGCTTGCAGGTCTCCACAACCCTAAACTGTCAACTCTGGAGAGCTGGGCTGTGTCTTGGTCCCCACTGTGCCCCAAAAGTCTGGGAATGTGAGTAGGCACCACATAGGTAACTACTACTGAATTGAAATGTAAATTGAGGCTGTGAAGATTTCTATATGCCAAAGAAATCTTTCTAGAGATAACACTTTTTTTCTGACTTTTTATGGGTATTTGGGAAGTGTACCTATGTTTAGATGTGTGTGTGTGTGTGTGTGTGTGTGTGTGTGTGTGTGTGTTGGGAAGCATAGAAGCTGCAAAAAAAGAAGAGGAAAGAGAGAGGGTATGAAACGAATCTCAGTCCTGAGGGGGAACAAAATTTTGTCACCGCAAAACATGCCTTTTGGGAAATTGATTTTAAGCTGGTTATGAAGAAACAAAAGACTCAGAAAAAATCTTTGACCCTCACCCATTACCTGCCTAAAGGAATTCAGATAGAAAAACTTGCTTAAAGGACAGGAGCATCACCTTAACATCATAATATAAACTACCTGTGGCAAACAGGAAGAAATCTAGCAAAGCCTGTTTGTTGAACTTCCCTCTGCGTCCCATTGTTTCTGGGTGGCCCAGCCAGAAGTTGTTTACCACATGTTTGCTCTTACTCGTCTACCTATAAATTACCTGCTTTCCCTTTGAAATTCCAGACCCCTAACCCCTTCTCCTTTGTCTAAAATGTCATGTAAGCCTCAACTGCCCAATGCATCTTTGGGTCTCATATTGTTATGGCATCCCCGCATGTATATCCATAATAAATTCTGGGCATTTTCCCCTGTTAATCAGTCTCATGTTAATTTGATTATTAGCCCAGCTAGAAAAACTTAGAAAGGTGGGAGGAAAATTGTTTTTTGCATCCCACTGTCCTCTTTTCAGGTCTGTGTTCCTATAACTGAGTGAAATGCTCTGTCTCTCTGACTCCATCTTGTTCAAGCCTGCTTTGTTCCCATGGCCTTCAGGCTAATAGCTTCTGCTTAGTCTTGCATGTAGACATGCTAATCATTAGCAGAACTGTGCTTGTGGTTTGAGGAGATAAGGGAAGTATGTATTGTTTATCAAAGATTTGCAGGAACCTCGTGATGGGACTCACATCAACTAGTACAATCTTCCTCGAACCCCTGCTGACACCCAGATGTCTGTGGTGGTCAGTCAACTCTTGCCCCTCCCACTTCCTCTTCCCTTGACAAAAAAAGATGCCTGAACTCAATACTTTCTAAACATAGATTTGAGGAACCATTAGGCCTCCCATCTTCTCAGTTGGCGCCTTTGTGATCAATACACCTTCCGCTACTCCAAACTCTGATATTGAGTTTTGGCCTTTTGAACCACAGGGCACATGGACTTTGGCCTGGTACCATTCCTTCACATGTCATTTCAATCTGCTGGTACACGATCAACTCCTTTTGTAGAATCCCTGCCTCCCTCACTAGATTATAAACACATGGAAGGTAGGAATTATGTTGGGTTTGTTTTGTTTTGTTTTTTATCATTATCTATTGTGCCTTAGCAGATCAGGGTGAGTGCAACAGGGAAAAGGGGATGGGGGTCGCTATATTTTCACACTCACAGAGTAGAAGTTTGGAATCATGTAGGGAGAAATCAGGATGAGATCTTTGTTTTCATGGCAGTCACAACAATTTAGGCCATTTATTTAGTATGATTTCCAGAAAATATTGTACAGAATAGCTCCATGACAAATATTGGATAAATTAGGGTAACTTGGTGAAATAAATGAGATAATGTAGGTCATAAGCTTCATATAATACCTAAAACATAGTAGGCACTCACTCAACAAATGCTCATTCCTCTGCCCTATTTAATTATTTGTCTTATAGCCTACCATCTTGGTAGCATTATATATGGGCTCTAATGTCATGGGAACTCACTGCTGAATTAGGGCTCCACACCCAGAATTTTCAATGCAAATTCTCAGGCTCACCCAAACCTACTGAATCAGGAACTTTCAAGGTGGGGCACAGCCATCTGTGTTTAAACAGGTTTTCCACGTGCGTGACTCTAAGTTTGAGAACCACTGCCCTACACTAACAGGGGAAGTACCCATTTAAAATAGAGGCAAATAATCTGGAGGAAAGCCTGAAAGGTAGGAAATAACCAGCTTAGCTAATTTCTTGCTGCTAAACGTGTGATCTCAGAACAAGCGTCACCACATGGCTGGGAGCTTATTAGAAATGCTGGATTTCAGGCCCCATCCCAGACCTGCTGAATCAGAAACCACAGTTTAAGAAGATCCCCAGGTGATTCATATGCACGTTAAGTGTGAGAAGTTCTGATCTAATGAGTGTTTTCAGCAGCAGAAGGTGAGTTGTGGGAGGAAAGAAAAGGTAAAAATTGCATTTAAAGAAATTAAACTAAAATTTCCAATCTCTCTCATACAGAGGGGTTGTGTAGAAAGTAACGGGTGTTTTGTCACATACAATTTCTCTAATTAAATTTTACATTATCCATTGTAAGTCAGACATCTGGTGTGGGGATTGGGGGGACCCTGTAGCATTTTAACTGTGCTTTCCAACAAGAGAGTAAGAGGCAAGAGTGAGAACAAGTGTCCCACGTTTTAAAGCCCAAGACATGTTAAATGAATCTACTGTGTATATGAAGCTAGTACACATAAACATTGCAAGAGAATTTTTAAATTCTTCATCTTTTGTCCCTCATTCCTACATACATGTACATTTTTCACATATTTAACAAGTAATACTTTTATCACCACGATTTTGCTATTGATTGCTTCTTTAACAACAAAATGCATCACAAACAAAAATGAATGAAGCTGTCGGAGGAGAAAATTCCATAGTAGCTTTACTGTCAATGCCCATCATAAATAACCATGACATCATAGGAGCCTTATCTACGGGTTGCCGCTACTGATCGATGGCATCACTCTAGTAGTGTAAATAGCTTCTAATGTCCCATCTTCCACCTTCAAATAGGCTCTGATTATTTATGATAGCTGTTAGGTTACAAGTCTGAGCTGTGGTTTGGATTTATTTTCTACTTATAGCTGCTGTGGATTTCAAGTTAGATAGGATTATTTTTTAGTTAAAATGATGAACTGAGATAGAACTGTCATCGAGCCAGGTACACCATCATCTCGTCTCGTTGGCGTCACCATCTGACTGTGAATTCACAGAGCCAGAATGCTTTCTGTATTATCATTGTCCACCAAAAAATACTGAAAATGGCAGTTAATCACTGGTGGTTACAACATGGAAAAAAACAACAACATACTAATGCAGCTTTCTACACAATTAAAATGTTTTTAAAATACATTTAGCCTTTTGTTACTAAATTGTAAAAAAGTATATCATCTGCATTGTATGTATTTTATGATAATAAAAGTGTTTCAACTTGAATGTGACAGCTAGAGATGATTTAGGAGGTCAAAGGAAATCCATCACCTCTTGTGCAAGGTATTTTTCATAATCATAAAAGAGACTGACAGGTAACCTGGGCAAGAATACATTTTGCATAGAGAAATAGATGGGAGCTGTGTCTACATAAAACAGGCAGGTGAAGTTTAGAAATTCGGCAATTATCCATATATTTTGTCAATACAATAACAAATACTTGAATAATTCTTAACATTTTCTAGGCACAGTAAGTTATCAAAATGTTTATGAACTAGATTAGGATGATAGGCTGTATTCACATTTTCAGATTTCTTTTGCATTATGTAAATAAAAGATTTTTCTTCCGAATTCCCACTTTTATTAGGATTTGACCAATTCATTACTCAAATTTCCTCTAAGTCATTCTTTCTCATTGAGAAAATTGTGCTAACAATGTAAGTTCTCATAATCAAGGGGAAACCTTTACATGCAAAATAGTATGTGGTTAGTACCCTGTAGCTATATTTTTATATAGTTTCAAGATAATTTTTAAAAGAAATTCAATAGTCATGAGGTTATTTAAAAATCTCATATTTCAATATTTATTCTGTCATATCTTATGATTCATCAGTTAACCAAGCTTCTAAGGAAATATGTAGAATATTTAAACATCTGTTATGGCAAAATTATCTGTCCTATTTAATTTTGGATTATTTTATGTGATTTAAATAACTGATATATTTGGCATTTTTAAATGGTTTTTAATCTATATAAAAATAACTGGAAATCAGTTTGGTCCTTACAACATTTTACAAACCTATTAATAGTAAGAGTATATCAAACTTAAATATTGCAAAGAAAAGTAAACACCTATTTGAAAATGCTCTAACTCTACCAAATTATGAAATTATTATTGTAGCAATCTATCTTTCCATACTATTTATAAGATTTTCACCTAATCAACACTTTTATAGAGTGTTTTGAGAACTACTCTATATGTTTAAATATTTAAAAACTGGGAAGACATGCATTTTGAATGGTGAAAAATAAAATGAAAAAAATGAAAACAGAAGGTTCCTCCCAATAACTGTTGCCTTTATATGAATATTGTGATAATTATTTAACACTAGGGTATTTCCCTTTCTAATGGTAGCTATTTAAACGTTTCTTCCCAGTATGCTTTGCACTGCTAAAAGTCTTAAGTAAACTGAAAATCAGTAGGGAGAAAGTGGGAATGTGGATGCTAGGAGCTGACAATAGATGTTTTGTCACATGTAGGCCCTGGTACTTACTCAGGAAGTGGGGATTCGTTCAGCCAGCTGATGCCAGGGGACAATGATTTATTGCCTGGTGTCCTCAGTGGCAATTGGACCCTTTCCCACTGTCACTCACAACTTGCAAAGATTGTGTCCTAAAGAAGAGGTTCCCCTCCGTTCTAAAGAGATTACAATGCCTGTCATAAAGTGTCTTTTAGCAGAGGGAAACGGGTATGAAAATGGGCAAAGAAAGGAAACAATCAGAAGAGGAGAGAAGATGGATGTTCTGTAACCTTTTCTCAGAGACCCATTTCTTCTACTTTTTCTCCTGTCTTTAGCAGGTTTTTGTTTTGGCTGATGACAATGCGTAATAGCCTGATAAATTGATTTTGTGAGTCTTTTTTCTCATCTCTTGAGAAGACACTAACTCATTGGGACTTCAGAGGGCTCGGAAAGGCAGGAGACAACAATTAGTTTGTTGAAGATGTCAGAAAGTAGCTTCAGAGTTTTGCCAGGAGAAATCCTTACTGACAGATCAGTGCTGACAATGTTGGCAGCTGCTTGAAAAGTGCAGCAAGCAGTTTCATCATCTTAGGGTCCAAGGAGGAAGGCCGCTGCTCACTAACTCTGCACTCTGGCTGGGTCCTCAGAGCTGTGCATTCCTCCTGACTCACCAGAATTAAAAGGAAATGGCGTGTAAAAAAAAAAAAAAAAAAAGTCCAAGAACTAGATTCTACTAAACATTTTGTTAAGTATCCTCTTTAAAGCTAAACAAATAGAAAATTTAATCTTAGTATTGCTGTTAATTTAAATTTAAATCAGTGCCTAAATAAATCTCTACAACCATTTTCAAAACTGTTTATGTACTGCACAATTTAAAATTTACTTTTCTCTATATAAAAATATATGCTGCTTGGCATTCAGCTCTATAGAACATATTAATTTCAATAATTATTTTTAAGGACCACTTTGATGAATATTAAAGAGATAAAATACTCATGGTCTGAACATACTTAAATTAGCCAAGCACTTTGTAGTACCATCCCTGAAATTAGTAAACATTATTAACATTCAGATTTATTGCCTAAAACCTTTGCTTTAAAATTACCAAATGAGAGGCTCAAGGTGTTGCTTCTCTAATGTAAAATAACCTAACTTTTCTAATGTGAAGACACAAAATTGGCAATTTCTTGACAGTTTTGAAACTAATATAAAATCTCATTACATTTTGGTAAATGTTACAAATATTAGCATTTCCCCCTTGGCATGAAAAAAATCAAAGGATAGACCTTTGTATAGCATAAAAGCAATCTTTTATGTTTTGGTAGCCTTGTAACTATTTACTTTTAAAGGTGCGTAATTCAGAATACTATGCTGTGTGTGTGTGTGTGTGTGTGTGTGTGTGTGTGTGTGTGGTGTGTCCATAGCATATTAATTAAATATATGTGTTTTTGTGTAAAACTATTACTTTAGGCTTGGTGTCCTAGAAGTTGCAAGAGATATTTCCAGGCATTTACCCTTTCAGAATGTTTTCCATATAGACAGAACTAAATGCTGTGTTTCCCCCAAAATAAGACCTAGCCAGACTATCAGCTCTAATGTATCTTTTGGAGCAAAAATTAATATAAGACCTGGTATTATATTATATTATATTATATTATATTATATTATATTATATTATATTATATAAGATCAGCTCTTATATTATAGTAAAATAAGACCGGGTCTTATATTAATTTTTGTTCCAAAAGATGCATTAGAGCTGAAGGTCTGGCTAGGTCTTATTTTTGGGGAAACACAGTGTAAACCTTCTCTATATTTTGAAGAAAGCTACATCAACCACTGAGTGTTTCTCCTATTTCTGACAAAAGAGTATGAAGTGCTCAACTCAGACAAATAACGGGAGGTGGAAATAGGGCAATCTTGAAGACTCTGCAGTGAACAATGACAGGGAAAGCCTGAGAGCAAAGCCTGAATTCTACACTTTGTTTTGCCATCAACTAGCAAATAATTTTTAATTTCTCTGGGCCCCAATTTCCTCTTCAGTAAAATAAAGGGTTAATAAGTATGCTCTCTCAAAGGACATTTTTAAGAGACCTAAACTTACGATCATTCTCATTTGAAACTACTGAGCATAATCAACATACATAGCCAGAGTGAGATCTCTACAACAAAAGCCATTGCATACGTGTATGTGAATGACCAATGCCACTGTCTGAAAATTTGAGGAAAAGTTATACAGATTTTGGGGCACCCAAGTTCTTTGATTTCTGGTCAAAATTCTTCCCATCGGCTTTTGCTCCCTTCACCCTTATTAAAGAATGGATGGAAGAAGAGCAAGAGAAGTAAAACTCACATTACTGATCTACTACGCAATAAAACTTTGTCGGAATGAAGTGAGAATTGGGAACTGAAATAAGATTGAGAGGTTCTTCTAGGGTTTCCCTCTGCTACTACCACTGCAAGTTATCACAGTATTAATATGGCTGGTGGGGAATAAATGCATTTAACAGTTAATGTTAACTCCACAGAAATAAATTAAGTGGTCAAATTGTTCATTAAATGCATTAATCCAGTTGTAAGGGACCTGCATCACATTAATAATTGCACTGTCATTTCAAAGCTTTTAAAAGCAAATCAATCCAAATTATATCAACTTGACATACACCTTCCCAGCAGCATTACTTCAGTATCAAATAAGAAATATACACTAAAAGACAATTTCTAATGTATTTGTAAAGCAGTTTGAAAGCTTTTTGCATTTTTGGCTAACCTAAGAGTTTAAGGGATAGGAAGGGAAAAAGCATCCTTGTTCAATTGGTTTAACCCAAATTTTTCCCATTTTACTTTCTCAGCCAAACCATGCGATTAACTCACTTCACATATCTTCATAATATTTGTCATAGATATTGCTGCAATAGATAAAACCAGCACTTCAATCACAACAGTGAACAGAATTCTACTGGGTAACAAAAACTCCTCGGCACAACAGAAGACTTTTAAAATTGAAGCACTCTAAACTTAGCAGCACCCCTGAGAGCCACAAATTGAGAGAGATTAATTCTGTGCCCCTGCACCCCTCATTACTAGGAGAGCTGAAGTGGGTCAAATGCAAGTTAATCTCCTGAATTCCACTTCTGCACATGGATATTAGGCCAGCCATTACTGTGTATTGGTTAATGTCTTTAAGCTATATGCATGCAAAATTAATAAACAGTGTGCCCAGCCAATATGAAATCTAAATAAAAGTAAATGCCTTGAAGTGATTTTACATAATGTCATTGCATGACATAGTAACTAAGGAAACATATGCACACATGTGTTACCCCTATGCGATCTAGAGCCAACATGGGTGAAAACAATGAAAACCAATTACTCAAAGTTCTGAATTCTTCCCAAATAAACAACGACGCACAGATGAAGAAATGAAAGTCAATCCAAATATCTATGAAACTTCAAATATGATCTACCCCAACCCCCATTTTAAAAAGCAAGGCAAATTGCTCATATGGAGGGTGATGAAGTTTTAAGTGAAGCAAGACTGCCATCACTCTGTGAAGGTACAATGTTTTCCATTCTTTAGGGTACAGGAAAAAAAAAAAAAAAGAAAAAAAACCAGGCGTACATGTCAGCACGAAGCTAGTAAAATCAGGACTCTGCTTGTCCAGAAGGCCTCATAACAACCTAATTGCCTTACCTTTCTCAGACTGCAGCGGGGTCAAACCACTCCTATTCTATTTTCATTATGAACTGCCTATTTGCAGGAGTGATAAATGTTGTGATTGCTTTGTAAAATTAAGTAAACCATTATCTTGCATTTTGGAGAGCTCTTTTTCGTTTTGAAAATGCTTTCATATTCTAACTTATCCCCTTCTATCCTCACAATAATCCGAGTTGATAGGATTTGAATGATAGGAAATATTACCCTGTGTACTATAACAGGGAATACATTAAATTAATAAAATTAAGTTAATAACTAGAGGATGTGAATTTTAATCCTACTTCTGTCACTAACAAGATATTAGAAATTGATAAGTCATTTTATCTCAACAAGCACAGAAAAAAAAATACTCACTTAAATGACAGTTCTAGGAATGAAAAACTACAAATGGCCCTTAAGTTCATAGAAAATAAAAAATGCTTAACCTCACTCTCAGAAAAAGAAAAGTATGAATTAAAAATACACTGAAACATTACTTTTTAACCTATGATTGGCAAAAGTCAAATAATTTAGTTATACGCTATATTGGTGTGTAAGAATGGGCAACTAAGCACTTTCAAGTGCTGCTGGTGGGAGGTTTGGTGAACACAACTATGGAAAATTGCCAAAATCTGAAACAATTATAAATGCACATGCTCTTTGACCCATTAGTTTACTTCTAGGAATTTATCCTGTAGATAATCCCATATAGCTCCCAAATGCTCTATGTACAAAGTAATTCATTTAGCACTCTTTAAAATAGCTAATAATAATAAATGACAATAATAAATTATGGTACATACATTCAATGGAATACTATACAGCAAATAATAAAGAGTGAGGAAGTTCTTTACATGCTAATGTGGAATTATCTGTAAGATAAACAATTGAGTGAAGAAAGCAAACTGCAGAATGCTGTGTTTAGTGTACAATACTTACGTAAAAGAGAAAAGCAAAATACACGCATTTGCTTTTATATGGATGTGATATATCTAGAAAGATACACAAGAAAAACATTGGTTGTACCTCTGGGATCTCCAAGAAAGGGATAGTGTTAATTCTACTGCACTTAGGGGAAATTTGGGGAATACGTAGCCAAGATCCCCCAGCCCTGAGGTTCTTATTCATTGCCTTAACCGTGATATTTCCTTCCTTATTTGAGGATAAGTAGAATATATTCACACCTCTTCATTAGATTCTACTTTGTTCTTCTTTGGGGACTAATTGAACAAAACAGTCCTTTTAAGATAAATGTTATTAACTCTGTAACTATTATTATTATTTATTTCATAGCGTAAGTGAACATTTTATATGTAGACTCCCTTGCACACACCCAAAAGTAATGAGGGGAAATGATGGGAGACTAAGGTATGCTTAGTTAATTAAATAAACATTATTAAGTGGATATATACATAGAGAGAGAGAGATAAATACATGGGGACATATAGAAAGATCTCCAAAATATTTCTACATAAATAAAGTGAATAAATGAATATATAGGTACACTTTGTACAAAAAAAAAAAAGATTTCTGTCCACATAAATACAATACAGTGTGTGTGTGTGTGTGTGCGTGTGTGTGTGTACATACACGTTTTCATGTAAACTTTTTGGAATTATATGCAAGAAATTGTTGAAACTAAGGAGAAAAGTGTTTACCAGGAGGAAGAAGACATACTTATGTACCGCTTGGATTTCACTATGTACGTGTGCTTCTTTCGTAATCACATTAACCACAATAAAAGATAAAACTAGGCAAGAGGTAGAATTAACTGAAAGATATCCATAACGTACCTACCCTTAAATGGGTACAAGTGGCCCATAATAAAAGGATCCTATTACTCCTACAGTCCCCCCTTCTTTCTTGTAATTCAGATGTAGATGAGTCTACTTAAAAAAGAAAATTTCAATTAGAAATTTTGTGTGGATGACAGGCCCCTGAAAACATAAGAGCAAGAGCTCAGGGAATGGATTTGTCTGGTTCGCCACATAAACGCCCAATAAAAACGTGTTGACTGACTGACAGCCCCAATTGCTAAGCATGCTACAGAATATGTGCAAAATAGCCTACTTGAGCAGTCTGCCATCCTATGAAGACATTTGATTCCAACAGGCTAGAACTTAATTGGAAAAATATGGGAAGGACAGGATGGCAAGACCATTCTAACAAAGTGCTCTTAAAAATGGACGATTATTTCCCTCTGCTTATCTACAGGGCATCTTCCCCACAAGACACTGAGCTTAAAAACAATCATTTCTACCAACAGAAATACTTCTCTTCTATATGCTTTGCCAAAGTTCCCTGAGAAAGCAGTGATAGTTTATGTGAGTGAAGAAAGATGGGAATATTGCAGGTTCTGTCTGTGCACACACATGTGCATAAGGACCAGATGAGGTGACTGCTCTCAGAAAAAATTATTATGTTTTATCCACTGAAGTAAAAAGAGGCTGTTTCTGGGTGTGGAGTGTGAAAAACAGTCTCACTACTTTATAGTCACACCTCATAACATAATCCTGTAACACCTACTGACCCAGGATCTCCAAGAAAGGGATAGTGCTAATTCTACTGCACTTATGGGAAATTTGGGGAATATGTAGCCAAGATCCCACAGCCCTGAGGTTCTTATTCATTGCCTTAACCATGATATTTTCTTCCTTATTTGAGGATGAGTAGAATATACTCACACCTTTTCGTCAGATTCTGCCTTGTTCTTCTTTGGGGACTAATTGAACAAAGCTGTCCTTTTAAGATAAATGTTATTAACTCTGTAACTACTGTTATTATTTATTTCATAGCGTAAGTGAACGTTTTATATGTAGACTCCCTTGCAACGCAACCAAACGTAAAAATGAATATTTCAATTCTGAGTCAAAAATTAATACCTTCTGTAGACTTATGGCTAAGACTTTTTCTTTGCAATCATTTTGAAAATAACATTTCTTGTTTAAAATATTTTAGTCAAAAAATTATGTTGACCAGAACAAATGTTTCAAACTGAGTGAGCCATTAGCAGGAATATATATTACTAGTTAGGTCTACCTCCCCTCCCCTCCATGTCATATTCAGAGTATTTTTATTTTTCAAACACTGAACCCTTTAAGTGCCTGCACGGTTAACGCTGTGATTGGTTGTTAACCTCTTCTCTAAATACTTCAGGAGACTGCGAAACAGTAGAATTGCACTTTTTTACATCAATATAAAGTCATGTTCACCCCCCACTGCCCCTCCCTCTCAGCCCCCTCCTTGCTCTCCCCATGAATGTGTTTTTCTCCCTCACTTCTTAGACGCATTTGGTAACAATCAGGCTTTTATTTTAAGGAGCCCTAAGATAAGGTATCTGTGAGCTCCACACTTGGAGTAATTGATCACATTTGTTTCCTGTTCATAGGTTAGACTCCTCACTCTTGCTTTTTTTTTTTTTTTTTTTTTTTTTCAACTTGGCATGTTTCTCATTACCCTCTGCCTTGTTAGCCCAGTAGAAATTTTCTACTGTGGAGAGCGAAAACAGGACGATACTATTACAAACCCCATCTAGTCGGTGACAGCAGCCCTTCTCTTTGGGAACTTCTGGCCATTTCAGCGTTAGTGGGGAGCCCTCCTATGGATACAGGTATGCTCGCCTGTAACTGACGGAGGCTCTGTGACATCCACTTGGTATTCGCATGTTTAATTTTCACACTGTGCTGATTCATAGTGAGACTGTTGCCCAGGATGACAACATTGTTATCATATGACTCAAACTGCCCCACCTCATTTCATTTGGGAATGTTAGCTCAGGTTCAATAAGCGTCAGCTGCCAATTCTGTAAAAGAAGACCTGTATCTTTCCCATTTATGCTTTCCAGATAAATTGTAATCAGTAGCATTTTATTGACCCTGTCAGGTGGGGCTGAATTTCAGATATTGTCTAAGAAAAGAAAAATGCAGAAATCTGAACAATCAAGTTTTCTTTTTTGTGTCTTGAGTCCAGGATTCAGTCATTTTCCTATCATGGCTTCAATCACAACAAATCAAAAACGTTACTAACTCAGTGTAAAATGAAATGAAAGACCTGCCTTTATTTTCCTCTTTAGGACTGAGGGATATATCAAAATAAGTGATCTATAATGGCTAAAGTTAATGTATTTACTTACAATATTAATATTTATGTATAAAAATAGGATAGAGTCTAATCAAGTGACATGCAGTTCATGAAAGAAATCTTAACAAGTAATCTGTCTAAGTAGTATTCCCTCAACATTCAAAGTTTTAAAACTATCTTCTTAACAATGACAGTTTTGTTTGTTTGTTAATTAGATTGGTTGGTTGGTTGATTGCTTGCTTGCTTGGTTTTTGGTTTAATTGTTCTTTTACACATCAGTATATTTTCTCACCCTTGCATAACTAGTCAGCAAAAGCAACATATTTTAATAAAATGCAAAATAAACTAAGATTCGAGAGGAAACTTGGAATCTGATCTAAGCTCTACCCCCTAAAGTAGTTAGGTGACCTTGGGCAAGTGGCTGACCCTACCTGACCCTTAGTGTCCTCATTTATAAGATGAGTGGGCTGGGCCAGATGGCCTTCATGGTGGCTTTTCAGTGCTCACACTCTGTGATAACTAACATTGACCTGAACCACACTGTGAAAGATTGAGACCTCAAGCTTTTTCTAAGACTGTGTCAAATACGATAGCTGCTAGCCACATGTGGCTACTAAACACTTGAAATGTGGCAAATCCAAATTAAGATGTGTTGTAAGTATATGCACCAGATTCCAAAGACTTTGGTACCAAAACAAGGCAAAATATTTCAGTAATAATTTTTACATTGTTTTACATTTTGAAATGATAATATTGGGAATATATTGGTTAAGTAAACTATAGTATTAAAATTAATTAATATATTATTAAAATTAATTTCTTTTTTACTTTTTACAAATGTCACTACTAGGAAATTTTAAATTACATATGTGGCTCATGTTATATTTCCATAGGACAATAACATAATAAGAAGTCCATGACCATGTGTTAACCACAGAGATGGAATTAAAATGGAAAGAATCTGAAATATTTAATTTATTGAGGTTCTGTAATAATAAAAGAATAATCGCTTGTCCTCTGGATAAAAATATACAGGTCAGAACCATATTTGAAGCACCCATGCTACTCAATAAAGAGTATTAAATGTTATAAAGTATGTTTCATAACATTATAGTACTGGTAATCAACATAGAAGCCAAATAGCTTAAAAATTCCCCCAAACTTGTAACTTAATTTTCTTATCTAATCTGATTTACATTCCCAGACATCTGAATTATTTGCCCATTATTTCCTTTGCAACATTAATAAAAAATTAGAAAAATATTAGTGAAAAGATTTTTGTTATTACAAATTATCTTTTGTTTCTTTAGATAGATACATCCACTTTATCTTGAGAATCCCTTTGCTGAAGAATTTCTGAAGCACTGAGGCTAAAGGCCAAATTTCTACATATTTTTGTCAATAGTAATACCTAGATAATTTAGATTACTAAGGAAAAACCAAAGTTTCACCTACATAAAAATATTTGCACATTTGCATGATACATATGTCAGTAAATAGCTCTCATTTTGTGTTTAAAATGATAAATCTAGGCCATAGTGTATTATAAAATTGTGTATCTTTCTAGTAGGTACAGATACAGGATAAATGTTCACTATATTACAGTGAAACCTAACCCTTAAAAGAGGTGTTATCTATCCTACACAAAAGTAAATCCAGTTATTATCTGAAAGGAACATTCCATAGCACATAGAAAAATGAGCAAGAAATAATAGGTACAAAGCTGGTAACTGTCATTTCTCTCTCCAATATTCAAATGTTTTCCTTATAAAAATATGCAATCTGATATTTATCATCCTCTTTCTTAAGTATTTGCATCTTTGTCCATCCCCAGAACCTGACACCTTGTTAACCTGTGGCAGGTAAAAGCTTTTGAAGATCTACTACTACTCTTGTCCTAATAAGGTCGCTGACCTTTCAGGCTCAACTCCGGGCCACCCCCTTCTTCATTTCCTCTCCTATCATTAGTCTGAAATGGCATCAACTACCTCTCAATTTTCCTCATCCCTTCAATGCTCCACCTCTTTAGTCTAAATTCACCTAATTAGGAACTTAATTTCCTTTTTACCCTGATTGAGGAATTGATAATGGACGGATCCCATTCATCTCTGCATCACAGAAAATTGCATTGATGACCTCTTATTTAGGAATGCTAAGCACTTATTCTAGAAACTCTTTTGTAGAAGCCAAGCTTCTCCAAAAAAGTATATTTTTCCAACCACAGAACTAAGCAAAAGTGTTGTTTTTAGTTTTTTTTAACTCAAACAACAAGAGGAGAATCATTCAAATCTGATAAATTTTACATTTATTTTATATCTCATTTTATAGTCATAATTATTTTTGTTTAAAACAAGTGGATTCTCGTGTAAGGTGGCAAATAATTGAGTTCTACTAGATTACCTAACTGGATTTAAAGAGGTATATCTCAGGGGGTTAAGTTAATAATCCCTTGAAGCTGGTTATTTTTGGCAAAATTATACAAAAAATTTGTTACACCAGAAATGATACATATGGGCAAGACATCTTTAACTGAGTAGGAGTCACATATTGAAGTGACTATCTGGGTAATTACCTAACTTTACTAGGAATTATCTCCTTGTCTCTAAGGTAGTAGTTTAACTGGAGAGTCTTCTACTTAACAACTAAAAGCATATAAAAATATTCCTTGTATTTTTCCTCCCAAAGCATTCTGTGGCTTTAAAAGTTGGTGGTAAAGGAAGAATCAATCCAATAATTCTATTCCACTACTCAACTCAAACTTTTACTGTCTAATTTCAAGTCCTATTCATTCAAGAACTGAAAATATCATCAACATCATTATAAACCTTGGAGCCAACAATTGTAATAAATAGCAAAGACAGCCAATTTCATTTTATCCAATAGGCATTTGAGCCCATACCCAGTGCATTCTTCCATAGGGCATCAGAACAAATCATTTCACCAACATTTATCTTACAACAAATCTATTCAATGCAGAAGAGAAATAGTGAAATAGATGACTAAGGAGAGAAGGTAATTTCTTCAAAACAAGGCCCTTTCAAGCATATAGTCTCATTGCTCTCTGCTTCTTTTGATGGGCCATTTGAACTGAATGAGGGTTAGAGTTTTGCTATCTGGACCCAAACTGTGCTAACATGATTTAGACTCTCCCCCCAAAAAGGAAGTTATACTGTTGATTTTAATTTATCCCATGAAGTTAGAATGTATTCTTGTGAAGATAAAAATTACCAAGCTGTTGAACTATTGCTTTCCTCCTCATTGAACGATTCATACTACGTAAGCCTATACCATGTCTAAAAGATTTGGCTATTTGTAAGAGATAACTAATGCTAAAACGATCTCAAATTCAGTTATCTGGGGGAAAAAATAAAGAAAGAAAAATTTCTAGGAAAATGAAATAGGAAGTAAAAACCAAAGCACTTTTAAATCTCACAGTTAAGTGACTAAATTATCTCATCAATTTCAGAAAATAACATTGAAACTATTTTTGCCTGAAAATATAATTGCTTATATCAGGAAAATCCTTAATTGTTAACAATCATTAAAATGAAGAATTCACTCTAATTAAGACTAAGGAATTTTTGAATTCTGACCATGTTGTAGCCCTACAGAAGAACATTTTTAAATGAAAATGAAAAATTAAAGAAGGGATCACTTTTAAGAGTTGCCATATTTTCTCCTTCAAATCCTGATGCTACTTCAAATTAATCCTAAATAAATAAATGTAAATAGCTAAGTGAAAGTCAGAACCTTTTCCAGGAAGCAGCCAGTGTTACAAGATCAACCAAACCAGCTATGTCATGTAGTTGAAACATTAGTCAGAGAGGGAAAGAAGAATTAAAGAGTTAAAACCAAACAATGTCTTCTAAACTTGTGGAATACAACCTTATTTCCTTTTTATGTATATTTTAAGGACTTGTATTTCTACAAACCAATTACTGTCCTGACACAAAACTTCATATATGACAATATAAATTCTGTAAGTTGACATGTTGTTCAAGTTAGAATTTATTACAATATTTCTTCTCAAATTATTCAAGTGATACAGCACTTTAATTCTTCCGTTAAGATGCAGGATACATTTTTTTCTAATATATTGGACAACTGTTAAGTTTCTTAAGCAAAGGAAAGAATACTTGCTCCGTCCTACAGCTAACCAGTAGGTTCCCATAGCTGAAATCTTTTATCACTCCTTTCCTTTCTACTTTGTAAACCTGCTACAGGTTATTATATAATGACCTGAGTAATGAAGTCCTGAAGATTTTCCATTGAGAGTAGAATTAATCCCAGTGCACTGAGAGCTTTTAAAAAAACAAATCAAAATATTGTTCGGAAAAAAATAAAAAGGAGATGTTTTGGCAATTTTAATCCTAATACCAAAAATGCCAGTGAATAAGATCATAGTAACAACATGTTTTTGACACTCACACTGACAATAATCCCAAAAAGATTTGCCATCCCCCCAGATGGCCCAAGGACATGTTAATTTTCAAAAACCTCATGCCTAGCAATTTTCCCCTTATTCCGAATAACTGATCATTATTTCTCCTCCAAAGTTGCCAGAAATTCCTCACTGCCCATAAAGCTTAATTTACTAGTTCATAATATTCCCATATTTATGTATTAAGCTACTTTCACAGGACACAAAAGAATATATTTGCCAAAATTAGCAGTTTCTGTTTCTCCTTTTTAGTTTAGTTTGGTTGTATTATCCCTACGTTAAATCCTAACCTATCCTTTCACTTGTATCTTGGAAAATCTATGTAGCTTTGTACCCTTAGGAAATGTGTGCAAAATTGAAAAGAATTCATGGTTTATGACTAAATCATAGAAGACTGAGAATAGGTAGAATGCAAGGAATGTTGTTAGAATCTCAGAATGTCAGACCAAGTGAATGGTCGCCATGAAAATACAGCTGTATATGTTTGCATGGGCATACATTTGTTCAGTTTTTTCCCCCTTCCTGAGCGGGGGCTTCAGCTTTAGGTCATTCTGCAAACAAGCCCCAGGAGACACACAATTACACTCCCCTGGAGACTGACCCCTTAGAGTGCCCACCTGTAGCCAAACACAGATAGCATCCCGGAGCAATGAATTAGCACTCTAAGCTGATTAGAGCAGCTCTGCACAACTCTATTTTATTGACACAATGAAGAGAGGACAGAAAAGGGCCTGAAATGAGAAAATCATTTCCATGCTGACTGAATTAAAAGAACAAAAGAGCTCCTTGCAGTTGCAGCATTCAATTTGTCGGGAAAAAAGGAAGCCACTTAATGGCTCACAATAGATCTGAGCAGACAGATGAAATTTAAAACTTCAGCATGAGTGCGATTAGCAGCGAAACATATTCTAAATCATTTCCTCCATATGCATAATTTCGTTTGATTATTTAGTTCTGTGTTTTACAAAAACACCGGGCTAGATGCTATCTTCACAATGTCTTGACTTTCCATTTTTCAAAATCACAGAACAGTTTCTCATTGTATGTTAATGTCCTCGGTGACAATATAAATTGAACAAAACAAGTGTGGCTCATGTTTTCCTTTCACCTCCAGTTTCCAAAAGTGAATGTATAAACAGAGGTTAATTTGTGGAAACTAGGATTGCAATGTAATCTTACCAAACAATTTGCAATTTGAAGTTAAATAAATTACATGCAACGGGGACCCTTCAATATGGGGTAAAAGGCAACCAATTACCGCACCCAGAGGCTACAAATAAACTCTGCCATGTTCAACTCAAATGTCAAAACGGATGTCTTCCTCAGTTTAAAAGATAGTATTAGTATTACTAAAAGCAATATCGTTAAGCATTTTCCAAATGAAAGTTCTTTATCAAATTTTGCTCAATTAATTATTGTTTTGCTTGTTCTGACTTCTAAATTCCTGAGTTAAATTGAATCTGAAATCGATGTCAAAAAAATTATCACTTAATAAGAAACCCTTCTTTAGATATAAATATGCTATTGCATTGAATATTCCTTTTTACTAGTTTTTATTTTCCCAATTGATGAGAAAATCTAAATGTATAATATAAACCATAAATGGAAAACAGAATTGATGTTCGCAAACTGCTCAAATGTTTGTTTTCAATGGAGAGTTTTCTCTTGCCAGTGTTGATTTTCAGTGTTTAAAAATAAAAAGAGTGGAAGCCAAGCTCTTACTTTTTGATGGAGCTCACATTTTTATTTTCCACACCTAAACTTCTTTTAAGAAAGGCTTTTTGTTTAAAGCGGTCCTTCAAACTTTTAACCTCTCATTTTGGCTCCTAATTTAAATGAAGAAAATTCACTCTTTCTGATCTTGAAACATCCTTTGCCAAAGTATTGAGGTGCAATGTAAATTGAGTAAAAAATTATAGAACAAGTCAAAAGAAAAAAAATTACTCTGATACTTTGGGATTTGATATTCAGGGTGCACTGCTACTTAATTTGCTAAGTGAAATTTCCCCAAAGAAAAAAACCAAGGTACTCTGTGGATGATGAAAGCACGAAGGATATCCCCAGCAGCTTCCATTCTCTTGACTCAATGAGGTAAGAGTTTTTTATATAAAGAGAAACTATAAAGCTTGTGGATATTTTAACAAAATCAACGTAGTGTAACTTTGCTGACAGCTTGTCACATTTCACTGACTGTCTGTCTGGGGTACCGTGATAACATCTGCATTCACTCAGTATGAGAGCTTAACATAAGACAAAAAAGTGGGCCCTGCCACAGACGGTTCCATCAGTCTGTCAGTTCTGACATGTCATCTGAATTTTTTGAATCACTAAACACTTTTGAGACTCTGGTACTTATTATCTTTTCTTAGTTTCTATACTCGCTCAGCAATGCTGGAAAATGTAAAATTTGCAAGTAAGGTAGTGGACGTCCCAGGCTTTTTGTTGTCTAATCCGTAGGCCCTCATTCATGCTCACTGTTAATCTCTTAAGACATTATAAAACTGTTAGACAAAGAAATGTGAATACCTCTGCTTCTTTGGAGAATGGGAGGAAACCAAGGAAAATCGGGATCATGCTAAGCTATTCTTTTCACTATGAAAATGGTAACTTAAACCTGTTGCATCAAATTATCTATAATTCCCCACACTAAGGCAAATGTTTTTGAAGAATGAACAAGAGTAGTGTCACATAAGGAGAAAAATGATCACAGAATTTTCAAAATCTGCCAAATTTGATGTCAACAGAGCATCGGGACCTTGCTTGCTGATTTTCTCACTGTTTCTGTTTTTTATGCCTGGCTACATGACATATGGTTAATATGCTTTCATGAAAACTCGTAAAAAAGTTTACCAGTACTCACTAGAAATCATCAAATAGTTTAGATAATTTTGCTCTTTATTAGGAACGCTGGAACAGTTAACAGCTACATAACAATAGCCTTTAAAAATGTGGTTAAAATTCATTCAAACACAACATATTGTTGATTTTAATGAGCAATTTTGTCCTCTAAACTAGAAAACTTTACAGCGTTGTTTCTGTAAAGCATAAATATAAATGGATCCTCAGAGCCAGAGAGAATGCTTTTTATGAACCACATAAAACAGTCAAAGCTACACTTCTATCTCCTCTTTGCAGTCATTCAGGACATGAAGTTAAAACTATATACATTTGTTCTCCAAGTAACCAAGAGATAGGGAAGAGAGAAAATAACATTTAAGAGGCAAATTTTCTTCTGGCCCTCAAATCCCTATTTCCCTTTTTTATAAGCACATGCTTACCACCTGCAAATAATTTCAGGTATAGACAAATGCCCCTGTAAGGGACTAACTACAGGTGTGTTTCCACCTGCACCCTCAAAATAACTATCCTTCAGATGGTTAAATCCTGAGAATATTTATTTTGAAGTAAGGTGACACATTTTAGATGGATACTCAATTAACTCAACAAAAACTATTAGGGAAAGAGAATTATATTGACATTTGGCTAAGGGTAAGAAAATATAAAATAAACAAAAAAGAAAACAAATGAAAACAAAGAATGAAAAAGGAGGAAAGGAAAAGAAAGGGAATGGGAGAGGGAAAGAAAGCTGGCATTAGTCACTGCTATATTCCACTACTGCATTTCACAAGGACACGTGGTAGACATGTAGTGTAAACTTGTGGAGTTAATATATTAATTAGTGAAGAACAAAAATAGGAATGAAGCTTGAAATTATATGTTATCTTCTGCCCTTCCTAGTGCTTTATATAAACTCAAACAGGAAAAACAATTTTCCATACAAGCAAAACCTCCCTAATGTAAGAATTGGGTAAATGGCGCTTACACTGACAATTCCTCTACTGCAAATAGATTTGTTTCTCACTTTTCTTCCTTTGGCATCTCGTCATCTTGTAACTCTCTCAAGAGCTTTGATGTAATGTCATTTGCTTGATGTTTAGTCTGTGCCTAAAATGTCAGCTGTTTATTATTTTTACATTTCAACGCTAACACAATGGCACTTCAGAATAAAGGGCAAGGTTTCTGACACATCTCAATGACCAAAGGACTTTTATTAAATAGAGGTTTCCATTCTTCCTGAAAATACAGGGTCACTCTTTTTTTTTTTTTAAACTTAGGCCAGTGTTTATTACTATATATAATTTTCTTCTTACATTTTTGTAATCTGCCTGTGAGTGTGCCTGTTTCATACACTGTAGTGAGGTCTAGCTTATTACTGCAAAGAGTGTATGCTTTGTCTAGAGCCACAGAAAAATCACCTTTTCTTTTTTATAGAACAGAAACCCAAGACGGTGGAAGAGTTTAGAGCCCTGGACCAAGTAGATAAAAAGATAACTTTCCAAGGCAATTTCTCTGTCTTTCTTAAACTCCTAACCTGAGGGGTCTCCTAGGGAGGAAATATTTGAATTCTAGACTAAAATTAAGAGAGTAAGTACAGATAAAGTTTTCCATGGGACTAGAATAAACTTACAAAAGTTATAACGAGGCTGGCAACATAAATGGTTTTCAAATGATGACAGAAAAATTCACAGTTGACAGTCTTGGTGAGGGGCAGCTGATGGTAGAAAACCACGTAATTTTTTGTTATATTTTCAACCTCTCCCATCTTTGGTAACGAATTCTAACATCCTATTGTGGCCTTTAGTGCTTCTTTATAATCTTTTTTCCCAACTAGAATTAACTAATCCCCCAGCCCCATCCCATCCACACTAAATCTAGTCTATAATCTAAACTAAATCAGTTTTAAAAGGGCCTATTTATCTATGTCCATATCACATGTCACATCACAATTCTGCCTTTCTTGACTTAAAAGTCCTAATATTTTAAGTGTCACCGTACCTGGTTACGGCACCTTTCATCCTATCCCAGAGAAACTGAAGGTGAAATGACTTTTTTTTTCCTTTCTCAACACTACTTGGAAGATTGCAATTGGGGATTAGTGCTCTGAGGTACTTAGCTGGAATATAACATAGAAACCAAAACTCTTCAATCATACTTTGCAACTGCATCGTAGGCTCTCAATGAGGTTCATGGAAGATTTGCAGAGCAGAAACTAAAGTCAATTGGAGATCCATGTCTCGCTCAATCAGTTATGGTGGTTGAGTAAGGAATCAAACTTCCAATGAACACTTTTGAGTCAAGCTCACCAAGTGACATTGTATACCTCCTCACCACAATACCCTTCACAATGTTCCTGACAAGTCAACGTTCAGGGAGCCACATGGAGCTCTGTAATACAAATCATAACAATGCATGATTTCATCAAGTACTTCCCAGGCTCATCTATAGGCAAACTAAACTATTTTTCAACCTTTATATTGGTGACAATATTCTTATAGAATTAAAACAATCAAAGGAGAATTTCCATCCTTTGGAAGGTATAAGGAAAGTGAAATTTCTCATTAAAATCATATTCGCATTTGGCTTCCTAGAGATTACTACCTTTTCCAACTAAAAAAGAAAGCAAAGTCCTACATTCTTATTAAACCTTCCAATTAAGTATATTACTCAATCTAGATTCTTCTCAATGGAGGCCCCCACATGAAGAGAGATCTTAGGATATAGCAGAATTTGTGGAAGTAAAGAATCATTAGCATGTGGCAGTTTTTGACTATTTAGTCCGTGCTGCAGAAATTAGAAGACATTAACATTGTGTTGTGATGGTCAGGAAACTGAAGGGAGGCAATAACTGTGCCCCGGGGAGGCAGAGGCCCCTACCACTGGTCTCATCCTTCAAGCTCTTCCTTCAGGAAGTTTCTAACCATACTCAGGCAAACTCGACTTCGGGCTCCTGTTATGTTCAGCCATAAATCCTCAACCAAACAATTCAAGTATCCTCCTGCTAATATCCCATGAGTCAGAGATCTTACCCTCAGTTTCCAATAGCACATATTTTGGTATTCCTTTGTGAGGTAAAAACAAAAACACAGCTTTTGCTATTGCTTGTATTCCAAATGCTCAAAGGTAAGGGTGAACAGCGAAATTTTACATGTGAGAAGTCATGATGGGTCTTCTGCAGAGTCTGATCTACGAATCCTCAAATTTCTGCCCAGAAAGTCTCAGGACCCCACTGACCCACCAGGTACCATAATTTAAGAAAAATTTAAGAATAAACAAATGGCAGTGTACAAAAAGATTATAATATACATTTTCACTACTCTGAAATACTTCCATACATTTAATCACAATACTTTTAGTTATGATATTGTTCTCAGTGATTCTGAGCCACGCTCACTTAATGGGGAGTTCCACTGATGAAATAGGGCCCGGGAAAGAAGCAAATTCACATGCTGGCCAGGGTTGTTGTTTCACAAGTAACAAGGTCAAAGTTTTGTGGATAGGCAGAATATGCTTTCATCACGTAAGACTGGATGTTGACACCTTAGGAAAATACTTCCTGTCACGAGGTGTGTTTGTTCTGAGGTTATTCAGAAAGGATACCACCACAGTCCTTACTGAAGAACAGCATGAACTGGAATGGCAGCACACCTATTTTCCCCAACTCCACACACCCACTCACACTTGACCTTGCTAGAGAAAATCAGCCCTGTTATCTAGCTGAAGCCTGAGGGGGCAGAGTTTGGGAGACACGGGAGTGTTGGAGGCCAAGGAAGATAAAGAAGAGTAAAGAGGAGAGAGAGCCCTTCAAAGGAAGAATACATCAAGCGAGTTCAAGCTGAGGGGGTACATTTTCTGAAGGCTTAAACAACGAGCTCCTACCTCTCTCAACCCCACCCTACTATGCTACAAGAGACTACGCTTATTAGACATGAAGTCCAAACCCCTAGTCCTTCTCCTCTGCACTGTTCAGGAACACTTACCAGAGTCTTCAGTAAAAGAACCATTTAAACATCCATCAGCAATCCAAAACCATTGGGTCTATGGAAGGCCACCTGCCCATGTTCCTCAGACAAGGAACAGTATTTAATTCTGCAATGTGGTGGCTCTGCCAAATCAATGAGTTTCAACCCCAAGACACTGAATTCCCCAATCCTTCTTACACAAAAAGGATGCAAGAAGCGCCCCAACTTGGGAATGATGGTAGTGATGATGATTATTAAAATCAGTTTGCTTTGAAGTACTTACTATGGCACACCAATCCCTGTCCTAACCCCTTACATTACTTTACAATGTAATCTTCACATTTAATCTTCACTGAAATCCTATGAGGCAGATCCTATTGTTACTACCATTTTACAGAGGAGGAAACTGAGGCCAAAAGTGGTTAAGCACTTATTCATGGTCACAAAGCTAGTAAGTGGTAGAGAATTTGAACCAAGGTCAGTTGTCTCTAGACCCAGTCTCCTCAGCCCCTATGTTGCACTGCCTCTTTTATTGAAGAAGGAGGAGGAGGAAGAAGAGGAGAAGGAAGAAGAGAAAGAGAAGAAGAAGGAGAAGGAAAAGAAGAAGGAGGAGGAGGAGGAGGAGGAGGAGGAGGAGGAGGACCCATGACATCTGTGTATATTTGAGAGAAGCAAATGGAATCTTTGAATGTTGCCTTAGTATACAATCGAGGCTGAACTAAGTCATACCCCAGGAGCAGAATAAAATTCATACCTGTATCTTTTCAGAGATGGTTAGGAATAGAATCCTCTCTCTAACCACCTACTTTCCTTTCAAAACAAGGCTTTGATCTTAAGCTGCCCTCTCTGCTAAAATACAAAATCGAAAGAGATGCACATATCACAGGTGCTTTGAGTTCAGGTTTACAAAACATAATTATATGAGTTTAATACAAGAGAAATTATAAAACAACAGTTAATTTGTAATCTTCCCTGAGTGCAAAGAGCAAAACATGGCCCCAATATATATAAAATCTCTAAAACCATGAAAACATAGAGCACGTCCTAGGATAAAAAGCAGTAAAGATCAAGTGTATGAGACAGAATTTGAAGACTCAGAAAATCAGAGCTCAAATAGACCTCAGTGAGACTGTAGAGAACAAAGCCAGGTGACTTTTCCAAGGTCCTAAGTCAGAGCTGAGGCAAGTCAAGATTCCTGGCTCCCAGGTCAGGAATCGGCCTCCCTGAAACACAAACCACTAGACGTATGACAAAGAAGCAAGCAAGGGAGCCATGCCACATGAATGGCCAGATTGTTGAGGGAAGGGGGTGGGAAGAAGCAGTAAACGACTAAAGGATAATATGGTTTTACAAAAATCTATTTGCAAGTAGATCCTGTGGTTACCAATGTGGCTGCCCAAGAGAAAGAACAACTGACTGACAGCATGAACAAAGGCATGGACAATCTCACAAAGGGAGATACAGGAGTCACAGTGCTTCGTGCATATCACTAATACACTTCATCAAGTTGAGACCAAGAAAAACAGTGAGGAAAAGCCCACCATGCACAAGGGCCCCTTTATTCTTTGGCCTTTTGCGTTTCACACACACTTTACCTGATGAAACATTAGACCTTTTGCTTCTGTTGCTGTAGGATCCTTTTGATTTTTCCACATTCGGCTAACACATTTCATAACTATTTAGTGTTCTTTTTTTTTTTTTGCAAATTCATGTGCCGTGCACACTGATGACATATTTGGAAGTTAATGAAATCAGATGAGGATAGCTTAGATTAAAATTTCCCCATTTCTTCACTACAATGTCTGCCACCTACTGTTCAGCCACGAAACACTGCAGCTCTTGCATCAATAAAACTTCATATTAATATTCTCTGAGGTGGAAAGACTCTATTAGCCTTTTTTTTTTCTCTCCTGTTCTTTGCTTCCAACTGCATTTAGCTTTGGAACCCTCTGACAAATGGCCATTATTCTCTGGGCTAGTAAAAAAATTCTAAACTTTAGGGGAAATGTCATTGGTCAAAAGCCCAAGGGAATTGGCTTGCTGAATTAAATGATAAATATATGCATTTAAGGTCATTAGAGACTTTATCTCCAGTGAAGGCTATATTTGTCAGATTGATATAATTTCTCTCAACTGAGTACTTAACTCCATTGGCCAACATTATTACGATTATTCCTTTCCCTTTAAGTAGGAGACTTCTAGCTAACAACACGTGTGTTCTTTCTAGCGCTGCTTCTCGAGCGATCAAGGCACACCTTTGTTTCATTTAGTATGCAATTTTCACCTCTGACCCAAGAAATGAGTCCTGGGCTTCCTGAACTTTATTGCCTGTTAATAGACTGCTGGCTCTCTTTTCAGCAGTAATAGAAATGGCGGAGAGGCATTTCATTTAAGAGGCTGGCAGACTGCAGCCTGAAAGACACTGTCAGAAGTAAAAGTCAGTCTGGCCAAGAAACAATATAAAGACCACAGTGACATAAAGAGGAAGTCTTCCATATTCCATCCCAGACTGAACACCGGTATATAAATAAGGGCAGCATCCCAGATCTAATTATTTTCCCACCGCACAATGACAGACACCCTGAACGGTGCTAAGTGATTGATCTAGTAATTCATCTTCAACTTACACCTATCTACATATTTTGTTTCTCCTCATTAAACTGGAGACATCAGTGACGAACTTATGAAGTGGCACTCTTTGGCTTCATAAAATACACACAGATGCTCATCAGCGGCTCTTTCCTGCCCACATCATAGTGACACGTGTTTATAATTTTGTCTGTATTTCGTTTGCTGTGGTTTACCCTTAAGTACATCTGTTCAATTAAAATGGAAACGTGTGACATGGCCTGTACTCAGCAACTTTCGAGCTTGTTAATGAAACAGTCTAAGGTTCCTGCCTTAGCTCTTTATTTGCAAAAGGATTTCATTCTGCAGTTTTCCAATGATTGAAAAGTACAAATAAAAATACCCTTTAAAACACGTACAAAGAAGTCGACTGTTTTGTTAATACTTAAGAAAGGACATTATTACTGCATAAGGACATTATTTTACATGAAAAGACATTATTAAAAATGATTTACTGCCTCGTGTTTGAAAACTTACAGGAAAAGTCTGATAATATATTAAACTTGTTTATTACGACTTCATATAATTTTGAATAATACTACTTTTTCCTTTGACAAGTGCAATAAACTCTACTGGTATAGACATAGGTTGATTATCACGAGTCAACTGTGTTGCTTAAAGAAACATGCCCAAACAATCAGCTTTTGACGGCTGCATCTCCAGTTATTTACACTCACCATCATGGTAATAACTCACCATTTCTATATTAATAAGGCAGTGAAATTTATTATGATGGTATTGAAAAGTTATTAAGTACTGCATCCCAAGTGACAAAGTACCACAGCACTGTCACTATCCAAAAGCAGTTGCCCATTCATCACCTGCCTTTCCAGATGGTCCTGCATCTTTATCGCTCCCAGGTTGGTGACATCACCTGTTCACCCACTCAAAATTGATGATGAAAGCAAACAGATCTATCTTACTTACATTTACCAAATCAATTTAATTTTTACAGGCCATGGCTTGGTGACATATTGACTGTTTTCCTTAATGGCATCTACCGTATTTAATGCAAGGATGTCATCTTTGATTCCTGGCTCGCATAATGTGTCATTTCATAATAAATTTCTCTAACATATTTACTTAATGGAAAGAATTATGATGGCTTGTCAGTTCTTGTATTAAATACAATGATAATTCTTTATCTTTTTGAGTATCATCCATGGGGCAACAGAGCTAGTTGTAATCCTTCCTGGTCTCTTAAGGGGGATAACAATTTGGATATAAAGTAAGTTCTAATCAAATTCTGGACATATGACTGACCATTCTCAATCCTGGAGCTCCATGTAAGGGTTTTAATCTCACTTTTTTGTTATTACAGAAGAACTAGCTTCTCAAAAGGTGCTACGATTAAAGTAATATATTAGCAATAGCTAACGACAACCATATGAAATGTCGCTACAGAAGGATAACAGCTGTAAAACTGATTTTAATGGTTCATATGATGTTTAATGTTTACTTCTTTGGATTATTACCATCAGTTCTATTTGGCTAGTGACATTAGATCAAATGTATGTTAACATAAATATCTGTATTATAAAAGGTTTAGATGCAGGGTGAAAGACTAGTCTACTCCCTATCTGATACTCACACGTGACGCCCCCTTTCCCCAAGCCTGGTTTACAGATGCCATCTCCTGCCCTTTAAGACAAACACTCCCCTGACACGTGTCTCCATTGCATTGTGCTGCATTTGTGTTACCTAAAGGGAATAGATGACCAATGCCTATATTCAGAGAGGTACAGGCACCAGAGGGCAAATTGCTGTGTGGCCTCCCTGTCCCCAAACCCCCACTTGTATTATATGTATGCAAATAAAATCAACATCAAATAAACTCCAAGTTTGACTCTAAAGAGAAAAACTGGGAAGGGTCTGTGACAAAGGAAAACTGAGTACTCTAAAGTGCTTGTATTTATTTCTTTAGATACCACGACCTAGCCAAGAGAAGCCATTGTGCAAGTGCTTTGCTAGGTTACAGAGGGTGAGAAGAGGGAAAGGTTCAATAGCTCCAGCCCCACCCTGCTGACGTACACTGACCGAAGGGCTTCTGGTTACCTCCTTCTCTAGCTATCTGGTTTCTTCAAACAGTATCACCATCGTTAACTTCCTCCCACCCTTTCACTAAAGCTGGACAAGGTCTGCAATGATCTCCAAGTTTATCTTGCCCTAAACTGAACTGATTGGGTCCGAGGCTTAGTGACTCCCTGAGGAGATCGCCAAGTAGATGGAAGAACTGCACACAGAATCGTTCTCCATCTGTGCTCCTACTGTTTAGTCTCAATCAAATGAGCATAAATTTATACATCAACAACAGCATCCTAACACGGTATACTTGTATGTCTCTTTGGGAATCAAGTCCAGGATTCCCTATATCCCTATAATTGAGATGATACCAGCTCAAGTTAGAGGGGAAAAAAAAAAAACAGAAGAGAAAAGATATGAGGGCAGAGCCAGGCAACCTGCTCCTACATGTAGACTAGGTTCACGTAAGGAGACTCTTGATGCTCATCTATCGAGATGAGCTTACCCTAACTCAGTGGTTAGGCAGAGTCTTGACCTTGGGTGAGGTTTCCAGGAAATCAGGGATTCAAGCTGGCAGTGTTGTGAGACCAACAAGAACATCTTTTCTGTGGACAGCTGGCCTCTGTGCCAGAGTGGATAGTCTCTGCTGGCATCACACACCTGCTGAATTCCTACCTCAAGAATCTAAACAAATGAAAAAAGAAAAAACAAATCATCCACACCTGTGCCTGCCAACAAACTGAGGTTTCTGTGCCATGCCAGGCACACCTGGGCAGCCTGGGAGGTCAACTGCAGTGTCAGAGGAAAATACCACTGTCAGCCAGTTGGTAGGAGGCGCAAAGGTGCCCACCACTCATGGATCTGTGGCAGGAACTGACTGGCCAATACCCACGGAAAATAAGTCATAGGAAATATATGCATATTTCCCACACATAAAGAAAACTCTAGGTGTAGGTGTGGCAGGAAGAAGAAAGATTTCAGAGCAGAGGTTAGCATCTGCTGGGTGTGTTGAGATACTGAAAGAGTAAGAAAGTGAGTGACAGACATGTATAGGGAGAAAGGGTTTAAGTTTTGCATGACATTATAAATGCAATCCCCCTTTGATGTTTCTAAAAGAGATTGATTTTGTTTTTTAACTTTTTCGAGGGGTGGAGAGGTTACTGGGCTTCTGTTTGTTTGTTTCTTTGTTTATAGTGACTACCAAGGTGGAACCCTAAAGCACCCAACTTTATATGGGTTACATAGGAAAAGCAACAGGGACCAGCATCATCCAAAATGCTTAGATCCAGAACGCAAAATTGATTCCAAGATGATCAATTAAAAAACTTAAGAAGGTGTGTGTGTGTGTGTGTGTGTGTGTGTGTGTGTGTGTGTGTGTGTCTGTAGGTTGTGCAGTGTGGATTGCAGAGACACTGTTTCTGTATCAGATGACATTCTACAACCGACTTCGTAGGATTAGGTTAAGTGGTGCAAACAAATTATTTTTTGCTTTGGGTAGCATTTAACTGGTGTAATAAAAGTCTGGTCTGAAAGCTGATGGAATAAATGCTTAATAATTGAGAGGGTTTGGATCCGGAAGGAGTAGATATCGGGAGCAGGTGACGTGACCAACAATCGTAGAATAAACTTTTAATTGTTCTTGAACCTGTTTGTCTTGTTTCTGGCCATGAATGCTCCTCTAGAAGATATCTCTGAAATTTCTCCTTTGGTCATATGGACCAAAGCTGTGGTATGAGCTTCTAAGTGAGGCAAGCTCTTTCTGTGTAATGTTTGTTTCCCTTCTATCAGTATGAGCAAAGATGCCTTCCTAACAAAGGTACTGTCAAATTTCTTGTGTTGTACTAAAATCTTGTTATATCAAATATCAACTTAAAAGAAATGACAAATTCACACACACACACACACACACACACACACACACATGTCTTTTTATCTTATTTTTTGTCATAACGATAGCTGACCACTTCTTGCTCTTGTGATTTTTTTTGGCTTGACAATCCTACTAATTGTTAGGGAGAAAATGTTCACTAAAAGTATACAATACTTACATATATTCAGCATCAGCTACTTCACGAAAAGCCAAAAGATATACTGGAGCAAAAATGAGGATAGCATTTATTTACTGAATTTTCCTCTAACTGAAATACTAATTCATTTTTTAAATTCTTAGATAGAAATCTGTGTAAGGAAAAGTACTTTATCAAAATTATTCTATGATTCTATCAATGTAAATACATTTCGAGAAGCTAAAATGTTACATTAATAAAAATTTTTATTTCCTGCTCAAATGAAATAGCGTCAAGTCCCCTCTGTGTCCCCATTTCTCCATGCTACCCACCTATCATTGTTGAAACAAATTCTCCCCATATTGCTACACTAAACAAACTTGAGAAGCAAAGAAGTTGCCCCAACTCTTTTATTCTTCTAAGATATACTTGAATCAGTTGCTTCCTATTAGTTCCCACTTCTTTCTAATTTATATTCAAGGGAAGAGCTCAGAGAATAGAACATCCTGACGCCGTGGTCCCAACAAAATACTCTAGAGTAATGAAGCATTAAGAAGACTCTCTGCTCCTGGATTGACCAAATCCTAGAACCAGTTGTCAAATATATTAAAAGAGGACCTTTCCTGAACATTTCATTGTTTTGAACCCATGAGTTTTACTATTGATTTAGTAACTAAAGAGGGGAGAAATAATCATGAAAATATGGGGGCAAATAAATAATAAAAGAAACTCATTTTCAACCATTTTGTGGGATACGCTAACAACTTACATAAGGGTTCCTAACTGGGAGAAAATCACCCAATATTTTTTTGAAAAGTGAGTGACTTACACACAAATTCTAGTTGATCACCAAGACTTAGAGTAAAACAAAAGACTCCTGACACTTGGGGAACTTTTACAAATATTTTTATACCAGACTTGCCCACCTCACTGACAGCACTTTGGAAGTACAAAAACAGCAACAGGAAGAGCAGACATGCTGAACTCCATCGATACCTTTCATGGAAGAAAGTATAAGATGAGCTCCCTGGTATTGACAGAGCATAGGTGGGAGAGGTAAGGGGACTTCTGAGCTCTTCACAGAAAATAGGGGTCCCTCTTGAGCCTAGGTCAAAACTAGAGATAGTTCATGGTGCTTCAGCAGAGTAACTTCTTTTTTCTTTCAACAACCACAGATTTTGTTTCTACTATGTATGCTGTGTGTTTCTACTATGTATTTTGTTTCTACTATGTATGGGAGTACAGCTGGGTAAAACAAATTGTATCCCCTTTTCTTGATTTCATTATATTCTAAGAGAGTCTATTACATGACAATCATGTTCAGGGACATAGTATTAACTAAACCTCACATCTTTTCTTTCCATTTTCCCAGTTCTTAATTCTTCACAAAGTAAAATTGACTATCCAAACTATATTTGCCATCTTTTAATAATATTGCAAAAACTTAATACTTTATAATGTAAGCTTTTATGGTAATATAAATTTACTATTAGATTACATTTCTCTTTCTTAACTACCCATTTAAAAAAAAAAAAAAAACCTTTTGGATACTTGGTAGTCATCCCCTCTATTGGAATCAATTCATTTCAAAATTAAGACAGAAGTCCTCAATTCTTAGTTATCTAGGTCTACGGATATACAACTTGTCAAGGGCACTTGCTTTCTCATTAATGAGTAAATGTTTTTCTCTGAAAGACCAGGTAAAATTCATTTTTGGCCCAAGCAGACCTAGAGGGAACTAGGGGGAAAATATTGCCATTCAAAGATACCTGAGCATATCTCTAAAATTCCAAATTACCCCATTTCTATTTATTACCAAACATACATTACTTGATCGTCAGCTTCCTGACTCTGAACTCAGTGTTAGACTTCTTGAAAGTATGATGTTGCTCTTGTTATTTTAATGGATATTCCTGTTTCAGCTAACATATAGATTGCATGTTTCAGTAAGTAAGGAATCACTGCAGAACTCAAAATCAAACTTATAAATGTGAGAACTATTTCTTTTAAAATGATATAGGGAGGCACACATTCATTGTAATATCACATTTCAGGATTACATTGCTAGAACATAATGTATTGTCAAAGCACTGCATCAAAATTATTTAATGAATTTCTGACTCCAGTAAAATCTCTTTCCACTATTCCTTCCCTTATACTTAACAGAACATAAGAGAAATTTACTGTCCACTCATGTCATTATTTTTCAATGTCTGAATATATGTATGCTTGAGGGGATAAAAAGAAAAGCTAAGTTCCTACCTGGTATTTTAACTGATCAATAATCTGGAGCAATTTGGGGTGAGATGGATGAAACAGAGGGTTTGGCACCTAGTAGGTACATCATCAATTGACTTACATCTACCTGTACAGTTTCGTGATGACCAATGATAACAAAGATAAGCAAAGAAAATGTGTCAAATGTTACTATTCCAAAGAAATAAAATTTCACACTGTTTTTCCATTGACCTATGTCAGGCTATTACAAAATATGCCACCCAAATTACCCTTGGTTTAAAAAGAAATTTATGAATCTCTCCTGAATCCTTGTTTTAATTGTTAATTAGGAAACAATCAGTGCTTCCTTTTCAACAAACCAGAGTCACATAATTAGACTATCCTGGAGATAATTAAATTTCTAGGAAACAAGAAGTGGGAGAAAGAGTAATAATTTATTAAAATCAATCAATAAAACATAACTGGCCTTTGCCTTATCTAGTGATTCTGTGCTAGATCTTTATTTCAGCCAAGCTTTTGTGGTGGTGGTGGTTGTTCACCTTTATTGAGCATTTCTACCAGGTGGAAGGCTCTTTGGTAGGCTTTTAACATACAACAACAACCCTAATTGGATAGGTACATTTATTATCACTGGGTTACATGTAAATAAACGTAGGGGTAACAAATTAAGTAACTTATTCCAAATCCCTCAACTAGCAGACAGAGCCTTGTAGAGGATCTAAGCCTGGGAATTCTTACTCCAGAAGCCTGCTCTCCTCTGCGCTGCCATGTAATCCCCATGTTATCACACAATGGTCATCTTTAGAAGGAAACATACCAGAAAACTCTCATTTTGAACCAACAGAATTTCTTTATTATTATCATTATTATTATTCACTTAATCAATGCCTCTAAAGTTCTAAATCTAGGAAGAAGCATTCTATCAGTAATTATTTTCAGATCCTAGAGACAATCAAGCTCTCCCCAGCCTCTGAAGATCTTTTTGTGAAAAACTATTCATATGCATAGCAAAGTGGCAATCGCTGCCAAACTTGAATATTATTTTTAAAGTTTCTTTTTATTAAATCCATACTGGTTTGGGGGAAATCATACATAAGTTGTTTTTGATATCTATGGCTTACTTTCCCTAACTGTATATTTTGGTTTATAAATGATATTTTCAAAAATATCCTACTTTTTAAAAATATAAACTCACATGATTTTTAAAAGCGATTTTTAAAAAGTTAAGTATATTTAACTTTTTAAAAATTATTTAACTAGGTTTCAAAAAAGTGGCCCCTAATTGCAATACTATCGTTGAGCTTTCTCGTTTTAAGAGACTACCATATCTCTTTACTTAATTTTAATTACATAACAACTAATGATATGAACAGTTAATATTGTCCCATTGGTCACATAAAAATGCAGGAACTAACTGATTGTGAGTAGTTTTCCTAGAATTGCACAGTGGTGGCAGAGCTAAGACTTGATCCTACAAGTCTGAAGTCAAGATTCTAACTTTTCCATGGACCTCCCTCAGTCCCCACTCCTTGCCTCCTACATCATTCATTCATTGTTTCATTCTTTCACTCATTCTTTTATTGAACAATTACTTTTCACATGTCTGTGTTATGGACTAACTGAGTCCTCCCCAAATTCATATGTGAAGCCCTAGACCCAAGGTGACTTTATTTGGAGATCAGGCCTTTAGGTAGGAATTGAGGTTAAATGAAGTCATACTGGTAGGGTCCTGATCTAATAGGATTAATGCCATTATAAGAAGAGACACCAGAGAAAACTAGTTCTCTCTCCCTCTCCCTCTCCCTCTCCCTCTCCCTCTCCTTCTCCCACTCTCTCTCCCTCTTCTTCTCTCCCTCTCTCGCCTTGTGTGTTTGTGTGGATACATCCACCTAGGATTGGCCATATGAAGACAGAGCAAGAAGGCAGCCATCTACAAGCCAGAAAGAGAGTCTTCACCAGAAACCAAATCACCTGGAACCTTGATCTTGGACTTTCTGGCTTCCAGAATTGTGACAAAATAAATTTCTGTTGTTTAAGCCATCTAGTCTATAGTATTTTGTTACAGCAGCTTGAGTTGACTAATTCAGTCTAGTTATCTCAGGTAATATACTTAGCATTAGACAGCACCACAGGCACCACAGATAGAACACAATTAAGACATTGCACTTAGAGAACACAGTTATTCAAGCTCTTCAAGGAAATGTTGCTCTACTAAGGAAGCTAGGCAAACAATTTGAATGCTGTGCAATATTTAAAGTTCTTTAGTAAATGGATTTATTGGTGCTACAGTTGGACATTTAAGCAGTACTAAATTGTGACTAGAAAGGTCAGAGATGGTGTCATGCAAGAAGAGAACTTGAGGAATGAATAGAAATTTGCTAAGGATGGGAAGGAAAAAGAGGTTCCAAGGTGGGGAGACCAATGTGTGCAAAGAATGGAGGCTTGATAGAAGTATGAATCAGACATGCTTGGTGTGGGAAAGAGTGAAGTCAAAGACGACCCATTTGTTTGGCTTGAGCAACTAGACAGATGGTTATATACGTTATTATACAGGAAATGTACAAGGAGAGAAGCTTTGTAGGGGAAAAATAGCAAGGAGAGTGCTGGAGTGAAGATTGCAATGATTTGTTCAGCTACAAGAGCTGGGTTTCTATTGGGAAAATATTTAGTACAGAAACTGATGCACAGTAGGTACTCAATAAATGCTTGCTGAATCTGGATTCCCTTTGTTCATGTTCCCCCCCCACCTTGGCCTAAGGCCTTTATTTTTTCAATTGAGGGAGTATCAAAACAGAGGTTCTGCTGGTTAATCACAATTATCTCTCTAACCAAACGGGAGAAATCAGCTACAGTTGAGGGCAAATATGACATGAGAACAATGAAAACTGAGCATGCAGGAGTAGGGTGAGATGCCTTTGTGAAAGTGCCCTTGGTGATCACGATTGGATTTTGTATTAACTAGGGTAAGAGCAAAAAAAAGAAAAAAAAAATCTAGACTCAAGAGCTCTCCTCCATGGATAACAATTTTGCTAAAAGCCCTTTTTCTAGTTTTGTTCATAATGCATCTAGAACACACAATCCACACTCTCAAATTAAAGGTAACCATTAAAATGGTGAAGAAAACTGCTAAACTGACAATGAACTGACTTTGTAAAAGAAAGAAAGGGAATAGGTGACCTTTAGCCAGAGTCATGAACGATTTGTAGAGGTATCTTGAATTCCAAGCAATAAAACACTACTTGGTTTTGACATAAGGAAAATAAGTATTTTACATTTCTCAAGGTAAATATTTGCCCTCGTATATGTTGAAGACATTTTATTCTAAGGAGAAAAAAACTAATTGTTTTTAAATTTCCTCTAACCGCAAAAATTTGCCCAGGTTCATCGCCCATTCCATAGGCATCCTGTTTAAAGAGGTACAGTCCTGTATTTACCAACCCTGTAATTGCAAAATAATTTCATTATTAAGCCTTGTTTTATTCCAAGCCTTCTGGATAATTTTGACCAGTACTGCACTTGTTGTTTAACTCTGGAGATTTTGTAATAAAAGTTTAATGAGTTACTTATTATTAGAATGTTTTTAGCCATTATTTTAAGGAGAACAATAATGACGTCAAGTTCTACGCATTTGGTTTAAAATGTATTCAACTCACATATCAGTTAATGCTACAGTGAAGTTTTAAAAATCTCTTATCAATATACAAGTCTAAAGGCAAGATAGCTGCACCACAACTTTACCAGAGCTGTGGCTAAGAACAAAACTAAGGAAGGATTTCTGCGTTGTCATCATGTCAAATCCAGATATTAACTTTTGGTATTTCAGAATTTTAACAAGATTTGTTATCATAGCATTTTGAACCGATTTCACAAGGGGACACATAGAAAGCAAACAGACAAATATTTGAAATTAAGTCCTGAATGCACTGCATATTTATTTTAATTTAAAAAGCTGACCAAATATTCTATTAATGATCATAAATATTAAGAAAACGTATCAAATAAATCTATTTTATCCAATTTCTGTCTAACTGGAATACTATGAAACTGAAGGTTGATCACATCTCCGAAAACAACTTCCTTGCTAATATAGAAATTGCCTACAAGCTTTTCAGATATAGACCAAATTTTCCAAAAATTATGATGCTATGATTTAACTAAAAAATTTTCAACTTACAAAAAATGAACAGGAAGTTTATATAGCTACTGAATCTATACAAAAAAATTAGAAACTCAGAAGAATAACCTAGTCACCTGTCCTTATGGAAATATAATTTACTTAGACTTTGTAATGAGACAATAACTTCTTATTCTTAAATATTGTCAGATGGGTTCTGTGAAACGAATGGCTAAAATTAGTGACTGACTTTCATATTGCTTTTTGCTGTCATTTTTATGCATGAATTATTCATTAAATCAATTTGACTATAAAGAATAATCACAGAATTCAGGACAGTGCACATATTCTGGAAGCTGTAGAATCAAAGCAGGATTTTCACAAGAGAGGCAAAATAAATTAGAAGAACACAGAGCAAAAGAAATATGTAGCACAAAAGTAAAACCACATTAACTCATCCACAAAATGGAAAAAACAAATATTTCCTCCAATCTATTCCAAACCACCCCTCAAAGAAAATACAATAAACATATCATATGATGACATCTGTTTGTTTATGCTGTGTACTATACGGATGTCCATATACAATGTTTCTAAACGTTAACTATAAAAATTATCTTTGTTTCCTTTGGGATGTTTTTCAAGTTGGTACTATTATTTGACCATTCATTAGTTGAGTTTCTTTCTGTCATGCCATATATATATATATATATATATATATATATATATATATATACCTTTCAGCAACACTTTGTTTCTATCAAGAAGTGACACTGTAAAGGAGGTTCACTGCTTAAAGATCTATTTGAAGGCATTTTGCAACAAATGAAATTTGCTTATGTTATGGCCACTTAAAACGTAAACTCTTCTTTATACATCTGAATATATATGTTAACTCAAAATATATTCTTACCTCCCATCCATAACTGGGGTCTTTCAGGTTTGACCTCTGCTCTCCCACATATGGCCCAAACTTTTCACCTGCTTCAATCTTCCTTTTGGTCCATATTCCTAGTCCCGCTCCAGGCATATTTGACTCTCGAAGTTCAAACTCAGCAGGAATGGGGATATCGTCTGGGATGTAGATGGGGGCTTTGTAAGGAGAGCCCTCTTTTGGAGTGAATGCTTCGCTGGATGTGGCTGGAGAGCATGGCTCTTGAATATTGAGGGAGGGCGTGCTGGCTACTCCATCTGCATCTGGCATTTCTTCCAAAGGAATTTCAGGGTAGCTGCCATATACACACTCATTACCTGCGAATAAATAACTTCATGAATTCCTACTAATATAAAAGAGACAAAATTCCACAGCTCAGTAGTTACCTTATAACATTGTTCTTTGAAGATAAACTAGGGAAGACCATTGTTAAAATATGCCTGCATTATGATCTCTATTATTCACAGATGGGGGAGGCAGGATTATCACCTCTTTAGTTTATCTACAGTGAATCCATAAATCAAATGAGCTAATCTTCAACTGTCAATAATACTCTCATGGACCAGCTCAATCCATCATCCATCTGGGAAACAATCAACAATTTAATTATTGATCTGAATAAAGCAGAGATAAGAAATAAACTTATGTGAACCTACAACCACACAAACCATCCCAAATTGGGAGCTGATAGCATTTTACATTGTATTAGAAAGTTATATTGTGAAACAGTATCTTAGACTGAATTGTAGGAGAATTGTCAAAGATTCCAAAGGCTGCCATGTGCAACAAGGCTTACATTTGTGTGGTAGGATTATTTATTGGAATATTAATTTATGTTTGTTCTTTCTCTGTTTTTCCTTTCCCATTTCAAACACATCACCGAGCTCTTGGTATTTTCTTGCCTCAATAACTTACGCAAAGAAGACAATTAAAGTTACTTGAAGCTACTGATTCCTCCAGATATTTGTGAAAGCTAAAATCATTAAAGAAATTTAGTGAGTTTTCCAGAAAGGAAAGGGAGAAGAGGATGTCTTGGGATGCAACAAAAAGAGAGTGAGTTTCCTCCAGACTGAAAAGAGGGTAGAGAACAAAAGTCCTCTACATGATGCAGTGCTCTAGGGGAAATGCAAGACCGTGGAGGGGATAGCAGGGTAGAGTACCTGGGAGTGGAGACCCTCCGCACTGGGGCTCTAAGGCCTTCCCAGAGCAGCCCAGCCCCACACCCCAAGTGAATGAGTACACCATGTCACACCTTAATATCATCCTACAACTTATTGAGGGTGTGGGGAAAAGCATAAAGAAGAATGACAGCCTGAATTTCCCACCAGTTCACCAGCTGAATGGGGATTTTAGTTATCTTAAAGCAAATAAACACATTTCTTGTCCACTAGGATTATGGACTAAGAGTCATACCTGATTTGTTTGATTTGTAGACCTTCCTTCCAGGGCAGAACTAAGAAAAAGGGGTTAAAATCATAAGGCCGATTTCAATCAGAGCCATCTAAAGGTAACATGGGTTGCCTTAAGTTACCATCGCAGGGCTTCTAACATAGCCTAGATAACCACAAGTTAGGGATGATATGAAGGACTTCTAGTTTCAAGTTGGTGACTGGACTAGATGAGTTTTAAGCTCCTACCTACCCTGCAGTTCTATGAATTACTAAAGTCTTCCAAGATAGTTTATTGGGCTTGAGGGTAGGAAACACAAGTTCTAGCCCCAATTCCTTCTCTGATTCATTTTAGAAATTAATTAACTATAACACTCAATAACAATTGCCCATCAAGTACTGACTCCTCTTAAAGTTTTGTGAAATGCAAAGTGATTGTAAGTGCAAAAGTATCTTTCTAATAAAGTACTTGGATCTTGTTTCAAACAATGAGATAATTCCACCTAAACCAAGCATAGAACTGAACTCTAGGACCCAACCTATGAGACATTTATCCCATTATCATTCAGGTTCAGTGTCTCCAAAAGTTTGCACGTTATTATCTGCCCTCAAATCAAGTCTCCTGCCCACTTCCCATTTCCATTAAAAATTCTATTTTTTACTAATTATCTATGCTCAAGGTTCTCAAATAACATGGCCATTTTCTCTCTTTCATCCTCTAGTCTATTCAGCCATCAAATGCTGTCCATTCTTCTTGCAATGTTTTTTACCTTCACCCCATTTTTTAAATCCACATTTTCATTCCTGGATTTTCTAACAGTTTTCTAAATGACTCTCCAGACCTGCAGCCTCTTGCACTATCCCTCAACACTGAGCCAGTATTTATCTTACTAGCATACCTATTTTCCTGTACTATAATCTCCAATAACTCCCAGTATTCGCAGGTAAAATCTAAAGTTCTCAGTCTTGGAATAAAATCTCTGTCATTTTAAAACCACTTTCTCTCTGATTCCTAATACTCTTCAGTAGGAGGCCCCAGGCTAGAATAAACTTAACCCTGTCTTCTAAGCTCAGTGAGCATTTTCTCTGTGGTTCTGTCTGCCTGGTTATCTATCTCTGCTCCTCTGCCCATCCAACTTCTAGTCATCCTGCCAGGTCAAGTCCCAACTTGTCCCCTCACCATCCCTTTTAACACAAGTATTCTACTTCCTTGAATTCTTACATAATTTTCCCCCTCGGTCTGATTATCAAATAATGCTGTGCATTGCTACTTGGAGTTTAATATGAGTGATTGTTTTATTCCCAGCAAGGAAACAGGCTTTGGAAGGGAAGGCTTGCAACTCACACTTCTTAGGAATTCTCCAAGTGATCTGCATAAAGGTACTTAATAAATACTTGTCAAATAGACAACTAACCTAACAAATAATTCTATTGAACTATTAAACCAAATCAATATCTCTACCAAATACAAGAAACTATTTTGATCCTGAAAAGCAAGCACTTTTAAACCCACAGAAATAGAACACAGCAGATTACATACTTTTCTCCAAACACAAACAATTTTAATAATGTCCTAAGAAATATTATCAGAGAAATATACTTCAGGATCCAAACACACTTGATAAAGTCTATCTAATTTTATCCTTCAGGGAGATTTTGCACTTCAACTGAACAGCAAAAGTTCACTAGCACTCGTGATACAGCTAAAAGCATATAAAAACATCTCCCTATAACTCTAATACTTAACTACTGCAAGTGCAGAGTTACTTTACATATTCCTAAAGGGATTTATCACCCATTGTGAAAATTTTGTTTTTCTAGAGAAGTAAGTATTGTAAATTGGAAGACATTGTGTAATCTGTAGACTTCTCCATTTAAGCAGCAGGAAACAAAAAGGCATCCAAATGAATAGAACTATTTCCTCCAGTAATTATCCACTAAAGGTTAGTAAAATTTCCCCTATTTCCTCAAAGGGTTAAATCAGTCTTACTGTCAGTTCCATCAAAGTGATCTCAAATCTCAAAAAAGGATAGAGACAAACCCATCTGGGCCCTCCCACTGGCATAGCTGACCCATGACCTTTGAGTAATCCACAAACTCTCCCAATGCATAATTTAAATGAATGCATTTGGATTTCAATTCCTGTGGAGACAAAATACACATGTGTGCCCAGGCTGCTGCACAGAAGAATTTGAATTTAAAGCCTGAATGCAATTCTGCTTACAATGGCAAAAAAAATCCAATTAAACTAAAGAACAACTTATATAGGTCAAGCAAATCCAGGAGAAAGACTCATGGTCCTATTCATCCACGTGCAGGCATTAAATGTATATGCAAACTCAGGCAATTTGTTTCCAAGCCACTGTTGATCTAGTATCATCAGAATTAAATATAAAAAAAAGGCTGTGGTGACAAAAAAAAAGGAAATATAAACCTGCTGAGTTTTACGTATCAAAACATGCAACAATATTTCAATGTGATCTAGCATTATGAAATTTTCAACAGCGAATACAGTTTCTCACACTGCACTGAATATTTGCATAACCAAAATAAACTCATTCCTCCATGTCGTTACTCAAGAACTATCCAAAAAGCTGGTAAAACACTTCATCTAAATGATAAACTACCTCAATTATCATATCTCCATTAAATCTCTGTTATTGGAGAAGAAGTTGGTAGACCCTTTCCCTGAGCTATAACTATAATTAATTAAAGCATTGCTCAGATATCACACTGACAGGCTGGGCACATTTACAATAGGTAAGTATCAGGTAGTAAATGCTGTATATATCAGCATTCCCATAAAGATAAACAACCCTTGTAACTTCTTGGAGCTGAGCTGCCTGCTACTGGAATTTGCTTCATGCATCCTTTAGGTGTGTCATTTAACTGAATGAGGACAGAAAGACAAATTTATTGTTGGATGTGAGGTAAATGACTTGGGAAATGCTCTTGGAAATCAACCTCTTCAATTCAAATTTTAAGTGTTCTAATATCCTTGGAGACTCAGCAAGAGCACACACTTAGATTATATTTCTTTGATTCTGAATAACATAGGTTTCCACTTGAGGTGAGTTCCATTTTGAAAACAAATCAGAATCTGCAAAGAGGAAATTTCAGAAATAAGACCGATAATAATTACTTCTATAAATGCATCTGTATTTTCTCATTTTGATGCTCACAATCCAGTGAGAAAACCATGGTGGTGAGAAGAATAATTTTTCATTTTGCAAATCTGAAAGCTGCTACTCAAAGATGCTAAACAGTATAGCCAAAGTCAACTGAGACTAGAAGTCAGGTGTCCAAATCCAGTCCGCCTAATTAGGCAACTTTTTTTTCTTTAAAGATGTTTCTTAAATTTGTCTTTTGTTTTTTTAATTGTGGCCATATTATGTGAATCGTTTGTTTTTTTGCTTTTTCACTTGATATTTTATTATGAACACTTCCTTTTGTTTTTAAAAATATTTTCTAAAACTACATTTAATTGCTGCATAATACTCCAATATATAAATTCAAAATAAGTGAACTATTTCCATAGTATTTATGTTGTTTCTAATTTTCTGATATTTAAATGCCACTGAAATGAACATTCTTTCATACTAATATTTATTTATCCATTTTAATTTCCTTAAGTTAGATTCCTACAAGAAATCTAAGTGAATATTGACAGATTGCTTTTCAGAGCTGTATACCATTTTATACTCCTACCAACCATATTAGCATATATTATTATACCTTATTTTTAAAATTGATTAATACAACAGAAAAGATTATATATCTGTTGTCACTTTAATTCAGATCTCAGTGATAACTGAGACTAAATGTTTTTGTCATTTATATTTATTCTTTTGCAAATTGTTCAGCTTTTGTCCATTTTTAATTGGGCTTTTATTGGTCTCTTATGAATAATAAATTAGCCCTTTGATATAAATTTTGCTACTTTCCCCAGTAAATCATTTGTCATTTGGCTTTTTGATGAGGTTTTTGTTGTATAAAAGTTTTAACCTTTATGGAAGGAAGCCTGTTTTCGCTTTGTGATTTTTACATTTTTCTTAGAAAGTCCTTATCCATCCTAAGGAGAAAAAAAGAAGAGTCTCTTGTATTTTCTTTGAGTTTCATAGTTGCTCTTCTACCAACCTTGGATTACCAATGATTTACTGCTGAGTGAAAAGCAGAGAAAAATGATTTCATTTATTTGAGCTCCTGTGAACGGCAGGCTAGAAAAAAAATGCCATTTCACTCATAATTCTTTGGTTCTTATTTGCAAGGCTGGCCTAAAATGCCTTCTCTTTTTGTGGGTTTTATATAACTCAGCATTTGTTTCACTTGGCGTCTCTGCCTACTTTAACTGCAAATCTTCTGGGTAGATGCCATTCCAAATCCTGAGTTTCAGCATTAATAGGAATTCAGTACCTGTCATAATACTTATCACTCAGTATTATCATTAGTGATACTAACATAAATATTTTTTTCTCTCTACTCTTCACATTAGTTCCTTGATAGAAAATATTTAGCTACTAAACAGAGTTTAATACTCATATTAAAAGCATATAGACATAGTTTGACTATAAAGTAAGACTGGTTTCTGTAGACACTAAGTAAAAAATCAGTTCTTTATACTCAGCTGTACACATATATGCATATGATACATCCATGTGCATTTGCAGTGTGTGTGTGTGTGTGTGTAATAGCTCACTAATCTTAAAAATAGGCTGAGACAGAAACATGGTTTGAGATCTCAGACAGACTGGTTGAGATCATAACTACATGAAACAACTGCCAGGAGGAGACCAGCTAGGGAATTGAACAGATTAGGTAACTCAGAAATTTAGACATTTCCCCCCATTATGTTCCTCATTGCAGTTTTGTAATAAAAACATGAGCAAACTTCAAAGGAAGCTCTGTAGTAAAGGTTAATTGCTACTAAAGAAGAGGGTGGGCCTAAGCGCCAGTACTTTGTGCCCAACTCGCAAGCAGACAGGAAGGATTACACGTGGCTGAGAGCTGAGGATGCGTGCCCAGCTCTAGGAGGAGAGGAGGCACGGCCAAACCTCAAGCCCCACCAGGGACCTCCTGGTAGGACGTGAGCTCATGAACACAAGTCCATGAGTCGGTGCCTGCTAACAGTGGGGCAGGGAAGGGAGGGGGAAGACATCAATTTCCTTCCCAAATTCAAACCGGACATGCTCTTCTTCCCTTGTTAGGACAATTCCAGAGCAGTTACAGCGGCATGTTTGTGAGAAAGCAGAGGACTTCGGGAGCCAGCTCTCATGCACCAGCAACACAGCCAATAAACGCGTGCTGGGCTTGGGGAAAAGGGTGGAGCCCAAGTAGTGCCAGATGCACAAACAGAACAAAGAAGGAGGCTCTGAACTGGCCAGCAGAATATTCTGTGAGAATGGCCCCAAGATAATGAAACTTAAGATCCCAAAGAAAGGAAACTAGTAAAAGTAAGGAAAATGAGTTTCCAGAAAACTGACTTAAATTAACTTTGAAGGACCGGAGTGTGCGTCCAGCGGTACAGGCTTAGAAAAGAGACGCATCTATGGAAATGGGACGCTGCTGACAGACAAGGTTTTCAGAATGTGGTGTCTCCAGAGAGGGGTGAGAAGAAAATAGACCTCCATGGATCTTTTGACACTGGACTGCATTTGTAGAATCCATGTCACTAGAGACCATTATTTTTGTAAAATAATCTATCAGCATGGCTTGACATGGAATTTTTTTAATGACCTTTAAGCTTCCTTGCACCTCTAGTATTTGCTACTTCCTTGTACCATGCTATTCTATCTCTTCCTTATGGAACATTTTCCTCCAGTGCTTCCAAAAAAATATTTCATTTGTGGGCTATCTAAAAGACCCAAAATTATGGAAAAGTGTTGGAAGAAAAGAAAGATGGCAAAAAAAGAACTGAACGTAAGGGACTAAATCAATGAGCAAACATTTATCTTTCTCATAGGATGTGGCATAGCTCTTGCTTGATCTGTGGCTTTTAAATCTGGTTAAGAGTTTCTCCAACCTTTCTAGGAATTACACAGACATTTCACTAAACAAACCTGACTTGGGAATTAAACTGGTAGCTTCTAAGCTATTATGAAATAGGTTTGGCCACTTCCAAAAAAATTTCCTCTTCAGAGACGGAACTAAGCTTTTTAAAAATGGTTATAGAATGAAATGTCTAGAAAATTCATAGTTAAGGTAGCAATGAAGACTCTAAAACAGCTAAAATAAGGACATTAAAGCTCTGTGAGTACTATTCCAAGGAAAAACATGACCTGGTTAATGTTTGGCTTATTCTATTGTTAGGGAGCCATGATCACCAATATCCACTGGTGTGATCAGGTAAGAACAGACTTATCACATATCAGATAGGGTTTCTTTTATATTATAACTATGTGCCTTGACTTTCTTTCAGCAATACAAGTTTTTAAGAGACTTTCGGCAACCTTTGACCTGATGGCTTTTCTCGTAAGCTTTTTATATTCCCAAAGTGATTTTCCTTCAGATTCATTTAGTGTAAAATAGAAATGCCCTGAAATTATGTCGCAGCAGACTGGGTGGTTACTCCTCAGGCGTCTGAAATGACCAGAGTACAGCCTTTCAGCATTCAAGCCATATCTACAGTAATTATTTGCCAGCATATCTAAAAGAAGGCAGGCATTTCCTGTTGCACACAAATGGGACACTCTTATCTAAATTACTGTTTAAACAGGTATTTAAGAAAAGACTATCACAGGCAGGAATTTACTGATGAGGGAACACATTAGTTTAGGGCTGGACACATCAGTTGAGGACTAACCATTGTCAGAAAAGGAAGCATATCAACATCAGGAAGGTATAGAGAATATTTTACAGCCCCCAAATGGGTCAAGATGAGGATTGTAAATTATGCCATTTGCATGTGGGAAAGGCAAGAGTGGCACAAGCCTGAAACGGCGGTCTGGATTCAGCAATATATCTCGAGTGCCGAGAGTAACCTTGAGAGTCAGAGCTAGAGAATCATAGCTTTTGGAGGGTCTGTGTTACCCTATCCATAAAATAAGCACATTGGACAAGTGCAGCCCCGGGTCCACTCCAATCAAGCAATCCCAGTTCTATAAAATGAAAACCAAAGGATGGTCAAAATTTGCTGTACCAACACCTTATAAAACATATTTCCTGGAAAGACACTTTGAGAATTAGTTTGGTCTCTCCCAAAATGTAACCTAGCAAAGATTGTACTCTGGCTGCCTAACTTTGCTCTAACCAGTGAAACTGGAATTTATTCCCAGTAGAGGCTTATAAAACTGGGCTGTTATTCTCACATTAAGTAGACTGCCCTCTGGTGAGGACTGTGGTTTACGTGTGGGTAGAATGTGTGGTTTACTACCTCTAATTTGTTTATGTTGTTGATGGTGGTTTCAGAAGAAAGCTGCAACCCTTCACATGCTAAAAGAGTGACCTGATTTGCTTCCTAAAAAGAAAAAAAAAGTGTTTGAAGGGGGAGAAAGGAGCATGAGGGAGCATTAATGTGCCACGGCTAATGGAGGAGCAACTGGGATTCCTTTGACCACAGCTCTGCTTCATTCAACTCTGCATGTGAAATGAGAGTCCCAACTTGTTTATTATAATTACCTAAGTGTGGCTTGGTGGCTTTTGGCAGAGATCCTCTTTGCCTCTAAAGGACAGACCAAAACGCAGGAGCTACAAGTTAAAGGAAAGAAAGGGGGAAAGTGCATTCTGTAGCAAGGCAAGGAGACAGAATTCTAATATAAAATGGGTGAAAATAGTCAAACCAATCCCCAAAAGGTGAAGATCAAAAAGTAAATGAGATTGAGCTCTACTTTCTACCACATAGTAAACAAAGGTAGGTGTTCAGGAGAACTGAATAAACAGTGTAAATGTGAGTTCAAATTCATTCTCACTGTGGACTTGATGCAGACTCTTCCTTACTGCTACAAAACAAGAGTTTTCTTATAGCCAGGAGTCCTTCATAAAGAAAAGAAAATAATTATGCATGTCTGGCAGAAGAGGGAGTTGTAGCAATGGCTTGCTGATAAAAAGGAATGTGAACAAGTAATAGAACACCAATTTAACCACACTCTTGGTTTGATAAGAAGCAGAGAGGGTGCAAAAGAAATTTTGTTAGAGTCTCAAAATTAGGTTTTATTTGAAAATGAACAATGGTCCTTGTTTCTCACAAGGCTTAGTAACAGACAACAATGACTTCTGATCTTAAAGTGATTCTGTGAGGAAAGTTCCTTGATTTGGCTAATTTTAGCTTAGACTCTGGCCCCCTTACTAATACACTATCTATCTTCAGTGTAAAATAAGTTTCAATGGTTCCAAGGAGTGCAATTTTCTGCCCACATTCCAAGCTCTAAAGGCCCTGATATTGAGTTTCCCAACACTACATCATATTACAAGTAAAATCATTCAAAACCATGGGGATAGATGGAATGTCATTAAAAAACATAAAGGAAGGTGTTTTTATTTTAATTTCAGAAAACATTATACACTTTGATAAAAAATATTTTCAGAAAAATATGAACAGATGTGCTATGCATATGTGTATACATACACTAAATAGCACTTATGATTTGAGAGGGAGTAATTTCAACATTGCTAAGTGGTAAAACAAGCTAGGTATTTAAGGGAATGATATAATATGACAACTTCATAGACTACCAAACTATGTATGGTCTCTGGAAATTGTCATTATCAACATGTACAATAACTAGTAGCATTAGGTGGTCTGTACAGTATCCTTCATGTATAATTGAGTCACACAGTCTAAGACACTTGATGGGCACCAGGCTCTGACTCCTAATGAGAACTGACTTTTAAAGAAAGGCATTCAGGACCTCTTCTATATAAATTACTATCATTTGCAGCAAGAGAGAATTATAAATGTTTGCTGGCAAAAACTAAATTTATTTACAAACTGGGTCTAATTTATTTATGGCTCCAATACAATCGGCTTTTGTTGAAATATTTATGTTATCTGTACTTCTGCCTCACTAAACTCTGCCACAATCATAAACACTGTTGAAAAATTATTTGCAGTTAGCAGGATTTAAACTACCCATTATATCACCAGCGAGTGCCAGTAAACTTTTGCACTGGTTGATAAAGTTTCCTCTGTGGAATAAATATACATTTGACTTTCAAAATCTCCAAACTATGAAAAGTGAAGAATTAAACAGATGTCCCAGACCTTACCAGTTTTGTGTGAATGCTTGAATTGCACATTCCAATTGAAATTGTATGGAAACACTACAAAAGTGTAGTCTTTTCTAGCATTAAAAGGGAAAATTAGATGATGGAAGTGTTGGGACAATAGTCTTTGCCAAAGACGCTACTTCTCAGACTTATTGATTTACCCATTCCAAAACATTTATTTGGTTCCGTGTGGTACCTAGAACTGTGCAAGTTGCTAAGGCTAGGTATAGACATGAATTAGATCAATTTTCTGCCTTCAAGGAGCTTAGAGTTCAGTAGTGAAGATAGAGGTGGAAACAGATATATGACAATGCAAAAAAAAAAAGTTTAAGACAAAGTTAGGAAGAGTGATGACTGTTAAGAGTTGAGTATAAGTAACTGCAACCGGGCGTGCCAATCTTATAGAAACCCTTAGCCTTAGATTGAGTAAAACTATATATGTACTAAATTTTTAAAGAATAAACCTCTTATTTCAATTCTTGGTGGAAATTTATTTCTGAGGATCACTAAGTTCTTCACAGTAACATGAGAATAAAAATAGCAATAATTTACTCTCATTACTTCTAAATAAGTCATAAAATGATGAAACCAACAGATTGTAAAACCACATTGCCCACATTTCCATTACAAAATAAGCCAAGAAAAAGCTACATGGAGAAGTAGATGGTTTTCCTGTCATGTAACTAGTAATAGTGTATTTCTGCTTGGTCTAGTTCAGTGAAAAAGACTAAAAGTTCCACTGTGAAGCAGGTAGGACTACCTTGGTGCCAATGAAACTCCCACTAACCTATAAATGGCCCAAACGACAACCTCTCTCTTCCAATTTGAATTGAAAGTTGTGTCAAATAGATCAGAGATTGTTCTGGTTGACTTCAAAACAATTCTGTATTCGTAGAGAAGACTGGCCATTCTGGAACCTTCAATCTAAAAGTAAGAATTGTCAGAGAAAATAGTAGTAATAGTGATTTCTGGTATCTCACACCACTCAACAAATGATGGTCCTTTCCTAAATAATATCCACATATGCCTATGATAGGCAAAGTAACTTAACCAAAAGCCAAAATAGCAAAACAATTTTTTTTTAATTAAAATTTACTGGGGTGACAATGGTTAGTAAAATTACATAGGTTCCACGTGTACAGTTCTGTAACAGATCATCTATATATCATATTGTATGTTCACCACCCAGAGTCAGTTCTCCTTCTGTCACCATATATTTGACCCCCTTTACCCTATTCTACCACCCCCCTCCCCCCTTACCCTCTGGTAACCACTAAACTATTGTCTGTGTCTACGAGTTTTTGTTTCTTTATTTGTTTGTCTTATTCCTTTGTTGCTTTCAGTTTTATATCCCACATATCAGTGAAGTCATATGGTTCTCAACTTTTTCTGTCTGACTTATTTTGCTTAGCTTAGTAATCTCAAGATCCAGCCATGTTGTCACAAATGGCACTAGTTCATCTTTTTTATGGCAGAGTAGTATTCCATTGTGTATATATACCACATCTTCTTTATCCAATCATCTATAGAAGGACACTTTGGTTGTTTCCATGTCTTGGCCACCTGTATGTCCTCTTTGGAGAAATGTCTATTCAAGTCCTCTGCCCATTCTTTAATTGGATTGTTTGTTTTTTTGTTGTTGAGTTGTATCAGTTCCTTATATATTTTGGATATTAGCCCCTTATCGGGGGTGTTGTTTGCAAATATCTTCTCCCATTGGGTTGGTTGCCTCTTTATTTTGTCGATGTTTTCTTTTTCTGTACAGAATTTTTTTAGTTTGATATAGTCCCAGTGACTTATTTAGCTTTTACTTCCCTAGACTTTGAGGTCAAATTCCCTAGACTTTGAGGTCTTTGAAGCCAGTAGACATATGAGAAGATGCTCAATATCACTAATCATCAGAGAAATGTAAATAAAAACCACAATGAGATATCACCTCACACCAGTTAGAATTGTTATCATCAACAACACAAATCATAACAAGTGTTGGAGAGGCTGTGGAGAAAAAGGAACCCTCATACACAGGAACTTTGAAGAAAGCAGATGAGGAGAACAGGACTCAGAGAAACCAAATCATTTCCTTAAGTCATTAATAATTAAGAATCTAGGCATTCTTATATAAGGAACTCATAGAACTTAACAACAAAAAGACTAACAGTCCAATTTAAAAACGTGAAAAGGACATGAACAGAAACTTCTCCCAAGAAGACATACAAATGGCCAACGGAAAATGCTCAACTTCACTAGCTATTAGAGAAATACAAATTAAAACCACAATGAGATATCACTTCATCCCTACCAAAATGGCTATCACCAACAAGAAAAACAGTAACAAGTGTTGGGGAGGCTGTGGAGAAAAAGGAACCCTCATACTCTGTTTGGTGGGGATACAGACTGGTGCAACCGCTATGGAAAGCAATGTGGAGTTTCCTCAAAAAACTAAGACTAGAATTACCATAGCACCCAGCAATCCCTTTTGGGGTATATACCCAAAAAAAACCTGAAAACATTTATCCGTAAAGATGTATGTGCTCTGATGTTCATTGCAGCTTTATTTATGGTGGCAAAACAAATTTTTAGAGCTATGTTTACATAGTGAAAAAAAATCTCAAAAAAAGAGCTATTTATTCATCAAGGTTCTTTGTCAAAGAATATGTCAAAACCCCAGGTATTTAGTAATATATGCATAAAATATTTAGTAGTATATGCATAAAATATTTTGCTGCCCATATATATCAACATCATATAAAATGACTCTTACTGAGATCCAGATATTATTCTCCAGAATAAAAAAAACTCAGTGATTTTGTTTTGTGCTTTTGCATACCATTTGGTAGATTTTTTCTAATAAATCTTCTTTACCAAATTGCTTGTTTTAATAGATTATAACCATGCTGGTTAAGTTAAATAAAATATTTTGGCATCATATGGCTTAAACCTCAGGATAATTGATTGAAATATCCATTGTTCATAGTACTGTAGAATCTCAGAGCTAAAGAAGCCAGAAAGTTATCAGTTTATTCATCTAAACATCTAAGATGCTTGCTGATAATTATATTGTGGATCAATACATGTAAACTATGACTGCTTGAGAGAAAAAAATGAAAATGTTGTAATTCTATCAAAAGTATATAATATTAAGGACATCCACGGGGCAGGAGAGATACCTAAAGTCTATAAAATAATTAAGTGATAACTTAACAATCGTTGTGCTCTTGTTGCTTTTCTTGTTCTTGTTGCTATTGTTATTGTTTTCCTCAATCTACTTCATTCAACTTTTTAATACTCATCATCACTATTAAATCTTAACAACTATGATCCAACATTGCCACAAACCATTTAGTCAGCAAGATTTTTATATGCAAAGCACCATGGGGGGTGGTCACTGAGAAGAATAAAGTGAAATTGCTGATTTCAAAAGACTCATTATACAATCTCGTCAGAGAGATCAGACAAATGTCCAGAAAAAATTAATGTGTATTATATAACTCTCCATGGCATAGAATTAAGTGAATAGTATAGAAAACAAGGACTACAATAGTCAACACTAAAAGGGATATTCTTCTACTTTAAGAGAAAACTGAACTGGAAGATGGCTAAAAATTCTGTGATGAAGACAGATCATCGAAAAGATTGTGAAACAAAAGGTTATAGACTGCGGCCAAGCCTTGGAAAGGTAATGACTTTTAATTGGATTGAGTTTATCATATTTGCAGAGGTACAGCAGACACAGAAGAAAGGATTAGAGTGATTTCCACTTTCCATTATTTGGCATAATGAGAAAACAGAGGGTGGTCCACATCCCTTGTATATATTATGAGCCATGGGAAATGCTTAATATGTCAGTTTTTGGTAGCACTGAGCTCTCCTAAATAAACACATTTATTTGGACATAGTTAAGTCAAAATAAGTCACCTGGAAAAAAGGTGACAGGTCATTAATTTGCATAGTACAAAGGATTTATGAATTTTTAAATTAACGCTCCTGGATCTCTACACCATTTCAAACAGTAGGATATATCTGCATTTTTCTTCAAAGTTGAGCTAGCTTAAAAGGTCAAATGAAAATATGTGGCTGAAGAAAAACCAGCTGAGCAGACTTTCTTTCGTCTAGGTGGAAAAGAATCGCACTATAAATTCTTCCAAGAAACAGCATTATATACCTCAAGTCAAAACACACAAACAAAACAAACAAAAACCTTGTGTAAATATGAGGTGAGTCATAAAAGGATCATGCAATTAGCACACCCCATATTCAAGTGAGCCCAATGGAAAAGGTTACTAACGTATACCTCCACCAAAACTCCCCCGAACTGTAAGGTGATGAGGGGAGGGACCAAGCATGTTTGATTTACTGCAGAATCCCCAGAATTCAGCAAAGTTTCTAGGTCATAATAATAATTCAATGTGTAATTATTGACTCGAAAACATCAGCCAAAGCAAGCTAATTGTACTGGAAGTAGTGAGTTGTAGCTCTTTTCCTTCTCTAAATTGGGAAATTTTAACATAAATGTGCCAAAGGACACAAATTGTGTCCTCAGTCTATTTAAGAATAACAGTAAAAATGTCCCACTTAAGGAAAAGAACTTGCATGCTGATTCTATACACGCTTGTACACAAACAGGCATACACATGCACACACATGCATACACACACACACACACTCTCCAACTGCTCAAGATGCTAATGGATGAATTTAACCCAATGGCATCAATTCAGAGTTTGTACCATGTCCTCTTCACATTGCAACCTCTTCAAATATATTTGTTATAAAAGGAATAAAAATATACAAACAGAAAGTCCCTACGTGGGTAACCCATATGAACCCACATTTTTGTCCTTTCCTCAAGATTTTAACTGAGTCCTCCAAGAAGGGAGACTGGTAAAACAACATCAAATGTGGCCAACTAAATTTGATTCCACCAATCAAATTTATTGCAGCACCTGCTATGAAGCAGCCACATCGTGTAGGTGGTAGAATGCGAGCTTCATGAGAGTAGGGCCTCTGTCTGCTTTTTCACCACTGCATCCTCAGCACCAAGAAGAGTGTCTGGCATATAGCAAATGGTTGATAAATACTTGTTAAATGAATGAGTAAATATAGGAATGGAGAAATGCAGAAATGAGCCTTCGAGGAGACCAGAGACTAGAACAGTTATATCAAACCAGGCTATGCATCTGATTCTCAGATGGAGCTTATTTTTAAAAACACAAATTCTATGGCTTTTCTGAAACTAGCAATAAAGAATCCTTACATCATATACATATCATCCTTCGTAACATCTCTAGTTTCCCATCCTATAGTCTCAATCCATAATATTGCAAGTAAATTTACATATTTATTTGGACATAGTTAAGTCAGATAATCTGTAAACCACAGACCCAAGCCAATTCCTTTGTGAACCAAAAAACTGTACACCTCACTAGTTATGTGACCCCAGGAAAGTCCCTTAATCTATTTAAGCGTCAGTTTCTATATCCACACGTGAGTTTTGCCCACTGTGGCGGCCACTTGACACATGCAGCAACTAAGCATTTGAAATGTTGCTACTTCAACTTGAAATGTGTTGTAAGTTTAAATATATGCATCAGATTTTTAAAACTTGGAACAAAAAAAAATGTAAAATATCTAATTGATAATTTTATATTGATTACATACTGAAATGATACGATTTTGGATATTATGGGTTAAATAAAATATATTAATAAAATTAATTCTACTTGTTTCTTTTCACCTGTTTTAATGTGGCTATCACAAAATTTGAAATTAATATAGGGCTCACATGTATATTTCTACTAGGCAACACTGGTTTTTAAAACACTTAGGACACAAAATTGTAGCAAGAATCAGAAGAAATAATGTATTTGAGCATCTTTTGTAAACTTTAGAGGAAAATACAAATGCCAAAAGTCATTATCATGACTATTAAGAAAGGTTCTCATGTCTCTAGGTCTTAATTGACAGCTCTTAAAGGTCAGTGTCTTTCAGGTCTACCTGCATTCAGATAATAAAAGGTGATGAAATAGTTCCTGAACAATTCATTCTCTACCACTCCCCTATCAATAAATCTCTCAATGAACACTTGTTGAAACCAAATGTAAAGAAAGATCAATGTGGTCACTGACATCGTATAAAAAGATGAGCTCACTCCAGAATGCTCCCCTGCCAAGATTTGTATGATGAGGCAGGAAGTAGCCTGGACTGAATAAAGTTGCAGGAAGGTTTATATTTGAAAGAGGCATTATTAGCCAATGAACAATCAGCAGTATTTTATGATGGGAGAAGATAAACTTTTTCTACGATTTTAGCCCAAGATGCAGAGGAGAAGAAAAAAGGCATAGGATTAATTTATCTCTCTCTCTATCTCTTGAGTAGGGCAGTTTAATTCCTCCCACAAACATCGCATTCCATTGCTTCAAAAAGAATGTGTGTCTTGAAACACCTGGCAGATAAAAGAATATGAAGAACTTTCTTGCTGCTCCTCCATTACTGAAGTGTAGTTGGTGAGTCTCCAAAACTTCCTAGGTCTAGGCTGATGGATGACGATGGAGACAGGTACTCCCAGGTTGTACATACATTACACTACTTTGCTAATATTCCCAAGTGTTTGAAGAAGTTCAGTAGATAGAGAGACAGGCAAACCCACCCAGAGTTCCCTCAAAGCTTTATTATGCAAAAGTGAGGAGTAGCCAGGGTTCCTTTGAGGGGTAGAAATTGAATTGTCATATGCAGTTCATTACATACTCTTACTAGATCATGCCTTTAGACATGTATGAATATTAATCGATGTATTTACTGCAATGTAAGGCGGTTGCTAACCTAACATTCCAGCCTTTGTTCCAAGCCTCGTATCATTTTCTTCCAGGCTGTTGATTTTGGAGTGGCTGTGTAATCCTAGTGAGCTGCTAGCAAAGAGTGATCAATCAGCACTTTGAAAGCTTCTGGATCATCCCAGTACCTGGGAGCTGCTTCGATAAATAGTATTCTTGGGACCATGTAAAATGTACCATTGTGGGAGTAAATACATGTGGGAACATGGAAGGTTATTGTTCTTCTTTCTTATTTATAAGTAAGCAAAATCTTTTGTTTACAACAAATCTCCTTTTTCCCTAAGATTATTTTGTCCCAAACTCAAGTCACTAAAGCTCTATGTACACTTACATTAATATTTTCTCTATGGACTTAAAGATCGGCACCCATTTATCCACATTTGGGAGCACATTAATAATAATAAAAACACAAAAACTCCCTATGTCCCATTTTAAAACCCTGGATAAAGGGATTGAAGAACATGGATGAATGTACGCTGGTAAAGGTGTACCATTCTCCCAAGAAAGTTTTATCCTGGGTTATCAAAATTGACATTCAGAAAGACTTGGGATGGTTAGATCTCATCAATTTTCTTCTCAAGAACCAGTCAAAGCCTTCTGGAGACCTCATAAAGTTATTTTATGATTGCTCATAATCAAATTAAAAGTCTTATGCCTTTAATGCACCCTGCAATCCAACCACAACAATCTATTCTGTGTCTCTGACTATCCTGTGCAAGTTGGTTTCTCTGCGTTGTTTTCCCTGACAACCTCCTGACCTAGAATGCCCTTCCCTTGTTCTCCATTCCTCTACTCTCTTGTGAGGGCCGTCTTCTGTCCTGAGAGCTAGGGATGGAGCAGTGACCAAGATCAACACCTCCCCTGCGCTCATGAACCTTATAGCCTGGTAGGAAGAGGGAGAAAAGAAACCAATGCATAGATGGAAATCCGAGACAGTCTTGGGTGTTCAGAAGAAAATACAACAGTTTGAAATATGCAGATGGGTGACAACTTTAGATAGGGAAGACCTCATGGGGTAGGCAGCATTTAACATTTATACATTGAATCTCTCAGATCCAGTTCAGATGCCATCTCATCTGCTAAGATTTCCCACTCTCCATATCTACCACCTCCCCCACCTGTGTAAGCTCCTTCCTTTTCATATCCCAGAGAATATAAAGTATACTTCGGAACATAGCTTTCTGTCAGTTACCCTAGTGCTACTATAGTTAGTTGTTTTCACTTCTATTTCCGTATTTTGATTTTCAGCTAGAGGACAAGGGGTATGTCTCAATTATCTTTATGCCCTCCCTCTAGTGCTCTGAATATAGTTGATGCTCAAATTCAAATTGAACCAACTTTAGAAAATGCTACTACTGAGGAGTTTCATTTTTGAAACATGTATAATACTTTGTAGCTCACCTAGCTCTGAATGTTAAACAGATTTGAAAGAAGCTGCTATCCACAAAAAAATCCCTGGAAAAGTGCTATCTTCTAGGGGATTTCTAACCCATTGACCATTCAGAATACTTGCTCATGCAAGTGATAGCTGACAAGTGCTCTACTAGGGGTAGCTCAAGATTGGAAACAATGATCTCTTCCAACAAATTTCAGATAATTACTCCTCGAACCAAAAAGTGAGGGGTAATTATCAGGCTCTCTTCTTGAAAACATCCCCCCAAAATAAAGGATTCCAAAGTCGAAAAGAAACAGAAAGAGAAGCTTATGGTTAATAAACTTGAACACTGGGCTGAACCTTACACAACGCAAGCTCGATTTCACATAGCCAGTAAGAGTGAGTTTGCAAACTCTACCAGAAAGTTTTGGTGTTTGTCTCTGTGCTTTTTTATGAACACTTTACTCTTTTGTTCTGGGCTTAAGCAATGTGTTCGACAGAGTCTTCCATTCTTTAAGTGACACCTTTAAAAAGAAAATAATTGCTCAAATACAAGACTTAATACAAGACAAATTTTTAAATGCCCGTTCCTGAAGAATTCAAATGTTCTTATTTAGGTGGGATCTGATTCTGAAATTCCAGTTTAATAAATAAGCCCCCAACCCCCTACCCCAGGAAGGAATTCCTCCAAGTTTAGACTGAGGTAGGATCAAATACGCCACATGCTATTTCAAATACCAAGAACAAGGTAGGTATTTTCCTTGCTGCTTCCCTGCCCTGTAATTTGACATCCATTTTAATGATGCTTGCTTTATTGCTTGTCAGAAAAGTGAAATGGCCTGTCAATTTTATGGAGTTTCTTCTACATTTTGGGTGGTTATATTACATTTTGAAATAAGTGTACAGCTTCCCTTCCCCTTTTTTTAGCCTAAATGGTGCATGTGTGGGTTTGGTACTTGGCTGCCAGTGGAATGAAGTCATAATTTCAGGAGTCCAAGAGAATAGATCAAAATCACGCCAACACTTTCATGGATGGGTATATGCTGCTAAATGAATGTTTACCCAGAAAAGTCATCATCTGGCATGCAGCATAGCGAATGTTCCTGAGCAGCTAACTCATGTATACTAAACAAATTTGGCTGGCTGCTGCAAGGGCTGCTCTGTGGAAATTCTCAACATATATTTGTTTGATTGAGCTGTCATTCCCAGTTGATCTGCGGATGATCTGTGTCACTTTGTTTAAGTGTCCTGGTGTGTTTTTTTATATATATACAGTGAAAAGCCAGTATGTTTCTGTGATAGATTAAATAGAGGTGAAATTTGAGAGTGACTCCTGTTTTTGATTCCTGTGTTCTCAGACAGGTGGGTCTGGAATGATCAAGAATGTCACATTCAAACACAGGGGAAAATATGGAGCCCCTTTGATTTAAAACACATTACTGTAAAATATATTTGCTACTGTGTTCTCCCAGTACAAGAAGCTCTTTAGGATTCTCCATCTAAACAAACACCATATGGCTTCATTTTCAGCGTCCCTTTCAAATGTCCAAAAACAAAGGACACAAAACTCACTGCTGGAAAACATAGTCTGAGAGAAGTAAGCAAGGCCCACTTCTGACGTATGGATTCAGAAATCAAATGCAAGGTCAGGCTAAAACCGGAGCTCCAGATCTCAAATATCTTAGTAATGGTTCAGGTGGAAACCCAACACCACAGTGCCATGCCATGTCTGAGGCACTAATCAAGCGACTGCCTGTTTGCTCCGTGGTTAAAGCACTTCCTCCAGCTAATCTTCCTAGATAGGTTCTCGGCTTTAATAACCTATGGGGTCTGCTGTTAAGTGCGGGGATCTGGGCACCATCAGCACTGATGTCTCCACTCTGCCAAACCCCAGACAACACGTGACACATGTACATTCCCTCCCCTCAGCTCCTGTGGATGCAGTAGACTCAGGTCTGCCTTAAACTGGGTCCCCCTACCCAAAAAATATATCCCTGACTCAGCTGGTTCTCATACCTGAAATTCCTCCCAATTTAGCATCAGTCCTTTGGGCTAAGGCAAAACTCTCTTCTAGAATCCTCCTGACCATTGATAGTTTGCTCCTTTCTACATGCATCTGAAAATTTGCTATGGGCCACACAGACACTGGTACTTGTTATCTGTGAAGCCAAAATGGCCCCATTCCTGGCCTCCACGAGACACAGTCCAGTAGAGAAGGAAGTTATGCCAATAAAATATAATATTGTCCATCAGCAAACTGTGTACAGGGTGCAGAGGAGGAAGGAGCTCATTCTGAGGAGGAGAAAGGTTAGGAAAGGCTGCCCAGAGATGGTGACACTTGAAAAGGGTATTGAAGAATAAAGACAGTTTATAAGGAATTTCCCAGAGTAAAGACAAGGGAAGAAAGACCATTCCAGGAAGATACAGAGTATACCGAGAGGTATGGAAGTATGAAGCAGCGTAGTGTGTGCATGAGACTAAGGATGTCTCAGTATTGCCTGATTTATAGTGAGGAAGATGTTAGAGAGAGAAGTGGAAACAGGCAGTGAGGAGGCAAGTAGTCAAAGGCCTGTATGCCATCCATATTCCAGAGTTGGGTTTTTCTCTTATATAGAATATGGTGAAGGCTCTTCGGGAGGAGAGTGGAAAGATCAGAACTATGTTGACATGGAAGACAGAGGAGCCTGTCAGAGGCTCTTTCTGTAATCCATGAGAGAGACTGTGAAGACTTTAAAACAATAATAAGAAATAACTGTGGTCGTGGAGGATGAAGAATAGGAGAGATTTGAGAACTAAAGTTGAGAGAATTGAATGAGGGAGTGAGGTGGGAAAAACAAAACCCCGATGAACCAATATACTATACATCAAGAGTTACTTTATCAGTGATTATTAGTAAAACGTGCCAGTCTCAGGGAATGGACTACATATGAGGGAGAAGAAGAGAAAGGCTGGGATACTGAACACTGCAGTAACAGCCCTGGACAGTCGGGAGGCAGCTAGAAAACTCTGCGTACCTAGAGAATGATGGTGCTATAGAACCAAGGGGCTTTTCCCTTGGGGAAAGACTCCACGAAAATCAAAATATCAGCAGGGGGCAGGACAAAAGAATACCATTTCTTGCAGGTATAAATAGAGAAAAACGCCAGGTAATGCTAGGTCTGGCAGACTCTTATGGTACTATGTTGATTCTGTAAGAAGCTTCATTCCTTCAAGTTAGTCACTAAACTTTTAAATGTTGATCACCTTTAAGTTCCTACTTTAAGTTGTTCAATATCTCTTGGTAATCCTAGCTCAGTACTTGGCTTCAAGAGGTGCTCACCAGATACACAGGACCCCTTCCTCGCTCAATATTGCTCTCCTACAGAAAGGCTCCAAAACAACTCCTTATCTCAGTAGTTTTGACAAGAATTTATTAAAATTTGGCTTATATGTAACTTTGCTCCCTCCATGTAAGAACTTTGAGGAAAAAAAATAGTTTAATGCTAGTAGATGTGATGCATGTAAATTACCAAGATAATTTTTAAAACCCATTAATTGAATATAGTGAAAATCTTATAAATCAACATTCTCCATCCAGTGCTCTACCCTGCTTCCCCCACACTCAGAATTCCAAATCCAGAGCATAGGGGTGTTTCCCTAGTCCTCATGTCCCTGAGCCCATGTGCCTCCTTCCCCCAAAGTAGATGACCTGTTTTGCATTATTTACTTGTGTATTTTCTTAGTAGGAAAAAAAAAAAAGAAAAGGGAAAACAGGAAGAGGGTAAGAGTTCAGTTTTATTTATTATGGTTTAGCATTATTTATGATTATTTTAATTTAGGTCCAACATCCCAGGAGTCTCGTTGCAATGGGTGCAATAGATACCAATAAAATAGCGTCACGGTGCACATACATATATTCTTCTACTTCCTTTTTTTTTAAGAGTCATATTTTCTCATATGCACACAAAGCAAATCCTGTCAAATTGCAATGTACATTCCAGGCTTCGGATTTTCATTTTAAGACATATAAAAGGAGGAAGAACTAACTAGAAGACACATTTATTTTATGGGCTTATTTGCATCATCCAAAAGAGAAAGACAATTACTTCTTTTAGGGAGGGCACATGCTTACCATTGGATGGTCATCTCAAGTAAATACAAAATAATATAAAGTCAAATAAAAACAAAATAGCAGAGACTTTATATTAATTTACATAAGCCTGAGTGATTAAGACACAGACCTAAAAATACTCTTTTTGTGAGGAGGGGCTTTTGAGTTAATAATTCCATTAAGTCTCTGAAACAGAAAGAGGCAAATTTAAGAACAATTTCCTTAACTGATAAACATCATAAAATTGGGATTTATAAGTTTGGTTAGAATTTGTACATACACCTAGATTTGACTTTCTCCCTAGTTTCCTGAGAAAAACCAAAATGGAAGATGGGTAAAAATTTACATACTTGGCTGCCAAAGTTCTTCACTTGGGAGACCATATTAGTCATTATTGAGCAACCCAATCTCACACAGGACTCTCTAACTGACTGGCTCTGAGATCATATTGCAATAAATGCTTTTCTATAGAACTGGACACTATTTTCCTAATTCTGGAGTTTTGAAACATTTTTTTTAAATAACCAAAAACCACATTTCTTCCTAGGTTATAAAAAGGCGTTTGAAAAATTTCCTAAGGATATAAGAATATATAATGAGGATTTTATTGGTTGTCTCCCCGCAAAACACACACACACACACACACACACACACACACACACACACGCACTCCACTACAGTCTTTCCTTATTTGAAATGACAAAACTCAATTCTTCCCACAGTGTAAATGCACACAAAAAGAAGGCCAAACAGCAAACAATCCAGAAAGTTTTAAAAAATTGTTAAGGTCTACAAACAAACAAACTCAAAATAAATTAGAAATAAATTCCAAACAAACCCAGCTAAACACAAATTAAGCTGAGGAAATCCAAAAATCTTTTAAAGTAGTGTACAGTTATTTCCTGTTCCTAGACTGTCACCTGTGGGGACTTCTGGCGGGGGGATGTCCCCCAAGTGCAGGCTAATCCCGGGGTGAGTTTCCCTGCAGCCTCCTCTACCCCTCCATCTGCCAGGCTTCCTGGAGCCCTGCCCTGCAGACCAGAGAGTTCCATGCAGAGAAGCGCTCTGGCCACCCCGCCGGCCTGGTATTTGGCTCCTCAGTCACCCAGTGCACAAGTATGATGGATGATGATGGATCACAGCCCCACCAAAACCGTGTGAATTTCCCAAGGCCTCTGATTATTCTAATCAAGCCCCAGAAGAAGCACAGAGCTTTACAAAAGCCTCCAAGGAAACCTCCCATTCCCCTTGTCTGCCTGACACAGACCCCACTAAATACTAAAGCAACCTGGCCCTGATATGGCCTCCTCTCTTTGACACACAGATCTGGGCCTCCATACTCATTGTTCTGTGATATGATTTAGCCTTGAATAAATTTTTAATGAACACCCAGAGTTATAGCACTGTGGAATGACCACTCCAGCTTCTCCCAGGGGAAGATAACAGTTTATGGACACTTTCAGGTCATAGCTTTTCTAACATTCTCTTGCTCTGCTAAACAATATGGTCAGAAGGGTTCTTTCTCTCTCTCTCTCTCTCTCTCTCTCTCTCTCTCTCTCTCATCTTTCTTAAATCACAAAGGATCTCTGACAATTCTATAAGGTAAAGGCACAATTATAGAATTTGTTCATACCAGATAAATAATATCACAACTAGGCCTAGATATGCATAGTAGAATTTTGTATGTTGTAATAATGGAGGCTATAAAAAAAAAGAAAGAAAACTGTCGTTTTACTTAATTTAATTAAGTTGGGGGTCTTTGACTTATTCAGATCATTTTTGCCATGTAAGTTTACAGGTTGTGCAATGGGCTTTGCAGAACAAGGGCTCAGTGACAGCTGTTGGCCTCTTGGAATGTCCCAGATCAATATAGACAGAATGAATTGTACCATATATATCTATAAAACTCCACAAATCAGTTATATTTAGAAATATAGCTGGTGTACTTGCAGCAAAGTAACCTTTTGCTCCTTTTTAACGCTTACTATGACCCAATTTTCAATGCTTGGCTATCTAACTCTCTCTCCACCCCCAACTATCCCACCACTAAATTCATGAAATCTCTCAGAATCTGCATAAATGAATTAGAAAGTTTAGTCACACTTCTCAAGGGTGGCTTCAAAGTTTCTACATCAGAGGAGTTTATGAAATAAACCTGATTGAATAGGGAAGGGAGAGTGGTTTGAAGTTGGGTTTACACAGCACTTTGCATAAGAATAAGAAAATGTCAGTGGACTGTATCAAATAATTGGGTGAGGCGTGTGGGGATTGGTAAAGATTGTGGCTTAGGTGGGAGCGTTACCCGTACTTCTACTCTGCAATCACGTTTCCTCATCTCACACATACAATTAGGGTTTGCCTGTCTCTAATTAGCTGTGTATTTGAAAGACTACAATATTTTGAAATAGTTCTTCCTGATGAACAACTCTTAGAATATACAACCGTAATTTTTACTTCCCAAACAGAAAGATGTATACATAAGAACAATAGACTAGGCTCCTAGAAACTCAGATCCTATTCCTCATATTGCCGCTAATTAATGGGAAATTCCGAACAAGTCTTTTCATCTTTCTGGGAATCTATTACCTCATCTGTAAAATTACTGAGTGCAGAGAGCCCCCAGGGTCCCTTCCCGCTCACATTCTATGAATCTATCAATGTCTGTGATTGTGGAAGTAGATTCCTAGAAAGAGTCACATCTATACAGCTTGCTTTGTGTCATAATCCACACAGTACCATGTGCATATAAATTCAAGAAGAGCCATTGAAGGCTTATGAGGATAGCATTTTTAGTTCACATTATGAAGTTGGCTTAGACAGGGTCAGTGAGAAGATGAAAAGTAGTAAAGTTTTTACTTTTTCCGAATACCTACCACAGGCTAGACTAACATTATATTATACATTTTACATCATTATCGTATTTAATCTCCACACACACACACACACACAAAGCAACTGTAGAATAGGTTAAAACCCATTTGACAGATAAGAAAACTAAGATTCAGAGAGTTTATGTGTCTAACCCATGGTCTCTCAGTAAACCCACTCAGTTTGGGCCGTGTCATAATGTTCTCATACCATTCTATTTCAATTTTGTTCTAAGAGTTCCATCACCTCTTATCATTTACAGTACCCAAACTATCAAAAGATAAATAAACATTAAAATTTGACAATAACTCCCATGTCCCTTTCTTTTTCAACAAGGGGCTATAGACTCCTTGGCTTTGCTTCATCCCTCTTGGAAGGATGACTCAGTTGCTTAAGAGCCAACTTCAGCTACTTCTCTAAATCAGGGTTTAGTCATGTTTTGTATGAAAGTTGAAGACTAACTTGTTAAAACATCATAAAGTTAGAGCAAAAGCTAGTCATCATTGATTATCTCACCAATTCACAAAGATCATTTTTGTAATACGTTATTACTATAAAATTTGCTTTTATTATTTTGATCAGCTTCTAAATGCAACATGTAAGACAAACAGAAATTGAAATATAAGCTACAATAAAATATATTCTTGACACGGTAACAATCTTGTCAGGAAGGGCAGGCTACTTATATCTCAAATACCTCAAACTAATTGCAAAACTACTTCATCATATGTAACCCAAAATAATTACTTTGGAGGACATTTCTACTTATGATTCCAGTTAAAAATTAGGATAAAAAAACAAGCATTAAATATATATCGAGAGAGAGAGAGAGAGAGAGAGAGAGAGAGAGAGAGAGAAACATTTACGTACCTATGTTATAATTTCTACAGAAGTGATGAAAAAGACATGTGGACATAGGTGAGCTTTCATATTGTTCTGTTTAATCGAATCACCACACCTAGAACTCTTCTTTATGGGAGTCCACTTCTTGATGATTAGCCAGAATGCTATGACATTGACAAGCAAAAGCCAACTTGGGATCTACCCATTTATCGGTCTCAGAAATTGACCATGTTTGGGGAAAATCCAAGATTTGGAGACCTGCACCAACAAAGTTGTTAAAATCAAAGAGCGGGATATGGTGTGATTTCCATTGCTTCAGTCAGAGTCTGTGAAATGCCAATAGTCTGCATATCTTCAAAGAGCAGAATCTGTCTCCAAAAACCATACAAAATAGCCCACTACAAAGGAAAATCCTTCAAGATCTTTGCTATTGAACTGGGACCAGAAATTAGAGGAAAACCTCTGAAACAGTATAAAAATGACAGATATAAGAAGAGGCCGAGCATGCCACGAAATGAGAGACTTTTTGCTGACAGATGAGCACCTTTGAACTCTAACCTAATAAAAGAATTAGCACTCCCAATGTATAATCAGTACAGCAAGCAAAATATGTCAACACATGATAGGCAGGGTAATCAATCGACATGCAAGGTAGGAAACAGCCAGACTAAATAGCAACTCAGTCCCACTGAGCCAGACAGCCCTTTCCTGCTCCTTAAATTTCTCATACCGCAGGCACGAGAATTAATATGCAATAAAGGAAAACCCCTAACAAGTAAAACAACAGAGCAAGGCTTAAGAGTCCTCACTAAGAAGTGACCCAGGATCCCAAAATTGAGGGTCTTGATGTTTCCATGTTTCTTAGATGTATTCTAAGGGTCTTTCTCTAGTTAGATAATAGAAACTTTGAAATTATCAGCCACAGCCCTATTCTTTATTTTCCCTTCCCACGAAGATTTCAGAAATAATAAAAGGAGCAGGAGCTACGGACATAAACAGAGCTAGCTTTTGATCCTGGTTGGCTGTATGCTAACCACTGACCTCAAGCAAGTAGTTTAACCAGGTTGGGCCTCAGGTTTGTATTCATCTGTAAAAACAGAAGAAATACGCTTTACAAAGGGTTTTTATAATGATGAAAAGAAACAGAATAGGTAAAATGCCTGGTGTAATACCAAAAGTGGGTAGGCTTATGGTGGGCAATTCCAGTCTCCTCGTAACATGGTACTTTGACCCTGTGAGCCCTCAAAATATGTGGTGATACCCACATATATTAAATACACTCACAGACCAAAAAAGAATAGTGTGGTTTCAGACGTGCATGGAGGGGGAGGAGGGGGAATAACCTAGGGTTGAATTTCCTATCTACCATATATTAGCTATGGGACAGTAGGAGAATCATCCAATCTCTCTGGGTCACAACCAACTCATTTGTAAAGTTGGACAAATAATATCTCGCCAACCTGCAGGTCCAAACTTACAGGAACGACTCACAGTTCCTTTCAGCTTTAGATTAATCACTGCAAATTATCTGTTGCTGATTTACCTTATCTCGTGGCCTAACTTCATAAAATCAAAACGAAAGTGTTTCATTTTCCAAATCTATATCCCTTCAGGAATTCAGAAATGATCTTTTTTGTTGTTGTTTTATTTTATTTGTGTTTCCCATTAAAAAAAAAAAAAGGCACTAGTGTTCTCTGCACAAAACCTGTTAGCAGGTCTGCAGTATTTTCATGGTGTGGTTGGCATGGTTGTTGGTAGTAGCTGTTTTAAAAAGTCATCCTCTAGTTTCAAACCACAGGTGGGTATATTTTGTAACACCTTCCACCTGCGTTAAATTGAATAGCTGTGTGTGATGCAATATTTTATTTTTTACTTATCTCATTTTAAGTATGTTTACTTTCCAAAGAGATGCATTGCAATAACAGCTTTTTAATTACCCATTTTTAACCCTCATAACTGCACTCTCAGTACTATAACAGCTCTTTAAAAGGCAATTTTCTTCACTGACCATAGCAAATACCATTTGAATTAGCTAACAATTTCTCTTTAGATTCATGAGATAGAAGAGCATCCATCCCATCACAGTTAAGCTCATGATTATAATTTTAAAACCACATGGAGGAAAGTAACATTAAGTCAGAGAAGTAGAAATATTGTGAGGTTTTCTAAATGACTGCTTAACCTTGTTCTTGTGAAAAGAAAATTCTCTTTTCTGATAAGACAAATTCAGACATTCTAGTTTTTATCATTCCTGATACTGCAGCTACAAAATAAAATCTGAGACCTAATTTGCTTTAAAATTCAGAAACTGAAGAGCTTTCAGACAACAACAAGTCATTTTTCACGTTTATTTTCCATGCACATAGGACACACCACTCTCTGCCATCAACATGTCAGACAAAATCCAAAATGGCTTAGCACAAAAATTACCCAAAGAATGGACATCAGAAAAAGAGTTGTGACAAAACAACTACGCTAAAATAGTACTTTAACTTGAATTATATTTGCATTAATTTGTTTTCCTAATACTTGTGGAAACCTTTGTGGAGAAAAGAGTGAGCTTTTGTCTGGTAGTTTTTAAAATATCAAACGTTTGTCGTCCATCAGCTAACCCTTCTTGGATGTGACAGTGTGATAGAATAAAGGCCAACTTTTGTTTTGGAATCTCATTGACATGGCCTTTGGCAGCTTACGAGATCTGTTCTCATTTATTGTGTCTTTTGTACACTGATGCCTACTTATAAGGAAGGGCGATAAGAGAGGCCCATGACAATGTTTCAACTTTTCCCCCTAGACACTGAGACCCCGTGGTTTCTGTAACATAGAGCATGAATAATACTTGTTGTCAGAGAAGAGAAGTGCTGGACAAATAAGAAACATCCCTTGACACTTCTTGTCCACAGTTAAGAAGTTAAGTAAGTTGTGGAATTGTGCCTAGGAGTGAATAAATATCTCATCACAAACTAGATGGAACCAGTCCCATTTGTTGCACCCTCTCAAAACACAGCCTCCTTTTTCCTTAGATTATATTTGAATTATCTTAGCGTTCTTTAAATGCTTCCCATGAACTCATAGAATAGTCATTTCAGGACAAAATAATTGACAATGCAAAACATTGCCATATTTTATCTTATATTCTTTTGAGTTGTCCATTTATTAGCAAAAATTAAAGGACTTACCTGCCATCAACAAAAACGTGAAATGCTTAATTAGCCTTTTGTTTAAATCAAATCAATGAGAGAAATGAATTGTAAGTATAGCTCCTACCCGTTCTCCTCTATTCACAATCTTGTCCATCTCTACATGAATATACAAGTACGTATATACACAGATGTGTCTGTATATGTGTATGTCACCATAGAAGCTCTATTTTCAATTGATAGTAACCTGGTAAATTTTAATTTCTATCCTTTACAAAAAAGTAGACAAAGGTGCTTTATTTTTTCAGGATGAAACTACTGAACTACATATGAGTCTCTGACAACTTTAGTAAGAGAAACTGGGTCATTTCCATTTTCATTTGCCAGAAGATACTAATGCCAGAAAAAAAAAATGTTCGGCAAAGCTCTTTTCTTTCTAAGCATTAAGAAAAAGATGGTCATAAAACCAAAAAGAAAGATACTGTTCTCCAAAGAACCCAGATCCCAAACTAACCACAAGTGGAAATGCTTATAAAATGACTGTCTTGCATTTTTCCCTGTTAGATATTTCATGCTATAGAAAATCTCTTTTGTAAAGAGCATCGCTGTATCACAGATTCAGTACAACAGTTAAAACCCAAGGACAACGTGGCACTGTGACTGTCCCTCCTGACTATATGAAGAAGCTGTGGAGGAAGCGTAAGCCTGATTTCCTGACACCTACCCTGTGACAGGACTCCGCTGTTCCAAATTACGTATTGTCACTGCAGATGGCATTTCTAATACAAGAACAATGCCTTCTGCTGAAGTTAAAGTACTAAAGTACCCAAAAGTTGCAAGGCCAGATGTGCCATCCGTACCTTACATAAATATTTATGCTACAAAATGTCTTTGGATTATTTTTGTTACAGTGATCTTACTCTTGAAAACCCATGCTGTTTTCCACGAAAAAGAAGATGATGTTCCCTGTGTTTGTCACTTAGCTTCTGTGACACTCCTTTGGCAATACCATGGGTATGCCAACAAAATAATACCAGACAAATGCTCCTGACAGCTGGGGTCTATCGGTTTTCACAGCAGGTTTCTTCCCCTGCAGCTGACGAGGAAAATAAACATCTTCCAAAGAAAATGAAGGCAAATGCCAAAATGTCTCATCGATTCCCAGTAAAAATCCCTTTTTAAATATTAATTATAATAATGTTTGACTTCGCGAGAAAGGCAAAAAGAAAAAGTTTGAGTCAAGTGTGAAGAACATTAGGAACATTAGCCTCTCCACAATGTGATGTCACTGAAATAGATGGGAATGTCTCTAATCTGCATTTGATTGCAAACCAACCCCTGGCTTTTTCAAAGGATTGGAACAACCTTGTAGTTTGGGTCAGAGATTTTTCTCTTTAAAAAGTTTCAACTGTTCTGTTCAGTGACCACTGAATTTCAGCTCCAAACATACTATCTACTGTTGAGCACTTGTTTTTTGTATTTTATTTGTGGTCAAGAAAACACCAGTGACTTTAAAACCTCTCTGCTTTGTTCAGATTATTTTAGAAAAGAAATAAAACCAGGTTACCTTTAAAATTATAGAGCTACAATGAAGTAACAGAAACAATAGCAGCCACAGAAAAAATTATTGACGACTCTGGGAAAAGTTGGTCCTGAGGTCAGCAGGGAATATGCCAAAGGTGATGGGTTCTAGGAAGCAGGCCAGAGACCCCATGGGGCTGGGAGGCCAACAGGAACCTGTGTTTGCCAAGCAGGGTTGAGATGCTGCTGCAGACCAGTAACACCTATACTCTCTATGGCAGGTGAAAAGAGACAATGGCAAAATAATTTGAGAGATCCTAATTCATCAGCAAGAAAAATAAAACAGGCTTTCTTCAACAGGGGTTCAGATGACTGCTGAAAACAGTTAATTTGTGTGGGAACACTTCCCAATTCTGTTATTTGTTTTTTTAACCCTGCCACTTGTAAGCAGAAGACAGAAGCTAACCATGCATAGGCTATTTCTCAGTAAAGAATAACAATTATGTTGGGTGGGGAGGACACAAGTGAATGGACAGTGCGTATTTGCAGGGTGTTTTAAGTTACCACTACCTGAGGACAGGTGTGAGGATTCTGGGTTTAAACTTAAAGCACCACCAAGTGAATGCGAATAATTCAAAATGTCAGCATAGTATCCAAAAAGAGTTCATTAAACCAGAGAGAGGCCACCTTGCACCAAAGCTGTTAAATTCAGGAACAGAAACATCCTTGTAATCACGCCTCTTTCCTCGTTAAGGCACATGGGAATTGGCCCCAACTTTTTCAGTCACAACATATGCTTAAGGAAACAAAACCAAGAACCAAAAGTGACCCATGAAATCATCAGATTTAATCCTCCTCTTAACAACTGAAGGCTAACACAATAGCGCCAAATCAGGCATCAAATCCAGACCTTCTATCTCCCAAGCTCATGGTTCTTTCCACCAATCAGCTACTCCTAGGCAATTTCAGCAGTTGTTTCTGTCTTAGTGAGACTGATATCCTAGAAAGAGCTCTGGTCTGGGCAGCAGAGGACCTGGGTTCTGCAGGACGAGACCCACAATGGTCACATCTTTAACCACTCATGATAAGTGGTCTGGATGTTCTCCTTTTAATTCTAAGAACCCATGGGTCTGAAATCAAATTATGGAGAAAATGTCGAAAATAAGGAAACAGAAGAAACTGGGGCAGTGGCTTCTTCCTATCGGAGCAATTAAGTGACCAGCAAACACATTTCCTCATGGGATGCTGGGACTAGGGTAAGGCAGTGTCCTCCAAGGAAGCAATTACAGGTAGTGAAAAGAGAGAAGAGAGCCCCACTCCTTCAGTTCAACTATGAATCATTTTCAAAGAATAGCCTTGCCACGTGATTTCATTTTCAGTTCCAAATGTCTCTCAACAATGAAGAATTTGCAGCTTTACAAACCGAGCACATAATTCCTAAGAACATGACATTTTAATGTAAGATAGTCACTAAAAAGGTCCATGAAGATGCTTTAACTGGAAAAGAACATGCATTTTGAAGCAAAATGGGTATGTATAGAGGAACCTTGAAGATAACTAAAATAAAGAATATTTCTTAAATGTTCCATTGAACACAGTTTTATGCATGGTGTTTTCATCTCCTGTAAAGGATCTTAACATTCCACAGGATAATATAGTAGGCAAATTTGGCAATGATGGCAGCATACAGTATTTTTCTTGTAACTACATCTCCTATGAAGTCACTGCACTGCAGTCATGACAAACTCCAGTCCTGCTGGAATGAGGTTCAGAGAACTCACTGACAGGCAATATATGGTCTAACAAGAAAAGGTCTATTATCTGTTACAACCAAGAAACACGGTTAGCTTTCTAGATTCTTCAGGGCTAAATTATTAAGTTCTGATGGCTTCTAAATGCTGATCAATTACTATGAATGATCTTCTTAAAATGCATTATCTTCTTCTCTCCTCATTTTTGTGAGCACAATTATTGTACCATGCTAGATTATCCCTGCTTCAGGACACCATTAAGAAATGTGGAGTTGTTTGCCTCTAATGAGGCAACAAATGAGAAATTGTAGATTGCTATCCTGTTTTAGATGGCGTGTCTGCCTTCTTTCCCTAGGTCCCTTTGCCAGCCTCCTCTGCCAGTTTGTCAGTGATCCCTGGTCAACAGGTCTAATTCTTGCCATCTCTCTAGTACTTTTTACATAGTACCATGATTACTTCTCTGCTTCTTAAATTCTATCTTGCTTCTTGCTTTCCTTTGATCCCTTCCTTTCTTCCTGCCATCTACTTGCACTGCCCTGTTTTTATGGCCTATGCTAACAAGTGAGAATCCTTTCTTTTTGTTGGCAAACTAAACAATTACAGCATGTCTTTAAAAAAAAATTTCACTTCTTCCTTCTTTGTGTTTACAATTCTTCATCAATCATTTCCTTGGAAGATGTCACCACTCAGACTCAGAAATTCTCAGGTGTTCCTAAGTTAATTCTCCAGAGGGGAACCTGAGCAAGGAATAGGTGAATATGATTAAACTTGTCTTGTGTCTAACACCAATTAGCTACAATAATCCAAGGAAGAGTCTGAGCTTCTTTTTTTTTTTTTTCTTTTTTTTTAATTTTATTTTATTAAATTTATTGGGGTGACAATTGTTAGTAAAATTACATAGATTTCAGATGTACAATTCTGTATTACATCATCTATAAATCCCATTGTGTGTTGTGATGGAAGGAGAACTGACTCTGGGTGAGTCTGAGCTTCTTAAGAAGAATAAGTATGCATTAAAGAACTGACAATTAACTTTATATAAAGAATCTTGACACTACTAAGAGGACAATAATGTGTGCCTCATATTATATTTTATATTGTGCAAACAAATAAAATTATGAGCTTTATTTTTTCTCTTTATATTGGTTCCTATTTTTTAAAAAAAGTGGTTGTTTTCTTAGTTACCAATGGAAGGTTTGTTTGTACAAATAAATGTTCCCAATAATACATCTGAAAGTCAGAGTTATAGCTGAGACTCAAATCTCTTCATTTGTTGCCTAAGATGCAGCATGTGACATTAGAATTTAACATGAGTTAATGTAATAATGAAGAGAAAAAAATACATTCTGAAAACAGAAAATGGACACCATGATCATTTATATTCCTGAATGGTGCCTAATATAATCAAAGCCCAAGTTGAGTGTCAAATATGAAAAAAATATAAATAATGCAACCGAGTTTATACCAAAAACACAATATTGTTCCCTAAGTAAAGGAAACCACAGAGAAAAGATTCTTTTTACAGGTAGGACTTCAGATTTGTTTATTTCTTTTCCTTGATCTAACCCAAAAGATTTTCCCTAACATTCTACATCACATTCATTTGTCTCCTAAATTTATCTCATTTAAGGAAGTCAAAAAAGACAATTATTCTCACTTTTAAGGCCTAAGACACTAAAATCTCCAAAAAAAAAATCATCAGCCCTAAAAATTGAATTTGACCTTTTAGCAAAGATTCACCTACTCAGGCCCTCTAAATACATCAATGTGTATAAAATAAAACTTAAATCATATGACCTAGTGAAAATATATCAACTTAACAGTCAGAAAATCCTCACCTTAAATTCAACCTCTGTCATTCACAAGTATGCAACATTGAACAAGTTACTTAACCTCTCTGGGTTGTTATATATTTTTTAAAGATTTTAATTAAAATATAGCTAACATAATGAAATTATATTAGTTTCAGGCACACACCATAGTGATTCAATGTTTATATTCCTAAAGAAGTGATCACCGTAAGTCCAGCAACTGTCTGACACCGTACCACGCTACCACAATATTATTGACTATATTTCCCATGCTGTACATTACATCCCCATGACTTATTTTTGTTTTTATACCTGGAAATTTGAAACTTTTATTCCCATTCATCTTCCCCCACCCCCACCTTTTTTAATTTTTCAATTACAGTTGACATTCAATATTTTATATTAATTTCAAGTGTACAGCATAGTGGTTAGACATTTATATAATTTAAGAAATGATCCCCTGACTAGTCTAGTACCCACCTGGCATTACATATAAATAGTTTCATATTCCCTGTGCTTTACTTTACATCCCCATGACTATTTTGTAAATACCAATTTGTAGTTCTTAATGCCTTCACCTCTTTCACCCTGTCCCCCCAACTCCCCTTCCATCTATCACCCCAATAAATCTAGTACCCATCTGACACCATAGTTACTATAATATTATTGACTATATTCCTTATGCTATACCCTACATCCCCATGACTACTTTGTAACAACCAATTTGTACTTCTTAATCCCTTCACCTTTTTTCACCCACCTCCAAGCCCCCTCCCATCTGGCAAGCAAGTAATTTTATAATTGCTCTGTTTGTTCTGAAGTTTTCTGTATCTATCAGTTTATTTCTGCTTTGTTTATTTTGTTCTTAGATTCCACATATAAGTGAAATTACATTGCATCTGTCTTTCTCTGTCTGACATACTCCACTCAGCTCGATATCCTCCAGGTCCATCCATGCTACCCCAGATGGCAAGAACCCATTCCATTCGATGGCTGAGCAATATTCCATTATATACATGCACTACCTACTCTTTATCCATTCATCCATCAATGGACACCCAGGCTGTTTCCACATCTTGGACATTGTAAACAATACTGCAGTGAACATAAGGATGAACATTTTCCTCAAAGTAGCATTTTGGGTTTCTCCAGATAAATACCCTGAAGTGGGATTACTGGGTCCTTCTTTATCTCTTGTTATATTGCCATTGTTTCAAAGTATGTTTTTTCTGGTATAAGTACTGCTACTTCAGCTTTTTTTTTTTTTTCATGAAATATTTTTCTCCATCCCTTTTCTTTCAGTCTGTGCACTTCTTTTGCACAGTGAGTCCCTGTGCAAAAGAAGTGAGTCCCTTGTAAGCAGCATATGTAAGGGTCTTGTTTTCTTATGCATTCAGCCCCACCCTATTTTTGGTTGGAGCATTTAATTCATTTACATTGAAAGTAATTGTTGATAGATATGTAGTTATTGCCATTTTATTATTCATTTATTTATTTATTTATTTATTTATTTATTTATTTATTTATTTTGTCTTGAAGTCCCTTTAAGATTCCTTCTAATTCTGATTTGGTGGTGATGAACTCTTTCAGCGTTTTCTTGTCTGGGAAGCTCTTTATCTGTCCTTCGATTCCAAATGATACCTTTGCAACTAGAGTAATCTTGATTGTAGGTCTTTGCTTTTCATCACTTTGAATATTTTGTGCCAATCCCTTATGTCCTGAAAAGTTTCACTTGAGAAATCAGCTGACAGTCTTATGGGAGGTCCCTTGTAGGCAACTAACTGCTTTTCTCTTGCTCTTTTTGATATTCTCTCTTTGTCTTTAACCTTTGGCATTTTAATTATAAAGTGTCTTGTTGTGGGTCTGTTTGGGTTCATCTTGTTTGGGACTCTCTGCACTTCCTGGGCTTGTATATTCATTTCCTTTGCCAGGTTAGGGAAGTTTACCATTATTATTTCTTCAAATAGGTTTTCAATTCCTTGCTCTCTCTCTTAGCCTTCTGGTTATCCCTATGATGCAAATGTTGGTATGCTTGATGTTGTCCTAAACTATTCTTGTTGCTCTACTGTTTGAGTGTTTTATGCTACCTTATGTTCTAAATCATTGATTCAATCCTCTGCTTCATCTAGTCTACTATTGATTCCTTCTAATGTATTCATCATTTCTAATTGGTCCTTTTTATGTTTTCTATCTCCATTTTTATGTTTCCTATCTCTTGAAATTCTCTCTGAGATCACCGATCATCCTTATAACCAGTATTTAGAGCACTGTGTCTGATAGATTGCTTGTCTCCATTCTGTTTAGTTCTTTTCCGGTAACTTTTATTTAGGACATGTTTCTTTGTCTCCCCACTTTGGCTGCCTCCCTGTGTTTGTTTCTGTGTATTAGGTAGGGCTGCTATGTCTCCCAGTCTTAGTAGAGTAGCCTTATGTAGAAGGTGTCCTGTGGGGCTCAGTGGCACCATCTTCCTAGTCACCTGAACCGGGTACTCCAGGTCTGTGTCCCTTGTGCATGTTGTGTGTGCCCTCCAATTGTAGTTGAGCCTTGGTTGCTGTTTGCACATTAATGGGAGGGGTTGTTGTGAGGACTGGCCATGACTACAGTGAAGGAGCTGTTGTGCAGAAGCTGATCCCTGGAGGACGATTTACTTTAGCAGGGCTCTGCTGCCTGCCCAGCTTGCCCTTGGGTGTGTTGTCCCTAAAAGTGGCCAGGTGATGCTCCAGCTGGGTCTGAATCTGGCCACCGGATATGCCAGCCCTGGAGCCTCCTGAGAGGGGCCTCACACAGGCCAAGTTCAGCTACAGCCAGTGCCCTGCCTGGGGCCACCTGACATGAACCACAAAGCAATCCATAGGTGGCCTCCACCTATGTTAGGCTTGGAGATGTTTTGAGAGGCCAAGCCACAAACTGACACTGGCCGCTGCTAGTGCCAAGCTTAGGGCTGTGCAACCAGAGTTACAAGACACACAAAAGCCGGATGCTGCTTGTTTGGGCTTTGTGAACCTTTGAGAGATTTTAGGAAAGTCCACAGCATAAACCAAGACAGGCCATTTATATGGAAAAGCCAGTGGAAGTGGCTTGGGTGGGTGGGCCCAAAAGTGGGGTGGGGTGGAGGTCTCAGGAAATCAGGGTGAACAGTGTCAGCCAGGTTGATGGATACTGAGACATGGCAGCCACCTGTGTCTGCATGTAGGGAGTGGGGAGGGCTCAACAAAAAAATAATGGCTTCTGCCAGCTCCGCCATCCGGGAGAAAGCTGTCCCTCTGGCACTCACCCTGAAGCAGATGATTCCGTTCTTCCCTATATTTCCCTGGCACCTTTCAAACTGCTGCCCCAGTGCTGGAGCTCATAGCAAGCAAGTCCATCAGCAGGCAAGTTTGTATGTGGTCCCTTTAAAAGGATCCCCTGGATCTCATCTCACTCAGTCACATTTTCTGCTGGTTTTCACAGCCAGAAGTTATGGGGACTTCTCTCCCCAACATTGAAACCCTGGGCTGGGGAGCCTGGTGTGAGATTGGGCCCCCTTGCTCCTCCAGGGGGGACCTCCACAGCCGAGATATCCCTCCCAATTTTTAATGGTCACACGCAGCTGTGGGACCAGCCCATTCTGTGTCTCTGCCCCTTTTACCAGTCAAGGTGGCTTCTTCTGTATGTCGTCAGTTATAGGACTTCTGTTCAGCTAGACTTCAGGCAATTCTCAATGATAATTGTTTTGTAGTTTAGTTGTAATTTTGATATGGTCCTGAGAGGAGGTAAGCACAGCATACTCTGCCATCTTGACCATATCTTGAGGTTGGGGTTGCTATATTTTTATATGCAAAATAAAATACCACCAGTTTTGTTATAGAACTTAAAAATAAGAGGCTTGGCATGGAGCAGAGAAAGTACACAATAAATTATAACTATTATAATTTTTAAAACAGTGCTCTGGTAAATAAAGGAAATAATTGGGACCATAAATCTAGGATCTATACATTCTAACAGTTCTCAAACTGTTATGTGCATAGAAAGCATCTGAGATCATGTAAAAATTCAAGTTCCAATTCAATAGATCTGTGTGGATCTTGAGATTCTCCATTTCTAACAAGCTCCTAGGGGATTTTAATGTTGCTGGTCTGTGGACCACACTTTGAGTAGCAAGGCTCGCTATGAATATGGACACTATGAATCATTATACTCTCATTGATTCATAAAAGGCAGAAGTTTTTATAAAAACCTCATACCTGGAAGCACCAACAGGAAAAGGAAAACAGAAAAAGTCATCTTCCATAAACCAATTAACCTCTTTAGTTTTCAGGGAAGACAGGTTTGCCTAACGTTCCTTTCTATTAAAAAATGTTATGTTTCCTTAGAGCTCATAACCATATTTTCCTCAATTTCTAATTTTCTGATTATGTGTAAGGGGGAAACTTGGATGCCTGGGTGACATTTAGCAGTAGTGAAAAGGAAAGCTCATCCTATTTTAGAAAATGAACGTTACGGACTGAATGTTCCAACCCCTAATGTGATGCTATTTGGAGATGAAGCCTGTGGGAAGTAATTAGGTTTAAATGGGGTTATGAGAGTGATGCCCTCATGATAGAATTAATGCTCTTATAAGAAGAAGAAGAGACATGAGAGTTCCCTCTCTCTCTTCCCCACATGAGAATACAGCAAGAAGACAGTTGTCTGCAAACCAGAAAGAGAACTGTGATTCACCAGGACCTTACTGTGCTGACACCCAAATTTTGGACTTCTAAGCCTCTAGAGTTGTGATAAATGTCTGTTATTTAAGCCCCTTAGTCTATGGTATTTTGTTATAGCAGCCCCAGCTGACAAATACGATGAGGATACTATAGAAAAAATAATTGAAACTAATCATACAGATTCATTTTTGATGGGAATTCTTTGTAAAGTTCTTTGACATTAGTGAGAATTTTTTAGCATGATTCCTAATAAGATGCTTTAGCAGTAGATGGAACATGAGAGCGTCACCAAGTATAACTCCATTATGTTTCAGGTGAGGAAGCTGAGGTCCAGAGGCAGCTCGTGACTTGTACCAGCTAACTAGTATCATCCAAGCCGAAACAAGGACTCGGTTTTCCTAAGTCCTATTCAATTTGCCTCCTAAGTTTTGACTACTTCTTTTCTGACATAGAATCCTCATTATGTTCAATAATTAAGTTATCGTTGATTACCAGGAGATAATATTTAACCCTGAATCAATGCCAAGCTGTGATATATGTATATATGTATATATATATACATATATATGTATATAGAGAGAGAGAGATAAATATATATATGTATAAAATACACACACACACATATATATATATATATATCTCACAGATGTGCCCCAAAGTAGTCAAATGATATTTACTTGGTTTCCAATGGTCCCAGAGATTTAGTCTAAGACACAAACAAGCCAAAAAAATGTACCTTTCTCCCTCTGCCAGAATTTATAGTCAAATGCTTAAAGCTTCCATTAAGTCCATGACATTTCATCATCTTCCCCACAGTCCTGTAGTTATTCCAATTGAAATAAAGAAAAACTCATTGTTCTGGGAGACTACCTCCTGTAGGACTGGCTCAAGAACTCCATTTCTGAGTCTGACCTTGAAAACTAAGACTAGCATCTTCAAGACTGCTGCGGTTTCGTCAAATTCCTACCATGCGAAGACCATGATGCTCCGGTTTAAAAGCTGAAAATAGCATCCTTTCAGTGGCTCAGCTAAACTTTCCATATGATTTTATGGCAGTAAAACTTCAGGATGGTTTTCAAAATCTTTCTGATCTGACTAGTGGTACATTTCTCTAAGGGTACTCATACCACAACTTCCAGAACAAGTTGGCGGTCAATCTCCAGTTAGTCTAAAAAAAAATTCACGGCTCATGACCCCTCTGATCAGAGACCTCGAAGACGCAATTGTACAAACCTCCATCTTCACCATGATGTGAAAGAAGACGGTTGTTCTGAAGGGTACACAATGTGAAACATGACTGGCAAGTTTTCTCCATAAACAGAACAAATCTATCCCTCACAGAGCTGCCTTTATTTGAGCAAGACATTTGCAAAGCTTAGCGTCTCCTTGAATCTATTAGAAACCCTTCCCTGAGTGAGGAAACAGACATTGTAAATGAACCATGACTCAGAAACCCCCTTGTACCAGAAAATATTCTACAGATTCCAAAGGCATTTTATGTTCTATTTTCCTGACATACTAGTTCTAACTATCTGATTCATTTATTTTTTGTTTAATGTTTTAACCAGTTTCTGTAGATTATTGCAGTCAAACAAGTGATTTCTTTCAGGGTTAGTTTTTTTTTCTCCTTCTAACTTTGGAAGAGTTTCAGATTCAGTTCAAGGAAAGGCTCTGTTATATACTACAGAAACACCCAATACCATATATTCAGCTGAGCTACAATAAGAAAAGCCAGACCCTGAGGTCCCAAGCTAAACAGAGGGAAAGGAGGAAAATTAAAATTTAGTGTTCATTTGCAGAAACTTCCTACTTGCATACACCCCAGATAACCAGTTGGAATCAATGAAAATTTATAAGCTTACAGAAAAAAAATCTAATTCTCCTGCCTCAGAGGACCTTGCAGCACTTTTGATTTTTTATGTCCTACACAGACGACTTCAACAGCATCAGAATAAGCCATTAATTAAGAGAGAAGAAATGTACATGTTCATGCTATTTCTAGAAGAAAATAGAACTATCAGAACTATGAATCACAAATTCAAGTTGCCCATGCACATGACCTGTACTTAACATACGGTTATGCTCTCAAATTCTGTCCAAGTATGGCCCATAGTTGTTAACGAGAATCAATTTTTTAAAATGATTAAGATTTTGATCTAGAAATTCTATTTTGAGAAACAAGATTGTGCATGAAAATGTATCTAATAAAGAAACAACTATACAGAATATTTGTTGAGCGTTGATTATGAAGAAGGCATTATCTTATGACTTTATAGCCAGTCTCTCAACACAACCCTATGAGGTTTGTCCTGTCACTATAGCCACCTTAAAGCTGAGGAAATGGAGTTTTTGAAAAAGTACCTTGGTCAATCAGTGATCGACGGAGCATATTTGAAAGCTCACATTCAAATCACTACACTGCACTGTGCGTGAGTGTTACAGCATTCTTTATAATAATGAAAAATCTTAGCAATCAAATGGCCAACAATAGAAGCTTTGGGAAAATAAACACAATGGAATTCAATGCAGCCATATGTTGACGAAGAATAGTATTACACATTATAAGAAAATATCCATAACAGATTGAATGAAAAAATAAAGCAGGTTTTCAAAACAGATGGCATGAAATGATGCACTTTCGGGGACATAAGATCTATACAGAGGAAAATAGATGAACAGATAAATACCCAAAATGTTGAAAGTGGTTATCTCTCAGAATAAGTTTATGCGTAACGTTTTTCTTTACTATTCTCTTGTATTTTAACAACAGTCTACATGCAAAAGGACAAGAACCATGATTTCATTCGTATGTCAGATATAAAAAAAAAAGCAATGAATGAACAAACAAAACAAACAAACTCATAGACACAGATAACAACATGGTGGTTACCTGAGGGGAAAAGGACGGTGGGGCGAGGTTGAAGAAGTTAAAGGTGGTAAAATATATGGTGACAGAAGGAGATCAGACTTTGAGTGATGAGCTCATAATGCAATATACAGATGATGTATTATAGAATTGCACACTTGAAACTTGTATGATGTTATTAACCAATGACTCCCCAATAAATTAAAAAACAATAGTCTGTAATAAATAACACAGAAATACTTTTCCATTTGAAAAAATTAGTTAATAAAATGGCAGCCATTACCTACTAAACCCACCCCAAATAGCTCTAACACAAAATTATAATTTTGACTGAGTCTGTTCCATCCATTGTAACACAGATTTTTCCAAAAGCCCATGTGAAAACTTCAGCTAAAAGATTTTAATGGACTTATAGAAAGAAGTCATCAGCATTTTTATGATGATTCTGCCAGGTACAAGTGCATGTTCCTTGGAGATACAATTTTATGTGAAAGTTATTTAATGTCTTGAGTCACAGCCCAAGCTCAAACTGTCAGCACAACTTCAAGACAGTGGACACCTAGACAGCAAGAAGGAACTTTGGATGCTCAGGCCCGTCACTGGGACACTGGTAAATGACATCACTGTGCTCACGGCAGATGCCTAAAGTTTCCAGACATGGTGGTAAATTAATGTTCACCCTCCACCCTTCTCAGTTAACTCATGCTGAAAAGTGTTTTTCACCTTTTGAAATCCATCTGATTTGAAGTAAATGAATAGTTTTCTGCACTAATAGCATGAAACATATGAGATCCAGTTTATAGCAGTCACAAGTTTAGTAATTACCGAAGTAAAAGGGCTAGAAGAGTAATTACAGCTAATATGAGATTAATTGAGCTGTACATGGAACAGAGAAAATTGTGCAATAGAGTCCTGAAAATCCCTCTTCCAAATACTAAACCATAAAATGTTGATGTCATGTAGCCTTCTAGTTAGTAACATAAGGCAAGTGAAGAATGTGGAGGAAGAGACTGGTATTTAATGAATATCTATGGTGTGCCAGACACTATATATAAATTACATCTTCATGAAAACCCTACTTGGTAAAAAATTAATCAACCCTCAATTTGTTGATGAGGACATTGGGAACCAGAGAGATCTATACTCAGTGCCTATATTCTTTCCACCAGGCCACATTTCTTCCATAATAAGCATGCATACACAACAGAGAGCTTTTCACGGTGTGAACGCTTTTTTTTTTAATTAAAGTTCATTGGGGGTGACAATTGTTAGTAAAGTTATATAGATTTCAGGTGTACAATTCTGTAATACATCATCTATAAATCCCATTGTGTGTTCACCACCCAGAGTCAGTTCTCCTTCCATCACCATATATTTGATCCCCTTTACCCTCATCTACCACCCCCCTCCCCCCTTATCCTCTGATAATCACTAAACTATTGTCTGTGTCTATGAGTTTTTGTTTGTCTTGTTCTTTTGTTGTTTTTGGTATATACCACATATCAGTGAAATCATATGGTTCTCTGCTTTTTATTTCACTTAGCATTATAATCTCAAGATCCATCCATGTTGTCACAAATGGTCCTATTTCATCTTTTCTTATCGCCATTCCATTGTGTATATAACCACAACTTCTTTATCCATTCATCTATCAAAGGACATTTTGGTTGTTTCCATGTCTTGGCCACCATAAATAAAGCTGCAAAGAACATTGGAGCACACGTGTCTTTATGTGAACACTTTTTTGAGTCTCTTCTAACTTCTTAATATTTTCTCATTATTTGCTTTTCTTCAGATGTTACAGAAATGCATATATATCTATATACATACTTTTAAACTTTTCAGCTTTTCTTTTTAAATCAAAATCGTGATGTTTAAATATGTTCTTTCATTTAAAGTCACAGACCTATGCTAGTCTCTATTTTATTTATCAAATGATATTCTTTTTAGTTCTTAATGCAGTATAATAACGGTTTTGTATTTTGTTATGATAAAAGCTTTTCACTTCATTAGATGGGTCCAGGTAGCTAAAAATGTCAAAGAAAAAAGTGTCATCATATATACTACAGGAAAGTAGCAAAAAAGAATTTTCACACCTTTATTCTCAGTCTAAAAGAAAAGGAAAACTTCACAGCTATTTAAAAGAAATTCATTATCTTTGTTGACTATAAACAGTGATAGAGCTGAATCTTGTCAATTTAGACATTAAAAGGATGGCAACCTTGTAATGAACAAAGAATTGTGGTGAGCTTGACAGAGTTAAGCTAACAGACGTCTTAATTCTGATGTGAGTAAAACTCACTGAGAAGTTATTTGCAACAACATCTTGAACAGAAGATGGAACAGCCAAGAAGAGACTATTTATTAAAATAAAAAGCATCATATCACAGAAAGGAATTTGGAGAGTATCACTATCTTTTCTAACCTTGTAACTCCTTTTCAGGGCAAAATATATATGTTTGAAAGGTATTTAATGTGGCAACTAAAGACAGAAAGAAATCCATGAAGAGGTGAATCAAATTGTTATGGGCTGAATTGTGCCCCCCCCCCCCAAAATTCATATGTTGAAGTTCAAACCTCCAGTACCTCAGAAAATGACTATTTAAAGAATAGGATCTTTAAAGAAGTAATTAAGTTAAAGATTAGTTCACTGAAGTGAGCCCTAATCCAATATATCCTTTCAAGAAGAGGAGATTAGAACACAGACAGTAGCGTGCACTGTGAAAAGACCACATGAGGATACAGCAAGCAGGCGACTAGCTATCTGCAAGCAAGAAGAGAGACCTCAGAAGAAACCAAATCTGTCAGCACCTTGATCTTGGACTTCTGGCATCCAGAACTGTGAGAAAATCAATTTCTGTTGTTTAAGCCACCAAGTCTGTGGTTATTTTATTATGGCGGCCCTAGCAAATTAATACACAACAAATCTTGCAAATTAGTTAGAGAAGAATATGCTGATAAGATAGTAGTAGCTGCATTGCACTTGTTTTGTATTTGCAAAATATTTTTTACCTCAAATTGTTTTTTACAAAAAAACTCTGAAGGCTTTTATCTATTTTTCCAGACCAACAAACTCAAGAAAGCAATGTGAGGTTTTGTGGTGAATGGGCACTAAAACCAAAGGCAAAAACCACGGGTCTGAGTTTTCACTGGGCCATCATCTGGAAAGCTCTGGGCCAGGTACTGGGAGGGGATGAAGGTAAAGAGAAGATGCAAGGAAAATGAAGACATATCCTGCCCTCAAGAAGCTCAGAGTCCAGGGAAGAGACAGACACTTGGATAACTATCAAAGAAAGCCAAAAGTTGAAGTACATGGTATAAACAAAGAGACATGGAAATAACAGGCAGATTGTAATTAACTCCAATTCAGGCTATCCAAAAGGTATCATAATCTGTAAATTAAAGATGGGCCAACTCTAATGTCCCTTGTAAGTGCAAAATTCTATGATTCAGAAATCCCTCTCCTGTAAATGACTTTGGTGGTTAATAACGGTCAGAATGAGAACTCAAAACACTTGATGGGATATGCTGTGTATAAGCTTTTCCTGATATTCCAGCTGCAAGATACCGAAACTGCTAGGAAAGGTCAATCAAGCCTGTTATCAAACCACTGTGTGTGAGTGTCTGTCTGCCTGTCTGTCAATGGGGACCTCAATGGGGATGTGGAGAAGATTCGGTTTTTATAATTAAAATAATTTTGCAGTGAAAGCAATAAACCACATTAATTTAGATTTAGTATAAGGAGTGAATGCAACCTCAAATTACGTTCCTAAGGGGAAGGAATGCATTTATCTCATTCTCCATCACAAGTTCAGAGCCTAATACCATATCAGCACATGGCACATATTCAACAAATATTTTTTGCATGAATGGATAAACAAGTTTTCTATCAGATGATATATAAAATTTATGGGGAGAAAACATCTTGATAATTCAGCTCTAGAAATATCCTAACTTATACATGTCCAGCAGCTGGATGAATGTTTTAGTAAGCAGGTTGAATGGTTTTAACATTAGAACATCTGGGTTCACAGGCCCTTCTATACTCAGTAGTTGTGCAACCTGCACAACATCTCTCAGTTCCCCCATCATTATTGGTCCAGTGGGGTCAATGATACCAACACTTCTCTATATCAATGGATTGTTGTGAAGATCAAGTAAGATAATGCACATGAAAATTCCTTGAAAACAAGGAGAGAGGAATGATACAAATGTATAATTAGGTGTCTGTATGTTGCAAAGAGTCCCTCTGTCTCTCTTGCAGTTCAAAGTTCAGAGATATGGCTTAACTTGTACTTTAGACTCTTCACAAGGGCACTTAACTGTAAAAGAAAAAAATAAACTTTGAAAAATAAGAATGGCATGAGTTTGGAGAAGTCAGAAGTGGCAAAGTCTGTTGATGCCAGCCCCAGCAAGACTCTACTTTGTACAATAAGTCCATCCCATTGGGAGAACTGACCAAAAGTAATATGTTTTTCAATAAATCCTTATTTCCAATATTCTAGATGGCTTCTGGCAGAAAATGCTATATAGCTATAAAACACAATTCTTCATCAGGCCATTTTAAGACTTTTGCCTGTCCTAGCTACTTAGTTTTGGAAGCTGCATCCTACATTATACCAAAAATTAAAATGTACCCACATCCCATATTCAGTATAACTCAAACACAACTCTAGATGAGTTGAATTATAGTTGGCTGGCTGATATAGTACCATATTGATAAATGTTTATTAATTTTCATTTTACCATTTTCATTCATATTTTGCAGCCAGTAATTCTGTTCAAGTCACATGAAATTTGAGTAGACCCTTGAAAAAATAGCAGCACTCATGCTCTAGTCCCATAATGGTAACAGATAAAGGAGCCCCGTCCTTCATAATTGTCCAATTAGTCACTTTGTATACTTGCACTGGATTTTGAAAAAGAAGAAAAAGTCCTCACTCACTGTTTCCTAGTAATCTTTGTCCACAAGTCTATTTTCCCCACCTGCTATGTTTGCCAAAGACTGGTCATTTGTTACCTGCTAGTTCCAATTGATTTCCTTTGCCTTTACCTCCTTTAGCCATGAGAGCAAAGAACAGACTGTACGATTTATACCAGCCATCTAGTACCAATCATTAGATAACAAGACCCTTTACTGAAAGCATTTAGAGTAAAACAATACTTTAAGTTTACCTTTGCTTTCATTTCCTTCTTTATTACACTAGGTTCAAAGTGAGGCCAAAAATGGTATCACAAGGCCTATTTAGACACCCAAACAAAGAATGCCAAGTCATTCTAAAGAAATCCCTTGGCTCCAATAGAATTTTACACATTTTCAAGTGCAAGTTTCCAATAACCTCTGGGGGCTTGGTTTTCCCTTGTTTGTTTTAGTCACTGTCCTTATATATAAGGGGAAATGAGTCACATTAAATTATGCTCCAACAAATGTCCTATAAAGCCATATCTAAGCCATCCTGTTTGCTAATAAAAAGATAAGATTTGTCCTCTGAAAGAAGCAGGGTTGGACTACACCAAACTGTTTATAGCAGAGTTAGACAAACCCAAACTCGTTAGCTGTTTGGGGGAATCTGAACTGTGGCTTTTCTTCAAGTGGGAGGGATAGGAAGGGAGTAGCAGGGATCTGTCAGTCTTGGAAACTCAGGCTTGTGGCAAGGATTCTGGGAACTTCCTGCGGTTACTAAAAGGCTGCAATGCCTTGCATAAATGTCTTGATAATTATTTTCTAAAGTTGGCACTGTCTACTGGCTTACCATTGCTTGTAGAACATTATCAAGACCCGTGCCTTCCAGAATAATAGAATTCTAAGATCCACACAGAAGAAATAAAGGTTTCTACCACCAAATGCGGAGGGGAAAGTCCATATTCCAAACTTTGAGCTCAAGTTGACTTCAATTTGTAGCCCCCAAACAGATTTCCTGATTTACTCACCTGATTAGACTCAAAGTCACACAAACTAATTCCAATATTTGCCAAGGTAAATACAATTAGGTGGAATGGGCTGCCACAAATCCTAAAGCCAAACACACATGGTTTTGAGATATTCAGAATATCCTATTTGGAGTTCTCTGTTCATTAGCATGGATTCGTGCATATTTATATAAATGTCTATAAGGGTCAAGCCTAAAATGTAAATGAAGTGTAAGACAAAATTGGATAGTAGAGACAGAAGGACTAGAGAGACTATCTACGAGAGACAGCTACTACTCAGCCATGCTAATTGTTGTCGTGTAGAACACTGTCCCAGCATGCCCAATAAGTCTGATACTTCAAGAGAAGCCAGAAATTTGGAATTTTGTGTGAGGTTTCTCAGTTTTGTTTTGTTTTTTTACACATTGTGTTACCCTAACCTACATGTGTCTGCAAGTCACAAGTAGCTTTTGAGAGCTGGTATGAATCCTAATTAATCCTGCCATTTTGGCATAAATGACAGTAATACCACTGTCATTCTTTTGTTTTCATTATTTTATTTAGCCTTAGCAGATCTCAAAACATTACTCAAGAATATCCAACAACAAGGAGGTGTAGGAGTGGAAAAATATCTATGAAACAGCAAAGCAGATGTCAAAGTTTCTGTTCTCTCTCTCTCTCTCTCTCTCTCTCTCTCCATTAAAAATTACCAGAAAAACTTTAAACTATGAAAGTTCATCATACGGATAAATTATCCCAACCTTATAGATTATAAAAAGTCCTGTTAAGTGATGCATCTATTTCATCTATTTTCTTTACTATTGAATTTTAAAATGTGTGCACAGTGAGGTGACCTTTATATCAAAGACTACAAACAGTGTTTAAAGATACGTAGCACCTTCTTAAAGAAACACGCATTCTTATAAGCACAGTTAAAAGGAGAAAGGTTAAAGGCTACATTAGATTGTTCTATTCTGTGCCAAGATTCTGCTCCAGCTGCAACTAAATAGTGGTTCTCAGGCTTAATTAAATAAAGACCCGTGTAAATTCTAACTGTTTACTATGTGATTAGAACTTCTCTGGGCAACAAGCTCATATTTGATTTCCTTGTTGTCTGCACTTGCCCAAACCCTTTACCCACCAGATATGTACTGAAGCTGTGTAAACTCAACATTTTTCTTTTGGAATCAAGGGTAAGACATAAAAGTTTATAGAAACAGTGAAACCCAATTGCAGAAAATTCATTTTATGTGAATGAGAAAAAAAATAGTCTATATAATTACAACCAATGTTGTCGTGATGAAATTTCTGCCAATAACATTGAGAGCAGTAGTTCTTAACCTTTGTATAAGAGTCGTCTGGGGTGCTTGTTAAAAATTCAAATACCCAGGCCCCAACCCCAGAAGTTCACTGTGACTG